>NC_069705.1:16067648-17341148 GCF_023699985.2 Odocoileus virginianus
GATGTGTTTATGCCTCTGCATATAATACGGCACACAGCAGCGCTGAGGGGCTGAGTTCTCTGTCTTATCTCTCCCTTGACTGTCATGAAGTAATGTTATAACATGCAAAGGGAGACCTGCCCGTTGCATAGGCGTCATAGGGGATAGAAAGTTCCAGCGGTTGTTTTAAGAAAGAGGTGAAACTTGGGATTGAAGGACAGTGACGGGGGAGCTATTTAAGAGACGGGTGTCCTTGTAAGCCCTAATTCGAGCTGGTATGCCAAGTGGCAATGCTATAATCATGGCCTCTAGAGGTCATTTCCTTTGAGGATGCCTGAGGACTAAAGAGTGCAAAAATCCTTGACAAAGAGGTGTGTGTTTTTCTCTCGCAAACCACTGTGGCTCTCACTTATTTATTCTCCTAAGATAAGGGAAAGTACTGACAACATTACAAGGGAAAGGACAAGAAGGAACAAACAGTGATTTCCAAGCAGTACTATTTAATGCCATGTGCTGTCACCTAAAGCAGGTTTTCAGCGGATGGCTCTTTTTTAATCCAATGAAGAATAAATATTCTTATCTGCTTTTTAGGGCTTCACAAGCACAAGGGGCCTTGGAGGAGGGGTAAAATGTAACTCCCCAAAGAAGACAACCCACTCGATGGAAAAGAGACAAAGACACCGAAAGCTAACCTAGAGCCAAGTTCACCCCAGGTTCTCTGGGAAGATAGTAAAGAAAACATCACTTAACTATCTCTTCCCCTCATTCTCCCCAACCCCCACCCACCCACCCCGCCGCCGCTGCCGCCGTGGGGCTGGCGGGGGGCAACCCTAAGTTTCTTCTCTAAGTCTGTGGGTCTCTTTCTGTTTTGTAAATAAATTCATTTGTTTGGGATGGGCAAGGGCAGACTGCTATGTTTAAAATGGATAACCAACAAGGACCTGTGCTTCTGTATAGCACAGGGAACTCTGCCCAGTTACTTGGCAGGCTGGATTGGAGGGGAGTTCAGGGGAGAATGGATACATGTGTATGTATGGCTGAGTCCCTTTGCTCTTCACCTGGAACCATCACAACATTGCTAATCGGCTATACCCCCATACAAAATAAAGTTTAAAAAAATAAAGAGAATGTCACTTAAAGATGCCAATCTATCGGGTTCAAAGGGGATTACAGCGATGGGACTGCACAGCATAATGAGGGTCGCCAAGGATGCTCTGGGACCCTGTGCCAGGAGATAACATTACATGGTCCCCCCACAGCTGCCTACCTAATAGAGGAGATCTGCAGGGCACAGAAATGCCTGCTGGCTCTTAAAATCTCTCCCATCTCCAGGGGTGCTTATCTGAAATGCCTATGTTAACTAAGGCACTGCTGCCCTGAAGCCTTGACAAAGTGCAGACTGAAACAAATGCTCCTTCAAACCACCATCCCCTCCTTAATTCATCAGACCACCTCCAGAGGATCCTAGAAACTTCTGAAGGTGGAGTCTTCCCAGGCAGGACAGGACAGCACTTAAAAGAGCCCCGCAAAAAATTCTTAACAACTTTCCCATTGTGGTCAGGTCTAAGAGTTCTTTCACTCACTAGGCTGGCCTATGAAAGGGCAGTAGAGAATGTCACTTAGGGAGGTTGCTAATCCAGCTCCCCCATTTCAGCCCTGGTTGAATAAAACGCGATAGGGATCTCCAAAATAGAGGGAGGTAAGGAAAATTTCAATTACACCCTCCTAAGGACTAATGCAAGGTAACGATGGTGAAGCTGATCAGCAGTATCTTATCATAGAAGCAGGCGCAGAAAAGGTCGGTCAGTGGCCAAACAATTACTCTCTGTTCAATTTGTTTTGCTCAAAACCTGCTTAAGGTCTCTGCCAATAAGCCCGGCTCTGAAATGCTCTCAGTGATGCCAATAAGAGGACTAGGCAAATCTTGTTTTCTTCCTGCAAGGAACAGGCAAATACCTCTGTTATCTTTCTCAGTCACGGTACTACCAAGTGCTATTGAATTAATTCCTCAGAAGTGTTTTATAAACTGTGCTGGGGGATGTTCTACGTGACTTACGGTATCTGGATCGATTAAGAATTGAGAATCCCAGAAGCAGAAAAAAGCCCGTATATCCCCCTCCCCTTTTTTTAGCATCTTCACTGAATTACTCATAAGCTAGTATCTATTTGGAATACCTCCTATGTCCAAGGTAGTGGGTAGTATCTACAGCATCAGCCCTTCTCAGTGAAACACACGGTGAAACTGTCACTCACGCCCGTGTTCTGAAGACCCAACAGTACTTTTCCCTACAAAGTCTGAACTGCATTTCCTTTTTTATTACAACCAGCGAGCAACTGAGTTCAAAAGTTTAGGTGAACTTTTGCCTTATGGGCATCTCTTGGGAACATAAATTAACCGTATTGATTAAAGAGGCCCCGAGAAATAGAACTGCAAGGCCGAAAGTTTGAGAACCTTTTTGGAGTGGACCTGAGTCCTGGCGCTGGGCTGGGTTTGATCTGCTTCGCTGACCTCTAGGAATCTCTCTCCGCTGATCCGAACACCAGTACCGCAGGGCTGAAGGCGGGTGAACGTCCGCTCACACCCGGACCCTGCACTCCTTCCCCGGATCCCAAAACACCACTGCGCGAGCGCTCGCGTGGCCTCTCTCTAGCGCACCCCTTCTTCCGAGCCAGGCGCTCGGAAGGGGGGACATCCGTTCCCGCTTTTCTCGCTAGAGGGCAGGCGGGCCCCGTGCAAAGCGCGACTGGCGCGGGACCAGCGCGCACCCGGCCTCGGCTCCGGCACGCCAGGTCCGGCTCCCGCTGAGGCTCGGCTCTGCGGCGCTGGGCAAAGGCCGTGCCAGGGAGCGCGGCTCGTCCGGATCCTCCCGGGGCGCGGGCCCGGCTGCCGCCCTCACCCGGCGCGCGGGGCGCGGACGCCCGGGTGGGGTTCGGCGCCCAGGTGAGGGGCGGCCCCAGGGAGGGGCGAGCACCGCCCGGCCCTGCGGACGCCCGGGAGCAGAGCCAGCGCCGGGTGCGCAGGGCGCGCGGGCAGGCGAGGGAGAGGCGACGGCAGCCGAGAAAGAGGAGGAGGAAAAAAGGAGGAGCAGGCTTGCGGAGCCCCGGCCGCGCGGCGCACTCACCTGGGCTCGGGCCGCCCGCCGCGGGCGCGGGCTTCTTCCCGGAGCCTCGGTCCTTCTTGCCGCCCTTCCCCTTGCCTCTGCCTTCTCTGCGCTCCGACATCTCGTCCGAGAAGTGCACGCTCGGCGCGGACGGCTCCCGGCGAAGGCGACGAGCGACAAGTTTGGGTCCGAGGGCTGGGATCGGCTTCGAGAAAAGTTTGTCCCGGGAGTGGAGGCGGGCCAGCGGCCGGGCCGAGGCGCGCGCGGCGCAGGGGGGGAGCGTCTCCTGTGGCCGACGGGGAGCGCGGGGACGCGACGTGCGGTCCGGTCCACCTGGGACTGGCGGGCGCTCCGTCCGGCGGTCGTGCGCGCTCGCGGGGTGGCTCCTGCTGGCGCGCCGCTGGGCAGTCCTCGGTTCCCGCCGCGGTCCGCTCCTGTCGCGGCCTCGGTCCGGCGCTCTCGCAGCCCGAGGAGGTAGAGGCGATTACCGTCCGGCCCGCGCTCGCATCACCCGGGCAGCCGCCGCCGCTCCGCTCCTGCCCTGCGCGCGAGCCCAGAGTTCCGACAAGTTGGGGGGGGGAAACTCCTCGCCGGCTCTTTTTCAATTGCCCCACCGCCACCCACCCGCAGGTTGGACGCTGGCGCCTCCTTCTCGCCCTCCCCTGGCCTCGCCCCCTCCCTCGTCCCCACCACACCCCCACCCCGAGGCGCGGACACGCCACCGGGAGGAGCCTGGGCTCGGCGCTCCCGGGCGCAGCCCCTTTCCCTCCCCGAGCCCGGCCGGGCGGGGGGCGGCGCGCGGGACGGCTGCCGGGCACCCCCGACAGGGGTCGCTGGAAGCTGCGCGCAGCCGCTGCGGCGGCGCCCGCAGGAACCGGGGCGCGCGGCCCCGGGAGAGCTTGAGACCCGGGAAGGGACGCGGGCGCTCTCGTTCCTCGCGCCCCTTCCCCGCCAGGCAGCGCCCCGGAGGGCTGGTCCCTGCCCTGCGAAGCAGAGAAAATTACTGGAGTCCAAAGTTTGCCGCTCTGACACCTGCCCGCCAAATTAAGGCTTGGAGCCCGTGGGAAGGAAAGGAACGGTCGCTGTTTTTCCCCTTGGAGTTTGGCTTTCGCTCCTTTCTGACTTTCGTGGAAAACCCCACATGCACGCAGGGCAAAGAGAAACTCCTGGGGGGAAAGGGGACGGAGTAAGGCAGATGTGGGTAGAAGAAGGACTCAGGGAACCGTGAGGATGGTTAGAGGACTCCAAGGTCGTTCAACTGCTCCTTGGTTGAGTCTGTGTCCTGCTTTCCTGCGTTTAGCAACGTGCCTGCCAGAATTCTCATCTTCAGCTTTTCCTAAAAGAATAATAACCTGTTCTCTGCAAAGGGGGTCTCCCTAAGTGTCTCTCACCGTAACTTAATTATTTAAGTTGTAAGTTAACTAATAAACCCTGGTTGAAAAGCAGTCCGCGATAAAATTAGCGAGATAGCTGGAGTCCCTCCGTTCTGCTGTGAAAGAGTACAGGGGAGTGGAGTGCAGAGACAGACCAGAGATCCTGCTAGTTTTCTGGGATTCAAACTTCCCTCAGAACTGCGGTGAAACCTGCTTCGCTTCCCTTGTCCTCCCTCTGGTGGAGAATTCTAAAGGGCAGTGAAATCCGGAGAACGTTAGCACCCTGCCGCGAAGGACAGCAGTGAGAGGTCGGGGTGATCCGCAGGGCGGAATGATCCCGAATCAAGTAAAGAAAACGTTCTCCTAGTTCAGATGACAGCTGTGGCTAAGTTAGAACGTTCATGTGCAGTGACAGGCTCACGTGTGGTTGGCTGTAAGAGGTGAGTACCAACCATCCCTATGTGAAATTTACTTCCTCCTCTTTAAAAGGGATTGGCTCCTGATTTTCCATCCTCTGGGATGAATGCTAAGTGAACCATTACCTACATACAACCTTCTTAGTGTATTTTTTTAAATGTCTCCCTTCAAATAAAGATGAAATCTGGGGGCCTTCTTGCTGTGTAAGCGACGGGGAACATTTACTTAAAAGCTGTCCCAAATTGAGAATGATTTTTTTTCTCCTTTAATTTGCATTGTTTTAAACACCAATTCTACTGGGTGGGTTAAGTTAATAAAAGATATTTTAACAGTAGTGCCATCATTATTTATTGTGAAAAATGTTATGTTCAAATAGCTTCTGATAACCTTCCAACAAACACCACATATAAATTATACTGGGCCATAAAAACAGCAAAGTCTGGGAGATTATGAATACTGAATAGCACTATAATATTCCACAGAGTCTAATGTAAACTGAAAGTGAATGATGGCTGAAATAACTCTGCTTTCCCAGGGCGGGCCACTACTTAACCAACAGGAAACAGCAAAGCTCAGAAATGGGGAATCCTTTCAAAAAGGAAACTTTTCCTCCAGGATTGGAGACATTGTAAGTGCTTAGTATTTGATTGCTACAGATTAGCAGATGTACCATCATTTTACAATTGAAGGATATAAAGCAGATATGTATTTTGGAATTAAAAAATGAAGTTTCAGATCTTTCCAAATAAAATAGGAAGCTAGTAGAAAACCCAATGAGGTGATTCTTAAATTATTCACCTCTGTGGTTAGGAAGTAGCAGATGAATTTTTTGTTGTTTTACATTTTTATAAAACTTTGGAAATGATCAGAACAGGATGGAGAAAGGAGGGAAATATTTTTCCTTTCTTGAAAATCAAAATATGAACCTCCCTTTAGAAACAATGACTTGTCTTCATAGTGTAAGTTTGTTAACTTATTATGTATTGTTCAGCTCTTAGAGGATACATTATACAGGGTATATCAGTTCTCAGGTAATATATTGTTAGCCTGTCAACATATGTCAACTCCTGAAAAATAGAGTGGAGATTTATAAATAAGCAACTTGAGAAATAAAGACAAAATGCAGATGTTATAGTAAGTGACAGCTTGAAATAAATGCTATCATAAGCCTTAACACTTTTTTTGGCTATGTTTTAGCTATTAGAAGCACTCTTAGACTCTATGAAACTGGTCAAATATACCTTTTCTCTCATTCATTCCCATTTGGAAAATACTTCAAGAAAATATTGCAAAGAAAAAAAGAAGAATGAAAGTACATTAACGTGTGACCATATTTTACATTTTTGCAAAATATTGTTGTACATATTGACAGTATGGGCATCTTATTTAAAATTCTGCAAATAGACATTTTGAACTTTAAAAAGTAACTAACAAGATAATTTATTATTTTTTAAACTTTGCAACAAAATATTTATTCATAAAGATGCATGAATAAAAAAAAAAAATCTCCCTTACCACACACATTTTAGTGTTGTTTGAATGTTACCTTTTTAGGGTTTTTCTTAGGATTTATCAGATTAACTTCACAGCAGATAGAATATGATGAGTTAATAATTTTGTTAAACATTTTCCAAATGTAATAGTAAAGGCACATGACTTAGTCACTAATTCACAAAGCATTTACTGAACTAAATGCCAGATAGTAGACAGGAAAAAAAATGACCCATTTTCATAAAGCCAAAACGATATAAGAAAGGCATAAAAACAAATTAATTATTACAATACAGATGAAAAGCAGAGCCAGATAAGTTTTCTAAGACCTGAAGCTCTTAAGATTTGAGAGAGTTTTTTAGAAATTAAAACTACAAATTTAAATCCAACACTATTAAAGGAAATCCAAGGCCCTGAAACTTCCTTAGTTTCACGGCAAATTCACTACTAGTGATTCCAAGTATATTCCACTATCTGCACAATTATAGTGATGATCAACAATTATATACTAATTCAGAGACTAGATGCTACTTTCACATACTATCACTATAGAAAAGGTATTAACAAGCAATCAAAGGGAAACACACAAAACTGAAACAAGCAAAGACTATTGTGTAAGGAGGATGAAATGAAAGCAGCCTTAAGAATTCACTGATTAGCAATTGTCCTCTATGTTTAGTTAGACTCTTAGAATAAACACCCAAGCTGAGTTTGTTAAACAAAAGACTTCTGACCAACAAGATACCCTTGCAAAACTGGTGATGATGTCCTCCAGTACATCTGGAAAATATTCAACAAAGTTATGAACTAGGCATGTCCGGTCTGCTGTGAAGTTGGTTTGATAACAAATTGTGAGTTTAGAATACTAAGAAAAATACTAAACAGGTTAAAAAAAAGGTAACATTTCAACAACACTAAAGTGAAATCTGCATTTATGCTTTTCTACTGTGTGTGATTTGTAAACATCCCACACCAATGATTGTTATTATTTATCATTATTATTAATGATAGGATTACTTTCATGATTGTAGGGTTACATCATAGAATAAAAAATGGATTATATATCTGAATACTAGTGTCTAATTTCTTTTTATGGACACTTTGAAAAACAGGGCTAAAGTCATAAATCTGTCCTGTAATAATTTGGAGATGTAAAACTTAATAGTCTTTGAAAAATTTTAATTTCTTTTAAGAAGAATACAACCTCACATAATTTTTTGATTTATCTTTCTGAACTCCACGCTAATTACTTATTTTTATATTCTTCATCTCCTTTCAATATATACTTAATACCTGTGATACAAATACCTCAAATATACATATACATATATTGCACATGTTGTCATTGTCTAGTCACTAAGTCGTGTCCAAGTCTTTTGTGACCCCATGGACTATATAGCCCACCAGGCTCCTCTGTCCATGTCATTTCTCAGCAAAAATACTGGAATGGGTTGCCATTTCCTTCTCCAGGGCATTTTCCCCACCCAGGGATTGAACCCATGTCTCCTACATTGGCAGGGAGATTCTTTACCACTGAGGCACCTGGGAAACCCATATATGCACATATATGTATGTAGACGTACATGTGTGTAGACACCTGTATTTATGTATAAACACCTATGTGTGTGGCATACAGTTATTATTTCATCTATTGGAAATGAGAAACACTTTGATTGTGAATCTATAAAAGGTGGAAATTATATATATCACTTTATCTACTTTTTTCATATTGCTTATCCATGAGAATTCCCAGCACCATACATTGCTCCTAATAAGGACTAACTAGTTTTGCATATAATGAATTTAAATAGAATAAGGTGAACATAAAAAGCCTGGTTCTCATATTAGCATTTCAAGCAGTCAATTACCAGTCACCTACCCTGACAATCATCTTTGACACTTCCTTTCGGAAGCCAACCCCTTCCCAAGTCCTGTCATTGTAACTTGTCTCCTTTTATTTTCTTCACTAAGTACCACCCAAATTCAAGCCTTCATCCTATCTTTGCTTTGATCATCTATCTTAAAGCTTTCCACTCGAACTCTTGCTCCCTCCAATTATTTTGCTACAGACAGCAGTCAGAGTCTTTTTGAAATGCAGATGTAACCCAGTCATCCTTTGCTTCCCAGAACCATGTGCAGTGTCCTTAAAGGTCTAGGCACTAACTCCAGCCTGATCTGACTACCCTTCGTCTCTCACTGTCTACGCCCCATGCCATGAAGGCTTCTTGGAAACATGCCTCTAATGCTTGTCGTTCTTGTTGGCCTCACTGCCTTTGTACTTGCTGTTTCCTCTGCTTGGATTTTCCCACATCTACCATATTTGGTCTAATTCCACTTCCTCTCAGGCTCCAACTAAATTTCAGTTGTTTAGAAGGGCTTTCCATTCCTTTGAAACCAATTTTAATCTCCTTCTCCACTCTTATGTCTCCTCCATAACATTTCTTCTAGCTTGTAATTAATTTTGTGTGTGTGGTTACTTTTAATTTTTTAAAAATTAATTTTAATTAATGCTGTGCTGCATAGCATGTGGGATCTTAGTTCCCCAACCAGGGATTGAACCCATGCCCCCTGCATTGACAGCACAGAGTTTTAACCACTGGACCACCAGGGAAGTCCCATTAGTGTGTGTTTTTTATTTTTACAAGGATCTTTTTGTGACTTTTTGTACAGTGTTTTTGTGATTTTTTTTTTTTTTTTTACAATGACCTGTTCCCACTGGACATTACTTTTTTTGAGGGCAAAGATTATTTCATATTCTATGGTATATCTCTAGCACTGTGCTTGTTTCATCATAGACAATCACATATATTTTGTTAATTGGTGAATAAGTGAGGATAAGCAGAATTGCTTTCATTTATGTATATAACACTATATATACACATATGTGTGTTTGCTTATGGTTGTGTGTTAGTCACTCAGTTATGCTGACTCTTTGCGACCCCATGGACTGTAGCCCACCAGGCTTTTCTGTCCATGGGATTCTCCTGGCAAGAATACTGGAGTGGGTTGCCATTTTCTTCTCCAGGGGATCTTCCCAACCCAGGTATTGAACCTAGGTCTCAGCATTGCAGGTGGATGTTTTACCATCTGAGCTACTAGGGAATCCCATGCTGATGTTTATTTGGTCAAATTTTTAAATAATAATGATGCTTGTGGTACCAGGCATGACATTTTGGGATAATTTCTATTGAATAAGCCTCCCCAAGAAGAAATATACAGAATAAGAACCCTGACTAATTGATCAGATTTTGATAATTTCTCAAAACTTTAAGAGGCGAGGTGAAAACTTCTGTGAAATGGTAAAATCCCCCCAAATACTTACTTTTTCTCTTAAATTGCCTCTGCAAACTTCACCTGTAGATTACATTTATTAGCCCCATTTCCTCCTTTGCATTTGTATGAAGTGACAGAGAGACCAGGTTTTAGCAAGGCTGTTCTAACAAAATGATAATGAAAACCTTTCAACACATCATTGTTAACAGAGAGTTAAAAAGCCCTTTCTAGCCTTGGCATCATATAATCCCATAGGATTATTTTTCACTTTACAGACTAGTGGTAAGTCCACATATAGCCATTTTAGCAAGTTGCTCCAAGTAACCACCTCGCAATTATCTTTGTGTTTAGATTTAACTCCCCTGATATTTTCCTCACTCCCCACCAGGTATATCCATATAACAAAGGATCTGGCCATACATGCGTGGAGTTCGGACTCTGTAAACATCTAATATACAGCCCAGAGAGAGATTCAGATGCTTCAGTGTCTTTCAAGAGTCATCCCACAAGATCGCCTCCAAGGTCAACAGCTTTCCTTTCAAGAGTCACTTTATTCATTATTGTATAAAGATTCACCCCTGTTGAATTTATAATGATGTGAAAATACAAATTTAAGGTCGTGAGTGATGAATTAGTACTTCAAATATTTGAACAGTGTGAGTAATTTAACAGATCAACTCCTTGCTTCGGTATGTCCCAGAAGAGACACCTGGTAGAAAGCGTTTCCAAAACAGATTATAGTATGTAGGAAATTACTTCACAATGTCATCATGATAACTGGTCTGTATGAAATGAAACTCTGACCCACAATATTATGTACCTGGCCCAGGCATGTCATAACACCACAATTATTCTTTTTCCTTCTTTCCCACATAATTCCTTCTAACTTCCTTACTAAATCTTTATGAATACTACTCTCCCCGCCTTTTTTTTTTTTCTTTCGGTTCCTGTTCAAGTTAGAGCCCCATACTTCATGTTTCTGACTTGACGAGGGATTTTTCGTTTTGAGCTCGGAGCCAAGAGTGAAGCTCTCACTGGAAAGTTACAGTCATCTCCACCCCTGGACCCTGGCCTAGAATTCTAGTTCCTTGCAACGGACCAACTTTCAACACACTAGATGTTTGGGAAAGTCTGTGTATGTGTGTGTTAAAAAATATACATCTTTCAATCCTCATTCATTTGGGAAAAGAATTTCACAAGTATTAACAACTCAAGAAAGCCAGTCATCTTGTAAAGATGATTTAGCAGAATAATTAGCTAAATGGACAGAAACTAAACGACCATCCAAAAAATAACTGGGGACCAACCATGCAGAAGATTACATTCTTATGGAAATTGTTGTCTTTTCTGCTTAATCATAAAGACTGAGTTTGTTCCAACTCTTTCCCACAAATACAAGACGGAGACTACCTAGTTCAAATGGTCCAGGATGCTCTGGTCTTGCCTAGGATCTTAACTAGCCTGTAAGATTCTTCAGTTTTTCAAGAAATTCTGGGGGTGTTCTGGAACCTAGATATTCAACTGAATGTCTAAGAAGTATGTTTGGATGAGCATTTGTGAGTGTTGTTTGTTCAATCCTAAAGTGAACTGAACTCTGTGAGATCCTGTGAAGCAGGTACAAATAATTCTTTCTGTCCATCTGGGACTTACAACTTCAAGACTGACCAAAACCAGCCCTGGTATTGTAGGTAGGAAGAGAAACTCTCTTTTACTTAGGTGGGATTAATTATCTTGCTTTGGAATTCTGCCATCGTTTTTTTTTTTTTTTTTCTTTTTCCTGTTGTATCTGTTGTGGTTTCCAAAAGATCTTCTAACAGAATGAGGTGGAAATCGGCTGTCACCTTTATTTTCTTAATAGTAAGTAAACCCCTGAGAACCTGCAACGGGCTAGGATTTACATCTGTGTGTGCTTATTACAGGTATGAAAACTACAGTTCTATATCAGAAGTGCAAGGTAAAGAATACATATTTTCTCTCAACTCATTTTCTTTTAACATGTACTTTTCCCCCTCTTACCTAAGACCCTGTCATCAAACTGTTACTGATTCTTTCCCTTGCTTGTCCTACTGCTGAATCCGCCCACCAATCTCTAAGGCCAGCTCACTCCAATTGCTCAGTTTTCTGCATGAACATTCTCTTTCCCCATTCTAACAAAGAAGTCAGGACAAAAAAAAAAAAAAAAAAATCCTCTCTTGTTCCTTCCTTTCCCTATATGACCAAACACTCTCCGTTCTTTTTTGTTTATCAGCTCAAGGAATCCATCTGCTCTCCCAATTCACCACCAACTTCATGGAACTGCTCAGAATTCACCAGTGCCCTCCTAATTGTCATATGAAGCATCGTCCTCTTAGTCCTCATGCTTGGGAACATCAATACAAACATCATCTTAAAACCTTCTCCTGGGGCTCATAGTAATATCTTGCATGTGCGCATGCTAACTCTCTTCAGTCGTGTCTGACTCTGCGACCTTATGAACCGTAGCTCACCAAGCTCCTCTGTCCATGGCATTCTCCAGACAAGAATACTGGAGTAGGTTGCCATGCCCTTCTCCAGGGGATCTTCCTGACCCAAGGATCAAACCCGTGTCTCTTTATGTCTCCTGCATGGGTTCTTTACCACTTGTGCCGCCTGGAAAGCCCAGAGTAGTATCTTAGTGGCAGAATTTTCTGTTTCCTTTTCCTGATTTTTCTTTTTTTCCTACTTGTATCACACATGCTGGTTCATGACCCAATACTTAAAACTTTTTTCTTTTTTTTAAATTTAAACTTTATTTTCTATTGCAGTATAGTCAATTAACAATATTGTGATAGTTTCAAGTGAAGAGTGAAGGGCCTCAGCCATACATGTACATGTATCCAATTCTCCCCCCAAATCCAGGCTGCCATGTAACATTGGGCAGAGGCCCATGTGCTGTAAAAAAATCTATTTTTTTCTTAAATACATGACAATCTTAGAAACCTGTCATTCACTGCCACAGTATCAAATGTTGGTAATTCACAAGCGTGTGTGTGTGTATAATTTTTTCCCTAAACTCCAAGCCTCTGTTTCCAAATACCTCAAACTAAACAATTAATTCCCATTCTTCCATCTCCCACTCCCCCCAAACCAGACGTAGTTGAAGATCAGAAACTAGGTGTCATCTTTCGTTTTTCTCCTCACATCCCCCTTTCCTCTCCTGACTTCAGCCACTTGGTGCTCCAGTCCCACACTCTTATCAGAAGCAGTTTCCCCCCCTCATTACCTGTCTCCTCTGCTTCTCCCGTGATCTGGGTGCTCAGTCATTCTGTAACAGACCTTTTCCAAATCCCCTTCTTACCGCTTCAGTTTCCATTCTCCCAGGCAGCCATCCTCCTTCCTGCTACTAGAATTAATCTTCTAAAATACAGCTATTATCTTGTCATCCTTTATGTAACATCTCTATTGGATTCCTGTTGCCATAAAGTTGAAACTTCTCCTTAGAGGGTAGTCAAGTCCTTCCCAATTTAAGTGCTGCATAAATATTCAACCTCTTTTCTATCTTCTCCTGGTGTTTGGTATACTCTGCTCACACTGAACTATATTTTTCTTACTTTTGTAGCTTTAAGTCTGTTTTTCCTTCTCCCTAGAAATTCTTTAAAGAATCCCCCTGCAGTGTGGGAGACCTGGGTTTCATCCCTGGGCTGGGAAGATGCAATGGAGGAGGGCATGGCAACCCACGCCAGTATTCTTGCCTGGAGAATCACCATGGACAGAGGATCCTGGCGGGCCACGGTCCATGAGGTCCCAAAGAGTCGGACACTCTGTGACTAAGCACAGCACAGAAATTCTTTCCCTTCTCTGCCTAGTAGGCAGACCCTACTCCAAACACCCCTTTTCTACCTTTCCCTGCTGCTCCCCCCCAGAATCGGTTGCTGCTATCTGTGTGTCTTCCTTAAACATCTTCTCAGCTCAGCACCTTTGTGATTGTCATTGTTTGTTTTCAAGCCTGTCTCTCTGCTCCACGGGAATGATGCCTCAGGAATCATCGCGCTACCTCATAAAGTACACATCTGACATGCGTTTATTAAAATGAATAGGATGTAAATGTATTCAGAGAATTCCCAATTTACATGCAATTCAATTTCAGAGCGATTGAGCAGCAGTTGCAGGATTTTGAAATCTTTCCAAATTTAACTTTTTACCCCAACGCAACGGGGGCTTTCACGAAGTAATCACAGCTCTTCCCAGCTCTGCAGCTATATGAACTCGATCTTTTTTTTTTTTTTTAATTTTTATTGGAGTCTAGTTGCTTTACAATGTTGTGTTAGTTTCTGCTGGACAGCAAAGTGAATCAGCCATGTGTATACATATATCTACTCTTGTTTCAATTTCCTCCCCATTTAGGTCACCTGAGAGCATTGAGCAGAATTCTCATTATGAGCTCAATCCTAACTGACCTGTTCAACCAGAGGTACAGCTAGCAGGACTCAAGAACAAGTCGAGTTGGTTTCCATCACTACATTTTTATGTACTTATCCATTTGAGACCCCCTCGTTTACCTAAATCTTGCCTTATTTGCTCATATTAAAAAGAAGCAAACTTTAATAATATCAGTACTTTTCTCATTAACCATCATAATGAGGTACTATAAAGTTCAACTCATCCCTTACCTGTAAATTCCCCTATAAAAAAATAACTTTATGATGCCAAACCTTCATCTTGATTTCTGCAAACTTTAATGATAACTCTGGAAGGGAGAAGTAGAGTCCCTTTATAGAGTTGATATTTTACGATTGGTTAAAATAGCCTCTGTCTCAGAGACTGCTGGTTACTCACCAGCCCCATCGACCATCCTCTACTTTCTGTGTAAGTGTTTGAGAACCTCTGAGGGTCATGGTCTCCACCTTGAACCTTTAGATGGAAGCCTGTCTTCAAGAGAGCACCAGTGAACCAGACCGAACTTTGAATTCTGACTCTGCCCCTTCACATATGTTCCTTCATCGGTAATAGGGGGACTATGCCACCTGTTGGAACAGATCACTGTGGTGAGGATTAAATGAGCTCACATGAGTCAAGTGTCCAGCCTACAGGGGGCACTAGAAAAATAGCACCTCTATTCATCATCACTGTTCCCTGAATTCTAGCTTCTGCTGCTCCTAACAAACATCTCTGAATCCAGGTTCCTCGAACCTCTCTGAATCCAGGCCAACTTTACTAAAAGAAGCATTTTGCCAAGAGAACTAGCTGATTATTGTTATTATTTTTTAACCATTCAGTAATGGCTGAATAGGCAATTCTGAATTATGCTAGGTCATCTTGCCTGGAGAATCCCATGGACAAAGGAGTCTGGCAGGCTACAGTCCATAGGGTTGCAAACAGTCAGACATGACTGAGCGACTAACAGTTTATCAGCACTTAAGTCTGCCAAGAATAAGTAAAACTAGTGAAAAATCAGATATTTTTATGGACTTGAAGTTTTCATCACACTGCTCCTAATTCACCTCCTCTCATCATTCCTTTCTGGGTTTTCAGTAGGACTCTTAACTAACTCAATGGGAGGCAGTAAAGGGAAAAAGAGGTTAAAAAAAAAAAGGAAAACTAGTCTTTGAATGAGTAGATTTAGTAAAGAGAATCCCAGTTCTAATCACAAGATTCCCATCCCCTGTGTGATCCTACACATACTCTGTATGATCCCTTTTTCTTGAGCATGGGTGGGACCTGTGGATATTACTGATTAAGGCTCCTGTGATTAGGTTGGGAGATTATCCTGGGTGGGTCCGACCCAATCAGGGAAGCCCTTAAGAGAGACTTCCCTGAAGAGAAAGATCATCCTACTGACTTTGAAGAAGTAGCTGCCATGAGGGTCACGTGCCTAAGAATGGAGGGCAGCCTCTAGGAGCTTAAAGCAACCCTGGCTGACAGCCAGCAAAACAGGGACCTCAGTCCTACAACCAGAAGGAACTGAATCCCGCCTACAGCCTCGATAAGCCAGAAAGAGGACCAGAGCTCTAGCTCATAACACAATCCAGTCAACGGCTTGATTTCAGCCAAGGTCTTTCTCCCAAGACCCGATGCCAAGGACCCAGTTATGCCCTGCTTAGACTTCTGGCCAACAGAACTGGAAGCTGATAAATAAGTGTTGTTTTTCAGTGTAAGACTGGAGTGATCCGTTACAGAACAATAGTAAGGTAATGCAGTTATAAAAACATTTTAATTTATACAGTGCTTTAGACAGCAGATATTAAAGAGGATGGATAATGACAAAGAGGAAGGAAGTTTGGAATCTGCAGTGATGCTCACAGCTCTGCCACTTCCTAGCTTCATGGATTTGGGGAGTCAACTTCCCCAGCCGTAATTCTCCTTGTCAGTAAAATGAGGAGCTGAATGATGAAGAAAATGCGTCCAAGGTGCTCTCCAGGCTCCAAAAGTTCTCTCACATGATATTTTACATCCTCAGATGATGAAACTCCTATTTTCTGAGAGGATAAAACAAGGCACATGGGGAAGTAATGTAGAAACTTTCATAGGTAGAAGATCAAGCCCAACTCAGAAATCCTAGCTCCTCTATTTGTAGACCATCCCATCTCCAACCCTTTCTTTGAGCTTCAGCCAGAGTCACAGGCATTAAACAGACTCCAAGAAAGTTTATAAGCTTTACTCACAGGTCCAGAGGGGATCTGAAGAGTTGTGGCTTTTTTCTATTTTTGGAGGGTGGAGGTTTGTTTTTATTTCTCACAGGGAGATTTTTGGTATATGTTCTCTGCCAAAATAATCAGTAAGATAAAGCACCTGCCATGGAGATGAATGCTATATAAACTTTGATGTGCATTCATGGTGGACATAAAGAATTTTTCTATACATAATAACAATTTAACTCAAAAATATATCACAGCCTAAGGATTCTTTAGGGAAATGCGTGTATGTTCCCAAGGAAGGTCCATGGTCCTGAAGAAGCGAAATTGTTGGCATGGATAAGAGAGACATTTAACAGAACTGTTTCAGCTCTAGTACATAAGGTTTTATCTGTTGATCTGTACAAATAACCTGAACGGAAACTTCTTTATGAGACAGAAAAGCAGAGTGAAATGTTTCAAGTCCACAAAATCAGCTGGAATGAAATTATAGCTGTGTCATTTAGAGAATGGTTCCTCTCAACAAGATTTACTACATTACTATGACTAGATGAATTTATCTCCTTTTCTCAACCTTATTAAAACATAAAACACTTCCCTAAAGCCACTTTGGTTCAAATTTGTTTTTCAAGGAAAGTTGTGGTATGCATTAGCTAATTCCAAGAAACCAGAGTAATTTAAAATTTTCAAATCCTGGAACAATCTCAAAACACTCAATAATAGAACATGCTTTAACTCAGCCCACAGACTACCTACAAAGGCAAGATAAAATGGATGATGAAAGGCCATAGTGAGCCCAATTTTGACAAACTGAACCCCAATTCTGAAGGAAATGTTGGAAATGAGATCTGGGCTAACCAGTTTGGTCAATAGGCATTGGTGAAATTGTGTACACAAACATCAATGATTTTGTAGACAAGAGTTTCAGGTAATAAAAGCCACTCATGAACTATCCTTCAGTGTTTTAATTAGATAATTGAACTAATATTTAACTGGACTTAATGTCTTTAATCACACTTCCTGTGCCTTGAAAATATCTGTGAATTAAGGTGGAATTATGGTGAAACCAATAAAACTTAAGTTTCATGGCTCCACTCTTGCAGGAGTCCATTCCAAGGGCTGTGACTAATTTATATTAATTTTCTATTTTTTAAAAGGGAGGTGGGAGGGGGGATCGGGATGGGGAATACATGTAACTCCATGGCTGATTCATGTCAATGTATGACAAAACCCACTGAAATGTTGTGAAGTAATTAGCCTCCAACTAATAAAAATAAATGAAAAATAAATAAATAAAAGGGTCTCCAACATTTACTCCTATTTGAAGGAGACTATAAATATAGTTTGAAGAATATAGTAAAAAGGCAGACAAGTTTAACAGTTAGGGCTCACTCTATTGACATTTGACTAAATAGTTGGGTTTTTCCTTGCGTGATCAACCCTGAATGGTTGAGATTATCCTTCTATTCTCAGTGCAGAGAGCATCCTCTGTTTACCAAGCTTTGAGCACATGGATTTGCACAGCTTCTTCAAGAGTTTTAGGATAAGGGGCACCTGGCGGATAAAGGAAATGTCCTTTTTTGTGTCACAAGTATGGTATCTGTTTGCCGACACCAACCCTGACACCATGACTGGAACTGCCCAAAACACAGTTTTGTCCCATATATTTCTTATCAAAATGCTCCAGAGTACAAAAAAAGAATATAATTTTAACCATCCTCTCTGGCCTTAATCTTTCTTCCTTACGGTGCAAATCCTGGAAAATAAGGACCATGCCTGATTATATTGCTCATGTATCACTGACTACAGTTCTGTCTACCTTCTTGATGATGAATGTATATTAATTTACATGTAAACAGAGGGAAAGGTCTTTGATGGCAGATCCTGTGTTATTGGAATTTTATATCTTTCATGGTACTTAACAGAGTGATTTATTCCTGTTAGTTATGTTGAAAATATAGGATTCCATGGTTCTTTCAAAGGAGGAAAATAACACAAATTAATCATTCAAGTTAAATTGACTAAATTAATCCAGTCAAAACATTTAACTTGTTATCCAGTGTAGACCTAGCCTAAAATTAGAATATAGAAGTATCTCATAGCTACATAACTAATCCAAATCACATTTATCTTTCTTATAATTCTAGAGTTTCATATCCTTATTACATGCTATTTTCAAACAGAAGTTTAGATTACACTTTTAAGGTCAAGCTCTTAACAGCAGTAATGGTTTTTTTTGTTGTTGTTGTTGGTAATGACGTCTTCAAGCGTTATCATCATGGGAATTGCGTATTTCTTCTATTGTTTGTATATATGCATTTATATATACACAAGACAATGTTTGCTATTTCTCCTGATTCTGTGGACCTAAACTATGAAAGATCAAGAAAAAGTGTTCTTACGTGGAAACAGAAACAGGGTTTGTTTTCTTTTTTTCAGGTTTTAGGAAAACATCAGCAAGCCATGCCAATATGTAGTAAATTAAGACATAGGTTGTACTTACAAAACACCAAAACATACAAATAAAAATGAAAATAAAAATTAGCAGCTTAGAGAAATGTTTTTCCTAGACTATGGAAATTATATGCAGTTTTTACTTTGGGGGAATTTTTAAAAATTTATGCAGAAGTGATTTCTATCTTGAGGCATTATAATAATTAAAATTTTAGCATAATCATGAAGAAATCATATTTAGTCAGGAAATGAAAATCTTGTTGGGAGACCTTCCACACACAAGCCTTTAAGAACAACTCTCCACAAACTTCCTATTAGTATATGATCAAGTGAGCCTGCCATGAGTTATAAAAATAAAGATTCTCTTTGTAACTGAAGAGATATTGGAATGAAAATAACATAGTTATCTACAATGTCAATGATAATTTTTAAAAATTATATTATCTTAAAGCAAATGTTTCTAAAAGAGAAATTCTAATACCATTATAAGCAGCTTGATAAATACAGCTGTTTTCATCTTAGTTAGGAAAAAAAAACCTTTTCTCCAAGTTGGTTTAATTGCATTTCAAGTGAAAACATGTTTTATTCTCATTAAGCATCATTTTAATTTCTGATAGAAATCATGGGCACTCTGAAATAACTGTACCTTAACTGCAAGGAAAGCTAAAGAAAGAAAGCAAACATTTTGAAAACATTTGGAACATATATTAGCTTCAATCAGCCAGACAGTAAAACCATGGGGAAATTTCTGGTTTATAAGAAAAGTGGATATTAGCCAAGTGAGCTGTGGACATATTTGAAGAATCATTGGTGATCTTCAGTAAAACCAAGCTCTGATTAAACCATAATCCTAATAATATTGTTTCTTGAAATTTTAGGTGAGTTACTGATACATAATTGAATCAAGATTCTGCTTGTCTTGCATATGTGTGATCTCTGGAAAAGAAAATGTTTATCGCTAGCTATGATAATTGATTCTAGATAGAGTAACCACACATTCTACTGGGTTGGCCAATAAGTTCGCTCAATATAATGGAAAAACCCAAAGGAGCTTTTTGGCCAACCCAATTATATTCCTGGGACTGTCCTGGTTTTTACTTGTGGTTCAGGTATAACTAATAATAGCATGTTTGCTTACTCTCAAAAATCCTTGTATTGGCCCATAAATTATAGTCACTCTAGTTATAAAGTACTTTTGTTTAAGGAATTTACTTTTAGCCATCACCAATGGTCATGTATGGATGTGAGAGGTGGACTGTGAAGAAAACTGAGCACTGAAAAATTGATGCTTTTGAACTATGGTGTTGGAGAAGACTCTTGAGAGTCCCTTAGATTGCAAGGATATCCAACCAGTCCATCCTAAAGGAGATCAGTCCTGGGTGTTCATTGGAAGGACTGATGCTGAAGCTGAAACTCCAGTACTTTGGCCACCTCATGCAAAGAGTTGACTCATTGGAAAAGACCGTGATGCTGGGAGGGATTGGGGGCAGGAGGAGAAGGGGACGACAGAGGATGAGATGGTTGGATGGCTCACCAACTCGATGGACACGGGTTTGAGTAAACTCCGGGAGTTGGTGATTGACAGGGAGCCTGGCGTGCTGTGATTCATGGGGTCGCAAAGAGTCGGACAGGACTGAGTGATTGAACTGAACTGAACTGAACTGAATGTAGCATTGGCTTATATCTTAGGCATGGTGCTAAGTGTTTCATATGTCACTATGTCATTTAACATTCAGAATAATTCTATGAGGTAGGTATTATTTTTCACTTTATAATTTTTAGATGCATAAATTAGAGTTTAGGATTTCAAAATCCTGTACTTTAAATTTTTGCCTAAGACTGTGTATATGCAATACCCTTAGTAATATTACTAAATCCATTTCAAAAGCTAAAAGAATAATTTAGATATTTGAGCATGTAATATCCTTTTACATTGCCCCCATAACATTTGAAAATGGATTTTTTAATTCAGCTTGCATAGTTTCCCTTTTTCAGATTCTTCTTTTACAATGTTGGCTGAAAACCTTTGGCAAAGAAACAGTAAGACACTTCTCTTTTCTTGACTATATTATCAGAGCAATCTCTCCTCTGAATGTAATTAATGTTTAATTGCTTTTTAGGAAAAAAGGAAAAAAGAAAGTAGAAATAAATATAAAAATGGACAGAATACAGTGATTTTCTTGGAAGACTTATAAATGACTGGGGTTTTACTCTCCTTAATTAAGAGAACTTCCTGCAGATAATAGGGTATTATCAATTTCCTTTCTTTTCTCACTCTCTCCTTTTTTCTAGATTTGTTTTTCAGAATTTTCACTGAAATATCATGGTTAGTACTTTCCTGGTTTTCTCATTTCCACTGAATCCCAGATAGCATTTCCCAAAGATAACTTTTAAGCCCAAATATATAATTGCTCTTAATATGTAGTTTGGTTTGGGGATATAAAAATAATTACCCACTAGAAGTAAATACCTAACTTGGACTGGGACAACTTCGCACAATCTCATTTGTGCACAACTTCGCACAATCTGGTTACTAAAAAAATCTGCATGTCAAATGGGTATGGAACTGAGGGGAAGCAGAGACATCAATTTTAATTGAGACATCCAGAGGACTACCTGATTACTGAAGTCATTTTCAGTCTAGAAATTGCATATCTTAATTTATTATTGAAAATGGTGTCTGGAAGTATAGACTCTGGACTATTCTAGAAAGCTACAGTTGTCACACTAAGTGCCACTCAATTATTTAGTAGACTAGTCTGCCCATGTTTCTATTCAAATTGTAAACTGAGGCTTGGATTGGAGTGAGCCATGATGGAGTCTCAGGATATTTCAGTGGATTTTTCAAGGTCAAGGTCACTTTGGGCCTTGATAAGAACAGTTTTGTTGGTGTGATGGGGATATAATCTTGATGGAATTATGTGTGTTCGGTTGTGTCTAATTCCTTGCAGGCCCATGAATGGTAGCCCAACAGGCTTTTCTGTCCATAGAATTTTCCAGGCAAATACTGGAGTGGGTTGCCATTGCCTACTTCCCATCTTCCTGACCCAGGGATCTTGCATCTCCTGCATTGGCAGGCAGGTTCATTACCACTAGCGCCACCTGGGAATTACAAGCTTGATGGAAGGGAAAGAATGAGGACTTCGGTTAGTAATCAGGACTTGGATCCATGTGTTCATTACTGATGCACGGTGTGCCAGGCAAAGCCTAGGACAAACCCCCATCCACCTCCCTGTATTTACACTCTCCTGTAATAAATACCCTTACCTTGAGTGAGCACTTCTAACCAATAAAGTGTGGCAAAAATGATATCACTTCTTACACAAAATAATTAGCTCACACAAAATAACAATTTCCAATTTACTAGGAGGACTCTTCTCCACTGCTGACTTTGATGAAGCATGCTGCCATGTGGGGAGGGGAGGGCCATGTTGCAAGGGACTGAGGGTGACCTCTGGCCACCACTCACTAAGGAACGTAGGCTCTCAATTCAGTGGTTCACAAGGAGCTGAAATGTCAATCATTACCTGAGCGTAGAAGAGGATGCTTCCCCCTTTGAACCTTTACGTAAAACCTCAACTCTGGCAAGAACCTTGACATAGCCTTGACCCTGAAGTAGACCCAGCTAAGCCATGCCAGAGCAATCCTGATGCACAGCAATACTGAGAGAAGTCATGCATGTTATTTTATTTTGCTAAATTCATAGTGATTTGTTACTAAGCAATAGATAACTTGTATACTTTGTGAGATGCCACTAAAATGAGGGTAAGGAAAGGAATAAAAGGGTATTGAATTAAGGGCTTCCATGGTAGCTCAGACTGTAAAGAATTTGCCTGCAATGCGGGAGACCTTTGTTTAGTCCCTGGGTCGGGAAGATCCCCTGGAGGAGGGCATGGCAACCCACTCCAGTATTCTTGCCTAGAGAACACCATGGGCAGAGGAGCTTGGTGGGCTATAGTCATGGGATTGCAAAGAGTTGGACATGACTGAGCGACTAACACTTTAAGCCACCAGAAAAGGAAAGCAAAGCTAGAAGAGATTAAAAAATAATAGGTAAGATATATTCAAATTTTGTAAGATGGGAAGCTGATGGATTTATAATAACTAACTTAGACAAACCACAAAGGTTGTTTATATGAAGGAGGAAACCAACAAGAGGAAAATGTAGCAATGCTAAAGAACTACAGAAAGGCCCTGGAATGCGAAGCACCAGATACACAGGAAGTTAGGGCAAAAGGTGTGTGGCATGAAAACAGAAGGACTGAATGAATGAAAGTATGGGTAAGAAATATTTAGATACACAGGTCTGTTCCAGTACCTTGAGTAGCAAATAACTGCATAGCCTAGAAGAAGCTTCAGACAAGCCTCACTCAAGTTTTCAGTGGTAAATTCATCTGTAAAGCTCAACTATAGCTAAATGTTAGGATTATTTTTGGGGGTAGTGGAAAAAACTTCTCATTAAAAATAAAAGTTGAAAACTGATGATTTTGATGGGCAACTCTGCTGGAAAGCATAGGTGAAACTAGGCAAATGAAAGTCTACGTGGGTAGAAGGGGAAGACAGTCAATAAATTAACTATAGATTTGTGATGATAAGCTTGCAAAGATGCAGTGCCTCGGAATGGATGGGAGAAACACAGAACACACACGTGAGATTGTGGGAAAAGGAATAAAAAATTACTTTGGAATTTTAAGATGGGGTAACTAAGAGGATTGAGCCTCCGTAATAGAAGCTGTTGAATTTGGTTTTAGACCCATTGACTGAGATACAGGTTCTCAGCCGGCAACTGGAATGCTTTTGTTTCACATCATGAGAAAGACTTCAGATCCAGAAATGTTAGGAAAAGAGATAGGAAAAATATCTTTAAGGACAAGCATGTAGAGGCAACTGAGAGGAAAAAAAATATCCCAGGGAATAGGACCCAAGAGAGAGAAAGAGGGTGTAATCATGAAGGTACTGAGAAAATCAGAGGGGTTTGCTGTCATAGAAGAAAGAATTTTAAGAAAAGAGAGGTAAGCAGTGTTAATCATTGCTGAGAAATATTCAGAAATAAAAAACTGGAGAAAATTCTTTAATATAGAAATAACTGTGAAAAATCTGATGTAGGGTATCTTGGGGCTGAGATGAAAGAGGGGAGAGTGATGAGAAAAAGGACACATGAATATAGACCTCCTATTCTCAAGCCTTTTTTCATCTCAAACTCCTTTCCACTCTTTTTTTTTTTTTTTTTCCTTTCCACTCTTAAAAGTATTCAGGACCCCTAGAGACTGTTTGATTTTGTGGGTCATCTCTACCAATACTTAGCCTACTTGAAATTAAAAACTAAGGAAGACATTTTCAAATTTATTAATTCATTTAAAAATAAAAATGCTAGGGAATTCCCTGGTAGTCCAGTGACTGGGACTCTGTGCTTCCACTGCAGGGGGTGCAAGTTCAATCCCTGGTCAGGGAACTAAGATTCCACCAACTGTGTGGTGTGGCCAAAAAAGGAAATTAAATAAAATTTGAAAAAATAATGCTAACTCCATTCTATGTAAACATAAATAACATCATTTCATTACTATGAAAAATAACCACACTTTCCCAAATAAAAACAATTTTAGTGAGAAGAGAGCTTTCATTTGCATTTTTGCATATTTTTAGTTAGTTAGCTAGTTAGTTAAGTCGCTCAGTCGTGTCCGACTCTTTGCGACCCCGTGGACTGTAGCCCATATTTTGAGGTAGGAGCAATATTGGAGGCTTGAGTAAACATAGCTTGCAGAGGGGGAGTTAAAAAGAGAGAAGTAAAATCATGAAAATCATGATTCAATGAGCTGCATATGTGGAGATGAGCGTGCTGTGTGCTTAGTCGCTCAGTCGTGTCCAGCTCTCTGCGACCCCATGGACTGGACCCCTGCAGGCTCCTCTGTCCACAGGGATTCTCCAGGCAAGAATACTGGAGTGGGTAGCCGTTCCCTTCTCCAGGGGATCTTCCCAACTCAGGGATTGAACCCAGGTCTCCTGCATTGCAGGTGGATTCTTTACCAGCTGAGCTACCAGGGACGCCCTCATACGTGGAGATACATGGCAAGTATGTAGCCCACGAGGAGTCCCTATGAAATGTTCCCTTTAAATAAACCAAAGGGCAGTGAAGGGGGCTTCACAGCGGAGGACACCGAGCAAGGAGCAAACCTCTCCGGTGATCTTGTTTGTGGCTGAGGTCCAGCACAGCTGGACACACTTCTTTCTTGGGGTGGCTTCACAGACCCACAAGAGCTGATTCTCTCGCTGACATGGAGTCAGCCCAAATCATATGGGAATTATTTACAAGGGAAAACAACCTCTGAGTATGTCACTAAAATGTGAATCTTGTAGTTCTATGCTCATCCTCTTCTTTTGAATACAATTTAAGCAAGCATTCTACTCATCTGTTACTTATTTCAGGGATCTCTTTCCAACTGCCTGTCATGTATTTATTAATGACTCATAGTTACCTAGAGAATCAGCAAAAAGAAAGTAGAAGATACAGATGAAACAAAGAAGTTTTTCCAACTGCAACTAATGGTGCCCACCCAGGATCACTTTGAATTGAAGGGTTAAAGGAGCCATTTCATTCCACATCTTTAGAAAGTTATACTTGAATACACTTCTTTTTCTTTAGGAATAGCCAAAGCTCTCATTGTCCTGAGATGTTTTCACTCAATTTAAATCTTTGAAGCTATCATCTTATTCTTCAATATCTGACTTTGTTTGAGGTCACTAATTTCTAATGTTAAACAGTTTTAAACTTTTTTTTAAAAAGTGTCCCTTTGATTATTTCTCTCATGAAAATGAATGTTAATAAGTCTTCTCTTTGATTTTTATTTTCACCATTTATCTTCTTAGGTAGACACACTAAAGTTCCTTCTGTATTAATTGCTTTCCATGGGGGCAATGAAGAAATAGTCAACTTGGTTTGATTAGCACAGTTATTTTTCTATCATGGACTTGTTCCGTAATCAAGAATAAGGATTTCCAATCTCAGCACCTTAACTTCTACATTTATGAAATTAAATATTGGTAATCTAAGTACTAAAAAAACAGAATATAATAAATCTATGTAGTGCCAAAATCAATCATTTAAATTTTCCTAACTTTTTAAAATTTTAGCGTTATTAAGATAAATTAATAAAGTTGCCTTTATTGTCATATAGATATAGCCTGCAATTATATTTTCACTATGTATCCACATGACAATATTATATGAGAGTAAAAAGAACAAATACCATTTATTGCTCCTTTATTATATTGCTGGCTCTGTGGTAAGAGTTTTATATACATTATCCCATTTTAATTTCACAACAACCCTGTAATATATTCAGTTCAGTTCAGTTCAGTTGCTCAGTTGTCCGAATCTTTGCGAGCCCATGGACTGCAGCAAGCCAGGCCTCCCTGTCCATCACCAGCTCTCTGAGTCTATTCAAACTCATGTCCATTGAGTTGGTGATGCCATCCAACCATCTCATCCTCTGTCGTCCCCTTCTCCTCCTGCTTTCAATCTTTATAATATATTGGGTTGGCCAAAAAGTTCATTTGGGTTTTACATAACATCTTACAGAAAACCCCAAACTTCTTGGCCAACCCTATAAGTATTCTTATCTCCAGTTTAATGAGTGAAGATCTTGACCTGAGTTAGCTGAGTTCACACCTGCATTTTAGCTCCTCTATTATACACTCTATTACATTGTTTCCAGTTTTACTATTTAGACTATAACTCCTAAAGATAGAAAAGTTGGGTGTAGTTGCAGGGTATACACACGTGCACTGCAATCACTGAATACAAAGAAAACTTGTGAAGATGGGAGAAATCTAGATAGAAAGTCTATACTTTTTATAAAAGTCCGCTTGTACTTTGCTTAGGTGTCTTCAGCACACAAGAAATCCTGGTTACAAAGAGAAGGAAATATAGGTTTGGGGGAACTTCTGACAAAGTCACTTTGATGAAACAAGGTCATAAGAAAATGCAAGCTTATCGATCACAGATTTCAAATCTCTTTGAGTGAAAGTGTTCTGCTTGGCTTGAGTTTGATTTGATCTTGGAAGTCTCCTGTGTTATCTGACAGAATGCTTTGGGTGTCCTTTATAACATCGGGTAATTTAGAATTTAGTAAATACAGCAACACAATATGTGTGCCACTTTGTTGTTAGCTTTTCTTAGGCTCCCCCACTGGAAATCTGGTTTGTGGAACTCTCCTTCCAGATTTGAAAATGTTCCAAATCCCACATGAAGCTCCATTATTATAATATTCTCATAAATATTATCTGAAACCATTTGCTTCTACAAGGTAATGCCTCTGTCCTCAAACAAATTTATAAATGATACATTTAGCTTAAAAACATCCCAACCTTTAATTTGTGGCAAGAGACATCCATCAGATATACAGTCAGCCTTCTTTACCCACAAGGGTTCTGCATCTGAGCATTCGACCAACCATGGATTGAGAATATTCGGGGGAAAAATTCCAGAAATTTCCAAAAAGCAAAACTTAAATTAGCCACACACTGCAACTCATAATTGCATATCCTTTACACTGTTTTAGATAGTGTAAGTAATGTAGAGATGATTCAAAGTACACAGGGGCATGTCCACAGGTTATTTGCAAATACTATACCATCTTAAAAGGGTTTCCCTGGTGGTTTAGTGGTAAAGAATCCACCTGCCAATGCAGGAGATGGGGGTTCAATCCCTCGGTCAGGAAGATCCCCTGGAGAAGGAAATGGCCACTCACTCCAGGATTCTTGCTTGAAAAACTCCAAGGACAGAGAAGTCTGGTGGGCTATAGTCCAGGGGTCACAAAGAGTCAGACACAACTTAGTGACTGGAAAACAACACCATCTTATGTAAGAGACTCGAGCATCTGTGAATTTAGATATCAGGGGGGGAGTGGGTTCTGGAACCAAACACTCCTGATACTGAGAGACGACCGTATACATTTTAAGAGTTAGTGAATTTTAATGTTTAAGGTTAAAGTATTCATTGAATAAACTGGTTCTGATTATTCCAAAGCTATACCAAGTTTTAAACACAAACAGCCCATGCTTTTCAAGACTTTGAGGTCATCCAGTTATCTCAAGGAGCTTAGTAATTCTCAGAACTAAATTAACTTTAATTAGCTCTGAAATAATGGCCACATTGTATGGCAATATTGAAGGGTCTTGTAATGCAGGTCTGTCTTATATCTGGAAAAAAATTTCAAAGTCTCAAAAAATCTCATCAAGGAAGAAAACAACACATTGTCATTATAATAATAGCTTAATTTTATAATATTATTCATTAGAATGCCAAATATTAAACTGGCTCATATGAGAGACATTATTTATAACTTAATAATGCACAGTGTATTCAGTAGTCTACCAGTTGATACTCCTGAAAATAAGTAAATTTTCAGTGATATCAGCCAGATTTTTAATTACGTGCAAAACTACTATGGCCATAGAATCCTATTGATATCTTTAGAGTTAACTTTTCTTCTTTTTGAAAATATCTTTACACTATATATCAGATGTTCTTATTTTAACAAACAGAGGCAACTTTTCACCTTCTTGCCTTCTTTTGAAACTTTTGCCTGGGAATATTTTTCTCTCTGAATTTTCATGGTAGCAGACTCCTTCTTCTGTTCCTTTTCCATCTTTTCCTTATATTTTGACATCTCTGCCTTTCCTGTTATGGTGTTCCCCTGTTATGAATCCCATGTCTAGATATTTATTTTCCTCCCCTGTTTCTCTGTCTTGGATTTGATCTTTGCTAGAGAATATTTAAACCAATTTAAGCTGATAAGGTAATATTTTAATACATATCTATTTTATCTATCTTACAGACAATTTAGTAACTATAATGGATTGACCCAAATGAATATTGTGTGAAAGTACTACAAGTTAGACATCTGGTCTCAGCTCTCCAATAGCCCATAGAAGCCAGCCCCGTACCTGTCATATGATCTAGCACCTCATTATATTACACACAATACAAGTCTATGTAGAACATCTCTCTGTTATCTCTCCAAATAAGCCTCAAGCTTTAAAAAGGCTATATCCTTAATCTTGTATTTTTCACAGAGCTAGATATGTTAACATGCCCACATTAGGAGACTTCCCTGGCAGTCCAGTGGTTAAGAATCTGTGCTTCAAATGCAGGGGATACAGGTTCCATCCCTGGTCAGGGAACTAGGTTCTCACATATCACACTGTGTGACCAAACACAATTTTTTAAATTAAAAATATTTTTTTAATTAAAAAAATTTCCACTCATCAGGTACACAGGGCTCGTTAGTGCAATTTTCGCCAATAAATAAATAAATGCCTTTAAGAAATACAGCTAAACACAACCATTGTTGTCATCTGATATAGCTTCTTACACTTTGTCCTCTTCCTCTTGAATGTGATACCTACCAAATACAAAATCACTCTCTTTTAGCCTCAACTGACATGCACAACTTGGAAGTTATATTTTGGATGCTATATGAGTGTTTAAAAGGAGGACTCAACCTAGTCTTTATAACAAAGAAAGAGTTTTTCAAGGAAGTGAGCTTAACTGGAGACCTGAAAGATAAGGAGCACCTTTCCATGGGAAGAGCAGGGGGAAAGGCACCCCACACAAAATACAGCAAGGGGGTGGGTGCATGCAAGCAAAAGACAAGACGGCAACATGCTGGAAGGACAGTGAGGTCACCACAGACTCCAGCTGCTCAGGGCAACCACGCAGGCAGACTGCACATCCCCTCCAATAGTGGGGAGCAGAGTGATGGGGTAACAGCACAGGTTTCAGCCAGCTTCCTGATCTTAGTCTGACTTAAAATCACTCATTTTTACTTATATAATTGCTCAAATATATTCTGATTGCCACCATTCATCAGTAGAGTCTCTTTCCAATCCAGGAAAGAGAAGTGTCAGCTATCACCTGGGTATAGTAGTTACTCACCAAACAAAACCATGAATTGCTGTTCTTGATTGATTCTCTAGTCACAACTAATGATAACTGATAACTCTTACCTGAACAATAATAAAAACAGAACAATCAAAAATAGTTTTACTTAAAGCAATAGGCTTATTAGTCACTTACAGGTTAACAATAACATTTTCAGTGTATTGAATTTTTAAGCCTAGTCAAATCTTCAATAGTCATCCACCTGATCCCAAATACTTGGCTTTTTCCTACATACTGGGGAAAAAGCAATCATTAAATGATGCCTTTACCTTAAAAACAAACACCCAGATGCATTTGGTAGTATTTGAAAATCCAGCTCATGTGGCAATAAAAACTGACAATGGCTTACTTTGCCAAATGTGTGTAACCTATGTTTTGGGATATAACACAATTTTCCATATAATAATAATCAGAACATTTGTTGTATGATATATGCACCATATAAATTTAAGTATCAAATGTTTTTGAACATGAAGTCTATTAGAAACACTGGATCTCAGAAAAGATCAAATGATACTCACATATGCAAATGCTTTGAAAATGCTAAAGGGCTATAAAACATATCAAGTAAGGTATGAAAGTAATATATACACACAATAGCAGAAACCAAATGTAAGTGCATGCAGCAGATGATGCAATGATTCTTATTTGTCTAATTTGCATTTTCAGAAAAGACTGTTCCTATGTTAGAGCAGCAGCGAAGTTTACAACAAGTTTTCTTTGTTCCTGGCAAACAAAAAAAGGTTAAGAATTTGCAGACAAGTCTTGGCAAAGAGACATTCTGATTCAGCCTTGCCAATCCCTGGGAGCTACAACATACAGCTGGAAAATGTACATAGGTTATGGACTTGTTCAAAAATTTTCAATTAGTGTTGCCAATCAGTACATCTTTAGGCCATCATCGGGTCTTGAGGACTATGAAAATACTTCTAGAGCACTGGAGACCATAGTTGGTTCCTCGCATTCCCATTTCTATGCAAAACTGTTATTTGGGTTGAAATAGGAAAACAGCATAACCAAGAGCACTTTAGTCCACCTAGAGAAGGCATCTGATTTGAAATACCACATTTTCATACTTTCAGAGATTAACTAGACTGTTCCCCATCACAAAGTTTTGTTTTCATTGACATGCAGGAAAAAACTGTTAATTTTATCCACAAAAAAGATACAATTTTTTTTTTTTTTTTGGTATCTGATGATACTTCTGGCTGGTCATGCATATCTGTAGACCAGGCCTTGGAGATTCAGGGGATGGTGTAACCAAAGGGAATTGATCAGTCAGGTAATTGATCAATCATGTAATTGATTCCTCTGAACTATTACTCCATTAAACACATAAAACCTGAACCTCAAAGAGGTATTCTCAGTATACCTTTGTTTCTAGAGCTTTTATTTAAAGTGACAAATCAACTGCTATGGTGAAATAATGGCCACTTTTTTTTTTTTCTGAAGAGCTAAATGTTTCAAGAATTTTCCCCTCTCCTTTCTCTTTTTCTTGCTTGCTCAGACAGGATACACTTCCTCTTTGTCAGCCTGCCTCATAGCCTCAAATTCTTTTGCCCCTTATATGGAAAGATACCACTTGCTTAAACATGTCAAGAAGCACAAATAAAAAGAAATCACTAAAAAGATTTAAATGTATATCTTATATGTAAATACATAAACTAGGTTCAGCAAACCAGCCAATACCAATAATTACCTAAAATAAGGTATTACACAAAATAGTCAACTATGACCTGACATTAGCCTTATGTCATTAAAATGGTCTTATATATACGTCTCTGTTTTATCTGCTTATTCCAGAATTACAGATTCCTTTACAGATAGTCACCTTTCTGTAAAGGTCATAATTTTACAGTTCCAAGTTTTCACCTATTATATCTTCACTTGAATCATTTTAAAACCAAAAGAAATAAAATGAAAACAACCTAGACCAAAATAGATAGCCCAAAACTATCTTTTTAAACTAGTTTTTCTACTTCTTTTTGTTCAAGTTACAAAATAAATGCATGCTTCTTATAAACAAATGCAAACAGCTTATGACTATAAAAAAGGAAAAATGGAAATTCCTCCTTCAAAAGCATCCTCATAATCTCTCTTCCAGAAACATACATGGTACATGGGAAGCAATACAGTATTGTGTTAAAGATTTTAAGTGCTAAAATCAACCTAGCTGGCTTCACATCTCTTTCTACTACTTGCTAGCTGTGTGGTCTTGAACAAGTTAGCTAGCTTCTCTGTGCTTTGGTTCACATCATCAATAAAAGGTACTAACAAAAGCACTTCGCAGGTGGTGCTAGTGGTAAAGAACCTGCCTGCCAATACAGGAGACAAGAGACATGTGTTTGATCCCTGGGTCAGGAAGATGCCCTGGAGAAGGGAATGGCAACCCACTCCAGTATTCTTGCCTCGAGAATACCATGGACAGAGGAGCCTGGAGGGCTATGGTCCATATGGTCGCAAAGAGTTGGACACAACCGAAGCGACTTAGCATGCCAGCATGACTTAGGTGGCAACAAAAGCACATGCCTCCTAAGGTTGCTCTGTGGGATAAATAAGATAAATGTCCTCAGAAGGATATCTGGCATAAAATGGATGTTCAATAAATGGCAGCTATTATCATCAGGTCCTTTTGAAATGCAAACAAAAGTATAAGGTAAGAAGTAATCAAACACTACAAAATACAAGGAAAAAATTTATATGCTAATTCTATCTCAATAAAAATGAGGGGGAAATAAAACTGCTACCACCACCACCATCAACAAAAAGCTATAAAAAATAACAACTATTGAAGGAAATTCATGGAATCATAAAGCCGTGATATAAGTTGATATTTCATTACTCTGGTACCTCAATGTCAAATTTAGTTTAGTAAGTTATAACTAGAAGGCAAACTGGCTAAATTTAAGACCTGCATCAAAACCTTCTGAGAAATAACCAATTTCTGAAGTCATTCAAATGAAATTAATTCAATGAATTTTGAAGGTAATTCAAAATATACTGACTAAATATGTGTGTTTATAGCAAATAGAAATATCTTTCCATCTACATTTCAATTCCTCTCAAAGTGTCTCCATTCTCCATGCTCCCTCTTAATGCACTGATTTCTCTCCCACTTCTTTCTCCTACTTAGTGCAGAATTATGAGGAAGGCTGAGCTTCCTCGGTGGCTCAACTAGTAAAGAACTTGCCTGCCAATGCAGGAGACGTGGATTTGATCCCTGGGTTGGGAAGATCTCTTGGAGAAAGGAACAGCACCCCAGACCAGTATTCTTGCCTGGTGACTCCCATGGACGGAGGAGCCTGGCAGGCTACTGTCCATGGGGTCACAGAAGAGTTGGTCAGGACTTAATGGCTGAAGAATAAGAGCGAGGAAGGCCAGCTCAGAAGTAAGCACCTGTGGCATAGAATGACTGTGGGTCACACAGCCACCACCCACGTGCTGTGTGCTAGGTGATGAGAAAAGCATCACACAGCCCAGCACAGGACAGGAGCCTCCCCGCTACCCCCTTCCCTCCCTACTGGATCTGGCTCCTCCACTAAATCTGGTTTCCCAGAGGCCATGGCATCGCAGCATCCTCAGGATGTGTTCTCCACTCAAGGTCACACCTGTGTATTCCTAACCTAACAGCTCTTCAGTCACGTCTCATCTGCTCTGAAATTTCTTTAAAGCACACTTTTGCCTATTCAGGACTTTTCTGGTGGCTCAGACAGTAAAGAGTCTGCCTGCAATGCAGGAGACCTAGGCTCAATCCCTGGGTCAGGAAGAGCCCCTGGAGGAGGGCATGGCAGCCCACCCCAGTATCCTTGCCTGGAGAATCCCATGGACAGAGGAGCCTGGCGGGCTACAGTCCATGGGGTCGCAAAGAGTCAGACAGGACTGAAGTGACTGAGCATATATGCTCGCACATTGGACTGACTCAAATGCAAGCCGTGCAACTCCATTGACAAACACTAGTTTGGACACTCTAGGGGAAAGTTCTCAGAGCCAATTAATTTAAGAGGCTTAAAATAATTAAGTATGATTGCTCCTTTCACACTTAGTATGAAACACTTGTGCACAATGAGGGCTGGGAATACAGATAAAAAGTGTCTGGAGTGATCTGAGAAAATCAGGACAAAAAGTGTTAATACTTCTGCAGTGTTAAAGAGGGTTTTTTATGGAACTTCAGGGTTTATAAGGATTCCCTGGTGGCTCAGATGTTTAACAGTCCGCCTGCAATGTGGGAGACCTGAGTTCAATTCCTGGGTTGGGAAGACCCCCTGGAGAAGAAAATGGCAACTCACTCCAGTATTCTTGCCTGGAAAATCCCATGGACAGAGGAGCCTGGCAGACTACAGTTCATAGGGTCGCAAAGAGTCAGACATGACTGAAGACAGATTTTTATCCACTGCATGTCATTTCATAATTGTTTGAATGTGCCTGTCTCATTGTTCTGTGAATTGGAACAGTTTCCATCTTATCTGTTCTGGCAGGTGAAAATCTCAGTCCGTAGTTCAAAAAAGTAAAAAATATACCCTCATTTTCTCAAAGTTGATTTAAATCCATCATCTCTGGGATGGGAGAGAAAAGTAACCTTGGTCTTCCTAGGATCCTCTATGCAGAGAGAGTTTTCCCCTGGGTACAGGGTGGATGGGACAGAACCAGAACAGAGAAGTGTCCTTTGTCCTGGGATCATCCATTCCCCTAGAGCGCTGAGAAAACACCATGTCTCGGCTTGCATGGCCCTTTCAGTGTGCTGGCCCTTGATGCTTTGGCGTACAAACTTGAAGCTTTGTTATGGCTTCCAGTGAAGCCATCAGCCTCAACAGAATACACAGCCATTGCTTTCCTCTGGGGTCACTCTTCCTGCAGTTGTGTGTCTGTCTGTCCATCGGCCCACCCCACCCTTCCTGCCAAGATGAAGGTCCCTATTCATGAACATGTATTCATGAGGGCCTTTGAACTGTGGGTGCCTTACTGTCTTAGCAGTGTGATCCAAGAAGTGGAGGGCTAATTTTTCATCTCCTCTTCCCAGATACCTGTAAGCATTTCCTTTTTTTTTCTCTTTTCCTCCATCTTATTAAAATCTTTTTTTTAAAAAAAAGGTCTAGGATAGCCATGTTCTTTCACCTGTTCTGGCCAAGACATTTCTTTCCCAACAGTTAGGAGTCTTCTCTCTCTTTTGGGACTAAGCTGGAGTGGGAAGTTAAACTGGAAATAGAATCTTGCATGCTATGCTGTGTTCCTTCCTGTAATAATTTCAGCCTCTGAATGAAAGGAAAGTAAAAGAGTCAATGCAGATAGAAATGTTAATTTCTAAAAATATTAACACCCTCCCCACATACACACAAATTAAAAGATGCTTGCTCCTTGGAAGAAAAGCTATGACCAAAACCTAGACAGCATATTAAAAAGCAGAGACATTACTTTGCCAACAAAGGTCTGTCTAGTAAAGGCTATGGTTTTTCCAGTAGTCATGTACAAATGTGAGAGTTGGACTATCACGAAAGCTGAGCACTGAAGAATTGATGCTTTTGAACTGTGGTGTTAGAGAACACTCTTGAGAGTTCCTTAAATGTCTGTCAGATCTCTGTAGTCAAGAGAACTCTCATGCAACTAACATTGCAACTAACATTCCATAGACTATCCTCAATCTACCATTTTAGTTTCTTTTCTTAGATATGGACTCCTACAAATCTTATGCTTCTACCACCTGAAGAATCTGTTTGTGCTTCAAAGATGTGACAAATACTCTACCACTAACTTGCTTCACACTCCACCTCCTGGGATCACCTCCCCTCAATCTGAACTCCTATTCTGCTTCAGAATTCAGCTCTGAATTTACTAGGCTGCATGCTTCTTAATGGGTCCACTCTGAAGGGAATCAGAATACAGATAACCTTGCGTGGGGGCTTCCCTGGCGACTCAGTCGGCTATTGGGTAATATCCACTCATGCAAGATCATCTTGGTACCGACTCTCCATCTTTGATGAGTCACTTTTTCTTCCTAGTACAGGGCCAGTGGGGTTTGGTGGTAGGTAGCACCTTCCTCAAAGGGAAATTTTTGCCCCACTGCTTTCAGGTAGATAAGGGGAAGACAGAGAATTCTTCCTGCATCTGTAGATTCCCAGCTGCCTTAAGCTCAAAATAATCCCTATTTTATTTCACACTGGTAGGTTTGGGGGTGGCACATGGGCATACCTTGGAGATATTGTGGGTTCAGTTCCCAACCCATCACCATAAACCTAGTCACAATTTTTTTGGTTTCCTAGTGCATGTAAACATTAAGTTTACACTATATGATAGTCTATTAAGTGTGTAAAAGCATTATGTATAAAAATGTGCATAACTTAATAAACATATTTTATTGCTAAAAAATGCCAGAACAATTACAACAGTAATATCAAAGATCACTGATCACAGATTATCATGACAAATACAGTAACAACGAAAAAGTTTGAAACTGTGTGAGAATTACTCAAGTTTGACAAAGGGACACAAAGTGAGCAAATGCTGTTGGGAAAATGGCAGGAATAGACTTGCTACATGCAGGATTACCACAAACCTTCAATTTGGGGGAAAAAAAAACACCACAGTACCCATGAAGGGCAATAAAGCAAAGCCAAATAAAACTAGACTGGTGGTGGTGGTACAGTCACTAAGATGTGTCTGACTCTTGCAACCCCATGAACTGTAACCCCCCAGGCTCCTCTGTCCATGGAATTTCCCAGGCAAGAATACTGGAGCAGGTTGCCACTTCCTCCTCCAGGGGATCTTCCTGACCCAGAGATTGAAGCCAAGTCTCTTGCATCTCCTGTATTGTTAAGTGGATTTTTTTTTTTTTTAAAAAACCACTAAACCACCTGGGAAGCCTAAATACTATTATACTTAGTTTTTAATATATAAAGGCAAGATTCTAGGACTTGTTGGTTCTTTCCCAAGCTTATTGAATTTAACTTGGGAATTAAAATAATAATAATAAAAATGTAAGTGGGTTCTAACATGCATGAGCAGATATAAAAAAAATTGAGAATTCCAATGAGAGACAAACCCTAATTGAGCCCATGTACTTTGGTCAACCACCTCGCCACATATTCACCCTTTCTAATTTTAGATGAAAATTAGCAATTTCTCAAGAGTTCAGGGGTTATCTATGGTGGGCTAATCAGATAAAAGTCAGCCCAGACAGAATAACAAAGCAACTGCTTTTTTAAAAACATCTTTTTTCTTCATTAACTACTGTTCAAAGCAAGAGCTGAAACAATAGGAACCTGTTAAGACATTTGACATAGTGTCTGGGGATTTTTGCTAAAAACTTCAGGGCTTTTGTGACAAAGCTAAACAACTGTAGTGGAGGATTTCATTCCCTTATTATTTAGAACTATTTGTCCAGCTTAATATCATATATTTTTATAAAACTCCTGGAGGAATATTTTAAAATTGTTATAAATGTATTCCATTCAATCAGACCACCACAGAGAGGTGATTCTGTTGAGAAAGAACTGGCCTGATGCTGACCACCAAAAAGTCCTATTTGACAAATCAAAGGAAGTAATCTGAGAGAAGGACAGACTGGCCCGTGAAGGTCCCTTTTCCCTGTGATGCTGTGAAAATACAGAACCGCTTGGCATTGTCAGCTATAATTATCAGTATCACCCACTGACTCGGTTTCAGTGTTGAAGCAAAGAACCAAAGGGAAACACATCAGACCCACAGAAGCGATGGGAAATTTTGCATTTTCTTCTGTATTGTTTCTTATCTGACTTTGTCTAGATGGACAATTCCTAAGCAGTATTGTACATATCTGCAAGCTCTTCCCCTGGCTAAGAACTATGTGTATGCAGGACCAGAAGTACGTACTTTGTAATTTTACACAAATTACTTGAAGGTTTGGAAATAGGAATTGTACTAAATTTACCACTAAGGACAAAGCGTATCAAGGTACAGGCGCATGGAAGAGCTAAAGAATTATTCAAATGTATGGATGCCAATGGTGGGGGCGGGGTAGGGGGGTGAACTGCATGATGGAGACTGACATATACACTACTGTGTATAATACAGGTAACTAGTGAGAACCTACTGTGTAGCACGGGGGGAGAAAAAGAAGCTACAATCTGTTTATAGGACATAAATTGTTAACCTTAAAGATGCATTCCAATATACCTTAGGTGCAAATACTGTTTGATTCCACTTATATGAGGCACCTAGAATAGTCAAATTCATAGTCAGAAAGTATACTGGTGGATGCCCAGGGCTGAGTGGAGGGCGTCGGGGGCTGGGGAGGGGGTAGGGCGACTTAGTGTTTAATGTGGACAGAGTTTCAGTTCAGGAAAGTGAAAAATCAGGAGATGGATAATGGTGAGAGTCATACAACAGTGGGAATGTACCTAGTGCTGCTGAAATGCATACTTAAATATGGTTAAAAGAGTATGCTTTATATTATGTGACTTTTACCACAATAAAAACTTTTTTAAAAAGGAATTGAGAGGAGGAGCCAAGATGGCGGAGGAATAGGACGGGGAGACCACTTTCTCTCCTACAAAATCATCAAAAGAATAACTGAACGCAGAGCAAACTTCACAAAACAACTTCTGATCGCTAGCTGAGGTCATCAGGCACCCAGAAAAGCAACCCATTGTCTTCAAAAGGAGGTAGGACAAGATATAAAAGATAAAAAGAGAGACAAAAGAGCTAAGGACGGAAATCCGTCCGGGGAAGCGAGTCTTACACTGGCGGGTCTGGGGGAAGTGTTTGAATCTCAGAGGGCAACCAGACTGGGAGAGGAACAATAAATAAAACCCACAGATTACGTGCCTAAAAGCAACTCACAACAGAAAAGTACCCCAGACACCCACATCCGCCACCAGCAAGTGGGGGCAGAACGGAGAGGAGCGGGCAGCATTGCTTAGGGTAAGGACCGGGCCTGAGTGCCCTGAGAACAATCGGAGGGAGATTTTGTGAGTTACATAAACTGTGGGATAGCAAAAGAGAGAGAGAAAATTAACGGGTCGGAACACACTGCCAGCCGTTCGCAGAACAAAGGGACCGAGCAAGTCCAGAGAAGAGCTCACAGGCTGCGGACCGGCCCAGCCCCGCTGGAGACTGGAGGCAGGGGGGAGGGGAAAGGGGCAGGCTCGGCCCCAAGGACCGCAGCCCCTACCGCACTGCAAACAGGCCTCCAGTTTCTAATCAAAGACCTCCTGAGATTCTGGATGGTCGACGGCGCACCGCACCCTACTGGCGCGGGCGGGGACTGGGGCTGGGGACGTGGAGGGGAGAAGGCGCACACACCTGACTGGCGCGGGCGGAAACTGAGACTGGGACCGCAGAGGGGAGAAAGTGCGCCGTACCTGGGGAGAGTGCGCCCGTCAAGCCCCTGGCTGCCTGAGCCGCTCTGACCGGTAAGGCACAAAAAGCAGGTGCAGCTTTTTATTCCGCGCTTTTGTGGAACACCCAAGGGCTGGAACCGCGCGCGCAGCGCAGGGCACGCTCCATATAGAGCAGCCGGGAGCCTGAGCAGCGTAGATGGGAAAGCAGCGCCAGCCCCTCCCCGCAGCGCGATGGAACTAGCAACCTGAATAAGAGTCCGCCTCCACCCGCCTGTGTCAGGGCAGAAATTGGGCACTGAAGAGACCTGCAGACAGAAGCCAAATAAACAAAGGGAACCGCTTCAGAAGGGACCGGTGCAACAGATTAAAATCCCTGTAGGTAACACTGACTACACTGGAAGGGGCCTATAGATATGGAGAAGTGTAAGCTGGAACGAGGGGCTATCTGAAACTGAGCCGAACCCACACCGACCGCAACAGCTCCAGGGAAATTCCTGGATATATTTTTACTTTTTTTTTTAAGTAAGGAAAAAAAGTTTTTTTTTCTTTTTTCTTTTTTCTCTTTTATTTTCTTTTAAAATTCCCTATTACTCCCCCATTACTCCTTAACTTTCATTTTCATAGATTTTTACGATTTTTTTAATTAGGAAAAATTTTTTTTCCTTTTTCTCTTCTGTTTTCTATTTTTCTTTTTCTCTTATTTCCTTTAAAAGTCCTCTGTTACTCCTCTACTACTCCTTAATTTTCAATTTCATTACATTATAACCTTACAAAAAAAAAAAACAAGCCCTATTTTTAAACCAAACTTCATATATATTTCTAAAATTTTTTGTGTGTGTTTTGGTTTTTGTTTTTAATATAGTATTTTTAACAGTCTAACCTCTACTCTAGATTTTTAATCTTTGTTTTTCAGTATATGATATAAATTGTGGACATTTAAGAATCCAATATTCAGTTCCCATTTTTATTCAGGAGTGTGTTGATTATTCTCTCCCAATCTTGACTCTCCGTTTTCTACCTCAGAACACCTCTATTTCCTCCTTTCCCCTTCTCTTCCCAATCCAATTATGTGAATCTTTGTGGGTGTCTGGGCTACGGAGAACACTCTGGGAACAGACAACTGCATAGATCTGTCTCTCTCCTCTTGAGTCCCCCTTTTTCTCCTCCTGCTCATCTCTATCTCCCTCCTACCTCTCCTCTTCTTCATGTAACTCTGTGAACCTCTCTGGGTGTCCCTAACGGGGGAGAATCTTTTCGCCATTAACCTAGAAGTTTTATTATCAGTGCTGTATAGTTGGAAAAGTCCTGAGACTACTGGAAGAATAAAACTGAAATCCAGAGGCAGGAGACTTAAGCCCAAAACCTAAGAACACCAGAAAACTCCTGACTACATGGAACTTTAAGTAATAAGAGACTGTCCAAAAGCCTCCATACCTACACTGAAACCAACCACCACCCAAGAGGCAATAAGTTTTAGAGCAAGACGTACCACGCAAATTCTCCAGCAACGCAGGAACATAGCCCTGAACGTTAACATACAGGCTGCCCAAGGTCACACCTAACACATAGACCCATCTCAAAACTCATTACTGGGCACTCCATTGCTCTCCAGAGAGAAGAAATCAAGTTCCATGCACCAGACCACTGACACAAGCTTCCCTAACCAGGAAACCTTGACAAGCCAATCGTCCAACCCCACCCACTGGGTAAAACCTCCACAATAAAAAGGAACCACAGACCTCCAGAATACAGAAAGCCCACTCCAGACACAGCAATCTAAACAAGATGAAAAGGTAGAGAAATATCCAACAGGTAAAGGAACATGAAGAATGCCCACCAAGTCAAACAAAAGAGGAGGAGATAGGGAATCTACCTGAAAAAGAATTTAGAATAATGATAATAAAAATGATCCAAAATCTTAAAAACAAAATGGAGTTACAAATAAATAGCCTGGAGACAAAGATTGAAAAGATGCAAGAAATGTTTAATAAAGACCTAGAAGAAATAAAAAAGAGTCAATTAAAAATGAATAATGCAATAAACAAGATCAAAAACACTCTGGAGGGAACCAAGAGTAGAATAACGGAGACAGAAGATAGGATAAGTGAGGTAGAAGATAAAATGGTAGAAATAAATGGAGCAGAGAGGAAAAAAGAAAAAAAAATCAAAAGAAATGAGGACAACCTCAGGGACCTCTGGGACAATGTGAAACGCCCCAACATTCGAATCATAGGAGTCCCAGAAAAAGAAGACAAAAAGAAAGGCCATGAGAAAATACTCGAGGAGATAATAGCTGAAAATTTCCCTAAAATGGGGAAGGAAATAGCCACCCAAGTCCAAGAAACCCAGAGAGTCCCAAACAGGATAAACCCAAGGCGAAACACCCCAAGATACATATTAATCAAATTAACAAAGATCAAACACAAAGAACAAATATTAAAAGCAGCAAGGGAGAAACAACAAATAACACACAAAGCGATTCCCATAAGGATAACAGCTGATCTATCAATAGAAACCCTCCAGGCCAGAAGGGAATGGCAGGACATACTTAAAGTAATGAAAGAGAATAACCTACAACCTAGATTACTGTACCCAGCAAGGATCTCATTCAGATATGAAGGAGAATTCAAAAGCTTTACAGACAAGCAAAAGCTGAGAGAATTCAGCACCACCAAACCAGCTCTTCAACAAATGCTAAATGATCTTCTCTAGACAGGAAATGCAGAAAGGTTGTATAAAAGTGAACCCAAAACAACAAAGTAAATGGCAACGGGACCACACCTATCAATAATTACCTTAAATGTAAATGGGTTGAATGCCCCAACCAAAAGACAAACATTGGCTGAATGGATACAAAAACAAGACCCCTATATATGCTGTCTACAAGAGACCCACCTCAAAACAAGGGACACATACAGACTAAAAGTGAAGGGCTGGAAAAAAATATTTCACACAAACGGAGACCAAAAGAAAGCAGGAGTCGCAATACTCCTATCAGATAAAACAGACTTTCAATAAAGGATGTGAAAAGTGACAAAGAAGGACACTACATAATGATCAAAGGATCAATCCAAGAAGAAGATATAACAATTATAAATATATATGCACCCAACATAGGAGCACTGCAATATGTATGGCAAATGCTAACGAGTATGAAAGAGGAAATTAATAGTAACACAATAATAGTGGGAGACTTTAATACCCCACTCACAACTATGGATAGATCAACTAAACAGAAAATTAACAAGGAAACACAAACCTTAAATGACACAATGGACCAGCTAGACCTAATTGATATCTATAGGACATTACACCCCAAAACAATCAACTTCACCTTTTTCTCAAGTGCACACGGAACCTTCTCCAGAATAGATCACATCCTGGGCCATAAATCTGGTCTTGGAAAATTCAAAAAAAATGAAATCATTCCAGTCATCTTTTCTGACCACAGTGCAGTAAGATTAAATCTCAATTACAGGAAAAAAATTGTTAAAAATTCAAACATATGGAGGCTAAATAACATGCTTCTGAATAACCAACAAATCATAGAAGAAATCAAAAAAGAAATCAAAATATGCATAGAAATGAATGAAAATGAAAACACAACAACCCAAAACCTATGGGACATTGTAAAAGCAGTGCTAAGGGGAAGGTTCTTGGCATTCCAGGCTTACATCAAGAAACAAGAAAAAAACCAAATAAATAACCTAACTTTACACCTAAAGCAATTAGAGAAGGAAGAAATGAAGAACCCCAGGGTTAGTAGAAGGAAAGAAATCTTAAAAATTAGGGCAGAAATAAATGCAAAAGAAACTAAAGAGACCATAGCAAAAACCAACAAAGCTAAAAGCTGGTTTTTTGAAAAAATAAAATTGACAAACCATTAGCAAGACTCATTAAGAAACAGAGAAGAACCAAATTAACAAAATTAGAAATGAAAATGGAGAGATCACAACAGACAACACTGAAATACAAAGGATCATAAGAGACTACTACCAGCAGCTCTATACCAATAAAATGGACAACTTGGAAGAAATGGACAAATTCTTAGAAAAGTATAACTTTCCAAAACTGAACCAGGAAGAAATAGAAGATCTTAACAGACCCATCACAAGCAAGGAGATAGAAACTGTAATCAGAAATCTTCCAGTAAACAAAAGCCCAGGACCAGATGGCTTCACAGCTGAATTCTACCAAAAATTTAGAGAAGAGCTAACACCTATCTTACTCAAACTCTTCCAGAAAATTGCAGAAGAAGGTAAACTTCCAAACTCATTCTATGAGGCCACCATCACCCTAATTCCAAAACCAGACAAAGATGCCACAAAAAAAGAAAACTACAGGCCAATATCACTGATGAACATAGATGCAAAAATCCTTAACAAAATTCTAGCAAACAGAATCCAACAATATATTAAAAAAAAATCATACACCATGACCAAGTGGGCTTTATCCCAGGAATGCAAGGATTCTTTAACATCCGCAAATCAATCAATGTAATACACCACATTAACAAATTGAAAGATAAAAACCATATGATTATCTCAATAGATGCAGAGAAAGCCTTTGACAAAATTCAACACTCATTTATGATTAAAACTCTCCAGAAAGCAGGAATAGAAGGAACATACCTCAACATAATAAAAGCTATATGTGACAAACCCACAGCAAGCATCACCCTCAATGGTGAAAAATTGAAAGCATTTTCCCTGAAATCAGGAACAAGACAAGGGTGCCCACTCTCACCACTCCTATTCAACATAGTGTTGGAAGTTTTGGCCACAGCAATCAGAGCAGAAAAAGAAGTAAAAGGAATCCAGATAGGAAAAGAAGAAGTGAAACTCTCGCTGTTTGCAGATGACATGATCCTCTACATAGAAAACCCTAAAGACTCTTCCAGAAAATTACTAGAGCTAATCAATGAATATAGTAAAGTTGCAGGATATAAAATTAACACACAGAAATCCCTTGCATTCCTATATACTAACAATGAAAAAACAGAAAGAGAAATTAAGGAAACAATACCATTCACCATTGCAACAAAAAGAATAAAATACTTAGGAGTATATCTACCTAAAGAAACAAAAGACCTATACATAGAAAACTATAAAACACTGATGAAAGAAATCAAAGAGGACACAAACAGATAGAGAAACATACCATGTTCATGGATTGGAAGAATCAATATTGTCAAAGTGGCTATTCTACCCAAAGCAATCTATAGATTCAATGCAATCCCTATCAAGCTACCAATGGTATTTTTCACAGAACTAGAACAAATAATTTCACAATTTGTATGGAAATACAAAAAAACCTCGAATAGCCAAAGTAATCTTGAGAAAGAAGAATGGAACTGGAGGAATCAACCTGCCTGACTTCAGACTCTACTACAAAGCCACAGTCATCAAGACAGTATGGTATTGGCACAAAGACAGAAATATAGATCAATGGAACAGAACAGAAAGCCCAGAGATAAATCCATGAACCTATGGACACCTTATCTTCGACAAAGGAGGCAAGGATATACAATGGAAAAAAAGACAACCTCTTTAACAAGTGGTGCTGGGAAAACTGGTAAACCACTTGTAAAAGAATGAAACTAGAACACTTTCTAACACCATACACAAAAATAAACTCAAAATGGATTAAAGATCTAAATGTAAGACCAGAAACTATAAAACTCCTAGAGGAGAACATAGGCAAAACACTCTCCCGACATAAATCACAGCAAGATCCTCTATGACCCACCTCCCAGAATATTGGAAATAAAAGCAAAAATAAACAAATGGGACCTAATGAAATTTAAAAGCTTTTGCACAACAAAGGAAACTATAAGCAAGGTGAAAAGACAGCCCTCAGAATGGGAGAAAATAATAGCAAATGAAGCAACAGACAAAGGATTAATCTCAAAAATATACAAGCAACTCCTTCAGCTCAACTCCAGAAAAATAAATGACCCAATCAAAAAATGGGCCAAAGAACTAAACAGACATTTCTCCAAAGAAGACATACAGATGGCTAACAAGCACATGAGAAGATGCTCAACATCACTCATTATCAGAGAAATGCAAATCAAAACCACAATGAGGTACCATTATACGCCAGTCAGGATGGCTGCTATCCAAAAGTCTACAAGCAATAAATGCTGGAGAGGGTGTGGAGAAAAGGGAACCCTCTTACACTGTTGGTGGGAATGCAAACCTAGTACAGCCACTATGGAAAACAGTGTGGAGATTCCTTAAAAAGCTGGAAATAGAACTGCCATATGACCCAGCAATCCCACTTCTGGGCATACACACCGAGGAAACCAGATCTGAAAGAGACACGTGCACCCCAATGTTCATCGCAGCACTGTTTATAATAGCCAGGACATGGAAGCAACCTAGATGCCCATCAGCAGACGAAAGGATAAGGAAGCTGTGATACATATACACCATGGAATATTACTCAGCTGTTAAAAAGAATTCATTTGAGTCAGTTCTAATGAGATGGATGAAACTGGAGCCCATTATACAGAGTGAAGTAAGCCAGAAAGATAAAGAACATTACAGCATACTAACACATATATATGGAATTTAGAAAGATGGTAATGATAACCCTATATGCAAAACAGAAAAAGAGACACAGAAGTACAGAACAGACTTTTGAACTCTGTGGGAGAAGGTGAGGGTGGGATGTTTCAAAAGAACAGCATGTATATTATCTATAGTGAAACAGATCACCAGCCCAGGTGGGATGCATGAGACAAGTGTTCGGGCCTGGTGTACTGGGAAGACCCAAAGGAATCGGGTGAAGAGGGAGGTGGGAGGGGGGATCGGGATGGGGAATATATATAACTCCATGGCTGATTCATGTCAATGTATGACGAAACCCACTGAAATGTTGTGAAGTAATTAGCCTCCAACTAATAAAAAAAAAAAGTAAAAAAAATAATAAAAAAAAATAAAAAAATAAAGTCTCTACCTGACATAAAAAAAAAAAAAAAGGAATTGAATAATTCTTTTTTTAAAAGAAATTCCAGGGTAAGAAACCAATCTGAGTAAACCTGGACACCGGGTTTTTCTAAGCTCTGATTTTCATTAAAATCTGTATTTTTTTCTAGCTTTATTTTTTGTTGTCCATGTCCTTTTTAGCTTTCCCACATGGCCACTAAAAGAAATTCTTTTCTCCATGGTTGATTTGGTCATTTGGACTTTAAGCCCAAATACATAACTGACCAAGTGAACAGAAGATAAGTCCCCTCCCGCACAGAGATGGTCTCCTTCTTGTCCAGGTCATCCAGGTAGGGTTTTCAAAATACTAACAAATGCATCGCTTTGACTCTGTTTTGAGACACAGTTCTGTTTGATGTACAATTATATTATGAGTTTAAAAGACAGGTTAAAATAGGATACATAGTATGAAAAATTAGGGCAAATGTGACTGAATATATATATGGAAGAAATACAGTGAAATAGTAAAAGTCTTAAGAATGATCTTCTCTAGTGGGAAAATTATAGGTTATAGCTCCTGGTAGCTTCAAATGTTCTAATAAACACATACTACTTTTATCATCAGAAAGATTAATTTTAAAGAGAGCTTATAAGAAAGCTTTTTTTAAAAGGATAGGATCCCCCCCTTTTTTTTCATCATTGAATTCTTCACAGTGAATTTAATTGGAAGATGTTTTATTATTGTAAAAGCCACTTGATTATAACTTGGCATTTGCCACAAACAGGCAGGTTAAAATAATTATTACAAAGTGAGGTGACTGCTTATCTGCAACTAAAAACATTTTCTCTGTATTTCCCCTTTCATTATCCTATTACTTCCCTGCAAACATTTTTAAAAGTTCTTCTTTTAATACAATGATGGATTTTGTAACCATACTCTCAGGATTAGAAAGAATTTTCATGATCTTCTATTCCAACAACACCTGGAATTATCCAACTAAAACTTGAAATCCTCTAACAGAGGCAATTTCATTCCCTTTCCAAAGAGCTCATCAACGTCAGCAAAGTTAATAGCAACATTGTTTGATCTATTTGTATGTATTAACTGATTTTTTTCCTCACAGAGAATAAAGATATTTGAAATGGATTTTTGCTTTTTAATAACAATGTACTCCACTATACCAAACCAACTCCACTATGCCAGTTACCACATGGGAGATTGCAATTTCTAAATGAAGCATTTACAAGGATGTCATTGTGTCTCTTTGAAATGCATCACCCTTCTATTCCACTTGCTTTTTCAAGGTGTCTCAGAAGATGGAATCCTCCGTTCCGAAGTCACAAAGCCACTTCTCTTATTAAATTTAAGCAAAGAAGAGATAATTCAGCTATCTGGATAAAAGGCAGCTGCTCTTGGCCAGTCATTCCGAGTTTATTTTCTGAGATAGGAAGTGGGAGCCAGAGGTAGCATCGCCCAGTGAGTGGTCTGTTAAGCAGAGCTAATCCAGACCCTGGTTTCACTTTGTGGGTTTCAGGACCTTTCATGAAGCCTCTTAGTTCAGCTATTCTAATGGGTTTAGAGTCACCAGTCCGATGTCTTAAGAGATTTTTAGAGCATGCTTAACAAGAAAAGAGGCTCTGACACACAATAAAAATCTGAAGCTTCCCCACTCCTGCAGATACCTAATTTAACACACAGAGGACTCTTAATTACCTCTGTTTGGGCAGAGGTAAAGTTACCTTGAATGGAAAGCGAAAGTTGTTCAGTTGTGAGTGATTCTTTGTAACCCCATGGACTGTAGCCCGCCAGGCTCCTCTGTCTATGGGATTCTCCAGGCGAGAGTACTGGAGTGGGTAACCATTCCCTTCCCCAGGGGATCTTCCCGACCAGGGAGCAAACCTGGGTCTCCCACATTACAGGCAGATTCTTTACCATCTGAGCCACTGGGGAAGCAGTTGAATGGAGCTCTGTTTTAATGAGAACTCTGTCTCTGCCTTGCTATTACCACTTTTTTTGTTGTTATGCTACCATACGTTTTGAGAAGCACTTCCAACACTTCTTGTTAATATTGTTTACTCAAAATTCCTCCCCATCACCTTTCCTCTCTCCTGAACTCACACACTCAAAAACTTATTTAATGAAAACTAGTTCAATGTCACAACTGCCTGGACTGAGACAAGCAGATGTGAGAAACTAGAACTGTGAGAGTATAAGGCATCTAAAGGGTGCAAATAAATGGAAATACTGGGTTGACTGAAAAGTGTGTTCGGGTTTTCCATACCATCTTATGGATAAACTCCAAAGGACTTTTTGGCCAACTCAATACAGGATGTATACACATGTGGGGACACAAGGACAGAAAATAAGATCCATTTAAAGTTTTTCATGGTTTCATGTACTTTTCCAAATCCTCATATTTTAGAGTTTATTTTTGAAAAATAAAAGATTTGTCCTAGATCCTTAAGGATGTTTGTCCATAGTAGAAGATCAGTCAGCCCTCTGACATATTTCAAGGACTAAGTTAAGTGCTACAATCAGTGCTGGGGTGTACTGGTGGGGATTTTATACAGGGATGTGTTCTTTCTCATAAAAAGAAAGAAAGAAAGAAAAAGAGGAAAAAGAAAGGCAGAAATAAATGACCTACTGTATAGCACAGGGAACTCTAGTCAATATTCTGTAATAACCTACATGGGAATAGAACTTGAAAAAAATGGATGTCTCTATTTATAACTTATTTACTTTGCTGTACCCCTGAAACTAAGACAGCATTCAAGTCAACTACACTCCAATAAAATTTTTTAAAAAGAGTAGAAACAAAATTCGAGAATACTGGTGGATGGGAAGAAAGCAAATGCAAGATTACAAAACCAAATGTCACCCGAGCCAACTGAAAGTCAGTCTGTCAAGGACTCGACCTCTTAATTTAACGCTTGGCCCAGTAGTTGACTTCCATATAACTCAATCCCACAGGGGCTTGTTGGACATTCTAGCATGTGCTCAACACTGGGAAGGCCCTAATGAATCAGAAAGACAATTTGGTCACACTAACTGTTTGAGGAGAAAATTGCTTTTTTATGTCCTGCCTCAAGTTTTCATATCTCAGCTGGATAAATCTCTCTGATGGGTGAAATAATTATGGGGATGACAAACCAAAATGTAGATGTATGCCTAATAAATCATATCTTGCCCTGACTTTTCTTGGTTATTTAGCATATTTGACTTGACATTCTAATATGGACTTGACTCAAGTTTTCCATGTTTTCAGAGAATAAGCTGTACAGAAACTTTTATAGCTTTCAAGGGAGAAAGCCACTTCATCCCAGTCCCAGATAATCAGAAGCAAAAGCAGTCCCTGGGTATATCTATTGGACTTTGTGAACCCCAGAGGAAATGGCTCAAGTCCAGGAAGCTGTTATCCATAGACCAAGGATGTTATGGTGGATCTTGTTATGGCAGGCATTCTGAACTGATTTCCATGAATATCATATAATTCCTAGAGACATTCTTGGAGTCGGTTAAGGTAGCCTTCTCCTCCGGCGTCTGTGCAGATAGGCAGGGCCTGGGATATGTGTCTAAGCCAGGCCACTTGAGGAGCCCATCTCTAGCACCTGGTACATCTCCAATAATATGGGGCTGATTGAACTGAAGGGAAGAAAAGCTTCTATTTTGTTAGAACAAAAGGACATTCCACCCCAATCTTCTTGGCCTCAAAAGCAAATTAATGCGCTTGTTCCCTGTCTCCTATTACAGTAATGAAGGAGTAAAACATCTTCTTCTACATGATGGGAGTGATTAGGAAATTTATTTAAATGGTGAATTTTTTTTATGAGCATGCCAGGATCATAGATTCAAACACTAATGTCCTTGAACATATCGTATCTTCTTTGTGTGATAATAAAATAAGACGATTTTCTTGTGAATTGGTTCCCGATGACTAATTCCAAAGATACTAACGTGAAAGAGACAGAGAAGTTTCAAAGTATCCAAAATAATTATGTTGGCATCAAATATTCAGTCATAATTGGGGTCTGAATGGGTCAGGCTCTGTGGTAAGTATCTTGGGGGTGTTTTTCTCCTCATCTTCCCAAGATTTCCATTGTCAGCCTACTTATAGAAATTACTTAGAAATTATAGGAATTATAGGAAACATAGTGAGATAAAGAGAGGCCTCCCTAGGACTTCCCTGGTGGTTCAGTGGTTAAGGCTTTTTCTCCCAATGCAGGGGGTGTGCAATCCCAGGGACTAAGTTCTCACATGACTCATGGCCAGAAAAACAGAATATAGACAACAGAAACAACATTGTAAGAAATGCAATAAAGACTTTAGAAATAGCTAAACCAAAATAATAATAATAAGAAGAAAAGATGCCTCCCTTGGGATGAGGAAGAAAAGAAAATAGTCCCCTCAGGCCTTGTGGCTCAGTGGTAAAGAATCAGACTGCCAGTGCAAGAGACGTGGGTTCCATTCCTGGGTTGGGAAGATCCCCTGGAGGAGGGCATGGCAACCCACTCCAGTAGTCTTGCCTGGAGAATCCCTTGGGCAGAGGAGCCTGGTGGGCTACAGTCCATGGGGTCTTGAAGAGTCACACAATGCTGAGGGACTGGACACTTGGAACGTTTGTGAACATTGACCCTCGATTTGCTGGAGTCTTCTGATAACATTCACACAAGCATATTAAGAAACACAAGGGATATAAAATGGAAGATTGGGGACGGTAGAGGGAAGTCGTCATAGCAGTGCTGAACGATTATAGGCAGGTAGAGATCAGAACGAGATCGTCAAGCGCTCCTCCCCCAGGACTGAATGTGTGGTTGCTGTTCTTTCCTTTTCATCCTTGACTTCCTTCTCTTTTTAGAGGTGGGAAATAAAACAAGGAGCCGAGTGGCCAAGGTTGGTAAAGAAATGATGCAAGTAAACAAACTTTGTAAGCAAAAGAGATGTTAAAATAGCTCAAAACAAAGGGTCTTGATCTCTGTTGGTTCCTCCAGGACTTGCAGAGACCTTGGGCTCTGACACCCTGATCTCCATTTGTGTGGCCTCAAGTGCGAGGAATGCTGCTTCTGCACTGTATTTAATATGGATGATAACAACAGAATGCTTCACCCCGAGCAGGGACTGAATCAAAGCTGATCAACTATTGCCTACTTTATGAATCCCAAAGGCTGCCTCCAGAATGGTTCTTTAAGTCATCATGCCCTAGAACCTGCTCATTCCCACAGAGCGCTAGTTCTAAAACCTGAGTGCACAGCAGAATCACAGGGAAGCCTTGTGAAAGCAAAAACAAAAACAAAAACAAAAACCCAAGCTGGCCACATCCCCAGCTTTCGATTCAGTAGGTCTGTGATGGAGGCCTCAAAAATTTGCACTTTTAACCAGTTCCCAGGTGCTGATGATACCACGGGTCCTGGGGTCTGCACATGGAAAGCTACCACCCCATAGGCACAGACAAGTTAAATGTATTTAGAACATCCAGAGTCACAAATTAACAAAGAAGAATGAAGGGAAGCAGAGAAGTTTTTCAATTGCACTCCCAAGTACAATATTTTGGGGAAGAGTCTTGAAACATTAATCTCTTAAATATTAAAGTGATGGTGATGACAACATTCTGGACGAGCTGAAGGTTGGCTGTCTTTTCCACTGACATGATATTTGCCAACTATTGTTAAATGAAAGCCTGTTACCGACATTTGGAGAATATTTATGAGCTATTAATTTAAATATTTACCTTCCATTAGTTAATATCTTTGATTTTCGGCAGCCCTAGACCCACACAGTCTTAGTCCTTCCCCAGGCAGATGACTGGAACCCTCCTTAGAAAAAGTCTACCCTGCTCCCAGCCCTGAGAAGGTGCTGCCATTACGTTCAGCTTTGAAGGGTCATTCTCACCTAGGTGCTACAGACTTCTGTGCCATCTAAGACTCCACCCCTTGTCTTTCCACTTCTGCCTCCTTATTCCATCGATCACACTGTTCAGTCCCAACAACTTGTGGGACTTTTCAGCCATTTCCTTGGGGCCGCTTCCCAAATGGTCAGAGGGATAAAGATCTCTCTCTTCAATGGCCTTTCGTTTGTCCCTGCATTTCATTTCCTATGTGATGATTACAATTCCAAGAGAATGATTGCTTTCCCATTCCCAGTCTTCCATGAATTCCTCTGATGTTGCTTTGGCAATGCACTTGCTCGAGTAGAACTTCTAGGCAATAGACAGTGCCGCATATTTTGTCATGAAATTGAATTCTTTACTATTTAGTAATGTTCACAGGGGGTGTTGAAATAAATGAAAACCAAATTAATCACGTTGTATGTTCTGACACAGGACTTTTAAAAAAATAGGGTAAAATATATCTTCCAAGGCTCTAGAGTTTCGAGACCCTTGAACAGATATGTGAACAGAGAGCTTGAATTTTCAGAATCATCCCCCTACTTTTTTTAATTGGAGGAAAAGCGCTTTACTAGGCTGTGTTAGTTTCTGCTGTAGAACACGAATCAGGTACACATATAGCCCCTCCCTCCTGCCCCCCTCTATTATCTTGATTCTACCTTCCCTCCATTTCAAGAATGAAATGTAGGATGAAAGCAATGAAACCAGAGTGGTTGATTGAAACGGTTCATCCTAAAATATTTGGGGGAAATAATAGAAGATGCCATCAGCCCAGCTAAACAGGGTCTGGGATTAAAACAAAAAAATCAGGACACAATAGAGAGGAAAGCGCTGCAAGTTAATTAGCCAGCAGGATGCTTTTCATTTGGGGGTAGACTGTGGTGCTGTAAGAAACCATGGGTCTCTGGAAAGATTCCCTCTAATGGGGCCCAACAATTAGAATCACGACAGCCTTTGTAGCCTGTTACACAACCTCATGCCTTTAAAATAGATCTGTCAGGAATGACTGAAGGCTTCAGGCAATTCACCTCCCTCCACAACCATCTGCTGAGTATTCTCAGTTCAGACTCTGGTTGAAAGGGACCCATAACGGGTCTCCTGAGTAGACTCCCCCTCTCTTTAAAAATCCTTTAGACCCTAGTGTTTAGAGAAACGCTTCCGAGCCACTAAAACCAGGCTGTGTTCCTCAACAGATGCTGAATGCCTGGCTCTTTAAGGTTCAGTGGCACCAAATGCTCCACGGGAGAGTCAGGACTCCAGGGGACAGACTCCAGGCGGAAGGAATCCATGGATGAAATGTGCACATTTCATTTGTTCAGGGATTTCTAAGATCTCATTTGCCTCTTGTCTCTGGAATGGCAGACCCCAGCGACATCCACCAAGACTCCTACAATCAAATACTTGGGAAGGGAAATTAGGAACCTGAAGATATCAAGCCCTCCTTTATAACAAGTATTAAGAAAAAAAAATCAGTCTCCAAAAATCTATCTTTTCAAAGCAGCTTCTCTCTCAGTCAGACTTCAGAAGTCAAATGAATATCCATTTTAAATATAGCAGTGTGTACCTGCCATCTAAAGGTCTTAGTGCCTAGCACAGGGAACTCTGCTCAATGTCACGTGGCAGCCCGGATGGGAGGGGAGTTTGGGGGAGAATGGATACATGTATATATATGGTTGAGTCCCTTTGCTGTCTGCCTGAAACTATCACAACACTGTTAATTGGCTATACTCCAATACAAAGTAAAAAGTAAAAAAAAAAAAAAAGAAGTTAAATGGGTCAAAGTTACCTCCTGTGTCCTTTGAATAGAGTAAAAACTGAGCTATTGGCTGAGTTAAAGTTGCCCCTTCAGCCTCACCTCATTCATGCTTTCAGTGGCAGATATGAGGCAGTTTCACAAGTTTCAATCAAAACTGATTTTTACTCTTTTTTTCCCCCATTAAACATATATATATAATCCAAGAGGTGACCAGGGACATACACATACTGTTCTACATGTTGTTATTGGCAAGAGTAGAAACTCTGAAATTTAGAAAAAGAGATTTTGTTTTGCCTATTATGGTTATTTGACAAAAATGTATTCTATATGTTTTTAATTTAATAAAATGATCCTTTCATTCATTCCGAATTTTTCAGCCCCTTCATTAATGTGTATCAGATACCTACTCTCTACTAGGTCTGGAAAGAAAAGATGATCTAGAGTTGGCATTAAATTTTTGGCAATTCTGTAGCCTCTTGAGGAAGCCTCTTATGGTACCTTAAAAAGACTGCCTTTACTTTCTTTTGACGTGAAAGGCCAAGAGTAAATTTTGTCATTTCTGCAAAAGAGAAAAATTAGAATATTTCCCATCATGCTTTATCACACCAGGAAAAGGCAAAATGAGCAACATGGATGGACCTAGAGATGATTATACTAAGTCAGACAGAGAAAGACAAATACAGAGGACAGCACTTGTATGTGGAATCTAAAAGAGTGACACAAATGAAAATATTTGCAAAACAGAGATAGAGTCAGACACAGAAAAAAAAAAAAAAACTTATGGTTACCAAAGGGGAAAAGGTGGGAGAGGAATAAATTAGAGAGTTTGGGATCAACAGATAAACACTATGATATATAAAATAGATAAACAATAGATTAAAAAAAAGCTAAAACAATAGATACACAAACAATAGATAAAAAAATAAACAGATTCCCCAATATATCACAGGGAACTGTATTCAGTATCTTATAATAACCTACAATGGAAAAGAATCTGAAATCCGCCTGCAATGCAGGAGACCCAGGTTTGATCCCTGAGTGGGAAAGATCCCCTGCAGAAGGAAATGGCAACCCACTCCAGTATTCTTGCCTAGAAAATCCCATGGACAGAGAAGCTTGGCAGGCTACAGTCCACGGAGTCACAGTCAGACTTAGCGACTAAACCACCATATAAAAAACTGAATCACTTAGCGGTACATCTGAAACATTGTAAATCAACTATACTTCAATGAAAGAAATATTCTATGTCAAAATAAACACCAGTAATAGTTCCTAAATCTCTTGTAGGGTAAAGACAAAAGAATGTAAGGCATAGGTGTGCTATGGTGAGGCACACGTTGGCTTGTCCAAAAAGTCAGTTGAGATGTTACAGAAAAACCCAAACTTTTAGGCTTTATGTATGGGGCAGAGAAGGGGATGTGGAGGACACATAGATTCTATCTCATACTGCCTGCCTGCTGGGTAAGAAACTTGGATTTGGACTTCTCTGGTGGTTCAGCGGTTGAGAATCTGCCTGTCAATACCAGGCACACGGGTTCAATTCCTGGTCCAGGAAGATCCCACACGTTGAGGGGCAACTAAGCCCGTGGGCTGCAACTACTAAGCCTGCACTCTAGAGCCCACGAGTGGCAACTGTCACTACTGAAGCCTGTGTGCCTAGAGCCCACACTCCTCAACAAGAGGAACCGCTGCAGGAAGAAGGACGCGCGCCGCAACTAGAGAAAGCCTGCCCACAGCCAAGAGTAAAACCGAATTTAAAAAAGGAACCTGGATTTCAAATAGTCATCTTGACCTTAAGACTGAACTCATCATGTCACCAAGCCCATTTGAACCTCTCTCTTTTCATTAATGTTACCACATATCATCAGTAATCTGCTCTTGAAACTTCTGCCAATATTGGCTGCCTTTAGTCTTGTTTTCTCTCTGTAAGGCTTCCCTTGTCGTGTCTGACTCACACGGTCTTAGTCCTTCCTCCTGGACTGCAGCAAGCCAGGCTTCCCTGTCCTTCACCATCTCCCAGAGCCTGCTCACACTCATGTCCATTGAGTCAGTGATGCCATCCAACCATCTTTAAGGCTGGTCCCTAAAGCATGCTAATTCCAAAGGGATGTTACCACTGGCTCTTTGTTCTCCTGCCCAATGACGGCAACACTGAGTGGCTGTTTAACACTTTCACCCTGAGCACAGCAGTAGCCCACAGTGGCTTCTTCACCACTTTTTGTTCTCATTTGCACTGTGAATTGCACAGAAATGAAGTAGTCCCGCTGAGACACCGTTTGTGTTCTATTTACCATCTGAATCAAATCCTTAAATGGCGTCTCCTGAAACTCAGTGGTTCTGCCCAAGCTTTCTTATGGTCAGTGGACATTTGAGGCAGTGATTTAATATTGTGAAAGGGATGAAGTTACTTCTGGAGGTCCCTTTCCACTTGCTTCTCCCCTTCTCAGTAGTGAAAGGAAAATGATGGGACAGCTGTACCACCCACCTGAGGCGGAGGGAGTCAGACATCCGGTCCTTCCTGTCTATGCTTAAGTAGGAACACACACACACACAGACTAAGCAGAGTCCCTTCTCCTGCCTTCAGAGAGCTCAACCTAGGATCATTATTAGCTTGGCGTTGGAGAGAAAGACACTAGGAAAGGATGATAAGGGGGAGGATGGGAGTCTAAGACATGAGCATCCACGGTATGTACGGAGGATGAGAAGTACAGTCACTTGCTCTGAGTCCAGAGTAGGGACCAAAAGGGACCTGGGAGCATGACATCCATGGTGATAGAAGAGGCTGAAGATGCAGCAAGAGCCAGATGACTTGGAATCCTTCCAAGCGCTATGATTCTTCCTGCTTACTAGGTGAGTGTCCCTTGGAATGCAAGGGAAGTGGAGAATTCCTGCGGGTCTTCCTGAAATAGCTTCCATCTCAGATAAGTGATTGGTATCTCCATGGATAAAAGGCACTTCCAGCCAGACTGTCCCTTGAAAAATGTAGGATTTAGTCAGAGATGTGTGTGTGAGTAAGAAGACAGTGACCTGCAAGAACTGGAAGATCTGGGAGAAAATGCTCTCTTTCACCACTCAACACACACACACACACATTCTTACACAGTTACAGGCTCCCTGGGATCATGCTCACTCAGTGTCAGCCAAGCACGGATTGAGTGTGCACCGTATGCAAAGCAGGGGACTGCGGGAAGACACCTGGGAGCCCAACTCATTCTCCTAAGTCCTTCTCCCCCTAGATCAAAGGCTTCTCTCAAATTAGTCATTTTGCACTTTGGTGTAAATAAGTTTTCAAGCCAGGGCTATTCCCTAACAGCCACTTGGCTTAGAGAACTCCTTATTGAGAACGAGAGTGTCTCTGGGGCTTTGGTTCAGCCCATCTGTCTGTAGGTTATTCTGCCTCACTATTCCCCTCCCTCTCCTCCAATCCTCTTGGCTGGACATGCCAGAGAATCTTGGAACCTCGAGCCCTCTGGGTTTTTTCCTTTTCCCTGCTCCAGGCCTTTCCTCCCATGGACCAGCTCCTCATGTGTAGAAGAGGAAGGGGCTGGTCTTATCCAGAATGACCCGCAGCACTGGAGCAGTCCCTTCCTAATCCCACCAGAACAACGGAGGGAGATCAGGTCAGGCTGGTTCAGGGCAGCAGAGCCCTCAGGGCACAGAGGTCCCAGCAGAGATCTGCTCTGAAGGACACGCAAGCTTTTGACTTTGAGCATGTATCAGTGATGTGCAAAGAGTAAACTCAAATACTCCTTACAAATACTATTTACAGATACTAAAGAGAAAGAAAGCAAACCCATCATTTAGGTTGGTTCTAGAAAGGCAATGAGGGGCTTCCCCAGTAAAGAATCCACCTGCAATGCAGGAGTCGCAGGACACATGGGTTTGATCCCTGGGTCTGTAAGATCCCCTGGAGGAGGGCATGGCAACCCACTCCAGTCTTCTTGCCTGGGAAATCCTATGGACAGAGGAACCTGGCAGGCTACAGTCCACAGGGTCACAAAGAGTCAGAAACAACTGAAGTCACTTAGCATGCATGCATAAAGGCAATGCCAGTTACCATCATTTTTTTTCAGATCCATTTATGTGTACCTACTTACCTATATGAATACAGATGATACACATACACATAGATGACATATCATCTATACACATACATACATATAGTATAACTATTAGGTGCCCAGTGTGTGGGGATATAGAAGAGGATAAGAAATAGTTGCTGCTTTCAGGGAGCTCATTTTGTGCTCATAGAGATCGAGTCCATCCTAAAGGAGATCAGTCCTGGGTGTTCATTGGAAGGACTGATGCTGAAGCTGAAACTCCAGTACTTTGGCCACCTGGTGCGAAGAGTTGACTCATTGGAAAAGACCCTGATGCTGTGAGGGATTGGGGACAGGAGGCAAAGGGGATGACAGAGGATGAGATGGCTGAATGGCATCACCGACTCAATGGACATGAGTTTGAGTAAACTCCGGGAGTTGGTGATGGACAGGGAGGCCTGGCCTGCTGCGATTCATGGGGCCGCAAAGAGTCGGACACGACTGAGCGACTGAACTGAACTGAACTGAGAGACCAAGTAGGATGCAGTGCTCACACCTGCTCACAAGAGCCCTCTGTGCAAGTCTCTTCCTGACACCCTGCTCACTGACATCACTTTGATAGTTTCAACTGACCATGATAAGAGTATTTATAGAAACCAAGATTTTGTTTTTAATCTGGAGAGGTGGTTACCAGCACACCACTGATTATGCATATCATTGTCTGGTAAATTGATTTTGTGAAATTGTTGTCAGATTACAGGTGCTTAACTCTTTTCGTAGTTACACATAAGTGTGTTCTATTACTTATACAGTGCCATTACTTGTCTTACAAAGAAAAGAGGGGTGGAAAATTGTCTTATAGAATGGAAACCCTTGTCTTAGTGTTCAGGATTAATAGTCTGACCCCCATGAATCTCACTCTCACGGGAGTATTCAGGTCCAGGTACAGATCTTTTTGCTACATGTCCCAGACCAGCCAGGCATTTCCCCATCCCTGCGTTCCCACCTGTCACTCCATAAAGTGTGGTAGCTTCACCCTCCCTATCCTAAGACAAGATATGCTTCAAGGCAACCGGAAGGTCCACCTCCTTCACGAAGTCCACCAGACACGGGTCTAAGTGCTTTCTTATTTAATCCTGAGAGCAACTATGACAGACTACTCTCAGCTGTAAGTTAGAGATGAAACATCAGAACAGAGAAAGGTTAGGTAACTTCCTTGAGGTCTTGTAGCTCTTCGTGGTAGGGCTGAGATGTCAGCCCATGCAGCTTGACTCCGGCATCCAGACATGTAACTGCTGTGTGACCTCACCCAGAAACCAGGGCTCAGTGTACCATCTCCAGACCACAACCACGGCTCACTTTTTTTTGACACCACGCTTATTTCCTTGATCACTCATTTGGCGCATGCTCCCTAAAAGCAGTTCCAGCTATGTTGCCTTGCATTCTTAATGTTTCCTCCATCCCACCTGGTCATCTTAAACACTGGGACCACATGTTCTGCTTCCTCCATGTGTATCCTCCATACATCGGGTACCTAATGAGCACCTGCTCAATGATTCAGCATTACCTCCTTAAATTCCTTCTCATCCTTCCACATCTCCCTAAGTTTAGCAGAATGTTGAAGTTACCTTAGACAAATCCTTATGTGTCCTTGACTGACCTCAAAGAAGATATGCGTGCACGTTAAGTTGCTTCAGTCATGTCTGACTCTTTGTGATAACTTGGACCGTAGCCTGCCAGGCTCCTCTGTCTGTGGGATTCTTTAGGCATGAATACTGGAGTGGGTTGCCATGCCCTCCTCCAGGGATTCTTCCTGACCCAGGGATTGAACCCAGGTCTCTCAGGTCTCCTGCATTGTCAGATGGGTTCTTTACTACTAGTGCCACTGGGGAAGCTCCCCCAAAAGATACATATACATGTGTATTCAAGTAGATATGTATATGTGTGTACACACACATATCTATTTGAACTTTCTTTACTAGAAAACAATAATTACAAAAAATTATGTAAAGAACTGAAAGGACAGCAGTCCTCTAGACTTTCAAGTATGCTACTCACTTGTATCAAGCCTCTTTGTAATACTCACTCCTTTGAATTTGACAAATAAATTGGATTCAGTCTGTTGGGTTTCACGAATTCATATTCCCCATGAGTTACAGGGATGGGGAATCTGACTGAGATTTCCTGGGACCCTGCCAGGATCCATCCCTTAACTTAATTTTCTTTGAAATTACCTTTCATATGAATTAGATAGAGGTTTCCAGTTCATTTCAGGACCCCAGGGTGGGTGGGCACAGTCCCTTCTTAGTACATAGGCGCCATCATGAGAGGTCTCCCCAGTGGGACACAATACAGCTGTTTTCAGGAAGTTGAAATAACAGGTCTGAACAGGTAGCCCTGCAGATAATTTCCAGATTCAATTATATTCTTTGCCGAGGTAAATACACACACCCCAAAGAGGTAGTTTCAGTTGTGGGCGTCACATGAAACCAGAAGTATATTGAGCGTTACTGATTTCCTTTGACTTGAATTCAGGAAGAGTTTGAATTATTTTAAGGCCAAAGGACAACTTGGATGGTCCAACCCTTGGCTCTCAATTACCTTCAACTTTGCCTGCATCCAGCCATCACTCTGTGGTTTCTACACCTGTCTTGTACACCTCCTACTTCTGTGTACAACCTACTTCCATTCTCATCTCATGGCTGGTGGTAGATGATTGCTTCTCCTCTCTTCACTGCACTTAACAATCCTGTTGGATTTGAGGATACAGTGATCTTGATTAAACTCTGAAAAGTGGTTTTGGTCTGTTTGCTTTCAGCACCAAATAAATAAGTAAATAATACCTAAAAAAAAACCAGCCATCATGACCTCTTGGCATAGGCATGTCCTACATAGTCATTTTCATGGCATTATATTGGTGTCCTAAAACATTTTGAATGTAACATGGACAGTAAAGCAATCATGGAACAGTTAGCTCATTGCAAAGGGCCTTGGCCTGCAGAGAATGCTCCTGCTGGGAGTCACCTAAAAGGGCCCCGGGCTGCAAAAAGGCCCCCCACACAGAAGAAGCCCACTGGGCAAATACCTCCTTGCTTCAGGGCTAATCCCAGCCAGGCAGCTCATAAACACCATTAGTAAAGCCTGCTGCTGAGTTATTATGCAGCAGAAGGATGCTTGAAATGGCTGGTTGGTATTGTTGTTTTATTTCTCCTTTGCCTGGGTCACAGTGGTGCATTCACTTGAAAAGATCAGGCAATTTCAACTTCTTGATTGTTGCAGAGAATGAGACATATATACAAATTTATTATCCGTTGCGTTTTCCCAAATCTCCAATGTGTCTCTTGTACGTGGAGTATGTCACTGGTACAGATACCTCAGCTAGCTAAGCACAAAGGAAGACAGTAGAATTAAGTTATCTCTAGTAGCATCTTTTCCAAGATTGGAGCCAATAACCAAAATGAGGGATTTCATTCACTAAACTGCACAGACAGTTAACTTACATTTTGTGAGATTAAGGAACACATGTAATTATTTTGGTCAGGAGACACGAAATTAATTTTTCTTACCACTTAGCTCTACTTTTTAGATTTAACTTTATTTTTTAATTAACATTCTTTCCCTACCACCATCCCACCTTACCTATTCTTTAAAGTCATTAAGACTCGAGATTTTTGAAATAGCAATTGAGAGATGCGGGTGGCAAAACTAGGCCAACAGTTGATTTTAAAAATATATTTCATGCTTTTTTACTACATTATGAGTATATTCTTCAAACAAGGCAACCTATCCCTTGTTAGCATACCCTTCTATCACCGAGTCATGACATGAATCTATGAAGATTGAAACAGAACATCGAAGATGTGTGTTTCAGCTGCTTCACTTTTCAGGTGAGAAAAAGTTTCTGAAGAAGCGACCCACCCAGTAATTTCCAAATTGCCACATTCACTGGGGCTCCTTGTGTTGATGATGCTAAACCACTCCTGCTGAACCACAGTTGGAGCTGTATTCTTTACGAGGTCAGATGGGATGAACTCTCAGTGGTAGTTGCTGACCTCTGATTCAGGCCATCTTGCAGCCGCCTTTCCGGAATGAGAGCATCCTTGATAGCTTTGTTCTTTCCTTGTGTAGAACTTGAAAAGCCAAGGAAACTTCCTAGAGGGATGGGTGCCAGTGAGCCGATGGGGCTTGTTGCTAGAATGAATCTTTAACCCGATTGGCTTTCTGCTTCCATAATCATCAATCCTCCCCTGGAATTGTATTCACATTTTATGAACTCTCTGTCTCTTCGGCTCTTTTGATCTACAGACATTGTCTTCCAGTTGGGTATTTGCTGGCCTCCCAACTCATCAGTGCCTGAGTCTACTAAATAATGTGCTACATAAGAACTTAGTGTTTCTCCAATAACAAAAGATAGATCTGAATGCTTCAGTGCACCATGAAGGCTGCTGAAAACCATCAATCTTGCCGGCTCTTGTAGAGGTCAAGAGACGGCAGGGCCAGCTGGCCAATCAATTAACCACAAAATTCAGTTTGGAGCTTAAGAAAAGCTGTCCTGTGTTATTCTTTCCAGCAGCAAAACTGTCAATATTACAGCAGGTTGTAGATAAAGAACAAAGGAAAAGAGGGGAGCTACTATCATGAGCAGCAAATGCTCTAATCAGTGGTGATTCTCATGTGTTAGCAAAAGGAGTCAGTCCTACAGAACCTATAGCTTCTTGAATCAGAGTGAACATGGAAAATATTTTATTGAACATTCTGGAAACAAAATTGCATGGGGTACACCCATACAAGTTTATGCTTAACTTTCAGCACTGTTATCATGATTGTTTCCATTTAAGTCAGAAAGAAACTCCCTGTTTACCCTCCTGGAGTAAAAGTTTTCAATAATTGTATAGGATCAATTGTATCCTGAATGCCTGTGAGTATACCAAGGAGAAAAATAAATTAATTAACTGATACCTTGTGAAGGGTGATAGTATCAGTGGGGGAGGACCCCTACAGAGTGAATTGTTTCTTTTATATATGACTTTCTGCTCTATTAGTTTCAACCCTAGAATATTCTATACATACCTTGCTCTTATTCTTCAGGTAATTGGTGCTTTTTTCTTCCATTTGTCCTCAAGCATATAGATATAGATATCTTCTCTAGCAGATTTTCTTCTTCTTCTTTTTTTTTTTTTTTTTTACAATTTCTGTTACATATATAATTTTTAATTTTTTAAAATAAAAAAAAAATTTTTCATTTTTTGGCCATGTCATGAGGCTTGTGGGATGTTAGTTTCCTGACCAGGGATTGAACCTGTGCCCTGGCAGCAAAAGTGCTGAGTTCTGATCCCTGGACCGCCAAGGAATTCCCTGTCACATATGTTTTTAAATCAATTTCCATTTCCCTCACACCTACATAATCAGACACTTAATACTGTTACCACCTTTGATGTTATTGGTTTAATTTTTACTACTCTTCAATGAGATAGGCCAGTTGACCTCATTTTTTAGAACAGAAACAAAAACTCAGTGTGCTGAATTAGCTGAGACAAACCACTTAAAGTGCCTAACTCAATGCCTGATCTATAAGGGTCAATAAATGTTCTGTGATATTAATGACTGTTATTTTTAATAATTTAACTTGCCTAAGATCATGTCACTTGTGAGTGACAGAGACAAAATTCGAATGTAGATTAATTTAACACCTAAGCCTCATATTTTTGCCCCCTTACCCCATTTTTTTTTTTTAAATTCACCAAATTTATTTATTTATTTATTTTTAATTTTTTTATTTTTATTAGTTGGAGGCTAATTACTTTACATCATTGCAGTGGTTTTTGTCATACATTGAAATGAATTAGCCATGGATTACATGTATACCCACTTTTTAAGTTAGAAATATATCCATTCTTAAGAGAGGACTGATCTCAAAGTGAAAACATGAAAGGAGGGTATAGAAGGGACTTTCTAAAGAAAGGGTCAAGCAGTGGTACCCAGGACCTTTGGAACAATGGAAGGAGGCAGGGTAGCAGATACTGATTCTTGGGGCTTTTTGACAAGGTGGTGAGTAAGGTTCAGGAAACAGGCAGGGAAAATCGGTGCCAAAATCTTAAAGATGATGGCTTTCTAGAGGAAGAACATTATTACCTGTAAGTCTTCTTGGCATAAATACTCTGTAATGAAAGAAAGTGAAGGTCGCTTAGTCATGTCTGACTCTTTGCAACCCCATAGTCCGTGGAATTCTCCAGGCCAGAATATTGGAGTGGGTAGCCTTTCCCTTCTCCAGGGGACCCTTCCCAACCCAGGGATACGAACCCAGGTCTCCCGCATTGCAGGCGTATTCTTTAGCAGCTGAGCCACAAGGGAAGTCCAAGAATACTGGAGTGGGTAGCCTATCCCTTCTCCAGCGGATCTTCCCAACCCAGGAATCGAACTGGGGTCCCCTGCATTGCAAGCGGATTCTTTACCAACTGAGCTATCAGGAAGGCTCAATGCTCTGAAATAGTAGAGAGCAATTCTCTGTGCTTTGCGTGAGTAAACCAATGATCATGAAACAAGAAGCAGCTACATTTTCTAGCTGAGACTACCTGAGCAGAGCATTTGGCATCATCCCTGTTGCACCTGTTCTGTACACATAACTGCAGCCATAGTAAAGTGGTAGCGCTGAGAGCGCTTCCTGGGCAGAACTGCAAGAAGGATCGTCAATGACCTGTTGGGAGGGGATTCTCTGGGGGGGAATCTTTGTGCCTGCTCCCCGGTGGCTTAAGCAGTAAAGAATCTGCCTGCAGTGCAAGAGACTCAGGAGATGCAAGTTCGATCCCTGGGTCGGGAAGATCCCCTGGAGGAGGATATGGCAACCCACTCCAGTATTCTTGCCTGGAGAATCCCATGCACAGAGGAGCCTGATGGGCTTACAGTCCGTGGCGTTTCAAAGAGTTAGATATGACTGAGCACGCACGCACCTCAGCATGGAATAGAAACCTCATGGGAGAGACTGGAAGCTGAGGCTCCTGGAATCTGCCTTCAAATATAACCAGTCTCCTCAACTTTCAGAAAAAATGCTTCCTACCACAGTCATTTCTCAATGCAGAGATTCCAAGAAGTTCCCAGAATGCTTTGAGAAGTGGACAATATTGTTAGAATCATTATACAATACTCAAGATCCCAGGTGGCATGAGTGGTAAAGAATCTGCCTATCAATGCAGGAGACATAAGAGAAGCAGGTTCAATTCCTGGGTCAGGAGGATCCCCTGGAGAAGGAAACTGCCACCCACTCCACTATTCTTGCCTGGGAAATCCCATGGACAGAGGAGCCTGGAGAACCACAGACCATGGGGTTGCAAAGAGACAGACACAAGCAACTGAGCATGCATACAAGATAACTATGCTAAATGAAACTGCAATTTTAATTTCACATTATTATTCTATCTACAAGTAGGGGAAGAACATGTCTGTATTCATTAAAACATGGGTGCTGTCCTCTGTGCAAATGTGCAGGAATACAGTACTATACATACATGTGGTAAGTAAAGAAGAAAAGTATTAAGTGAAAAGACACCAAAGTAGTGTTGTGTGCAGAGGTCAGTACGCCAAGAGAGAACATGTAAGGAGGGGAGGTCAGGATAGTGTAAGCCTCAGGAAATCATACAAAAATGGACCAGGTTTCTCACTGGTCAACTACTTGGAGATTAAGGGATTGAGTGAATCAGATTGGGTCTAGAATCCAGGACTGCACTAGAACATAAAAGACAAGAGCATTACATTAAATGGGCTTTCCTCGTGGCTCACTCGGTAAAGAATCTGCCTGCAATGCAGGAGATCTGGGTTTGATCCCTGGGGTGTAAAGATCCCCTGGAGAAGGGAATGGCTATCCACTCCAGTATTCTTGCCTGGAGAATGCCATGTGCAGAGGAACCTGGCAGGCAAGAGTCCAAGGGGTCATAAAAAGTCAGACATGACTGAGTCACTAACACTGTCACTTTACATTGCATAGTATATTATTCCCAGGTGGCACTAGTGGTAAGGACCTGCTTGCCAATGCAGGAGACAAAAGAGACTCAGGTCAGGAAGATCCCCTGCAGGAGGGCATAGCAACCCACTCTAGTATTCTTGCCTGGAGAATCCAATGGACAGAGGAGCTTGGCAGGCTACAGTCCATGGGGTAGCAAAGAACACTAAGTTCTTCATTAACTTCTATCTTTCAAATGGCAGAAAGTCAAAACAAAGAGAGGAGGCATTATCAGAAATCCAAGTAGAAACTTCATGGTAACAGAATCATCCAGGGAACGTTCATGAAATAAATAAGGACTCAGCCTTCCATCCTCACTAGATGCCTCCCACCCACTTCCATTCAGGTTAGCAATTCTTTACAGTGTTGGAGTGGGATGGGGAGGATGGGGAACAACATCCTCAACAACAAAAACAACAAAAATACTGCTAAAATCCATATTGCAAAGTATAAAACACACCTATGGATGTTCCATCTGAGCCTACAGAGTAGATATTATTACCCCATCCTAAAGGGAGAGAGACTTAGGATCAGAAAAGTCAAGACTTACTCAAGGTCACAAAAATAGGACTACAAAGAATATGGTCATCCAAATATTCTGGTGTAGTTTATATTATTTCAGCAACAGAAAACCATGCAATTAAAAAAGATGAATGTGTACTAAGTATATTTCCTTAAGGATTAGTATGAGGGCGTATAATTGATTTTCTTTGCTGCACAGCAGCAACTATTCCAACACCATAAAGCAACTATGTGCGCATGCATGCTTAGTCTCTGCGTCTGACTGCGACCCTATGGACTATAGCCCACCGGGCTCCTCTGTCCATGCGACTTTCCAGACAAGAATGCTGGAGTTGCCATTTCCTTCTCCTGGGGATCTTCCTGATGCAGGGATTGAACCTACATCTTTTGCATCTGCTGCATGGGCAGGCAGATTATTTACCACCGTGTCACCAAAAGTTAACTTAAAAATCGCATTATGATTCATGTGAAAACAATTATTAAAAATTATTTATTTTTGCCTTATTGGAATAACTAGTCAATTTTTATATACATCTTTATGTTCTCAAAAAGGTTAGGTGTTTTTTCCTTGTTGGGTTTAGCTTTCTTCATATGTTCTTTTAAATGTGCTTGTTAATTATGCTGTTCAAATTTTCTATATTCTTACTATTTTTTGGAAAGTATATGTGCAATGTGCTTAGTTGCTTAGTCATGTCCAACTCTTTGCAACCGCATGGACTGGGGCCCACCAGGCTCCTCTGTCCATGGGGATTTTCCAGGCAGCAATAGTGGAGTGAGTTGCCATGCCCTCCTCCAGGGGATCTTCCCAACCCAGGGAACGAACCCAGATCTCCTGCACTGCAGGCAGATTCTTTACTGTCTGAGTCGCCAGGGAAGCCCAAGGATACTGGAGTGGGTAGCCTATTCCTTCTCCAGGGGATCTTCCCAACCTTGGAATTGAACCAGGGTCTCCTGCATTCCAGAAAGATTCTTTACCAGCTGAGTTCTAGGGAAGCCCTGGTAAGTACATAAGAATCTAATATAGCATTAGCTAAAAGTGTGTGAAAATTCCACATATAATATATATTTTATATAATGTATAATTCCTTATATAAAAATTCTTCATATTGTCAAACATTAAAAAAAAAAGATTTGTAGGGGAAATAAAGAACGGAGGCCAAGAATTCCACATCAGGATTTTTAGAAGTAACTTCCTATTCCTCTCTCTCTGCACAGTTTATCCCTTGGTAATCCATGTAGAAATTACAAGGGGGTTTCAGATCAGTGGAATCATCTGATGGAAAACCACCTGGGCAGGTTCAGACCTGTGGCCACAAGGGGAGAGAGTGAGTACGCCACCCCCCCCCTTCCCCTATTGAAATATAGGCAATGCTGATAGTCCTCAGGTATTCATGGATGCTTACCACTAATTTACCCCTATCCCCATCACTAGCCTTCCTTTTATACCTAGTCTCCAACTATTTTGAGCATCAGCCCTAAAGTGGGCTAGAAAAGAGTCAAATAACTGTCTAGGAGTTAGAATTATAACTTAAATAACACTTTTTTAACCTTATTTGGGGCTTTTGGAGCTGAGAGGGTAAGTAGACTCAAGAAAAGACTTTAAGCAACAAAATCTTTTTTGTCCTTTGTTTTGGTTTCTTTTTAAAAATTTATTTATTGACCACACTTTGCAGCATGTGGGATCCTAGTATCTCAGCCAAGGATTGAACCCATGCTCCCTGCAGTGCAAGTATTAACCACTGGACTGCCAGGGAAGCCCCCTGTTTGCTTTTTATTAAATCCATGTAGCGTCTACCTGGATCATCAGTTGTATGTAAAACAAGCACTTCTAAAGGAAATCTAGAAAGAAGAGTACTTCTCACTTGCTCGGTATAATGACTGATGGTGATTGATCTATCACAATCCTCTTATCAGAAAGTCAATTCAAAACAAGCCACCAAAAATGTAAATGTGATAAATTACAAAATGTAGGGAAAAGCACAGACCCACTTAGGTTCGAGGAAAAGTGATTAGAAAATAGATTTTCTGAAATAAAAGAAAGCAGCTGGTCAGGTCGGCATGCCCTTCCATCTACTAAGCCGTAGAGATAAAGAATCCAATTGATGCTGAAAAAGATAACGGGATAGAAGCAAAGATAAGTCCATCGATCTGAGTCAAACTGAAAGAGAATTAGTGCTCCCATGGAAATAGACAAGTCCTGAAGGGAACTAGCTGCCTGTATGTGCACAGACTTCTAAAGAAGACCCAGTGAGGGCAGGTAGACACTTGAGTTGCTAAAATATTCCTAAAGGATTAGGAGTAATAATAATAATAATAAAAAGATTAGCAGCAATATGGTGAAAAGTTAAATAGTGCATTAATCAAAACAGCAAGAATTCTAAAATAATTAAAACTATACTGCATCTCCTTATGATTCTGCTTATTAAAAATCAATAGACCCATTGTGGAGACGCAGTCATACACGACAGACTTGCGGACCTACGGGGAAAGGAGAGGGTGGGATGCGTTGAGAAAGTAACATTGAAACGTATACATTACCACATGCACAATTAGATAGCCAGTAGAAATTTGCTGGATGACTCAGGGAATTCAAATCCGGTACTTTGTGACGACCTAGAGGGGTGAGATGGGGTGGGAGGTGGGCGGGAGGTTCGAGAGGGAAGCTACGTATATGTACCTATGGCTGATTCAGGCTGATGTATGGCAGAAACTGACACAGTATTGTACAGCAATTATCCTCCAATTAAAAATGAATTTAAATAAAAAAAATCAGTAGACCCATTGTTAGTTACCAGAGCTAGTATATCTTTCTCAAGGGTGGTGAGAACCATTTTTAAGTAGATACAGCAAGTAGCTAAACTCTGACTTGGATATAAAAATGAAAGCAGAATGCAAATATACTAAAGGTCATATCCCAAAGGGGGCACTTCTCTGCTTTGTGGTCTGAGTGATGGAGCCAAGAGGAATTTTTCTTTTATTTTTTTTAATTGTTTGATAATTGTTTTACAATGTTGTGTTTCTGCTGTACGCCAACATGAATCAGCTATAAGTATACATATATCCCCTCTCTCTGAAGCCTCCCTCCCACCTCCCCCCATCCCACCCCTCAAAGTCGTGACAAGGCTGGGACCCCGGGGTTATACAGAAGTTTCTCGCTGGATATCTATTTTACACACGGTCGAGCGTGTATATATGTCAAAGCTACTGTTTCAACTTGTCCCACCCTCTCCTTCCCTTGATGTCAAAAGAAGAATTTCACTGCTGAAACTAATGCTAAGATTGCGCGAATCTGTATATAAGGAGATGCTGATTAGAGACAGCTTGGGAAGCGAAGTATGAATAGAATAATAGATGGGCAACAAAGAAGTTGTTTTTCTGATGTGGCTGAAAGTGGATGAAAAAACACATAAACGAACTTTCCCTAGAATGAATGAACAGATTTTTTTTTTTTTTATAAAATAAGGGAGATTTAAGTTATTCAGAGAAATGCAAACAGTAACTGGAAAGTTAAGCTAACCTGGATACTTCCGGCAAAATCATAGAAAGCTTTAATTCTGAGTGATGCAACATTCAGAATGCAGCTAAAGTTAAGGAGATTCAAGTAACTGTAGGGATTTTTTTCCCCCCACTAATATCTACATTTATTTTCTTCCTTTCTTTTCAGTCTCCAATCTGTTACCATTCTACATAACTTTCAAATGGGGATTTTTAAAAAAAACTTGGAGTCAAGATTTGGGCCTGGAAATAGGAACTGAAAGGGTTTTTCTCAAGAACCAAAAGAGTTAATGACAGTTGACCTCGGGTTACAAACAGACAAAAGCGAGGAAGAAAAACAAGATTTATCCCTTAAAGGGAGGCGGAGTGGACTCTCTAATTATCTTGTGTCCCTGTAACTTTCTAAGAGTGAGTGTCCCCCCACCAGCCCCCTTGCAGGAGGGTCATTTCTTGTGCCCTAATGGTTGGTTAAGTGTGATGCTCCTGAGGACCAGGGGTTAGGAGACAATCCCAGAGCATGACGTGCTATTTAACAGGCTGTGTTTATGGCTTGCTTGTAGGTGGATGCCTAAGAGGCAGCTTCCTGGAGGCTTCTGTGTTGGGTCCAGATGTTTATTATAGGGATTCTCAAAGTATCCAAGAGGTACTATAATCAGGCTACTTCAAGCAGAGGAGGGAGAGATCAGCCGTCCAGAAAGGCTGCCCTCCATGAAGAGCTGGGCTGGGGGAAGACAGACCATAAAATCTTGGGTCCCCTTTTCTAATGCTGTTGACCTTTCACACCACGCCGTTTCTGGCTTCCATAACCTTCTGACAGTTTCACTCCTGTGACCCTTACTCACTCGTGCTTTAGATTTTCATTACTCCTACGGAGCGTGTAGTTTTCCCCTACACTATAGACCCTTGAGGACTTAGGTTTGGCTTATCTTTATACTCACTTTAGCACAACACACAGCCCCTACTGGAAACTCAAAAGATGCCTTTTGAATGAATAAATGATTTGTGTGAATTGAGCCCTTTGAAAAAATTTCTCACTCACGGGAAGAGATTGTCTTAGGCGGCAGCTGTCTGTTGGAACTGAGGATGCACTGAATCTCTCTCAGCATCTGTTACTGTAGGATTCAGTCAAGCAGGTGAGAGATGCACTGATCGGTTCAGGGCAACAGCTGAGGTCTACAGCATGCGTGCACTTGGGTTGTAGGAGTAAGAAGGCGGTTGTCAAAGGGGGCAAGTTTTCTTCCCAATCACTTTGCCAAATAGCTGTTGAAATTCCAAGAAAATAAAATCCAGAACCACAGAGGCATATTCACTGTCTCTGGATACGATAAGCGCTCAAGAGTCTTTTCTCCATTCTTTTGTCTTTATGTCAGATTCATTCTAAAAAGATACAGCATATCTTTGTGAATGCTTTATCTCAAAGATCTGTCTCTATGTGAAGCAAGGTCAAAATGGGCTAAGTTAAAAAACAATGAAGGAATGGATAAGGAAGCTGTGGTATATATATACCATGGAATATTACTTAGCCATTAAAAAGAATTCATTTGAATCAGTTCTAATGAGATGGATGAAACTGGAGTCCATTATACAGAGTGAAGTAAGCCAGAAAGAAAAAGACCAATACAGTATACTAATGCATATATATGGAATTTAGAAGGATGGTAACGATAACCCTATATGCAAAACAGAAAGAGACACAGATGTACAGAACAGAATTTTGGCCTCTGTGAGAGAAGTCGAGGGTGGGATGTTTAGAGAGAACAGCATCGAAACATGTATATTATCTAGGGTGAAACAGATCACCCGCCCAGGCTGGATGCATGAGACAAGTGCTCGGGCCTGGTGCACTGGGAAGACCCAGAGGGATCGGGTGGAGAGGGAGGTGGGACGGGGGCTCGGGAGGGGGAATACATATAAATCCATGCCTGATTCATGTCAATGTATGACAGGAACCACTACAATATTGTAGGGTAATTGGCCTCCAACTAATAAAAATAAATGAAAAAAAAATTAAAAAAAAAAAAACAATGATGGGAGGTGGGAAATGGGAGGGAGGTTCAGGAGGGAGGAGACGTAAGTATCCTTATGGTTGATTCATACTGATGTATGGCAAAAACTAACACAATATTATAAAGCAATTATCCTCCAATTAAAAAAAAACAAAGGGATGGAAGTTGAAGGGCCTGGCGATGAAATCCCAAGAGGGGTTGTGTTGCTGTATGTACTTTTAGTATTTAGTTTTATTATCTATTATTAATTATTGCTTCCAATCCATAGCAAACTAGGTTCCACAAGGAAATGGAGGGGAAAGAAGGCTGGTATTGTCAGGACACCATCCTGTAGGTCTTCAGACCTCACTGTCTAATAGTCCTTGTGAATAATTATAATATCACAGTTGGAAGAGATCTAAGGAACAATCCAGTTTATTTTTATAATCACTTTACTTTTGAAGAAATGAAAGCCCATGGTATTTAGATTACTTCTTTATGTAATGTGACTGGTGTCTACATTGGAATCAGAACTCAGATATATATTCAGAAGTAATTTTCAATGCCACCAAAGGATCATCCAGCCATTGGATTTTTAAAAAACTGAAGTAACATTTAGTATCATCAGAGAAAATTTGGAAAATATAGAAGTATGGAGAAAAGTAGAAGTTTGGGATTGACATGTACACAGCTGTATTTAATACAGATAAGCAGCAAGGACCTACTGTATAGCACAGGGGACTCTGCTCAATATTTTGTAGTAATCTAAATCAAAAAAGAATTTGAAAAAGAATAGATACATGTATGTGTCTGTGTGTGTCTGTATATATATTTTATATATATATATGTAAAACTGTGTTGTACATCTGAAACTAACCCATTATTAATCAACTATGCTCCATTATAAGAGAAAAATTTTTTAAATGATGTAAATTTAAATCATCTAATTACCCTAATTACCATCACCCTAAGACCCAGATAATCACAATGGTGTGATCACTCACCTAGAGCCAGACATCCTGAGATATGAAGTCAAGTGGGCCTTAGAAAGCATCACTATGAACAAAGCTAGTGGATGTGATGGAATTCCAGTTGAGCTATTTCAAATCCTGAAAGATGACGCTGTGAAAGTGCTGCACTCAATATGCCAGCAGATTTGGAAAACTCAGCACTGGCCACAGGACTGGAAAAGGTCAGTTTTCATTCCAATCCCTAAGAAAGGCAATCCCAAAGAATGCTCAAACTACTGCACAATTGCACTCATCTCACACACTAGCAAAGTAATGCTCAAAATTCTCCCAGCCAGGTTTCAGCAACACGTGAACTGAGAACTTCCAGATGTTCAAGCTGGTTTTAGAAAAGGCAGAGGAACCAGAGATCAAATTGCCAATATCCGCTGGATCATTGAAAAAGCAAGAGAGTTCCAGAAAAACATCTATTTCTGCTTTATTGACTATGCCAAAGCCTTTGACTGTGTGGATCACAATAAACTGTGGAAAATTCTGAAAGAGATGGGAATACCAGACCACCTGACCTGCCTCTTGAGAAACCTATATGCAGGTCAGGAAGCAACAGTTAGAACTGGACATGGAACAACAGACTGGTTCCAAATAGGAAAAGGAATACGTCAAGGCTGCATATTGTCACCCTGCTTATTTAACTTATATGCAGAGTACATCATGAGAAACGCTGGGCTGGAAGAAGCACAAGCTGGAATCAAGACTGCCAGGAGAAATATCAATAACCTCAGATATGCAGATGACACCACCCTTATGGCAGAAAGTGAAGAGGAACTAAAAAGCTTCTTGATGAAAGTGAAAGAGGAGAGTGAAAAAGTTGGCTTAAAGCTCAACATTCAGAAAACTAAGATTATGGCATCTGGTCCAATCACCTCATGGGAAATAGATGGGGAGACAGTGGAAACAGTGTCAGACTTTACTTTTTTGGGCTCCAAAATCACTGCAGATGGTGACTGCAGCCATGAAATTAAAAGACGCTTACTCCTTGGAAGGAAAGTTATGACCAACCTAGATAGCATATTAAAAAGCAGAGATATTACTTTGCCAACAAAGGTCTATCTAGTCAAGGCTATGGTATTTTCAGTGGTCATATATGGATGTGAGAGTTGGACTGTGAAGAAAGCTGAGCACCGAAAAATTGATGCTCTTGAACTGTGGTGTTGGAGAAGACTCTTGAGAGTCCCTTGGACTGCAAGGAGATCCAACCAGTCCATCCGGAAGGAGATCAGTCCTGGGTGTTCATTGGAAGGACTGATGCTGAAGCTGAAACTCCAATACTTTGGCCACCTCATGTGAAGAGCTGACTCATTGCAAAAGACCCTGATGCTGGGAGGGATTAGGGGCAGGAGGAGAAGGGGGCGACAGAGGATGAGATGGCTGGATGGCATCACCGACTCAATGGGCATGAGTTTGAGCAAACTCCGAGAGTTGGTGATGGACAGGGAGGCCTGGCGTGCCGCAGTTCATGGGGTTGCAGAGTCAGACATGACTGAGTGACTGAAGTGAAGTGAAGTGAATTACCATTGATATCAGTTCCTTCTTGTATTGACACGCTTTTCAATATTTTTCTGCTTTTTCTTATACTTTTTATATTGTGATTTATTTCAATACTTTATCAGTATTTCTCCCACCACAATTCCATGACTATATGATATCAAAGGAGAGTTTTTGCTATATTTTATATGATCATTTTCTTAATGATGGATATTGCCTCAATCTTTTTATTTTTATTTATTTATTTTGATCATACCACATGGCATGTTGGATCTTAGTTCCCCTACCAGGGATTGAACCCGTGACCCATGCATTGGAAACTCAGAGCCTGAACTACGGATCTGCCAGGAGAGTCCTGTCTCTATCTTTCCCTGTTCGTAAATAATAGTGCCCCAAAGACCCCTATTTGAAAACTCTTTGTATGAGAAGAAAATAGTCTTAGAATTCTTAGTTTTCCAGAATAGTAACTGCTAGATTAGAAAGTACAAGCATTTTGAAAAATCAGAATATATTTGTCCAAAAGGCTCACTCTCTCTATATATATATATTTAAAATTATTGTCTTTGATGTAGTCATATCCTCTCAGAAATAAAGTATATTTTAAAAGTCCTTCCTTAACTGGCCTGCTCACCAGTTTGGGAAAGTTGAAGGTCAACAAACAGCCAGCTATGTGCCCCCAAACTATTTTACTTAAAGAAATAAACGTGGCCAAGAAGCATTCAACTGGCACCTACTAGCCCTGAATCCTGCAGCTACCACACAGGTCTGAGGGCCTCTCTCTCTGTCTCAAAAAAAAAAAAAAAGAGGCAAGACTATACCATGGAAAAAAGACAACCTCTTTAACAAGTGGTGCTGGGAAAACTGGTCAACTTGTAAAAGAATGAAACTAGAACACTTTCTAACACCATACACAAAAATAAACTCAAAATGGATTAAAGATCTAAATGTAAGACCAGAAACTATAAAACTCCTAGAGGAGAACATAGGCAAAACACTCTCCGACATAAATCACAGCAAGATCCTCTATGACCCACATCCCAGAATATTGGAAATAAAAGCAAAAAAAAACAAATGGGACCTAATGAAACTTAAAAGATTTTGCAAAACAAAGGAAATTATAAGCAAGGTGAAAAGACAGCCTTCAGAATGGGAGAAAATAATAGCAAATGAAGCAACAGGCAAAGGATTAATCTCAAAAATATACAAGTAACTCCTTCAGCTCAATTCCAGAAAAATAAATGACCCAATCAAAAAATGGGCAAAAGATCTAAACAGACATTTCTCCAAAGAAGACATACAGATGGCTAACAAACACATGAGAAGATGCTCAACATCACTCATTATCAGAGAAATGCAAATCAAAACCTCAGTGAGGTACCATTACACACCAGTCAGGATGGCTGCTATCCAAAAGTCTACAAGCAATAAATGCTGGAGAGGGTGTGGAGAAAAGGGAACCCTCTTACACTGTTCGTGGGAATGCAAACTAGTCCAGCCACTATGGAGAACAGTGTGGAGATTTCTTAAAAAGCTGGAAATAGAACTGCCATATGACCCAGCAATCCCACTTCTGGGCATACACACTGAGGAAACCAGATCTGAAAGAGACACGTGCACCCCAATGTTCATCGCAGCACTGTTTATAAAGCCAGGACATGGAAGCAACCTAGATGCCCATCAGCAGACGAATGGATGAGGAAGCTGTGGTACATATACACCATGAAATGTTACTCAGCCATTAAAAAGAATTCATTTGAATCAGTTCTAATGAGATGGATGAAACTGGACCCCATTATACAGAGTGAAGTAAGCCAGAAAGATAAAGACCAATACAGTATACTAATGCATATATATGGAATTTAGAAAGATGGTAACGATAACCCTATATGCAAAACAGAAAAAGAGACACAGATGTACAGAACAGACTTTTAGACTCTGTGGGAGAAGGCGAGGGTGGGATGTTCTGAGACAACAGCATTGAAACAAGTATACTATCAAGGGTGAAACAGATCACCAGCCCAGGTTGGATGCATGAGATGGGTGCTCAGGGCTGGTGCACTGGGAAGACCCAGAGGGATCGGGTGGAGAGGGAGGTGGGAGGGGGGATCGGGATGGGGAACACATGTAAATTCATGGTTGATTCATGTCAATGTATGGGAAAAACCACTACAGTACTGTAAAGTAATTAGCCTCCAACTAATAAAAATAAATGGGGAAAAAAAAAAAAAAAGGAAAGCAGCAGGCTTAAGATAGGATGGCAGGCGTGGCAGCACAAACTGGCCTGTAAGGCAGTGTGATCAATTGCAGAGAAGCTGCTGGTAGTCCAGGTGAGCATCCTTTGCAGTGATGCATGATTTTGCGAATGGTGGATGGCTTTTCCTCGTTTTGTTGATGTTGTTTAGTTGCTAAATGGCATCTGACTATTTTGCAACCCCATGGACTGTACCCCACCAGGAAATCCATGGGATTTCCCAGGCAAGAGCACTGGAGTGGGTTGCCATTCCCTTCTCCAGGGGATCTTCCCCACCCAGGGACTGAACTTGGGTCTCCTGTTTTGGCAGGTGGATTCTTTGCTACTGAGGCACCAGAGAAGCCCTTTCCTTGTTACAGGAACCACTTTACCTGGGGTAAGGTGGTCTGATAAAAAACAAAGCAAGGACAGGATTCTAAAATTTTACAGCTGGAACTGCCCTAGATATCAACAAGTCCTGGTTTATTGGCAATATTTAATTTTAAAAATGAAGGCCTGGATGGATTTAATGGTTTGTATAAGTAATGCAACCAGTTAGTGACAGAACCTCTCCAAAAAGGACATCTCAAACATCATCTAAATGAAAAACGAAACCATCTCCTAGATTTTATTGGAAGCACAGGTTGCAGCAGTGTTAATGTCTCTGTGTTCAGAAACTGTGTTTTCTGACAAGAACACTATTTTTCTTCTGCAGCATCACTTTAGATGATGTTTAGATCAAGGGTCATTTCAAGACTGCATGAAAGAGCAATGAACTGGGATTCTTACCAGAATGAAGCCTGTCTATGAACCAGATAAATTCCGGGGCTTCTTAGTTTCCTAATCTATAAAACAGGCCTACCCTGGCTACATCAGGAGGCCCAAATAAATTTAAATTAGGGAATGTATGTGAAAGTCATTTGAAAACACCAAACTTTACTTGAATGTAAGGGATTCAGCTATTGATGACATTTTCCCCATTCATAAGGTACCACTGAGGTTGGTCAATTTCAAGTTAAAAGAACTTGAGTTTGGGGCTCCCTTTTTAGAGGTGGTAGTGACATTTACTTTTCAGGAATTTATTTCAGGGCTTCAGCACCCTGACTTCAGAATTTAATGGTGGAGCACAATTGAAAACTGAGTTCTTCAAAATAAGCAAGTGAAAGAAAATGTTTAAAAAAATCTGCATCAAGGAGACAGAGTGCCAGGTACACACAGCTTTACTTCCTTTCCTAGATTTTAAGGAATTTAACATTTAAACATTTTTCAAGTACAAGCCTCTTATTTGGAAGCCCAGAGACTCAAAGCATGATTTTACTTAGTTTTTAGAGGTCTGTGGCTATTTTATTTAATTTCTCTGGTAGTTGAGGAGACTAGGCAATTTAAAAATAGTTGGTTAAATGACTAAACATTAAGAAGGCACAGGAGGTGTTCAGGGTGATTGCTACTTGAAGTTAGTTACAGAGAAAGGTAAATAATTAGAGAATAACATGTCTAAGCTCTTCTACTGAATATAACACACACACATCTTTGCTTATAGACAAGTGGCTACCCGAGTACACCAGGATATTTTAGAAAGCTGTTATTTTGTTCCCTCTGTGGACTGCAGTTGAAACTAGACCAGAATACATGTTTTTTTGCTAGCTAATTTTCCATAATAAGGAAATTTCTTGTTTATACCTCAACCTTCTTTTAAAATGAATTTTTAAGAAGTGTTTTTAGCACTATTAAAACAGGAGACAAGACAGTCAACTTGAAGGATATGAGCTTCCTAGGCATCATCCGTGATATTTTCCCATTATCTACCAATCAGAGCCAGCATTTTGAGAAAGCTGTATTTTAATGAGAAAGGAAAAATTTTAAAAAGTGTCAATGAGCTCATACAAATTAATCGCAGAACTTTGTATTCAAAAGTCAGCAATTCTTGCCACTGTATCTATACATACATATATATTCTGTTTTTTTCCTTTCTTAGCTCTATGAAAATTTACAGTATGATAGAATATATCATCTATTAACATTTAAACATAGGTTTCGTGCTGGGGTGTGTTCTGCCTATATGAATAGAATGATTGGCTTTTCTTTATTTCTTGGATAATCTTAAAGTGGAGACAAAAGAAACGAAAAGAGGAGGAAAGCAGGCTATATTCTGTATTTGGATGAAGTACCAAGAATAGTACCCCTCATTTTTTATTGTTGTGGGCTCTTGAAAATTATTTGAAGGCAAAATCAGTGAAAAACAGATTTTTTCCCCCTAAGCCTGCCACTACCCCCCTTATATTCACAGGCTGACAGAGCAAAATGCTGACTGAGTTTTTAAATGGATTTAGAGAAACTGATGATTCAGGCCCTAAAACTAAAAGATGAGTGGATCTAGCCAGCAACAAAGTGAAATTGAGGTGATTTCTCAAGCGTCAAATGTCCCAAGTTGAAAGGCATTCAGGTTCACTTACATTTGCTCTCAAATTGTAAACTTTGACAGGTACTTAAAAGTCCATCCCAGAAAGTGTTTCAACAGATCATCTGCAGTCAGTCATCACGCTCACAGCCTAGAGCAGCTGATGACCCACTGCTTACTTCAAGTTAAATGTTTAGTTACTTTGCTCTGTGAAGAGACAACCCATTTGCTCATCAGCTCTGCAAGGAGTGAGGCAGCTGTACACAGATAAACAGTGGTCAAACTGCCACTAATCACCACGTGTGGGAAGCCAAGTAGATGGTCTGATTCCTTTTAGATCATGTTTTCTGAGATTTTCATTGATTCACTCTGTAGGTTTATTGGGTCCCATCTACGTGACAGGCACTCTTTCCAGGGCTGGAATTACTACCATGAATAAGCAGAAGGCCTTCTCTCATGGAGCTTCCCTTCTATTTTGAGAGGGTTTTTTTTTTAAGCACTATTAAGAAAAGGGGCAGGAGACAGAAAAAAGACAAGTCAGTAAAAGCAGTGACAAAGACTCTGCATAAATTAACACGTGAGGTGCTCTGAAGGTCAAGGACTGAGGTCAGAGAAGGGTTAAAAATCCAATAAGTGATATTTAATCTGAGATCTGAATGACAGACAACCCTTTCTGCAGATCTGAAGGGAAAGAGTTCTAGTTATAGAAAAACAAGTACAAAGACCCTCAGGTCTAACAGAGGAACGGCAACAAATAAAAGCCAGTTATGTTGGAGTGCAGCAGACAAGAGAGTGAATGATGGAGAATGAGGCCAAATCCAGGCCAGGATAAGGAGTTTAGGTTTTATCCTAAAAGGAGAGAAGAGCCAGTAGTGACTTTACATAAGAGAGCAACAGAATTCATGTTTTAAAAAACTCATTGTGGCTGTTCTATGGAGGATTCATCAAAAAGGGCAAAGTAACATCAAAAAGATGAATTTGAAACCATTGTTTGATAAGAGATGATCATGGTTTGGGGTAAGGGGAAGTAAAGATAAAAAAAAAAAAAGCTGGAAGGATTCAGGGGAGATTTGGAATTAGACATTATAGGATACATGGATGGATTAGATGTGGGCATGGGAAGATAGTTAGGGAAAGAGGAATAACTCCCAGAAACCTAACTTGCTTATCTACCTAATTGCTATCTACTTAATTCCTTGAGTAATTGGGTGTTTATGAACATGTACAAGACCAGCAATAGGGCTGCTTGGAGGAAAAGTGATTTTTTTTTTTGCTTTATTTTTTATTATTTTAAAATTTATCTTTATTTTTGTTTTTTAATTAACTAGTGTAGGATCTTACTTCCCTGGCCGGGGTTCAAGCCTGCACCTCCTGCAGTGGAATCTCAGAACTGTAACCACTGGACTGCCAGAGAAGTCCTGAAAAGTGGTGTTTTGACTGAAACTGGAGATGGACATGCCTAGTTGGACATGGACCTGTGAGTCTGGAGTTCTCAGGGACATGAGCTCAATCTATGCACATGGTATCTGCAACCACTGGACTGGGTGTAATAAGTAAAGAGAAAAAGGCCCTGGAACTCTTGAACATTTGGAATTTCAGTAGCAGAGAAAGAATAAAGGACACTGAGAATGAATAGGCAGTGACTGAGAAAGAAAACCAGGAGAGAGATTTCCTAAGAGTAGGACCTGGCTGATCCTTCCCTTCCTTTCAGCTGTATTTTGAGGGGACACAAACTCTAGAATAAATCAAAGTTTTCTAGGAATGCTAATCTGTACAAATAACATTAGTTATTGGTTTATCATGGATAGTTTTTTTCTGGAGAGAAGGGAGAGGAAGCCCTGACATTAGGAAACAATAAAGATATAAAAGATGTGGATGATGAAACATTCATACATATGATGGAAATATCACACCAAAATTCACAAAGCTAAACCTACAGGAAAACCAAAGAAAACTGGGCAGAATGATGTTAGTCATAGGAGACTTTCATTCCCCTCTCTGAGCCTATGACGGATCAAGCTTTGGCTTTTGACATCTGACACAATTGGGATGAAGTCTCTGTGATTTTTCTTCTCCTTTTAGCTTTTAATCCATGTTTTAGAAGTTAAAGCTGTGGAAGGTCAGAGTAAAGATCTCTGAACCTTGATCCAATGCACCTTAAAAATTCCTACATGTTGAGGGTCAAACCTTCTGTAGCTAGGAAGTGTGAGTGTCTGAATAATTTGCATATATCATATTAATTAACCATGAGACCACACATATATATTCCCTCTGTATATAAATACACTAACTACAGACCAACCTCTCCTGGTCATCATGCCTTGTTCGGTTAAGACATTACCCATTATTTTTCAGCAGTGAGTAACAATAAGGATGCATATTTTTCTCAGGTGCTTTTAAAAAAATAAAACTCATTCTCTTTTGGGAAAAGAAGGGAATATGAGCAAGCCACAGTGCAAATTATGAACACTATAGGTGAGAACACATTGCTGAATTTGTGAAACAGAAGGATGCAAAAAGCACTGTTTTTCACTTAGAAAATTTTTCTTGTTATGTAGAAGAAAATTCGGTTGAGCCTACAAAGGAAATAATCTTAAAATTAAACAAAATAGCTCTACGAAGAAAAGACTGGAACTATTTTTCTTTTAAGGACTGGCGTCTGATGAAACAATTAGTAAAGATCAAGGGACATTAGTCATAAGTAAATCCCCCTATTCAGCTGCGATGTGATCTTTTAAGAGGTTTAAAGCAATACATTGTAATCTGGCTGATTGGGTTCCTCAGCTGTGATTATCAGGCTCGTCTGATTATTAACCTAATTGCTATCTAAATCAAGGAAAGCTATTCAGTGATTGCTTCTTGATTTTTTTAAAAAATATTTTGACTGGTTAATGCAGTATCTTTTATTTGTCTTGTATCTTGAGTAGTGTCTGTTCTACTGTTGTTTTGATTCAACTTGGAAATACAATTTATCAGTAAAAACACGAAAATTAGCAGTATGTTATTATTTAAGGATCAAATTAGGCCATGATGAAATTCACAGAACTCAGAAAATCAACAAATCATCCACAGGGAGTTGATGCCACAGGGGAAGGGCTCTGTTATAACTGAATTTCAGAGAGAGAGAGGTGCTTGAGATAGTATACATCTTTTATTTTATAGGTATAGAAAGAGTGGGTTAGCATCGAATGTGCACTTATTTGGCAGATGTTATTCTGGTTGCATTATGTATGGTACCTCATTTCATGCTCGCAGTAAATCAAATAAAAAGAACTAAAATTCATAAAGGCAGGTGACTTACTATGCTCAATCATGTTGTCCAGTGAAGCTAAATCAAGGCTTGAATTCATTTCCTCTGCCTTCTGCTGTAGTGTTCTTTCCACTAACAGCACTGCCAGTGATATTCTTTCTCGAATGGAAACCTGATTGAGGTCATGAGGTTTTTTTTTTTAAAAGGAATTTAGATCAAGAAAAGCCTGAAAATGGTGAAATTTCTTCTACAGGAAACTGTCTTCAGAGCAAAGGAGGGGAAAATACATCCAGATACTAAATGAGAAAAAAAAAATGAACAAAAATTAACCTTTGATGGGAAGTGGTTCATGATTATTTGTTGTCTGTTCCCTCCTGAAGTTGGAGCCCCAGAGAATCACTCGTGGTTCACCGGCTGAGGACAGTCTGTGGCTGATGCATCAGAAGAGAAATGGGAGCAAGGAGGGCAGAATTCAAAGTCCACAAGCTCTGGGTCAATGCTGATTCTTCCCCTCCCTGAGATTGAGGTGTTCGACAAGTTTTAAACTTCTCTTTTGAGTCAGTTTTCTTCTTTTTAAAGTAAGTGCCTATCTTATAGGTCTGGGTGGAGATCAAATAAACTAATGATTTTTTTTTTAATAAAGGCCATACATTAGTGGAGGTGGTATAGTGGAAAGAATCCACCTGCTAATGCATGAGACTTGAGTCTTCCCTGGATCAGGAAGATCCCCTGGAGGAGAAAGTGCAACCCACTCCAGTATTCTTGCATGGAGAATTCCATGCACAGAGGAGCCTGTCCTCTGTCTGTGGGATCACAAAGAGTTGGATCAGACTGATCAAGTGAGCACACACATACATTAGTGGTTCTTTATCCACTCAGACCCAACATCCCCTTTTAATAGTAGTTTGTTAAACATCTTAACTATCTCAAAATTGAATTTGTAGATGCTATGCTTTATCTACAAAGATACCTTTTAAATAATCAAAATCATGCCTGTTACATAAAAGAGAAAGAGGGAAAAATAATTTGCAATAAACAGTACAATATAGATCAGTAATGCTTCTACAATTCTACCACCCAATGACCCAAAAATTCAAAAAGATTCTGTCGCTCATTTGGCAGTAAACCCTGACATGAACACACATGAAACTGATGTGGTCTTTATTTTCTCCAGTTAATGTTAATAGCAAGAAGATTTTTCTGCAGAAAAATGTATGTGTTTGATTATAGGTGCTTTCCTGGTTTCATTAATAAAAGTTATATGCTATGCACAAAACATGCACCAGATTATCCATAAAAACTACTCAAAGCATTGAATTCTAAAGTGCATCAAGTCCCAAGAGTTTTAAAGAAGGAATGTGAGCTTGTTATAATTACTAAAGCTTTATTATGCTTACTATTAGCTTGGCCAAAAAGTCCGTTTGATCAATGAATACACTGTTCAATACAGTTACTGGTGAAAATAAGAAATGTGTAGTTTATTTTTATTTAAAACTGACCAAAACTTTTGGTCAATCCAATATACATCTGGCATTGATTTTAGATTTAACTTTTTAATATCTACAAGTTAAGTACTCATTTTACTCTCATTTTGCAGATAAGGAAAGTGAGACACAGAGAGGTTAAGTAATTGGCCCAATGTCACACAGCTCGTGTGCGGTAAGGATGGATGGGAAGAGTATGCAGGCAGTCTGCAGAATCCATGCTTTTGCCACTGTATTCTACTGTGTTTCAATAAGTACATGCTCAAGCATGCTGGCTCTGAAATCCACAAAGAAGTAATCAGATGCCTCCATCTCTGCTTAGAAGACTTAAACATTCTCATATCATAGTGATGACTTGACATCAGTTATTAGTGTGATATGATTCTCTGAAACAGTGACACATGTAGAAAATTTCTTACTAAAACAAAATACATTTTTATTTGATTTATATGTTAATTGCATGCCTAAAAACTCCTATATACTATGTAATTAAGATGACATATAAAATAGGCACTTAGTATAAATGATTACTATAAATAAGTTTTTCACCAACATAAGTATCTGTTGGACATCAAGCACTGGCTGGGATGTAAGATGATTTTTCACGGTGCAGTGGCTGTCTTGACCACCCTTGACCCTGCCCACCTAAGGCCAGGAGTCCTCCAATACTTGCCAATAAAATAAACCCAGAAATTGGCAAAGGATACCTCAGCAGTAGATATTTGCCACTTTAGAACCACTACTGTAAACCATAAGCCATTTTATAATAACCAGTTATGATTAAAGTACTGATATTAATCTAACCATTCTGCAATGCAACTTTAAAGACTGGGTCAATTAAAATCTACTAGTGGGACATTCAGACTACAAAGGAAAATGCAGACAGAAATTTTGACCATACAGATTTTCTTATTTTCCATCTTTACACTTTTTAAAGCTTTATATTTTATATTTGTTTTATGTTGCTTTATAAAAGATTCCGTCTTACTGACAAAGTGAGCTATAAACAAAATGCACCATAGTTTGAGTCATGGGCAAGAAAGAAATCAAAAAGAAAAAAAGAAAAAATAACACCATTACTTTTGGTAGTCAAATTACATATCTATCTATCTATCTATCTATCTATCTATCTATCTATCTATCTATATATATATATACATAAAAAAGAAAGAAAGAAGGAAGAAAGGAAGACATCCAAGAATAAGGTGTTCTCTTGTTTGTTTTATGAGTTCTCTGGGTTATTACTTCCCTTCTTTCTGTCTTGAAATCAAGCTAATCCTACTAAAGACAACTCGAATGCTCCCTCTTCATGAAGTTTTCTTCATTCTGTTGCCCATACCTATTAGAATTAAGTCTTTCTCTGGTTTCTGTGCTTCCACGGTACTTTTTTAGTTCCTACGGTGTAAAAGGTATCACACTGACTATCTGCTATAGTTTTTGTTGACCTTTCTTGCTTGCACTGTAAATATCTTAAATTTTAGACTTTCTTATTCATTTCTTTAACTATTTTATAACACCTTCCAATAAACACAGAAACACAGAAAACAGAGACAAGTGTCTCTTTGTGTGTGTCATGGTGGGGGATCTTTTTGACATAGAAGAGATGGGGCCAACAAACCTAACTTCCTTTAGTTAAGGGAAAATGACAAATGATTTATTTTCCATTGTTCTCGACAATAAACTTTGGACAAAAAATAAATAAATAAATTGAAATGGAGTTATTCTTAAGGGATTATTCCATCAACGTAATGTATGTAAAAAAATACAAGTCTGAAAAGGCCCTCAGAAGCACCTGCCTAAGGTTTTCTTGCCGTGGTGACTTTCTGAGGGTTAAACTAAGATCAGTTTTCATCTTGTCAGTGTGAATGAGTCAGAGAACATGGCAAACAAAGGCCTTGCGACTAGGTCTGCCTCTTCCTTTGCTAACATCAACTTGAATTTCGAGAAACCCTGTGTCTAAGCTAATCCGATGGCCACTTAAAAGAATACTGTCTTACTATCCAACTAACACCTTGGCTATATCTGAGACACTTTTCAGGGCATAACAGGCTATACACATCAGAAATTAAAGCCATACCCAAGCCACTGAATAGAGTTTATTTTCTTGCTCAGTCATGTCTGACCTTTTGCGAGTGCATAGAATATAGCCCGCCAGGCTCCGCTGTTCATGGGTTTTCCCAGGCAAGGATACTGGATAGTGAAAGAAGCAGTGAAAGTCACCCAGTCGTATCGACTCTTTGCAACCCCAGGAACTGTAGCCCGCCAGGCTCCTCTGTCCATCGAATTCTCCAGGCAAGAATACTGGACTGGGAAGCCATCCCCTTCTCCAGGGGATCTTCCCAACCTAGGAATGGAACCAGGGTCTCCTACATCGCAGGCAGACTCTTTTACCATCTGAGTCACCAGGGGAGCCCAGGAATACTGGCGTAGGTTGCCATTTTCTGCTCCAGGGGATCTTCTGGGCCCAGGGATCGAACCTGTGTCTCTTATATCTCCTGCATTGGCAGGCAGCTTCTTTGCCACTACTCCTGGGAAGTGGCATTTTCTTAGAGAAAATTAAAATTTGCAAAGCCCCAAGGTGGAGAACCTGAAGGTGGATTCTCTCCAGTGTTTGTTTTGAAGGTTAGTGCGAGTTTCTCTGGGGCAGGGGTGCACGGGGTATAAGAGCTGCAGCTGACCAGAGGGCGGGTTGCATGGGGCAGCTGGTTCCCAGTAGCTCCAGAATGAACCTCGTTTCTTAAGTTCTTCTAAATGTTTTAGATTGGTGTTATTTGTTTCAGGAGTTGAATATCAACAACAACTTCTGAAATGACAAATAACTGCAATGGGAGGCCCATGTGTTGCCTAAAATTTAACCAAACATTCTATCACAGAAAAGCCTTCTGGGCCATATGGTCCTGCCCGCCTCCTGAGGACATTTGTAGTTCTCTCTTTCCCATAAACAGTTTAAAGTAACCGTGATAAACATTCTTGCAAAAAGCTAAACTTGCATTTGCTCCTCTCCTGTTGATTATTTGTGATAATAAGAACATGTTTACACACGCAGAAGCGAAGTTTACGTGGGCAGCCCTAATGCATATAGTCCTTTATGCGGTGACTTACTGCTCGTTTATATTGAGAATGAAAAATGATGAACACAGTTTTCTGGACTGACACAACATTTCAATAGCTTCTGTGTATTGAGCTTTAAGTCTTAGTTCATCAGTAAGATATTAATTCCCAACAGATCATGTTATTAAGAAGAAAGACACGTGTCACCTCAGTTATTTCTTCTTTTCCTTCCATGGTTGACCACAAACTTTTTTCCAAGGAAAAAAGTATCATGAAAATTTTCTTTCCAGAAGCATTTGGAATTTTTAAGGAAAGACCTAGAACCTCAGGAAATTCTTCAAAGTCATGGTGAGGTTTAACTGAGTTATAGGGACTAAATCTGATTCTTAATATCTGAAAAACAGTGGACATACAAAGTAGCAGAATTTTCTCAGGACTTTTTAGAAAGTTCGAGTGAATAAGAGTAGATGCCAATGGAGACTGATATTCCCAAACTGGATATTCTATGACGATCCCACCCACCCTGCTCATGTTACTTGCTATGGTGATAGTGTCTATTTGGGATAAATGTGTATCTGGAACAAATATCTACTGGGATAAATTAAAGGGAAAATAGTAGGAATTAGCTTAAAGTGATTTAAACACTGTATCAGAGAAAACACTATTATTTCTATTCTTAAATGATTCAAAAGGCATAAGCAGAATACTGGAAATGGGGCAAATGCACTATGTACTGTTGGACTCAAAGTAAAGCTTTATCTATTGAAATAGCATCATCTATATTTCTCTTCTTTCATCAGATCTTTTGAAACATGTAATGGTTCATAGTTGCCATGAGATTGAACTCAAACCTTCTCAGTGTGACACATAAAGATTTCTAGCAAAGCCAATCTATCTTTCTAGAATTAGCTATTCCTACTTTCTCTAACCTCCAACATGCAGCCGCCTAGACTCTAAGTAGCTCTGTACTATATATTATCCCTTGGATAAGATGTACCCTTCCATGCCTTGTACCTTCATCCATACTGTCTTCTCATCTTAAAATGCCCTTCCTCCTTTTCTATATCAAGAATACAACTTTTCAAAGTCCAACTCCAATATCACCTCTTCAGTAATCTCAAAGTCCCAAGTGTCCCCTCTTCAGCTTACAGCATCATTTTTGACATTTCCATTGTTGCACCAAGCATAGCCCAATTTTGATTGACACTTCACTCCCTATGTGTCTTCCCTTCAGCTAGATTCAGAGTTCATTTAAGGCAAACATTGTCTTGTTATCACTGTAGTAGATGCTCAGTCAAATGTTTATTTTCAGAATTCTCTTGACCAGAAAGAAGTCTGTTTGATAGGTGAACATCCAAACTTTTAATTCCCCAAACAAGCAAGTGAAATGTAACAAAACACAAAATTAAACTGGAATTTAAGGTTATAAAAACTATTTCCCAGTGACCCTGATCCAGAGTTAAACATACAGCCAAATAAACCTGCAGAATCTTCGTGGGTCAAGAAGTAAAAAGTTGCTATAAACAGCTTGAACTATTTCATCTCTGTCTTAAAAGAGTCAGAACTGCAGTCCTCCCAAATTTCCTAATTCAATTGCTAGAGACATGAAATTTTGTTTGAGGCACAAAGAACCTCTGGATATAATATGAGTCTGATAAAGGCAACTATTGAAGAGAGTAGGAAGACTCTTCCTCCAAAAAAGGGGGACCTCCCCCTGCTCCTGTGCTAAGAGACCTTTGCTTTCAGATTTCCCATTTCCTTCTCACTGCCCTTCTGCCAGGAAGCAATAGCTGGAAGCAGTCCAGGTTTCTGGATAGAGCCCATAGCGTGGTTGCTGCAGTAGGTAATAAGCTGGGTATAAAAATGACATCATCAAGCAAGGAACAAGATAACCCTGATGGTGAGATTTTAGGGCAAATTAGACAAGAGATTTCTGCAGCAAGTCAAACAGGGGTTCAAAAGAACATCCTGCATGTCATTTTCTGCAAGGTTCTACTTTAGGGACATCTAGAAAATTATAATTATATCAAGATATAAAATGGTACTAAAAGATGTCATGCATTGAAAGGTCAAAAAATATCCATGCATTCCTTTATTTATTTATTTATTTATTTTAATCTGCTATTTTTGTTAAAAAGGAATTGAGGGAAAACCCCAGAGATACGTTTTCCTCCAAATGGTTCTGGGAGATCTCTTAACTTCTTTGCTTGCCAACCGACTCCTCTTTAGTTCAAAAAGTGGACAGGCACCCAGATAAGTGACTGAACCATGGCAACCAGCTGACCATCACCCCCTCTCTTTCTTAAAGTGTGCCTCACTTTCCTGATACATAGCCCAAGACAGAGATCTCAGATACTCTATGCCCTTCATTGAACGCTGCCTTTACTTATATCATTCTTTATCAACTTTAACTTAGAAGGCTGTGGTGAAAATTAAAGGAGGTGAAATACACAAAATAAGTGGTGTACACCCCGCATTTGGTGCTCAACAAAATTATTCTATTTCTCTTTAGGTACCTGAGAGCCTAAATGATCTCTCTTTGCTCTTAGTCACCTACAGATCATGTTGCCAGATTTCTTCCTTTTATTTTTGCATGTTTGTATTCTTCTATTTTATTAAAAATTTTTAAAACAACTTTATTTTTATTTATTTTTTATTGGAATAGAGTAGCTTTACAATGTTACCAAGCGGGGACATGAGTTGGGTGAGTTGGGATGGCTTGGGAGACTAAGACTGATATATACACACTATTGATACTATGTATAAAATAGAGAACCACTGTATAGCACAGGGAACTCACTGCTTTGTGGTGATGTAAATGGGAAGGAAATCCAAGGAAGAGGGGATACATGTAAATATACATGTGGTAGATTATACTTTGTCGTGCAGCGGAAGCTAACCCATCATTGTCAGATTGTAGACCTTATCCTATCTAAAATTCAGTTCAATTACTTTGGTTCGAATGATCTCTTTGCATGCCAGCCCATCCCTATTGCAGAAATTTACATGATAGCTATGTTGAACTGCCTGCCCTTCTGAATATATGGTACTCTGCCACGACCCCACACTGTGGTGATTTCTTCCCAGAAGCACTAGCTCCCTCTTCTTTTTTTCTGTGTTACATTCCTCCTGAAGACTTAACTGAAATACCCTTGCTCAGTCATACTGCTATATCCAAATATTTACTGCCACATATGTTTCCACTCTTTGCTTTTATTTCCCTTCTGTTAGACTGTGCATTCCAGCACATCTTATTCACATTTGATGGTACATTGCCTGCTGTACAACAGGTGCTTGATGAATAAATGAATGAGGGAATTTTCCGATCATCTGGTCCAACAAAGTACACTATCTATGATTACATTATTTTTATTTATTCTTGTGCTTTTAATTGTATTTAATTTTGAAATTTATTTTATTGAAGTCTAGTTGATTTACAGTGCTGTGTTAACTTTTGCTTTACAGCAAAGTGATTGAGTTATACATATCTATTCTTGTCCACTGTGGTGTATTATAGGATATTGAATATAGTTCCCTGAGCTATACAATAGGACTTGTTGCTTACCTATTCTATATATAATCACTTGCATTTGCTATATGGTTCTATTACTTTTAATATCTTTTTGAAAAGCCCCGTGCCTAAAAAAATTCAGTGTCAGCAATTTTGGAATCAAGTTTTGTTGTTTCTGTAAGGCTAGAAACACGAGCAAGTTCTTGCTGAGCTCTTGGCATTTTCGTTTTATCAACAACTAATTGCGCTTTGAACAATTTTAATTTTAAAACCACTTTCCTTAATATTCTTCTTTCAACTTGTTATTTACTTGAAATAACAGTCCCGCTTACATCCCTCTGAAGCATCATAAACACACGCATGCGTGTGTGTGCGCGCGTGCACACACACACACACACACACACACACACACACACTCTGCTGAAGATTCTCCCAAGATAATTCAATGAGCCGCTGACCTTCAAGATGAAGTCAGAATAAACACGGAGCACTGCCGGAGAAAACATGTCCTGTTGTCAGCTTACGTGGGGGGATTAAGGGCTGGGGGCGGCAGCAGAGAGCTCTGGGAGGGGCTGGAGGTACAGAGAACATCTACCGTAAAAGCTGTAACATTGCCACCCCCCACCCCAACTTGTTTACAGAGAGAAAGAAAATAGCTAATTGACGTAGGATGTGGGTGAGCTTGGTTTTCATCTTGGTCTGTTTTCCCTCATCTTGCGGTTGTTTTAGGAGCACATCAGAGCCAACCATTTCCAGCGCTTTAGGGGGTAAAAAGAAAGAAAATCAAATAACTCAGAGACTTTGGATCCTTCTCACAGACTCGGGCCAGCTAAAAGAGCAGCTTCAATCCCCTGAAGCTACCATTATGTAAAAATTATTAAAGTGTCATATTCAAGATCTTGAGATATTACGCTAATTTAAGCCTTGGCTATTTAATGTCTAGTGATTAAATAAAGAACCTGGTTAGAAATCCCCTTAAAAGCAAAATCTTGAGCAAGTGGCAACACCCATTGTGTATGTGTGTGCTCAGTGGCACACATACATGTCCGACTCTTTGCGACCCCGTGGACTGTGGCCCCAGGCTCCTCTGTCCGTGGGATCTCCCAGGCAAGCACACTGGAGTGTGTTGCGGTTCCCTTCTCCAGGGGATCTTCCCAGCCCAGGGATCGGACCTGCATCTCCTGCATCTTCATGCATTGTCAGCCCAGGGATCGGACCTGCATCTTCTGCATCTTCATGCATTGTCAGGTGGCCTTTTTTTTTTTTTTTTAACACTGTGCCACCTGGGAAGCCTCTGGCAACACACATTAATCAAAAGCAAAAGAATATCTTGCATTGGAAAATTTCAAATTCTTTTGCTGGTTTATGTGGTTTTCTTCATCCAGGTGTGTACAGCAATATCAATCTGCAGATAAACATAAATGTATTTTCCTACTTTAGACCCAGGTAATAGTACATAACTAAACATAGCAATGATTTCACAGTTGCCTCTATAATGTTAAACTATGGTGTTAAAATCAGATTTTTTTTTTTCCATTTTAAAAATATGGCAGAGACTCAAACTGAAGAGAACATACAAGCTCTGGAGAGCCTGTGTCATATCAACTCATTAAATATCTAAACTTCAAAGTAACGTTCTACCGAAGTTAATAATCACCCACAAAAATGTCAACCCCTGAGATGTATATTTCAGAAAAAAGTCTTCAGAGAAATTCACAATTTCTTTTCTCATGCAATCCATTGTAAACCAACTGTTATCTTAAACTTTAGCTTTTCAGTTTTAGGGAAAACTGGAACTGGCTGGCTAAGAGAATATGTGAGTCAAACATAAGACAGCTCTATCTCTTGGTATCCTTACACGTTGATGGCCAACATGAACTCTTTGGCACATGCTTTGTTTACCCACAATGACTAACATTTTGTGATTTCATGCCAGTAGAAGGAGTGTCAGAAGGTTTTTTTAAAACTAACTTTGTGATTTTTATTGATGAGCAACAACTTTATACTTCCAGCTATCCCTAAGTGTGTACCATCAGACATGCGGCATTTTAGAAGAGCAGACAGCAGAATTAAACAGATCCTTCTCCTGGGGATCTTCCTGATCCAGGAATCAAAACCTGCCTCTCCTGCATCTCCTGCATTGCAGGCAGATTCTTCACGGCTGAGCCATCATGGAAGCCCCTGAATCAAGAAGAGATACTCATCAAATCCTTGAGAGCAAGTTCAAAGTTTGGATTTTCACTGGTGCTGCCAACATGGGCATCTCTTCTGCCAGCAAGAACAGTCATAAATGTCAATCATATGCCAAATGATGTCCCTTGCTAGTCTATTCAAATTCTGAAGCCGAGTGAAAAGGGAAACTTGACACTCAGCTGCTTTTAAAGACACATTCTATTAGCATCAAGAAAAGACAGAATAGGTTCTTCTAATACAAGGTTGCGAGTGAACCAAGTGTTATTTCAAATCTGATTCCATGTGCAGCAATTCTGGTTTAAAAGTTTTGCCTGACACAAACAGTTCCCTGTATGTGGTCTGATTTCAATAAATATCTAGTAATGTGCAAACAAACAGAAGTTTAGTTCAGAATTCAACAGATTAGCCTGTTGATTTGAGATCTGATTTCCTTTCAAGCCCCTATTCTGGGGATGTAGAAATTAGAAAAATAACACATGAATTTCATGGTTTTTTAATTGCAGTGTAGTTGATGTATAATGTTATATTAGTTTTGGGTGTGCAGTATGTACAGTATGTTTCAGGGGTACAGTACAGCCATTTACTATTTTTACAGATTATCCTCCATTAAGAGGAAGCATCACTAGGAAAAAAAGCTAGTGGAGGTGATGGAATTCCAGTTGAGCTATTTCAAATCCTAAAAGATGATGCTGTGAAAGTGCTGCACTCAATATGCCAGCAAATTTGGAAAACTCAGCAGTGGCCACAGGACTGGAAAATGTTAGTTTTCATTCCAATCACAAACAAAGGCAATGCCAAAGAATGCTCATCTCACATGCTAGCAAAGCAATGCTCAAAATTCTCCAAGCCAGGCTTCAACAATACATGAACCATGAATTTCCAGATGTTCAAGCTGGATTTAGAAAAGGTAGAAAAACCAGAGATCAAACTGCCAACATCTGTTGGATCATTGAAAAGGCAAGAGAGTTCCAGAAAAACATCTATTTCTGCTTTACTGACTATGCCAAAGCCTTTGACTGTGTGGATCACAACAAACTGTGGAAAATTCTTAAAGAGATGGGAATACCAGACCACCTGACCTGCCTCTTGAGAAATCTATATGCAGATCAGGAAGCAACAGTTAGAACTGGACATGTAACAACAGACTGGTTCCAAATTGGGAAAGGAGTACGTCAAGGCTGTATATTGTCACCCTGTTTATCTAATTTATATGCAGAGTACATCGTGAGATTTGCTGGGTTGGATGAAGCACAAATTGGAATCAAGATTGCTGGGAGAAATATCAATAACCTCAGATACACAGATGACACCACCCTTATGGCAGAAAGCAAAGAGGAACAAAAGAGCCTCTTGACAAAAGTGAAAGAGGAGAGTGAAAAAGTTGACTTAAAGCTCAACATTCAGAAAACTAAGATCATGGCATCTGGTCCCATCACTTCATGGCAAATAGATGGGGAAGCAGTGGAAACAGTGACATACTTTATTTTGGGGGCTCCAAAATCACTGCAAATGGTGACGGCAGCCATGAAATTAAGATGCTTGCTCCTTAGAAGAAAAGTTATGACCAACCTAGATAGCATATTAAAAAGCAGAGACATTACTTTGCTAACAAAGGTCCATCTAATCAAGGCTATGGTTTTTCCAGTAGTCACGTATGGATGTGAGAGGTGGACTACAAAGAAAGCTGAGTGCCGAAGAATTGATGCTTTTGAACTATGGTGTTGAAGAAGACTCTTGAGAGTCCCTTGGACTGCAAGGAGATTCAACCAGTCCATCCTAAAGGAAATGAGTCCTGAATATCCATTGGAAGGCGTGATGCTGAAGCTAAAACTCCAATACTTTGGCCACCTGATGTGAAGAACTGACTCATTTGAAAAGACCCTAATACTGGGAAACATTGAAGGTGGGAGAGAAGGGGATGACAAAGAATGAGATGGTTGGATGACATCACCAACCCACTGGACATGAGTTTGAGCAAGCTCCAGGAGTTGGTGATGGACAGGGAGGCCTGTTGTGCTGCAGTTCATGGGGTTGCAAAGAGTCAGACATGACTGATCGACTGAACTGAACTGAAGAGGAACTAATAATAATAATAATAATAACAATATATTTGCCTTGTTTGCCATAGAAAGGGGTATTTCCAAGACCAAAACAGTATTCCTGAAAAACAGATTCACCTGAGCTTTTCCTCTTCTATAAAAAAGCCTCTGTGGAGTCCTGTGATTATCACATGCTTGGAGCCGAATTTAAAGTAATTAGGAACCCATATGAAATATCCTCAGTTTTGATGAATTCTGAGATGGGTTGTGACAGTTAACTGAGACTTTCCTAATTGATTTCAATAAATGAAAATCTTGGACATCATGAGAAGAAAAATGAACCTAGGTCATTCTAATAGGAATAAATGAATTAATGAAAAGAGAGGAGTGAAGACAAAGCAGAGTCAGGCTGTGGCACAGTTGTCCAGCTTTTGGGTTAAGTTCATTTTTAATAAGGACCAATGTTCAGCCCTTCAATCACCCATTTGGAGCACATGTGTCACCCCAAAGGAAAGCAGACAGGCTAAAGTTGTGGAGAAGCTGTAGAATCAAGTGGTTCAGTAATCTTGGGAAGCAAAGAGATGAGCCAGCAGAACTGCTGGGGAGATTCTTTTTAGACAGGGCACATCAGCAGATGCCCCCATTTCTGGCCGCTCCTATGTGGTCCTCGGGTGATGCTCCAACTTGGTAGTGTCTTTCAAGAAGCTCCAGGGATGGCTTCTCCCTCCCCACATTCTCTTTGAATCACCACTATAATCATGGCAGCAGCTAGGAAAGACTTCTTTTTTTGGTCTCACTCCAGAAATCAGTCGTAGACTTTTATTTAAAGTTTCCAGGAATCTTTGAGATGAGTTACTCCCACCTCCTCTACAGGAGAAGTGGACAAGGCCCAGAGGGGCAAAACGACTTTTTAAGTTTTCTTTTTTGGCTGCATGGAGTAGCATGTGGGATCTTAGTTCTTACATGGGAGCTAACCTGCACCCCTTGCCCTAAAAGCGTGGAGTCTTAACCACTGGATTGCCGGGGAAGTTCCCAAATGATTTTTAAAGGTGGCCTCTTTGATTAGATATGCTCTTTCTAATTGCTGGATTTGCACTGTTCAGGAGCATCTCTTCTACTTTTGATTTTGAAAAAACTGTCACACTTCTAAGGAAAAAAATGATGCTCTTCATCATGGCATTGGGGAGTAGACAGAAAAATACTGTGGCAGTGCATGGGATTACCCAAATATGGGTTCACCCTTTGGGAAACGCTTGAATCACATCAATCCATTAACAAGTCAACTGGTTTAATGACTTGGCTGATGGTGCCTTGGCACTTTCACAAAGTAGAAAAGTAGAAGATGAAACTGTGTTTCATCTATTCAAAATGCTGTGCAAGTAAAATGATTCATAAGTGGTAAACATAAGGAAGTTATGTTGTGTATCTCAATCTCCAGGCAGTATGAAAGCATTTTGCCATCAATTCAAATCCATGACAGGAATACAGGGAGAGTCCATAATGTCAGAAATTACTATTTTCCAGAGCCACACTTTTTTTTCTTACTTTGAATTTAAGAAACTTCATAAACAAAATGCATTCCGGGAAAGCATGGCTTCCTAGCAAAGGCAGGACCAGGTTGATGTAAATGACAAATAATCGGATATAGTCCTCTCTGTAGGAAAGTTTAGTATATAATATGTAGATTGCTAGCTATTATTGTGGAAAAAAATGTACATAAGCCCACAAGGCAATCTAGAATCCTTACTAGGAATTTGTGTTCATGCAGAGAAATTCTGGTACAAAAAGGAAACTGTAAAATCCACCCTTCAGTTCTTCCTCCAGACACTGTAACCACTGCTGTCTTGCTGTGTTAGCTGCTGCTTTTTCCAAGTTCCCTCCTATTTTGAGCTCCCAGGTCTATTTCTTTCTCTTGCTTAGCTTTAGTTTTTATTTTTTACTGTATAGATTTCAAGTATACAGTGTTATAATTAAATAACCACATACACTACAAAGTAATTACCACTACCCGTTTAGTTTCCATCCATCACCATACAGTTGACCCCTTTCACTTCTTTTGCCTATTCCCAACTCCCCAATTTGCTTACAATTATCTGTACTTTTTTTTTTTTAATTGGAATCTAATTGCTTTAAAATGTTCTGTTAGTTTCTGCTGTACAATGAAGTACCAGGTCCATCTTGTTGCATCTGTTTATATGTAACAATTCCCTTATTTATCTCTCTCCCACTCTTCCTTTACTTATCTTTCTAGTTGTTTATCCACCACAGTTGTTTGCCCCAGGGAAGATTTGATACAGAATCAACTTAACTATTTAAAGTGACAGGGAGCAGATATGTGAATGGCCTGGTGCTTGTTGGGCCCCGGGTTTATGAGGGTATAAAAGACAAAGGGAAAATGATCATTTAGTATAAAGACAGATGTGTGCTTTGCTGTTTTCAAAGATACATTTAGCATCTTCCACAATCCTCCACCAAATGTTATTATACCTTACTGAATACAAAACTCACTTTATCCCTAGTTTGGAATCCATCACCTACCTTGATTAGACTAGTTCAAATTTGGCTTGGCAACCCTCTGAAAAGAGAGTAGATTCAACAGAACCTGTTTTTCACAGCATGTCCTCAAACAATTTCTAATCTTGATTTTCTCTTAGTCAAGGTACACTATTTTGGGTACACAGTGAAATAAGCCTTTTGGCCCAATCACAAGCGCTTGATCCACTGTCAAAGAGGATTTTGAAATTTCACTGAAAATTTTTCAAAAGGGAAAACAACTGGGATTTTGGAATATCTCAGGGGCAACTTGGGTTTTACTTTCAAAGCTTTCCTTCCAGGGACTTCCGTTGTACCGCAGCCCTAAGTGAGATGGTTCACCTTTTCCTTCAGTGGAAAGAAGCAACAATAGGACTGCTGTGTAAGGCATAAAATGATGAAGGCTTTCCAAAGGAGGAGGACGTGAAAGTGCCAGAGAGCCGGAGGGCCAGTGCAGCAGAAAGTGGCTCTGACTTCCTCTAGCTCATAATGAATGCAATTCTTTGGAGCTGAGGTTCAGGCAAATGTGCAGAAGGAAGACAGTCTTTGAATTGGTGCAAAGCAGGAGGTGGGGGGTGGGCGGGAGGGGTTCAGTGCATAGTGGGGAGAAGTGAGCCATCTCCTCCTTTGTGTAACTCTGTCTTTCCTGTGCTACACAAGTTGGGTAACAGTTGTGTGTTCCGCGACTGATAGAAACGGCGAAAAAGTCACCTTCCGTATGCTTTGGGCGTGGTCAGTGAAATTCATCCTTCCTTGAGTGAAATATGAATGGGATCAGACCTTTCTGACATCTGTAGTAGAGAGGAAGAGTAACTATCTTCATTAAGCACTGACTTTATCCATGCACTCAACTAAGAGCTTTAAATACATTTTATTTTATTTCTTTAAACTTTTTATTTTGTATTAAGACCATAACTGATTAGGGCTTCCCTGGTAGCTCAGCTGGTAAAGAATCTGCCTGCAATGCAGGAGGCCCCGGTTCGATTCCTGGATTGGGAAGACGCCCTGGAGAAGGGATAGGCTACCCACTCCAGTATTCTTGCCTGGAGAATCCCATGGACAGAGGAGCCTGGTGGGTTTCAGTCCATGGGGTCACAAAGAGTTGGACACGACTGAGCGATTAACCACAGCGCAGCACATAGCTGATGAACAGTGTGGTGACGGTTTCAGGAGAAGAGCGAAGCGACTAGGCCACACATATACATGCATCCATTCTCCCCCAAGCCCCCTTCCATCCAGGCTGCCACAAAAATGCTTTATTTTGAAGTTGCAACAATCCTGTGGTACAGTTAAGGTTTTTTACAACTCAGTTTTTATGAGAAAATGAAGTATGAGAGGTGCAGGTCCTATAATGGTAAAATGTAGCCTGTAACCCAAGGTCTTTGATGCCCTTTTCTTTTGGGGCCAGCTGTCGGCATTAGACTTTTAATTTGTTTGAAAAACCAGTTGGCTGCTGGAATGTTCTCTCATAAGCCTCCAAAGGAAAAGCTGCCTTCTGAAATCTTCAAGCACCCTTGAAATCAGAGGAATTGTCTTGATATTGACATAAAAAGTGAGAGGAAGGTTTGCAAATTCCCAGGTGGATAAGCTAAATGGATTCGGAGAGCCAAGTATGTGCTTCCTGCAGCCTGGGTGTTTGCTACCAGGGAGATGGTACAAACATCAAGCAGGCCCTGGTCACTGCCAATTCATCTGCATGTGCTTATGTCATAGAAATCTAGCCTAAAGCGTGTACCAACCGTAACTATCAGGGAAAATGCCTAATTTTAAATCTAAAACTGTTTTCTTAATCTCTGAGTATGTGAGCACTAAAGACCTCTTCTCTCTATTTACTCAGTGCCAATATTTTAAACTGAAAAACAAGATCATTAAATAAGAAAAGAGTAAGAATACGGATAAAAAAACTTCCCTGGCTTTAACTGTGATTAATGAACGAGCAAGCTTTTCAGAATGTGAGAAGAAAAGGTCTTTTCTTATGAATACACAATTCTAAGTCAAATACTCTTTATGAATTTTTGTGTGTGTGCTTGAAAAATCTTTCATTTAAAACCAACATAGCCATGTTCAGGCAAGTCTGAATACATGTAGTATCTTTATATAATGTCACTAAGGGAAATACCCAGCCCTTTATTTTTATTAATAACATCATATAAAGTGAAGATGGCATACATACATCCTGTGAACTCCTACCTTTTATCCTCTGTCTTAATGTTCATTGAATCACAGTCTTATGAGTTTTTGACATCACCATCTATCACCATGGAAACAACTATGATGACCCATGTTATCCTGTGGCACTTTTAGTCCTCATTTGGTTCTCTGCTAAGTTCAGCCAAATCAAATTCACTTCTCTTCACAAGTTAAAAAATGCTCTCTATAATAATGACCATGACAACCCAAAATAATGATAGCTTTTAAAGTACTCAGACACTAGTAAAATTAAAAACATAGTCCTACCTCTGCATTTTTCAGTGGCTAACTTTAATTATTGTTAAACATACATTTTATTTTCACATATTTATAAACATGGCACTGTAAAATAGCCTTTAAATTTTAATATTATAAGTAGGTTTCAATAGTGTTTAGTTATGATGACTTTTTATTTAGTTCTGATGTATTTTGAAAACAACTTTTTATGTCCTAAGAATAGCATGGTTTGCTAAAGAGGGTTTAAGGCGTAAAAGTCAAGATTGTGAGAATGTTCTGTTTTAGAGAAGGACATACAAGTCATTTCATTTTATTTCTTTAGGTTCCACAGTTAAAAGCAAAATTAAGGTCTTTTTTCTCTTTTTCATCATAAATCAGTGAAGATTTAGAAAACAAGACTATCATGAACTTCCTGAATGGAAATTACCAAATAAAAATTTAGATGTAATCAAGCAAACCTAAGTGCCTAAAGCAAATAAACCACAAATTATGAGTTTTGTATTGTTATTACTCAACACAGAGTAGGTACTCAACAAATGTTATCGGAAATAACTTTATAGCAAAAGTTTTGAGGAAGTAAAACAGTTAGTGAATTTATAAGTTACAGTTCTGTTTCCATTATCACTGTGGAGGCTAAATTTGTGTGACATTAGGAGAGGATGCTGCAGCTGAGACTCCAATACTTTGGCCACCTCATGGGAAGAGTTGACTCATTGGAAAAGACCCTGATGCTGGGAGGGATTGGGGGAAGGAGGAGAAGGGGATGACAGAGGATGAGATGGCTGGATGGCATCACCAACTCGATGGACATGAGTTTAAGTAAATTCTGGGAGTTGGTGATGGACAGGGAGGCCTGGCGTGCTGCGATTCATGGGGTCGCAAAGAGTCGGACATGACTGAGCGACTGAACTGAACTGAAGTGAGGGGAGAGAGATCTCGGAATACGTAAGAACAATTTTATCTTGGACAGCTTTTTCCATAGGTATCTGGTTATTAAGTATAAAAAATTATTTTTATCCAAACTAAAAACTTTTGCTCTGGAAAAGGCCTGGTAAAGAGAATAAAAGAAAAAGCTACATACTGGGAGAAAATATGTGCAAACTACATATCCAGTGAAAGACAGCTCTCAAGAATATATAAAGAACTCTCAAAACTCAACAGTCAAAAACAATCCAATTAGGAAAGAGGCAAAGGCAGGAAGAAACACTTCACAAAAGACAACATACAGATGGCAAATAAGCACATGAAAAGAGGTTCAACATCAGCAGCCATTGGGGAAATGCAAATTAAATTCAAAATGGAATATCCCTATACACCTACCACAATGGTTAAAATAAAGAGGTGACAACACTAACTTCTGGGATGGGGGGAACCTAGAAAACCTGGATCGTTTTCATGTTGCTATTGGTGATTAAAATGGTACAGCTATGTTGAAAATATTCTAGCAGTTTCTTACAAAAAGAAAACTAAATATGCAATGACCCCTCAATTATACTCTTGGGCATTTTTCCAGACAACTGAAATTTTATGTTCATGCAAAAACCTTAGTACATGAATATTTATACCAACTTTATTTGTAACAGTCCCAAACTGGAACTCACCCAGGTGTCCAGTGGGTGAATGGTTCAACAGCCATCCCATGAAATACTATTAGGCCACAAAAAGGAATGAACTATTGAAATACACATAATCTGGATAGACCTCCAGATAATTGTGATAAGGGAAGAAGCTCCAAAGATTTATGTTCAATGGCAAGAGTCAATTCCCCAAAGTTATAGACGGGATGATCCCATTTATATAGCATTTTTGAAATGACAATATTAATGTTTGCCAGTATTTACGATGGGAATAGGCAAGAGAAAAAAGCACATGTGGCTATAAAATGGCAACTCGAGGGATTCTCATAGTGATGAAAATGTTCTGTGTCCTGACTGTATCCTTGTTAATATCCTGCTTGTGATACTGTAAATAACCCTGCAAGATGTTAACACTGGAAGAAACTGGGTCAAAAGTACACAGGATCTCTCTGTATTATTTCCTACAACTGCACATGAATCTAAGTATCCCAAGTTTAATTTAAAATGTTATTTCTAAGGTGGATGCTGTTTTAAAATTTATTAAGGGTTTCCACAAACAACATAACATTTACAGCAGTTACCGATCAAAAGTGCCTATCATTATCCTGAGTGGGAGGGGAGTCTGAGGGAGAATGGATATATTATATGTTATGGCTGAGTCCCTTTGCTGTCCATCTGAAAGTAACACAACACTGTATACTCCAACACAAAATAAAAAGTTTTTTTTTTCTCTAAAGTTCCCATCATGTTTCCAGAGTAAGATCTGCACATTGAGAAAATGTAGCTCATGAAGTGTAATAAAAATATTCAAAGAAAATGAATTTCAATCAAATATTTCCTTTTGAAAACAGTACTCAAAACCATGGCGATCGCCTAAGAAATGGTGATGTTACAATAGAGAATGAGAGTAGTTAAAATTCTGAAATTTAGTTTCAAGGACAATCATTATTGATAGGAACTCTGAAAAGACAGTTCCCTGTTCATCAGGCAGTGCTAAGGTGTTTTACAAGATAATGCTCTTCCGGCCTCTTTCCCTAAATCTTGGCTTTGTTAAAAACCAACCAGATGAAATGGAGACTTCTGGTGCAAATCAAGAAGCCCCTGTGGGATTTTCAAAAAAGTATTTAACCATCCAATGGAAGTTTCCTCAGAGTTTATTATATAGGCAGGCCCTGTGCTGGCCATGGAGGAGACAAGATGAACATGGCTTAGTCCTTCCCGTTAAGAAATGCATGCATAAAGGAAGGAGAAACCCTTCCCCGGTAATAGACTTTTTCAGTATAAGGTAATAAGGGCTAGGACAAAAGAAATCACTCGGGGGAGCATACAGGAGGGACACCGTGTTCTGACTAGGAGCTGAGGCAGGCTGGGGAAACCGCGGACTTTCCCAGATGAGTTGGGTCGTGAGCAATGCATCAGTGTCAGCCAGGTTAAACAAACACACGCCCACGGAGAGTTCTAGAAAGAACCTGGGGCCTCCATTTGGATAACGTCTGTCTCTGAGTGAGCTTGAGGGGTAGAGGATACCCTAATATGTCTGAAAAATGAACCCCGATCTCTCCTGTTTACTCCCGTCCATTATTATGCTTATTGGAACACATCCATGAATACGGTCCCAAACACTTCTGGGACTGCCTGGCTAGGACACAGTGACAGAGCTGTGATGAAGGTGTTGGTGCTGAGGCTGCCATAACACAACAGCATTTTCTTTAAGTGTGTGTGCTTAATATTTCTGGAGAAGGGAATGACAATCCACTCCAGTAGTCTTGCTTGGAGAATTCCATGGACAGAGGAGCCTGGTGGGCTACAGTCCATGGGACCACAAAGAGTCAGACATGACTGAGTGACTAACATACACTTTAATATTTGGTCATTTGAGGTACAGCATTGGTACACTGCGACTTTGACCCTTAAACATTTTTTTTCTGTATTATTAAGCACTATTAAGTCATTGGGATCTCCAATCAAAGAAATATACTATCCTTATATAATCATCTATAATGACTCACACAGATCTAATACACATAGCTTCATCTTGACTCAATGATGACAGCTTAAACAATGATGGTTTTACATCCAAACAGACCTTGGCACAACTCTGTCGAAGAAAGAACATCATTTCAGTGATCAGACTCATGCTTACGTAAGCAATGAAAGATGAAGATAGAAAAGATAAACTCTGAAATCTAGAGGTTCCTTCATAAATCATTGTCCGGAGAAAACAAAAGGTACTTGAAAACTATTGAGCTAACTTCAGCTTCTCATCCTTTTACCAAGCAAATCATCTGTTGAAAACCTCAGAAATTAAGATTGAGAATAAAATGAAAGTACACACATCTAGTGACAGTTTTAGGTTTGGACCTATTCCAGAATTCAAAGGATGGAAAATGATAGATACATAAATATTATAAGAGGAATCTTTATTTTGGCCAGGAAAAAAAAAACTATTTGTCAATAAAAAATATTTTGCTGTAAAGTAATGGTACGTGTCTATGAAAACAAATACCAGCTGGATTTTCCTATGTTAGAATGTACTAAAACATCACAAAGTACGTCTAGAATGATTAAAAATGAATTATTAGTGAGTTATCTTGATTAGAACTTTGAAGTTGTTTGATTTTATTTTATATTATTTGATTGAAAAAATATCTCCTGACAGTGTGTTGCTGTGGCAAGAGTTTTTGATCTGCACGGCAAAGGTCCAACACTGAGGTTTGTAAACTGTTCATCAGACACATTGACAGAATTACTGATCATTCTAATAGCATGACCAACAGTATAATAGCTCACACTGCAACCGCAGAAGGGACCTAAATGAAGTGTCTGGATTATACAAAATGAACTTCTCCAGCTCTGCCAGGAGACAGAGAATTGTTTTGGTCAGTCCACCAGGGTGATGATAACAGCAATCCCACACAAAGCCACCCACTCATTGACTTGAACTAATACCATATTTGTGAACTTTATTTTCCTTCAGTTTGGCTAAATAAAGGTGCCTTTAAATGTGTCTCCCTAGCTTATTGGAAGAAATCCCTTCAGAATACCTTTGCATGCAGGGCTATCTTTGCCCACCCAACCAAGGAGGAAACAAATGAGACTCTGGGTTGCCATGATGTCAACTCCAGTTGGAGCCATACATTAAACTAGAAAGGGTCTGATTCAATAGGCATGTACTGATACACCTGGCTCCCATCCTGCCTCCCTGCCATCTTTCTTCATCCATCTCAATTTTTAACTCATCAGATAAAACACCAGCACAGTATCTCCAGAAGGCCACTGTTCAAATGTAGCTGGGAGGGGATGATCACTAGCAGTCTTCTCTAGCCTCATCCCTTTAAATTTCGTGTCACATTAGGTCACTGTCACTCTGGGAGGCAGAGAGTATCAGCAACTGAGTCTTTGGGCTAAGTTTAAATGGTGAAAAGAAAACAGAATGAGACAACAAAGTCTAGAAGCCTAGGCACCAGAAAGTCCTGCTCCAGGACGGGAGATCCAGGAATAGGTCTTGATCTGGGCTTCTGGAGGCATTAAGAGTTCAGTAAGTTAGAGAACTCTCAACAGTTTGATTCCCATCTGTCACGTGTTCACTGCACAACTCTGTGAACGTCACTCTGAATCCTGCATTTTTTTTTTCACTTGTAAAATAGGTGGCCATTCTCCTCTTTATTTTCTGGAATTAAGAGACAGCATGGTGGCCTCAGCATTCCAGGGTTGTGCCTGACACATTGTGGTTGCTCAAGACCAATTTTTCTGAATGAATAACATGTGAATAACTAGCTCAGTGCCTGATTCATAAAAGGTTCTCAGTAAATTAAAACATTGAAAAATGCCCAACTTTTAACGATGAGAAACATCTTAAAACAGTACATAGCTATGATGTGTAGGGAAGGCCATCTGTCTCTCAACCTCAGGGAGAAAAGGTGTCTATGCTATTGGAAATTTTTCTTACTCTTGACCAAACTTAGGACCCTTCCTGATCCCAGTATCAACCCCTGAGAATGAAAATTGACCAGCTGAAAAGGGGGGTGAGTTCTAACATCCATTTAGAGTCGCATAGGTGAGAACTGCTCTTTCCTGGTGCCAGGAACTGGAACAATACAATTTTACAAGACAGAACATTTTCCACTTCTCTGCTACACGCATTTAGCCTTTTCTATTTTGGTTCACTATGAATCTCTAATTATTCCCCTTCGTGAAGTTGAGAAATCAGAGCAGGAGGCAACATGGCTCAAAGAATGAACCCTTTCCTGAACAAGGACAATTGGAAAAACTACAAGCCCCAAAGGGAAAATATGCCCTCCATTTCCCGAAGTATGCTAAAAAGGCTGCAATTAGCTCTGTTTCTAATAGTTTCCACAGCTCTGCTACTGGACGTATCTCATCTTTCCGCCACGAGCCTGGTAAGAATTGCCTGCATTTCTAATCTCTCCGCCACCCTTTTGGTACCTTATCACTTCTCTCCTAATTGCAGGGGTCGGGGAGTAGTCTGTTGGAACCTCCTTTAGAGACTTTCTCATTCTGACACCTCATCACATGTCCCTTCCAATTGATGCTGGGCTGCTTGGTCCTCAAATAAAGGTGATAGGAAGCAAAGCCCACCGGAAGGAATTTTCACTCCCCGCACTATGGCTATCCACATTGACACAGCTCTGCGGGCAGACAACATACACGATGGATGAGCTACCACCCTGCTCTGGCCCCACCTTCTGACATCTCCTCAGGGATATACACACTGTTGTAGACGATGACCACAAATATAACAAATCCTTCCCCTGAAACACAGTCATCCCATTCTTTCCACTTCCCTTTGGCTTAAGTCAGTAAATTATATTTAATCATTGTTTAACTGACCACTGCTGAAAATGCCTCCTTCCCTAAATGAGATTTGCCAAGAATATCCAGGGTCAGCCCAGGAAGAGTGGACAGCACAGTTAATATTAAATATCGTGTGATACAGTGGAAAATGTAAGGACTTTGATGTCCAGAAAAATCGGAACCAAATCCTTCAGATGACTAGATGGGCTTGAGCAAATCACGTAAGCCCTCTAAGGTTCTGTTTCCTTATTTGTAAAATTAGGGTAATGAATGGGGCCTATTTAATAGGGTTGTTGAGAGAATTAAGTAAATTAATACATGTAAAACAAGATGAGAACGTGTTTTGTGCATAATCATCAACTATTTATCAATATATCAATAAATATCAACACATTTAATTGTTATCAATATATGTCATTTGTTTCAATGCCTATCATCTTGTGCTCAAATTTTCTATCATTAGTGGGCTAGGCCCAGGGCTCCCTAATAATGAGAGTTATACCAGGTGCCTTTCAAGAAGCCCACCTTTTATACATGCATCCTGCCAAAAATCTACCTTTCCTAGAAACAGAAGAGGACAATTCCACGATTAGAAATTCACTGCGTTAACCTTGGTTTGGTTACTTGCCTTCCTTTAAAACACAAATGTTTTGGGGAAGGGTAACATAGTAAGCTAATAAACAATAATATTTACCATTTGTGAAGAAATACCTTTTAGGTACTTGTGGTATTTCTTATTTTAGCCTGCTTAATAATCCTGTAAGGTAAACATTATTCCCACTGACAAAGTTCAAACATTTATGTTTGTGATGATAATCAGAGCAAATATGGTGTCACCTAATCAAGTTTCTTTTTCTTTTCTTTTTTTTTTTTGTAAAATAAGTGATGAAATAAAAACAATCTGAGATAGTGACAGGCTAATAAAATACAAAATAAGTCTGGGCTGGGGTATATAGAGACCCCCTTTCAGGCAGGCTCTGACTTTGGAAACAGGTATTTCTGAGGACCTCGACTTAAATGCCTCTGTAGCTGCTTTGCTGTTAACACATTATTTACAGAAAAAAAGAAAAGCACATCCACATTTTAAGTGATGAACATAATATGACAGTGCAAGTTGACAGATACTACAAAAAAGTGTGTGTGTGTGGGGGGGGGGGGGTTATTGGGAGGTGTTTCAGTCCTGAATTTGAACAGAAATGCTCCTATAGCAGACTCTCTACAGCTACCCCTCACCTCACCCAGAACCTCCGTGCTCCCATCACTCACTGAGGCTGTGCCCATGTGTTCTTTAACCATCATCCAGGTTTGTCCTAGGAGAAAGCAGAACATATCATTCATTGCCACTCATAGATACGTTACTAGATTTCTCCTTGAGCACAGTGAAGTAGATGGCATATTACAACATCCCCTGCTTCGTTGGTGAGAAGAAATAATTCTATATTCAAGAAATTCAGGATTCTTAAGGGCATTGTGAGGACTTCCCTGGTGGTCCAGTGGTTAAGAATCTGCCTTGAAACACATAGGACATGGGTTTGATCCCTGGTCAAGGAACTAAGATCCCACATGCCCTGGATAAACTAAAACCATGTGCGGCAACTACTGAGCCTGTCCACCACACTACAGAGTGTGTGCGCTGATACGTTTCAGTTTCATGAATGATGCGATGAAGGTGCTGTGTGCTGCAACTAAGAACCAGACAGCCAAATAAATCAGTAAATAACTTTATTTTTAAAGGGCATCTTGAAGAAGACTGTAGCTCTCATCACTTGAAAGGGAATTCATGTGGCCCGAGAATCTGGCCTCACGTAATTTTATGTGGTTAATTAAATGAGTCAAGATTAAGTTGCAAAATCTGCCAACAATAACAGTAGCACCGTGTAGCACTGTCCTATGGCTGGAGACACTGATTTGAAAATGCAAGTTATGGTAGCGCAGTCAAGAATGGGACTATGTGATTTCACTAAGCAACTTCCTTGCCCAATGGAACCTACAGAGCATTCAATTTCCATACACACATGTCACTCTCAGACTTAAGTTCTTTGACCTGCAAGAAAAAAGATCAGGAAAAACAAAAAAAATTATGCACAGACACCGTGTAGACATATACTTGAAATAATAAACTTTAATTAATTTACATTCATTCTTTTAAAATGTACATGATGACCATAATGAACAATGATAAAGACACAGAATTATGGACAGGCAGGAAGTAGATGGATGGGAAATCAGGAAACAGATGTAGTAAGTCCGATGTCTGAGAAGAAATGGCCGCATCGTAAGAACTTCTTGTATTGCAGTTTATGATGTTTCATGCATGGGTATCAAAACAGACAAACAGAGAGAAAGGGGAAAAAAATGATTAAAATGAAGTTCTCATTTTCTTGCATTGGAAAACAAAGCTTTACTTCTGCCTGGATTATTAATTGTGTATCTCTAGTCCAAGTCATGTACTAACAATTTCCTTGTAATTAGACACATACATATCTGCATAAGTTATTGCCCAAGGGTCTAAGTATTTTATTGGCATTAGTAATCAGCAGATAGCAGGAGGTGCGCCGTCAGTGGGCAGAAGGCCTCATTATGTTTGGGCCAACATGGTAAAAGGAGGCCATGAATGTTTATGGTGGGGCAAGGGCTTGGTCCTAGGAAGCCAGAGTCTCAAAACATTTACCTTCCCACTTTGGTCCACTTCACCAAGCATGAAGCGATTGCTGCTTCTGGCCAATTTTCCTGTTTGGGCTCCATCATTCTATAATGCAAAGAGAAGAGAAACTCTGGATAAATATCTTGTATATTGCTGATCCCATTCGTGTTGTAAAACATACAATTTTTTCTTCAGTTATTTTTTTGGGGAAAAAAATACACACATTTCCTTCCACTTTCATTGTTAGATCACTAAGGTCCAATATCACTCTGCTGACTTGCATAAGGTTATACCTTGGTGTCAACACAGCCAATGATCATTTGGAAAACCTACACCCACTGAATGGAATAAATGAGCTTCCATATGTAATACTAATCTATGCCCTCCAAGAGTGGATGAAATATGACTAGGTCCTATGCCCAAAGCAAAACAAAAAACAAGAAACTTACCTGGTACGAGACAGTCTGTAGACATATCGCTTGTGTTGAACCAACTGCCCCAGAGACAGGACAGATCCAACCAAGAGACATCTTCAGGTGAGCTGAGGGGTCCAAGAAAACCCATTACTGTTTCTGAAACAAGCTGAGTTTCCATCACGGAGTGATGTGGCCCTTGGGAACTACCAGGGTGCTGTCACACGTTAAGGTTCTGTGGACTGGCTGAGTCGTAGCTGCCGGGTCCCTAGTTTTGGTAACTTATTAGAGGAAGCCAGCAGCTGATGGAGCAGACAGGAGCTCTGGTCCTTTTCATGAAGAGGGTTCTCCCCTTGTGCGTAAGTGTGGAACCATCAAGCAGAAAAACCTGTAGTTCTGTGGATGTGCCAGTCCTAAAACCAGGTTATTCATTTAAGTCTCAGGTTGAAATCTGCTAACAAGGTCAGACTACACATTCCAACAGTGAAACCCTTGCTTTAGAACCAGTGAAGCCGATGTCCATAAGCACTGTTTCCTGATTGATGTTTTAAGAGGGATCTATAAAGGTTAAAAAAAAGAGAAGAAATTGCTCAAATGAAGAAAAGATATTGGGGTAGAGGGAGAAGTAGATTTTACTATGATTCACTCCTATCTGCTTCCCTTCATGGGGGGTTAATTATATTTTCCCGAGACACAAACATCAGACTTGGACTGACCTTCACGTCTGCCGAAATAGACGAGGGAGTGGAAGTGATTCTAAGGTAGATGTTTAAGTCGTAACTTGTATTGATAGTCCACCAATGTGTTTAATGTAATACACGTTGGTATTAAGAGATTCCTCCATCACTGTGGGCCCCTCAGACAAAATACCATAGAGCAGAACTGGGCATGTAGTGTAATTGGAAAATAAACTTTGGTTGTTGCAAACTGCCAAATTTTGGAGTACTTTGTTGCCATGGAACAATCTAATCTGCTCCAGCTGAGAAAGATAACAACTTGGAGGAAAACAACAGTGTGGTTGAATCTGTCTCCATTCCTATTTTGTATATAAGCTCATCAATATAAGTAAACACTGCTCAGTTCCCTTGCTGTTGAGCATCTTTCTCCAACAGACGACTGAAAGAGACATTATCCTGCCTCACACATTTGAAGTATCTCTTAGTCAGTTGATAAACTGGGTTCATCAAAACCTCATTGCTCATTTTTTCATCACTGCTGAAGGAGCTATCAAATTGAAGGTAATCGAATGGATTGAAAACAGGTCTACCAATGTGCTGTTACCCCCAAGATGCTCACGCAAGAAAATCTAACCATCTACATGTACGTAATGACATCTAAAAGGATGGCAGATGGACAAGGTTGTGGGGCTAACCAGCCTTTGTCTCTTTCTTCCACTCACAGCTCCTCTGCTACAGAGATTTGTCCATGAGGCCCTGGAAAGGCATCTTTAAAGGTTCCCTGAGTTGGTAAGAAGATGCTCTAAGTGGTTGTGCTCCCAGGGGAAAATAATCAGGGCTATAGAAAACCAGAAGGAGCAGTAAGTGAAGGGAGAGAAGCCATCACATTTAATGCCCTTTCTAAAGAATCAGAAATATTTAATGACTTCCTAGAGGTTTTTTTCTCTTTTTATGGAAAATGATACACTGGAAAACAGTGTGGTAGGAAAAAGTAACTAACATCACAATGGCTTTCCTAGATTTTCCATCATCTGAAAGAGTTAAACCTACCCCAGATGGGAGGCATAGCAGATGGGGGCATTCCGATGACTTATAACCTTGGATAATAAAATGACCTAAGACTCTATTTAGAGAAATAGAACAGCTATACTTGGGCTGTTTATAGACTCAGAAATATCATGATAAGCAAACGCAGGCAGTTCAAAGGAATGATGAAAAAAAAAAAGATAAGTGGATAAATAATGATCCGATGTTGTTGCGAAAAGGCAGTGTAGCTGTTGCATTGTTAATATAAACACAGATGACCTTTCATTTGCTCAACTTTCGTCTTCAAGACAGGAAACAGCAACTGATTTTTATCGGGCAAGTAGAATCTTCCACTTGCTTCTGCTGGGCTGACTTTATGGTGTATGTCAGAACCCAGTCATGTCACTATCTCTTCAAAGCCCATGCTGAAAGCCTGATAGGAGCTTGAAAGGGAAGCTTATCCCAGGCATAGGCTTTGTGGGCCCCAGAGACGTTGCAGCTCGCGTCACAGGTCATAGGGTGGGGAAGGCAGGGTGCGTGTGTGCGGGGGCATGGGGAGCAGAAGGTGGTGATCAGACAGAAAAGGGCCTCAATTACGTTTCCATGTACGTATTTGACCAATTCATCTTTTTCACAAACTTAAACATCCTCTAGGGTAATGTTTATTACTTAACAACAAATAAACACACCCCGGAACAATTGTTTTGTACATGAAGGGAGCTAGTGAATCCTATATTCTGGACATATGATGAACTAAAAACACTCACAAAGAATTGTTTACAGATTACACAATATTTTTGCGTCAGAAGGGTTTCAAGCATCTGAACGACAATTTCTGTTTCCGATCACGAGTCAGGTCTTTTTTCTTTTATGGGGTGCACATAAGCATGCACTCATCCATCCTGGACACAACACTTTAAAAATCCATTAAGGTAGTTCACGGCAACCCATGGTGATGGATGAACATTTCTTCCTATCCCTTCACTGGAAATCTGTCTCTTTGTGATTTCATAAACTTTCCCCTAAATGAAATCACCTAAATTGACCTTTAATTTTTTGAGGTACAGTCTACTTGGTCTGGGCTCCAAAACATCCTCTCAATACAAAATACACTCTTACTGTTCTTACTAATTAAATATTTCCAACACTTGTAGAAAATGCTTTTATTTTATATTTCTCTATAGCCATTATGTAGTCATAATCCTGTTTCCTTAGACACATGACGGACTGATTTTTCTCAGGCTGTACCCACTCTGGGGCTTCCTAAGTGGCTCAGTGGTAAAGAATCTGCCTGCCAATGCAGGAGCCGGAGGTTCAATCTCTGGGTCAGGAAGATCCCCTGGAGGAGGAAATGGCAACCCATTCCAGTATTCTTGTCTGGAAAGTCCAATGGACAGAGGAGATTGGTGTGTTCCAGTCCACGGGGTTGCAAAACAGCTGGACACAGCTTAGCAACTAAACAACAATAACAACCCACTGTGACCTGGCCAGAGACAGACAGGAATTTCTCGTGGAAGGGACTTCAGTCCCATCTTCTAGCTTCCAATCCTACCTCTGTTTGTATCCACATAAGAATCATTCCTAATCAGTATATTTCCATATAGTTTTTCCTAAGCCTCCAGGCTTTAAGTAGTAGAAATTTTACATGCCAGTACTAGTCACTACTTACTTAATCAGGAACAATGCTGCTGCCAAGTCGCTTCAGTCGTGTCCGACTCCTGTGCGACCCCATAGACGGCAGCCCACAGGCTCCCCAGTCCCTGGGACTCTCCAGGCAAGAACACTGCAGTGGGTTGCCATTTCCTTCTCCAACGCATGGAAGTGAAAATTGAAAGTGAAGTCGCTCAGTCGTGTCTGACTCTTCGCGACCCCACGGACTGCAGCCCACCAGGCTCCTCTGTCCATGGGATTTTCCAGGCAAGAGTACTGGAGTGGGGTGCCATTGCCTTCCACGAGAAGCAATGCTACTATCATCTAAACCAAGGATTGACAATTGTTTTCTGTAAAAGGACAGATAGTATACATTTTCGGCTTTGTGGGCAATATAGTCTCTGGGTCTCTGCTGCAACTAACAGCTCTGCCATGACAGTATGAAAGCAGCCATAGATGTAAATAAATGATTGTGTTCCAATAAAACTTTATTTACAACAGATGGAAGCAGGTGGTTTTGGTTCTGTGGGCTGTAGGATGTTGACCTCTGATCTAAATCAGACAACGTTAGCCATACTAACAACTGCAAATCAGATTATCATCCTGGTGATACCACACTCACTAATGGCCTACACACTTCCCCTTAGATTTATGTAAGAAATGTAAAAATTCAATACAGTATAGTTGAAAGTTGCTAAGAGAATAAATCTTGAGTTCTCTTCACAGGTTAAAAAAAACACCACAATTCTCCCCTTGCTTTCTTTTTTCTTGTATCAGTATAAGATGGTGGATCTCAGCTAAATTTAATTGTGGTAATCATCTTGCAATGCAAGTTAAGTCATACTATACACTTGAAACTTATACAGTGTGTATGTCAGTTACATCTCTCAATAAAACTGAAAAAAAATCAATATGGATATAGAACTATTATTTTTTAAATAGGTCCCAACCAAAACTATAATTCAAAAAGATATATGCACCCCGATGTTCACAGGAGCACTATTTATAATAGCCAAGACATGGAATCAACCTAAATGTTCATCAACAGATAAATGAATGAAGAAGATGTGAATTACATGATGGAATACTACTTAGTCATAAAAAAAGAAATGAAATAATGCCATTTGCAGTAACATGGATGGACCTAGAGAATATCATACTAAGTGAAGTAAGTCAGAAAGAGAAAGACAAATACTATATGATATCACTTATATCTTGAATCTAAAATATTACACGAACTTACCTACGAAACAGAAACAGATTCATGGAGAAGACTTGCACTTGTGGGGGCATGTGGGAAGGAAGGACTAGGAGTTTGGGATTAGCAGATGCTGACTATTATATATAGAACCGATAAACAACAAGGTCCAACTGTATAGCACAGGGAACTATATTCAATATATTGTGATAAATCATAATGGAAAATAATTTTATAAATAATATATACATATATATGTGTATATACACACACACACACACACACACACACACATATATATATATATCTGAATCACTTTGCTGTACATCAGAAATAAATACAACATTGTAAATCAACTATACTTCAATAAATGAACAGGTCCCTACTACAATTGTTAAGAAAACTGACATTCCATCTTCTGCCCCAAAGTATTTATTTTGTGGCTGTTGGCTACTGATACAAATTCCACCCAAAAGAGATGCATTTAGATGTTTTCTTTTAGACTTTTCTTTGCAGCTAAGATAGGATCATTTCATTTGATGTCCTTTACACTCAGTAGTACCTGTCTAGTCAAGATGGGTTAGAGAAATGCTGCTGATAGTCAATCACGTAAATGTAAAGCTGTGGATGGATAAATCATGACAACAGCTACTTCTTAATAAGTATCTACCATGTCCCAAATATTATGCCTGGCCAGACACAGCCATATAGGACCTCGTTTATCTTCACTACATCTTACAGATGAAAAAACTAACACTCAAACATATGAATTGAATCACTCAAGATTCTAAAACTAATAAGAGGCAAATCTGGGATTTAAACTATGTCCCCTGATCCACTCAATGTGCTCTTTGCATTAAAATTATAAGGTCTCATTTTGATCTTCACTTCAATGATTTTCCTAATTCCTAACCACAAAATTGATGATCAGTGTTTCTGATCTAACTGAACCTTTAAAAAAGTACCTTTTGTTCACATTGAAGTAAGGATGTTTGTGAAAGCAACAGTGAAGTGTATTGGACCAGCAGACCTAGGGAAGAACATAGCATCTTTTAAAGGGTAATGATGACCCATCTCCTGGCTGGTCTGGGACTTCTCAGCTCTAGAAGCTCATATGTCCTCCTCACACTACCCTTCACTGTCAAGTTTATGTAAGGTATTGTGGAAGCCACAAATAGGGCAATGGAAGGAAACAAAGGACATAGAAGCTTAAGGAATAGACGGCAGAAGACAGTGCTCACTCTTAAGCACAGAAAAGAATTAGAAACACACAGTAGGACATATGGATGTATTGCCCAAGTCAGCTGCATAGATCAGGTTCAGTCATTGCTGGATGGTTATCTAGAAAGAGGACTTAGGAACTGAACAGAAAACATAAACTTGTAGACTTCCAGATACCACGTGTCCCAGTATTGGCTCAAGATAATTTCTTATTCCTCATTATGCTACTCTCTTAAAGGGATTTGAGGAAAATATGTTATGGCAGGATTTAATGGCAGGGTTTAAAACTGATTAGTTGACATCCAATCAAAAAACTCTGGGGTGATGAACTTGCCAGAAGGTAATTCAGAGTAAACTAATCACAGGTGTCTTCATACAAAAACTGAATCCAATATTTGAAAACAATATTTTAAAGAAAGAAAAATGAAAAACACTGGTGTGAGTGTGTGTGTGTGGTGTGTGTGTGTATTGAGGACTTGGCCTCTTGGGCAGTCAGAAGAGGGGAAAGTCCCAACTTTTGTATTAGAATAATGCTGACCCTATAGCTTTGAATTATTTGAATCTTTGCCCAAACATGTGTTTGCTTTCATGTTGACCAGGCCTAGTAAATTTCAGCATAATCTGTCAGTGAAAAGAGAAATATGTTGCCTTGTGTGTGGCTGTGTGAGAAAGATGAAATGCTTCTGATGAAGTGTGAGGGCTCCTCAATTACCTGTCCTGGTCCTGAAGACAATAAGCTTTAAAACATGTCAAAACTGTGAAAATATTACTGCTGAAGGCAAAGGCCACCCAATGGAGCAATCTCAGTTGTAGAGCAGGGCTCCTTCCAAGATGGTTCTCTTGAGGGTGGTCTTTGGGTCAGAACACTCTCCTTCATAGAGAAGTGCATGCAGCTAATCACTTGTGCCGGGTCACTGGGGGCATCTCCAAAGGCAGGGTATTCCCTGATGATCTAGGACATTGGGAGTGTGAATGAGTAAGTAATTTAAACCACATGAAAATTTGGCTTCTTTTTCAAAACTACAGGAAAGCCTCATTATATCATCGTCAGTTATTACACAGATGCAAACAGTGTGCTATGAGTTAAACCAGGTCCCCGACACATAACAACTGTATTCAGTTATAGTCTGATACGCCATGCCTAGAATGTAACAAAAAATCATCAGACATTCCATTCCCCTATCAGTCCTGCAAAGATCAAAGACAGTGACAATACCCAGTGTTGGCAAGGCTGAGGGCAAGCCGGCAGGCTATTACAGTGTAGGTGGGAAGGAATCTGGTGAGAACCTTTTGGTGGATAGATGGGTGAAATGTTTAAACATACATCACCTCCAAGTCTTTTCACTCACTAATTCCACACCCAGGGGTTTATCACAGTGGGGAAATTGGTCAAGGGCTCAAATATGTGTGCATGAGATTCATCAGAACACTGTTAAGAGGGCAAAAATGCTGTAAACACCCACAGCATCCATCCACAGGAAATTAAATGGTTTAGCAAATGGCATATACCATCTATAGGGCTTTCCAGGTGTCTCAGTGGTAAAGAAACCACCTGCCAAAGCAGAAGATGTGGGTACCATTCCTGGGTTGAGAAGATCCCCTGGAGGAAGAACAGGCAACTCACTCCAGTATTCTTGCCTAAGAAATCATGGACAGGGGAGCTTGAACGGTTACAGTCCATGGGCTTGCAGAGTCGGACATGACTTAGCAACCAAGCAACAACATACCATCTATGACCCATTTTGCAGATGAAAACAATATTGATATCTAACTGACATGAGAAATCACCCATGATATTGTTCTTTGTGAGGAGTAGAGCAGGAAAGTTATAAAACAACATGGTTAATATATAAGTGTATCATGTGCATAGCATACAAACACTAGCTTCTTCAGAGTAAACGAATCTGGAGTAACATTTTACTTTTATCCTTCTACTTTTTATGTCTTGATTCTTCCATGTATCTGTATTAATCTTTGTAAATCAGCAAAAACAAAAGAAACACACAATCAATTTAGTTGTATTTTTTTTTTCCTCTCTCTAAGCACCTGCAAGATGAAGATGCCCCACTGTGTATGTTAAATGATTTGCTTTTTCCCAAGGAAAGCATCATCACAGGGCACAGATACACAGGAAGAAGGAGAGCTTTTTTTGGGTCTGTGGCCTGTTGATATGCCCTGCATTAGCTACTCTAAAGACAGAGGAATCGATAACTCGGCCCTAATAGCTTGTTAATCATCGTGCAGAACTTAAGGTGGTTCACTTTTATAAAATCATCTTGGAACGGTAATAGCCCTGCTCTTTCACGTTGCTTTTCTTTCCAAGGGCTTCATTAACATGACCTCACTCATCATGGGGTATCACTGTGAGTTTTAGCCGCCCGTAGGCAATGACCTTCCATTTTAAAGACAGAAGCTCCAGGTTCAGGGAGGGGCAGAGTCTGGCCAGAACCGACAAAGGCTATGCCAGAAGTGGACAAGTAAACTATTTTTCTGCATTTCAGCCACTGTTCCATGGTCAGTGTTTTCTATTTGTTGATCCACTGACCAGGGAATCAATGTCTGAGCATTTCACATTTGTCCTCTTCCCTATATGACTCTTCAAAAACAGTAATTTTGATTCAGATAGAATTTTCTCTTTCTCTCAATTCTGGGGTGAGGGTGGGGGGCTAAGGTAAAGGATTTAGACAGGTTTGGTTTGGGAAAACTGTTGTATTTCACATCATCTATGGATTAAGAAAAGGCAGAGGAAGCAGAGATCAAATTGCCACACCCTCTGGGTCACAGAAAAAGCAAGAGTTCCACAAAAACATCTACTTCCATTGATTGTGTGGATCACAACAAACCGTGGAAAATTCTTCAAGAAATGGGAATACCTGACCACCTGACCTGTCTCCTGAGAAATGTGTATGCAGGTCAAGTAACAATTAGAACCAGACATTGAACAGTTCAGTTCAGTCGCTCAGTCATGTCTGACTCTTTGTGACACCATGAACCACAGCATGCCAGGCCTCCCTGTCCATCACCAACTCCCGGAGTCCACCCAAACCCATGTCCATAGAGTTGGTGATGCCATCCAACCATCTCATCCTCTGTCGTCCCCTTCTCCTTCTGCCCCCAATCTTTCCCAGCATCAGGGTCTTTTCCAATGAGTGAGCTCTTTGCCTCAGGTGGCCAAATTGTTGGAGTTTCAGCTTCAACATCAGTTCTTCCAATGAACACCCAGGACTGATCTCCCTTAGGATGGACTGCTCGGATACTGGTTCCAAATTGGAAAAGGAGTACATCAAGGCTGTATATTGTCATCCTGCTTATTTAAGTTACATGCAGAGTACATTATGTGAAATGCCAGCCTGGATGAGGCACAAGCTGGAATCAAGATTGCCGGGACAAATATCAATAACCTCAGGCATGCAGATGACACCACCCTTATGGCAGACAGTGAAGAGCAACTAAAGAACCTCTTGATGAGAGTAAAAGTGGAGAGTGAAAAAGTTGGCTTAAAACTCAACATTCAAAAAACGAAGATCATGGCACCTGGTCCCATCACTTCATGGCAAATAGATGGGGAAACAATGCAAACAGTGACAGACTTTATTTTCTTGGTCTCCAAAGTCACCGAGGACAGGGACTGCATTCGTGAAATTAAAAGACACTTGCCCCTTGGAAGAAAAGCTATGACCAACCTAGATAGCATATTACAAAGCAGAGACATTACCTTGCTGGCAAAGGTCCATCTAGTCAAAGCTGTGGTTTTTCCAGTAGGCACATATGGATGTGAGAGTTGGGCCATAAAGAAAGCTAAGCAATGAAGAATTGATGCTTTTGAACTGTGGTGTTGGAGAAGACTCTTGAGAGTCCCTTGGACTGCAAGGAGAGCAAACCAGTCCATCCTAAAGGAGATCAGTCCTAAATATTCATTGGAAGGACTGATGCTGAAGCTGAAGCTCCAATCCTTTGGCCACCTGATGCGAAGAACTGACTCACTGGAAAAGACCGTGATGCTGGGAATGATTGAAGGCAGGAGGCGAAGGGGATGATAGAGGATGAGATGATTAGATGGCATCACTGACTCAATGGACATGAGTTTGGGCAAGCTCCGGGAGTTGGTGATGGACAGGGAAGCCTGGTCTGTTGCAGTCCATGGGGTTGCAAAGAGTTGGGACACTACTGAGCGACTGTATTGAACTGAAAAATGAGCGAAGGCATCTGATAGTATATTAATATCAGAAAGCCCTAAGTGGGTTAAAACATCATACCTTCCTTGTTGTTGTTCAGTCACAAAGTCATATCTGACTCCTTGCGACCCCATGGACTGCAGCATGCTGGCCTTCCCTGTCCTTCACTATCTCCCAGAATTTGCTCAGACAAATTCCTACATGTCTGTAATTCCATTTTTAGCTGAGGTTAAAAAAGGAAAGAAGAGTATGACCAAATATCCATCAAGCAGCAGAAACTAAAGGACTGGGTGGGGGGGTCCATCTAGGGAGCTTTCTGATATTGAAGCCACAGCTAAGGATATCAGCTCTTTGCCATCAATTCTGGGTGAGCCCCCTGGAAAAAGCTGGTTGTAGAAATTGTGCTGGATCTACAAGAGGAAATAAGCAAAAGGAAGTGTTTGGAGTGTCGTCTTCTCTTGAAACGTCAAAATAAAATGAACAACAACCAATTCAACCCCTTTCTCCCCAGGGCAAGTGGACCCACCACTCCCATTAAACACAGAGAGCATAAGCCTCCCTGCAGGGAGCCATATACTCTTGATTCTTCCAGAGAAGTCTTCACACCACAAGTTCTCTGCTTGCATCCTGTTAGTCGGACATAAACACAGGGAGCATGAGGCAATGATGTGGTCTCTGGACCCTGACCGTTATAAGAGGGTCGCCTCCCAACAGGAAGAATTCTGAGTCAGAGTCTGGCACGCTGAGTTCTCTGATGCCATCGACTGACACCACGAACTGGTCCTTTCATGTTTCCATGTCTTTATTGGAACTCGTACAACAGAAGCAGCTCAAGATTAACAGGGTGTGAGGACACAATAAGAATTTACTCCACAGGTTGTTAGAGAGTGGAGAGAGAGACCAGGTTCAGTCTGCACATACAGAAGAGAAATAAACAGACACTAGGGTTATGATAAGGTGTTTTCACCAAGCTTGATGTTGTAGTGATTCTAATCACTTATTTACCTTGGCATGCAACATTATTGCAATTGATATTTTAAAAAATGTTTTGAATTCTCCAAAAGACAAATGTGAGATGTGTAAAAACTAAGAGTTGAACTATTACCACAAAAGATGAATAATTTTAAGTAATTCAAATAGACTTAGAATGAACTATAAATTTGGCTCTCTGTCCCAACCATCTTTTCCTTGGCTCCTTTATCTCTCCTGCCTAAAGGGATTTAGAGCTTGGTCTAATAGAACAAATTCACTGTGGGTCTAGTTCTGTCTTTATGTGAATGTAGGCCAGCTACTCTCAATGACTTCTGGAGGAAGGCAGTTGTATAGAAAACACACTGCATGTATGATAAGTCACTTCAGTCGTGTCCAACTCTTGCGACCCTATGGACTGTAGCCCACCAGGCTCCTCTGTCCATGGGATTCTCCAGGCAAGAATACTGGAGTGGGTTGTCACGCCCTCCTCCAGGGGACCTTCCTGACCCAGAGATCGAATCCACATCTCCTGCAATGGCAAGCAGATTCTTTACCACTGACTACCACCTGGGAAGCCCCAGAAAACACACAGGATGAGCTGTTATTTTGCTGTCTTTTTAGAGAATACATTCATCATCCAGAGATTGCTAGCTCTTCTACCATAAAAATGGGAAATTTCAGTCCAGCAGCCTCTGCAGAACAGTATGTAGATATTAACAAGGTCAAGTACCATAAGATCTTACTCACTTATATTCCCTGAGACTAAGTGGAGCTGGAATTGAAAGCTGTCCTTTATCTCCTTCACCTTTGCTTACCAAGTTAATTCCCCTGTTTATTTGTCTATTTCCACCTTTTAGTTCTGATCTTCCATAGAAACTCTAAGAAATGCATCTCTCAAATGCTGAAACACATTCTCAAAAACACAACCACACAATGTCCAACAGCATCTTCTGATTTAAGAAGGACATAAAGTTTCAGAAAAAGAAGTACAACTGTGTACAACTAATGTACAACTAATGTACACATTCACTGTGTGAGATGTGTTCTGTGTTCATAAATGTTGAGGTATGACGGGCATATCTCAAAATCAAGATCTAATGCTTAGGAAAGCTCATCAAATTTCAACATGGATGGCATGAAAACATTTCACCTCCAAATATCTTTATTCATTTGTCAACTGAATTACAATGCTGTCCTTTAAGGATAGTTTGGAGTCAAAGGAAAAACTGTTTCTTAGCATATAGAATTACTGACAAATCAATAGCTTTATATTCAACACACTTCTGTCTTGGCAACAATTATTTGTAGGTGTATGTATTTCCATCTGATGACTTATTATATTTGGGGGTACTTTATTTAAGAAGGCATCTTACAAGCTTAACCTTTTAATGTCCAAAACTGCCCTGTCTGTGGTCACAGGTGGCTATTGAAAAATTGAAATGTGGCCTGCTGAAATTCAGATGTGCTGTAAGCATAAAATGCATACTAGATTTCAAAGACTTAGTGTGAAGAAAGAATGTAAAATACCTCATTGATAATTTTATATCGATTACGTGTTGAAATACAATAGTTTGGGTATACTGAGCTAAGTAGATTGTATTATTAAAGTTAAGTTCATCCATTTCTCTTTCCCTTTTTTAATTTGGCTGTTAAATTTTTTAAATTATATATGCAACTTACATTATACCTTTATTGGACAACACTAGGCTAGAAGAATTCAATTTGCATTGAAGTACTTAGAGATGGATGAATTTATCATTCTGATTCAATAACTGCAATATTGTTGAGCATTATAAGCAAATATTGCAGTTATTTTTAAGTGCTTAAAAAACATTTATATGAGGATCTTGACTTTCAAAAATGATGTATTTATCTCATTTTTCTCTATTTCTTCTATTGACTTGGGCGACTCTGAACTTATCACTAGGATTTATCTTAAAGCTATTATTTCAGTTTTTCAAGATAAGTGCAATAGAGTTGATTTGGGAAACGTGACTAGAAAAAAAACACCAGTGACTAACAACAAATACAAATATACTTTCCAAAGCATAAAAGGAAAAATAATCCCAAAGAGGAATGGCATCAGAATTTCGTCATAAAACATTTTAGCAGAAAATTAAGTCTTTAGATAAAGGATGTGTAACTTCTTCCATTTTCTTTGCTGTGGCCAGTACAAATCTTGAGAATATGCTAACAGGTTCTTCTCTGAAAGAGCAAGAAAGGAAGTCCAGTTAAAAAGAGTAAAGTTCACAGGGAGCCCAGCCTGGCGTTCTGTGACGACCTAGAGGGGTGGGATGGGGTCGGGGGAGGGAGGTTTAAAAGGGAGGAGAGAAATAGATATTTATGACTGATTTGCGCTGTTGTATGGCAGATACCAACACAGCACTGTAAAGCAATTTTCCTCCAATTAAAAAATTAATTAAAATTACCATAAAGAATTACATCTCAATTAAAAAAAAAAAGATTAACTGGTAGAGGCAGTTTTCAAACCCAGAGAGTTTGGTATCAGACTTATGATGTTGACCACGATTCTATGTAGTCTTCTGAAGGCTGATACGTAAACATTTCTGAATCATTGACCCCTATTCTCATTTATCGGGTTTGACGCCGTCTTTTAGCTCTTTGGTTCTGTGTCAACATACAGCAGTTTTATTCATTTCTGTTTGTGTGTATATGTATGTGTGTAAGTTAATTAAAATTATTTTCAGACAGAAAAGAGAAAAAGAATAATGTTCATGCATCAGATGGAGACATGTGTGAGGGGTAGTAGTCAACAGAACATTGTATATAACCACTGATCATGAAGGTTCCATGGAGTCTTCTGTGTATCTGAATGTATGCTAATATTGTCATGGTCGCTATGGTACCAGACAGGTCTCCTCTTGGATCTCACCTTCTGAGAACATTTTCTTTTACAATACTATCCAGAAAACAAGAAATACATCCCTCAAGGAAGACAACGAAAGATCGGGCATTTAGTTGCTCTCTGTTACTCACCAGTTCTTGCCATCGTATTCTAATACTTATTAAACTGGGAAGACTTCACACCTTCCACTGCCAGTTACCCAGGAGCATGTTTGATCAACACTCCCAGGCTGTCTAGTTACCTGAGAGTGACTAAATAATTCCAGAGCAGCTGATACTAGTGCTGTTTTTCCATCTCATTTACATCTTGAGTAGAAGGCACACCCCCAACAGACTGAGCTGCTCAAGACCAAGCTTTTCTAGTAATTCTAACAGTGTTTCCACGTCCTGTCGCTCTTCCCAATGGCGGTGTAAGCCAAGGTCTTTCCCTTTTTACCTTAACTGGAGGCAGAGATTCATTTGCATGACTTAAAACCTCACACCAGAATATTCATATTCAAGATCATCTGTCAGGCTGGCTAAAACACAAGAGAGCGGGGCTCCAACCCCAGGGTTTCTGATTCAGGCGGTCTGGGGTAAGGCCAGAGGACCCGCTTTTCTAACAAGTTCCCAGCGATGCTGCCCATGGTGGTGAAGAGACCACACTTCCAAACATTGCCTTAGACATCCATTCTGTTAGTGTTCCCAGGTAGGTTCTCAGGAAATGGGCTGGGAAGGAAGGAAGAAAGGAACGAAGGGAAGGAAGAAGGGAAGAATGAAGGAAAGAGAGAAAAAGAAAGGAAGGAAGGAAGAAGAAACAAATGACCAAGAAGCAGGGGAAAGAAAAGGATGGGAGGAAGAAAGGAATGCAGAAGGAAGGGAAGGAGAGGGGGAGGAAGGAAGGAAGGAGGAAGAAGGTAATTATCCAAATGTCAGTAGAGTCTGTAACACTTGACACTTTTATTATCTCAAGGTCATTTAATACTTCAGATAATATGAAGTGTTATTATATACTTTTCCAGGTGATGGATATGAAACTTAAAGTGGATAAATTACTATCCAAGCAGTTACATAGTCAGTGGCGCAGTCATCACGTGAACCCAAGCAGGCTGGTTTCAGAGCCTTCACCACAATGCTATGCTGATCGTTTGGCAACCTGCTCAGGAAAGTAGTCTATACGGTCACCCTGGTCATTGTCCTATTAGAGTGCACAAAGTAATCTCTCTGCTATCAGGCTAATTAGCAATCAGCAGAAGCAGAAACTAAATAAAGAGGTGGTGTGCAAGGGTCTGTCTATAATTCTGTTAATTTGTACTTGGCCAGCCATAGTTTTCAATAGGGTGAGTAAGTTTAACACATAGGATGCAAAAACTATGGACTGTGATATAGGGATCAAATGGAATGAGAATGAAGGCTGCAGGGACTGGGCAGGGGGGTGATGCAAGGAAAATTAAAAGAAAAAAAGTGTAGGCCAAATTGGAATAAACACGGAAACCTGGGAATATGTATAAAGGTAAAGACTAGAGAATTTGTAGCTATTTCTATGAACTTTATATGGCTTTAAGTATACATGTTCATATATAGTTTTCCTGTTAGAGATACTGACAAGTCTACCAGCAAATAAACATGGGGCTTAACTATTCCCTTCAGGATCCTCTGTGGCTAGAAATAAAGAACCTGCCTGCCAATGCAGGAGACATGGGTTCAATCCCAGAGTTGGGAAGATCTCCTGGAGGAGGAAATGGCAACCCACTCCAGTATTCTTGCCTGGGAAATCCCATGGACAGAGAAGCCTGGTGGGGCTACAGTCCATGGGATTGCAAAAGAGTCAGATATAATTTAGCGACTAAACAACAATTGTTTCCTTCACATAATAAACACAATGATTCAGATACAAGAAAGAAGCAAGGAAAGAACTGAAGAGAATGTCAAATTCAAAACATTCAACTAAATATAAATTGATTGTGCATTTTGCAAATTCTTTCCCTTCATACCTCCTTTTGTAAAGTAAAATCTGCCATTTATAGAACATATTCCCCGTAGAAATACACTACAGAAAACTGATCCAATACAGGAGAGTTTTGTCAAATACTTTCCTTCAATAGATGCTTTAATTTGCTGAGGAATATATGACTGATCTTAATTTATCTGTTTCGGGAACCCACCAAGACTTTTGGCAACAGCATTTCTTCTTACCCTTCTCCTTCTATTGAAATATAGCTGTTCTTTCTAATAATTGTCATGGGGTTTAGGAGAAAAGAGGGGGATTATTTATACAAGTGAAGGTTTTAGAATCTTGAGCCCAGCCCAGTTTGGATCAAGAGGGCCTGTGAGGTGACACATGGTCTGTTTTCATTGGCCGAAATCCTAAGACATTCTATCAGGCTCCTGGGCATCACTGCCTTGAAGGGCTCAGAGTGGCTGAATTAGTTTCAGGATCTTTGGAAGCACTACCATGGCTAGCTCTGTCCACTGGTTCTCCAGCCCTGGCTCATCTGCATTAGGGTTAGATCTGAAATGTCAGGAAAAACACAAGACCCATCTGTTCCGCTGGAAGCTGACTTAACTAGTTCAGACCACCTCTATTCAAAATGAGAGTAACCTGGGGGTCCTCCTTAACTTGTAAGGGCAATAAATCTCCCACTGTATTTTTCCTGCTTGTTGCCTCTTTTTAAAAAAATTTTTGCCATTCTAAATACTGATTCCTCAGTACAAGGTTGCAAAAAGTTTTGGATTGTCACTCACTTGGGTTGTCCTTCTAGTTTGTGAAGCAGAAGGATCAGGTTGAAGGCTTTCACAGGCAACACCATAACAGAGTAGCCTGAAAAAAAAATTGCCCTCCCACATCACCTCTGACAGAGAGAGAAAGGAATGCTTCAGAGACTCTCTTGGCAGAATATCTTACTTTTGAAACCACCTCAATCTGATTTTGCTCCTTTGGGTAGCCATTGTCTCTCTTCTGACCATATGGATAATGAGTCTGAAAAAATTGATTTTTAACTTGGATTTCCCTTTAAGCCATTTTTCAGAATCTGAGGATCACCGGATATTCGAGTTCAACACAACCCCTGCTCTCAAACAGAATTGTATACAGAAGTCTGAGACGTAGCTCACGTAAGTGTTAAAGTACTTTGGTTGAATGCAGGTAAAATGTCCAAGACTCTAATCCAAACCTGGCCCCTCTAGGACTTTGAAGGAGCTTTCAGGACTTCCTAAGACACAGTGTGAAAACAAGTGATCTTCTTCAGATTCTTCATTTTCGTGATGAGGTACCTAAGTTGGGAAGATCCCCTGGAGCAGGAAATGACAACCCACTCCAGTTTTTTTGCCTGGGAAGTCCATGGACAGAGGAGCCTGGTGGGCTACAGTCCATGGAGGTCACAAAGAGTTGGACATCAAAACATAAGCTTGGTGGGGTTTGTTCCATGGTCACATGTTAAATTAGTGGCAGGTTTAAATTAGAAACTAAGCTTTTTACTTCCTTTTAGCCCTCTCTACAACACAGTGAGTCCAATGAAGATATGTTTTCAGATCTAAGACTTGTCTGCATTAGGAGAACTATTCTGGTTAAACAAATAAACAAAAAACAGCACTTCTTGTCTTGAATCAAACTACGGGAAAACATTGCACCTAAGCAGAAATCATACTATATACACCTTGATCACCTGTGCACAGGTAAAGGTGTCCTGCCCTCTGAGAATCACTGAAGTCCTTAGCTGGCTCAGGGTCGACAATGCTAGGTCCTGGCGCATGGTCCTCCCTCTCCGCTGCTAGTGCTCTGCTCCACAGACTCTCTGAAGACACTCTTGTCTGTTTTCCCAAATCAGTTTATTTGCCCAGCTAATCCATGCAAATGCAATAATATGGAATAAAGTGCTAAAGGGTTATTCTTCAGAGAATATATTTTCTAATTATCTTTAAATTAAAGGAGCATTTTAATGGCCAGAGTTTCAGACACTGTGGAAGGAAATGGGAGTGATCAATTTAGAGCAGCATTTATTATTTTCTTTAAATGAGATAAAAATGCACATTCAAGATGGAAAACTTGGAAAACAGAAAAACAAAAATTATCACATTCACCAATCCAAAGTAATTCCTGTTAACATTTTGATTTCTTCCCTCTCATTATTACAATGCACTTATACATGAATTCTTTTTCTCTACAAAGAGGATACCTTCCTGGTATCCTTGCAACTGTCTAAAAATAATTTCAAAATTTTAGAATAGTTTCAGATATATGAAAAAATTGTGATGATAGTAGAAAGAATTACCATATATCTTAAGCCCATTTTCCCTTATTTAGTATCCTGTTAATAATTAATATACTTATTAATTAATAATTAATCTAATAGAATAATATAATTGATAGAATGATCAATTACTATATAACATAATAATATAATTAATACACTATTAGTATACAGTATATTTGTCACCATTAATGAACCAATTTTGACACATTATCCCTAACTAAAATCTAGAATTTGTTCAGTTTTCTTCAGTTTTTACTACTTTAGTTTTCCTGTTCCAGCTTAAAAGCATGTTATAAACCTAAGGAAACATGATAAGTAAATGCACTTCCAGGATTCCATGCAAAATATCACATTATATTTAGTCATCATGTTTCCTTAGGCTTATAACATGCTTTTAATAGTCATATCTTGTGAATGATTACCCACGTAAGTAAATAGTCTTTGAAAGCATAGTTTGTAATGAATGTACTATGTCACTGAGTAACTCTATCATAGATCATGTAACCAATCACCTACTTTTTAGTATTTAGGTTGTTCAAAAGCTTTTACTATTAGAAATGTTTAGAGATGCATCATTATAATTATACACTCACGCTTAATCCTTAGGGTAAATTCTTAGAATTGGATAGCTATGTCAAAGGACACTCATATGCTTAAGACTTTGAAGACACATTTAGGAGAGTGTGTCATGAGCATGAAACAGCAGGATTCTGGGGAAATTCAGGCTCCTTCCAGACACAGGGTGAAGCTCTGGGCAAGTGACTTAACCAGTCTGAGTGTAACTTTCTCACGTTTAAGATACAGTAACAATAATAATGATAGCCACTACAACAGTATCTATCTCAGAGGTTCTTTGTAAGGATTAAGTATAAAAACATACTTGTATTAATCAGAGTTCTCCAGGTCAATAGAACCAATTGGATGTGTGTGGGTAAACATATTTTTAAATACCTAAACATTTAAATATATACTCTATATTTAAATGTGGATTTAAAATATATATATTAATATATATATATATATATGAAGAGATTCATTATAAGACATTGGTTCATGTGGTTATGAAAGCTGAAAAATCCCCAGGTGTGCCGTCAGCAAGCTGGGGACCCAGGAGAGAAGATGGTGTAGTCCTATCTAGTCTGAGTGCAAAGGCCTGAGAACAGAGAAAACTGATGGCATAATTTCCAATTCAAAACCCAACTAGCTCAAGATCCAAAAAGAGCCTCTGCCTTAGTCTGAGTGTGAAGGTTAGAAAGGATGGATGTCCAGTCAAAAGCTGTCAGGCAGCAGGAATTCCCTCTTACACACCCCTTTTGTTCTATTTAAGCCTTCAACTGATTAGATGAGACCCACCCACACCAGGGAGGACAATCTGCTTTACTCATCAGTCCAGCCATTCAAACGTTAATCTCATTCAGAATCACTCTCACAGAGACACCAGAATAATGTTTATCTGAATGTCTGGGCACCCTGTGGCCCAGTCCAGTTGACACATAAAATTAACCATTACAGTATGCATCAATAAACAGCTTAGCATTTAGTTACCACTTGTCCATGCTGCCCTAGTAAATATCAACTATAGAGGCCCACCGTACATTAAGGCTTCACTGAGTGACTGATACGGTTCCTTCCTTTTATTTTAGAATTTTACACTCCTCAGATACAAAACTAGACTGAATTGAGGTACATGGCCCCACCCTCTATATTATGCAGAATATTATGCTGCTGATACTCCTACAGTGGATTCTGGAGTACTATGATACCTGGTACAAACATGATTTCTTTTTCTACCTTATAAAGGTTCATCCTACAATGACTTCTCTCCACTTGTTCAGCTTCTATGACTAGAGAAAAGCCCAGTTAGGAATTATAGGCCCTGGGTTCTCATTCCTTCTGTGGCCTTGAATAGGTATGAACAAGTGGGTAAGACACTTGTATTCTTGGAGTCTCAGATTCCTCGTCTATAAATAGAAAGTGTGGACGATGATCACTCAAGCTTTTCTACATCTCCATGATTCTGGGCAAATATGCGGATTTCCATGAACACACCCACAACCAGAGAATAAGCACAATGTGGAGGGTCGGTGGCCCATTGTGAGGTCGATCCCTCAGCCCGATGGCACTCAGGTGGACAGATGGGGTAAGCAACTGGTTCATTCAAAGTCCAAAAGTAGTTAAATTCTCTCTTGAAGGCATACACTCTAGAGTGCAGAAAAGTAAATTAGAAGACATATGGTGATGTGTTGAACATAGAATTCCTCAGGCAAAGGACATGCACATTTCTAAGAATTTTGAATGCATCTCTTACTAAATTGTCCTCCAGAAAGCCTGTAAAAGGTATGATCAGGAAAGAATATTTTTTTGAAAAGCTGCTCTACTCAGGATGGGCATGAAAGGCATTATTGGTAACTTGGCCAACATTCCTGTCTCCTGGATGTCTTTCCCCAGACAGAGGAGAATGAGTCCTGCTGCTGCTGCCTGTCGTGGGCAGAACCAAGGAATCATTTCAGCAAACAGGTAAAAGCTGCTCAGAGGTAAGGGTTCAGGGGGCTAAGGCTTGAGGAGCCCCTAGACCTAGTGGTGTTACACCGCTGGGAAGACCCGGTTAAAAGGATCATCGGAGGGTCCCTCCCCCAGGGAGTCGTCCATCAGCGATTTTACTGAGCATTCCATCACCCTTGCAGTTCGCTCTCATTACTCACTTAATCCTCACTTAGCGCCTTCCTGTGAAGAGAGTCAATGTCATCACCCAGGTTACACAAGAAGGAAACAGAGACAGAGAGAAGTTGATTCTAAAGCTCATCTCTTAGAAAAAGCTAAGGGGGAAGGGGGGAGTCAGGGGGTTACCTGAGACCTGCTTGGCCCACCTCCCCTTTGCATTCTGGAAGCAGCTCAAGTCCTCAAATGGCTCTACAGAAACAGCCTACAGCTCAGGGAGTTTATGCTTTCTTAGCATGAATTAGAGATGGACATTCCTATTTTTCATGGAGGCATTAACTGAACCTCCTTCCCATCTTAGAGACCCTTTCCCTCTCCTCACCCCCGTACACACGCTTTCCCAAGACTCTGGAGAATCCCCGCTCCTGCACCGACCTCCAGACCACGGAAGCTAATTTAGGGTGATCAGCTCAGCAGGGATCTAAGTGCTGTCTCTCAGTTCTTCCGCAATGAGCCAGAGAGCTCCACAGTGATAAGTAACAGCTCACAGATGCCGAGGGCCACTGCCTCCGTGCAGAACCAGTCAGCCTGTCCCTGTCTCACAGTTGCAAACACAGTTGTCTCACAGTTTCTGAACCTCCGGCGTGAACTCCACAAGTAAGCCAGCTGCCTCACACTCCCCGACCACTGGACTTGAAAGCAATGAGGCAAAGATGGCAAACGGTTCAGCACAACGTCACCAGCCATGAGTTCAATGAAAAACACTCATCACTCTGCAAATGAGTCGGAGGTAGCATCATTTTTCTATTAATAAAGGGACACATCATCATCACCTTCTCATCAGAAGAATCCCCCATTGCTCCTGTCCACTCTAAGTATGTTCAGGGACCTGGAAGTCACATCATCTCAGAGATGACCTAAGTCCGTGGTGAGTTACGGTGAAACATCTTTGGGTTTCTGAGTCTAGGGAACACTCAGAGTTCCAATAAATGGTTTGTTTTCGGGCATACAGAGGAAATGTATCAAGGTGACTCCTTGTACTAAAATGAAGGGTTGCAACTGGGCGACTCTTTACGCCATCTGCAAGAGAATTTTATCAGCTACACTTCTCTTAGCAATAAGCTGAGCCCCTTACAGTTGCACTCTTCTTCTTGGGGCTACTGGAATATTTTGTTTTAAAAAACAATCATGTAGCACTTCATATTCCCTAATGAACAGAATTTAGAGGGATGTACTTCACGTTTCCTACAAAGGCTGGAGGTAAGAATGCTCACCATTCTTCTCCCCTTGCCCTATGCTTTGACAAGGCTGTAGTTGGAGATATGTTTGGATATCTTAAATGGAAGGGGTAGAGAGACAGGCAAAGAAGAGATAGGGTACATCAGTGTCTAATCTGAGAATTAGGGTGATTGTATGAGAACATAGGACAGGATTAATCCTTCCTATCTGTTTAGCCTTCAGCTCTACTGACCTAAGGATAAGATTACTCTAAGGATAAGATTTTGGAATCAATTATTGACTCACTTAGAAGGCTTCCCAGGTGGCTCACAGCAAAGAATCCACCTGCCAATGCAGGAGATGTAAGTTCAATCCCTGGGTCAGGAAGATCCTCTGAAGGAGGAAATGGCAACCCACTCCAGTATTCTTGCTTGGGAAATCCTGTGGACAGTGGAACCTGGTGGGCTGCAGTCCATGGGGTTGCAAAGAGTCAGACATGACCGAGCACACACTTGATACACTTGCTAGATCCTCTGTTCTAAAGGGCTAATCTAAAGCATTCTATCCTGTATTTTTCAGAATGAATTCAATGGATAAGATTAAGATCCATCCAGTCTAACAATGAACATGGATATATAGTTGGCAAGAAAAGCATTTAGTATCTTACTTGGAATCTTTGGCTTGCTTCTCAGAATACCCATAACTCTAATATCTGTATATTAATTTTATGGCTTACAAATCATTTTCCTATATATTACCACTGTTAACAGTTTTAAGTATCCTGGTGAGATAGGTAGAGGGGATATATGGTCCTCACATTACAGATGGGAAAACAGAGATGCTATGCAGTTACTTGCCTGAGATCAAGCCCAAGGTGATGAGATTCCAAGGCTGAAGATGAATCCCATGCCCTTTTGGTTATATCATGGCACGTTTGGATTTCAAAATTTGAGTTTACATGGAAACCATTTCTCTTCACAAATCCCCATTCAGTTCAGTTCAGTTCAGTTGCTCAGTCATGTCCAACTTTGCGACCCCATGGAACTGCAGCACACCAGGCTTCCCTGTCCATCACCAACTCCTGGAGCTTACTCAAGCTCATGTCCATTGAGTCGGTGATGCCATCCAACCATCTCATTCGCTGTTATCCCCTTCTTCTCCTGCCTTCAATGTTTCCCAGCATCAGGGTCTTTTTCAATGAGTCTGTTCTTTGCATAAGGTGACCAAAGTATTGGAGCTTCAGCATTAGTCCTTCCAATAAATATTCAGGACTTTTTGAGTAACTTTTGAGTAAGATCCTATAATTATCCCCATTTTGCAGAGGACACAAAAGAGGCATAGGTGTGTTAGTCTCTTGCCCAAACAGCACAGTTCAATTCAACACAGTCTGGTTCCTGAGACTGTTCTTAAACATACAAGATGTGTTATCCAACTTAATTCTTATACCAACCACAGGGGAGAGGCATTATGATGCCCTTAATTTGTAAAGAAGGACACTGAAGTTTAGAGGAGTTAGGGTTCCTGACCAAGAAAGGACACAGAGTCAGTAAGCTGAGGGGCTGGAATCCAGGGTTTCCTTCCCTAAATCCCATCACCTAGTGCAGAGCATCTCAACCAGGGGCAAGGTCCGACTACCCTGGCTGCAGAAGGGCTATGTTACGATGGCCTGAAATTACACTTCCTAAGTCTCTTCTTTCACTCTTTGACAATGATAAACTCACTTTGTACACACTACCCTTCATAACGTTCTTAGGAAGAATTAGTGAGGATATCCTTCCCACTCAGAAACCAGATTCTCACAGGAAGGTACATTTAAAAAGTCTACTGGGACTTCCATGGCCAGTCCAGAGATGAGGACTCCACGCTTCCATTGCAAGAGACGTGGGTTCAGTCTCTGGTTAGGGGACTAGGACCCCAAGTGCTGCCTGGCACAGCCAAAAAAATAGACAGGAAAAAAAAAAAAGAAAAGCCTACTAATGAAATGAGAACTATGAAATGTTTAACCTAAATGCCAGTACATTGAAATGCACATCCAGCAAATATAATCAAGAGGGCATTATGCAGATTAGTGCACAAAACTCATCACTGTTAAGTGAGATTAGAAAATTGTACAGTAAGAGCTTCATAAAGATTGCCTGGTTACCACAGGCAATAATTACACAGGGCATGTGGCATTACAAGCAACCATTTTGTCTTTATGTGAGGCTAAGTGTGAGCTTTGGGGAAGTAACTGGCTGATGGGTGAAAAAGAGAAAAGAATATCCAGCATCTGTGTTAAAATACTCCACATACCCATCAGAACAACCAAATGCTCACTACTTACATTGCTGTTTAGTCAATAAGTCCTGCCTGACTCTTTGCGATCCCGTGGACTGTAGCCTGCTAGGCTCCTCTGTCCGTGGAGTTTTTCTCATGAAGAATACTGGGATGGCTTGCCATTTCCTTCCCTAGGGGATCTTCCCAACCCAGGGATAGAATTCATGTTGCCCGCATTGCAGGCTGATTCTTTACCGCTCAGCCAACAAGAAGGCCCCAACCAACTATCAGACACAAAATCACTGAGTAATCTTTAGGGGGCTTTTCCTGTTTATACTTTGGTCCTTTTTGAATTGTGTACCATGTGTAGACAAGTTTAAAAAAAGTCCCCTCTCATTATGAACCCCAAAGCTCCCTTTCTTCTTTCCTTGATGGACTCTTACACGCTGAGATTAAAATAATTGCCAGTTATGTGTAAATGATCCATAAATGAAGATGTTTTCTGGGTGAGTAGGATCTATATCTCAAAAAAAAGAAAATCTGAACTCTGTGGAATGTGAGCATATAAGAGAATTTTTGATCAAGGAGTGATGCAAATACTCTATTTGAGAGGAAGCTCTCCTTATCGGTGAGTCAGACCTGGATTTGAAACCTAGTTCTTTCATTTTGCTAGATGGTATGAGTATGAACAAGTTTCTTCAGTTTTTTTTTTTTTTTTTTAATTTGAACCACTTTTAAAGTCTTTATTGAATCTGTTACAATATTTCTTTTACTTTATGTTTTGGTTCTCTGGACTCAAGGCATGTGGGCTTTCAGCTCCCTGACTAGCGAAGGAACCTGCAGTCCCTGCATTGGAAGGAGAAGTCTTAACCACTGGACCTGTCAGGGGAGTTCCCTTCTTAAATTTTCTGAGACTTGAATTTATCTAGATCATCAGGGATTATAATAATTATCTCATGGGACTGTAAGGAGGAGTAAATGACATGATGGATACAAAACACTCTGCGCAATGCCTCGTACACTGTGTTCAGTATATCCTCGTCTCCTTTCTTCCCATGCCATTATTTTCCTCAATGAGACAAAGGAGAAGTAATGCAAATAGCATCAGTAGTATATGGAAACGCAAATGCATGCTTTTCCTTCATTTCTGTGAATGGCTTTGCAAGAGATTCACAGTTGATGGGAGAGACTAAGCACTTAGATAAGCAATGGCCTACAAATGGCAGGGCACAGTGTTTCCCTGTTAGCTTAATTCAACACATTTTATTGAGTATCCATAGTATGCTAAGCATTGTAAGACAGGGGTGTAGCAATGAACAGATCAGATGAAAATACTTGCCCTCATGAAGCTTATATTCTAGTGGAGGGAAAGTGATCAGAAATAAACAAATGAGACGCAGTAGTTTAATGCTGATAAGTGCCAAAGAGAATGCTGAAGCAGTGAAGGGACATAGTTTATTCCAGCATAGGGAGAGCATGGCAGTTTTAAATGAGGTTATCAGTTAAGGCTTCACTGGTAAGGAGACATTTAGCAAAGACCTGAAGGAAGTTAAGAGAAATGAGCCATTGCAGTTGACCTTGAAAAGGCACAGTTTTCATGATTCATCAGCAATTCTTTGGATCATCTTTGTAATATAGACACACAAAAAGATACTAACCACAAGCTCCCAATTTCAAATCATGTGGTGATGTAGTCAGACACGAGCATTTGAATGCAATGTCTCAAACGTTCCAGTTTAACATGTTCCCTGGCTCAAAGCACATGTGCCAAAGGTCTCAGTATGTTTCTTCTTCTCATCTCCATTGGCTTGGAGCTTCTCCAGGAGTAGCTTAAACAGTATCACTGTTCTTGGAATTCTCCCAAGCTAAGTTCTAGCCTAAAACTTTTTTGTTATAGACCTCTAAAATCATGGAGGTGGGGGTTGGGGATGGGAATCCCTGTGGTACTGTGAGAAAACCTTTTGGTATCCGAGACAGTGTTATAGTCATCAGTAATACATTCATGAGAGTTAGTCAACTTCAGTTTCAACATTTGTCCTGTGGGGGAGATTGCTACTTCTGATGGCAGCTCATTCTGCTCTCTGACTGCTTTAATTATAAGAAATAATCAACTATTTGAGCAAAAGTCTGACTCACTCTACCTCCAAAGCTTGACTCTTGCTAGTTGGTTAATGTATGAGTAGTTAAACTTACAAAAATATTTATTATATCGAATGTCCCCAACATGGAGGGTTGAGGGCATATTTTGTTAACTTCAGGTGATTTATTATGCAGAAGACTGAGATCCTGGCCTCGTAAGCTTATAATCCATTCACACATCAGGAACATGTCTGCCTCCTCCTCTCCACATAGTTGTTCAGAAACTGCTGAAGACGATGATCCTGTTTCTTCCAAGTCTCCTCTTTTCTTTTTCTCTTGTTTTGCTAAAAATATCTCCAAAGTCCTCAACCTTTCTGATGATGATCAATGTTATACTAATATAAGGACTTCCCTGGTGACTCAGAGGTAAAGAAGCCACATGCAATGCAGGAGATGCAGGAGACGTGGATTCGATCCCTGAGTCAGCAAGATCCCCTAGAGGAGGAAATGGCAACCCACTCCAGTATTGCTGGGAAATTCCCATGGACAGAGGATCCTGGTGAGCTATAGTCCACAGGGTTGCAAAAGAATCAGACAAAATTGAGCACACACACATACTTATATAAGAGAAACTCCCAGAGAACAGACAAAATAAAACACAAAAATCAGAAATTCAGAAATGATCCTTTGTATATTATTAATTTTCCATAGATGTTCAGTTTAATCTGTTATGCTTTCTATATAGATAATTGAAGCAATACTACTTGTTTACACTAAAACTAATATCCAGTTTTTCCTTATTCACAGAATGGCACTTTGTCTATTTATGACCTTTAGTAAGAAGATGCCAGAAAGGTTGGCATTAGTACATTACACAGTTTGTAGGCAAGTGCACTCCTATAAAATTCACATACATGATTTCAGTGTGTTTAAATGGCAGTAGGCGGTGATTTGAGGAGACAAGAAGGCTTCCTACAAATTAAGGTTGCAATGTATGTGAATGTACTTAATTTACAGAATCAATAGCTTTTCTGTTTCCAAACCTCATACTTTCAAATGCAGAAGAGACAGAAAATGTAACACTCCTGGAAATGATATGAAGAAAGAATATAGACTTATAGCTTATAACACATCATGCCCAATAATAAAATGAATATCAGGATGGGAGAAGCTCTACAAAGTCTTATGATCTTTTTTCTTCTTTAAGTGGCTCCAAAAACGTTTTAAGAAATCACTTCAGGACCAAAATCAAAATAACAGAATACTATTTAAATTGTGGAGAATTTTAACTATCTGTCTCAGCAATGAAAAATAAGAGGTTCTAATGACATTTTTAGGGAGAATTTTATTTATTTGGGCTTCTCCAGTGGCTTAGCTGGTAAAGAATCCACATGTAATGTGGGAGACCTGGGTTCGATCCCTGAGTTGGGAAGATCCCCTGGAGAAGGGGATGGTTACCCACTCCAGTATTCTGGCCTGGAGAATTCCATAGGCTATACAGTCCATGGGGTTGCAGAGAGTCAAACACCACTCAGCAACTTCACTTCACTTCACTTTATTTATTTATTTATTAAGATGTACTTTATATACAATTTCATGAAAGTTTAAGATGTAAAATATGCTGGTTTGAAGAAGATACATATAATTAGCCTTTGTAGTCACTTTACATCAGAGGTTTTAAATCCTTTTACATTTTCTCATTAAATCCCCCCAATACATTTCTTCACATGCAAACACACCTCCCACAATGCACAAGTCTAATGTACAAATAATCAGGGCAAGATAAATAAGATTTGTCTGTTTCTGTTATTGTTTTCAGATTTCTGGCTTTATCTTCTTGAAGTTTCAACTTCAGTCCACAAAAAGAACTACACTGTTTTACGTTAGGACATTTGTATTTTAGTAAGTATAGACAGAAATTAAAAAAAAAAAAAAAAGACTTCTAGCAACACAGAAAATATATTGCCACTATAATGCAATCTATGTAACTCAAAAAACTTCATTTTCTGCAAAATCACACTATAAAATCACAGTATAAAAACAGAACTTGTGAGAAAAATCACAGTAAGCATAGATCACTCCAGACCTATGAAACTTTATAACCAGAGTACAAATGAAAAATAGTAATTGGTAGCTAGGGAGATAATTTGGACCTCTGAGGCAAACAGCTCAGCAAGGCTGGAGGCAGCCACAGTGAGAGTTATTTAAAAAATAGAGTGAAAATGTGGGCTTCCCAGATGGCTCCGTGGTAAAGAATCGGCCTGCCAATGCAGGAGACTCGGGTTCAATTCCTGGGTCAGGAAGATCCCCTGGAGAAGGAAATGGCAAACACTCCAGTACTCTTGCCTGGGAAATCCCATGAGCAGTGGAGCCTGGTGGGTTACAGGCCATAGGGTAGCAAAATAGTAGACACAACTTAGCGACTAAACAACAACAGAAGAATGGAAATGCAGATTACATGCTAAACAGAGCTGCACCAGTGGGAGCTGAGATAAGAGACAGATATGGAGTTTTCAGCCAGTGTGCCTGCTATGAAGGTGGGCACAGGAGACAGAGAGATCTGCTAAACCTTCTATTGGGTTGGCCAAAACATTTGTTCGGATTTTTCCATAAGATGCTATGGAAAAACCCAAAGAATTTTTGGCCAACCCAATACAAGCCGCAAATTACACAAAGCTGAGCATTACTGCTCTATACAGAAGGCATTGAACTGAGGGATTTTTTATTTCTTTTTGGCTAAAGATTATAATTCTACTCTAGTAATCTGGCTTCTCTAGCCAAGAACAATTCATAAATAAGCCAAAGTAAATCGCCTATATACTAATATTTTCCTGCTTGTCAATCCCACACCAACTAATTCCCATTGCAGAATCAGGTATTTATATATTACAGCAGAATAAAATATATTAACATATTTTATATTTTATTGAAAAAAATTGTAAAGAAGGGACAATGATAAAGCTAAAAATAACATAACCAGTGTGGAATCTGTAAGGCACTTTTCTTCAATAAATTCATGCTTTTATTTCTAAACATACTGACATGGGTGACACTTTAGTTAAACTTGTCAAATAATAGTATGTAAGGCTAATATCAAGAAAGTGCAAATTTCAAAACATAGAAGATAGGAAATAATAAATATCACAGCAGAAATAAATAGATACAGAAAAACAACAGAAAAGACCAACAAAACCAGAAATTGGTTCATTGAAAGAATCGATCTTTAACTATACTGATCTAAAAGGAAAAGAGAAGACAGATGCTAAAATTCAAGAAAGAAAGAGGGAGTATTATTACCAATCTTACAAAGAAAAAAAAGGAGGGATTATAAGGCAGTACTCTGAAAATTCTATGTCAACAAGATAGACAAGTTAGAGGAACCAGGTAAAGTCCTAGAAAGACACAAATCAATGAAATTAACACAAGAAGAAAAAAAAATCTGAATACACCTACAAGTAAATCAGAAAACTCCCCAAGGAAGGCCAGTTCCCAAAGGCTTTGTTGATGAATTCTACCCAAACTTTAAAGTAGAATTAATATAAATTCTTGACAAAAATACAAAAAAAAGGAAACACCTCCCCATTCAAGCTACAAGGTCAGTATTACATTGCTACCAAAATCAAAGACATCACAAGAAAGAAAACTACCAGATAATATTCCTTTTAGAAATGGATGCAGAAATTCTCAACAAAATACTAGTAAACCAAATCCAGCAAAACATAAAAAAGATTAGACACCAAGACCAAGTAAGGTTATCCCCAAAATATAAGATTGGTTCAGCCTATAAACTTACTGTATTAGTACACAATACACCAGATTGATATTAATAAATTTAAGGCCAGAAACCACATGACCATCTCACTATATGCAGAGCATTTGTCAAAATACTATATCCTTTCATAAGCAAAAGACTCAACAAGAACAGAGTACATTCAGATTGGAAAGGAAGAACTAAAATTATATCTATTCACAGATGACATGGTATCAAAAATAGAAAATCCTATATAAGGCACACAAGTACTATTAGAACTAATACTTGAGTTCAACTAGGTTAAAGGATATAAAATCAATATATGAAAACTAATTGTATGTCTGTACACTTGTTAACTAACTATTCAAAAATGAAACTAAATAAATAATTCCATTTACAGTAGCATCGAAAAGAATGAAACATTTAGGAATATATTTTATAAAGGAAGTGTCTTGTGCATGGAGCAATATAAAACACCATTGTAAGAAATTAAAGAACACCTAAACGAATGGAAAGATATTTTGTCTTCATGAATACCATCGAAACAATAAAATGGGGAAAGAATTGTATTTTCATACATGGTTCTATGACAACAAGATGTCTACATGCTAAATAACACAGTTTGACCTTTACCTCACAGCATATACAAAAAGATTATCTCAAAATGGATCAAAGATCTAAATGCATGAGCTAAAATTGTGTAACTCAGAAGAAAACAGAGCAATAAATCATCATGCTCTGTGAATAGGCATTTAAAAAAAATTATACCAAAAGTATCACAAAACAGATATATGTGACATAATAGAAATAAATTAAACTTCAGCAAAAATTAAAAAACTTTTTGGCTTCAAAACATACCATCAGCAAAGTAAAAGACATCTGACAGAATGAGAGAAAATATTTACAAATCATGTATGTGACAAGGTACTTGTAACCAGAATCTCTAAATCAAAATCAAAATCCCAGAAAATGGTTTTTTTGTAGAAATTGACAAGCTGATTCTAAATAAACATCTTTTGAAAATACATGGGAACTAGAAGAGTCAAAACAAGTTTTATAAAGAACAGTGCTGGAGGAATTACTTTACCAGACTGCAAGATTTATAAAGCTAAGGCAATCATGTCAGTGTGGTATTGGCATAAAGATAAGTCAACAGATTTGTGGAACAGAAAAGAGTTACCAAAAATAGACCCACACATAAATAGTCAATTGAGTTTTAACAAATTCAAAGGCAATTTAGGGGAGAAAAGATCATTTTTTTCATAATAGATGCTGGAACAGTTCAAGAGCTGTGTGCAGAAAAAAAAGAACTTTGACATATATATTGTATCATATGTAAAAACCTAAAATGGATTATAGACATACAAGTAAAACCAAAAACCATAATCCGTCTAGGAAATAGCAGACAATTCTTATTATCTTGGTAAAGCGATACATTGGTATTTCTCAGATACAACACCAAAAACAAAATCCAAAGGTGGGGGGGCGTGGAGAAAAAAGCCTGGTGAACTCGGTTTCATCAAATTTAACATCTTTTCTACAAAAAAAAAATTAAGGAAATGAAAAAGTAAGCCTGACACTAGAAGAAAATGTATGTAAATCATACATCCGATAAAAAAAAAAAACTTGTATATGGAACATATTAAAAAACTTTGCCGACTCAATAATAAGAAAACAAATCAATAAATGAGCAAAATAGCTGCATAGTCACTTTACCAGAGAAGATTAACAAGTCTCAACATCACTAGTTACAGGAAAATGAAAATTTAAACCGCAATGAGATTCTATAACACACACACACACATTAAAATGTCAAAAATGTAAAAGACCGACTACACCAAAAGTTGGCAAGGATGTGGATTTACTGGAATTTCTGGAATTTCTATCCACCGCTGCTGGAAATGTCAAATAATTCAGTACCTTGGAAAACAGTTTGGCAATACCTTAAAACATGATACGTATGACTCAATATCAGCTGCATCACTTACTAGTTATCTCAGACAAAGTAAGCAGTTGGCCTATGTTCCCTGTCATTATGGACAATAATAAAATGCCCTGCCCTTCTCCAGAAGTTCTGCTTGCCTGTGTTACCCATGTAACCTGGTACAGAAGCGTATACATACAGGTGGGAAAAATGGAAGAATGTCAGTAGTAGGAAGTTATGTTTGGAAGAGAGGACAATCATAGTTTGAAATAAATATTCCTTAAGCTCTCTATTTTTGAGAGTAACAGAAACTAGCAGTTATAGACCCCATACTTTTTTATTAAAGTTTATACCATCTTTTGCATTTTTTTTTTTAATAAGTCACACGACGTGGCATGTGGGATCTTAGTTCCCTGACCAGGGATCAAACCCGTGCCCCCTGCAGTGGAAGGGTGGAATCTTAACCACTGGACTACAGGGAGGTCCCCGTATAGCCCATGTTTTGCAGCCATTCTGTTCATCTCTGGTTTCATACCGTCTTAAACCATCTTCTTAGCCTGACAGTATTTCCTCTTGTGTAAGGAGCCACTCCCCATAGCAAAGCACAGCTGGACAGAAGTCACTTTTCATTATTAAGCCACCCAATCAGATAGCACTTTTGTGTGTGTTTTTGGTGCCAAATAGAAAGGTCTAAATCACTCAAGCTCACATGAAGGCTAAACTGAAGTCAGATTTTATGAAGGAGAAGGGGTGGGGGGAGGGGAGGAGGAAGGAGAGAAAAAAAGAGGTGAGGAGCGGGGAGAGAGAAGAAATAAGTTCAAAATGTTCCATTAGGCTTGGTCTCTGGGAATTGACCGTGAGGCAAAGTATATGTGCTCCTTGGGGATTTGAAATGTTTTCTTGGCCAATCACTCTGTGAAAACATCCCCAAATTCCAAAAGAAGGAAAAGACTGAAACAGGAGAATATTCCACAGTCCCGGATGTACTTTTTAGGCTGCTGTCAAGGATGAGGCAAGATCTCATGGGGCCTGCAAAAGGTGGTTTATGTCAGAGTCCTATTTTTCTGTGCCTGTCTCAAGTGACTAAAGGTGAGAGACAGACAACATAGATAGCATCGGGCTTAAGTGATACAAAGGGGTAGGTGGGTCTGGGAAGGGAGATGGGGAAGGTGAATGACAAGAAAGAATTGGATGGAACTGGATGAGGAGAAAACCATGATAAATTTCAAGCATAAAGGAGAAGAAGTATAAATATAGTTAGCTTTATTTAAAAAAAAAAAAAAAAAAGCAAAATACGTCCTGAACAGTAAGGTGTGTTGTCAGGGAAAATTATACCATGTTTCCCAGAAATCTCTAAAAAGAGTCTCAGTAAAAAAAAAAAAATCAGAAATGAATTAGAGTGAAAGGAGAGCCTTGCTCGGCCAGTGAAAGAGAGCACCTACTTTATTATTTTTTTCCCAATTATTTTATTAGTTGGAGGCTAATTACTTTACAATATTGTAGTGGTTTTTGTCATACATTGGCATGAATCAGCCATGGATTTACATGTGTTCCCCATCCTGAACCCCCCTCCCACCTCCCTCCCCATCACCAATACAGTGTACTAATGCATATATATGGAGTTTAGAGCACCTACTTTATAACCTCCCGATCCCTGGGGCTCTCTATCTCTTTACACACAGTCATCCTTCTGGACTTAAACCACAAGCACTTGCTGATAGGCTGGTTTCTCATAAAGGTTGATCCTTTGCTTTAATTAACAGATTTTTACTTAAGACTCACTTTATCACTCTCAAATCACTGAGAGCATGATGAGGTCAAGAACAGCATAACTAAACAACACGAAAACATTAACAGGGAAAAACTGTTAGTAAGTCTATACTACCAAGTCGATCGTAGGAATTCCCTCTGCTAGGAAATATCCAAAAGCAAAGAAATAACTGGAATAAAGATACACGAATCTTTTATACAAAACAGGGCTTGATGCCTAAGGCAATGAAAAGGTGTTACTTTCATAAATATATTGATGATGATTAATTGGACATAGCAACAAGGACTTCCTTTATGCAAAGTAAGCACAAGACCAAACAGAGAAATGTTAGATTTGTCAAATTGAACAGAGCATTCCAAAAGTACTGCTACTTTGTACTCTTTACATGTTGGTGAACTACATGTCACCAGCCTTGCTTTTATGGAATGTTAGAATCTTTGAAAGTTCATATTTGCTTGTAAATGTTTCAAAAAAGGTCTTAACTAAATGAAAACTATTTAGAATAAGAATGTGTTTCCAATTTCAAGCTGTCAGGAGATGGGTTTACAAAGACTTGTGAAGTCATCATTCCATTATATATGGTTGCCTCGTATTCAATACCTAGTAATGGTTCAGTCTGGAGCTTCCCTGGCAGCTCAGCGATATAGAATCGGCCTGCCAATGCAGGCAATGCAGGTTCGATTCCTGGGACGGGAGGATCCCCTGGAGGAAGAAATGGCAACCCACTCTAGTATTTTTGCTTGGAAAATCTCATAGATAGAGGAGCCTGGTGGGCTACAGTCCATAGGGTCACAAAAGAGTCAGACATGACTGAAAGGACTGAGAGATAGAGAGAGAGATGAGAAGGGGAATGGTGGGAAGGATCAGGGGAAGAAAGACAAAGGAAAGAGCAGTGAACAACAGTAAGACTGGCAGAGAAGCAGAAGCTGTATTGGGAGGACTTGTAAGAAGTGTCCACGACACATTTGAAGCAATATCTCTACAACTGCAGAAGAAGAGTTGAAAAGAGATAGATCGGAAAGAGGGAGACCAGTTACGCAGAAGGTTTAGAAAGCCAAAGCCAGGTGATAAATGACAAAGACCTGCACTACAGTAATGTAGCAAAGATACAAAGAAATACTAACAGTTATTAGGAGATTCAGCAAATGTCAATATTAAGTCTGATCTTTACAGAGTAAAAATCTCTTATCTCAACTAAGAAAGCGAAGCATGACAAACATCACACAAGAATCCTGTCTCCTAGAGGTGTATTTTTTTATTTTTACTGGAGTGTAGTTGCCTTCCAATGTCGTGTTGGTTCCTGTGGTGCAACAAAGTGCCTCAGCTCTATGTGTACACACATCCTCTTCCCCGTGGACCTTCCCACCTCCTCACCGAACCCCACTCATCTAGGTCCTCACCGTGTGCTGAGCTCTCTGTGCAGTAGAGCTTGTGTAAATGGCATTTGGTCTGTGTTTTCTTGCATCTCTCCTTGGGATTTTGACTCTTCAGCAGGCAATGGGAGAGGTAGTCAAGGCTATAAGGATGAGCTGGGTGGACACTGTAAGACAATTTTGCCATAGAATGAGCTTCTTGATTTCAACAATGACAAGTAAAACCCCCTTGGAACCCTTGATTGCTAAATGAACATTGAGTTCAACAGGGTCAACACATGGCTAATTCCTAATATAAATTTTAAAGTGTAAAGGATTCAGTTGCTTTCCCATGAGGGGAAGCCCATAAACATTTGTGATTTCCCAGAAGCCAGAGGAGTACATTTAAAATGAGAGAAAATCCCATCTGCAATGTTCCCTTTTCCCTAACATAAACCTCACTTCTATGTTCCAAAAAAAATTTTTATTTTTTTTATTTTTATTTATTTATTTTTTTAATTGGAGGCTAATTACTTTACAATATTGTAGTGGGTTTTGTCATACATTGACATGAATCAGCCATGGATTTACATGTGTTCCCCATCCCGATTTCTTTTTTTTAAATTGATTTTTATTATTACTAATTTACCACTTAAAGATCACGATGAGAAAAGTCAGAGAGCTGAAAATAGAACTGGTGAGAGAAAAACCAGCAACACTGAAATAGTATTCTGAAGCATTTTGGTTGGGGGAGAGACATACTCCCGTGATCAGCAGCCAAATGGATAAGAAGAAGTTCTCAAAAACATAAGGGGTATCCCCTTCCCATTGGGTGGATCTCCAAGTTCCTCTGCCTGGAGCCAGAGTCTGAGGAGACAACTGTTCTGTGACACTATCCCTTCTTCATGCCACTGTAGCCTCTGAGAAGAGGCTTATTGGCACATTCATTAATTCAGCCAGCGTTTATTAAACACCTCCTGAGGGTGAGGCATAGTCCCAGGCTACAGAAATGTGATAAATGATGGAGGGCAAATCCCTACATCAGAAATTCTGCTGAATAATAATCAGTGACATGAGCATATATACTGAGAAAGTGATTGGATCAGTTGTTCAATCGCAAGTCGTGTCTGACTTTTGCGACCCCATGGACTGTAGCCCGCTAGGCTCCTCTGTCCATGGGGTTTCCCAGGCAAGAGAAAGGGTTGCCATTTCCTTCTTCTGGGGATCTTCCTGACCCAGGGATCCAACCCACATCTCATGCATTGCAGGCAGACTCTTTACCGCTGAGACACAGAGGAAGCTCGCTTAGATCAGATCTTGGTCTAATAACCTTGCTATTGGCCTTTCAAATATATTTTATTCATTTATTCAGATAACATTCATATGCCTTAAAAGTTCTGCAACTTATTCTAAGGAATACAATTTGCAATATTTAAGTAACTGAAGTTGCCATGGCAAATATGTCAAAAGGAACATTGAGGTGGGTCGTGCTAAGGCTGATAAGAATTCTGACTGGAAATTTTGCTTCATATTTCTCATTCACTGAGCTGGACCTGTCTTCCCAGGTCTACTGGGCATCAAAATCATCCTCTAGAGGTCTTCTTTTCCCCCAAAGTAACTAAATAACACCAAGCTTGGAGAGACAGGTGGCTTGCTAACGCCAGCTCGAAATGTAGATCTATTTAATATATAACGATGAATGTCACCAGGCTAACAGCTGCTGTCTTAGCACAAGTGGCAAATTTGGTCTCCCACTCTCCACTTTTATTTCAATTTACATGGACCTGTGAGGAAACATGTTGAGACTCAGAAAGCCCCCAGGATCTTTTTCTTGGGAACTTTCCAAAGTCAACCATGACATCCAGCCCTTTTTTCTTTTCCTTTTAAACATGCCTTTCATCATGTGACCACAGAAAGCACCGGCAAAATGAAAAAACAACTTAACCATTGTAGGAACAGGGTATGGGTTGGGGCATGAATGTTTTTAGGGTTAAGAACCTATAGGGACAGACTTCAGAAGAGGCCGAGTGGGTAAACATCACTTAATCTGAGAGACGTTTCCCAAAAGGATCCCAGGGAATCAACCATGGTGATCAGTATGAGCCTCACTGTGGCTCAGAATACATCCAACTACCAGTGAGTCAAAGAGCTTCTCTTTGAGGTCAGATGGGCTCAGGTCCAAGGCACAGAGGTACATCTTTTCAAACTTTCATCATTTTTTTTTTGGTCAGCTGGACATTATTTAATAATACATTAGAAGACCAATCACTGTTCTTAAATTGCAGCTCTCAAGTCAATCTCTCCGATTAGTTCTATCTCATGTTCTGTACTTCAAAGCCCTTGTTGATGACATCACAATAGCCTCATCAATAAATCTCATCAATAAAGCTGTGCTCTGTATACTTGATTGACAGAAGAATAAGAAACTCATAGAGTGGAAGAAGAAGGGGAAGGTATATTTTGGGAGTTTGGGATCCACATGCACACATCATTATATTTAAAATGGGTAACCAACAAGGTGCTATTGTATAGCTCAGGGAACTCTGCTCAATGTTATAGGGCAGCCTGGAGGAGAGGGGAGTTTGGGGGAGAATGGATACATGTATATGTATGGCTGAATTCTTTGCTGTCCACCTGAAACTCTCACAACATTACTAATCAGCTATACTTCAATATAAAATTAAAAGTGTAAAGAAAAAAAGGAAATTTGTTTTGCTATCCTCATCTTATTTTGTGGACCTTATCTTTTCTTCCATTTAGAGATCATTGATTTCTTAAATTTAGCAACAACCTGTACTACTCATATTAAGTTCTTGTACACACACTAAAAAATATTCCTAAATTCACCAACACTTAGTGAGGTCTCAGTTTTCTAACTCATAAGGCATGTCAATGTCTGTACCACTTCCCTGGCTCTTAGCTGGAACATTTTCTTTCTTTTTTTTTGTTTCTACAATTAAATTGCCAGTTTCCTGAGGGCAGGTACTACATCTTTATTTCCTTCACAATTTCTGCTCACAGTACAGTTTAATCACAGGGAAGATAACTATTTGCTGGCAACAAAAATTGTAAAATTTTGAATCTGTGCTTTCTAGGTCTAGGTTAAGAGAGGGGAGTAAAGAGAGATGGAAAGGAAAGAATAAAGTTATAAAGTGTCATGAATTCCATTGGCTTCATTCCCCCCTATTTCTCTCAGGTCCTGCAGAAATTCTGTGTCTGTGAAAACTGGGAGAACACGTACTAAGTGTTCAAGTAGACACATTAATTGTATAAGAGTGGGTAGCCATTTCCTTCTCCAGGGGAATCTTCCTGACCCAGGGATCGAACCCAGGTCTCCCACATTGCAAGCAGATTCTTTACCCACTGAGCCACTGGAGAAGCCCCATTTTTTGTTTTTTAATTTTACTGGCAATGGAGCATGAACTCCATGAGAGCAGCAGTTTGGTCCATTTTGTTCCTTATTGTATCCACAGTGCCTAGAACAGTGCCTGGTACATAGTGAATAGTGAATAGTCACTGAATAAATACAAAGGACTGAAATCAGAATCTCTCCCTGAAACCACCAAAAAATCACTCAAAGCAATATTACCATCAGAGAACAGCTGAGCATGTAGAGGCAGCAAAGATAATCTCATCTTATTTGTTTCATTATACTACACAGGCAGAAACTGAGATAACAAGAGGAAGGAGACTCTAGACTTCCTAACTCTTCATTTCGTTGGCTGATTTAGTTTCCCTTTTACATAAAACATTAATGGCATAAAGAGACAGGTTTCTTACACCATCGTCTCCCAGTGGGAACTGTTACAGTTGCCTGTGAAGACATATGGGCTTCCCTGGTGGTTCAGTGGTAAAGAATCCTCCTGCAATGTAGGAGATGCCAGTTTGATCCCTGGGTTGGGAAGATTCCCTGGAGAAGGAAATGGCACCCCACTCCAGTATTCTTGCCTGGGAAATCCCATGGACAGAGGAGACTGGCGGGCTACAGTCTACAGGGTTGCAAAGAGTTGGTTACAACTTAGCGACTAAACAATAACATGAAGACATATGCCGGGAACAGGTACAAAATTGTACTAGGCACAAGGAAAAAGAAAAGAAGGAAAGTAAGGTTATTTTGAAGACAGAATTCAAACTTCTTATTAGGTAATCTGAATCAGTGATGTTTTATTGTTCTCAGTGACATTTTGATCTATTATATTCTTGACAATAGGACAGTGGAAAAGACTGGTGTCAAGTAGCTGATTTCATTTGTAAACAGAAAGGCTACTTTCCCTAAAGGAGAACATGATAAGGCAGTTCACTCTTGGTTGTTTTGCCTCTTGTTATCTTGCTCAAAAAGAGATAATAAAAGCTATAGATAGATAGGCACTAAACAGTTTCCCCTACAATGAGAGGTGTGTTCAGAAACCATTACTCTCTAGGCTTGGAATAACTATTGGAATTACTCTCTAGAACCGGGTAACTTTCACATCTCATCAAGATGAAAAGTTTGGTAGAACAAAATAATCTAGATTCATAACAAGCCTAAGGCAAAACTGACTTTGAAAAAAGATGGTGGTCTTCTTGGGTTTTGAGATTGAGTGTCCATCTCACCTTTCAAAACTGTAACTTTGCATCCCCCTCAAAAAAAGACATCTTCATATTTGAACCATTGGTTTGGGAAAGAGTATCGAAAGGTTATAATGTGTCTGCTTTAATCTCCACTCTCTCATGCTACTCTAGAGATTTCAGCTACTGGACAATGATGATGATCAGTATCACAAAGCCTGGCTCAAGAGCAAACAAAAATGGCAAATCTTCAGACCAGACTTTGGACCTTGCATTAGTTTTGTTGTTGATCAGTCGCTAAGTTGTATCTGATGCTTTGTGACCCCATGGACTGCAGCATGCCAAGCTCCCCTTTCCTCATTATCTCCTGGAATTTGCTCAAACTCATGTCCATTGAGTCAGTGATGTCATCAAGGATGCAATAGACTTACCAGGAGAGAAATCCCTGTGAGGTCTAGACTGAGCCAAGGGCTGATTAGTTCCTCTTATCTCAAAGCTGAAGAATCCCTTCCAACTTTCACTATTATGATCAGTGCGTTAGTTGTATTGATTGTCATTGGTAATACTCTTTTATACAAGTAGCATCACTTCCAGTTTACATGCACTTTATGTACATCTCTTGTTGTCAGCAAAAATAGAACAGGAATCATTATCCCAATTCTCCAGATGAAGAAAATCATCCTCATATGAGGCTATGCATTCATGTCACACATCCAGCTCACCTGGGTGGTAAAGAGCTGACTTCCGATGCAGAAATCTTTTCTCTACCCCTCACTGTCCCCACATATCATGGTTGATTCTGCAGGCTGATGTCCTGTGATAGACCAATCCATTACCAGATGGTGGCTAAAGCCATAAAGAGTAGTTTAGTGAAAAAACCCTGAGTCCAAGTTCTGACTTTGCTTCTGAATTTACTTCTCTGAATTTACTCCCTGTCACCTTGGACAAATCACTCAACTTCTGCTTCCTCATTTATAAAAAGGAGAGATTTCCACCAGCCATGGGTCCCTAGCCTGACTGTGCATTGGCATCACCTTGAGGGACTTCTGTAAAATATAGATTCCTGGGTTCCGTGTGAGTCTCTCGAATCTGGGGCTGGGACCTAGAAATCCACATATTTGAACCAATTTCAAAGGTTTCCGATGAAGCCGGTTGGGCAGCTGAAAGTCTGTTAGAATCCTTTTAGCTTTAACAGTCTGTTATTGTGGGTTTATTATCCATTAGGTAGGACTGGTATGAGAGGGCTATCAGTCACAGACCAGGGAGCAATTTACCAGTCTGGGAAGAGCAGGGAGTCAGGAAGGAACATGTAAACAAAAATTAAAGACGAGGGTTTTGTCAGATATGCAAGGTGGGGAGGGACAGACGTCATGGCAAGTCAGGGGGAAATGAAGGTGTACAGTTTGACTAAAGCGAGTGCTTTATCCAAGAAAAAGACTGTGTTGAGCAAAGAACACTGATACGTGAAAGATCACGACTTGGTGAGTTTCAGGTCAAATCAGGAAGCCCTTTGCGCACATCTTTATTGCTAGCTATCTTCTTCATTATGTCCATCTCTCGGTGAAAAGCAAAAACAAACAATAAAATTTTAAAGGTCACCACCATTCACCAGAAAAACAGAAACACATCCTGTCTGATTCAGCCTATAGGCAAAAAAGGTGGAGATTTCATATAAGACAATGGCCAGATTTCTTTTCATCAAAATTTTTTTTTAGAGAACATTGAATATAATCTTTAGAGCAGCATATAACTTTCCTTGGCAAAACTCAAAAGGAAAAAGAAAAGAAAAAAGCTGGCAGTTACATCCCTCTGACTCTGATTTATGGCTACAGAGATAGTTTCAATCCCCATCTTAAAAGATGAAACCTCTTGTTTTCCTTATAGAGGGTCAGGGGCAAAAATCATAAATTTTATCTCCATTTGGGTATATCCACTGAGATCATCTAGATGCTACACCTCAGTGTGTTAAATTCACAGGTAGGAAGACAGAAAAGGGAAAAGTTGGCGTCACGTTACCTCTGCCAGGTTTGAGTAGGAAGCCCGCTGGTGGTTACCCTCAGTGACTAATCTATGAGAAATAAAACACGCTTACCTGTTCCTTGTCCCCTCCCCCACTCTGATTTTATTTTTTCTTTTCAATACATAAACTCTTTCATTCCACCAACATAAGCTTCCTGAGGGCCAGGTGTTCGTTAGCTGCTCACTTATTGCTGAATATCCAGTTGTCAAGAACAGTGTATGGGATGGATTCCAGAGGTACTTGTTGAATGCATCAATTTAAGTCACAACTTACAGCTCTTCTCACCACGGTCGGGAGAGCTCTGTGGGTTTACAGAACTAGGTTTTCAGGTCAGGCTGTGAACTTCCTGTAACCAAAATCTACCCCTTGGTGGTTGGTTGGGGAGCTGAGATCCTACATGCCTCGTGGCCAAAAAACCAAACATAAAACAGAAGCAATACTGTAAGAAATTCAGTAAAGATATTAAAAATGGTCCACATTAAAAAAAATCTTAATAAAGCAGATAAATAAAACTTTGATGGCAAATATTTACAAAGAAGTCAGTTAAAATCTTGAGAAATACTTTCTTGGGTGGGTTTGCAAACCTTAATCTTATCTCCAGAGAGATATGTCCTCTCCAGGGTGGCAGTTCTGAGAAATGTTGAGTAATTCAATCAGTTTGGCGGGATATCCCAGTTAAAGAATCTCCACGTTTTCAGCCCAATATCTTTCTTTAGACAAAATGTGAGCTCTATTGTTAACAAGAGGCATTGTCTCCTGAACCCATTTTCAAGCAAGCATAAAGGTATTTTGGCTTTGTTAATTTATTTACTTGTATAGTTTATTCTGTTATAAAGTGAACTATTTTGCAAAAGTTAATTATAATTATCTGCTTCCCAGCTGAGGATCCAATCTTTCTCTTTTGTTTTTTCTAACAGACCTGGATCCTGTCACCTACTAACCTGGTCACCTTGGCAAGTTATCTGTCCTCTTTGAACTCCAGTTTTCATGAGTAAAAATGGAAATGATGATGATTCATACTTCATAGGGCTGCTGTGAGGATGGAGTGACATAATTCATGTAAAGCTTCTAGAATGTCTTCTGAATTATAAGAACATATAGAGTTAATTTATTGTTATTATCATTATTGTCATCTCATCCATATCATTCCTAATTTAAAAGTGAAAACACTATACCATAGTTTGAACTCTCTCTGGCTTTTTTTTTTTTTTCCATTTTTAAACACTTTTCACTTTTAGATGTTTATATTTAACCAAATATGATCAAGTGCTTTGTATAAATTTACTTTGGGGTATTAAATGACTATTTCTACACCAATTTTTAATGATAAGGTGCATTTCAATAATGATTGAGAGATTGTTCTTAATGAACTTTTTGTATAAGTCAACTAAATTTATAATTTGAGAGGCTAAATCCATAGTGATTTCTTGGTTATTTTTGGCTATTTACTGGTTTTGTTTTAACCATAGCTAATTTATAATCATATCACGTTCATCTTTATTTGTATCGTTATTAGTAACTTGGAAGATACTGTTTAGAGGATTATATGTAATTTTAAAGACTAATTTATTCCCAAGTGTTTATTACCAGTCTCCTGGATACAGCTAATATGTAACTAAGAATACAAGAATTATTCCAAAGGCAATGTAAGTTATTCATTTTTTTTATCAAGGATGTATTGAGGACTACTCTGTGCCAGGCCCTATGTTGAGGATGTTCCAGGAACAAGATGCATCGTTGCCTTCATGGAGACTTTATTCCAGACTATAAACCAACATACAAACAAAGCAAGGAAGACAACCAGATAGCGAGGAGCACTCCGGAGAGCGGACATCATGGTGGCTCTGAGGATACTTTAGATTAGGGACTTGGCACTTTAGATTAGGGACTTGGCACTTTAGATTAGGGACTTGGCCAAGACCTTTTTCTAAGTAGAAGATACATTCATGGGATGATAAGGAAGAGCTAATCTTGCAAGGGTCAAGAGAAGAGTTGCAGGAGGAGAAAACAGTTGATGTGGAGGCCCCATGCTGAAAACCTCTCAGTATCTTTAAGAAATAGGAGGAGGCCAATGAGGTTGGAGTCAGACGACCATTGTGTAGCCCAGATGAATAGGACAGTAGCTTTAACTTGGCTGATGGAATTGAAAGTGAATAAAAATGAACAGACTTGAGATGTTTTAAAGGTAGAGGCAACAGGGCCCGCTGGTCAACTAATAAGATGACGAGAAAGTGAAAAGAAATAACTTTCAAACTTTGGGCTTGAGGTTCTTGAGTGGACGGTAATAAGGTTTACTAAAACATAGGAGGCTGGGAATGGGAATGGTGACTAGGACTGGAGGACAGAGGACAAGGACTCTGTTTTGTTAATAAAAAGTTTCAGAGATCTCTGGACATCTACCTGGAGACTTCAAGATGGCAGTTAGGTAGTCAAGTATGACGTCCAGGGTAGAGATCAATTTTGAGAGTCATAGGTGCAGAGATCACACAGATCACCAAGGGTGGTTTACCTAGAAAGAGTAGAGAAAAAGATTTCCAGAAACACTCCATCCACATTTATTGGTCAAGCAAAGAAGGTAAAACCAGCAAAAGTCCTTCAAGAGAAGGATCTAATGAAAGATGATAAGAGGAAAGTTAATGAGGATGGTAAGAGAAAAACCAAGGGGGCATGATGTTCCAAATGGCAAACTAAAGAAGCATCTCGAGCAGGAAAGACTGGTCAACAAGGTTGAACACTGCAGAAACACAATAAAACAAGAGCAGAGAAATGACTGGATTTGGCAACATGGAAAGTGACGTGAACAGGTAAGGATGGCATATCCCAGGGATGGACTAGAGTGGGGAAATGGAAATGACGACAACTTTTTCAAGAAGTTTGGCAGTGAAAGGGAGCAGAGCAGCTTAGTAGCCGTGCATCAAGGGAGGGTGTTGAGATCTGAATGCTTGTGTCTTCCCCCCTGCAATTCATATATTGAAAGTTAATGCCCAACTTCATAGCATTAGAAGGCTGGACCTTGGGGTGATTAGGTCACAAGGATGAAGACCTCATGAACAGGACTAATGCTTTTATTAGAGAGGCCCTAGAATGCCTCTTGAAAGGAATCTGAAAAGCCATTTTATTGACATAACTGTGATAAACTCTGGCCTGCAAATCTTGCCTGAATTGAATGGTAATTAGCTTCCGGGTTACGTGGAAACATAGATTTAAAACAGAATGGCAGTATTAGTTGTTATTAGTATGTAACACTGCCAGGGCAACACATTTTTTTAACCTAACAATTAAAAAATATAGAATGATAAGTATATAAATGAGGGTGAGAAGCCAAAGAGTAGGACTTCCCAGGTAGCCCAGTGGTAAAGAATCCACCAGACAAGCAGGAGATGCGGGTTTGATCCCTGGGTCAAGAAGATCGCCTGGAGAAGGAAATGGCAACCCACTCTGGTATTCTTGCCTGGGAAATCCATGGACAGAGGAGCTTAGCAGGCTACAGTCTACACAGTCCCAAAAGAGTCTGACAGGACTTAGCGACTAAACCACCATCACCAGTGAGACACTCTCAACTATTAAAATTCTCTTTAAAATCTATATTCCGAGGGTGGGATGTTTCTAGAGAACAGCATTGAAACATGTATATTACCTAGGGTGAAACAGATCACCAGCCCAGGTTGGATGCATGAGACAAATGCTCAGGCCTGGTGCACTGGGAAGACCCAGAGGGATCAGGTGGAGAGGGAGGTGGGAGGGGGGATCGGGATGGGGAATACATGTAACTCCATGGCTGATTCATGTCACTGTATGACAAAACCCACTACAATACTGTAAATTAATTAGCCTCCAACTAATAAAAATAAATGAAAAAAAAAGAAAAAGAAAAAAAAAAGACCAAAAAATAAATAAATAAAATAAAAGCACACAATGAAAGTAAAAAAAAAAAAAGAATCAGGGAAAAAAACAGGAGCAATCTCCTACATGTAGAAACACTCTCAGGGAGTAAGAGAAGGAGCTCTGCTTTGATCCTTCTTTACTGGAGCTTTTATCCTAATGTATGGCTTTTAGGTAAAATTCAGTGGCTGCCACAGTGCCCAACACAGGGTAGGCATTTCATGCATAAATGGAAGTGCCCCTGCCAGAGTGAACAGAGGCTGTTTCCTTCTGAGCCGGCCTTGTGAATAGGATTCCTGTAGAAATGTAAAGGGCTCTGTGCTTATTTTAAAGCTCTATCTCCATCTCGAAATTCTTAATCATTTTTGAACAAGGGACCTGACCTCTTCATTTTGCCCCTGGCACCTTATTTAGCTGTCCTGTTCATCCACTTTCTCGGCTATCTCTCCATGTGATCAATCGACCTCCTAAATATCTCTCAAGTCAGCACCATTGTTTCAGTTTTCACTGCTGCCGCTATCACTGGAGCCAGAAGGTACCCTCATCTGGACGAGTGTGAGGCCTTCCAGTTGTGTTATTGTCCAATACAATTTCCAGCATATGTTCAGAGGACAAGTTTTAAAGCATAAATCTGGGGACTTCCTGGTGATCCGATGGTTAAGAATCCGCCTTCCAAATGCAGGGGACGCGGGTTTGATCCCTCATAGGGGAACTAAGATCCCACATGCCACAGAGCAACTAATCCCACACGATGTAACCAAGACCCAGTTCAGCCAAAGAAACAAACAAATATCAAAATATAAATCTGAGTCTATCACTGGAATTGATTCATTGAATTTATTAGTTCAGCAAATATTTAAAGTTTGTTCTAGGTATCATGCCAGGCACAGGAAGCATAACAATAACCAAAATCAGATACAATCAGAGGCAACTTCAAGAAAGGATTAGTACTGATGTCTCACAGAAAGAAAGGCTTCATATTAGTCATGATTAACCAAAATGCATTTCTCTTTGTTCACATCCCTTTGATAAATACATTGGTTCAGACACTAGGTGGAATTGGGGAGAGGGGAAGAAGAGAAATAAACATGTAAAAACTACTTCACTGTGAAGACCACACTGGGAAGCTAAGTCCTTCTGTGCCTTTCCTATATCACCATGGCTAACTACAAATTCCTACTTTGGAAAAAGATTCCAGGTCAGAACCATTTTTCTCTATGACTGTAGGTCTCATCCATGACTTGATGACTCACTCTAGAGCTGCACATCCAAACTTATGCCTCAAGGAAAAAATCTGGAGCTCTTATAGGTATTCCCAAGGGCCACATGGGTCACTTCTGTGCAGAGGCAAGATGGTTTTCTATTCAGATCAAGGTACTGTTAACTATTTGCATTCCTCTCATTTCACTTGGCCTTCAAAGCATTTAGATCCTTTTCTCATCAACAGAAAATGTCAGTCCCGGTTGGAGTAGAATTAGTATGTGTGTTATGCATCCCTTATCAGAAGCTTGAGTAAATGGTAAAAAAAAAAAAAAAAAAAAAAGCCACATGGAGAAGACTGTCAAAGTTAAAAAGTGTTCCTATACTTTATTATTATTCTTTTTGATAATATTGATTCTCTATTTATTTATTTATTCAGGCCATGCCATGCAGCATGTGGGATCTTAGTTCCCCAGCCAGGGATGGAACCCAAGCCCCCTGCATGGGAAGCCTGGAGTCTTAACCTCTGGAACACCAGCGAAGTGCCCCCTCTACTTTTGAAGCTCTGTCCTCTGGTGTAGTTAGACCACCAGAATATTGAACACACTGTGTACACTGGGAAAGTCCTTACAGAACCGCTTTAGCTCAATTTTTCTTTAATGTTATGCCCTTGGCTTCTGTTCAAGGTTTATACTAGAAACCATCACATGAAATTCACTCCTGCACTTACTGTAAACGTGTGGTTGAGGGCATTGTCCATTACCTCACTCGATATGTGCTATTAAGTCCCCTATGAGAAAACGCTTTCAAAATTAATTTTAGAAAATAAAACGGGCTCCTTGTTAAATTGATATTCCAATTCCTTTCCAATAATAAAAGATGTGTTAATTAGGATTTTTTTTTTTTCTATTTTAAATGTCAGAGTGGTACTCGGACTTACTCATCAAAGAAGGGAATTTGCTCACTCTCATTGCCAGGAAGGACTCTTGGGTCATGGACAGAATCTAAGAGCTACAGCCACCAGGCCTCAGGGCTCAGGGACAAGAGCCAGCTCTCAGGACACAGGACTTGCTATCTCTCCATTGGCCCATCTTCTCGGCTTTGTTTTATTTCCTCTCATTGGAGACAGGCCTGTTCTTGGGGCAGGGAAGATGGCCAATAGCTTATCCTGATTCATATTTTTCCAACTTAGTATCTTTGGTAGGAAATAAACTTTCCCCCATCAGAGGCTGTGCATCAACCTCTGAGAAGATTCTCATTGATGCCAACTCTCAAGAGATGGCCTGATTCCCACTGCTGGATAATCATAATGTCAAGAGGATGGGGTACCATGCAGAAGAGTAGGTGATGCGCAGGCTGACCGATAGCCCCTGATGGAGGGTGGAGAAGAACCCACACCATCAGCACCAAAAGGAAAGACAGCACTGTTAACAGAAGAAGAGCATGAGAAAAATCACAGGGCGGATAAAAGACAAGGGCCAGAGCCATCCATGAAAAGAGCTGGGACACATTAATAGAGTTTGTTTTCCTTTTTTCTCTGAGTACTAGGAAGCCTGCAGGGAAATATGAAGCCCAAACCCACAATTACATTGATCTTTCAGCTTAGATCAGTTTTACCTCTGATTTTCTATTTCATTGTACAGCTTTATTGTCCTGTTTTTACAAGCTTTTAAATGTACTTTTGAAAAGAAATGACAAATATTTCAACAAATCACCGAGATTATTGCACACAACAATATCATGAGTTAGTTTGCTGAATCTTAAGATGCAAATTGGAAAGCAGAAGTAGCTTATTCTTAGAAATAAAGCTAAGAATAAGGTCCACAGTAGAATAGCATGTCTGTTAAAAAGAGAAGAGAAGGAATGCCCCACGGGTTCAGTAGTTGGGACATGGTGCTTCCACTGCTGGGGCCCTGGGTTCAATCCCTGGTTGGGGAACTAAGATCCTACATGCCGTGCCGGCAGCGAAAAATTAAAAAAAATCTGAAAAAAAAAAAGGAAGGGAAGAATAATTAGTAAAGCATTGTTCTGAAGGACTGATTGTAACTGTTGTATCCCCAGGCCATGAAGGTACTTGGGGTGGAAACTTCTTTGCCCTGAAAGGAGGAGCTGTTCCTTGATAGAGTGTAGGGTACTTCATGAAAGTGACAAAAATGTGAGAGGAAATTAAACTATAAGGTCTAAAGAGTTTTGTTTTGTTTCTTTTTTGTTTCTTTTTTTTTTTTTAATTAATGAAGCCCCATTGCAGAGCTGCCTGAGGAGTTTAAGGATTTCTGGAAGTTCAGAGACAGTAGATGGGGTCACCCACACAGGCCACTGGAGGTCTTCCCTTTCGGGGGACCCTGCCACCACTATCTCCAATCTAAGGGTTTCCCCTGCTGAACTCTGGCCCTCACATAGGCAAAACCATCTCTCCTGATCCCAGCTGAGACAGACTTGAACTTTTAGAAAACTGTAATAATAACAGTGCAACAAAGAATGTTATTAAATATTATCAAACGTTGAACTAACTGAAGTTTCTCAAGAACAGGTTTTTGGCATGCTATCATTGAAAAAATGACATCGGCCCAGAGCCACCTGTCCTTCCTTCCAGCTTCCTTCCTAAACCCAAGCTTGTCTCTTAAATTCTGTTCTCACCAGTGGCGAATAGCTGTCTGGAAATTCTGGTGACGTTCCTGTGCCTAAGTCAAACCACTCTTTCCCCTCAGCCTGCCTCACACCCAGGGTTCTGCTTGAGCTTGTAGGTTCTGTCTCACTGAAGGACTGGGGGTACGTATTCCTTCCACAAGATGCCCCCTTCTCCTCTTTCCTGATGTTACAGAGACCTGGCCTGGTCACCTACTAGCTCTGTCTTACAGCCTGAGATAATACAAGATCTCAGTCATGTGATACACATCATTCCTATCCTCCAAGAATTCTATCCATCCCCTTAGTAAGGTTATTTTCTTATTTGTTGTTGTTCAGTCACTCAGCTCTTTGTGATCCCACGGACTGCAGCACGCCAGGCCTCCCTGTCCATCACCAACTCCCAGAGCTTACTCAGACCCATGTCCATTGAGTAGGTGATGCCATCCAACCATCTCATCCTCTGTCATCCCCTTCTCCTCCCACCTTTAATCTTTCCCAGAGTCAGGGTCTTTTCTAATGAGTTGGTTCTTCACATCACGTGACCAAAGTATTGGCGTTTCAGCTTCAGCCTCAGTCCTTCCAATGAATATTCAGGACTGATTTCCTTTAATATGGACTGGTTTGATCTCTGTGCACTCCAAGGGACTCTTTAAGAGTCTTCTTTGACATCACAGTTCAAAAGCATCAATTCTTCGGCAGTCAAGCCTTCTTTATGGTCCAACTCTCACACCTGAACATGACTAGTGGAAAAACCATAGCTTTGTCTAGACAGACCTTTGCTGGCAAAGTGATGTCTCTGCCTTTTAATACACTGTTTAATACACTGTTTCTTATCAGGACAGTGAAATTAGAGGAAACATTCCAAGTGAAAAGAAGGCCCTCTAGGTGGGATGGGGGGAAGCGGAAGTGGGGAATCACTCATTTATTTTTGGCTTGATTTTGTTTTCCAAAGATTCCACGATCATTTATTTATTTAGTTATATATTTTAAAGAGTTTATTTGGCTGTCATTCAAGTCAGCTGGTTTTTATATTTTTGTATAGTTGCTTTACAATGCTGCGCTAGTTTCTGTTGTACAACAAATGAATCGGCTATACACACACATATATCCCCTCACTTTTGGATTTGCTTCCTATTTAGGTGACCGCAGAGCAATGAGCTCCCTGTGCTATACAGGAAATTCTCATCGGTTGTCTATTTCACACATAGTACCAATGTATGCATATATGTCAATCCCAGTCTCTCAATTCATCCCACCCCACCTCCCTTTATCCCCCTTGGTTTGATCTCTACATCTGTGTCTCTATTTCTGCCTCATAAATAAGATCGCCTGTGCCAACTTTTTCAGATTCCACATATACATGTTCATATATAGTATTTGTTTTTGTCTTTCTGACTTACTTCACTTTGTATGATAGTCTCTAGGTCTAGTCACATCTCTAACCGGTTCATGTGTAGAGACTAAACTATCATTTATATGCTCTTTGTCCAACAACAGTGGAGACTAAATTGTCCCTGTTTTCCTTGCATAACCTAAATTGTGAGTGGGAGACAGATAGGTTCTAGAGAAGAATGATGTTTCTGCAACTCCTAGGTCATCTGAAAATCATGTCTCCCCTCCCTCTCCTAAGGTGTCATGTGGATGCTCTAGCCATTAGGTGATATGGTTAATAGAGAGGAACATTGTGTTGGAACTTGAGAGGAAGCAAGATGGGGTGTTTGAGAGCAACAGCTCAGATCAGGCTAGCATGACTTTTTTATTTTTAATGTTGTTTACTATTGGCCCCTGGAAAGTGACAGTACATCTAATAGGCACTTAGGAAAAGGGCTCTTTCTTTCCAATGAAATGAGCCTGCTCTAGCCCACAAAAGGCTTATAGTCAAGCTATTACCCATTAAAAAAAGAGAAGTTCAGAATGGTTGATTTCCGCTTTCTTCCTTTTAGGCTCTTGTTCTATTTCACTTAAACAATGTATGCTTATTTTAGCAACCGTTAAGAGAATTTTAAAGTGAGGAAAAAATACTGTCCCAATCTCACAATATCAAAAGTATTTCTCCCTAAAGGTTTTTTTGCTCTTCTCCACATGCAATAATAATAATTATATATCTGATGTCATATAACTGATTTTGTTATGTATTCTTTATCTTATATATATTTCCATGCTTTTCTATCTTAAATATGATAATTTTTAGTGTTGCATAGCTTCCCAGTAAATTAGCATATTGAATTACTTAATATTCTCTGAATGTCAGACACTTGGCTCTCAGTTCTCCCTACTATAGAAACAGGAAAACACCTTGGGCATACAACTTAATTAAATGTAATTTTTGAGTTATATCCTTCAGATACATTTCTAAGAGCTGGGTCACTAGATAAATGCATGTGTCTGCTTTATGGCTCTTAAATCATATTGCTTAACTGCTCTTCAAACAGGATGAGTAAATCTATAGTGCCCGCATCAAGAGGTGAAAACTCCAGTTTCATCACGAATTTGTCACATGGGTGTATTTTAATGTTTTATTCTTCGGCCCTATATACAGCCTTTCAGAAACAGTCAGCCGCCTTGCAAAGATGATTCTGATTTTTGTTTTTCTTTGCCATCTACCCCTCCTCCACCCTGCTCCCACTTCTCTTGAATCAAGTCATAGTTCTCACATTAACATCTGTGCTACACTGACATGTACCCTGAGGGCTTATCACGGCTTGTCACCTATTCACAGAGATTAATTTCTCCTTCAGATGTTTGTCCTTCAGCTTCCTTTTTGCAAAAAAAAAAAAAAAAAGAGCCCCAGGATGTAGTAGTCTGCTATCCCTGAAAATGATCCAGCACAAGACAGGCTGTCACAGCTCCCCTCCTCGTCACACTGCTGCTTCCAGGGGATGGGTTTTTCTTTGCTTATGGTCTCCGCTGACACCTGACCTGTCCCTGTAGAAACAGTGTAAATGACACCAGGATTTGAGCTACTGACGCAGCAGTTCTGATGGCAGAATAACCCACACTTGCCAGGAGGCAATCTGTCCTGTTCTAGTAGGAAGTAAAAGTAGGAACAATTTGCATTTTCTCTGAATTCAAATGTAGATGATGTCGAAGAATTCTGAGCTCTATTCTGTGTTAGTCGCTCAATCGTGTTCGACCCTTTGCGACCCCATGGACTGTAGCCCACCGGGGCCCTCTGTCCATAGAATTCTCCAGGCCAGAATACTGGGGTGGGTTGCCATGCCCTCCTCCAGAGGATCTTCCCGACCCAGGGATTGAACAGGGTCTCTGGCATTGCAGGCAGATTCTTTACTGTCTGAGCTACCAGGGAAGCTCTATTCTACCGACAGTCAATTTTGGAAAAAAGATTTTTTAATAAGTTTATTTAATTGTTTTTAGCTGTGCTGGGTCTTCGCTGTTGAGTGGGCTTTCCTCTAGTTACGGCGAGTGGGAGCTACTCTCTAGCTGTGGTGTGTAAGCTTCTCATTGTGATGACTTCTCCTGTTACTAAGCATGGGCTCTAGGGCGCGTGGGCTGCAGCCGTTGCAAGGCCTCAGTTGTTCTGCAGCATGTGGACTCTTCCCAGACTAGGGATCGAACCCATGTCTCATGCATTGGCAGACGGATTCCTATCCATATGCCACCAGGGACATCCCTCAGTCTCCTCAGCTTGAAGAAGTTAGGAAGTTAAAGTGTATCTTTAAACCTGCTTCATGGTCCCAGCATGGCCTGGGATCTTAGTCCAGGTGAGTGAAAGGAGAATGAGAAGAAGAGAGGGGATAATATTTACACCAATATTTTCAATCCTCTCTTGTCAGGATTCCCAGAAATTCCTCTAAGCTCCTACTTTATATCTCTGGCTAGAACCTAGCCCCCGATCATCCTGATCTGCAGCGTTAAATTGAGATATGTGTATGATTATGATCCTGAGTGTGACGTTACCTCTGTAAAGCCAAGTTTTGTTTAGTAAGAAAGCTATGAGGAATAGAGACTGGGTACACAAATACTAGTCTCTATCAAAACTGGTGATATGACTTGTTAAGCCTTTCTTTTTTAATATCTTTGGCTGCATGAGTGCATGCTCAGTCCTGTTTGAGTCTTTGTGACCCATGGACGGTAGCCCGCCAGGCTCCTCTGTCCATAGGATTTTTTAGGCAAGAATATTGGAGTGGGTTGCATTTCTTCCTCCAGGGGATCTTCCTGACCCAGGGATCAAACCTGGGTCTCCTGCGGCTCCTGTATTACAGGCCACTGAACCACTGGAGAAGCTCTCATTTTTAGTTGTTAGGTCTTAGTTGCAGCACATTAGCTTCTCTCTATTCATGATATGTGGGCTCAGTAGCTGTAGCTCACAGGCTAAGTTGCCCTGAGGTATGTGGGATCTTAGTTCCCCAACCAGGGATCAAACCAGGGTTCCCTGCATTTGCAAGGCAGATTTTTAACTATTGGACTACCAGGGAAGCCGCTGAGCCCTTCTTTTAAAAAATGAGCTTACTAGAGTAAGAATTCCTTAGTGTATAAAACTCAGTGAAAAATCACCCAACTGCAGAATGCTGGCACTGGAAGGAACCTTGAGAAGGCCACGTGTCCCAGGGCAGGGACTTCTTTATGGCACCCTGTCTGAGGTTCATCCAAACTCTGCCTGAACAGTCCATTGTGAGGAATCTGACTACTTCACAAAGCATCCCCTTTCATTGTTGGCAGTGTTAATTATTTAAGATAATAATAGCAATGAGGGTGTATAAGAACACATTGATAATACTTGCTTTTATTGAACAATATTCTATGCAGCACACCAATGGGTTCCAGATCTTCCTTTTTCAGTCCTTTTGTTGAAGAGCCACTCAAACTATTGAAGACAAGTGTCAATCTCTCAGCTTTGCAGAATATCATTTGCTCTTGTGACATTTCATTTGCTACCAATATGGCTTCCATACATTATCTGACACATTTTTTTTTCCATTTTCAAATGTCTGTCATTATTTGCATAGAACCTATGATTTAAACCTATGTGTATTCTTCTCTGAACTTGTTCTAAAAATATTTTTGCCAAGTCGTTGGTTTCCTTCCTTTTCACACACTGATTTTCAAGCTCACTTAAAAAAAAAAAGAACATACTAACATAAATAAAAATATCTAAAAATACTTCCACTCATTTGAGCAAGGTGATGTTTTTATCTCTTGTTATTTGCTGAGCCATGTCAGTCTTGGACCTAACAGAAGCAGGATATTAAGAAGAGGTGACAAGAATACACAGGAGAACTATAAAAAAAAAAAATTAGCAATCCAGATAACCATAATGGTGTGATCACTTACCAAGAGCCAGACATCCTGGAATGCAAAGTCAAGTGGGCCTTAGGAAGCATCACTACGAACAAAGCTAGTGGAGGTGATGGAATTCCAGTTATTTCAAATCCTAAAAGATGATGCTGTGAAAGTGCTGCACTCAATATGCCAGCAATTTAGAAAACTCAGCAGTGGCCACAGAACTGGAAAAGGTCAGTTTTCATTCCAATCCGAAAGAAAGGCAATGCCAAAGAATACTCAAACTACTGCAAAACTGCACTCATTTCACACACTAACAAAGTAATGGTCAAAATTCTCCAAGTTACACTTCAACAGTATGTGAACTGGGAACTTTCAGATGTTCAAGCTGGATTTAGAAAAGCCAGAGGAACCAGAGACCAAATTGCCAACATCTGTTGGATCATAGAAAAAGCAGGAGAATGACAGAAAAACATTGACTTGTACTTCATTGACTATGCCTTTGACTGTGTGGATCGCAATAAACTGTGGAAAATTCTGAAAGAGATTAGAATACCAGATCATCTCACCTGCCTCCTGAGAAATCTGTGGGCAGGTCAAGAAGAAAGTTAGAACCAGACATGGAACAAGAGACTTGTTCCAAATTAGGAAAGGTGTACGTCAAGGCTGAATATTGTCACTCTGATATTCAACTTATATGCAGAATATATCATGGGAAATGCCTGGACTGGATGAAGCAGAAGCTGGAAACAAGATTGCCGGGAGAAATATCAATAACCTCAGATATGCAGATGACACCACCCTTATGTGGTGTAAGAGAAGAGAAACTAACGAGCCTCTTGATCAAAATGAAAGAGGAGAGTGAAAATTCTGGCTTAAAACTCAACATTCAGAAAACTAAGATCATGACATCCAGTCCCATCACTTCATGGCAAATAGATGGGGAAACAGTGGAAACAGTGACATACTTTATTTTCTTGGGCTCCAAAAATCACTGCAGATGGTGACTGCACCCATGAAATTAAAAGACGCTTGCTCCTTGGAAGAAAAGCTATGACCAACCTAGACAGCATATTAAAAAGCAGACACATTACTTCACCAACAAAGGTCCATCTAGTCAAAGCTATGGTTTTTCCAGTGGTCATGTACGGATGTGAGAGTTGGACTATAAAGAAAGCTGAGCACCGAAGAGTTGATGTTTTTGAACTGTGGTGTTGGAGAAGACTCTTGAGGGTCCCTTGGACTGCAAGGAGATCAAACCAGTCCATCCTAAAGGAAATCAGTCCTGAATGTTCATTCAGAAAGACTGATGCTGAAGCTAAAGCTTCAATACTTTGGCCACGTGATGTGAAGAACTGACTCGCTGGAAAAGACATTGATGCTAGGAAAGATTGAAGGCAGGAGGAGAAGGGGATGGCACAGGATGAGATGGTTGGATGGCATCACTGACTCAATGGAGATGATTTTGAGTGAGCTCCGGGAGTTGGTGATGGACAGGGAAGCCTGGTGTGCTGCAGCCCATGGACATGACTGTGGGGCTGAACTGAACTGAACTGATGTCATTTTTTCTCCTCTTCCCTGATCCATGTCTTTTTGTCCTTCTTTCCTCTGACTCGGAACTTTTCAGTCTCCCTAATCTTTAACTTCATTTTGCCTCTTGATCTTTACTCTTGGTTATTTGTCTTCTGCTTTGGCATCAAAGCTCTTCTGTTCAAGTGTGTGTTTTAATCTTCACTTGTTTCTTAAGTTTCAAAAAGATGTAAAACTTCTTCATAGTCCCATTCTGATATGTTACCAGACATGCTTTTTCTTTTACGCCAGAAAACCACTTCTGGGTGGGAGTCTAAAATTCTCTCTGACAATTAAGTATAATGCGTTTTTAGCAGTGCTACTATAGCAGCTGTGGTGAAGCAGAAAGCTATTTTGAAGCTTGAAGATATGCAGACCACCTGTGACTTAAAGAAATTAGGTCTCACATCATCTTCCTTCCAAAAAGGACAGATGTGAACACTTCTTTCTCAAGATGCCCTCAAGACCTCTGGTGGTGCCATGAGTTTGCAAGAGAGAGCAGAGATCTAGAGAAAATAGCACTTCAGCAACCTGGCCACTTGATCAGGTTTCAAAAGAGAACATCCTTCTTCTAAATACTTATTCTCAGAAATCAGCATCACAGTGACTTTCTAAAGCAGGATTGTTCTTCATAAAGGTTAGCAAAGGCACAGGAAGATGCTGAGAGAAATGCCTGGGGGCATATCTGGCAAAAAAAAAAAAAAAAATAGGAGACCTTGAGTGCTGGCAAGATGCTTTCTTTCTCATTTGGGTTTCGCCTCCCCCTCACCTCACAGTCAACAACAGAGGAGGGACGGGTGCCCCACAGCAAGGGGAAAAGAGAGGATGTGCCTCCTCAGAAAGAAACACCCAACCGAAGCCTGAAGAAAGAATCAGTGAAGAGGGCACTCATGTCCACGAAAACTCTAAAAGTTCCCTTCAGGGACTTTTAGACACTTTTAGTTCACTTAGGGACAAAGGGATGGATCCACTTCTTCCTGGGGACCCAGGCAGTCTTTCAAAATAGTAACTGACACAGTATAGTAACACATGGAAGAAGCAGCATAGGAAATTTCACTGTGCATAGTTTGCATGAGTATCTCAAACCCATGCGTTTCTCGTTTGTATACAAGTGGACATAAAAGAGAATGAGACACAGGAATCCTAACAGGGGTTATCTCTGAGGGCCATATTAAGGGGTGATTCTAACCATCTCTTTCATACCTTTGTATATACATTTCCATCTTTCTATAGTTTGGCTAAAGTAAGCTCATGCCATGTATGCACACACACACACAAACACACACTGGAATATTACTGAATCATAAACAAGAAATGAAATAATACCATCTGCAACAATAAGAATGGATCTAGAGATTATACTAAGTGAAGTAAAACCAGACAGAGAAAAACAAACATCATATTATATAGCTTATATGAACAATCTTTAAGGAAAAAAAAGACACACAAATGAGCTTACTTACAAAACACAAATAAACCCACAAACACTGAAAACAAATCTATGGTTACCAAACAGGAAAGAGTGGGGTGGAGGGATAAGCTAGTAGTGTGGGATTAACAGATACACACTACTCTATATAAAATAGCTAGCCAACAAGAACCTGCTGTATACACAGGGAAATATACCCAATATTCTGCAATAAACTATAAGGGAAAAGAATCTGCATATATATGTATTATTTGAATATATATATATATATATATATATATATATATGAATCACTTTGCTATACAACGGAAACTAACACAACATTGTAAATCAACCATACTTCAATATGAAAATAGTCGGTTTATGTTACTTTTATAGTTAAAATTATTTTCTGACAAGGTAGGAGGGGGTGAATGAAACCTATAATATACAAAGAAATAAACCTTGATTTACTATTTATTGAGCCAGAAAGAGTGAGAGAAAGAAGAAATAAAAAATTACAAAACTGATGACTCTTGTACAATCGGGTGGCATTTTCTAGCTCATCCACTTAATACCCTATAGTAACTACAGGGTGAAGAAATGAATAGAGGTACTTTTAATGGAGAGGAAATTAAGTCCAATCTCTCTCTTCCCTATTCAGAAGTTGTTAATGTTCACCTGAGAAAATGATTGTGAACTAATATAACTGAAATAAGCTTTTCCATTTTTTCCCCTTTGAAAGGTTTTTTAAAAAAATGACTCCTAGTCTTGAAGTTGTTTTCTGACATCCAAATCCACTGAATAATAATCAAATGCATAAAATTCTGAAAAATAAGAGTTTTGAGAGGTAGCTGACCTCATATGATGTTAAAAATATATGTGTAGTGACCAAAACAGTGTGGTATGAGCCTATATAAGTAGAAAGACAGAACAATGATATTAAATGAAGAGTCTTGTAAAAGTTTTATCCGAGTAAAAGAATATAAGTATATGATAAGTATGCCATGGCATATCAGTGTGAGAAAGTCATTCATTTAATACATGTTGCTGAAAGAATTAAGCAGCCTTCCACACTGGTAAGCACACAAGACCTTGTTGGGCAAATCCTGCCAGCTTCCTGTTATATACAAGCTTTATTGGAATTCAGCTATGCCCATATGTTTATGGGTTATCTTTGGCTCCTTTTTCACTAAAATGGCAGAGTTGAGTAGCTACCTAAGGCCATATTATCCAAAAGGGCAAAATACTTAGTCCTTAGCCATTTATGAAAAAGTCTGCTGACTCATGATCTAGAGGAATAAAAGTGTTGAAAATCTACCTCAATTTTATAACCAAACAAACTCCAGATGGGTCAAATATCAGATAAAAAAGAAATCATAAAAGTACAAGAATTCATTATTTCAGAGATCTTTTTTTTCCCTAAATAGTCTTGAAGTGGAAAATGCCATATGTGAAGGATGATAAACCCAACCACAAAAATACTAAATAAAAGATGGAAGTCAAGAAAAAAGTCCACAAAAAGACAAGAGGCAAGTGGCAAACAAACAACAAAAAATATGCAACTCATCACAGTGAAAAGGACTAATTTTTCTAATCTATACAAAAATGTTCTCTGATCTATAAAAAACAAGCTATCTATCAAATAGAAAATGAACCAAGGATATAAAAAGACAGTTCAGATTTCACTGTTAAACATATGAAAAGAGGCTTGAAATTAGTCACAATAAGAAGAATACAAATTGAAATGACTGCGAGGCCCATTTTCATTTATCAGTTGGTCAAATATTAAAAGTTTGAAAACACAATGCAGGAACAGGAATTCTCATACATTATTAGTTGTAATAAAACTTGGTATGACTCTAAAGAGGGCAGATTAGCCTCATCTATTAAAATTTAAAATGCAGACTCAGATCTCACAATTCCAATTCTGAATTCTTCCATAATAATCCACATTGAAAAAATTTACAAGGATATTCATCATACTATTGTTTGTACTAGCAGAAGAAATGAAACCACCCAGATAGCTAGCAATACAATAAATCACAACATATCCACACATGGAAATACTGCACAGTACTAAAAACAATTTTAAAAAGTTATGTATATATGGTTTGAAACAGTCTCCAAAATATTTTGATAAGTTAAAGTGAAAAAGCAGGATGCAGAAGTGTGGATTCTGCATCTTAATGTTGGTATTAGAAAAGAAGTACATGCAAGTAGTAACTCAGGAAAAATAAAAAAACTGGAAAGGAATAAGAATTATATAAACACACACACAGGGACTTCCCAGGTGGCATGAGTAATTAAGACCTTGCCTGCTAATTCAGGAGTTATAAAGGACGCAGATTGGACCTCTGGGTCGGTCGGGAAGATCCCGTGGAGGAGGATACAGCAACCCACTCCAGTATTCTTGCCTGGAGAATCTCATAGACAGAAGATCTCAGTGGGCTTTCGTCCACAGGGTTGCAAACAGACAGACAAGACTGAAGCAATTGAGCATGCATGCACATATATGTACACACACATGCAATGGAACATTATTTAGCTTTAAAAAGGAAGGGAATCCTGATATATGCTACAATTTGGGGAAATCTTGAGGACATTATGCTAAGTAAAATAAGCCAGTCATAAAAACACAAATGGAGAAGGCAATGGCAACCCCACTCCAGTACTCTTGCCTGGGAAATGCTATGGATGGAGGAGCCTGGTAGGCTGCAGTCCATGGGGTCGCTAGCAGTTGGACATGACTGAGCGACTTCACTTTCACCTTTCACTTTCACGAATCGGAGAAGGAAATGGCAACCCACTCCTGTATTCTGGAGAATCCCAGGGATGGGGAAGCCTGATGGGCTGCCATCTATGGGGTCACACCGAGTCAGACACGACTAAAGTGACTTAGCAGCAGCAGCAGCAAAAACACAAATAATGTATGAATGTATGACTCCACTTATAAAAGATATACAGAATAGTCAAATATCATTTAGACAGGAAGTAGAATGGTGGTTACCAGGGTTTGGACTTGGAGAGGAGAATGGGTAGTTTTTGCTTGATGGGGACAGAGTTTGAGTTTTATAAGATGAAAGAATTATGAAGATAGTGGGGATGCTTGCAAAATATTATGAATATATCTTGCTATTTTTACAGCAAAAAATATGAATATATCCAATACCAGTGAACTGTATTGAAAAGAGTTAAGATGGTAAATTTCAAGCTGTCTTACTATCACAATAAAAAGCTACCAAAAAAAAAAAAAAAAAAAAGCTGGAGAGGCACCAGATGCTTAAGGAAAGGATGAGAAGAGACTTTACATAGTACATTTTCTTGCAATTTTGGATTTTGTATAAGTTGCATGAATTAACAATTTATGTTTGAAAGTTTATTACTTTCAATCAATCTACACATACATATATGTACATGTGTGTATTGCATGATCATTACTATTGTATTGGCCAAAAAGTTCATTGTTTTTCCATAGGATGTAATGGAAATATTCAATGAGATGGTTAGGTACCATCACTGACTCAATGGACATGAATCTGAGCAAACTAAAGGGGATAGTGAGGACAAGGGAGACTGTTGAGCTGCAGTCTGTGGGGTCACAAAGAGTTGGACTCGACCTAGCAATTAAACAAAATAGTTCAGTTCAGTTCAGTCACTCAGTCATGTCTGACTCTATGACCCCCATGGACTGCAGCATGACAAGGCTTCCCTGTCCATCACCAACTCCCGGACCTCGCTCAAACTCATGTCCATCAAGTCAGTGATGCCATCCAACCATCTCATCCTGTGTCACCCCCTTCTCCTCCCGCCTTCAATCTTTCCCAGCATCAGGGTCTTTTCCTGTGAGTTAGTTCTTCGCATCAGGTGGTTAAAGTATTGGAGTTTCAGCTTCAGCATCAGTCTTTCTGAATGAACATTCAGGACTGATTTCCTTTAGGATGGACTGGTTGGATCTCCTTGCAGTCCAAGGGACCCTCAAGAGTCTTCTCCAACACCACAGTTCAAAAGCATCAACTCTTTGGTGCTCAGCTTTCTTTATAGTCCAACTCTCACATCCATACATGACTACTGGAAAAACCACAGCTTTGACTAGATGGACCTTTGTTGGTGAAGTAATGTGTCTGCTTTTTAACATGCTGTCTAGGTTGGTCATAGCTTTTCTTCCAAGGAGCATCTTTTAATTTCATGGGTGCAGTCACCATCTGCAGTGATTTTGGAGCCCAAGAAAATGAAGTATGTCACTGTTTCCACTGTATCTCCATCTATTTGCCATGAAGTGATGGGACTGGATGCCATGATCTTAGTTTTCTGAATGTTGAGTTTTAAGCCAGAATTTTCACTCTCCTCTTCCACTTTGATCAAGAGGCTCTTTAGTTCCTCTTCTCTTTCTACCATAAAGGTGGTGTCATCTGAATAACTAAGGTTGTTGATTTTTCTCCCTGTAATCTTGATTCCGGCTTGTGCTTCATTCAGCCTGGCATTTGGCATGATGCATTCTGCATACAAGTTAAATAAGCAGGGTGACAACATACAGCCTTGAATTATTCCTTTCCCAATTTGGAACCAGTATGTTGTTCCATGTCTGGTTCTAACTGCTGCTTCTTGACCTGCCCACAGATTTCTCAGGAGGCAGGTGAGGTGGTCTGGTATTCCCATCTCTTGAAGAATTTTCCACAGTTTATTGTGATCCATACAGTCAAAGGCTTTGGTGTAGTCAATAAAGCAGAATTAGATATTTTCTGGAACTCTCTTGCTTTTTCGATGATCCAACGGATGTCGGTAAATTTATCACTGGTTCCTCTGCCTTTTCTAAATTCAGTTTGAACATTTGGAAGTTGACGGTTCACGTACTGTTGAAGCCTGGCTTGGAGAATTTTGAGCATTACTTTGCTAGCGTGTGAGATGAGTGCAATTGGGTGGTAGTTTGAACATTCTTTGGGATTGCCTTTCTTTGGCATTGGAATGAAAACTGACCTTTTCCAGTCCTGTGACCACTGCTAAGTTTTCCAAATTTGCTGGCATATTGAATGTAGCACTTTCACAACATCATCTTTTAGGGTTTGAAATAGCTCAACTGGAAATCCATCAGCTCCACTAGCTTTGTTCATAGTGATGCTTCCTAAGGCCCACACGACTTTGCATTCCAGAATGTCTGGCTTAGGTGAGTGATCACACCACTGTGGTTATCTGGGTCATGAAGATCTTTTTTGTACAGTTCTTCTGTGTATTCTTGCCACCTCTTCTTAATATCTTCTGCTTCTGTTAGGTCCATACCATTTCTGTCCATTATTGTGACCATCTTTGCATGAAATGTTCCCTTGGTATCTCTAATTTACTTGAAAAGATCTTGTCTTTCCCAGTCTATTATTTTCCTCTATTTCTTTGCACTGATCACTGAGGAAGGCTTTCATATCTTTCCTTGCTATTCTTTGGAACTCTGTATTCAGATGGCTGTATCTTCCCTTTTCTCCTTTGCCTTTCACTTCTCTTCTTTTCTCAGTTATTTGTAAGGCCTCCTCAGACAACCATTTTGCCTTTTTGCAGTTCCTTTTCTTGGGGATGGTCTTGATCACTGCCTCCTGTACAATGTTGCAAACCTCTGTCCATAGTTCACCAGGCACTCTGTCAGATCTAGTCCCTTAAATCTATTTCTCATTTCCACTGTGTAATTGTAAGGGATTTGATTTAGGTCATACCTGAATGGTCTAGTGATTTCCCCTACTTTCTTCAATTTAAGTCTGAATTTTGCAATAAGGAGTTTATGATCTGAGTCACAGTAAGCTCCCAGTCTTGTTTGTGCTGACTGTATAGAGCTTGTCTATCTTCAGCTACAAAGAATATAATCAATCTGATTTCGGTATTGACCATCTGGTGACGTCCATGTGTAGATTCTTCTCTTGTGTTGTTGGAAGAGGGTGTTGGCTGTGACCAGTGCTTTCTCTTGGCAAAACTCTGTTAGCCTTCACCGTACTTCATTTTGTACTCGAAGGCCAAACTTGCCTGTTACTCCAGGTATCTCTTGACTTCCTACATTTGCATTCCATTCCCCTATGATGAAAAGAACATCTTTTCCTGGTGTTAGTTCTAGAAGGTCTTGTAGGTCATCATAGAACCATTCAATGTCAGCTTCTTCTGCATTAGTGGTTCTGGCATAGACTTGGATTACTGTGATATTGAATGGTTTGCCTTGGAAATGAACAGAGATCATTCTGTCATTTTTGAGACTGCACCCAAGTACTGCATTGCAGACTCTTTCATTGACTACGAGGGCTACTCCCTTCTTCTAAGGGTTTCTTGCCCACAGTAGTAGATATAATGTTCATCTGGGATAAATTTGCCCATTCCAGTCCATTTTAGTTCACTGATTCCTAAAATGTTGATGTTCACTCTTGCCATCTCCTATTTGACCACTTCCAATTTGCCTTGACTCATGGGCCTGACATTCCAGGTTCCTATGCAATACTGTTCTTTAGAGCATTGGACTTTATTTCCGTCACCAGACACAACCATAATTCGGTGTTCCTTTTACTTTGGCTCACTCTCTTTGATCTTTCTGGAGTTATTTCTCCACTGATCTCCAGTAGCATATTGGGCACCTACTGACCTGGGGAATCCATCTTTCAGTGACCTATCTCTTTGCCTTTCATACTGTTCATGGGATTCTGAAGGCAAGAATACTGAAGTGGTTTAAAAACACCATCATCAACATAAAAGGCCAGTCAGAAGTATGCTAACATACCCTTATGTTAGTTACCTAATATAACATAGCCCTTATCTTTGGCTGATGGGACTATTGGTGCTTCTTTTTTTCCTATGTTTTAAAATTTTACATTTACAGTAAAATTCACCCTTTTCAGTGTACAGTTCTGCAAGATTAACATGTGCATAGTTGTGTAATTTTAAAAATCTATATATAGAAAAGTTCCATAACTTGCTATGATTTCTTCATTCCCTTTTTTGCACACCCCACCCCAGACCCTGGCAATCACCAATCTGTGTTCTGCTTTATTTATCTTTTTTATAACTAAATTCTATATTTAGGAGTCATTTGAAGGGCTTGGGGAAAGAGCAGCAAGGATGAACAGAGACAGAAATAAAGAAGGAGATCTTTTTTATCATTTGCCAAAATGCTCTTTGCTAATCTTGTTCCAGTAGAGACCTAGGGACTTGGAGCCTCAAGCTCCCATTAGAAAGAGTTCACCAGTTTTCTAGTTTTATAACCACATGTGAGTAAGTAAATCTCTTCAGAGTGGAAGGAAATTCTTTAGTGATGAGTTACAAGAAGCCCTTGTATTTGTGTGCTGATCGATGTATCGTTTTGGTGCACTTATACAGCCATCATTTCAGAAGATGCCCACAGCAACTCAGGGAGGAGGCAAGAAAACAGATACTGTTCTTCCCATTTGAGACATGCAGGAAGGGGGGCCAGAAGCTAGCTGTTGATTTGAGTATCACCTCCATTGTTCTTTTAAAAAAAAAAAAAAAAACCTTTTTTATTTTCTGTTGAAGTATAGTTGAAGTTATGTTAGTTTCAGGTGTACCTCAAAGGGATTCAGTTACACATATACATGTATCTATTCTTTTTCAAATTCTTTTCCCATTTAGATTGTTACATAATATTGAGTGAAGTGAAGTCAGACAGAGAAAGAGAAATACTGTCTAACATTGCTTACATGTAGAATCTAAAAAGAAATGATACAAATGAAGTTATTTGCAAAATAGAAACACACAAACTTAGAGAACTGAACTCATGGTTGGGGCGGGGTGTGGGGTGGGAAAGGTTGAGGGAAAGAGATAGTTAGGGAGTATGGGACTGACCTGTACACAGCGCTATATTTTAAATGGATAACCTGCTATAAAGCACAGGAAGCTTAGCTTGTGTTCTTTGATGACCTAGATGGGTAGGCTAGGTGAGGTGGAGAGAGAGGTTTAAGAGGGAAGGTATATATATATATATCCGATTCATTTCATTGTACATCAGAAACTAACACAACATTGTAAATCAATTATACTCCAATCAAAAATAAATAAATCAATAAAGTTAGATGAGCAAAAAAAGATCAAATGCATAGCACAGGGAAGTCTGCTCCATCTCATCTCCACTGCTCTTGACCAGGCATTGCTTGTCAACTTGTAATGAGACTTGGAGAAAAGACATTTTTACAATATGAAAAAAGTGTGAAGATTCAGACAACAAGGCTTATGTTTACGAGGGGCTGAGAAGAACACAATCAATCAGGATTCTCTCAGACTAATGGACTGAAGCCTCGGCAGCGTGGGCAGAGTTAATTGCGCACCCCCGTGTGTGCAAGGCCTGGCGGGGGCTCAGGGGGACCCTTGATTGGGCTAATGAGGGCCCCTCTGATGCGGTCAAAGACCTGCCCTGCTTTCTGCTCTGGAAAGCAGGGCTTTGAGGGTTCCTAACATTCTCATGAGCCTCTGTTACATGTGAACTGCCTTTGCTGTCTTAGATAGCAGTGACATTTGTTCTACCACCATTTCTAGTTTTTCACTCGATCTTCCATGACATCTGCACCACTTCTGCTTCATAAACTGCATCCTTTCAAGTATTTTGCAATATCTTTTGCTTTGTAATCTGAGACTGTTTACTTAGCAGGAGATTGAGAAAAATTCCACTCTTCTTACAGAGAGAATCTTGAGATTTCTCTTCGGAGAAAAGGAAACTTAAAAGATCAGGCTTGTCTCAAGAACCTCATGCTACACCCAGAATGTAATTTCACAGACACAAGGCAATGTCATAACCAAAGAACACAACAACCAAAGTACCACAAAGAGCACTGCAAAATGTTAATTAATGACATCTCATGACTGAAGCCTGAAAAAAATAAAGCAACAAAAACCTGCTTGACCGAATAACACTTTTCTTCACGACACTGCATGTTCCATGTATATCATGAATGCAGAAAATGTAAAAAGTGTATCTGTGTGGTTGAATAAATGATATTCAGCAAATATTTATTGGGCAGTATTTATTATTTTCTGAATAGCAACAGACACAACAGACAGGATGTCTATTTTCCCAGAGTTTATAATCCATCAGGGAGTCAGATATGAATCAAATATTCAAGGAATGACTTAATAACGATTGTGATGAGGGCTATGATGTACAGGGAGCAGTAAGAACCACAGGCTAGTGATGGTTTTCTAGGTCAAAATGACAATACTAGCAATTTGATATAGTTCGATCTATAGTGGGTTAGGATGGGATGTTGCTGAGCTGAGTCACTCAGTCGTGTCTGACTCTATGTGACCCCATGGACTGTAGCCCACCAGGCTCCTCTGTCCATGGGATTCTCCAGGCAAGAACACTGGAGTGGGTTGCCATGTCCTTCTCCAGGGGATCTTCCCAACCCAGGGATTGAATCCAGGTCTCCCACATTGCAGGTGGATTCTTTACCATCTGAGCCACCAGGGGGACTCCAGCCAAATCTGGAGTGGGTATCATCAGGGCAGACATCCCCAAGGAAGCGATGTTTGAGCTGCTGAGATCTGGAGGGGGAGTGGGAGGTAGCTTTGTGAAGGGGGTGGGATGCCTCTCGGGCATCAAGAGCAGTCTGAGCGCAGTGAGGGAAGCAGGCCGGGAGGAACGGAGTACAGAATAAGCGGAAGGGCAGCGTGTGACAAAGGTGGGGAATTAGGTACTGGGGAGACCACGCAGGGCTTTGAAGTTACGTTAAGATTTTGGTTTTGATTTGAAATCCGCCTGCCAATGCAGGCATTGCGGGTTTGATCCCCGATCTGGGAAGATCCCACATGCCGCGGAGCAACTATGCCTGTAGGACACAGCTACTGAGGCCGGGCTCCGGAGCCCAAGTGCCGCGACTATTGAGCCCATTGCTGGGACGGAAGCCCACGCGCCGAGAGCCCATGCTCTGCAATAAGAGAAGCCACGTCAGTGATAAGCCCATGCACCGCAACTAGAGAGTGGCCCCCACTCGCCACAACTAGAGAAAAAGACCCAGCACAGCCGAAAATAAATACAAATTTTAAGAAAGATTTTTATTTTAGATTTTACTCCAAGACCAGTGGGAACTCATTCAAGGGTCGTGAGCCCTGAAAGAGGAGCAATGTAGCAACTAGCTCAGGGTCCCTAAGGTTATTTAAGGAAGAGTCCTGACTCAGGTGAAACAGCCAAGGAAGTCAAGATGATCCTGGTGGCCAGAGCTGGACCAAAAGGAGGAACAGACAACCAGACGGTTTTGAAGGATGCCCATCGTTAAGAGATGTATCCGTATCACTGGGCCTGCAATGGGATGAGAAAACTCACATTACCAGGAGACTTCATGGGATGTGCTGTACGTGGCCAGGAACAGTGAAGGCTTGGTTCTGCCACATCATACAGGACCACAATTAACACAGGTGTTGCTTACTCACAGCCTATTAAGTAAGTGGCTTCTGGGTACAGGCAGCCCTTCTATTTGGTTCAATAGGACATTCAAGTTCAAGGTCAGACTCTTGGTCACCAGTGGTCCTCTTCCACGTCCTCTCCCATGACACTCGGCCCCTCTGCTTGAGAAATGCCAAATGCATTTCAGGAACAGCATTCTGAAATGGCCCTGCGATGCTTGCTTGTTCAGAGCATGCATCAGTCTCTCCAAAATAAGAGTGCATGAGTGGGATTAAATCCTTGACTCCTTGGCGATGGCGGAGAAGGGAAGGATCTTTACATCCGAAGAGCCACTTATAACAGAGTGCTTTTTTTTTTAAATGTGCACAAGCTTTGCCCTCACCATATGTATGAAATAGTCTACGGAACCCATAAGGACATTGATACTCGAGGTAGCTGAGCTCGTTTTTCAAAGCCATACTCCTAGGGGCAGAGCTAGAACCAAATTTGGGACTCTCTGAAATGAGCTTTGGTGCCTTTAGTTCTCGCATAAGTCATGGAGGTGTCAAGAGCCAGCATTACTCCCCAGGCACCAGTCAAATGCTCCTGTTTTTGGCATTTAGGCTTTGTTTTCCCTTCCAACCATCTGGAACTGGAGGCAGGCTGATCATATCATTAACTACTGTGTCCTTGGGAATGGGTGAGAGGACCCGGGGCCACTGTTAGGAGGGCCCTGGGTCTCGCTGAAGGCAGACAGCACAAAGGGACACGCTGGTGGTTCAGGTTCTACAGGGCATGAGCTGCGTATCATTTTAAGGAATATGAGGAAGAATGCAAAACAGCAAATACAAATTATGAGGACAAAAGTGCATGCTTACTTAAAACCCAACCATCACAAAATGTAAAAATCTGACAAAACTACACACATGATAAAACTCATAAAAACAATTAACTGCCTGATTTGCATTTATGATATTTTTCTCCCTGAATATTTTTTGATTGCCTCTTTACCTGACAGTAATTTTGTAATTTTTTTATAAAAAGAAAATGGAAAGAGAATCAGTCTCTCATCTGATTGACTTGAAATTGTTATTATTACTAATTAAACGAGCTTCTTTCAACATCACAACTGATTTTGACAATGTCCTATAAATCTTTGAAAGTGAAAGTGTTAACCACTCAGTGGTGTCCAACTCTGCATGACCCCATGGACTGTAGCCCACCAGGCTCCTCTGTCCACGGGGATTCTTCAGAAAAGAACACTGGAGTGGGGTTGCCACCCCCCCCCCCCGGGGGGGTCTTCCTGATCCAGGGATCAAACCCAGGTCTCTTGCATTGCAGGCAGATTCTTAACCATCTGAGCCACCAGTGAGGTCAAATTTCATAAAACCTTTATTATATTTTCTTCCTTTATGAATTGTTGTTACAGATACACTCACAGTTTATGCACCATGGCCAGTTTGTGCCCTACAAGCATCAAAATTCTGATGAATTTAACTCCTTGCCATTTCCATTGCCAAAGAACAACAACAATTTGGTGAATGTATATGCATACACTGAATTATTATGGATATTCTTGAAGCAATAGAATTTGAGTTTTGACTAGACATCCATGGATGTGAACCCTCTGGTTATAATTCCACAGGACGGATGCCTGGTAGAATTTTCCACAGGTTAGCTTCTGGCTCTATGCATTTCAGACTTGTCATGGTTCGCATCCCTCTGGTCCTTGGCACACGAGAACACATTCATTCACAATTACAATCTCTGGCCCTGCATCTTCTTGACATGATGCCATGTGAGTCAGCACAGTGGGTTTAGCATATTTCTGGAAGCATTTCCCACTCTGGGACACCTTGAACTAGCAGACATCCCACTGAACACCAAGTAAATGTACCTCCAACTCAATTTTCCCTCCGCTGGATTCCAAAAAGCCCAGGGCCCTTCCAACTCCACCTACACAAGGAGAATATCTTGGGAGGGAAAATCAGAGTGGAAAGAGACCGTGGTCTTCATGAATTGTAGTTTAATGGCCTTCTCTTGCAAATTTTATATAAACATGTAAGCAAGTGGACACATGGCTAGGACTCCTTGCTTTGGATTCCTGGAAAAGACCATGAAAGGGAGAATACCACGGTTCAGACTTCATGGGTTTCATGCTGAATCTTCAGGGCACAAAGACCTCTGACCTTCTAGGTTTATCTGTGCTGTGATAGGGCAGTACTCATCCATGTGTAGAAATATAAAAATTCTTGAACATTAAAAAAATATGTATACTATTAACTTTCAAGAAGCTGACAAACTGAGGTCCCTCATGTGACAATTTTCCATGTAAGTTTCCATCAGTCTTGAAGGGTGAGTGAACCCCAACAGGATGGTCTCCTTATCTAGTTCTACACCCATTCCCCTCTCTTATTCAATCTTCATCCTGCACTACAAGGTAAGTGTTATTCTCCCCATTTTACAAATAATGAAACTGAGGATCTTAAAGACTTACGTAGGCTCATCCTGTTTGTAAATATTAGCTTAATTCATCCTCCACCCACCCGTTTCTCCAGCAGGGCAACTGCACAGAAAGCTGTTTACCCTCCTTGAAATCTTCCGTCAATGTCAATCGTCCCTTCAGGCTAGAAACAAAACAAAAGGAAGCCCATCTCACCTCTGCCCCCTGCCCCAGGTGATTTCTTAGATTTTGTGACCCTGAATTATGCTGATATTCTTTATTTCTCTCTTTTTTTTAAACAGAAGATGGGGAGAGTCTCCTTTACTTGGCCTTAAATTGTTTGGTATCGGAGTTCTGCCCTTGGCCCTCTTCTGCCCTTATTTCTATATTGAAATAATATTTCTATAATATTTCAATATTTCTATTTTGAGGCATAGTTGATTTACAGTATATTAATGTTGGGTGTACAGCATAGTGATTCAGCGTTTTTACAGATCATACTCCATTAAATGTTATTACAAGATAATGGGTATAATTCCCTGGGCTGTACAGTCTATCCTTGTTGCTTGTCTATTTTGAACATAGTATTTATGTCTCTTAATCTTGTACCCCTAATTTTCCCCTCCCCACTTCCCTCTCCTCTTTGGTAACCACTAGGTCTGTTCACTAATCTGTGAGTCTCTTTCTGTTTTGCATACACGTTCATTTGTGTTATTTCTTAGATTCTACATATAAGTGATATCATACAGTATTTGTCTTTCTCTGACATTTCACTGAGCATAATATTCTCCAGGTCTATGCCTGTTGCTGCAAATAGCAGAACTTCATTCTTTTTTATGGCTGAAGAGTATATATCCATATATACCACATCTTTATCCATTCATCTGCTAATGAACATTTAAGTTGCTTCCATCTCTTGGCTATTGTAAATAGTGCTTCAGTGAACACTGGGGTACATATATCTTTTCGAATTACTCTTTTTGTTTTTGTTGTTTTTCAGATATATACCCAGGAGTGGAATTATTGCTGGATTATATGGGCTTCCCAGGTGGCACTAGTGGTAAATAATCTTCCTGCCAATGCAGGAGACATAAGAGATGCGGGTTCCATCCCTGGGTCAGAAAGATCCCCTGAAGAAGGGAATGGCACCCCACTCCAGTATACTTGACTGGAAAATTCCATGGGCAGCGGAGCCTGGTGGGCTACAATCCATGAGAATGCAAAGAGTCGGACACAACTGAGCGACGGAGCACATACATGGTAGTTCTATTTTTATTTTTGAGGAACTCCACTGTGTTTTCCATAGTGGCTGCAGTAATGCATTGGTACAGTCCCACCAGCTGTGAAGGGCTCCCTTTTCTCCACATCCTCGCCAACATTTGTTATTTGTAGACTCTTTGATGATAGCCATTTTGACAGCTGTGAAGTGATATCTCTTTGCTTTGAAGCCCTCTTCTAACTTTAGACACTCTCCCTGGGTAACCTCATTAATTCCCAAGACTTTAGAAACCATCTGTATGTTAACATCTCCCGCATTTATGCCTCTACTTTTAGACCTCTGCTCTGCAGCTACCTATTAATATCTTTACAACAGTTTCTGCAAAATGCAGCATCTATGAAATTTTTCAGATTTTTCTTCTGCCTGCTTCTTCCTAATCTACTCTATTCCTGTTAGGTTGACCTTTTTTAGTGTCTCATAGATAGTTCCTTTCCAATTCAGATCTTCACATGGTATTCCTTCTTCCTTAAATTTTTTTTTACAGCTTCTGCATTCATTTAGGCCTTGAGTCTCAGATCAAATGTGACTTCTACAGGAACACTGTTTCTGACTTCTCTCCCCAAGACAGAGCGGGGAGCTGCTCCCTTCATTTTTCCTAAGTATTATATCCATCAGTTAGTATTATTTGGGGTTGCAATGGTCTTAGGTCTAACTACAGTGACTTAAATGGACAATGGTTTCTCCTCCCACGTAAAAGAAGTCAGATGGAGGCAGCATGGGGCTAATATCCTGGTTCTACAGTCACTAGAATCCTGATCACCTCATATACTCAAGGTCACCTCATAGTCCAGAATTGCAGCTGTGGCTCCAACTGTTTCATTAGACTTCTTGGAAGGGAGGAAAGCTACAAGGATCCTTATTCTGGCTTAATCATTTCCTTTTAAGGAGTCTTCTTGGAAATTTTGCTGAATGCTTACTATGCTTGCATCTCATTGGCCAGAACTTAGTCATAGAGCCTCATCTAGTTACAGAAGAGGCTGAAAGTTTTGGTTTTCTAATTGGGTTCAGTTAAAGCATTCTGTTTCTAATGAAAACTGGGGAAATGTTATGCTGGGGTGGTCAGATGACAGTCTGTTGCACCTTTCTGTGTGCCTATCACATCTCTTTTTAAATTATCTGTTTAATTGTCTGAATCCCCCACTCAGCTGAAAGCTCCTAAGACAAGAAAGTGTTTTATTGCTTTTTCTATTTCCAATACCTGGCACAGTGGTTGCCAACTAACAGTTCTTGATAGTAAATAGATAAATCAGTTGTGAGAAAACTATTACTGCTATTAGGTGAATTAATATATTCTATAAGGCTCTGGGAAGAAAGACACTCTCTACCTTGAAAGGAAAAAGTGGTAGAAGGGCACAGGTGGTCACACAATTACGTAATCATGTCAAATTAGATCTTGGTTTATAAAAGCAGGACATGCTGGGGAAAAAAAACCAGCAAAAACCCTTTTGTTTAGTGAGCTCAATAAAAGGGAAATGAATCTTCAAACATATGTTAACTCATGTCTATTTATGGTGAAGACAGAAAGTAAATGGAAGGCCATATATTATGGACATTCTTGAATGTTCATCACTGTTTTCAGACATTAGCATTTCATTTTCAGCTGAGGTTATTCTCTCTCTCGCTGCTGCTGCTGAGCTTCAGCCATGTCTGCTTTTGTGCAATCCTATGGACAATAGCCCACCAGGCTCCTCTGTCCTTGGAATCCTCCAGGCAAGAATACTGGAGTGGGCTGCTGTTTCCTTCTCCAGGCTCACTCTCCTATCTAGTTTTAAATACTGTGTTGTGCTTATAGTTTGGGACTATGCATTGGGGAGTTTTAGAAATTATTTTCTTTATTTCTTCTCTTCTGACAAGTTGTAACGAATGCTCTGGTCCAAGGCACCAAACTATGCAATTTCCATCCTGTGGCTTCGTGCAAGCAAGTTCACAAGGCTTGGGCTAGAGCTCAGCTGCTCCAATGAGCACCATCAACATCTTGCTCCTTTTCTCCAAAGGAAGCATCACGATTTTAAACCAGAGTCAAAAAAACCAGCCTTTACTCTTCCTATGAAAGCACCACAGGCTCCAAGAACACATTATTTACACGTTGACTTAGTCCATGGGATGTTAGCTTTTGTCACCAACAGAGCTCTCCTTGCAATTTTCAAGGCCTCCTAATATAGCAATTGTTCCCTCTTCAAAACATTGTTTTTCTTAGATATTGAAAGTGTGTGCTCCTGTGAAAGTTATAATCTCTTCATTTTAGAATGAGTTCTGCCCCACAATGAAACAGAGGAAACGGCTTTATTATCTAATTATTTCCTGTGTGGTGTATTTTCCCAGCTAGGCTCCAAATTCCTTGAATTTCAGGATGATGTTTTCATGATCTTATGTAGCCTGATAATAATGTTGACTACATAGGCAATGTCTAATCGCAACTCGTGTTTTGAACCAAGGGTTGAAAAATGAGGATTATGAGGAAATGTCGCTGATGCTGAACATGGAAACATTTTTCTTCATATAATTCGAATGTGATATGCAACCTTCCCCTTAATATCTTTCATCAAGTGATGAGACAAGGATTTCTGAAGTGTCCACCGGCTCCTGGCATTGTACTTGTATAACCTGGATTCATGGGCTTTCCTGGTGGCTCAGATGGTAAAGAATCCGCTTGCAGGATCAACCTGGGTTCAATTCCTGGGTTGGGAAGATCCCCTGGAGGAGGGCATGGCAACCCACTCCAGTATTCTGGCCTGGAGAATCCCATGGACAGAGGAGCCTGGTGGGCTGCAGTCCTTGGGGCTCAGAGGGTCAGACACGACTGAGCGACTCAGCACAGCACAGCCTGGATTCACACAGAAGTGAGGCCCTGCCTGGGAGTCGAGGTGCAGGGCAGGGGCTGTGTCCCATTTTAAGGCCTTTCCTTCCTGCTAACCGTAACCTTCTCAGCATCTCTCCCCGCCCCCTCTCTCACACACATACACACTACCCTAGATTCTGTTTTCCTTTGAACAGACACCTTCTATACCTCCTTCATTTGGAAGACCATGAACACTGCTGAGTTCACTGAACTTCTCTTTCTTGAGACTATTGTGTGATCACCTAAGTCCACTGTAGAAACTATGAAAATATGGAAAAACACCAAGATTGACATGAAACAACCAATAAAGATACAACCAAGAGGGAGAAAAATCTCATTTTTGCTGAGAGTTTTGTGAATCTGTTTCTTTCTCCCCTTTATTTCCTTCTTCTTCCTTCCCCCTCTCTCTTCCTTCTTTTCTTCCTCCCTCCCTATTTTTTTGTTTTTTGGTGAAACACTGGTTTATATGATTTGCTCTTTTACAATAGGGATGTCCTGTTAAGTCATATAACTATTTATATCTAAAGGACATAATTTTTTATATTTATGGCAAATATCACCTCCTTTGCTATCTTCTAAATTTATAATTATTTTATGCAAACCTTTAACTTTTTTTAAAATAAATTAAGTCAAGCATCCTTTCATTTTAAAAATGTTGCCTTTATGCTTAGAAGGGTTTTTTCATATTCAAGATCAGATAAATAATTGCATCTTTTTTATAGTTTCTTTTTTCTTTTAGACTGTTAGATTAAATTCATCTCCCTACCCTCTGTCTCCAGGCAACAACTGAGTTGGCTTTTTGTATAGACTAGTTTACCTTCTTTGGAATTTTATAAAAATGAATTATGGTATGCTTATTTCGGTCTGTCTTCTTTCACTTAGCATTTTATATCATCCGTGCTGTGGCATATGTCAATAGTTCATTTCATTTTATTCCTGAGTAGTATTCTATTTGTTCATCCAATTTTAAACAATTTGTTTATCATCTGTTGATAGACATTTGGAATGTTTCCAGTGTGGGGCCATTATATATAAAGCTGTTATTAATATTTGTGTACAACTCTTTGTGCAGACATATGCTTTTATTTCTCCTGCTAAATATTTAATAATGAAATGGTTGAGTTATATGGGAAGTGTATCTTTAACCTATTATGAAGGCTACCAAAATGTTTTCCAAAGTGATTGTACCATTTTATGTTTCTACCAGCAATGTATGAGAATTCCATCTTCTTTGTACTCTAACACTTGCTATTGTGAGTCTTTTAAATTTTAGACTTTCAAATTAGGTGTTCAGGCTTCCCAAAGAGTTGGAATGACTTAGCAACCAAACAACAACAAGAAGTTAGGCATTTAGCAAGATCTCATTTTGATTTTTAATTTTCATTTCCCTAATCATAAGTGCTGTTTGGCACATTTTTAAGGTTTTTGGTTACTCACATATCTTTGGTGAAGTGTATATACTCAAATATTTTACCCATTTTTATTGGGTCTTTGTTTTCTTTGTAGTGATTAATGTAATAAGTAAATTATTACTTCATTATTGTTCTAATAAATTATAATCATCAAATGATATCACTATAACTATAATTATAAATTTATTATAGTTTTATTGCATATACAATTACTTTAAATTTAAAATCATTCTTTTATATAATTTTCTTAATTATTTATTTTAATTATAAGTACAAATTTCGAATAATTTTATCATGATGATTATTATTGATTGGTAGTTTGGACTTTTGAAACTATTTCATTAATCTATGTTTTGCTCTATCATGTTGATTTACTTTGTGTAGCTTTCTATATATTTTTTTCATATAGCACTGTGGGTTTTTATTCTTAACTATGGTTTTTGGTGAGAGGAGGAGCAGGCTATCTTCAACTTTTTATTTCAGAAATTTGTAAAATTTTAAGAAACTCATTTTTTTAAAAATCAGAATTGAGTTATTTTTTTTATAATTCTGGAAGAAATGAGATCTTTTCAGTATTAGGTATTCTTTCTCATTAAAACGGCTCCTTGCTTCACTCATTCAATATTTTGGACTTGTTGAATTTCCAGCCCATTTTCTGGTAAGCTAGAAAACTTTGGATCTCTAAGGCTTTAGGACTTCTATTAGCTTGTCCAATGTCAGCCAACCAGAATCCCACAACTAGAGAGACTGAATATGGAAAACACTGCAGATAATTGTGTCCAATATCCATACTGGTCTACGAGAAAATAAAGCCCAAGGAGCTGAAACACTTCCTTTATGTCTAGAGTACAATATGTCTCAAGACGTCCCTGACTATTCCTTTGGTGTCCCTTTTATTCTATTACAATATCTCCATTTCTTACTGTTCCCCCACATGGGCCTCTATTTTGCTAAGGCTGGTGACCCTGACATGAACTGTATACCCCAATTTCACTGTGGTAAAAATACCACCTTCCCACAAGTCATGGCATACGTGAGGGCAATTCACTTGTCCAGTGTCAGAGGAGCAAGACAGGGTCAGTCATGGAAATGTAAAGAGGATGTTGCCTTGTGATATGAGTCATGGGCTTCCTGACCTGAGTGGGTTGTGAATGAGGACCCCTCAGATGGAAAGATGGAAGATTTAAGGCATTTCTGTAAGCAGATCTTGTTGCAGGGTGGAACTGTATGATGCAAAATGGGTTTCTTTTTATCTTGTAAATTTTTTTTTTTTACAGAAATTGAAGCAACCACAGACGGGAAAGTGCAGGATTTTCTAAAGGACTAGACCTAACTCATGTAGTAGAGTGGATTTCCACCTTTCACGGGCCCCAAAGTACCGTTAGAGAATCTAGTAAAAAAAAAAAAAGAAAAAGATTCAATCCTGTTTCCATAATAAGGCACACACATTACATACAATGTCAAGGTTTATGAATCCTTTGAAACCCACGATGGGTTTCACAAGCTCTGCTGTACCCCTCCCAAAGGTTTCATGTTCTCTTAGTTAAGAATTCCTGGAGAAATAAGTAGTCCGTTAACTATTTTAACATCACCAGGTAAGGAAAGAGAGAAGAAACAAATTATGTGTATATGTGGATGGAAGAAGGGGAGTCTAACCTGGGATGCATTAATCAATATAAAATGATTTTTCGAAAAATCTGAGTTAACATGTCCCAGGATCAAAATAAAAGCTTGTTTTTTAAACTCCTGGAAGCAGAACCCAGAGGATGTAAATTTACTAAGAGTGAACGTGAAGCCCTGAAAGAGGAGGAGGGAACTGAGACAGTAAGAGGTTAAACACTCTCTCGGAATACAAACAACACTGACTCAGTAAATATTTACTGAGCATCTGCTAAGGAAGAGGCAGAGTGTTGAGTGGTAGGGACACAGTGCTTATCTAGGAAGATGTGGTCACTGCCCCCGAGGAAGCCACACATGATAAAAGCAAACGGGTTCTGTGTGTATGGTCAGTCACTCAGTCATGTCTGACTCTTTGTGATCGCATGGACTATAGCCCACCAGGCTCTGCTGGTCATGGTATTTTCCAAGCAAGAACACTGGAGCAGATTGCCATTTCCTACTCCAGGGGATCTTCCCAATCCAGGATAAAACCCACAAATCTGAGGTCTCCTGCATTGGCAGGCAAGATTCTTTCCCACTGCACCACCTGGAAGGCCCAAGAGTTCTAGTAGTTATTTACTATAATACAGTGTCATATTAGTTAATTACTATATAGCATGCTAAGACACAACTTAAAAGTCATTGAAAGAAAGAGTTGCTCAGTCATGTCTGACTCTTTGTGACCCCATGGACTGTCCATGGAATTCTCCAGGCCAGAAAACTGGAGTGGAGAGCCATTCCCTTCCCCAGGGGATCTTTCCAACCCAGGGGTCGAACCCAGGTCTCCTGTATTACAGGCAGTTTCTTTAAGGATTGAGCCAAGGAGGCCCTAGTGTTTCTTATTTTACAAATGAGGAAAGAGGGACCTAGAAACGGTAAATACTCTTACATCCAGGATTAGAACACAAGCTGCCTTAGACTTTTAATGAGCACCGACTGCGTGCCAGGCCCAGTGCTAGACGTCACTCTGCAAACTTTCACTCTGTTAGAGAAAGTCCACGTCTTCATTAACTAAATGCAAACCGATGTTCATCCACCTTTCTGTTTTTCTAACCCCAAATGGGCCTTTGTTACTCATAAACTCACAAAAATAAGCTGCCACTTACTGGGATAAGAAGGGAAGAACTTTTCCCTAAACTTCTCCATCAGGAATTACAAACTTTGAAAGGAAAGAGGTGTACCCAACTCATGATTCTAGAAAACAAAAACTTTCAATACTCTGGAGCTTTCTGGAAGTAGAGGAGCATGCTCAGATCTAAAGAGTCAACATTCAAGTAAAAACACATTCTGTTGCCTTCTTACAATTTATTATCCTCTGTTTGTTTGTGGCAATGCTTACTTTCCATGTCCTCTGTAACCACACAGCAGGATTAGGAAGGACGATACGATGGTGTGCAGGGACCACTTACGGTGTATTTTGAAATCCTTTCAAAGTTGATCTCCCCCAAAGAAGGGAAGAGATCTACGAAAGCTACCACCCACATCCTTCTATGTTTTCTCTCCTGAAATGCATCATCCCATTTCCTCTAAGCCCTGAGGAAGATTTGTTCATTCAATACATTCAAGGAAAACAGGGAATCTATCAACAGACAAATGGATAAATAAGCTGTGGTATAGGGGATTTCCTTGATGGTCTAGTGGCTAGGACTCTGAGTTCCCCATGCAGGGGGCCCAGGTTCGATCCCTAGTCAGAGAACTAGATCCCACATGCTGCAACTAAGAGTTTGCTGAAGCAAAACATCCTGCATGCTTGGATGCAACTAAGACCTGGTATAGCCAAATAAACAAATTAATTAATTTTAAAAAAGATTTGAAAGAAAAAGAAGCTGTGGTATTTATCAATATATATAATGGACTACTACTCAGCCATAAAAAAGAATAAAAATTTGTAGCAACCTGGATGGACTTGGAGGGCATTGTGCTAAGTGAAAGAAGTCAGACACAGGAAGACATGCTATATAATATCACTTATATGTGAAATCTAAGAAATATAACAAACTAGTGAATAAAACAAAAAGAAGCAGACACAGATATAGAGAATAAACTAGTGGTTACCAGATGGGTGAGAGAAGTGGGGGAGGGGCAACACAGGGATGGGAGATTTAAAAAAAAAATGAGATTATATGTGTGTGAAAATTTTGAAACATGTAAAGTACTATAGAATTTAAAGAATCTTTCATTCAACATATTTTTTTTTTAAAAAAGGAAGACATCTACACTTCCCTTGTGACTCAGAGGGTAAAGCATCTGCCTACAATGTGGGAGACCAGGGTTTGATCCCTGGGTTGGGAAGATCCCCTGGAGAAGGAAATGGTAACCCACTCCAGTACTCTTGCCTGGAAAATCCCATGGACGGAGGAGGCTGGTGGGCTACAGTCCATGGGATCGCAAAGAGTCGGACACGACCGAGCAACTTCACTTCACTACTTCACTTTGAAATCAAATGTGCATCTTGAGAGCCTCAGTCCTGTCACTGCAAAGAGATGAGCCGTAGGAAGGTGGAGAGTCAGAAAGGAGATGGCTTTGGAGGAAAGGCAACATGGACCAGAACTGGTGACCAGCAGCTCCCAGGCGGTCCATTCAGGGGTCGCCATAGACCACCAGCTTAGGGCTTCACGTGAGACTGGCAACTGAACACCTCTCGGGCTGCCCCATCTCTTCCTCCGCTACCTCCCAATGCTGCCTATTTCACAGAGAAAGGGCGCTTTACTATACAACCACCTCCTATGTATCCTGTGGGGAATCTAGGACTTCTCCTCAGAGTTTTCAATACCATGTCCTATACCACACTTCTAGCCATCTAGAAATAGTGTGTGAAATTTCCAATAAGTGCAAGGAGACATTAAAAAGATAAGGAGGACTTCCCTGGTGGTCCAGTGGTTAAGAATCTGCCTACCAATGCAGGGGACACAGGTTCGATCCCTGGTCCAGGAAGATCCCACATGCTGCAGGGCAGCGAAGCCTGCTCACCACAAGGACTGAAGCCAGTGCTCCGGAGCCGATGCTCTGCAACAAGAGAAGCCAGTGCACCACATCCAGAGAGTAGCCCCTGCTCCGCAACTAGAGAACACCGGCCTGCAGCAATGAAGACCCAGTGCAGCCAAAAATAAATGTACTTTTAGAAGATTAAGGGATTATCCTTTTATGCTTACCATGTGTGTGGTACCTCCAAGATGCCTCAGAGTGAACCAGTTCTCCTATTTGTTCTTTTCTTTTCAGTTGGTACAAACAGTCCTCTATTATAAATTTGGAATGTATGGTATCATCATCTGGAGAATAAATTGTTTAGAAAAACACAGTCATAGGTTCAATGATTTTCCATAAAGATAGATTATTAAGGGGCAGATGAGAAATTTGCATATCCATGTTGCCTGCCAAGATATGTCCTGTCCCTAGAAAGGCACAGCCATTTAAAGATGGAACATAGAAGTAGATCAACAGGATTCTGATTCACCATGTATCTTTAAAATAGAATGCCTAAAAGTATCTTGATGGTGCCTTATACATAGCATCAATAGAAAAGAACTAATGGGTAATTTTCAACTGGGGGAATTCAGAGCAGGGGATATCAATATCTGTGATGCTTACTGGGTTCACTTACTAACTCATGTGTCCTATACAGAGTTATTTAATACCTACTAAATGCACTACTAAATGCACTCTGCTAGGATACAAAGATGCAAAAGATTTGGACCTTGCTCTAAAAGTCTGGTAGCCTTTTTTTGAACTATAATTTTTCCTTTCCCAATCCTCCCACCTTTGGAAAACAGAAGTAATGCAACAGATGAACTGGACTTGTTTAAAATGTGATTTTTAAATGTGACTTTAGCTGTTTTACCTTGGAGTGCATATACCCATAAAAGGTATGCTTTAGATAGTGACTGGGTCTCTGTCTAGATTAACACAGAAACCTATCTCATCCATTACATGCCCCAAATCTATACATATGCTCTACGATGTTATACAATCTGGTGTGTGTCTGTATGTGTCAGATACTCAGTCGTATCTGACTCTTTGTGACCCCATGGACTGTAGCCTGCCAGACTTCAGTCCATGGAATTCTCTAGGCAGGAATACTGGAGTGGGTAATGCTTCCCTTCTCCAGGTATCTTCCTGATCCAAGGATCAAACCCGGGTCTCCTGCATTGCAGATGGATTCTTATTGTCTGAGCTACCAGGGAAGCTCAAAACACATTATAAAACTTAAACTAGCTGGTCTTTTTTAGTATAAATTGCAATTCATTGTGATTTTAGAGTATATAGATTACTTTCAAAAACAGGAAAAAAAAAAAAAAGAGACTTCCCTGGTGGTCCAGTGGCTAAGACTCCATGCTCCCAATGCAGGGGGCCTGGGTTCGATCTCTGGTCAGGGAACTAGAACCCACGTGCCACAAATAAAGACCTTGCATGCTGCAACTAAAAATCCCACATGCCACAACTAAGTCCCAGTGCTGCCAAATAAATAACTAAATTATTTTTTTTAAAGCAGAAAGAAATAATTCATCATGAACAATGCAGAAAAATCTGCTACTATTTTACTGAAAAACAGATCTAAGATATGAGGGAAATTTCACCCTAGTGGGATGGAAAGTGAAAGTGAAAGTTGCTCAGTCATGTCTGACTCTTTGTGACCCCATGGACTGTCCATGGCATTCTCCAGGCCAGAAAACTGGAGTGGGCAGCCTTTCCCTTCTCCAGGGGATCTTCCCAACCCAGGGATCGAACCCAGGTCTCCCACATTGCAGGCAGATTCTTCAGCTGAGCCACAAGGGATGGAAAGGTAAAGGGAAATATTTGAGCTGACCCTAAAGCAAGTTCAAAAGCGTGATTGTACTGGTTTCTTCACATCATTTTAAAATATTTCTAGGGACATCCAGACACTCACTTATATTCCCGACAAATTTCACTTTACAGTCAAGAAAGAGAGAAGATGGAAAAGACCAGACATGATGTGAGAAGGGGTTTTCCTGAAATAAACAGGAAATAGATGGAAGTGAGATGGAAAAAAACAAAAAAACAAAGAAACTGGAAGGGGCTTAGAGAGGACTTCTAGGCAGGCATGTGAAGGAAATTGATTCTTGGAGCCAGGGTTAGCTGTGTAGCGATAATTAAAGGGGAAAAAGAAAGTAGATGTGGGAACCATTTAAATAACCTTCTCAAGTAATTGGCAAAAAATGAGACCACAGATTCCAGTTACTAGGTAGTACCTTGGATGTCAGACAACTTGGTAAAAGGCTGATGAGAGGAAGAGAGGAAGAGGAACACAAAAAATGAAGTCCATACTTAGGCATGATGTTAAATAGCCACATGTGTATCTATGACAGTGGTCATGGCCTCTCTGAAGAAGCCTTCCTATATTCATGCTTGCTGAATTTCAAGTTTGTGTTCTTCCAGAAAGTGACATTTTAAAAACAACTTTGTAGTCACAACCATTTCAGACTCATTAATTTCACCCATCATCCTCATCACTCTCACAGCATGAAATCTTGCAAGTACTGTTTTGTCTAGCCTTCCTCAATCTATTTAATGCAGAACATTAAAGCCATTTCTTGTGTATTAAAAATCTTGGTTGTGGATCTTTATGTTTTAAAAGCACATGAAAAAGCAATAAGTACACCAAACCAAGAGAAGATTCCCATAATTTCATTATTATATGAGGTGTCAGTGAAGACAGCTTATGATCTGGGCTGTGAGCTGACAATGAACTTCTACTAATATGCATTGAAAATTTGGGGCACCTGATGATCATAGACAGGAACTTGAAGGATTTCTATTCTTAATGAGCCTATGATTAAAATAGGGACTTCCATAAAGAGACATAAATACATGTGAAATAACACTACTGATCAATAGACCACTAATTTGTTTGAAGGGGAAAACATCTGCCATGGATTATGTTGATTAATTTAACTAATTGTAGAACAGATGAAGCTAAATATGATTTTTTTTCCACAGATGCTCCCTAATGTTTGCTTAAAGGAAGACATGCCTTTTGAAGAACTGTCCTATTTCCATTCAAGAACTCTAGACAGCCAGCTATCTAGCTATGGCTATCCATCAGCATATACACACCTGCTTGTTTCTGCCCAAGATGTTATTGGACAGACACATAGCAAATGTTAACAGCTCTTTGTTCAGGACAGTTAAACAGAATTAAAGGGAAGGAATAAAGTGTGAGATGAGGAGAGAGATTTTAGTTTTTCATGTCATATATAGACTTCCATGATTCCCAGGTGGCACAGAGGTAAAGAACCTGCTTCCCAATGCCAGAGATGCAAGAGACATGGGTTTGATCCCTGAGTTGGGCAGAGACCCTAGAGAAGGAAATGGCAACCCACTCCAGTATTTCTGCTTGGAAAACCTCAAGGACAGAGGAGCCTGGTAGGCTACAGTCAATGGGTGGCAAAGAGTCAGACATTACTTAGCGATTCAACAACAACAACGTAGACGTCCATTGTTTGATTTTGCTGTGTGACTATGTAAACAAACACACACTTAAATGTAAAAATACTAACATATTGTGTTTCAGTGAAAACACAAAATATTTGGGCCCCTGTGCTTACTTGAGAAAACACTGGGAGGAGCAGTCCTTTTAGGGTGTTGACTCCAGGTACCCATCTAGGAAACAACTGAGCCCTCAAACTAACCAATAGCTTTAAGCAGTAGCCATGCCAGTCCGAATTTCCATCATGCTTTTGGAGTTTTGAAATGACAGACACAGGATACCTATGTGGCCACCGTGAATACATGGCGAACTCAGTATCAAGTCAAAACAGATGGAGGCCTTTGTGGATCCTTCGGCATGGTTAACTTTGACTATGAGAGACATGCTTTTCTTTAAATGGCACTTCCAGCCAACAGAGAGGATATATAATCTAAATCTTTTCTCAAAGTGTAAAGTGCTTGCACTATCCCAGAACAAGGAAGCATTTACACCTGCAACTAAATGGTTATAATCTGCCTTTGCTATTAATTTTGATTTAGTGTAGTTGGGATGTACATGGCTCCAGACTGTCAGACTTAATGCATTCATTCATTTATGGAGCATGAGCTTTGAATTGCCAGAGAGCGATAGGCCTGGTTGTTCTTAGGATTATTTTCAGTGACTAAATATGAAATTCCATCCTTCCTCTCCCTTATTTTCCTCATATAAAGCCAACTAACGAACCTTGGCTAACAGATCAAGCTAATTTACTATCAGAGAGTGAAATCTAACATCTGCTTTCTTTTGGTATTATGGAAAAACATGCTAATTTTTTAAAAAGGGGATGCTATGTAAAATGTATAATTTAAATCATTTTCAGGTATAAGTATGTTATGTAATCACTGCAGATGGTGACTGGAGCCATGAAATTGGAAGATGCTTAGTCCTTGGAAGGAAAGTTATGACCAACCTAGACAGCATATTAAAAAGCAGAGACATTACTTTGCCAACAAAGGTCCGTCTAGTCAAAGCTATGGCTTTTCCGGTAGTCATGTATGGATGTGAGAGTTGGACTATAAAGAAAGCTGAGCGCCAAAGAGTTGATGCTTTTGAACTGTGGTGTTGGACTCTTGAGAGTCCCTTGGACTGCAAGGAGAGCAAACCAGTCCATCCTAAAGGACATCAGTCCTGAATGTTCATTGGAAGGACTGATGCTGAAGCTGAAGCTCCAATACTTTGGCCACCTGATGCGAAGAGCCGACTTATTTGAAAAGACCCTGATGCTGGGAAAGATTGAAGGCGGGAGAAGAAGGGGATGAAAGAGGATGAGATGGTTGGATGGCATCACCGACTCAATGGACATGAGTTTGAGTAAATTCCGGGAGTTGGTGACGGACAGGGAGGCCTGGCGTGCTGCAGTCTATGGGGTCGCGGAGTTGGACACGACTGAGCGACTGAACTGAACTGAACTGATGTTATGTAATATCAAGTAAAGGTTTGGCTTTAAAAATAAATCTTCCAAAATGCAAAACAAACAAACAAAAAACCCACGGACCTCAGTAGAGTTAATGTCTGTGTCACCAGAGAGGAAATGATGGAGAAGCCAAAACTTAAGCCTGGATAATTAAATACATGACTACTAGCACCGTTGTTGCTGCTGTTTGGTCACTAAGTAGTATGCAACTCTTTTGCGACCCCATGGGCTACAGCTTGCAAATCTCCTTTGTCCAAATGATGGGTTGCCATTTTGTTTTCCAGAGGATCTTCCTGACCCAGGGATCAAACTCGTCTAACTCTCACCCTGCATTGCAGGCAGATTCTTTACCACTGCGCTACCAGGAAAGCCCATTAGCAGAGTAAGTACTGATATTTTTTGTGAGCTAATTCCTTGTATAAAAAAAACCAAGCTAGAAGGGTATTGTCTGGTAGACCTCAGGCAGAAACAGGGTCTGAGAAAATTCCTTTTTCTAGATTTGCAGGTCTTATATTTTCCTGAGCAGCAGAGCATACAATACATTAATTGTAGAATAAGTGTTAATGTTCACTACATTAACATCTGGTAATAAACTAAGTGGCTTTTGTATTTTGAATTGCCAAATGAACTCTGTTGGGTTTTCTGCAGAGCTACGATGGGCCTCTTTCCTAAGATCATTTTGAAGAGCATGGACCTGGGACACACCGGTATGGGGGAGGCACATAAAACCCTTGCCATGGGACGTGACTTGTGGTCCAGTGGCTAAGTCTCTACATTTCCAGTGCAGGGTGTCTGGGTTCGATCCTTGGTCAGGGAGCTAGATCCCACATGTGGCAACTAAGACTCAGTGTAGCCAAATAAATAAATACACAAATAAAAATAAAACACTTACCACTTCTAGGAGCCCAGGTGGTTGCACTGAAAATGGAAGTAATTCCATTTGCATGAGCTTCACCTTCTCACATTTTGAGGAGACCTGACCTATATTTTTTAAGTGCCTTTAGTAATCCTGATGAGTTTTCAGGTTTTAGATACTAAGCTATCTTACCTTATAGGAATTCCTTTGTGTTATAGTGACCTTCCTGTAAAGGTCATCACCGTCAGGCTGTTATTTTCCTGGGAAGACTGAGTATGTTTTGAGCAACAATTTTATATAGTACAGTTTTCCTCTAATGGACTCCTTCTGAGCAGGATTGAATTTTTTAAATCACATTTTATAGGATCTGATGACATCAGAAAAGTGACCTCAGAACAGTGTAATGTCTGATGTAGCATAATTGTTAAATTTTTCAACAATTTCTTACATATGCATGATTAGGGCTTAAATAATTTTCCAAAGAAAGCAAAAATCTGTACATCTTTGGTGAGCAAATCCGTCATGGGATGGTTAAAGATTTCTCATAAAAGCCTCTGATTCATGATGATTAAGCAGCAAGTAACAAAAACAGATTCACCACTACCACCTTCCCTTTTACTTCTGGCTGACATAAGCTGGCAAGGTTATTGCTCTGCAAATCTGCCTGTTAGGTCATCGAGGCCATGTATATGTCAGGACTAAGTGGACATTTAACGTTTCTGAAGTTAATAGCAGGAAAGACCGTTAGCAAACACATAAACAAACCAGAGTACTCTTTAAATTTCTTTTATGAAAGGTAAATATTTGCTAATCTATGTAAGACTGTATACTAGGTTACTCAATTTGAAGATGTAACCCTGAACTTCACATAGAATTGGAAAATTAAATATGATATTGTTCTCTGGGAAGTATTCATGTTCATAAGAAGATTTAACAAGTTGGATTAAATACATACAATAAAAGTTGACAAGAAATGAAACCAAATAGGAATTATGTACTATTCTTTGAAACATTTTCTGAGGTTTGCATTTGGAAGATTATATATATTTACAGGTAACACAAGCTGTTCAAATAGTTTCAAAGTCCTGTCATTGACTTCAGTATAAGGCCATCTAAACAGTTAAATAAACTTTTTCTTCTTCGGAACAGATTATTTTGGCATTGTAAAACCATCACGTCTATCCACAACTTCAAAATGAGGTGAGGAGGGGGAGGTTCCAAGAATACTTCCAGAAGACAATTTATTTTTCTTATTCTTAAAGATCTCACCACCATCAATTAGTATTCATTAATCATCCGAGGCTGCTCTGCGGAACTGAACTGGCTCCTGCCTGAATCTAAGTCCATCTACCTCTGACATACATAAGAGCAACACCCCATTTGTTCTGCATTGTTAGGGAATGAAGTGATGCATGTCAGAGAATTTTCTAGAAAACAGATGATTGTTTATTTTTAAGAAAGAAACCTCTAGTTCCATTCACCTTGTGTAAGTTAAATCTTTATAACATGCACCAATATTCATCCGTTTTCTTAAATATGGTACAGGAAACTTAAACTAAACATTTCTAAACTTGTTGTTTAAAAGTGAAAGTCGCTCAGTTGTGTCCGACTCTTTGTGACCCCGTGGACTATAGAGTCCATGGAATTCTCCAGGCCAGAATACTGAAGTGAGTAGCCATTCCCTTCTCCAGGGGATCTTCCAAACCCAGCGACCAAACCCAGGTCTCCTGCATTGCCGGCGGATTCTTTACCAGCTGAGCCACAAGGGAAGCCCAAAACTTTGTTGTGAGGAGATAGCCACTAATGCTAACCCTGAACGTCACATAGAATTAGAAAAGTAAATATGACATTCAGTTCAGTTCAGTTGCTCAGTCGTGTTCAACTCTCTGCGACCCCATGGACTGCAGCATGCCAGGCTTCCCTGTCCATCACCAACTCCTGGTGTTTACTCAAACTCATGTCCATTGAGTCAGTGATGCCGTCCCACCATCTCATCCTCTGTCGTCCCCTTCTCTTCCTGCTTTCTATCTTACAACTTAACAAAATTATCACGAAACAGCTGAGAGGTGGGAGTGGAATTTTCTGGGGAGGCAGTCAAGCCCTGGAACTAAGAATCTAGATTATTGTGGACCTGGCCCCTGCCTCTGATCAGCAGTGCAAACTTCATCAGTTATCAAAGCTTTCTGCATGTTAGTTTCTGCATTAAAATGCTAACAGTAGTACTCACTTATTGAATTGTTGGAAAGATGAAACTCTTGCAAAAGACTTAGACCAGTGCCAAACATACCGTGAACAAACCTTAGCTCTTGTGACGGTTAGTCCTGCTTTCATTTTTTAATGTTCGATATTCAATCTGTTCTATTGTGGGAAACCGGGCACACCATGTTTAAAATTGTACATAACAGAGCATGAGCTGAGCTTAAAACAGGAAACTTATGAGCTATTTTGGCTGCTTCATAATGGTTTTTATTTAGCTTAGAGATTTTTTTTTAATTATAGTAAGAACACTTTACACGGGATCTACGCTCATAAGAAGTTTCTAAGTGTACAATGCAGTACTGTTAACCATGGGCACGATGTTGTACTGTGGATCTCTACAAGTTATTCATCTTACATAACTGAAACTTTACACCCATTGAGCAGCAGTTCCCCATTTTCACCTGCTCCCAGCCCCTGGCAACCACCATTCTACTCTCTGCTTCTACGTGTTTGGCTACTTTAAATACTTCTATAAGTGGAATCATACTGTATTTGCCCTTCTGTAACTGGCTTATTTCACTTAGCATAATGTCCTCAAGATTCATCTATGCTGTCAAATCTAGTAGGATTTCCTTCTTTTTAAAGCCTGAATGAAATTTCACTGTATGTATATATGTACCACATCTTTATCTATTCATCTACTGATAGACATTTACGTGGCCTTCATATCTTGGCTATTGTAAATGATGCTGCAATGAATATGGGAGTACAAATACCTCTTCAAGATCCCTACTGCAAATTTTGAGGGTAAATACTCAGATTTTGGAATTGCTGAATTACATGGCAGTTCTATTTTAAATATTTTTCCATAGTATTTTCCATAACGGCAGCACAAATTTACATTCCTATGTAAATTTACCTACCCCTTACATTCCCATCAAGAGTGAGAATTTCTCTTTAGTCTTGCCAACTTCTGTTTTTTGGATAATATTAGTAGCCATTCTAATAGGTGTGAGGTGATATCTCCTTGCAGCTTTGATTTTCATTTCCCTAATGATTAGTGATATCGACCGTCTTTCCACATACCTGCTGCCCATCTGTATTTGTTCTTTGAAGAAATTTCTATTAAAGTCCCTTGCCCACTTTAAAATCTGGCTACTATTATTTTTCTTTTCTGATTTGTTTTGCTATTGAGCTGTAGGAGTTCCTTTTAGATTTTGGATATTAACTCATCAGAGATATGGTTTAAAGTATTTTCTCTCATTCTGTTAACTTAGAGATTTTTTTACTCTGCCTGAAGTGTGCAAATTTCTGAATACTTAACCCATTTAAAAAAAAAATCCATGCATGAACATGAACTTAAATAACACGGAGATGGACTTGGCTGAAATGATCTTTTAAATATATTTTTAATGAATGATATCATTAATTAAAAAAACAAATGGGAGGATTATGACAAAAAATGACATTAAAAATTACAAAACAGATGCTCACATAGGACATATTGCTTTAAGTATTTTTGATATTAAATACTTTAAATTGATATATAGGGCTGGCCAAAAAGTTCATGTTGGTTTTTCCATACAATGGTATGGAAAAGTCTAAATGAACTTTTTGTTGAACACAATGCTAATTAGTGCTTTATACATGCACTCAAATAGGCCTTTCTTTACCTTTACACAGTATAAATTACTTTAATTGGAATTATATGGGTTACTGTGACTACAATGGCGCTTAAAAAAGTAGTTTGTAATAGTTTGCTCACTAATTCAGAAATACTTCTGTATTTATGCTTTAGAAGTCACAAGATTTCTTTTAAAATGTCTCTGCCTTTCCTTTATCTATTTTCAAACACTGCAAAATGGTTTTCTTTAAAAACTGAGAATATAGCACATCCATCAACACCTGAGAAAGGACACAGATAATAAACAAATGAGATCAGCCAACTCACTCTGCCCATGTCTGTGCGGTTTGGACAACAGGCAGGAATTAAGGCAGCTCTAATTGAATTGTTACTCTTTTGGTTTTATCCTCTGGCCCCACAATCCACAGAGTCTGCAGAACCTCAAAGGTGCCTCAGATATCTAAGAGTTTAAAAACCCTGATGGCCAAATACTTCATTCCTATGACCTTACACTCTTAGCATAGAGCCGGCAGATGACATAATGTGGGTTTCACCCGTGAGCTAACTCATGTCTCACTTTTTTCCCCCTGAGTGAATAACTCCTCTCTCCTCTCTACCAAAGGATGCTAGTTTTTCATCTGCCTGCTAAACAAACAGATTTAGGAAGCACTTCTATTTCTATGAAAGTAACATGTTCTAGAAATACAAGATACATAGAATCCTCTGAAACATGACTCATGATTGGAGATTTGTCTGGACTTTAGGTTTCCTCATGCCTCCTACCTGGAACAAAACACATGTACACAGATGAAGCTGAGCTTAAAGTAGGAAGTCTATAGTCCTATACCCACTGGGTTTTGGAAATAAATGTAAAAATGCAGACACACTGCGATAAATGATTTGAGCTGATTCTGTAGTGTTCTGACATTGTGCAGGGTTGGCAAAGTTTTTTGGTAAAGAGCTAAACGTTGATACATTTTACATTTTATGGGCTATATGATCTCCGTTGCAACTATTCAACCAGGCTATGGTAATGTGGAAGCAGCCCTAGACAATACAGAAACAAATGGGCATGGCTCTGTTCCAATAAAACTTTATTGACAAAACCAGGCATCATGTCAGTTTGGTCTACTGTTGTATTTTGTTGACTTCTGTGATAGCAAAAGATGATAGGGTGTTCGATCTAAGAAATGAGTTAGCATCCCAGCTTTGACAGTTATTCTCAGAATGACTCTAGAACATTCTTAAACTTATTCTTTGTGATAAGGAGATAACCAAACCTAATTTGGAGGCCTGTGATGACGGTTATATGAGATAATAATTATAAAGTGCTGAGCTTGCTGGCTGGCACATCCAGCCAATGGATGTGGTACACAGCAGTTCCTTTATGTAATTCTATTTCTGTTTCCTCAAGACATCCTCTACCAGACGGAAGTGTTATTACATCCTCACTCCAGTTTCAAAGTGCCCTGGCGACACCAACCTCAAGTCTGGCTACCAAAGGGATCTTGGCAGACACGATGCTCCTATCAAGCAGTTATGAGGGGACGAGGCACAGACGAGGTTTTTCTCCCTCCAGGAGCTGACAGATGCTGTACTAACCCCCATGGGCAGAGGAGCCGGGCGGGCTGCAGTCCACGGGGTCACAAAGAGCCAGACAGCACTGAGCAAATAAGCACATATGTATCATCCTAACACTTTTCAATCTGAAAATGACTGAACTGGGCCAGAATTACCCCGTCATTAAGCCTCCCTCTGCAGATGGCAGCCCCAAATAGGATAAAAGGTGTGTGTGTATGTGTGTGTGTGTGTGTGTGTGTGTGTGTGTGTGTCTGCATGCACGTGCACATGCCTGTGTACTGTCGCACACTATGAAATAAGACATGAATATAATATCACAAGGCTAATCAATCTCTGGGCACTGTGCAGCAGGGCCACGTGGCTCATCTCCTGTGCCCATATATCTAGTTCTATGACAGAAGTCCTACAACCATTCCCATCTCACCCTCCAGCAACTGAAGGGAAGGAGAAAATCAAGTTTTCTTGAAATCATTCCTGCCTGACTTCTAAAGGCCATTGCCTCCAACCTTTGCTAAGCACATTTTTTTAGCTAACACAATTGCTTTGAGATTATGATCTATTTTTTAAAAATATAAATGATAAAGAAAAATCTTTCTTATTGAGAATATTTTTTCATTCATGCTTACAAACACTATTTCATTCAACCTCCAGGTGAGGCTGACAGGGGGACAAACTTCAGAGTCCTGCTGCCTGGGTTGGAATCGTTCCTCTGCTCTTGAATGGCTGTGACCAAGGCCAATTACTAAACCCCATTTTCCTTGTCTGAGAAATTTCTATTTCATAAATTGGTTGTGAAAGTTAAATTAGATAATGCATGGAACGCTCTTAACAGGACATCTAACACGAAAACTCATTAAGCTAGAGTTATTGTATTGTTATCATCCCCACTTAATAGATATAAACTTCAAAGCACTAGGAGTCGTTGCTTTCTGGATGTTCACCTGGCAAGGTCCTGCTAGGGCCAAAACTCAGTTTTCTGTACCACACGAGGACTACTTTCATATGCTGTCTATCAAATTTCATGACCTTTTTAAGTCAACGCTATCATATTAAAGTATTTCATTGATGAAGTTGTTTAGTCGCATTAGTTTTAAACTCTTCTTCAAGAAGTCAGAGAGAGAAAGGGAGTTCCTGAGATATAGGGGCACAGAAAAGGAAATGATGAATTCTTTTTTTTTTAATATTTAAAAATTTATTATAGCATGTAAAGTGGAACCACAGAAGTTTTCCTATTGAGTAGAATTTCTTTCTTTCCTTTTTTTTTTTTATTAGTTGGAGGCTAATTACTTTACAATATTATAGTGGTTTTGTCATACATTGACAAGAATCAGCCATGGTTTTACATGTATTCCCCATCCCGATCCCCCCTTCCACCTCCCTCTCCACCCGATCCCTCTGGGTATTCCCAGTGCACCAGGTCCGAGCACTTGTCTCATGCATCCAATGCTGGGCTGGTGATCTGTTTCACCCTAGATAATATACATGTTTTGATGCTGTTCTCTTGAAACATCCCACCCTCGCCTTCTCCCACAGAGTCCAAAAGTCTGTTCTATACATGTGTCTCTTTTTCTGTTTTGCATATAGGGTTATCATTACCATCTTTCTAAGTTCCATATATATGTGTTAGTATACTGTAATGGTCTGATGAATCCATTTTTATGGTTACTCTTAGATTACCATTTGAATTGTCTCTGCCCTTTTTAGTAAGGATATGCATCCAGGATACACATTCAACTTTCTTTTCGGCTTTCAAACTTGTCACAGCCAGGTAGGATGCTTAGGGCGGAAGTAGCAGAACACAGAAAGATAATGGCAAGAAGAAAAAAGATGCTTCTATAGTATTCTCCTCTTTGAAACACTATGACTCCACAAAATGACAGTTATCTGGCTCCCACCTCTCAATGCCAATCACTCAAACCAGCGGCAGATTTGACTTTTTCATCTACTTTATCAGGGATTTATTCCTTATCTTGTTTCTCCTTTCTTCAGTTGCATCTGAGCTCTGAACTTCCCTTGAATCTCCTTTGACAGGAGTGAGCTCCCAAGGACTTAACTAGGGACTTGAAGACAGACAAAACCATTGCGGTGAGATGCTTACTACTTGAGGTGCTAATAAGCTTAAATAGAAACATCCTCCCTAATACAGAACGGGCACCTTGGCACATTTGTACTTATCAAAGTACCGTTTCACCAACTGATAAAGATTTCACTGAAGAATGGCAGCAACTATATGTTTATAAAATGCCCCTGCATTTAAGGATGTAAAAACATCCCATAAACCACAGGTCAGTTTTCTCCTGCTGGAGTCTGGACTCACTGAGAATGAAATTTTCCCAAGGTTTCATAAAACCAGCACTAGATTTGTGAAGACAAGTCCCAGTTGTCTGAGAAAAGAATCCAGTTTCATCCACCTGACTGCTTGATTTCCCATCATCCTTTTCGTGTCCACACAAATGTTTCAAGGCTAACTTTCACGATGAGCATGAATGCTGAGTGCTTATCAAACACACTGGATAGTTGTAGAACAGAGGTCCCTAGCCTTTTTGGCACCAGGGATCAGTTCTGTGGAAGATAATTATTCCAAGACCCAGGGCAGGAGGGATGGTTTGGGGATGACTCCAACACATCACATTTATTGTGCTGCTGTTGTTGCTGGTTAGTTGCTAAGTTGTGTACGACTCTTGCGACCCTGTGGCTATAGCCCGCCAGGCTCCTCTGTCCATGGGATTTCCCAGGCAAGATACTGGAGTGGGTTGCCATTTCCTTCTCTGGGGCTCTTCCTGACCCAAGGATCAAACTTGTGTCTCCTGCTTAGCAGGCGGATTCTTTACTACTGAGCCGCGAGGGAAGCCCCCATATATTGTGCCCTTTATTTCTATTATTATTACTGTTATGACATCAACTCCACCTCAGATCATCTAGCATTCGATCCTGGAGGTTTGGGAGACCCTTGTTGTAGAATATTATATGATGGTATGCCATGTACCAAGTTAAGACTGTACAACAACCCATCTGAGCCAAAATCAAGAAGGTAAACTTCATCTCATGGTTGCATGCATGCATGCTAAGTTGCTTCACTCATGTCTGACTCTTTGAAACCCCATGGACTGTAGCCTGTCAGGCTCCTCTGTCCATGAGATTTTTTAGGCAAGAACACTGGAGTGGGTTGCCATGCTCTCCTCCAGGGATCTTCCCAATCCAGGGATTAAACCCACATCCCTTATGTCTCCTGCATTGGCAGGCAGATTCTTTAACACTAGCACCCCCATCTTATGGTTACTCCTGTTAAAGAGAGAAAACAAGTGGGAATAATTCTAATTATGTGTTACATTTGTCCTAAAATTCCAAGTGACACTTTGGATGACTTAAGGCAAACAGTGAATAATCTTTAAATTTGGGGCTTGTGTATTGCAAGGCTATTGGAAAAAATTAGGTTATGTATGAAAAAGTTCTGATGAAGCATTAGTACAGGGAGCAGGGAGACAAAAACTCTAAATTTGGTAACACCAAGAACTAGATCTGTGACCCCAGGTAAGCCATCTCAACCACTTTTCACAAGTCTTTTCATTTCTGAAATGATGACTAGCTTAGATGACACCCATAGATCTTTCCAGCTCTGCCACTGTCAAAAGAAAATAGACCTTGCAGAATATCAGGTTTGGTGCTCAGGTGAAAGGGACAGTGAGTCGCTCAGTCATGTCTGACTCTTCGTGATCCTATGGACTGTAGCCCGCCAGGTTTCTCTGGCCATGGGATTTTCCAGGCAAGAATACTGGAGTGCTCTTGGAGAAGGAAGGGGATCTTCCCAAGTCAGGGATCAAACCTGTATCTCCCACAGTGCAGGCAGACTCTTCACTGTCTGAACCACCAGAGAATCCCTGGTGCTCAGGAGTGCTGTATAATAGGTGATGTGTCATTTTTGTGTGTGCACATTTTGATGTGTCTTCTTTTACTGTCTCAACTTTCCCCCCCCCTCCCAATAACTCCCTTTGTTTATTCAACCACTCAGAATTCTACTCTCTATCATAACTTGATTTCGAGGAAGGGACAGAACTAATCACTTACATGTTCATATGAAGTGAAGTCCTTAGAAGGAAAGTTATGACCAACCTAGACAGCATATTAAAAAGCAGAGACATTACTTTGCCAACAAAGGTCCGTCTAGTCAAGGCTATGGTTTTTCCAGTAGTCATGTGAGAGTTGGGCCATAAAGAAAGCTGAGTGTGGAAGAATTGATGCTTTTGAACTGTGGTGTTGAAGAAGACTCTTGAGAGTCCCTTGGACTGCAAGGAGATCCAACCAGTCCATTCTAAAGGAGATCAGTCCTGAATATTCATTGGAAGGACTGATGTTGAAGCTGAAACTCCAATACTTTGGTCACCTGATGTGAAGAACCGACTCCTTGGAAAAGACACTGATGCTGGGAAAGATAGAAAGCAGGAGGAGAACGGGATGACAGAGGATGAGATGGTTGAATGGCATCACTGACTTGATGGACATGAGTGTGAGCAAGCTCCAGGAGTTGGTGATGGACAGGGAAGCCTGGCGTGCTGCAGTCCATGGGGTCACAGAGACTCAGACATGACTGAGTGATTGAGCTGAACTGAACTGAATGAAGCGAAGACCATGTGGTCCCTATTTAAAGGCATGAGAAATACCCCTGATCTCATGCAGCCTCCACCTCAAACGTGGATCACAAATCCAACAATGTCTGAATCTTCACTGAAACCACTGTGTTTCGGCCACCATCCTGCTTCACCTGGACGCAGCCGCAGACTCACAATAGTACCCTTGGCTGCCACACCTGCTGGTCACCCAGCAGCCTCAGTGCTCTTCACAAGGTCCACTCAGATCAGGTGAGCCCCTGGCTGAAATTCCTAAAATACTCCACATTGTATTCAGAATAAAATCTCAACCCTACCCTGGCCTAAAAATTCCTGTGTAACTTGACCTTGGCCAGTCTCTTCCCTTCACAAGGACTTTAAAAAATATTTTTGAGGGAATTCCCTGGGGGTCCAGTGGTTAGGACACTGTGCTTTTACTGTGAGGGGCTCAAGTGTGATTCCTGGTCTGGTAACTGAGATCCCACAAGCTTCATGACCAAAACTAAATTAAAAAAAAAAACTAAATAAATCAGAAAGAAAGCAAGTAGTTACTGCAACCAGAAAAATAGATTGATGGGATTATTACATCCATAAAAAAATATTTTTTTGGAGACACAGTAGGCTCATCTCTGCCTTGGGGGCTTGTCACTTCTTATCCTCTCTGCCTAAGCCCCTCAGTTAAGTTCAGTTCACTCGCTCAGTCGTGTCCGACTCTGTGACCCCGTGGACTGCAGCACACCAGGCTTTCCTGTCCATCACCAACACCTGGGTCTTGCTCAAATTCATGTCCATCGAGTTGGTGATGCCATTCAACCAACTCATCCCCTTCTCCTCCAACCTTCAATCTTTCCCAGCATCAGGGTCTTATCCAATGTGTCAGTTCTTCACATCAGGTGGCTAAAGTATTGGAGTTTCAGCTTCAGCATCAATCTTTCCAATGAATATTCAGGACTGATTTCCATTAGGATTGACTGATTTGATCTCCTTGCAGTCCAAGGGACTCTCAAGAATCTTCTGCAACACCACAGTTCAAAAGCATCAGTTCTTCAGCGCTCAGCTTTCCTTAAGGTCCAACTCTCACATCCATACATGACTACTGGAAAAGCCATACCTTTGACTAGTTGGACCTTTGTTGGTAAAGTCATGTCTCTGCTTTTCAACATGCTGTCTAGGTTGGTCATAGCTTTCTTCCAAGGAGCAAGAACCTTTTAATTTCATGGCTGCAGTCACCATCTGCAGTGATTTTGGAGCCCCAAAGAACAAAGTTTCTCACTGTTTCCATTGTTTCCTCATCTATTTGCCATGAAGTGATGGGACCAGATGCCATGATCTTAGTTTTCTGATAGGGGCCTAAGCCCCTATCCCCCTAGTTTTGGAAAACCTTTCATGGTAGGGGCTTTCAGAAGAGTCTCCACAGTAGTTTTAAGGCTCTCAAACATTACCCATATTATTAAATATGAACAACTATATCCTCCTGGCCTACAGAGTGACAACGGTTTGGTAAAGAATTATCATAAAGAGCTTTCTGGGCACTGTGTGTATGAAGACAGGTTAGGATAACAGGAAAACTGTTTCTGCTTCTTCATAAGAATTCTTTTCTAGGAAGAATTTGATAAGCTCACCCACACTGAGTAGTAAATGGATTGTAAATTTTGTGGAGACTTCTGTTAGTGACATAGAAAGACTCCATTGCCTAAAACCAGAAAAATAAAGCTATAAAGGCACGTTTTCAGGCAATAAGGGAATAGGTTCATGGGTCCAGAGGCAGAAGTTTCTACACAGCATTTCTGAAATTCTCTACAGACTGCCACCTTCTTCACCACCTGAGTTCAAATGTGGACTGGAGCAACTAAATTGAATTGGCCAAAAAGTTCTTTTGGGGTATGTTTTTAAACCCAAACAAACTTTTTGGCCAACCCCCAAACTTTTCCTAACATCTATTTTCTATCTTTCTTATCTAGGAAATGGACATAATAACACTGAACACTTGGGGCTGTTGTGAGAGAAATTCATTTAAACTGCCCACCAAGGGAAGTGGATCTGACACTGAGCTCCACAAAGCATCCAGACTGGTGGTGTCTAAGGACTGTGAGCTCAGCCTGCTGTGGGGTTTGGGAAAACAATTTCTTTGTATTTTGCCCTTCTTTATTCATAACATTTACCATGCTCCATCGTTTTTCTAGCTGATGGCAGAGAACAGAAAACAGAAATATCAAAGTGTCAAAACAGTAATTATCAATTTTAAGCATTCGTCTGTTGGCCTGGGTACATGCTGAATTCCAAGGAGATATCTGTTCTACTTCCTCTCCATTTCCCATGTCTTGCTTTTATAAAACAAGACCTCCTTGGTTACCAGATTGTAAGGAGAAATAACTGGGAAAGTCCCTAGATGGTACATGCTTAAAGGTTCTGGAATGCCATGGCTTTTATTTTTCTTAGCCAGAGGACATGCAAATATTTAACTATGAATCATCTGAGCTGGGACTTCCTTATAGTAATAGTGGCAGGACTTGGAGAGCCTTTCTTTTGTCAACGTCTGAATAATCAGGGGCCTCAAAGGATATTTACTTAAGGACTGATCAGAGCCCTCATGCCTCCTTTTCCGAGGAAGTGCCCTCTGGAAAGCCTCAGAGCTCACAGATTATTTTTTTCTAAGATGCCACTGAGCTTTTTAATATTAGAGATTACTGGGAAGTTCTCATGATTCCGATCCAGAACATTTTTATTTTGTCTATACTCACTCATTCAACAAGTATATTTGAACACCTTCTAGACACTGAGAAGAAAAGGATGAAAACCACACCCTAAATTTAATATATGATGTGTGCTTGCTCAGTCATTCCCAGCTCTTTGTGACCCCATGGACTGTTGCCCACCGGACTTTGCTGTCCATGGCATTTTCCAGGCAAGAACACTGGAATGGGTTGCCAGTTCCTACTCTGGGGGATCTTCCCAATGAAGGGATTGAACCTGCATCTCTAGAGTCTCCTAATCCTAAGTTAAAAAAAAAAAAAACAGTCTTATAGGTGATATGGATGAATTAAAATAGAAGATATAAGTGCTGTGCTGTAGTATAGGATAGATTCAAGGGGATCAAATGAATGAAAGTCATGAACTTTGCAGAAGAGTGATCAGGAGAGAAGATTCGAGAAAGTTTTGCAGAGGAAGAAGCACTTCAGCATAGGAAAAGATGAGCAGAAATTACCAGTGGGAATTGTGGGAATAAAAAATGTTACTCCAAGCTGAGGGATAACAATGACCTAGTTGTATGAAAGAACCTATGTGTTTACGGGGCTGGCAATGGCTTGGTGTGGGCAGAGCTGAAACCCAGAAGGACTTTGTGGGGCTCTTGGGCACAAAAGTCTTTTTGTGCCCCAACCCTCCCCACCCCCCACCCCCCATTTCTTGTAGGCAAGATTCTAGCTTCCACGGCCTTCCCTGAGTTCCAAAGGGTGGATTTGAACAGCTGCTAGTCAAGGGAAGAGCAGCCAAGAAACTACCTGAGGCAGGATTCAGGGACCAGAGATCATTAAGATTAGGAGGCACACCACCTGAGAGCCTGCACAGGGTCTTGTCAGCAGCCCTACCCTTGAACTGTTGCTATAAAACCCTTCTGGGTTGGGACACACAGTTTTCCAAGGAAGAAGTCTGCTGTGTGCCCGTCTGCCTGGAAAAGTAATAAAGCCATTCTTCTCTACTTCACCTAAAACTCTGTCTACGAGATTCAATTCTGCTCTGATACAGAGAGGCTGAGCTTTCAGCAGAACATGTATTTGTACACAGTCATAGTAGGCTTCCCCGGTGACTCAGATGGTGAAGAATCTCCCTGCAATGTGGGAGACCATGGTTCCATCCCTGGGTTGGGAAGATCCCCTGGAGAAGGAATTGGTAACTCACTCCAGTATTCTTGCCTGGGGAATCCCATTGGACAGAGGAGCCTGGCTAGCTACAGTCCATGGGGTCACAAGAGTCTGATACGACTGAGTGACTAAACCTATCCATCTGTAGTAGGAAAGCAAACTGGAAAAATAGGAACCATATCCCAAAGCACAAGGAATGTGCTGTCTGTCAGTAAAGATGTTTTAATACTGGTTTAAAGTAGGTGACTTTAGGCAAACATTCTATATTAAAAGCTGATTTTCATATCAGTAAAAAAAATGACACTTGTTTAACTTTGAAAACATGTATTACATGAAACTTTTTAACTACCAGTTCTTCTCTTACATTTAAATTATCATTTCCTTACTGAAATTGTATGTATTCAGTATTCAGGATCACACTCATTTCATAAGTTAAGGAAAACTACGTTTATTCTTTCTAAAAATCTGACTTCGATGGACAGGAATTCATTTTTAAAAATGCAGCACTATTCAGGAGGATCTCACTGTGCTCAGTACAGTGTCTGAAATACATAGCCCTTGTATTACTTTCAGGAGTCCAGAGCCTAAAACCAAGCCATAGGCTGGAAGTTGAATGTACTGTGGGGTCAATGTCATGTCCCTGGTGAAAAGAATGAATTAGGACTTTGCCAAATGACTTGGAGGGATTGTGGAGGAAGAAAAGCAACACACAAAAAAGTAGACTTCAAATGATCCGTTTTTGAAAAACCAACAATGTTCATGAATGTAAATGAGACATGAGGCTATGAGAGAATAAAATAAATGGACTTTTTTCACACACCCATTTTTAAAGAATCTTAACTAGGACGGACAACTCTGGGAGAAGGAGGGCCGGTAAGATCCAAGTTAAAAAAAAAATGATAATGATACAGTCCCATTTAATTATCTGTGTGGGTGTGGGTAGGTGGTACATTAAACAAATGCACAAAATGATAAAAATCAATATTTTAATGATGATTTTTTCAGGTTCAGGGTAAAAGGACTCTAGGTGATGTTTTCATTCTTCAATATATTTTAGGCCTTGACTAGGTTTGACAATGGACAAGTACTATTACATAATATAAAAAGCTATTTTTACCAAGAGAAGAAGGGAGTTCACAGATCAGCTAATGAAGGACAGAGAACTATGTGGCATAGTGGATAATTGCAAGTACTGTGGGACCAGACCCCCCGGGCTTGAATCCTAGCCCTTCTCCTTATTAGTTATGAGACCATAGGAAATGTAGTCAATTCCTCACGCCTCTGTTTTCTGACTCATAAATTGGTCAAAAAAACAGCACCTATCTTCACGGAGTCTGATGAAGATCAGACAGATTATCATTTGCAAAATGACTTCAATTAGTGCCTGGCATATAAGAGAAACTAAACTGGTATCTGTTACATGAAACAAATAATAGCAGTAGAATGTCCTAAGTGTCATGATTCCAAGGAAGACTATGGAGCACACAGAAAACTGACTGTTGAACCTGGGGCTGTCTAGAAGGGGGTCAGGGAACCTTCTCAGAATAAGTGTGGATCAATGGAGAAGTCATTCAATATTCTACTTGGACTTAGAAAGAAAATAGAAAGAAGGCATCTCAGAAAGAAGGGAGGACAAAGCAATGCCTCAAGTGAAAGAGATGATCTTGTTCTTTTTTTTTTAATATTTAATTGCCAGCTGAGTAGCTGCCTGAATGAAACTGAATGGTAAACAGAAATGGAGGCTGCAGACACTGTTGCTTGAAGTGTGAATGGTGGGTTGGTGGTGGGTTAAGGGATCTGTGATTGAAACAGAGATAAGGCAAATGATACAGTAAATGCATGAGGTTGTTTTTGTTTTGTTTTGCCACAAAGCATGCAGGATCTTAGTTCCCTGATCAGGGACTGAACCTGTGCCCTCTGCAATGGGAGCAAAAAGTCTTAACCCTTGGACCACCAGGTAAGTCCCTCTTGTTTGTTTTTTTGTCTGTTTTATCAATAGAGTAAAAGAAAGTTGTTTGCATCTAAAGAATGGGATTGGGATCAGAATGTGAAATGTGTTGGCTGCCTCATCATGGGTTGAAGAACTGCCAGCCTTATTTTTCCTTTCCTATATCCTTTTTTACTTCCCTCATCACCCTCTTGCCTAATGTGTTTCAGTCCCATTTGATATTGTCATCATTCATTGAATAAGTTGATCTAAGGCACTGATCAATGGCATGCACACTTTTTGAAAAGCCCAGACACCTATGTAATTTCCTAAGTCAGATATTCAAGGTTGGGTCATCAAGTTTCCGTAAGCACACATCATGCACTAGTGTGCAATGATCATCTCTTAATCATATACTGTTCTCCTTAACCAGCTCCTCGTCTATTCATCAACTGACTACTCACACTTCCTTCCGTTACCTCCACACTCATTCTCTTTTGATCAAAAGGTCCCTGGGGCATATGATTTTGAATATAGATAAAAGGTCACCTTCTCTATGTAAAGAGCTGTATTTTCTAAATACTAATAATAGAGGGGTAAATTACTGGCTGTAAGTTGACTAGGAGAATGGAGAATAATGGCCAGGAGGTAGGAAGAAGAAATATTTTCTAATGAAGAAATGAAAATTGAGAATAGTTAAATAATAATAAATTGGGAAATAGCTTAAAAGAGAAACTAACTCACGGAAACTTCCTTAATGAGCATTTCATGGAATTTTTGGGGGGCTGTGCCACAAGACTTGCAGAATCTTAGTTCCCAGCCAGGGATTGAACCCAAGTTCTGGAAGTGAAAACACCAAGTTCTAATCACTGGACCACCAGGGAATTATCTGGATTTTTTTTTTCATATGCCACAAAAATGCAAAAGGAATTGTCACATAGTGCTTATCTGTCTGAAAAGGAGGACTAATATAAGCTAGTCCTGTTAGAGGGCTAATAAAACTAGAACAATAAAAATCTTTTTCCTCAGTGGACATGGAAGTGCTAGAACTTGAACGTTCCAGAATTCTAGATGGAAAGAAAATATATACATAGAAGAGAAGAAATTTCATCAGCAGCCAGATATTTAAAAAAAAACTCCGATTTCAGAGCCTGCACAATACTTTAACACCACAGAATGTAATACTGAAAATAATGCTGTGACCATCATAGCGATGCCGTAGTACTCATTCTAGACGGAGCCTTCAGAGACACTTATTCACTAAATTACAGGAAATGCTGCCTGATGACAACTTGAAGCTTACTCCTCCTCATAGATCTCCCCCCTCAGCCTAAAGGATCCCTCCTGCCTGAAGCCACACCTTTCCCTGGGGGAAGTCTTAATAATTGGACAAAGTGACACACGAAAGCCTGGAGGCTGACCCCCATGTAATTCAGCTCCAGGGCAAGAGGATTCAGCTGAGGATCCCGCTGTAAATAAAGAGCAGTCCATCTTCCTCTGTAGCCGTCCCTCTCTCAAGCGCGCTCCGAAGAACCCTCCCCAGAAAACTCGCTGCGCTCAGATCTCTCTCTGAATCTGTTTCCTAAGGAGCTTGATCTGAGGCAACTCTCTAGACCCATCCTATATCATTTTATACCTGAGAAAACTCAAGTCTCTGAAAGGTGAAGTGATTTGTTCAAGAGAGCACAGCTCGTAAGGAGTGGATCTGGGAAGAATATTTTGATTCCTGATCCAATTAAGTGCCCCGTCCTGTGCTGTGCTTAGTCGCTCAGCTGTGTCCGAATCTTCTCGACTGCATGGACTGCAGCCTTCCAGGCTCCTCTGTCCCTGGGATTCTCCAGGCAAGATACTGGAGAGGATTGCTATGCCTTTCTCCAGAGGGCCTTCCCAACCCAGGGATCGAACCCAGGTCTCCCATATTGCGGGTGGATTCTTTACCATCTGAACCAACAGGGAAGCCCATTAAGTGCTCTACGGACCTCGAATACTGGCCCCGACAGCAGAGACCCAAAAAACGATTCCTAAAGGCTGTAGCTTTGTTTCAGAACAATAGCTACACAAAACAGACACAAACAACAGCTCCAAATCAAGCCCGAAATATTTTTGTGTCCTTAATACTATTTGCCCTAAAGGGACTTTTGTTGTTATTGGCTTTAATAGAAGGATGATAGAGAGGTATACGATCAAGCCACCCAAGATGGCTGTTCTCTGTGCAACCCCTGCTCCACCAGTTCCAGCTTCATCTACGCCCTGCTCACCTGACTGACCCTCCCTCTAAGAGACATGCTTGCCCCCGGCCCCAGCTAGTGAGTATTCAAATCTTTAGAACGCCTCTACAAAGATAGCTTGGGGCTTCCCTGGTGGCTGAGACAGTAAAGAATCTACCTGGCAATGCAGGAGATCTGAGTTCAACCCCCTGGAGAAGGAAATGGCAACCCACTCCAGTATTCTTGATTGGGAAATCCCATGGACAGAGGAGCCTGGTGGGCTACAGTCCACGGGGTCACAAAAGAGTCAGACATGCCTTAGCGACTAAAGGATAACAACTATGATGGCTTCCAAAGGCGGGTGAGGAGGATGCCCCTCTTCTGGTTTCCCTGGTAACTAGCGAGCCAACCTGCCATCAATCCCCCGGGAACAGGAAAGCCCCTAGGAGCAAAGCCTTGCTGCCATGTCCTGCCTGCTCTGCGTGCATGCAGCGGGATGTTGATCCAGGACTTGGCCTCAGACATGTAAGATCTCCGATCCATTAAACCACTGAGGTCACTGTCACTGTCTCCGGGCTCCTTCTTCAGTCCTGAGGCTGGGCAAGTACAGGGTGAGCGTGCCTGCACGGAGCAGCCCAACCAAGGGGAAGTTCATCTAAGCAGGTTTCCCACTCAGCGTATTCCTAGGACTATAATTTCCAGGAGAGACAGCCTGTGAAATTCTACAACTGGAGTGACAAACGAACTGACAGCCATCGACATAGACTTGTTTTTTTTTTACTACATGGACCTCTCAATGACTTATTCATCAATTGGTTTCCAATTTTTAAAATATTATTGCGTGTGCTCAGATCATTAGCATCAACATACTTTTTGAAGCATTCTTAAACTTTTTTTTTTTTTAACTTTTCTGCTGGGAAAATGTATACCTAGGCTTCTGGAAAGAAATATTATCTAGATATGATTCACATATTGGAAATCTAGTTGTCCTTGGAGGTTTGAGTTGTATTGCAAAATCATCTTGATATCGAGGTTGAGAAACGCAAGAATAATTGGTAATGATTTCTAGATGTCCAGGGTGTGACCAGGTCAGAATTTGCTTTCTTCTACCTCCCAGGAAAGCATGGGTGCTCTGTTCATATTCAACCTTGCCCAGTGCTTAGGTACAGATGGAGAATCCAAAGTCAAGGAGCAAAGCATGCGTGCGTGCACGCTAAGTCGCTTCAGTCGTGTTCGACTCCATGCAACCCTATGGGCGGTAGCCCGCCAGTTGATGTTGTTTAGTGTGTTTCTGTTGGTGTTGTTTAGTTGTTTAGTCGTTAAGTCGTGTCTGACTCTTTTACAACCCATGGACAAGTTTCTTATATCTCCTACGTTGGCAGGCAGGCTCTTCACCACTAGTGCCACCTGGGAAGTCCCAAGGAGCAAAGAGGAATTTGTAATTGGATATGCCTGGGCTTCTCCCATCACTTGACCTTTGACTGCATTTAGCACTGAGTTGACTTGAGTCTTCACTGTCCTGCAGAGTCCAACCCAGAATTCATTCTCCGGACTCTGTTGACAGTTCTCCAGCAAACCGCATTAGGCTACAAAGCACAAGTCATTTTGATACGTCCTGCTTCAGCGATGGTCTTGCGTCTGCTACTCACACTTCCCAGAGACGGGGGCTTTTTTCCAAATGAATTTAAAATGAAATAATCTGATATAATTTTAACTGGCCTGGCTGGATGCCACAGATACATTTGGAAATTTAAGAAGTCAAGACATTGGACCTAAGTGTAGGCCATGTTTTCTTTTTCCAGAAAACAAAATGATTTTAAATTAGGGTATAAAATGAAGTATCTTATTAATTACATATTTTTTTTTAGTGTTTGCGAAGATATAACAAATTTGAACTATGTCACCCTCCTCAAGTGATTCACAGGACAACCTACTGATTCTGAGTGACATTCTGATCAAAATAATTGCCTTTGAAAGGCATTTGCTGTGACTCACTTACCACGGCAGCCTTTCAAAGCTCTTTGAGAACACTGAGTCATGCATTTTCACAATATGTCTTGAGGTAAATGGGTAGCCAATATTATTATTCCTTCTCTACCTAAGGGGACAACCATGCTCTCCAAAGATGCTGTCTCTATTTGGGATATTCTATCTGTACAGAATACTTCTTTGTGCTGACTCCTTGAATTCTACCCTCACGTTTCAACCTTTTCACATCAGAGATTTGAAGAGAGGTACCTGGTTTCCAAAAATCCCAGGTATTTCATCCTCAGGTTAGTTTTCTAATCAAGACCAATTTGGTGACATTTTTTTCTCTTCCAAAAAAAGTAATATATACAGTATTCCCAGATACTTCACCCTCAGGTTAGTTTATAATCAAAACCAATTTGGCGGCTTTTTCCTCTCTTCCAAAAAAAGTAGTATATATAATATTATGCATTTGTTGTTGTTTAGTCACTAAGTCATGTCTGACTCTTTTGTGACCCCATGAACTGTAGCCCGCCAGGTTCCTCTGTCTATGGGATTTCCCAGGCAAGAATACTGGAGTGGGTTGCCATTTCCTCCTCCAGGGGATCTTGCTGACCCAGGGATCAAAACTGCATCTCCTGTATTGCAGGCGGATTCTTTACCGCTGAGCTGCCAAGGAAACCAAGCCTTATGCTTACATATTACGGTATATTGACATCAATGACAGGAAACCCATGGCCTCTTATTTGCCCCATTTCTACTGTGTTTTAACTGTTACAAAGGACTTCAAGATGATGACCTGAAATCTGTCTTTCAGCTTTCATTTTACCTTCCAGGAAAGCAAAGAACAAGACTCTTTTCACCTATTTGAAGGCATTTGCCATTCTTCTACTTTATCCAAGTTAAACTTTCTCAGAGGATTCAACCATAACTCATAGGGATGGTTTCCAGACTCTCAATAAACCAGTTATCCTTTCTGATCAGGATACCAAGTGTCAGAGTCTCCCTTAAAACATGTTATCTAATATTGAAACCAGTCTTTAAGACACAGTCTAAGCATAAAAGAGCACAGAGAGTCTATAACTTTCCCTGGCAGAGACACTCTAAGACCCAAGATACTAAAGCAATCTGACTGTTTCCCCCCACCCCCTGTTATCCTTTTTACAAAACATGCTATTTTACACAAGTCAGATATCTCTGCCGCCCCATCACTAGAACACCTGAGCATAATCACGCCAGACACGTCAATATTGCTAGCACATGGAAGAAAACTTGGATCACAGCACAGGTTCTCCTAGGTTGCATCACTTTTCTTTGCTGCTTCTCTATTCTGACTCAAGTTCAAAGGAGCAGAAACCAGGGAGCAACCCTTTGTCTTTCATCTGTGTGCCAGCACCACACTGCTCTCAAGAGCTCAGTCCTATGAAAACAGGACAGACAGACATGTTTTGGCCCAGCACACGACTGGAGGATATCTATCTGATTTGATCCCGTTGACTAATAGAATATTCTTGACCTCGGTAACAAGGTTCTATCTGTGGATCTCAGAAAAATCTCAGCACAGTTTAGGGTTGTTGAGACTTCAAGTATTCATCTCATGGCCAGAGTTGTCTTGCCATCAAAGATAATGCCGAGGCAGTCTCCCTGATGGCTCAGTGGTAAAGAATCTGCTTGCCAGTGCAGAAAGACACAGGTTCAATCCCTGATCTGGGAAGATCTCACATGCCATGAAGAAACTAAGTATGTGGGCCACAACTATTGAGCCTGTGCTCTAGAGCCTGGAAGCCACAGCTACTGAAGCTCATGTCCCCTAGAGCCTGCAACAGGAGGAGCCGCTGCAATGAGAAGCCCGTGCCCCTGCTCGCTCCACACAGAGCAAAGGCAACAAAGACCCAACACAGCCAACGTAAATAAATAAAAATTTAAAAGATATTGCTTGAGCATGATTGTCTTTACATTAAGTAATCTCTTATTTATTAAATTCCTTCAAGTGTCTAAAATAAAAGAGTTTGGAGATATAATTTTAGCATTTATCTCTGCAGAACTTCAAGAGCGCAATCTTTTTTTTTTTTTTTAACATTTTATTCTGTATTGGAGTATAGCCGATTAATAATGTTAACAATGTGATAGTTTCAGGGGAACAGCAAAGAGACTCAGCCATATACATACATGTATCCATTCTCCCCCAAACCCACCTCCCATCCAGCCTGCTCCATAACATTGAGCAGAGTTCCATGTACTATACAGTAGGTCCTTGTTGCTTACCAATTTAAATACAGACATGTGTACCTGTTCATCCCAAACTACGTAACTACCCCTTCCCCCCAGGCAATCATAAGTTCCCTTTTTAAGTCCGTGAGCTCAAGAGTGTAATCTTCGTTCTCACTCTATGTTTCTAAAACACTCTTTAAAATCCAATTTTAGGACTCACTGGCTCCACTTTGAGTATATTTGCTATAGTAAATGTGTAAGTCAGTATAAGTAGTTCCGTGTTGTTTTCTCTGAAAATCTACTGACTGTAAGAAAGGAAACATATCAGTTGGACAAAATAATTTCTGGACATAATAAAGGCTGAATTATGTGCAAGTTGACCAGCAACTAAGTTCTCAGCTGCCCCATTATAAAATAGGACTATGACCACAGCCTTGAACTGCCAGCAATAACTTGTAGAAGTAAGATGTTCTGGACACAGCAGGCATTGAGTAATGTTTAGGATCACAGAGGTGAAAGAAACCTTCGATATCACCTAATTCAACCTCTTTAATTAACAGAGGAGCCTGGTGGGCTACAGTCCATGGGATTGCCAAGAGTTAGAAACTATTGTGCAACTAATTTTCACTTTCAATCATTATTATGACTTAAAATTTTTTAATTTTTCTTTAAATGGAGGCCCAGTGAAATTAAATGATTTAGTCAAAGTCACACAGATATGTGATAGATGACTCAAGACTGATCAATATTTCCTAATGTCTCCATTATCACGCCCTCACCTAGAACAGCTGCTGCTAGTGATGACTTTATTTACATGACTCTCGACAAGTGCTAAAATAGCCTAATAAAATTTTGCAATAATGATTCAGTCCTGTTGGGCCTTCTAGAAGATGATTAAAAACTTTAATATGATACTTTTTTTCAAGTCTCCTTAAGTCTTAAGTTTCTTTCTTTGTAGAATCGAACTTGTTTATGGCTCCTTATATCACAACATAAATAATAATAGGAAGTGATCTAATGATGAAGACAATAAAAATAATACTCATAAAATATTTAGGACAATTAAGTATGATAATCTAACTGAAACATTAAAACAACCTCACGACATACATAATATTCCAGGCTTTAGACTTGATAATACTGAGACACAGACAGATTTGTATATTTTTCTCAAGGGCCCACAGCTCAAAAGTGGCAGATTTCACCCTGTATTCCTAGCTGTTATATGAACACTATCAAAAGACAAGATAATATCCTGAAGATTTTAATAAATAATGACTAGGAAGAAATGAGGGCTCCCCAAGAGGCTCAGTGGGTTAAGAATCCAATTGCAACGCCGGAGACACGGGACAATCCCCTGGAGGAGGGCAAGGCAACCTACTCTAGCATTCTTGCCTGGAGAATCCCATGGACAGAGGAGCCTGGCAGCTATAGTCCATGAGGTCGCCAAGAGTCAGACACGACTGAAGTGACTGAGCACACACACACAGGAAGAAATGAATGTTCTTGGGAGTTCTGAAACTACTGAGAGGCATTTCAAGATACTTTTTCAGATTTTTTTAAAAATTTGCCTTTTCTGGTCTTTTTAACTGCAGTGCAGAATCCCCAGAATGAATCATACTTATTCCGCAACCACAGATATCAAAGCATCCTCCCATCAAAGTTCAGTGCTGGGAAAAAGTGTTTGCTTCCCAGAATCCCAGACCCACATCTCAGCTTGTTTCAAAGATGCCTTCCCTATTAGTTAGGAGCCTCCACCCATTCCCTTGCTATACACACCTACATCCCAACTCAGGCTCCCAAAGCTGAATTCCCGGTACTGAGAAGCAAGCCCAAGCAAGACACCTCTCTACTCAACACCTAAAATTCTCTAACAAGCAGGATGGTGTCAAGGAAGAGACAAAGCAAATCCCCAATCAGTGACCTGCTTCCTGCACCATTTAGGGTTCACCCAGCTCACAGGGCATAGCCTGCTTTCTGCGGTAAGGATCAACAGAGGTGAGGCAGCTCCTGCTTCTACAGCCATAAATCACAGAGGTGTAAAGACAACTCGACATAAAATCTGTACAAGCTTTGCATATGGTGTGCCTGCAGATACCAGAGCCTTGACTGAATAACACCAGGAACAGTTTAGGTTGGAAAATTCTTTAGAGGGCTTTGACAAAAGCTCCTAAAGATTGATGTTTCAGTGAACTCATCCTGTCAAGTTACATTTTTATAAGTATTCCTTTACACCATTTCTGCAAGAGGGATAGGGAGGAGATGGGTGGTAAAGACCGGCCGTGGAAACGACTTTAGAATCAGCAGTCAGTGAAGTCATGGCGACAGTATTTAGAGATGGACTGCATCTCTGGATCCCACACTGGGCTTCTGCAAGCCCCATCACACAAGCTCAACGGGAAGCATCTCTCTATGGACTATCGTCCACCAACCATCTGCTCGTGTCTCTAAGACAGCAATCTAAGGCTCCTCGGGACCAGCCGGATCTCAACCCCTCCTATAGATAAGCTCAGAATTCTAGATCTGAGAGCCAAAGGCAGAGGGGAGAGGAAATGAATCAAATTCCAACAAGTAAGTAAAAAAAAAAAGAAAAGGCTTGTACGCCCTTGAGGCAGAGGCATAGGAGGCCTCTGCACATTGATAACCTATGACTCAGTCTTTTATCCTATTCCGTGGGATGGATGCTGCTCCTGTTCCAAAGGGATGTCCTCCCAGGGAGGTGGCTTCTGGAAGTGAAGACAGGGTAAGCCCTGTCTTGGCACTGCTACATGCCATGGCTACCTTTTCATGACAATAACTTTTCACCCTATAGATTCCAGCTTCACCTCTGTCAGGGAAGTTAGAATGAAGGAAGTCTCAGCCAGGTTTCAGAAGAGCGGGCCTCTGACCTTGCTTCTGACCTGCTTGGACACCACCTGGATTCCGTGCCTGCCCGCACGCACGGCTAGTCAGGTGGCACTTTGGATAGGGAAGAGAGTAGGTCTTGGAATTCTTCAGCCCGTGGAGGTCTGGCCAAGCCCCTGGGGTCTAACAGGATCCTATGACTCACACGATAAAAACAAACTGCATTGTAAAAGTTCAAGTAAACTCAGAGATGTATTTTTGAACACAAACTGATGATAACATCATGATATTGGTTTGTGGCCTAGGATGGTAAGCGGGAGTCCCCAGAATTGAAATCTGAAGCCTCACCTGTGGAGTGGATGGACTACCTGGGATCTTTTCTCAACCTTTTCCCAACAGATTGCTGTTAACCAGGGACTTCTCAGTGCTATTTAAGTCTGGGGGTTGGTCAGCCCAGTTGGGTGATGTATGTGCTGTTACGTGGTGCTCGTGGTAAAGAACCTGCCTCCCAATGCAGGAGATGTAAGGATGAGGGTTCAATCCCTGAGTCAGGATGGTCCCTTGGAGAAAATGGCAACCCACTCAGGTATTCTTGCCTGGAGAATCCCACAGACAGAGGAGCCTGGTGGGCTATGGTCCACTGAGTTCCAAAGAGTCAGACACAACTGAAGTGACTTATCATGCACAATACACATGCATGTGCTGTTACTGCTTTCTATTTCTCTTCTTTTAATGACTGTATATTGAAATTAAGTCAAAGAATCCTCTTTTAAATACTGAAATTGTTTATTGCCTGGAACGAGTGGTTTTTTTGGTTAATAAATCCTCTGAACCCAAAACAAAAGTAAAATTTTCCACTAGTCATTTTTCAATATTTTTTTTCCCTGCAAAGAAGCAAACGGAAGTCCTTGACACTCATGTTGGTATCAACAGAAAACCTGAGGAAAAAAAGAAAATCAAAGTGGGAACCAAAATACACTTGACTAAGAATAGGAATGTCAAGAACATAGCTTATGGAGAGGAAAACTGAAAGTTTTGATCTGTTAGTTGTATTGAAGCGGAGGCAAGGTGCAGGGCAGGGTGTGGAGTAGAATAAGTTAGGGAAGGGAGGAGGGATATTCTTTACATAAGAATCAGAGATAATCTCATATATTATTTTATGTGGCTTTTTCAAAAGCATTTGGCAAAACCCAACATATTTCATAATACCTTCTTCTCACAAAAGGTTCTTAAGTGAAATGGTTGTGCCAAAGGGCCATGCTTAGCTGGGGCTTGATATGACACTCATTCTCAACTTCTTGTCTCCAGATTTTGGTCCTGCTTGGACACCAAGGAGGTGGCCTTAAAGCCAACAGCATCTTTGATGTCTGAGGATAGTATATATTCCTGCAAAGTACTTCATCCTCTGTTGATATGTATAAATATGAACAAAGTGAGGACTGCTATTATAGAGCAAAAGTCTCAGTTGTGTCAGAGAAAGTCACTCTTTGAAAATATCAAATGGAGCTCTTATTGACTATTTGCACAGTCTTCTACAATCAGAACCAGAAAGGGTCTACTAAAGGAAAGAGAGCATTCAGGATATTCTTCCTTTCACGAGCTGCCCCAGGGTCACATTCAGTAACAAGAACTTAGGGAGAACAAGGACCAGAAGCAAAGGTGATGCCCAGGACTCCACTGGACAAGAGTCAGGGACCACATCTGTCATGCCTGAAGCCAGCTGTTTGCAGAAAGTAACTTTAGGAGTAGACCCTAAGACCAATATATGGAATGAATAGATGAAAGAAATGGAGGATACTTAAAAACATTTTTTCCCTATTCATACCAATGTTCTATTTAATTTACCCACAGATTATAATTTATGAACTCATGTCAATGACTGCATTTAAAAAATCAAAGTGAGGACTTCCTTGAGGGTCTAGTGTTTAAGACTTCACCTTCCAACGCATGGGGTGCGGGTTTGACATGCCCTCAGGGACAAAAAACAAAAACAATATTGCAACAAATTCAATAAAGCCTTTAAAAATGGTTCACGTCAAAACAAGTCTTTAAGAAAACATATACTTAAATGAGGATTATGCTTGTTTAGTGCTAACAAAACTAACCATGTTCTATTTTTAAAAGTCTATTATTTATAATAATAATGTGCATATTATACTCAGAAAACCTCTACAAAAAAGGAAATATGTTAATCCTTATTTTAGAAATAGAAAAGAGATATTCACTCAGTAATTTAATTAAAGAAAAATCTTTGGTTACTTATACCATAGCTGCAGTCATGGCAGCATCTTACTTCTACATATAATAAAACGTTTTAGAAAGTGAGGCCTAAGTTACAAAATTGGAAAAAAAATCAAACATACAAAACAAAGACAGAACCAAACTCAATACCTCCATCAAGAAATCCATGATTTTAAAAGGCACATCAAAAGTAAAGCTACTTAGTGGTAGAATAAGATTTAAATATGGATTTATTTGTGAAGGTTTTAAACACTGCATTTACTATCTTTAGCATCCTCAACGATTACATAGTTTGTAAAGTGCTTTGAGGTTATGAGATCACTAGTGAAGCTATCGGTTTCATTTAAAATAAATCCAACTAAATATGTCTTTCTTTACAGTGCTTCCAGCCCATGAAAATCATTATCAGAGGATGTGGCAGAAAGGGGAAAAAAACCCAAATAACAAAATACCACTGCCGTCAGATTTTTTTTCACAGGTGGTAAACATGATTCTAATGTTTGTAACCTTACAAGGTTAGAAAGATGGTGGTAAGAACTAGGAAAATCGGCTCATTTGCTAGAGGGACACATAAAGAGTTGACCATTCCGTTTTGCCATTTACAGAAAGATGGATGGTATTATGGATGGTATTAAGCTAAGTGAAATAAGACAGACAAAGACAAATACTATATTATATCTCTTATATGTGGAATCTAACAAATACAACTAACTAGTGAATATAACAAAATGAGGAAGATTCACAGATATAAACAACCTACCAGTGGGAAGAGGGAAGAGAGAAGGGAATATAGAAGTAGGGAATTAAGACGTATCATACTGTGACATACTGTTAGGTGTAAAATAAACTGCAGGGATATACTGGACAACATAGGGAATATAGCCAATATTTTATAATAACTATAAGTGGGGTAAAACCTAAAAATTGTGAATCACTATATTGTACACCTGTTAACATAAAATTGTACAGCAAGTATTAATTCAATTAAAAAAAAGAAGAGTTGACACATCTCCCATTTCATTGTATGGAACTACTTTTGATTTCCTCGAAATATCATCACCAATGAGCTACAAAATCATATTGCCAAATATGGGGAAAAGGTAAGTCACAGTGAGCCTTCTCTTCCTATTGTCTTGGTGGTTTATGAGGTAATTTTGAAACTGACTAGTGGTTTGATCTCAACCAGTCAAGGAATCATTTCATTGACAATAGATGTGGGAGTTGTATTTTCCGTGGGAATCATGGAGTGCCAAAGTGCTTAGCTCATATGATTACATGGCACATTCTTGAGAAGAATCATCTGCCCAAGAAGCAATATTACACGAATGCTTCTTCCACTACAACCGCTACCCCACCCTCCAAAAAAAATTAGGCTTGTTTCCTAAAAAACCTTTTAGGAAGGAAACTGCTTTTCTTAGACACTGTAGCAAAACATCACTTATCCAGCCTGCCTTTAAGTCAACGTCACTGATGGACAATATCTGAATCAACCAACCAGATTACCCAAGACATTTAAAAACAAGGCTATACATGTATGCCAGAGATGTGTAATGATGACATGTTTTTTGAAGTCTAGGTGAACAGCCTATTTCTGCACCAACATATTCAGTGCATAACTAACCTCCACACAAGAAATTGAGAGGATAAATCTTAAACTATTTTTCTGCAGATAGTGAAAAATACCTAATAATTATAATAATATGATGCTAGAATTCTTTTTGCCTGAGGATGGAAAAGGCAAAGACCAGTGGAGTGGCTACAAAGTGACAATCATTGACTAGTTTCACTCATACATATTTTTAATTGAAAACTAAACAATAACATGAGGTGGATATTAGTGTTTTTATTTTATAAATGAGGAAAACAAGATCCAGAAGCTTAAAAAGCTTGTTCAAAGTCATACAGCTCTTAAGTAACAGAGCTGGAATTAGGTCAGATCTGTCTGGCTCCATTTACCAGTAGATTCTTTGCACACTTACCATTCTCCCTCCTGAGGTAGTGGAAGGTACTATATTCTGCAACCAACAGGTACATTCATGGGTGATTTGTGAGAATATATTACTTTATACGGACTTCCCTGGTGGCTCAGATGGTGAAGAATCTACCTGCAGTGCAGGAGACTTGGGATTGATCCCTGGGTTGGGAATACCCTCTGAAGAAGGGAATGGAAAGTCACTCAAGAATTCTTGCCTGGAGAATCCCATGGATAGAGGAGCCTGGTGGGCTACAGTCCATGGGGTCACAAAGAGTTGGACACGACTGAGGGACTAACACTTTCACATTCATCACTTTATATTAATATATGCATATTACATAGACAGCCTTATAGCTCAGTTAAAAACCACTACAATATTATAAAGTAATTAGCCTCCAACGAATAAAAATAAATGAAAAATAAAAGAAAATACGTTCAAAAAAAAAAAAAAAAGAATCCACCCACAATGCAGGAGATCCTGGTTTGATTTCTGGGTCGGGAAGATCCGGTAAAGAAAGGATAGGCTACCCACTCCAGTATTCTTGGGCTTCCCTTGTGGGTCAGCTGGTAAAGAATCTGCCTGTAATGCAGGAGACCTGGGTTCAATCCCTGGGTTGGGAAGATCCCCTGGGGAAGGGAAAGGCTACTCACTCCAGTATTCTGGCCTAAAGAATTCCATGGACTATATAGTCCGTGGGGTCACAAAGAGTTAGACACAACTGGGTGACTTTCACATACTACAAGTCCAAGGGTAAAGTATACAGAAATAATATCAAAATGAATTCATTTTTCTTCATTAATATATTAAAGGTATATAATTTATAAACTCCTTTTTTCATAAAATTATAAATAATTTTGTTTTATTAAATAAATGCATGAAATATTGGGAGATGGAAAAATCTCATATTTGATAGTATAGTATAATTTATTAGCAAATAATTTATGAACACTAGTAACTGTGGTATTTAAAAACCTTATCTAAAAGTATCTATCATATGAAAATTTAGGTTGCTGAAGACTGATATAGAATTAAAGAATTCTTTAATATAATTAAATGTTATAATTATAAATATATATAATATAAATATTATATATACATATATAAATATTATATTCATTAATATAATTAAAAAATTAAAGTACATTTAGTAAAATGTACTTTATAATCATTGAATAAAAAATAAGTACATAGTGTTCATTCATTTTTCAAAAACAGTTCTTAATGCATGTAAAAAATAATTTTAAATAGTATTCAAATGATATAGTTACATCCATTTGGGTTGTGTTAGTGGTGGGTGATTTTATATTAATTTTGCTTACCAGAAATAAAATCCTTCTTAGGCTTATTTATGTCCTGATGCCATTCCCGTATGTTCTTTCTTAGTATAATATATATTGTTTATTAGTATTATATAACATAATAAAAATTCCTTATGCTTGCAACCTATTAAGTAAAGTGGCACTTCGTCTAATTAAAAAACAAACAAACAAAAAAAACCTCTGAAATCATCAGTGTCTCCTGGAATGATAAAGTAGTGGAGAGCATATCCCCCATCAATTTTCTCAACATTTAATAAGCACTGATGATCTGGTTTAGTTCCTGGATTCTGGGGGAGTGTACACTTAGAGCATTTCCTGTGCATAGAAGACACTTTTCCTGCTGATCCCTGCCTGTTTTCTTCTCTCTTCTTTCTCCTCTTCTTAGGCAGTTCTCAGTTTCCCTCTGAAACTTCTGCGCCAACTCTCTCCTGCATCTCAAGAATGGTTTCCGAATTTAGCCCTACTCTGCAAACTTCAGGTGACAGGCATTTTCCATGGATACATAGTATGGTGCGGGTAAACCCTGATAAACAGAATATTTTATTTGTCTTGTTGGGTGGTGCTACACAGCATATAGGATCTTAGTTCCCCGACCAGGGATCAAACCCGTGCTCCCTGCAGTAGAATCATGCAGCCTTAACTTCCCTGGGATCAGGGAAGTCCCAGGTGACCATTCTCCTGCCTCAAGTCATCTAGAAAAGGCAGAGCAGAAATTCAAAGCCTACACTTTCCTGGCATGACCCTAGGTGTGGCTGGTTCTATTTCCATCAACATTCCCACAAACAGGTGCCCAGACTTTATTGAGGGATGACCCTGCCTCTGTCTTCCCATTTTACTGCATCAGGGAATGTATGTTAAGAAAGCTGCAAAGATGCTCTACAGAGACCCTTAGAGGAACGATCACAATTGTCAGATAACTTGCATGCGTTCCTCAGGTCATAGGCTTAAGAAGAATACTTAACAGACTTCTCTGGGCCACTGAACTTTCCACTTTCATGGGAAGCATCAGTGGTACTGGCAACCCTTTTGATCATCTTGCATCACTCTTAGCTGGGCCTCAAGTAAGGAAGACATTACACAGCCCTTTTATCTGGCCAAGGCTCCCTACTCTGAGTCAGTTGAACTTTACTCCACTATTCACACAAAATAGCAAAATCACACACTAAGAAGGGAGTTCACAGGTAGGAAGAAGTGGGCTGGAAAAAAGGACACTTGACCGAGTAGGTGTAAATGGATAATGTGGTTCATAGAGCTTCTCCATTAGCCTGTCATAAAACTAGGCAGGTCTTGCTTTGAGCAAATCAATCATTGAAGAATATATTTTCAAATGATATTTTGGCACCCAAGTGTGAGATAAAAGCATGTAAACTGCTTTGAAAACTAAAGTCATCTCTGATTATAGATAGTGTAGGATATTATGTCTATGTACCATCAGCACAGAAAATGTTGACACGTGAAGCAGGCAGCAAAATAGAGCTTTGAACGAGGGGTAAGAGCCCTGGGTTCCAGGCCTGGTCTTGCCACTGACATGCAGCTAACTTGCGGTGCTCAGTCGTGTTGGACTCTTTATGACCCATGGACGTAGCCTATCAGGCCCCTCTGTCCAAGGGGTTTCCCAGGTGACAATACTGGAGTGGGTTGTCATTTCTTCTCCAGGGGATCTTCCCAACCCAGGGATCGAACCCTTGTCTCTGGCATCTCCAGCATTGGCTGGTGGATTCTTCACCACTGCGCCAGCTGGGAAGCCCCAACACGCTGCTAGGTTTGGACAAGTCACTCAACCATTTGGTGCCATGTCTTTATACTTTGAAACATCAACAGTATTGTACTTAATGGAGCTGACCAGCTCTAAAATGTGTGATTCCAAAAGAAGCATGGGGTAGTCTTACAATATACTTCAAATCTCTATGGGTCACATTTTGACTATCATCAATATACCAAGAGCAAGAACAAACAGTAATGAAATTTTAGGAATTACTTCACCATTTGTCAAAAGTCTCCTCTAATTGTAGAAGCCCTGCTCCAAAATATTGCCTTCTGTTTCCAGATAAAGTCTCAGTCACCTTATAATTTCTTTCTATTTATGTATTTGGCTGCGCTGGGTCTTAGTCGCAGCATGTGAGATCTAGTTCCTTGACCAGGGATTGAGCCTGGCACCCCGAGCATTGAGAGCGTGGGAGCTTAGCCACCAGACTACCAGGCAAGTGCCATCTTATAATTTCTTAAACCTGCCATACTTTGGGCTCTTCCAAAGACTTCAAAACAGTATAATTTTAGAAGAGTTTTAGAGGGATTTGATCATTTGCCATGTTCCCTTAAAACTTGTTGCCTATCCTCTGTGGCACGGCTTTTGCATTCATTTTATTTTTGCTCTCCCTAGTTCTTTTGGGAAGAAAAATTGACTTGAAAAGAGAGGGCAGCCCTAAGTCCCAGCCTTGTATAGAAAACGCAGCACCTCTTGAATCATGTCAGCACAGCACCCTCTACTGCTTCAGGGGGAAAGAAATGTTTGCAAATATGAAACACCAGAACATAACTGAGACATGTCATTCTGCCCAGCTACACAAAGACGGGTAATAATTTCCCTCATTTGTCACCTGATTAACGTTCCTTACAAAAGTACACAGTTCTAGTAGAGGAAAACTTTATCTTTTTAATCTTTGCATTTGGCTTGTTTTCTTTGTTCTACTGGATTGACCAAAAAGTTCATTTGGATATTTCCATACCATCTTAGAGAAAAACCCAGGTTGGATGCATGAGACAAGTGCTCAGGGCTGCTGCACTGGGAAGACCCAGAGGGATTAGATGGAGAGGGAGGCGGGAGAGGGGATTGGGATGGGGAACACATGTAAATCCATGGCTGATTCATGTCAATGTATGGCAAAAACCACTACAATATTATAAAGTAATTAGCCTCCAACTAATAAAATAAATGGGGAAATTAAAAATTTTATTAAAAATTAAATTAAAAAAATAAAATGGTAATCATAATGAAAAAAAAAAAAACTCAAACCAACTTTTGGGCCAACCCAATAAGTTTTGTGATATCAAGCTAAGAGATCTCATGATTTTACATTTCAAGCCAAAACAATTACAGGCCATCTAGGGAGTAAATGGATAGTGTGAATAAATATATCTGCATTAAGTCTCATGGGAGCTTCCTAGTTGGTCAAGGGATTAGGATTTGGCTCTGTCACTGCTATGGCCCAAAGCTTCCCTGTGGCTCAATCGGTAAAGAATCTGCCTGCAATGCGGGAGACCCAGGTTCGATCCCTGGTTGGGGAAGATCCCCTGGAGAAGGAAGTGGCAACCCACTCCAATATTCTTTCTTGAAGAATCCCATGGACAGAGGAGCTTGGTTAGGCTATAATCCATGGGATCACAAAGAGTCAGAAAGGACAGAGTAACACTTCACTGCTATGGCCCAGGTGTGATCTCTGGTCATGGTTTTCCCTGGGGGCTCAGCAGTAAAGAATCGGCCTGCCAGTGCAGAGACATGGGTTCAGTCTCTGAGTCGGGAAGATCCCCTGAAGGAGGAAATGACAACCCACTCCAGTATTCGTACCTGGGAAATCCCAAGGACAAAGGAACCTGGTGGGCTACAGTCCATGGGGTCACAAAAAGTCAGACATGACTTAGCAACTAAACAACAACAATGAAGTTTCAATGAAAGACTCCAAGAGGGAATGTTAGCGCTCTCAATGTGTAAAATTTCTGATATATTTAGCAGAAGACGTCTACAGACCACAAAAAGGTGCTTTTTCCTTGGCTTTATTTAAATTATACTTATGTTTGGATTGTGATCCCCAAAGAAAGAAACAGAGTTTTTTAAAAAATGTAGATCTCTGTCTATTTGCACATACTTTCCCCTGATTGTCTTGTTTTGTAGAGTCACCAAGTAATTAAAAATCAAATCAGAACCCTGGGAAATGTAATTTATTTCCTATGGACTCTTAAGCAGAGATGTTTCAAAGCAAGATATTACTTCCACCACTCTGGACCTCTTATTTCTTCCACTGAGAAAATACATTTATAGTGTTCTATGCAGAGAAGCGTTCTAATCAGTCCCAGGAAAGTCTGCTAAGTAGCAGAGAGAAAAATCTATGGATAATATTATAAAATAATTTCTAGCCTGGAGTTTTCCTTCAGACAGAGTTTATGACTTGGATGAACACTACATGATTTCCCTAACCCAGAAGTCTGCTAAATACACACCTGACCACTTCATTCATTCCAGGAAAGGAGAAAACACTCCCTCAGAACCTGCCCCTGGCAAAGCCCATCTTTGGGGTCTTAGGATTTCTCTATTTGAGCCATTTCCCACCTTCTAGAAGTTTGATTCCCAGGGCACTTATTCTACCACAAGCCTCCACAGACCTATTTAGTGCTAGCTCTCTCAGCTGATTCCATGAATGTTCTTTGAGTTCCTAATGTGTTTTAAAAGAAAAGACCTGATAATTCAGATGAATTGATATTGAGGTAAGTTTCAAACTGAGGAACAAAGGCAGGTTAAGAAAGGATAATGTCAGAACATGACCTTCTGTCATGTTCCTCTTACAAACAACAGTCTATAGGAAGAGGGGAAAGGAGCTTGCAGCCCCCTCCAAGGCCAAAACAGAGAGTGAAGATTTGCCTCCCTTCCACCACCATCTTTCAAGGACCGAGTATCTGTTAAGACCCGGGAATTTTCAGGGTCCTTCAAGCTCCAGGACTAGCATCCTTCATGGAGCTTCCAGAATGCATTGAACTTTCCAGAACTTTCATAGTCTCCATGGTTAACCAAACAAATCTTATCATGTACTTGTATTCTATCCATTCCATTAGGTTAACTGGCTCCCTTTAACTGTCCTCAAGACAGGATGCCTAATCCTTATTCTTTTCTATATTCTACAATGTCTAGCAAAATGCAGGGTATATCCAGCATACTTAGCAAATGCACACATGAAATAATACCTACTGTCATTGACTCTGTAGAGATGAGGAGACAGACAGCATGCAGAGTCACACTGTTTAACAAATATTGGTTGGGGGCTGTCAGGCGCCAAGGACCATGCTAGATGGCAGGGATTCAATGGTAAACGAGATAGGTGAGTCTTTTTGAGGCATTTATATTCTAGGAATGGAACCTAACCAGGAGACAGGCATTTTCAGTGGATATGCAACAGAGTGTGAGTAAACCCAAGTGTTGAGACAGCTCAAAAGAGAGTCACTGAACCTCATCTGGAGGAGAAAGCTCAAGAGCTCCTTGGAGGAGATGACGCATTAAGAGAGACCAGGACAGAATCGGAATCAGCCGGGTGGTGGTGGGGATGGAATCCCTGCAGAGGCTCAGGAAGGAGAGGGTGCATCGTTTGGGCCATTGAAGGAGCAGGGCAGTTATGGAGGAGCAGAGGTGGAAAGGCATGTGGGACCAAGGCTGCAAGTGCCAGACCCATTCAGGAGCCGCCTCTCTGTGCAGACGAAGAAATAGGCCCATTCTTCCATGGCACGTGGGCAAAAAATAACCTCCTTTCTAGATTTTTTTTCTTTTTGGCCATACTCCACAGCACATGGTATCTGAGTCCCCCAATCAGGGATTGAACCCAAGACCTCTATGGTGGAGCACGAAGTTTTAACCACTGGACCCCCAGGGACATCCCAGGCAGTGGAGCTGGAAGGGGGCCCTGGACCTGGCATTTCGCTGCTTATTGTCACACAAGGCCATGTCCACGCAGCAAAGCCATTACTGCCAGTGGGTTTCAGTCTGTGCAAAAGGTCTGTTTCCTTGTGAATGCAGATTTGAAACAATCTCTCCAAGAGATTAACACAACTTAGCATTTTTCAGAGGACCGGCTATTCACAAAATCCCCAATTTCTACCTGGGAATGGGAAGGTGGGTGGATTCAAGCTATTCCAAAACTGCCCAGATTGAGGGCCTGTGGCTAGTGAGCTAGGGGAGGGGGCTCTCAGGTTACAGGTAACAGGTTACCTCTGTTCCCTAAAAAGTTTACTCTTAGGATTCTATTTCAACAGGAAGGTCAACTTCCAAAGATGAAAGCTGACCTGTAATTCTGGAATGCAGAGTCCCTTAAATTATGTTACTATATTTTAAAATCAATAGTATAATCCAAAAACTAATAATAATAAAAAGATTCCATCCCCAGAAGGTTGGTAAGTCTCTGAAACAAATTTATCCATGATCACTCCATCGTGGATTCAAGGCACTGCAAGCAGATCTAAGAGTGACCTCAAAGTGCAGGTCATTCTCTGGTGCTCAGGGCCACCACCCCCAAGGATGTGAAACAGGTTGCACGAACATCAACTCCCAAGTGGCAGTCTGTATGCCTTTCTGCACTGCTTCATTTTTTTTTTTAATATTTATTTTTATTTATTTGGCTGCTCCGGGTCTTAGTTCTAGTCTAAAGTACCTTAGCAGCACGCAGGATCTTTAGTCTTAGCATGTGAACTCAATTTCGGCATGTGGGATCTAGTTCCCTAGACTGAACCCAGGCCCCTGCATTGGCATTATGGAGTCTTAGCCATTGGACCAGCAGAGAAGGCCCTGTGCACTGCTTCTTGAATTTCATTTTTAATAATACAGGTTGTTGCAGGTATACTGAGGTTGACTCACTGGTGAGAAGTCTTAGAAGAAAGTCACAGAGTGAACAGAAAGCCTTGATTCCTGCCTTCAGCCTCTTCTACAAAGTAATGCTTCAACTTGAGAAGATACCCCAGTCCTTCTACTCCTCATTATGGCCCCACCATGTGGTCTTGCCTGGAGGCGATTCCTTGAACATCGGAGGTGGTCTAGCTAGGTCTAAATGGGATGAACAAACATTGAAGGGATTATCTCTGAAACTGAGAAACAAATCTCTGCTGCAATGTCAACTTCAGGAAGTTTTTAAAAGCTGGGTGGAGGCCAGCAGATAGCCGAGGCCAGAGCAGGAAGTCAGCTCTGCACCGTGTGTTGAATTGAAATGATGCTGAACTTGCCTTTTCGCTGGACAGCACATGTCTTGGAAAAGGCAATTTTCATGTGCGGAGAAGCACCATGGCCTTGGGTGTCAGGGTGTGAAACAGAAGCAGGCAGTAAGCCATGCTCTGGGGATGCAAAGCAAAATTCATTCCCATCGCACACAGTCAAGGTGGTTTCTGTGAAATGAAAAGCTTATCCGACAACTCCGTGTTTAGAGCTGTCGCAGGGTTCCCCCACCACACAGATATAAGATCACCACTTTTACTATGACTCTCAGGCCCCGAGGTAGCTGACCCTGACTTCTGTTGGGATTTGCTAGTCCATCAGCCACAAGGCCCTTCCTAGGTTTTTTGCTTACTACGCTTGCTCATTCCTCCTCTGGGGTCTTATACTTGGGTCCCCTGACTCAGATCTTCACATAGTTGGCTCTTTCTTGCCTTGGAAGTCTCAGATCAGAGCTCTCTCTCTCTTTTTTTTTTTTTTTCAGAGCTCTCTCTTTAGTGAAGACTTGCCTGCCTAAAACAGCAGGCACTCTCACACACATCAACACGTGTCCATTTTCTCTGTAGTTCTGGACGTATCGGCTTGCTTATTTCTCCTTTTTGTGTCTCCTCTGCTAGAATGTACACACATTTGGGGAACAAGAATCTTAAGTTTTGTTCACTACTTTCTCTCTAGTCTCTAAGGCAGAGTCTGGCATATAATAGAAATCTAATAAATCTTTGTTGAATGAATGAATGAGTGGATGAACAAATGGCACTGTTTTTTCCCCTTGAGGACCTCAGGATTTGGTCAATGGAAGTGAGGAAGATGCTGACACACAGTTACATCCAGGGATCTAGGATCACAGAGAAAGGATGCTTAACCCAGAGAAGGGCGTGGAAAGACCACACAGGAAAGAGAATGCCTGGGATAAACCTGCTGCCTAGATTCAGTGAAGGGAACTGAGAAGTTCCAGGCAGAAGGACTAGCGTGAGCTAAGAATGGAAACACAAAACTACAAGAACAAGAGGAGAAGGACAAGGTTGGGAAGAGCAGGAAGTCAAGAGGAAAAGAGGGTCCATGTCATGGAGTGTATCAGTCTCAGAAGCCTGGAGCCACTATAAGGTTAAATGATGGATAGGGGCCAAAGATAGCCAGTGCCTGAAATCAGAAGTAAACATTATTATTGTCATTTACTTTTATCCCACTGCTTCTTCTCTTGACCTTGTTGCTTCTTATTCCTGGGTTAGGGAAGACTCTCTCTGAGTGGATTCTACAAAACTCAAGTCATCAGACATCAGTGAAAAAGAAATTCAATATGCTTTGTAATAAGTTGCTCAGCCACAGAAGCAACATAAATGTTCACTGACAGATGAATGGATAAAGAAGATGAGGTACACACATACAATGAAATACAGACTATGAAAAAGAATAAAATATTCTATTTATAGCAACATGGATGGACCCAGAGACTATTATACCAAGTGAATTAAGTCAGACAGGAAAAGACAAATATTATATTGATATCACTTATATGCAGAATCTAAAAAAATAGTACAAATGGAATTATTTACAAAACAGACTCATAGACATAGAAAACAAACTTTTGGTTTACCAAAGGGGAAAGGGGGAGAAAGCAAAAATTAGAAGTATGGGATTAACAGATACAAACTACCATATATAAATATGGATGAATAACAAGGATTTACCATATAGCACAGGGAACTATAGGCAATATCTTGCAATAACCTATAATGGAAAAGAATGAAAAATATCATATATATATATGTGTGTGTATATATATAAAATAAATCATTTACCATACATCAGAAACTAATATAAATCAACTATACTTCAATTTGAAAAATACATCTGGCATCTATGTTAGCCTTTCCTGTTTTTTCACTTTGGCTTCTGCTAAAGGCACTGCATCTGTAGCAACATAGATCCCAGCTCTAATCTTCCTTAGAAATGATGTAGGTATACACCCTGACCAGAATTCCCCTTGTCCATATGGTGGGATCAACCACCTCTTTAAGTGAGTTTCATGCCAGGGTTTGTACAACGCTTGAAAGCAACATGATTCAACACTGTGCCTTCTCTGTACCCTAGAAAAGTTGCCAAACATTCTAGAAAGAATGGGCATATGAATAGGATATCAGATAAAACTTGTGTTGAAACAAGATCTTTTTTCTCTGCGTTCCATTCACAACAACAGAACCCAAAAGTCAACCCGTCATATATTATCTGAAAATTATTCACAAAAATGTTTGCCTTGTTTGAGGCCATAGCAACGAGCTCCTTGTCTTTTTTTTTCCCTCCTCCTCTTCTCATTCATGAAAACGATGATTCACTCCGGCGCCCTGTGGAGAGTGGGGCAGCGCCTGCTTCCGAGGCAGCCCACCTCCCCTGCTCAATGGGCAAAAGGCCCTCCAGTGAATCAAGTTCATTGACCAAAACTCGGGGGAAATATTTGTCTGGCAATCCAACACGCCTCTTTGTGCTTGTCTGGACAGAACCAGGGTGGACTTCACATTTTTTTCCTTTTTGTCAGAAACAAGTGTATATAAAATGGCATATTTTCACAAAAAACTGTCACCCGATGGGGATTTTTCAAGCTACAGGATCAGCGTTACCACTTTTGGAACCAAGACACAAAGGGAATTACAATCACAATCACAATTACAATCACAATCACAAGGGAATTACAATCACAAATAGTTGATCATGTGTTCTGAACTTAGCAGCTGTCTACTAGTTCTCTGGAAAACAGAAGTGATCCAATAATATTTGTATGTTGCAAGGTCGGAGGTGAGGTGGAGTTCACCATGCTGAATTGCATGTTTGTTGAACTGCATGTTGGTTGTTGTTAGGCCGCTCAGCTGTGTCCAATTCTTTATGACCCCATGGACTGTAGCCTTCCAGGCTCCTCTGTCCATGGGGATTCTCCAGACAAGAATACTGGAGTGGGTTGCCTTGCCCTCCTCCAGGAGATCTTCCTGATCCAGGGATCGAACCTGCGTCTCTCGAGTTTCCTGCACTGCAAGCAGATTCTTTACCACTGAGCCAACTGCATGAAAAAGTATTTATAAAAAAGACAGGAAGTAGCCTACACCTCAGCAAAGAGGCAGCCATCAGAAATGGAAGGCTTTGAGACACAAAGTCCAATGCATCCAAGCCATCTTTGGTGAGATGTGATGGAGGAAATTGACCACAGGCTATCGAAAGTGGAACCATCATCCAGTATATTCAACTCAAAGCACTGGTACCTGGCTAGACACTGATTCCCACATTCCATACATCATTCTCCTCCAAGGAGACATCACAGCACCATAGAATCCAATTTTAAAAAAGTTTCTTTCATATTGTTTTTTATTGCCCTGCCACAAAAGAGGGGCTCACCCCTGAACACCTCATTTCTAACAGCCGGGGCAGATGTTCGTGGTGGGGACTACATAGGGAAGACCCTACACAAAGATGCATGTGTGCTAAGCTGCTTCAGATGTATCCAAATTTACAGACCGTAGCCCACCAGGCTCCTCTATGCATGGGATTCTCCAGGCAAGAATATCGGAGTGGGTTGCCGTGCCCTCCTCCAGGGGATCTTCCTGACCCAGGGATCAAACTTGAGTCTCTTGTGTCTCCTGCATTGGCAGGCAAGTTCTTTACCACTAGCGCCACCTGGGAAGCTACACAAAGGTGGCAGCAGGTAAAACAGTTAAAAAGAGGATGAAAGGACTTGTGGAAAAGAAGCACCAAACCCAGGACAATGCTCTGATGCTCCCCTGGGCTTTGGAAAAATAACAGATGCAGCAGGGTGATTGTGAAAACAATAGGTTGCCCTTGTATTTAAGGGAAGGCAGAGCTACAAAGACATAACAATGAGTAAAGCTCAAGTGGTTGGGATCAGCGAATGTATGAATAATCAATATCTGGCAGAGGAGAGGATGAGATAGTGTCTAAGGTAGAACATATTTTGGAGAAAACAATAAGCGAATTCAGATCTATGAAAGAGTGTGCTTAAACAATACACCGCAGCACATACAGATGCCACAACAGAGAAGACAGAATGACGAAAGTCTATATTTTAAAAAGAGCCACTGCCACAAAGAAATTAGGGCTTCGGAAAGTAAAGGAGTCTGAATTTATTGATGTTTATTAAGGTGGAGAGGAAGGCAATCTAAACAGACACAATCAAGTTTCCTCTTTTAGGCATGCCCACTGGAAAAGTCTAACACAAAGTTAAAAGTAGAAAAAACAGAGAACCCCTCGAGAGATGTGGGATTGGGTGGGTGCAGGTTGAAATTGGAGAACAGATTACAAAAGCAACCGCGCCCAGTGTTGTCAGGTTTGGCCAGCTGAGCAGGGCTGATAACCCTCATATCTCTAAGAAGAGTTCTGGGGCTGGGGAGGATTCACAATACATGTCAGAAAGGTTACACAGTTTCTGCTAGTTGATCCTGACGCTAACAGAGAGAGGATCTAAGGAGCCATGACTGGTAGAGGCAGAGAGAGGCATCCCCGGAGGTTTAAAACGTGAGTGCCAAGGACACGCAAGGGTCATGCTCATGTCTCTTGCCCCCTCTCCTGCTCTTCACCCCCGTGTGCACAGTCAAGCTACCCTCCAAGCAACTTAACACCCACAGACATCCTGGCTGTCCTTCCCAGCCTACAGTTTCCAAGTCACCTTGTCAAACATCCTTAGTTTCTGGGTAAAGAAACAAAGACATCAAGAGGGCGAAGACAGGGCCATTTTTCTACAGTAGGAAATGGCATGGCCAGCATTGGTGATTCCTAGCCCAATGTCTTCATACTTTATAACGTTGCCATTTGTGCTGAAAATCAGTTGGTTGGAAGTTGCATCGCTCCAAGACAAACACTCCTGACCCACAGGCGAAGGATGACTCCTTACTCCGGAGAGAGTTGCCCCAGCTTGCTTTCTCTCTGCTGACTCACTTGCATGGTCTGACTGTACACATTCCAGAAAATGCCCGAGGCCCCAGATTTTCAGTTGAACCACCCTCTTCCTATTTCTAATTGGCTGCATTGACACTTTTGATTTGAATCCAGGAGTAGGCCTTTTGACATTAGCCAGGTTGAGCCCTGTTCTCCGAGTTTCCTCTCTGGGATAAAGAGGGTCTCCTTTAGACATTGTTTCCATGCAGTGGTTTCCTTTTGCCATGATTTATCAATAGATTCCAGAAGGGGAAGTTGACCACATATGGGCAAGTCAAGATATATTTAAAGAAACCAGAAACATGTCCTGGGCAAGGCATGACTTTGCAAATGTTCCCCCAAAGCATTGTGACATCTGCACTACCTTTTCATTGGGAAAATGAGAATAAGGATTTTTAATTTCTCAAAAGCTGCCCCTTATTAAAAACCTAGTAGGGATTGACTGGGCTTGCCCGATGGCTCAGCAGTAAAGAATTCGCCTGCAATGCAGGAGATTCAGGAGATGCGGTTTCTATCCCTGGGTCGGGAAGATCCCCTGGAGAAGGAAATGGCAACCCACTCCAGTATTCTTGCCTGGAGAATCCCATGGACAGAGGATCTTGGCAGGCTATGATCCATAGGGTCACAAACAGTCAGACATGACTGAGCACTCACTCACATCAGAAGTGGGCTAATAAAGCAAATCAATCAAGGGATTAAATTTCAACTACATTTAGTCCCAACAAGAATAAGAATGCTCTAGGAATAGAACTGATAAAACCCAGACCACAGATCATTTGAATAAGTTCCTTTAACCAATGGCCACCTCTTTCTTGGCATTTTTAATTGACTAATTAATTGATCAATTGATTAATATTTGACCCTGCAAAAATATTCTGCTGATAATTAGTAAGGTCACAAAATTAGGATCAACTTTACTCCTTCCTTCTCTATCACTGTAAAAACATCCTTAGGCTACTTCTTGCTTCAACTTTAAAAGTCACAGTCCAGGCCTCCTATAGGAAGAGATATAGAATCAAATGGAGAAAGGAGGAAAAAGCATTAAATGTATTTGCAGGTATACTCTTTAATAAACCGTGGTGTGGTGTCACTTTCCCAGCACTCTTGTCCAGGCTCAACATTAAGCCTTAAACCTATTGATTTCAGTGACACCTTCTTGGGAAGGCCAACTGATGCCCAGCTGGTAGCAAACTTAAAAAGGGAGTTCTGATTTAATTAACTTGCATGTTTCCTTAGGGCCCATTTGAATGCTAACAAGTAGTTAAATTCTTTTCCTACACAACAAATTCATTATTGTTATTTTCTTCTTAAGGACATTTTACCCAGGGTTGATACAAGAAAGAAATTGGCCTGATCTTTTCATTTACCAGCCAAAAGCACCTTTTCCAGTATAGAATGGGATTTGAGTCATCCTCAGTAAATTCCCAGTAGCAATACACATTTATAAGTGCACATTCTCATTACTCATTGTGCCCGCGTTTCAAAAGAATCAGAAATGAAATGGTAAAACAGAAATTTCCTTCCTTAAAACCTGCTGGGGAGAGGCAAGGGTCACACAAAATCCCAGGCCATCTGTTAGTTTGTGTTAAGAAAACCAATGAAGCTATCCAATAAGTATTGGATAACTATTAGTTATAGTTATCCTAGACTATTAAAAATATCCTATAACTGTTAGTTATAACTATAACTAAATATTAGATAACTGATAGTATATTAATCATTGGATGTTTCTAAATAAAGAACTCATGACATTTGCAATGTTTTAAAAATGTCACTTTACGTATTACGTTGTGATCTGGAAGAATGCAGATACAGTTTACAGAAAGGACCACTTCTGGGCTTCCCTGAAGCCAGGGTACCCCGGCTCAGTGGTAAAGAATCGCCTGCCAATGCAGGAGACAGGGGTTTGATCCCTGATCCAGGAAGATTCCACATGCTGCAAGGCAACTATTGAGCCTGTGCTCTAGAAGCTGCAAGCCGCAACCACTGAACCCCGCGTGCCCGAGAGCCTGTGCTCCAAGACGAGAGGAGCCACCGCAGGGAGATGCCCACACACCTCAACCAAGAGTAGCTCCCAGTCACCACTTCTAGAGAAAAGCCCACAAGGCAACGAAGACCCAGCACAGCCAAAAGTAAATAAATAATTTTTTTTAAAAGGAAAGGACCACTTTCTACAAATAAGTTTCTCTTTTGTATAAATGGCTTGGTCTAGCACCTGTGTGCATGACAAAGCAGAGTTTACAACAATGTCATTTTCTTTGTGACTCAAAAATGACATACATTGCTTGTCGGCCTCCAAATAACTGGTGAATTACTTTCCTCCAGGAACTCATCTCTAAGGCATTAGATGTGTCTCTAAGCGTGTAATTCTAGCTATTCAAATCTAACACCATAACAAAACGACGGTTTTCAGAAACCTACAACAGTTATTCCTGACAGCTGGATGGCACTCTTTAATCATCAACTGTATCTACCACTGTGTTCTAAAGTAATGTTCAGAGTTTATAGCTCATAATTTCATTTTTCACCTGTCCCTTAAGCTTATATTTCCTTGTGTTATTTACTAACTCTGCAATATAAAGTATCTTCAGGGATGTGCACGCATAGAAAATTTTCTTTTAAAGTTTTTGATGATATGTTCAAGATCAAGCTGTTTCAGGCAGGCGCAGAAGACAACCTATGTTTTTCTCTTGATGAAGTCTAACAATTATGAAGATAAAATTGGGTGAGGCCACCCCTTCCGGATACAGCTCCTCTTAATAATTTTTTAATATTTATTTGTTTATTTGGCTGCATTGGGTTTTAGGTGCTGCACTTGGGGTCTTCCTTGCATTGTCTGGGCTCTCTAGCTGTGGCACGTGGATTCAGGAGTTACTCTGAGTGGGCTTAGTTGCTCTGAGGCATGTGGGATCTTAGTTCCCTGACCAGGGATCAAACCCATGTCCCCTCCTTGGAGTATTAACCACTGAACCACCAGGGAAGCCCCTATAATTTTTAATTTTTCTATTCAACATCCTGGCTGTCTGACTGTATTGAAAAGTGTGTTAACTATCTTACCGTGGTCAATCTCAGACCACGGTCTTTTTCAGCTTTTAGTTAGTTTTCCAGGGACTGGTTCTGGCTTCAAGTCCTATGAAAGAAATATGTGGCTCAAGTAGAATCTCTTGGAAGACAGGGTGCGGATGAGGTTTATGAAGTCAGACGAGGTATATATCCATGACAGATTCTCTCCAAACTAGCTGTTTCATTTTTTTTTTATACTACAAATTTTTTTTCCCTTTATTTTTATTAGTTGGAGGCTAATTACTTTACATCATTACAGTAGTTTTTATCATACATTGAAATGAATTAGCCATGGATTTACATGCATTCCCCATCCCGGTCCCCCCTCCCACCTCCCTCTCCACCCGATCCCTCTGGGTCTTCCCAGTGCACCAGGCCCGAGCACCTGTCTCATGCACCCAACCTGGGCCGGTGATCTGTTTCACCCTAGATAATATACATGTTTCGATGCTGTTCTCTTGAAACATCCCACCCTCGCCTTCTCCCAGAGTCCACAAGTCTGTTCTATACAGCTGAGTCTCTTTTTCTGTTTTGCATATAGGGTTATCGTTACCATCTTTCTAAAGTCCATATATATGTGTTAGTATACTGTAATGGTCTTCATCTTTCTGGCTTACTTCGCTCTGTATAATGGGCTCCAGTTTCATCCATCTCATTAGAACTGATTCATTTCTATTTTCTTCCTCATTGAAAATGATTCAGTCTCAACTCTGTTGCTTCTCTCCTCATCTAACTGATGAAATGTCAGTGCCTTAGGGAGCTAAATTATTTTTTTTCCTTCCTCATGTGTCTCTGCAGTATAAGCATCTCGTGTCCTGTAACTGTTCAGCCACCCTGAATTTTAAATTTATTTATTTATGGCTGTGCTGGGTCTTCATTGCGTTGGATGCGCTTTCTCTAGTTGTGGCCTGTGGGCTTCTCATGGTGGTGGTTTCTCTTGTTGTACGGCATGGGCTCCAGAGTGCCAGCTCAATAGTTGTGGTGCTTGGGCTTCAGGCTCTGAGGCATGTGGGATCTTCCTGGACTAGGGATTGAACTCATAGGCAGGCAGAGTCTTAACCACTGGACCACCAGGAAAGTCCTTGATTTTTCAAATGAGGTGATTTACCTATAGCTTACTTTCAAGAGTGGTTGTCCTCACTGAGCCATTAAGTTATTATACAAATAAATTAGTTAGAAAGCTTATTTTTAGAGATTTTTTTCTCCATAGGAGTCAAATATATTTCCGGTCTTCAACACTGATCCATGTTCCTAGACAGAGTAAACATGTTTGTGTTTGTTTTGGTTTTTGTAATTCTTAGGGAAACAATAGCTCCGAGGACTAGTTATCAATTGAGGAAACACACTGAAATCACCTCCAGCTGATCTATTTACATGAAAGGTTAATTGGTATAGAAAGGAAATATAATTCCTGAGTGATCAATGTATCTTCTTAAAATGTTAAGGGCTAGTGTCTCCAGTAGATAACCACTAGTAGATGAAAATTTGCTAGACTTCACTACACAGTTGAAATGATATCATTGCCATAGTATAGACTAGACACATGTGGTTTAGAAGAGGAAAAGTTTTACTAGGTCGGTCTGAATGGAGAGGGAGCAGTTAAGAATGATAAATAAACTTCCTCTGACTCTGGAATCAATTCTGCTAGACTTTGATTGAGTACCATCCCAACTTTCAGTTGAAAGTTCTTGGCTTAATAGGTTTTCCAAAGTGGAGATGTCTTCCAGCTTCATTTAATGCCAAGGTAATTTTTGAGAAGAGTGCTGTGTAAATCAGCAAATGAATAATAATTGCAGAAATAACTACATGTGGAAACACCAATTAGCCAATAAATCCACTTAATTAGTCTTAATAGTTTCTTTTGCTCTTTAAGATGCTATTTAATACTTGGATGCTATTGAACATGCATTGCATATTTTAAAACTTCTAATTTAAGTGATATCCTTATAGATTAACTAAGGGTCCTAATCATTTAAAAATAAATCATGAATGAGTGCACTTTCCAGTAATACTGTTGGCAAAATATTCTTTCAATTACATTGCCTATGATGACCTATGGCACGAATGCTTTTTCACTGCAAAAACAATACGTAATGGGATTACTCCTAAATGGAAAGAATTCTATGGGTCTACTAAGCCTTGTCCTTTCAGATAATTTTGCAGTCATGATTTTGAATGGACTAGATTGGCATTATCACTTATACTACCCATGCTATTAAAACAAATGTGGCTTGAAGTAGTCTTGGAGAGACTCTAGCTATGGAACAATACAGAGATAGTGGTGCCCAACAGGAAGTGAAGATGTGACTTTACTCCGGTCTGTACCTGGCTGTACTCAACTAAGATAAACAGCCCTGAGTAATGACTTCTTCCTGAGAGATGGGTCCTTCATGTTTCGAATCCCTGGGAAGAGTCCAAAGAAAGCAGCAACTGAAGGGTAAGCCATCTAGTAGGCAGCCAAGTATTTTCTTTTCAACCTAACATCTTTTTGCTGCTTATTCATATGCTTCCCTGGCATTCTGACTTATATAACTAATTACATATTATCTCCAGATACCATGGCTGGCCTCTGTTTGGAATAAATTATATTGATAGATGTACTATTAAATGATCCTAATACCAACAGGCAAATTCCTTTTATGATATTACTCAGATCTGAAGGAAAGCGTTCATTTACTGTCAAGATGTTTCACTAGGTAGTAGATCTATATAATAGATCACCATGAGCTTGCCTTGGTTTTCCTAGAATTTTACAAGACAGTCTAGAAATTTTAAAGTTAAATTTTTGATAATTATGAAAAGGCAGAATATGAATACTAAGTATGATTACAAATATTTTAAATATGCATAAACATAAGTCTAGTTGTAAATATTACAAAATGTTTGTTTTTGGATGGCAGGGTTTTTAAATGCTTTATTTTATTTTTCTTTGTGTATTTTCTAAGGTTATATACTAAGCATGTGCATCATTTCACACACAAAAAAATGAATAGCCCAAATAATGGCAACATAGATGTTTCTCTGTATTCAGAAAGCTCTGAATGCTCCTTCTTTATTCTTTTCTTCTTATTACCCCCCCCCCTTTCGAAATTAAAAAGTAAGTGCACACATCTGCATATAGATACACATGGTTTCAACATGTTATGTTCTGGCTTATAGACTTTCAATGACTGCATGCCACAGTCAGGAAACCTGCACATGTTCTGGCCAGGAGTTCTTTAATGTGATGGAGATGTACACTGAATCTTATTTACACGGCTTGCCAATGATAAAATTGGTATGACTAATTTCAATGTATATGTACTGATGGCAGTAAATGTTGTTACAGGGTTATACTCACAAAAGAAAGCAATCAAACCTCTTTAAAATTGTTTCTAATTACTGTGCTGTGCTGTGTTTAATCACTCAGTCGTGTCCGACTCTTTGCGACCCCATGGACTGTAGCCTGCTAGGCTCCTCTGTCCCTGGGATTCTTCTCTGGTTTAGAACTACCATATGATCCATATGCTCTCCTCTGTCCATGGGTGAGAATACTGGAGTGGGTTGCCATGCCTTCCTCCAGGGTATCTTCCCAAGCCAGCGATTGAATCCAGGTCACCCACATCGCAGGTGGATTGTTTACCATCTGAGCTACCAGGGAAGCCCAAAAATAATGGAGTGGGTAGCCAGGGGATCTTCCCGACCGAGGAGTCTAACTGGGGTCTCCTGCATTGTAGGCAGATGCTTCAGCAGCTGAAGTACCAGGAAAGTCCCTCAAATCACTGACTTCCCTGGAAATAGAAGGACCAGAGTATCATCATAATATATCTTTCATCAAAACATACAGGGAGCATGATTTAAATGTTTTGTACCATGATGATTCTACCAGAAGGTATGATCTGACTACAAGATGTTGGGTCTTGTCATTTGTTAAGCAGGAGGTTGTAAGAATAAAAGAGAGTCTTTCCCATAATCCTTCCCTAAGAACAAGTGGTAGAAATCAGTGTAAAGCAGCTTTCTCCTCACCCCATTTTCAACTTTGCTAGAGCCTCTTAAGCATGTTTACTCTGCCAGCACCCTGAATTTTCTAGATGTGTCATGATGCAACAAAATTCAGAACCATTACAAAAGTCTTCCTTTATTGTAACATGTTTTATTCTGGAAATTTTTGTGTATATAAGAAAGAAATCATTGAAAGAAAACCTCTGCGCAGCAAAAGAAACCATCAACAAAACAAGAATGCAGTCTACTCAATGGAAGAAGACATGTGCAAGTCATATACCTGATAAAGGGCCAATATCCAAAGGGTATTAGAGACTTAGACACTTAATATCAAAAACCAAACAACCAGATTAAGAAGATGCTCACTATCACTAATCATCAGGGAAATGCAACTCAAAGCCTCAATGGGATAGCACGTCTCACCTGTTGGAACTGGTGTGGAGGAAAGGGAACCTTCATGGACTGTTGGTGGGAGTGTCAACTAGTGCAGCCACTATGGGCATCAGTATGGAAGCTCCTCAAAAAATTAAAAACAGAATTACCATATGATCTGGTGATTCCACTTTTGGGTATTTATCCAATGAAAAGGAAAACACTACCTTGAGAAATGATAGGCACCTGTATATTCATTGAAGCATGACTTACAATAGCCAAAATATAGAAACAACCTAAGTGCCTGACAGAGGGATAGGGATGCAGCACACGCACGCACACACACACACACACGCACGCACACACACATGCATGTGCGCACACACACACACACACGCACACACACACACACACCACACACACACACCACACACACACACCACACACACACCACACACACACACGCACACATCACACACACACCACACACACACACCACACATACCACACACACATTGTACACACACACACACCACACTGCACACACCACACACACACACATCTCACACACACACCACACACACATACACACACACACACACACACACCACACATACCACACACACATTGTACACACACACCACACACACACTGCACACACACACACACACACACACCACACACACACGCACACATGCACACACACACACACACCACACGCACACACCACACACACACATGCACACACCACACACACACACCACACACACACATGCACACACACACGCACACATCACACACACACCACACACACACGCACACACCACACACACACATGCACACACACACGCACACATCACACACACACCACACACACACACCACACACACACACCACACACACCACACACACACGCACACATCACACACACACACACCACACACACACCACACACACACCACACACACACATGCATACGCGCACACACACACGCACACATCACACACACACACACCACACACACACCACACACACACATGCACACGCGCACACACACACATGCACACACACACACACACGCACACACACACATGCACACACACGCACTCACAGAGGAATATTATTCAGCCATAAAAAGAATGAAATCGTGACACTGGAGCGAACATAGATAGAGCTAGAGGGCATCATGCCAAGTGAAATAAGTCAGACAAAGACAAATGCCATATGATTTCATTTATAATGTGGAATTAAAAAAACAAACAAATGAACAAACATAATAAAATAGAAACAGACTCATAGATGCAAAGAACAAACTGATGTTTGCCAGAAGGAAGGGGTTAGGGAGGCAGACAAAATATAAACAATGGGGATTAAGAGGTACTAAATTCTAGTTATAAGTCATGGGGAGGTAATGTACAGCATAGAAACTTTGGTCAAGAATATTGCAATAATTTTATGTAGTGACAGATGATAACTAAGTTTAGCATAGTGACCCTCTCAAAATGTGTTTAAATACTAAATTGCTATGATGTACATCTGAATCCAAAGTGATATTGCATGTCAATTATACTTCAATTTTAAAAGAGAAACCAATGCATGCTTTGGAAAAAATTCACAAACAATATGAAACAACAAACTTTAACTATCTTTGCTGAGAATTTTGTCCTAAATTAGGAACTACATGACCCCTAAGTAATAATATTGAATACTTTCTCACTACCATGATCAAAGTCAAGAAACACTTGAGTTTCAATACAACTGCAAATTAAAATGATGTTTAACAATAGTAACATTGAAGTGAGAATTGCAAACAATTCGTTACCCTCAGAATTGTTAAAAGCATTCTTCTAAGTATATTTTAATAATTTTAGCATTTAAACTATATTTTGAGGCATTTTATGACTTCAAACCTAAATAATGTTTCAGTACCTAGTTTTCTGATTTTGGATACAAGCACAGATTCAGAAAAATAACTTCATAATGCATTTATCCTTAGAAAACAAAACAGCTATGAGAAGAACAAAGAATTAAGGATCTACAAAGAAATGGAAGTCACTGTCAAATGATAGGAGTCTACTCTGAGCCTCTCCCGACAATAATTGGATTTGGTTGAACAGAACTAAGAGCCAAGTGAACAGATGTTAGGTGATGGAGCAGAACCTGCTCTTTTCAAATTAAACAACCAATTATGAGTGGATAATGATGTGTGCAACTGGTAGTCACTGGAAATGTTTCCAATTCAGACCAAGTAATCAAACTAAGATGCTGATATATTTGATTCTACACAGGGTTGGAATCTAGCTGTTTAAAAGCACTATTTTTAAAACAATGCATAACATGTGGGTTGATGAATTCAATATTTAAGACTTTTGGAGATAATTTAATGACACGTTTTTTCCCCCCTTATATAAATTATGACCAAACTCCAGTTTTCTATTTTATTTATTGCTCTATAGTTGAATTTACAATGTTGTGTTAATTTTAGCTATACAGCAAAGTGATTTAGTTATACACATACATACATTCTTTTAAAAATTATTTTCCATTATGGTTTATCACAAGATATTGAATATAGTTCCCTGTGCAATACATCAGGACCTTGTTGTTTATCCATCCTATATATAATAGCCTGCATCTGCTAACCAGGGGTCTCCAACCTCTGGGATCTAATACCTGAAGATCTGAGGTGGGGAGCTGACGCAATAATAATAAAGTGCACAATAAATGTAATGTGCTTTGAATCATCCCCAAACCATCCCCTCCAACCCCGGGTCATGGAAAAATTGTCCTCCATGAAACTGGCTTCTGCTGCTAAAAAGGCTGGGACCACTGTCTAACTGATCCACCCCTGAACTCCTGATCCATCCCTCTTCAACAGCCTACTCCCTTGGCAACACTAATTAACTAAGATTGACAGATATTTGTGATCTGACTACCATGATCAGCTAGAGCAGATTTTTAACATCTTAATTACTAATTTAGAATATTCATACAATTGACTAAAATGCCTTCTCTTAGAAACCTACAAATGACAGTGTCAAAGTCTTAATCATTCCTTAATTTTTAATTTTCACAACATCACTGTCTGAACTAATAGCTTGTGGCAACTGTGACAAATGATCACTATCTGGTTGGCTAGAAACAACAGAAATATATCCTTTCACAGCTCTAGGGACCCAAAGTCTGAACTCCGGGTGTTAGCAGAGCCACACACCCTCTGGAGGCTCCAAACAGAATCTGTTCCTTGTCTCTTCCAGATGCTGATGGCTGCTGACATTCCTTTGCTTGTGGCCACATCATCCTCTGTATTTACAGTCTTATCTTCTGTGTGTCTGTCTCAAACTCTCCTCTGTGTCTCCCCTGTAAGTAGACATGTGCCTGCATTTGGGGCCCACCTGAGTGTCCCCCTGAAAGTGGGACAAGCACCCACTTTCAGGACCTGTAACTCTTTGTTACACCATGGACTGTAGCCCACCTTAGGCTCCCGCCTCTTAGGCTCCTCTGTCCTTGGGATTTCCCAGGCAAGAATACTGGAGTGGGTTGCCATTTCCTCCTCCAGGGGATCTTCCCGACCAAGGGATAGAACCCAGGTCTCCTGCGTTGGTAGGCAGATTCTTTATTACTGTGCCACCAGGGAAGCCCAACTCAATCACATCTTTTGCCAAATAAGGTGCCACTCAAAGGTTCCAGCGATGTGACATGACTATCTCTGGGGGGATCATTGTTTGGCTTGTCTTTATTTCACTCTTCCTGAAAGGCACTCAGGGTCATGTCTGGGTTGGAACCCAGTCCTTATTCAGGACAGACAACTCTCTGAGACTCAAGAAATCTCAGTGTGCTGAGGAGGCAAGTACAACAAGTATAAGGGAAGAGAACTCCATGCATGGAATGGTCTCACTGATTCCTTGATGGGTCAGCATGCTTTAGACCTGGGAAGACATGAAATTAAGAAAAATATATATATAAGGAACAAACCCCATAGTATCAAATAATTTTGCATTAGAGTCTGTGTATTGGATATTTTATACACTTGTGATAGTAAGAGATTTTGCCCAACTAGCATACCAGTAACTTGCAATTATGATTCCAGTTTAAACTGTGAAATTGAGTCAATGATTTAGACTTGTGGTTTTCAGTTGAAATCTTACTTTTAGAAATTTAAGAACTTAAAAATAATATTTCATATTTATAAGTGTTTAATTGATGAGTTATTCAAGTATTTATGAGTATCTCATTTGTTGTCAGACAAGTTAAAGTACTTAAAAGGAAATTAAACATTAAATTGATGCACAAGGCTTTAAGTGTTGAAAAACATTTAACTACACTTGAAAATGAAACAAAATCATTAATCAAAGTTCCCTTAAGAACGGTTGTTAAAACTAGCTTGACTTATAAATAGGCTAATGAGGTTTGTAAGCCAAACTTAGAATTTTAAGTACAATTCTGATTTTGATTATGTAACTCCGATAGTGCACAATCTCATTTTAAAATCAGAGTAATCTCTGACTAGTCTTTTCGAGGAGTAAATGTTGTCCTCATTTGTTTTTGATGAAAACTGATGTCTCATTTGGGAGTTGGTAAACAAGAATGCTATTTTGGAGGAGCAGAACAGGCCGGGATCCAGCCAGCTCTCCAGGGCCAGCAGCAAGGCGGGCTTGGTGAGAAGTTGACTGTCCTTTTCCTGTCTAGGGTCTGAGCCCACAGAGGTCAGGAATCTATCTGTAAGGATTAAAGAGTATAAAAGTGAAGAATCAGGGGGCCATTAACTTCTTGAGTACCTAGGAAGGGTCACTGATGAATAAGAAATCACCAAATTAAGAAAATATCCATTTTTGTTATCTGAAGTGTCATCAAGAAACAGAAAAATAAAAATTATTAAAAAAAAAGAAAAAAAAAGAGAAAAGTACAGGTATCCCCCACTTTTTTAAAGTTCGCTTAACATCACTTTGCTTTACAAAAGACCTACATGACTACCTGTTTTCACTAACCAAAAGAAATCAGAAGACAATTTTTGCTTTTACGAAAAAAGACTGAAATAAAAAGTAGTTTGTTTTTTTTTCTTTTTGGTCCAGTGAGCCATTATAAAAGCAGTATGCGGACTGAACAGAGCAGCGAGTGCAGCCCCACCAAACTTCCCCGGAAATACACTCCGCACTCAGCATCCAGCCTCCATAGCTTTGAATATCGTCTGTGAGCATCTCTGCTTTTTATCTGTTTATTTTGTGCCTCTACTCTACCCCCATTAGACTTAGGAAAGGTTTCATGGGACCACTTTACTTCCTGATAGTGGGAGAAACCTGTAAAGGAAAATAACCTATTTCTCCTCTTACAATCAGGAATTCAGAGAACTCTAAGAGTTCTTCAAAGGAAGAATGAGGGTAAATGAACTTAATCTGCCCACATGATTAGTCTGTATTAAAGTGAAAATTTTGAGAATTAAAGGTAATCATCAAAAGTCATTATGAAGGATCCCAACCTAACATGAAGACAGACATTTCCCTTTTTCTGGAGCTCTTCAAGGAAAGAATCCGCCTGCAATGCAGGAGACCCCAGTTCTATTCCTGGGTTGGGAAGATTCCCCTGGAGAAGGGATAGGCTACCCACTCCAGTATTCTTGGGCTTCCCTTGTGGCTCAGCTGGTAAAGAATCCGCTTGCAATGTGGGAGACTTGGGATGAGTCCCTGGACTGGGAAGATCCCCTGGAGAAGGGAAAGGCTACCCACTCCAGTATTCTGGCCTGGAGAATTCCATGGACTGTATAATCCATGGGGCCGCAAAGAGTCAGACACATCTGAGCGACTTTCACTTTCACTTTCAAGGAAACAAACAAAAACTACAAGAGAGAAGAAAAGCAGAGAGACATATTTTGATTTAGCTACTGAGTTATTCGAGCTGTCACTGGGTATTTCCATCTTACCACCCTTCCACTTCCTCAAGCTAACAATTCCAAAGGAGAGGGAAAAATTGTGGTTTTTGAGGACTGGGCTGTAATTCAAGGATGGTAAGTGTTAGATGAAGTAACTCTGTCTGGTGAAGAGTGAATGTCAGGAGAAAGAGACAAAGTGGATGAGAAGGAATTATGAGATCTAGAATCAGATTTCTCTCACCAATGCCATAAAAATCTCATTATCAATTGGCTAAGGAAACTTGCATTCCAAATTTAAAAAAAAAAAAAAAAAGGAAACTTAGTAAGATGTTCTTTTTAAGTTAATGCTTAAGTCTTTATTTTTTATGGGTTTGTTCAATTTTATGTTTCCTTTACAACACAGACCTCTCAATTACAAAATTTTATTGCTCAACAGTTTTTTCAAAAAAAGAAATATTCTGAGAATTAAAGAACTTACTGGAAATCAGTAGTGTTGGTATAAACATTGCAGGCCATTACTCCACTCCCCAAATTGCTAATCACTCTTTTTCTGACACTATAAATAATTTTCTCTAAATGGCAGTTTGGGGGTTAGGATAATTTCTGTCTCTATATTTATTTACTTGGCCATATGCAAAATATAACTATTTTGGAAGCAGTCATTCAGTGCCATCCACATTGACTGGAAATAGCAATGCATTTTTTTCCTCCAGTCTTGGTTCCAATCACCGGTAGACTGGCATGAACAAGCTGGGAATGTGAACCACAAATGTGTTTACCTTCAAATGTGTACTGAAAATCTATATTTATATCTATATTATATGTTCCCATATGGTGAGATGCATGTAATCAAGACATGTAAATATATGTATTTATATATTTGTATATATTGAATATATGTTCAGTTCAGTCAGTCAGTTGTGTCCAACTCTTTGTGACCCCATCGACTACAGCACACCAGTCTTAGTCTTCCCTATCCATCACCAACTCCTGGAGTTTGCTGAAACTCATGTCCATCAATTTGATGATGCCATCCAACCATCTCATCCTCTGACGTCCCCTTCTCCTCCCGCCTTCAATCCTTCCCAGCATCAGGGTCTTTTCCAATGAGTCAGTTCTTCCCATCAGGTGGCCAAAGTATTGCAGCTTCAGCTTCAGCATCAGTCCTTCCAATGAATACTCAGGACTGATTTCCTTTAGGATTGATTGATTTGATCTTCTTTCTGTCCAAAGGACTCTCAAGAGTCTTCTCCAACACCACAATTCAAAAGCATCAGTTCTTTGGCACTCAGCTTTCTTTATGGTCCAACATGTTACATATAAATAATTAGCAAACATATGTGCTTACCTATTATATATTGCATATATTTTATGTATGTAGTATATGCAAATATATATTTCCCTATATAGTGAGTGTATAGTTAATTTGGAACAGATTGTTTTTACTTCCCAGGTTGTCTGATCTTAGACATGATAAATGTTGCGATATCTGGATCCCAGAATCAAGGAACTGATTAAAAGCAAACAACTTAAGTAACACGAAGAATCTACTAATCTCTAAGTTAAAAGGGAGCCAACTCCAGCAGGAGTATAGTGAGTGGCATTTGACAAAAAGCCTCTTTTCTGATGGACACACCTTTTGCTCTACATCCAGAGGACTACTGTGTTTGGGGACCTCTCCCAGGCACACAGATCCGGGAACTGGTCAATGGTCAACAAATACATCCAGGCGCTCGGATCTCAAGCAAATGTGGGTTTTGCATAATAGTTCAAGAACACTTGGGGACAGCTGACAGCAGAACAAGATTTCAGTCCCTTTGGAGGACATGGATTCATGAAAGACGTCTAACCTTTCAGAAGCATTCTCTAAGTCAGCTGGTTGACACTAGTTAGAGTTGAAAGTACTCCTAAAGTCCTCCTTAAGTTGGTAGTAGATTAATTGTAAGAATGTCTTCAATTGTAACCCACCCTCTATCCACACCCCTTGTCATATGACTTTAGAGGTCCCCCACCATCAAGTGGAGCCCACTTCCTCTCCTCTTCAGTGTGGGACCCCCTTGTGACTAGGCCAAAACCATGGCTGATAGCACGTGGCAGAAATGACAGTGTTCTAGCTTGCAGCCCAAGCTCCAACTCTATGCCTGCTTCAGCTCTCCCTCTCAGAACCTTGCCCCCACCATGTGAACAAACCTTAGCTACTCTGCTGGACAATGAGGGACATGGAGGCTGGTTATCTGTTCAGTCCTAGCTGATGGCCAGCCAGTAGCCAAACATGAGTGAAGCATCCTAGTCCCCAGCTGACTGCAGAGACATGAAAAGGCTTGTCCAAGTTCAGCCAAGCCAGGTCCAGATCAGCAGAACAACTCTGCTGATCCCTGGGCTTGTGAGCAATAATAAATGCTCATTAGTTTAAGCCACTGAGTGTTCCCATGGAGTGTAACGCAACAATATCTAACTGACAGAAACCAACAAATCAATGCAAACATCAAGATGGCACCACCTGTTTACCCACATGTATCCTATCTCTGGGTTTCCCTGGTGGCTCAGTGGTAAAGAATCTGCCTGCCAATGCAGGAGACGCGGGTTCGATCCCTGGCCTGGGAAGATTCCCTGCTGCAACCCACTCTAATATTCCTGCTGGAAAATCCCATGGACAGAGGAGCCTGGCGGGCTACAGTTCCACGGGGTTGCAAAAGAGTTGGACATGACTGTGCAACTAAGCGATAACGATAGCAATCCCATCTCTAAGAAGTACTGATGGCTTGACACGGTATCCCTAGGAAGTAAGCCATGGGAGCTTCATTCTGGCGAAGGTCCATGGGTTCACAGATGCAGTGCCTACATGAGTGCTTCTGCCCATCTTGTAAGCACGCACATTCCAAACCAACCTATGGCCTGGCCAAGAGCTCGCTCACATATGTCTGTAGTCCATTAACTTGCCTCTTTTTCACTTCGTTGAACTTAAAGAGCAGCCAGCATCTGTTCAGAAGCCACACCGTGTTTCCTCCTGCCTACAACCATCGCAGTAAACCAGAGAGATTTCTGGTTCACGGTAACAGCTCCCTTTACAGGAAGACGACATGGTAACAGTCAAACAGCCTAGAGGGAGGCTTACAGAACCTCATCACCAAGTCTCCAGTACACCCATGAAATAAAAATCAGCACGCGCCACCCCAAGCAGTCATGAACCTAAAACTAACATTTGAATGGCCCAACCTCTGCCAGTCCTGGAGGTAACAGGCTTTTTCATGCTGCACAGTGCAGTGTAGGGAGAACACTGCATTGGAAGTCAAGAGAGATGTCCTTCTCCCTTGCTCTGTCTTCCATAGCTGCAAGGCCAAGGTCCCCTGGACACTTGGACTCTCAGATAACTGCTCAGATAACTGCTTCTAGTCCTGTGATTTCAGGCTCTCATCCTGCTCTCTGGGCCTGCTACCTGACAGCTATGAATGAGTGTACAGAATTCAAAATGATGTAGTAGAAAGACCTCCAAACCAAGAGTACTTAGTTCAGTCTCTGCCACCAAAGTATCAGGTGACCTTGAGCAAGTTCCATCTCTTGGCACCTCAGTTTGCTCATCTGTAAAATGGGTGGTTTCTTTGTGCTATGTGATCTCGAAGGGTCTTTCTAGCTCAGGATGACTGATTTCACAATGGGTCATAAGGTGATTTGCTTCATATATATACATGGACTCTAGAAGGATGGTACTGATGAACCTGTTCATAGAGCAGCAATGGAGACACAGACATAGAGAACAGACTTATTTGTGGACAAGGTTTGGGGAGAGGAGAGAGAGGGTGAGATGAATGGAGAGAGTAGCATGGATGCAGATACACTAATATACGTAAATATATAGCCAATGGGAATTTGTGTCTGACTCAGAGAATTCAAACAGGGGCTCTGAAATAACCTAGAGGGATGTGAATGGGTGGGAAGTGGGAGAGAGATTTAAGAGGGAGGGGACATATGTACACCAATGGTTAATTCATAGTGTTGTATGACAGAAATCAAACCAATACTGTAAACCAATCACCAGTCAATGAAAAATAAATACTTAAAAAACAACCAAACAAAAAAGTGTCATAAGGTTTGTAACAGCTTTCTAAACAGAGAGTGTGACTTAGACGGAGGCACACAGAGACTGAGGCATATTCAGACAGTCACTTCACCCAGCCAGAGGTAAGTCACACGGAGCTTGGAGTCAGCATGTCTGATTTCTGACAAGCAGGAGTAAGGGCCTGTCATTTGGGGAAGTGCTTCTGGTACCAAGGAAAACGTCATCCACTTTCAAAGCCAAGTGTCTTGGAGATTTTCTTGGAGGTCCAGTGGTTAAGACACTGGGCTCCCAATGTGGGTTCAATCCCTGGGTGGGGAACTAGGATCCCACATGCTCCATGGCCTGTCCCCACCAAAAAAAAAAAAAAAAGACCAAGTATTCTCTCTACCATGCCCATTGTATAACATTGCAGTGTGCTCCCAGGAGTGCTGGATAGCTCAGCATACACCCCGGATGCAACGTGGCCGAAGTGATGTCCACGAACTACTGCCTTTATGTCCAATTGAAACTCTCAAGCTCAAGGTCCTCCATGCAGTCTTTGTCACACAGGGGCCAAGCAGACCAATTATGGGGCTTCCTTACCTACAAGAAAACAAGACACAGACACTCTGCGGTGGAGGCTTTTCCAAGCATGGCCTGGGAGAACCTCTGCTGGATGCATCACCTGCAAGACCTAGTTGTACTCACTGGAGCTCAGAGTATTTCAAAAAGTAGCGTGGAGACCAGGTCACTGGAAAGCCAGCATCTTACAAGTGCTAATACAACAATGACATGACTCTTATCAGCAGGGCCAGACTCTGGGGAAACTAATAGACAAAAATAGACAAAAAGGTTGTTGATAGAGTCCTCCCCACTCCTCTTCATGTGCCATGTCCCTTCTTTCTTTCAAAACGCCCCCGATCTTCTAATGCCTCATACTGCCTCTGACCATAATAGGGTTGACCCCCGAACCTATTTTACCACATGATACGGCTTCGTTCCATGGAACGAAGGCTATGGAAACCTCCTACTCCTGTTCTCCTTTAAATAAACAAAAAGCTTACTTGTCCTTTACCCTCATGAATTTAATCTCTACCTTGCCCTAGGTTACAACTGGAATAACTAATTAATCCCCTCAATGTAAACCAGTTTACATGTTTGACACAGTATATGAACTTCCCTACAGAAGGTATTCATAAAGGATGAAGAAATGAGAAAAAAAAAGTCTAAACATCTTTAAGATCACCAGTCCTCAAAGCAATGCAAATTAAAACAACAAAATGCCACTTTTCACTTATCACATTAACCAAGAGGATAATCCTCATTGCTAGTAAGGGTGTCATGTGGCACGCTTAAAATTGGTATAATAAGTTTTACTAACCTTCCAGGAAAATTAAAAGTTCACAGACACCTTAGTCCAGTATTTTTTCTAGGACTCAAACCTAAAATCACATCAGAAATAAACACAGAGCTTGGTATAGGATGTCATGATACATTATTTATGATTAAAACCACATTTACTCCAAAACACGTAACGCGGCAATGGTATTTTAGACAGCTTTCAAAAATTAGGTTTTTTGATTTTACGTTAAACAGAGTTAAGTAACACACAAATCTGTATATATGATATTTTCTCAACTGACATTTTAAAAGTAACATAGGGAGGTACAAAATTTTTAATAGTGGTCTTCCTAGATTAATAGATTGAAGGGTGGTTTTAGCTTCCTTTTGTAACCTTTTCTGCATTTTGAAAGAATTAGTACAAATTATTCTTATCATCAGAAAGAAAATTCCTTAAAAACTCATAATAAAGGACTTCCCTGGTGGTTCAGTGGTTAAGACTTCGCCTTCCAGTGCAGCGGGTGCAGGTTCAATGCCTGGTTGGGGAGCTAAGATTCCACATGCCTCATGGCCAAAAAGCCAAAACATAAAACAGAAGCAATATTGTAATGAATTCAGTAAAGACTTTAAAAATGGTCCATATAAAAAAAAAATCTTAAAAAAAAAAATAAAGTTTGGCTAAGTTGCTTCCATGGTGGCTTGTCAGATGGTAAAGAATCCTCCAGCAATGCAGGAGACCCAGGTTCTATCCCTGGGATAGGAAGATCCCTTGGTGAAGGGAATGGCTACTCACTCCACTTTTCTTGCCTGGGAAATCCCATGGACAGAGGAGGCTGGCGGGCTACAGTCTATAGAGTTCCAAAGAGTCAGACACAAGTGGGCGACTAACACTTTCACACTTTCACACTTTCACTTGCCTAATTTTGGCAAATTAAAAAAAAAAAAAAAAAAAAACTCAAAACAAAAACAAAGGAAGGAGGCCAAATCTTTTGGGATCAAGCCACTTGCTGAGGATCCTTGAATCGCAGGATGTGTGACCTGACTTTCTCACCCAAATACGATCTTGAGCACGGAGGCTGCTTCTAGGGCTAGGTGAGGCTGATGGGGAGACCAGCAGCCCTGAGCGAGGCACACCCTCCTGCCTCCCATCTCTCATTAGAAGCAATTAGCGGAAGTGGGTGGTGTGTATAAGGAAAGGCAGCTTTGCCAGCAGGAACCACTGCAGGACAGAAACTACGTCACATGGGCATGCCAAGCTATTTACTGAAGGTGGACTGTGAATCTGACCTAATGAAGATCATGTGTATTCTGTTGACTCCCAGCCGGTCAACTGGTTTAGTCTCCATCTGGCAGCGGAAATGTCATGCTTGCTCTTCAGATTCAGAGAGGAAGGTATTGAGTCACTAAGAGTAACTGGCTTTTTTTTTTTTTTAAGTTTTTGATGTGGACCTTCTTTTACGTCTTTATTGAATTTGTTACAACATGGCTTCTGCTTTGTGTTTTGGTTTCTTGGGCTGCAAGGCATGTGGGATCTCAGCTCCCCGATCAGGGATCGAACCAGCATCCCTTGCAATAGAAGGCAAAGTCTTAACCATTGGACTGCCAGGGAAGTCCCAGTAAATGGCTTCTTTTGAAACTGAGAGAACGACTGTCCAGACTTCTGCACTGTGGTGTTTATTCACCAGGGGCACACATGCGCCATGCGAGTGGTACCCTGGGTCCATTTATATCCCATCTTGAACTTTCCAAGACTCATAAAATTCCTACAGCCTCGATCCCCATGCCATCAAGTTAAAAGCTGTATCATCAAATCCATAGTCCACCAGCCTCTTACAGGAGGGTAAGTTTCCAGAAAGGGAAGTTGTTTTCCTTAACTTCTTCCTAAAAGCCTCAGAACATCCAATTCTGATTTACAAAAGATTTCACTGCATACCAGAAACTGATGAATTAAACACTTCTTGGTCATGTTTATATGTACTCGTCTTGAAACCTCTTGCGGGGGTTGGGGGTGGGGGGTGGGCAGGCTCATTGTGCTGCACGTGGGATCTTAGTTTCCTAACTAGGGATTGAAACTATCCCCTGCATTGGGAACATGGAGTCCTAAACACTGGACCACCAGGGAAGTCCCTCAAACTCATTTTTTTTCTTATTGTGATAAAATGTGTGTGCATACCTACTCAGTCATGTCTGATTCTTTGGGACCCAATGGACTGTAGCCTGTCAGGCTCCTTTGTCCATGGAATTTTCCAGGCAAGACTACTGGAGTGGGTTGCCATTTGCTCCTCCAGGGGATCTTCCAGACCCAGGGATCGAACTCATGTCTCTTGTATCTCCTGCATTGGTAGGCAGGTGCTTTACCAGCTGAGCCACGATTAGCCATGTTTAAATGTGCAGTTCAGTGCATTCACATTGTTGGGTAACCATCATTACTGTCCATTCTCTGGATTTTTTCATCATCCCAAATTGGATCTTCCACCCATTAAACAGTAACTGTCTATTCTCCTTGGCCCCAGCCCCTGTGACTTGGCCTATTCTGTGTATCCAGACAAAGCGGAATGATACACTATCTGTGTTTCTGTGTCTGACTTATCTCACTCAGCATAACGTTTTCAAGTTGAACCAAGATTTTTGAAGTAACAGAATCTCTAAGTGGATAAGCCAGCCTGTAAAATCCTTCCTTCTTATTTCAAGTCCCTTGACTTTTCCTTTTCAAAGGTCTTATTTGACCAGTGCTCCCTTTCTGAACAGCCAGAGTCCTACGATGTTGGACAGACGCCCTCAGGAAGTGTGTGAATTCCTTGCCAACCCAAGAGCCAGGCAGGATTGAGATAACCACTTGGTGGGGATGTTGCAGAATTTTGAATTAGATGAGCTTCAAACTCTGGTTCTACTCTATGACCTTGTGACTTTTACAGATGAAGGCTTCTGTTTGTTCCTTCATTTATTCACGTAGGAATCCGTCAGCCTTTCCCGAGTGCCTGTTGCATATAAATGAGGGATCTTTGATGCAACGTGGTGACAGGTCATTCTGATTTGGCTCCAATGCCTGGGGTGGAATCAGAAGCTTGGGCCTTGCCCTAGGAGACTTGCCTTTGCTCTCAGTCAGCTGGCAGCAGTGAGTACACCCAGAGAGGACTGCCAGTTACCTACATGCTTGAGTGGAGATGCTGGCTTGTGGTAGAGGCTTCCTTAGTTGTGCTACTCTATATATCACCAGAAAAACATAAACAGACTCAAAGGACAGACCTGGGTCCTGAGACTGCTATTCCCCAGACTCTAATCTAAAAACACAGCCCAGTGACTCCTCTGCTGCTTATTAACACTGTGATCTGGGGCAAGTCACTTAAAACTGTGTGAGCCTCAGTTTTCTCATCAGTAAAATGGGAATAAAAAATACCCATGCCAGGACTCTTGTAGGAATAGAACGAGTTGGTGCCTGAAAAGTGACTTGCACAAGGCTTGGCACATTGAAGGCATTAAGAAAATGCCAGGCCCTCCGGCAGGGTTTTCTCCAAAGACATCCATCTCACAATACCCATGCAGCCCTACAATAAGCCAGCCCTGGACCTGTAGGCACCAGAATGAAGAATCAGCATTTCCTGGGCTACTTTCAGATTGCTAGCTGGGGACAGGGAAAGTCTGCATCAGAAAAACCAGCATGCTGGTTTGAGAGTGAGAATACCCCTTCAGGTACCAGCAGAGTAAATCTTGAGAGGCATACTAGTTTCCTATGAGTCAGGAATAAGATCTGAGAGGTTATCTGGCTGGAGTTCGCAACACAGCACAGATCAGGATCTGTGAGTCTCAGGATCACTGTCTCCAGTGGCCGCCTGCACGGAGGTGGATGCCCTCTCATCAGGGATAGTCTTATCCAGGAGGGACTCATTGCCCGACTCATTGCAATCCACAGAGAGCAACTGCCTGCCCGGCGGGGAATCTACCGAGAGAGGTGAGCATCTGGAAGACAGTGGAAAGAAGGTGCGCTGTTTGGTGAAGGCGGGGGTGTGGCTCAGAGTGGCCTATGGTGATGCGTCCACACTGGGACCCTGCCTGACCGGAGGCTGAGGAGCTCACCTGTGGAGCAGGCAGAGCTGCAGATACTGCCGGGCTCTCTGAGGATGGAGGCATGTTCATCTTACACATTCAAGAATAGAAATCATTCCTCTAATCAGGAATGATGACCTTAGGTTCATGTCTGAAACCAGTTCCCATTCTCAAAAGTGGACAGGGCCTGGGGGAATGAATGCTGGTTACTTGTTTTAATTGCTTCAGATGAGGGCTTAGTTGGGTTTTAAACATATGAAAAATAGCTCATTCTCTCCTCTTTTTTTTTTTTTTTAAAATTGGGTTTTCTTAATATCATATTAAATATTTCTGTCTTTTGCTTATTTACTTACCCCATTGCTTTGACTAACAATGTAGTTGTTGATGTTGTTTATACACTAGGTTGTGTCCAGCTCTTTTGTGATCCCATGGACTGTGGTCTACCAGGCTCCTCTGTCCGTGGGGTTTCCCAGGCAAGAATGCTGGAGTGGATAGCCATTTCTTTCTCCGGGCATCTTCCCAACTAGGGATTGAACCCATTTCTCCTGCATTGGCAGGCAGATTCTTTACCAGTGAGCCACCTGGAAAGCCCAACAACTTAGAAGTCAAGTTCTTATTTCTGAGCCATTTCTGTGTCTCAGAACACTTGCTTCCCTTATCCCTGCAACGGGGAAGGTTCGTACGTTCATTATTCTCAATTATTTAATGCCAAGATATATTAACCAGGGCCCTCTGAAAAGCAGACCCTACAACGGAATACATTGTACAAGGATTTTATTTGGGAAAATGTCTTGGGGGAAAATTGGGAGGGAACTGGAAAACGCTGGGAGAGTCTTCTGACGGAGATGCTAGTCTGACCTGGGCAGGAGAGAAGGAAAGCGGAAAGTGAGATGAAGTGTCTGAGACTGCTGTGCTAAGCAAGGTTTGGCAAGGGTGTTGGGGAGTCTGAAAGCTGCACAGGGAACCCTCGGTACCCTGCCGTGTGTGTGTGGTCATCGGCTCAGGGCAGCCTGTGTGAAGGGCTGATGGGGTGCAAACACCATGATGGAGTTCAGAGCCCAGCAGCTGGGGACTTTGGTGGATGACATTTTCTGCAGTTTGAGGTCACATAGCCACCACAGGGGCAGAGTTTCTCAAACCTAACTATTGACATTTTTGGCCAAATAATCCTATGTTGTGGGGTCTCTCCTGTTCATGGAGGATGTTTATCAGCACCCTTTGTGACTCAGCTGGTAAAGAATCTGCCTGCAATGCAGGAGACCTGGGTTCGATCCCTGGGTTGGGAAGATCCCCTGGAGAAGGGAAAGGCTACCCATTCCAGTATTCTGGCCTGGAGAACTCCGTGGACTGTATAGTTCATGGGGTCGCAAAGAGTCAGACACGACTGAGTGACTTTTCATTTCACTTCACTTGACTTCACGTGACCTCTACCCACTCCTGTACCAGCAGCAGTCATCAGAAATGTCTGCAATTTGTATTGCCAGATGTCCTGGGTGGGGGAGAGGGGGAACCACTTGCCGTTGAGAAACATTAGAACAAGGAAGTTTAGAGAAATTTGGGAAGGTTTCTCAAGAAGAGTGAAAGAAGATCCCTCTGAATATATCATGAACTATGATCATTTATCGGAGAAGGCAATGGCACCCCACTCCAGCACTCTTGCCTGGAAAATCCCATGGACTGGAGAGCCTGGTAGGCTGCAGTCCATGGGGTCGCTAAGAGTCGGACATGACTGAACGACTTCACTTTCACTTTTCACTTTCATGCATTGGAGAAGGAAATGGCAGCCCACTCCAGTGTTCTTGCCTGGAGAATCCCAGTGATGGAGGAGCCTGGTGGGCTGCCATCTATGGGGTCACACAGAGTCGGACACGACTGAAGCGACTTAGCACCAGCAGCAGCATGATCATTTATAATTGTTGGAGAAGACTCCAACAAGTGTTGGAGGAGACTTAAGAGTCCCTTGGACTACAAGGAGATCCAACCAGTCCATCCTAAAGAAAATTAGTCCTGAATATTCATTGGAAGGACTGAGGCTGAAGTTGAAACTCCAATACTTTGGCCACCTGACGTGTAGAACTGACTCATTGAAATAGACCCTGATGCTGGGAAAGACTGAAGGAAGGAGAAGAAAGGGACAACAGAGGATAAGATGGTTGGATGGCATCACCAACTTGATGGACGTGAGTTTGAGTAAACTCTGGGAGCTGGTGACGGACAGGGAGGCCTGGCATGCTGCAGTCCATGGGGTCGCAAAGAGTCGGACATGATGGAGTGACTGAATTGAACTGATATATCATTAATATTGAATTACAGATTCAGGATTATTAAAAAAGAAGTAACTCAGGTGAGGAATTCTAAGTAAACAAGATGATTCCACGATAGCAATGTGCACTGCATGCATGCAGGCGTGGGTGGTAAGTTGCTTCACTTGTGTCTGACTCTTTGCGACCCCCTGGACTGTAGCCCGCCAGGTTCCTCTGTCCATGGGATTCTCCAGAGAAGAACACTGGACTGGGTTGCCATGCCCTCCTTCAGGGGATCTTCGGGACCCAAGGATCAAATCCCAGTCTCTTCAGTCTCCTGTATTGGCAGGTGGGGTTCTCTACCCTACCTGGGAAGCCCCAATATGCCACTGATTGGATATTAATTTCCATTCCAAGTAAAATTTCCTGCCTTGAGATGAACTTACAGTCAAATGTCTTATATAAGGACACAAAAATAAAGTCTAAAAAATGAAATAGGCCTCATGTGTCTATGGGCCTTATGTGTCCTATCATAATGCAAGCACAAGACAAGCTTACTTATTTTGGAGATGGATGAGAATCCCTCACCTGCAACAGGACACATCCATTACAGTGATAGGACGCACCGGGTTCGCATTTAACTCAATAGAAACACGTGCATCGGGAATGGAAATGAAATCCAGGGATAAGGCAGATAAGGTTCCAGGAATCGGGCGTCTCAGATTTTCTTTTCACCAAATCATCAAAGAGCTTTTGACGTGCCAGGTTCTGCGAGGCCACAGGTTACCACCACCAGGTACGTTCCCGCCTGGACTGCAGAGCGCACCCACACATTGACTTGAAGCGGCTCTGGGTGTGATGCTGGTCTGAGCCCAGCTACATCTCGCCTCGATGGTGCCCGTTCTCTCCTAACAGGTCTTCTGCTTCCTTCTCTGCCATTTTCCACATAGCAGCCTGGGTGGCTTCTTAGAAACAAATCAGATGCCACGTTCCCTCTCGACTCGAAAGCCTCCCAGCCTTCCTATTTCACATATAGGACGAGTTGTGCTTCGGCCAAGAACACCCAGATCCTGGCTACTCAGAGATGGCCTGGAGACCAGCGGTGGCGAGGGCTTCCCAGGTGTGTCTGAGGGACACAGACTCCTGGTCTGCCCCAGACCTCCTGAATCAGGGTCTGCACTTGAACCAAGGCCTCAGGGAGTCGGCACATACACTGGAGCTTGCGAAGCTCAACCTCCATGGTCTGACCTGCAGTTGGGTCTCTCGCCTCATCTCCCTCTGCCCTCCGCTCGCTCCTCTTCTGTAGTCAGTTGGGGCTCTGCAGTTATTCAATCTACCATGCTCCAGCCTGGCTTTCTGACCTTCCACTCACCCCCTGCAGATGCCTCTAATGTCATTTCTCTCCGGAGGCTTCCTGATCGCTGTGACTAAAGCCCTTCTGAGTCCCCAACGCTGTTTGCCCAGGTCACTCCCCATCCTTATTCTAAATCAGAGTGCTTACCTCCCCCTGCCCTGTGATACATTGCTACACAGTCCCATTGTCTGTCTCCAGGTTCACAGGAGTAGGGACTTTGTAATTATTTCACCAATGAATAGTGGACCCTAGAACAAAGCCTAGCCCACAGTATGTTGTTAGTAAATAATTGTTGACTCAATGGATAACTGCATCGGGCATCCTTCTGGGGCTCAGTCCTTGGAGAGGGAGGAGGCTCTAAGGGAACACAGAAGAGGCTGGGGTCCTCCTGATCACCCGACGAGTCTGGCTGCATTGTCTGACGTCCTGTGATGCTCCCTTCAAAGCTGCCCAGAAATGAATCTCAGCCAAAGGCAAGTATCTGACTGCGGGGCAGATTCTCTTCTCAGTCAGAGAATAAGCCCGGATCAAGCTGAGGCTCTGGGAACAAAACACCAAGCTGCCTCTGCCCTTCTGGCAAACAGCAAACAGGAGGATCAAGCTGTGCATTTCCTTTAGATGAGGTGTATTTTTTTTTAAAAGGAAAATGGCCAAAGTTTCCAAAATGCATGGGAATTTTTTTTTCCAGAAGAGATTAGTCTTTACTTCTAAAAAGCAACCTGTTTATACATTGCTGGAGGATTTGTCTGGAACAAAATTAAAATAGGAGAACTTGATTGGACACATCTGGAGCAGATGGGCGTGTTGGGCTTGGCTTCCTGTGGATGTTTAAATTGGGGTTAAGATGGGGGAGATGGTAACACTGTCCGAGGACAGGTGGCTGGAAAAGACGAGCGTGGAGGATGCGCGGAAGTGCAGCGTGCAATGCAGCAGGCTGAATCATGACACATCTTTCACTTTCTTGCTCCGTCAAAGCTATGTTTAAATGTTAATGGGGGGAAAGACAATGAAGGCTCAAGAACAGACTCTGAGACTGTAGGGTTGAAGAAAAATTCGTATATAAGAATAGTGTTAGGTCCTCAGTTGTGTTTGACTCCGGGACTCCACGGACTGTAACCCAGCAGGCTCCTCTGTCCATGGAATTCTCCCAGCAAGGATACTAGTGTGGGTTGCCATTTCCTTCTCCAGGGGATCTTCCCTGCCCAGGGATCGAACCTTGGCCTCCTGCATTGCAGGCAGATTCTTCACCATCTGAGCCACCAGGCAAGCTACATAAGAATATCTTATGTAAGTATTTAAGAATAACTTTTTAAAAAAGTCCTTACTGAATTTGTTACAATAATGCTTCTGTATTATGGTCTGGTCTTTTGGCCATGAGGCATGGTTCCCCAACCAGGGATTGCATCTGCATCTCCTGCATTGGAAGGTGACGTCTCAACCACTGGACCATCAGGGAAGTCCCCAGTACGTCTTGCTTAAATCTATGCCTGGGTCTCCTGAAGGCTAAAACATGTCATCTGGAGAATCGTTAGAAGAAAAGCTTCTCTTACCAAACCCACAGTCATCCTAAACTCTCAAAACTTGAATGAAAACTTTCACATGAAGTGTGGGTGTGTTGAGGATCAAGTCAGCTCTATGAGGAAGTTGCAACTAGGGTGGAGATACAACACCGGGAGAGTTTTTGAACTACATGAAATATTCTGCAAATTGCGCTTGGATGTTGATGTTAATATTTTTTAGTTACTGAAGCACAAAGGGATCATTAAGAGACCCACTGCTACCATCACTACTCAGATTTTCTGCTTGGAATTAATTTTTTCTTTTTTTTTTTTTTCCAGCCATATAAACAAATTTGTTGTAGGCTTTTGGTATTCGAAGGGATATTTATAAGAAAGAATATAAAGACAATAATCCCCATGGTTTTGAAGGAGAAATCCTGAATTTCATACACAGAGCTATCACTTAGGACTGGACAATGCTCTGTGGATAGGAGATGGACTAACATTCACATATTAGAAAAGTGTCAATGTCAACAAATATATTTTTATTATCAGCCAAAAAATACAACATAGTTCTTAGTAACTCTGAAAAACAACCATCTTTAAAGGTTCTTTTTCTCTCATTTCAGGTTCCCAAACTACCACCAAAATACCATCCAAAATACCATAAATGATCCAAAATACCATATTCTCATAATTACTCAATGTTAGAAATAAAGTGCAATGATAACCAATTCCAAATCAATTTATATTATGTCTCAAGATACTTCTTTAAAAATAATGTCTCCATTATTGGAATTGACATATATACATTAGTATAAAACAGATAAACCAATAAGGACCTACTATATAGCACAGGGAACTCTACTCAATGCTCTATAATGTCCTTTATGGGAAAGGAATCTAAAAAGAGTGGATATATGTATAACTGATTCACTTTGCTATACACCTGAAACTAACACAACACTGTAATCAACTATACTATAAAAATTTTGAAAACAGGGACTTCCCTGGTGGTCCAGCAGATAAGACTTCATCTTCTAACGCAGGGGGTGTGGGTTTGATCCCTCAGGCTTCGAGACCAAAAAATGAAAACATAAAACAGAAACAATGTCTTATAAACTCAATAAAGATTTTAAAAAATGGTCCACATCTAAAAAATTTTAAAGATAAATTTAAAAATTAAAAAAAAAGTCTTCATTGATTCAAAGGTACTATCTCATTCTCAAACCTCTCAAACTTAACTTTAATTAAGCCCTGGCCAAACAAAATCAACCATTCTCTGCAATTATAGAGCAGTACTTCTGCAATCGAGGGACCCAAATTCCACCCTCCCCCAAATATCTGACTTCCATCATTCTTTTAGAGCTTAAATGACTTTTCTGGTAACAGCAGGTAAGAATAAGCAAGTCATGGTGGTTTACAAATAATATAGGCAGTACTTTTATGTCTCTCTTTGGAAGCTATCCTGGCATTTGTATTCTTTTCTGATTGTTTTTGTGCCAGAAAAAAAAAAAAGGAAAGAAACTGCAAGTATTCCAGAAGTTGAGAGGGGGTGGGGAGTCTCATAGCATTTCTAAATTGCTTCCAAAAACTTTAAATGATGCGTTTGGGGACTGGAAAAGACAGAAAGAAAAACAAACCTAAATCTGTCCCATAACCACAAAGCACATATGCAAGTCATAGGAAAGAATGTGTGCATGCATATATGAGGGGAGTATTTGGCCTCGACCAGGCTGATAACATGCTTAATCAAACGGTTCATCATTGTACCTCTGTGGATTTTCTCTTCTGACTTGGGCAAATTTATGGAGAAACGAACACAGATTCAGCCAATTCATTCTGGACTCTCTCAACGGGTCATTATTTTGTCAATCAAAACACAATTCTCCAGCCCTCTGAACTTGAAGAAATATGCCTCCTTTCAATTGAAAGTGTGCTTATCAATCTTTTTTCTCACCAAACAATTTGATAAAAGTTCCAAGAGAGGTGTTTCCAGTTTAGACAAGGGAAATACTGATTTATTTTACTGAGAACCACTAATATTTTGATACAGATCTCCAAGATAACAGAAGTACCCTTTGAAACACAGTCCAAAGATAGACTGACAGTTTGATCAATAATGCATGATCCTTTGGGACACATAGGCAGGAGGAGTTAGAGGCAAATTTATGAGGTAGGAGTTTGCCTTCAGTGAACTTTCTTAGCCCCTTCTCTGAGCCTCTGGCCTCCAGAAGCCTAGCGCCCCTTTTTTATGCTAACTACAATCTCCCAACCAAGCACCCTTTCAGCTGTTTCTCTGCACGCACCTCAAATGTACCTGCGTGCATCACTTCCCCGGGGTCTGGTTTTCTGAGACTGGCCAGTAACAGATCCTAACAAAGATATTATCAGCTAGTATTTAGTTACTAGGTCCCCATTCCAGGAAAAATGGAAGTTTAATATTGGAAACTTGAAAACACAATGCTCTAACCTGAATGGATGAGCGAATGGTGTTTCTTACAGATTTTTTCTCATGAAGGCAAGCTAATGCGAAAAAACCACCAATAATGCTGTTGCCTTGACTGTCTCTGTGCCCAGCTGGTTTTCTAGATGGCGGTCATGTTGTGTGCCTGCATCCTATTCTAAAAATGCATGCTGGCTCGGGTCTCACGCTTCTAGAGCTCAGGTTGGTTTCAGGAAGTTCCACTGGCCTCAGGAGCAGGAACGTAGACCAGAGCATGTGCAGAGAGACCCATCCTGACCAAACCTAATGTGGCTCTGGGTCCGCCCTCGGGAGCAGACCCAAAGGCGAGTCCACCCAGAGATTCACAGCGCAGGAGATGTGCGGGCAAGAGCACTGGTGTGGGAAGCCACCAGGCTGTCCTCACGGTTCCCTGACAGTGACATTCCAACAAACTGAGGACCTCTGTCCACAGTTAAACCTAAAAAGACTTGCGATGGATGTAACAACAGGCTTTATGGGACTTTTTACATGGGAGCAAAAGCAAAGTCTTCCCATAATATTTACCCCACTTTGGAGACTCATTAATGCCCAGACTCTTCTCGCCCCCATTTCCCTCTAATCTATGAATTCTGGTATCATTGAGTTAAGACCCCAATTCTAATACTTCCATTTCTTTCTTTAAAAAAATTATCTGTTTATTTGGCTGCACTGGGTCTTGTGGCATGTGGGATCCAGTTCCTTGACCAGGGTTCAAACCCAGGCCCCCTGCATCGGGAGTATGACGTCTTAACCACTGGACCACCAGGAAAGCCTCTCCTGCTTCTATTTCTTAAACTGTGCTTAAGTAATTTGTTAATTGTGTTCAAAAGCTCTTGACCAAGCTACCCCTAACTAGACAGGGTTCGATATAAAGCTTCATCTCTTCTTTTTCTTTAGCTCTACTTCTCTGATTAGTCTCTGGGGAGAATGTTTCAGACTATGGAAAATATAGTCTCACTGTTTCTGGAAACTTCTCTGATTTAGGAAGATCTAGAACTGGGACAGGACTGACAAAGAAAAAAAAAGTGAAAGAATGTATATGTATATATAACTGAATCACTTTGCTCTATAGCAGAAATTAAGACAATGTTGTAAATCAACTATATGTAAATAAAAGAAAAGAACACATGATTCTGAGAGAGAGAAAAGGGAAAATCTTAGGAAAAAGGCTTTCCTGGTGGCTCAAATGGCAAAGAATTCACCTGCAGTGCAGGACATACTGGTTCGATCCCTGGGTTGAGAGGCAAAGAAGGCCCAAAACACATTTCACCTATTTTGTATTTTGCTACAACTGCTGTTATCCTTAAGTACAAAGGCCTGCAATTAGCTTTAATTCAGAAGCACCAGAAGGACAGCAGAAGGAAAGTGAAATCAAAGGTGGTGATAAGAGCAAGAAGATATTTGACAAAGACTTGATCAGGATAATCAGTGTTTAACTGGATCATGATTTTATCTTAAAGCAGGGGTGGGGGGTGGAGCGAAAATGAGTCTGCAGCATTTGTAGCTTTATCTCTGGCATTTGCCATTTTTTTGTGATATAAATGCTCCCAACACAACCAATTTCAACCTACCAAGAGGGTGTCACTGAAAGTATTACATAAGGAATGCATTACATACATTACTGAATGTATTACATAATACATATGTAATACATAAGGAAGAGCTGCATATAATTGGCTTTTTTGAGCCAGTCAAGTCTGTCCTACTCTACTGCTGAAGACCAAATTTAGTCTGGCTTGTCATGCTGAAATTGGTAAGCTCAAAGAAGTAGTAGTGGGCATCTCAAGGCAACATGTTGAAGTGTCTCTGGAACATTTATTAAAATATCTTTTCCAACAATGTCCACTTTTTGAAAATGAAAATTTATATTTCCCTACTTCTGTCTCATAAGTATTCCTGTGAGTTTGTGTCATCTTCTGGTATGGTCATGTTCAAATTTTAAAGAGTTTATTTCTTTCTTTTCAAGTAAGTGAAAAAAAAAAAATTCCTGTGATGTAAGAATGAGAAGTTGGAAATTCAATATGTAAACTGAGGAACCCATAGTGATGCTGTTTGTATTTCACGTAATTCATGATTCCACAGGATCTCTAAAGAGAGGCTGGGACAGCCCTTCCTGATGGTTTAGATGACTATTTATTTATTTCTGGACCTTCATGACTCCACATGCCACAAGGTTAATAGATGAATTTGACGAAATGTCTTATTACCTTCAATACACTTGGCATGCAAAGCAGATCACTTAACATTCCTATTTACATACAACCTTGTCTTTATTCTGCTCTGATAACTTTATATTAAAACATTCAGTATCACAGCAGCACTTAAGGTAAGAAGGATTTTGTGTTTAACATGGGTGTTCATAAAATATTTACAGATTGTTGTGTGTGTGTATGGATGGATGAAAAGTAGATGTCATATTTCTTTATAAACCCCAAGTGCTAATCATGTATGAGGGACAGAGGAAGAGCACTCTTGGATGTAAATTACATTCTAATCACTTTTGGTTCACATACCACTGAAGCAACAGTCATTACACTGCTCTTCACGTGAAAGGTGCATTTTGTTGTTTAAAACATCACTATGAGAGGGACTTTCCTGGCCATCTAGTAGTTGAAACTCCACCTTCCAAGGCAGTGGGCATAGGTTCTAGCCCTAGTCATGGAACTAAGATCTCACATGCCTCAAGACCAAAAAAACCAAAAACATAAAACAGAAGCAATATCGTAACAAAGTCAATAAAGACTTTAAACATAGTCCACATTAAAAAAAAAAAAAACTTGATAAAACATCATAATGAGGGAAAAATAATAGTAAGTTCTCCACAAATACTTGTTTTCTGCCTACCTTTGTGAATTAAAGAATCAATAGATCATTTGATGTCTTGGTAGGAAATTTCCTTTTGTTTCCCATTGGAATGGTCCAGTATGCACTGTGATCCTACAGAGTGAAACATTTGCTTTACCACTAGAGTTTCACTTTAAAAATTTAGACTGGCTTTACCCAGAGAGCTAGTCTGTCTTCCCAGGTGAAAAGTGAAAGTGAAGTCACTCGGTTGTGTTCGAGTCTTTGTGACCCCATGTAGCCTTCCAGGCTCCTCTGTCCATAGGATTTCCCAGGCCAGAGTACTGCAGTGGGTTGCCATTTCCTTCTCCAGGAGATCTTCCCGACCCAGGGATTGAACCCGGGTCTTCCACGTTGCAGGCAGACTCTTGACTGTCTGAGCTACCCTGTTCCTAGAAATTTCAGCAGCAGAGCTATTTTTCCCACTGGGTCCTGGCTCTGGGAGGCAGAGGTAGACAGCCAAGCCTCTCTGTCATGGTTCCATGGGGACCTGGAGGCTTTATGCTCTAGAGACAGGGACTATGAGACCACAGCAGATCAAAGGCGTGAAAAGGGAAGTGAAAGTGTTCGTTGCTCAGTCACGTCCGACTCTTTACGACACCACGGACTGCAGTCCGCCATGCTGCTCTGTCCCTACTGGAGTGGGGAGCCATTCGCTTTTCCAGGGGAGCTCCCCAACTGAGGGATCGAAACCAGGTCTCCTGCATTGCAGGCAGATTCTTTCCTCTCTGAGCCACCAGGAAGTATGCTCCGGTGACCGGGAATGTGAGATCATAAGCAGATGAGAGACACAACCTCTGGGAAAAAAAGCCCCCACCTCGCAGCACTGGCAGGAAGTCATGGAAAGTGTTCCGGTTTCTCAGGTATCCACGGACTTTTTAGAAATACATATGGAGCCCTGATCTAGACGTGCTAGGATTTAGAACTATTCTAGCCTCTCTAGCACTGGTCAGCCTATTTAAAAACAAAACTTGACACTCCTCTTCTTTATCACCACAAAGACTCCTTTAAGATTCTTTTGACAAATATTTTTTACAAGAGACTAAAGGAGTATTTGACCCTTTATTTTACAGCTATTGGTATCTATGATTCTATACGAATAAGGGCCATAATTAATAAATATTTGGAGGGTAAGAAAGAAGGGAGGGAAGGAGGGAGGAATAAGGAAGAGAGGGAGGGAGAGAAGACATAATGTGATTTTTTTTTTTAAGTTTCTGAAGTAACTTGGATAATGAATATGGTTTTGTGAGCCAAGTCCATCTCCAAACATTGTAGTCTCTAAACATGTAGTTTAGACCTGTCCTTTGAATGATATTCTAATACTGTCATGCCCTGACGGCTGAGGCTCTCTTACTCCTCCTTGGCTTGAGAGTCCTGTAGGGGACTGGTCAAATTGTACACCTCAGAAAGACTTGTTGGGTGGACGGTGGACTCCTAACACATGAACTAAAATCCAAAGCAGAATGTGGAGATGTTACAGAAGGAAATATTTTGGAAAGAACTGAGGCAGCCTTTAAGAAACTATCTCACAGAAATAAGGTTTTTCTTTTCTAAAAACCTTTTTAACCATCTCCTGTACCATGATTAAACTTACACACACACACACGGATACAAGGGGAAGAAAGACTGAGGTGATCTGCATGTTGAAAATTTGAATTTATCTTTAATATCCTAAATCTGAAGAAATAAAAGAATTAAGCAAATCAGCAAAATCATTATCCACACAGTATTCATGGAAATTATTGGGAAATAAATCTCTTTACCAGGACTGATGACTGTTCTCTGTTTTGGTAAGTGCATCTGCTTTTTATCACTGTATACCAAATTACCACAAACTTCAGTTCAGTTCAGTCGCTCAGTCATGTCCGACTCTTTGCAACCCCATGATCTGCAGCACGACATGCTACCCTGTCCATCACCAACTCCTGGAGTTTACTCAAACTCATGTCCATCAAGTTGGTGATGCCATCCAACCATCTCATCCTCTGACGTCCCCTTCTCCTCCTGCCTTCAGTCTTTCTCAGCATGAGGGTCTTTTCTAGAGTTAGTTCTTCCCATCAGGTGGCCAAAGTATTGGAGCTTCAACTTAAGCCTCAGTCCTTCCAATGAATATTCAGGACTGATTTCCTTTAGGATTGACTGGTTGGATCTCCTTGCAGTCCAAGGGACTCTCAAGAGTCTTCTTCCACACCACAGTTCAAAAGCATCAATTCTTCAGCACTCAGCTTTCTTTATGGTCCAACTCTCACATCCATACATGACTACTGGAAAAATCATAGCTTTGACTATTCAAACCTTTGTCAGCAAAGTAATGTCTCTGCTTTTTAATATGTTGTCTAGGTTTTTCATAGCTTTTATTCTAGAAGCAAGAGTCTTAATGTCATGGCTGCAGTCACCATCTGCAGTGATTTTGGAGCCCCCAAAAATAAAGTCTGTCTCTGTTTCCATTGTTTCCCCATCTATTTGCCATAAAGTGATGGGACCAGATGCCATGATCTTAGTTTTCTGAATGTTGAGTTTTAAGCTGGCTTTTTCATTCTCCTCTTTCACTTTCATCAAGAGGCTCTTCCGTTCTTCTTCACTTTCTGCCATAAGGGTGGTGTCACCTGCATATCTGAGGTTAGTGATATTTCTCCCAGCAATATTGATTCCAGCTTGTGCTTCATCCAGTCCAGCATTTCACATGATGCACTCTGCATATAAGTTAAATAAGGAGGGTGATGACATATAGCCTTGACATACTCCTTTCCCAATTTGCAACCAGTCTGTTGTTTCATGTTTGGTTCTAACTGTTGCTTCTTGACCTGCATACAGATTTATCAGGAGGCAGGTAAGATGGTCTGGTATTCCCATCTCTTTAAGAATTTTCCACAGTTTGTTGTGAGCCATACAGTCAAAGGCTTTAGTGTAGTCAGTGAGTAGAAGTACCTGTTTCTCTGGAATTCTCTTGCTTTTTCTATGATCCAATGGACATTGGCAATTTGGTCTTTGCTTCCTCTGCCTTTTCTAAATTCAACTTGAACATCTGGAAGTTCTCAGTTCATGTACTGTTGAAGTCTAGCTTGGAGAATTTTGAGCATTACTTTGCTAGTGTGTGAGATCAGTGCAATTGTGCAGAAGTTTGAACATTGTTTGACATTGCCTTTCTTTGGGATTCCCTCGTGGCTCAGAGGTAAAGCCTCTGCCCACAATTCGGGAGACCTGGGTTTGATCCCTGGGTCAGGAAGATCCCCTAGAGAAGGAAATGGCAACCCACTCTAGTACTCTTGCCTGGAAAATTCCATGGGCTACAATCCATGGGGTTGCAAAGAGTCGGACATGGCTGAGCAACTTCATTTTCACTTTTATTTGGGATTGGAATGAAAACTGACCTTTAAGATACAACGAAAGTTTTCCACAAACTTAGCCGCTTCAAACAATACACACTGATTATCCCACAATTTTTGTGGTTTAGGAGGCCAGACACAGTGTAACTGGGTCCCTTGCTTAGGGGCTCATGGGTGTTGGCCAGGGCTGAAGTTTCATTTGAGATTCAACGAGGGTAGAATCTGCTTCCAAGGTCGTTCGTAATGCTGACAGAATCTGCTTCACTGGCTCTTAGCTGGAGGACACCCTCAGTTCCTGAGGTCACCCACAGTTCTGAGTGGGGTTCCCCAACGTGGCCATTTGTTTCCTCAAAGGCAGTAAGAAAAGGAGAAACTCTAGCAAGGCATATAATCATCTGTAATGTAATCAGGCAATACACACACATACACACACAGGTAATTACATATATCTGGTCAACCTTGATGAATTCTATCAGTAAGAAACAAGTCAAAGGCCCTGCTGCCTTCATGGAGAGGCCGGAAGAGACTGACCCGAGGTCAGATATCACAGGGACTATTTTCAGAGTCTGTTCACCACAGTAAGCAATCATCAAATGACCCCCCCCCAAAAAAATTACACAGGAATATTCTTAATGTTTTTCTGTGAAATTGTTGCAAAAGGGCAGTGTGACATAAAGAGAGAATGAACATCAGCCTCATTAGGAAATTAGGAAAAAATATGCCTAGAACTGAACTTATCTGAATTATCTATAAACAAAAGCCAAATAGAACCCCAAATAACAAGTGTCACATGTTTCTCCCATAATCTTATGGACCTGAGTGCCAAAAGCTGCACTTTCCATTCATTTAGAGCAAGAAGTTTGGACTAATTTTCTTCTACATTCAAAGGGAGTCTTGCTTTTATTCTTAATTGTGTTTGATATCCTGTGTTGCCCCCAAAAGCAGCCTCCTCTGTGAACTGGGTAAACGAGAGCTCATTTTGAAAGCACAGCTACATCTAAGGCAGGGGGAAAGGTTACTTGTTCCAACTGCCTTATCTTCAGCGGAAATAGATGCCACACTTCCCCAAAGAGTGGTGGATTTTGAGTTATTCTAGCTGTGCTGACACCATGTTATCCTTTTCAATGGAATCACAAAATGGGGTTTACAGAAGATTGCCTGGGACACTTCTTCTACATCACAATGCAGAGAATGTCTTTTAAGAATTACCGTTCTCTCCCTAATTTGTGGTTAGAATATCATGCTTTGATATCTTCAGAGCAATAGATAAACTAGCTTTTTAAAACAAGATCTTACTGAGCTAAAACACTATCATTGTTGTACCTCTTAGATAGCACTTAATCCTAGTGCTTCTTAACTAAATTTTATCTGTACCAGCTGACAAGCCTCTCTGGTCTGGTTAATACACTTCTTTTTTCTCTTTGCTCTATTTTTTTTTACCTTTTAAAAAATTGAAGTATAGTTGATTTACAATATTGCGTTAATTTCATATGTACAGGAAGATGACTCCATTATATAAATAAGTGTGTGTGTATATATATATATGTTTTTCAGACTATTTTCCATTATAGGTTGTTACAAGATGTTGAATATAGTTTCCTGTGCTATAAATGCTTGTTATCTATTTTATATCTAGTAGTATATATCATTTAATACAGTACTCCTAATTTATCCCTTTCTTCCTCTCTCTCCCCTCTGGTAAACATAAGTTTGTTTTCTATGCTTGTGAGTTGAGTTTGTTTCTGTTTTATAAATAGATTCATCTGTATTATTTTTTAGATTTCACATGTAAGTGATATCATATGACATTGTTTGTCTCTGAGTTATTCATACTTCACTTAGTATGATAATCTCTAGGTCTGTCCATGCTGCTGCAGATGGCAATTCCACTCCTTTTTATGATTGAGTAATACTCCATTATATATATGATGTGTGTGTGTTACACACATACATATATAGATACATATACACATCATCTTTATCCATACATATATATATATATAGATACATATACACATCATCTTTATCCATACATTTCTTGATGGGCACTTAGGTTGCTTCCCTGTCTTAACAATTATAAACAGAACAGCACATTTCAATGTTCTTTCTCCCAAACTAGGGAAGCCATATTTCATAAACAATCCAAACTCTATCTACTGATAGTTTGGGAGAATCAAAAGTCAGGATAAATCACAGTGGCTTGGTCCTTCTGACAAACTGAGACTAACCTGTTAGATACTGTTCATTAATGGGAATTTGAGCAAACTCTGGGAGATAGTGAAGACCTGGTGCGCTGCAGTCCACGGAGTCACAAAGAGTTGGACATGACGGAGTGAATGAACATCAACAACAACTGCATTAACTCTTCTTGGATCTGGTTTAGTAAAGTATTACTGCAGGAACATATGTGCTACCTCAGGGACAAGGAAGTAACTTCACTTCCAAAAAGTAAGCATTCCCTCCTGCCTGGCTGGCTGGATTAATCATGTCAGTTGTTAGTTTCACATTTCATAAGAGGGTTTTCAAATCAAGACCCAAAGCTCCTTTTCTCCTCCTACACAGCAGTATGTGCCACTGCTGCTGGGAAACTATCATTTGCACATTGTTCAGACTTCTCATCCAAAAGGTCACAGACTTACACAGAAGAGATGTTAATGCTTCCTTTATGCTGAGACCTTTCTAACGTACCTTACTTTTTATTTTAAAAGATCACTGCAGTTACTAAGTGTGGCTTTGATAAATATCACACAGATTAGTCAATGTTCATTGACAACAATTCTAGATGACAGAGGAAATAAAAATCTGTCATTGTCACATGATACTGAAGAATTATACTTTTCCACAATTGATTAGCAAAAGAAGAAAGCTGTTTTGTTTCATTTGCAAAGCTGGGCAGCTTTCAAGGCCCTGTTGATAGGCCACTTCTTCCAGGAAGTATTCTCAAATCCCACCATTCAGAATCCTTCCTCCTTCTGTAATCTCATAATATTATCTTGGAACCACTACAACAGCACTCATTTCATGCTCATTCATATCATAGTTTGTTTTTAATGTCTTTTCCAAGTGAATCATAAGTCCAGTTACAACAGCATTCAACTGTTTTTTTTGTGTGTGCATGGCAAATTATAGACACTCATTATTAAAACAAGAAACAGCTCTCAGATTTTTTTTTTTAATCTTGGAATGTTGTATAGTATCCTGACAACTGGTTTGCTTGATTATTACAGCAACTATGAATCTTCAAGTTAATCAACTTTCCTCTCTGTGTTTATTAGGGACTTGGTTTTCTTTTAGGCATCTCTCCAGAATTTGATGGCATAGATTTTCTTTTTAAATTGAAGTATAGTTGATTTATAATAGTATATTAGTTTCAAATATACAGCACAGTAATTTAGTACGTTGTACATTACACTCCATTATAGATTATTATAAGATAATGGGTATAAATCCCTGTGCTATAGAGTATATCCTTGTTGCTTATCTATTTTATACACAGTAGTTTATACCTCTTAATCTCATACCCCTAATTTGTCTATCAACCCTTCTTTTTCCCCTTTAGCAACCACAAGTTTTTTTTTCCCCTAAATCTGTGAGTCTGTTTCTGTTTGGCATACACATTCCTTTTTGTATTTTTTTTTTTTTTGGTTCCACATATAAGTGATATCATACAGTATTTGTCTTTGACTTATTTCACTAAGCATAATGTTCTCTAGGTCCATCCACACTGCTGCAAATGGCAGAATTTCATTCTTTTTAATGGCTGAGTGATATGCCAGTTTGTGTGTGTGTGTGTGTGTGTGTGTGTGCGCATGCATGCGCGCACATACACAATGGCATAGCCATTGTAAATAATATTGCCATTAACATTGGGGTGTGTGTATCTTTTCAAATTAATGTTTTCACTTTTCCCAGATATATACCAAAGGAGTGGAAATGCTGGATGACATGGTAGTTTTATTTATTTATTTTTTTGGCTGCCCCATGAGGCACCTATACCCCCTGCATTGGAAGCACAGGGTCTTAATCACTGGATGACCAGGGACGTTCCTATTTTTAGCTTTTTTATGCACTTATCTTACTTTTGGCTTTAATATTTTCTTTACATTAAAATTTTTTAAACTCTTCTCTCAAATTAATTCAGTTAGTTATATTAACTCTTTACATTTATGTATTTTTGTGGCTATCTTAACTATGGAATGACACAATGTTTAAACATAACCCAATAAACAGACACTCAACAACTGATTACTGAACTGAATTGATTTTATGGTATTTATGAAATTCTTCTTACATAGGAGCTACTCATTGGCTGTGTTAATTTCAGAAAAAATGGTAATTAGTTAAAGATGCCAATCATTGGGAAAAAAATAAAAAACCTTTATTACATTATGATTTTTTTTCTCCACAATAGTCCATTATTATCAGAATCACCCAGATAGCAGGTAGGCAGTTACAGGTCTACTATTGGTTTTTGATACCATTTCTTATATTTAAAATGGAGGGGGATGGTTAAAAGATCTCCAAGACTGTCACTTCTCACATTGTGGGATTCTTAAATACCCTTGGCTCTTTACTTCTCTCTGCTTATGTTGACACAGCCCCAGAACATAGGGGAGGAGGTTTAAAAGCTGATATAAATCTTTCAGGCCCTTGGTTTTTAGTGTTGGTTTAAATTTCTAGACTGATGATGAATTTAAAAAGAGCTCCTGGAGAATTTGACAGAGTAAGAATGTCTTTGTGGCCCACCCAGGAAAATCTCAGTCATGTGAGTATGTGGATGGGGAAATCAATGAAAAAAAAAAACAAAACCTGAATCCACATTTAGGTAATAGAACATAAAACAGCTAAATCAAATTTCAAAGCTAATTTCTCTGTTAATGGTTAGTCATATATTTTGAAAGCTTAGAAAAACTATTGACGAGAAAGATAAGGCAAGAGAGATGGGGAGACTTCCCTGGTGGTCCAGTGGTTAAGACTCTGTGCTTCCAATGCAGGGGACACAGTTTCGATTCCTGGTCAGAGAACCAAGATCCCACCTGCTATGCAGTACAGCCCAAACAATAAATAAATTTTTTTTTGAAAAAGACCGATCTTTTAATGTAAAGAAAAATTACTCTTTCTTTTAATGCAAAGAAAATATTAAAGACAAAAGTAAGATAAGTACATACAAAAACTAAGGAGAAGAAATCATAAAAAGTGAACACTGGACAACAGGAACAGGATGTTGGCTCATGGGATGAGAGTGAAATTAAACCATTACTTCACCCAGTGCCCCAGATTTTCCTGAACCTACCAGGCATGCCCACACATATCTCTGGAAGGCAGTATTCCATGATGTTTAGGACATACACTGTACGTGGCTTCTGTCCACGTATCAGCTATGTTACCTTGGTGGTTTCCTAATTTACTCAGATTACTGTCTGTAACATGAAGATAATAACAGTACTTTGCACCTAGGGATGCTACATAGATTAAACAAGATGATATATTTATTGGGTTGGCCAACAAGTTTACTCAGGTTTTTCCGTAACATCATATGGGAAAACCCGAACAATCTTTTTAGCTGACCCAATACACTGTAGTGTCTGTCATTCATTCAGTGCATATTTATTAAACACCCACTATGCATCAAGCACTAGTCTAGACGTTTAGAATATATTCATGAACAAAACAGAAAAAGATTCCTACCCACGTGGAGCCTCCTTTATAAATAGCTAACTGTGTGCATGCATGCTCAGTAGTGAAGTCGTGTCCAACTCTGTGATCCCATGGAACCCACCAGGCTCCTCTGTCCATGCAATTTTCCGGGCAGGAAAACTGGAGTGGGTTACCATTTCCTGCTCCAAGGGAGCTTGCCAACCCAGGGATCGAACCCGTGTCTCCTATATTGCAGGCAGATTCTTTACCACTGAACCACCTGGGACAAGTCCTAAATAACTAATTAGCAGAACTAAATAATAAGGGTTAGGGCTAGGAACCAAGAGGAGGTGGCATCATGTGCAAGCTGGATGTTCTTTAATATGGGGCTGCGTGAAGACAACAAAAGTTGAAGAAAAGCCTTCTGGCAATGGCCAGGGCCTCAGCTTGGCATGTTGTCTCAGGTTCTGGCATCTGCACAGTTTGGCCAGTGTGATTTGGATATTTTCTGACCTGTTTATTCATAGTCTTAAAATTTTTATGATTTGAAGGAAAAAGAACGCATCAACAAAATAAAACGTATTGCTGCAAAATAGGAAAGTCTCTTCACTGAGAACTTCTAATCCACCATGACAAGCATATTTTTTTCCCCATTTTTCAAGGTTGTTTCTATGAAATTTAATGTAATATATTTTGTCATGGGCTTTACAGTCAAGGGCATATAACTATATACAAATTTGATAACATTACTGTCACTTTGCAGAGTGAATTAAAAAAAAAAAGAAACCCACAGATATTTTCAAAAGGGAACATATCTGGCAGAAGAGATAGAAAATGAGGTGTCTGCCAGTCAGGTGTTTATAAGTTCCAAAGCTGCAATTCAGCCACAAAACTGCTAGTACTTTATGCAGAATCCTGATCATTTCTGCTTCTGATACTTGCTTTCACAACTTCAGCATTTTGGGCAAGTTTTTTTTGTCTCCTTTGTAAGTGCCAATAAGTCAGTTTTCCTCTACATGCTATATATGAAAGAACTATTGAATTGGAGCTTGTGTTGGAAATTCTTAGTAGGAGGCAGTTCTGAGTGTATAAGAAACTAAGACAAACACAGGATTTAATACTGTTCATTCCCAATTTTGTGATTTTTATAAATCTATTCACTTTCCAGGTGGTGTAGATTTTTAGGATTATCGCTATTTGGTAAAGAATACTGTGTCCTAAGCCTTCCATATGTTGGGTGGTTTCTGCCCACAGCAACTTTTCAGGTTAGTAACAACAATTCTCCTCCATCACACATACAAAACAATTACAAGAAAGTTATGAACTTTCTCAAGTTTGTAAGGGTCAGAGCCAAGTTCACAGAGAATAATTTATCAAGTAAGGCTTCCCAGGTTGCACTAGTGGTAAAGAACCTGCCTGCCAAGGCAGGAGACGTAAGAGACGTGGGTTTGACCAACCAAAGTTGAGAAGATCCCTTGGAGGAAGGCATAGCAACCCACTCCAGAATTCCTGCCTGGAGAATCCCATGGACAGAGGAGCCTGGTACGCTACAGTCTGTAGGGTCACACAAAGTCAGATGCAACTGAAGTGACTTAACACATATGCACAAGACTGAGAGTGGTATGGGTCTAGGGCATGAAGTCCACTTTAGTTAAGACAGGCTTGATAATATGAGCAGGGAAAAGAATATTCTGCAAGGGAGAGCTATTAAAATACATTTAACATTCATCACAAATTATTACATGTACATATTTACACTCAGACATACCTCCTATATTAGAGGATATAAAATTGGGAGTCTGTTTTAGCTTTTGTAATGGGAAGGTCTAAGGTGATCTTTTCTGGCCATGACTGCCCAATGCCAAGGAGGTTATACCAGCACAGATTTTGGTCTTCACTCTCTAGAGATTACTGTTCAATAAATCTTGGGTGGGGAATGACTGCATATTTTACAAACATTCCTCGGATGAAGCTGGTGTGAAGTTGCAGTTGAAAAGCAAATGCTTCAAGATATTTAATATTTGATGATAATTTAACCCGTGACCACTTCGTCAATAGTGCCTGATCTAAGAGGTTACAAAGAAAAACATCATGTTTAATTAATAGCCTTTCTACTTGTATGACTTGATAAAGACACACACATATATATACATGTGCCTTCAGTGACCAGAGCATTGGAAGAGCTCTTGTTTTTAACCACCATTTAAAACAATCGTGTAGTGAATGCATCGTAGATTACATCCGAGAAAAAAAGCGATACTTGTAGAAAACCTAGTGAGATCCAAATACAGTATGAAGTTTAGTTAATATGGTAAGCCCTGTACATGCAAACCTTCAAGTTGAGGACTTTTAAAGATGTGAAGGTGCCTGTGGATGCCAGCTATAGTGCTATATTACTGTACTTTTCAAGGTACTGTACAGCAAGATTAAAGACGTTTACTCTCTGAGTTTTTTATACATTATTTTTGTGAAAAGCATTATTAATCTATTATAGTACAGTGCAGTCCTTTATAGCTGACTGTGTTAGTTGGGTACCTAGGCTAATTTTGTTTGACAAATTGAATTTAATGAACACGCTCTCAGTATATATAGGGGGCTTTCTATAGTATTATACTGATGTTAATTTCCTAGCTTTAACTAATTACTGTGCTTATGCAAACTTCCAACCTTTGGGGAAGCTGGGTGAAGAGTGGATGGGAACTCTGTATTTTCTCTGCAACTTTGATGCCAACCTAAGATCATTCTAAAATACAAAGGAAAGTTTTCAAAACATCATCAAATCCAGATACAAAATGGAAGTGTCACTTCCGTTTTCCAGCTTACGAAGCAGATTCTAAGGTAGCCCACAGCTTTTAAGTTTCTCTCTTCCATAACTGACGCTGTAAGTGACAATGGGGAAGGCAGAGAGAAGGGAGGAAGTGAAAGGTAAGGAGGAGAAAAGAGATCAAGAGAACAGTGAGGGGAAGCAGAATCCAGGAGAACCCAGCCCAGGGAAGGTGCTGGAGGCTGCATAAAGCTTCTCTGAATCACAGAGATTACACTGATCCTTTGAGAGATTTCTCTCTGCGGACTGGTGTACACTGTACGGGATCACATGTTGAATGCTTTTGGCATTTAGCAAAAGCTAAGGGGGCAGGGCCCCGGTAGGACATGGGGAATCAAGTTCTAAAGGGTTATTGAAAAAAAGGTACTAAATGAATAAAATAGGGAGTTAACGTTGATGCAAATTGACTTGAGAAATGAAGAGGGGCTCATTACAGAGCACTGAAAAAGGAGAATTGGGCAGGAGGGAAAAATGAAGACTGTCAGGAACAAAAGAACAGAGGATTGAGACCTTTGGTGTCTATGTTCTACAGGTTGCTCCTGATCAGAGGTGAAGCATGGAATGACTGGTACAGCCAGATACCTTCTCCAAAGTCGCATATTTCATCGATGACTCCTTCTTAAGTAAAATAAACTTACGTTACTATACACAGTGTCCAAATTAAGTAGCCTGTGACCTTTGGTTTTCTCAAAGGATTCCTGCCTTGGGAAGACTTCTTTCTTCCCACCCCAGACTTTCCCCTCTGTGAGCTTCTCTTCTGATGCACCTTTCAAAATAAGCCAGCACAGGAAGGATATCGAGGTGTTTGAGCAATCCCATTTCCATCCAAACAAGTTCAGGCAGTTGAAGGCTACACGCCCAGGTTTGGGGGTGTGCATGACAATGGTGTCCCAGGATCACTCATTTGATCAAGTTGGGGCAGATAAGTACACAGGGGTACGACATGCGTTACAACATGTTGGGAGCTTATGAACCATCTAATAACCCACTGCAGGATGCAGTTGACAGCCAGGTCCCAGAACTCATAAAAGAGGACAAAGACAAAGAAATGAATGAAATATAACTCCTGTATAAAGTTGATTGCAAGAGGTTGATAAGAGGAGAGATATGTGGGGGAAAAAAAAAACTTTCACGTAAGTAGTTTGGAATGTGATTATATAAACTGGAACAAGAGTAAAACCCACAGTCTTTTGCATTTGACAGAAATGAGAGTTTAGGAGAAAGAAAAGTTAGTGTATCTTTCCTATTTATATTTCCCTACTGTTCAGGTAGCTTTTATTTGGTAGTCCTGTATTGGTTGGAAAAAAAAAAAATCCTGTATTTCTGTTTTCTTAAGGAAGGTAATTATGTGCCTCTCTTTTTAACTGCAAAAACTCAAAACTTTTTTCTTTTTGGTGGTTTCTACCTGGAAGGTGAATCCCAGGTCAGAGTACCTGTGTGACACATATTTGGGTTTGGGATTGGAATCAGAGGGATCTATCAAAACTGTGGTCCAGAGCCATGAGTGTGTTTATTCTTATTGTTTATTCTTATTGATCTCAAGTAAACAATAAGCTGCTGCGCTAACTTACATTTCATTTTGCACTTAGTTACTAAAATTGTTCATTCTGAGCTTTCTTCATTGAAGAGGTGGTCTGTTGGCAGTAGTTACGAGGCTGGAGTCTGAGGCTAGATGGCCTGGGATAGATTGTTAGCTCTGCCACTCAATAGTTGTGTGTGAGCTCAGTTTATAACTATTTACACTCAGGTTTCTTCTCTGCAAAATGGGGATGACAGTACTTATCTCATAGGACTGAAGGGACTAAATGAGTTCAGAGATGTAGAGTGTCTGGAACTTTCCCTGACACATAGTATACAAGGATTGGCTATTATCATCATTATCATTCATTGTGTGCTAAGTCAGTAAGTTGTGTCTGACTCTTTGCGAGAGTGGACTGAAGCCCACCAGGCTCCTCTGTCCATGGGATTCTCCAGGCAAGAATACTGGAGTGGGTTGCCATTTCCTTCTCCAGGGGAATCTTTCTGACCTGGGGATCAAACCTGAGTCTCCTGCTTGGCAGCAGATTCTTTATGTCTGCATCACCTGGGAAGCCCTATCATTCATTCATTCATTCATCTGGGAAGCCCTACAGTCACTCATTGTAGGAGGGTCAAATCCCTTACTTTTCCCACAACTTTGACATGTGGTACTTTAGAGGGGGACTGGAGGAGCACGAGATGGACAGAGAGACTAAGCTAAATCCTCCTCTTCACACACAAAACACCCAAGGAAAACTGCAGGAGGCGAGTGTGCAGAAATGAAGGTAAGAATTTGGCTTGGTGTCTTAAAATGAAATTTCTCCAGAGCTCAACACAGTCATCAGTTTGATTCTTGGATTTCTCATCCTGTTTGTGTGTGTCCTAGATTCAGAATCATAAAGTGGGCCAGAGTTTTCAACACTTCTTAGATTACAGCTATTAAATCACTCTTTTGAATCACACACTGCTCAAAATATGGTTGTACTTAGCACATGGTCATGGTTTTTTGCCTTAAACAGCGTGCCAAAATTCATTAGACTAATCTTTCTTCTAAATGACCCTCGACATTACGATTTCTTACACAGTGAATTTCAGAGCTTGCTATTGATTTTCAAATCACTTTGAGAGGCACTGGTATCAAGTTAATGGTGGTCTTACTGCCCTCTTTTGTGTAGTTAGAGCTGGCTGTCAATCATCACCTCATGATGAGGGGTGGGGTGGAAATGAGAAGTTATCTATCTTCTCTAGACTTTGAGATTTTATAAGCTAGTAAGATAATTTAAAAAAAAAAAGGATTGATATTAAGTTGCCAAATTTATTTTTGAAGGAAAACAAACATAATTATCATCTATTGTCACCGTTCATAAAAAAGAATTCTTTAATACATTGATAATACAGTTATATATAGTATAAGTGATATTTGCATATACACACATTTTCAGAAGGAGCCTGTCAAGTGGAATATGAGAAGGAAAATGTCTATTTTTCAATAAATTTTGACATTTTTTTCTCAGTTAGAATGTAAGAGCCATTCCTACTTGTCTCCATTACCCAGAGCCATTTTTAGAATTTAAAAGGTACTTAATATTTGTTGAATAAATGAATAACTATACATGTCTGCAAACTACACAGTCATCATTTCTTTCAATTTTTCATTACAGACTATCTCTAATAAAACATCATTAGAGTCCAAACAGTACTGGAAACTTCTAGTCTATTAAAATAGACTTGGGAGTTCGCCACAAAGTAAGTAGAAAAAGACTAGAGGGCGATCTAATTGTATATTTAAAAGTCCACAAAAATGACAGTAAGATTTTTGAAAAGGTTGCTAAATATTTTTATAATTAAAAAATGGAATTTAAAAAGATATTCTAGCCAGTGTACTTCAAACTGTGTTTTAGGCTATGGTTTTTCCAGTGGTCATGTATGGATGTGAGAGTCAGACTATAAAGAAAGCTGAGTGCTGAAAGATTGATGCTTTTGAACTATGGTGTTGGAGAAGACTCGAGAGTCCCTTGGACTGCAAGGAGATCCAACCAGTCCATCCTAAAGGAGATCAGCCCTGGGTGTTCATTGGAAGGATTGATGCTGAAGCTGAAACTCCAGTACTTTGGCCACCTCATGTGAAGAGTTGACTCATTGGAAAAAACCCTGATGCTGGGAGGGATTGGGGGCAGGAGGAGAAGGGGATGACAGAGGATGAGATGGTTGGATGGCATCACCAACTCGATGGACATGGGTCTGAGTAAATTCCAGGAATTGGTGATGGACAGGGAGGCCTGGCGTGCTGCGATTCATGGGGTCGCAAAGAGTCGGACACAACTGAGCGACTGAACTGAACTGATAAGAATCGATTCTTAATGAGTCACCATCCCCTTTAAAATATGAGATAGAGGAGCAGAGTATAGAATAGAAATATCACTGTGCATCACATAGGTGATGTTTCGTGTTATAAAAATCATTCTACTATTTCTGGAATTAAATAAATACACATGAAGATATCAATGAACACATTGTGGACTGTGGGTCTCAGTGGCAAAAAGCTTGTGATCCACTTACATAGACCTCTTTGTTGCCTCTAGTCAAAGACAAAGCCATCTGCAACAGTTCTTACTTCATTGCTTTCTTGGAAAGAATGCCTCAAATCTTCCTTGAGGTAGTAATGCATAATAAATAACCAAACTAGAGTGTGACTTTGCTAGATGTTTTATGTCAATTGTTTTGATGGGATCAGTTAAAGAGTAGAATAGCAAATATTGTGGTAGGTATGTGCTCAGTCATTTCTGACTCTTTGTGACCCCATGGACTGTAGGCAGCGAGGCTCCTCTGTCCATGGCATTTTCGGGCAAGAATACTGGAGTGGGTTGCCATTTCCTTCTCCAGGGGATCTTCCCAGGAGGATTTTTTGAAAGAGATGAGAAAGAGAAGATAAAAGGCACTGAAAATGTTGAACTCTACCTGAATCCTGTGCTCTTGGAAAATAATGATTAAGAGATCTCACCAGTCTTTTGTGTTCTGGCCAACAACTCACCACAAAGAACCAGTCTTTGTGCACCCTAAGATAAGACTCGTGGCAACCCTTCCTCATGATCCCCATAAGACTTGTAATCCTGTTTATCTGTCTCTGTATAACCCCAGGCCCCTTTCCTTTGCTTCAAGGTCTTCATCATTAATATTGTTGCAGTATCATTTGCAATATTTTGAATAAAATAATCTCTTTAATTTTCTGGTACATCTTGTCTTGACAGTTTGGTATCATGACTTGAACACATTGGCTCTTGCATTCAAATCCTTGTTTATTCCAGACAAGTAATGAGGTCTCTTAGGAACCACAGAGCTCCATTCCTAGTCCAGGGATTCAGTGATGAGTCTAACTGGTTCTAACTGGTCCTGTAATGTCAACTCTTGTTCACTGATAGCAAGTCAAGGGTTTGATTGGCATTCCTGTTGAGTATTCACTTGTTTTCTGGTGAACTTCTTTCGGTTTTGTGGCCTGACCATTTGGTGATCTCTATAAGTGGATTAATGACTTGTGGAGATCTTGTCTCTCTTGGGTGAAGATGACAGAGAGTTTGGCTTGTTACTCTTTTCTGTTTGTACTTTAAGGTCAAATCAATGAAGATTCATATCCACTGGGAAGGGAACAGCTTTTTGATAGGGACCAGTAACTTTTGTAGTTCTGTGTTTACTCTTCACCCATAGCTTAAATTTTAAAATTGAAGCTAAACTCTGCATTTCTGTGTGTCTGTAATTCAGAAAGGACTTTACCTCTCACTGTATGAGCAACGAACATTTTCCTACCTAGTAAAGTATTACCAGATTAGACTGTAAAATCTCTTGTAGGAGCTTGATTTTATTTGGCTTAGAGATAAAATATCATTTGTATAAACTGAATATTTCTAAGGTTCCCAGAAATTATGGAAATTAATACTAAATTGAGTTATTTACTCAAAACTGGATTGATATGAAGCTGAATTACTGGATATCTAAATCTAATGGGGAAAAATAGAAAAATGGGAAAAAAATAAAACAGACTATTGAAATGATGATCACTAAACATAATTTTGAGGTTATTTACATTTTCCCTTTTATTTTTATGTATTAAGCTGGCCAAAAAGTTCGTTTGGGTTTTTCCGTAAGATAGTACAGAAAAATCAGAATGAACCTTTTGGCCAACTCAATATTAGAGTGAGGCTAGACATTTTGGGGTCTGTTAACAAATGTATTCCTTTTTGCCATTTTGCAGTGTTGTACTATAAGGGATATGAATGGCTACTAAAAGTTGTGAAATGTGTTCGAGTGTGAGTTCTGCTAGTCTGCTATAAAATGCTGGTGTATAACAGACAGTTCACTATCACTCATCTCCCTTATTCCTCTGGAAAATAAAAGTTACTGTGGTTAAATATATAATGATGTATGTGAATAAGACTCTATGAGGATTAATAGTGGCAAAGAGGTACAATTTTGGAAGCAAGATTTGCAGGATATGTTTTTGTTAAGAAAAAAAAATTGCTTAATCCTAAAATCAAATGGCTAGTTGCTAATGTGTAGGACAGAATCCAAGTGGACTCAGAGTTGTAGAGGCTTCTGGAAAGAGAGTCAAAGCTGTAGTCAAACGTGGCTAAAGCTTGAGGAGTTCATTTTTAAGATTTTTCAAAATGACATTTAGTATCAAACACTATACGGATGCAAAGTAGAACTAGCTTTTCTCTCCATTAAAAAGACAAACTTCTATGGGATTACTAGTCCAGTTTTAATAAAAGCTGTAAATGTTTTGCTTCTCCTTCTGAGTAATCTGCCTAGAAGGCAAAGATTCTGTGTCTTAGAACAATTTCCTGTATTATATGTTGACTTTACTATCGTCTTGATTATCTAAGAAAACAAAATCTTTTTACTTTTGAAAAAGTTAAGATTCTTTACAATCACATTACCATCTGTGTTTACTTTTAAAATCTTCTACTGTCCATTTAGTTAAGCAGATAGTGAAGTACTGTTTCAAACAACCCTTGGTCTTATCTTAATCAGGTGTTTAAATCTGCTGACTTTTGGTATTTTTCCTTCCCGAAACTGAGCCTTACATGATATCTTTTGCATCTAAAACGGTCTTTGATATTTGCCAAAGAGTTCCTGGAAATCACAAGAATGTGTTATTTCACCTTGTAAAAAGGGAGATACTAAAAACAATTAGGTTTATTTGATATGTTAGTGCTAATGAGTTGCATGGGAATCACTGTCAAATTAGAAGCTATGCAGAGCCTTCCCTAGGATAAATCTATTAGGGTAAAACATCACTGCTATAAATATTTCATAAATTGTGTGCTGTACAGGAAATTCCTAGAGAATTGTCAATACCTTTCCTACACTAATATGTTTCTTTTTGAGCCCCATGTGAAGAGTTGACTCATTGGAAAAGACCCTGATGCTGGGAGGTATTGGGGGCAGGAGGAGAAGGGGACGACAGAGGATGAGATGGCTGGATGGCATCACCGACTCCATGGACATGAGTTTGAGTAAACTCCGGGAGTTGGTGATGGACAGGGAGGCCTGGCATGCTGCAATTCATGGGGTCTCAAAGAGTCGGACACGACTGAGCGACTGAATTGAACAACTGTCTTGCCTAATATTCAGACAACAACAGTACAGTGTCATCATAGTTTGTTAGTTTTAAAATGTTAACTCAGTACCATGCCCCAGAAATTGAATTCCTGGGTATACACCCAAGAGAAATTAAAATATATGTTACATATAAATGTATATGCAAATGTTTATAGTAGCCTTATTCACAGTAGAAAAAAATAAAGTATATCTATGCATCAGAATACCACTTAGCAATAAAAAGAAATGGAATATTGATAAATGCTACAATATGAATGAGCCTTGAATACATGTTAAGTAAAACAAACCAGTCACAATAGGCCATGTATTCTATGTAACCATTTATATGAGATGTTCAGAAAAGGCAAATCTATAGACAAAAATGTAAATATATATTATATTTATGTATACATATGAGAAAAATCTATAGACAAAAAGCATCCGTGATGGCTCAGCAGGTGAAGAATCTGACTGTAACGCAGGAGACCCAGGTCCAATCCCTGGGCCAGGAAGATTCCCTGGAGAAGGGAATGGCTACTCATTTCAGTATTCTTGACTGTAAAGTTTCATGGACAGAGGAGCCTGGTGGGCTACAGTCCAAAAGATCGCACACATAGACAAAAAGTGGTTGCTAAGGCCTGAGGGAATTGTGGGTAATAGAAATTGGCTACTACTAAAAGGTATAGGATTTCTTTTGGGGGATGATGACAATGTTTTAATATTGGTTGTTGTGATAACTTCACAACAGAATATAATACAAGCCAATTGTTTACTTTAAATGGGTTAATTGTATGGTATGTGTGCTCAGTCATGTCCAATCGTATGGTATGCAAATTATAATCAAAACAAATCAAAATAAAGTTGTTATTTTTAAAATAAATTAAACGCTAACTCGGTCACAGCTTTCCTTCTTTAATTTGAAACTCACATCTTCTAAACCGTGATTTTCCAGTGAGGATTCTTATAATGAACCCTCAGCAGATCTTTCGCTTTTGAAAACTTACAGTAATAAGTTAACCACAGTCATTTTAAGTCTTATGTCATCTAAAGATGAATTTTACTTTACTTTGGTGCCTTCCTGAAAGCTCTTGCAAATCAGCTACAGGCCAGAGTATTTTGTCTTAAACAAAAGATTGTCTCTGAGCCCCATGGATAAAGGCTATGCCAGGTTCTTTTGATTTGGGACAGAGCCTTCTGATAACATTACTTAAACAACTTTGAGTCTAGTGGACTGAGGCAGGATTTCCAGAACCCTAGTGGAAAAGTAGATGTGCTTATGAGACCACTAAGCCATGATGGAGCAGAATAAGAATTACTTAGAATTGAATGATCTCATAAGGGAATGACTGGGGATTCTGGAATATTGATGTTTTACTGGGTATCAGTTCAGTTCAGTCGTGTCCGACTTTTTGCGACCCCATGAATAGGGAACCTCTTTCTCTTAAGCCATGTGTAACTCATAACAATTCAGTGGCATATGATTTTGTAAAGAGAAAATGTTTGTAAACGTGTTTTCTTTCTGTCTGACTGCTTCAGAATTCAGAAACTCTTTTAAAGACTTTGATTTTCATGATGATATAGTTACTTGCACAGGTTCAATATGAATCTGTCTTTCTTGTTATCAGAACATATTGGAAACATTAGGTATGCAACCATGTTCTTGCCTGGAAAGTTTATTTGAGAATCTACTTATTTAATCAGATATGACCAGGCACTGTTAAGGAACCAAGGTTGATTTGTGGAGCCTTGTTTACAAAGCTCTCTTGGGAAAATTGGCCCGATTCCTGGCTTACAGTGGTCCCTGCTTTACAGGTGAGTGTAGAAAGTCATTTCCTGGCAGGACCAGAAAACTTGGGATATTTTGGGGAACTCCAGAAGAGAATTCACCCAAATGTATAAATACTACAAGTGGATTCAGTTGGTGAGCTCTTAGTTTAGCTTACTGACCACAAAGAGGCTTGTAAAAACCCAGTCTAAGATTCCTTATGAAACCTTCAGAAAAGCAAACGTAGGGAGACCTATACAGTATATGATCATTCTTGCTACAGCTATGTAAAGAACTAGGCCAAATCAGATGATATCAGCCATAGTTTGTGATCAAGAACCATCTTTCTTTGAGAGTATCTTTGATCTTTTGAGCGGTGACAATAGCAATTTTGTTTCCGTAGAAAACTATAACACATCCTTCCAGTTTATCAGATTGTAGGCATGTTTGTTATCACTGAGCTATTTTGCATCTTTTTATAAACTGCAGATAATTGAAGGGTATGCAAATTCTGACTTGTCTGGAGACATTGCAATGACTTCTTCCTCGTCTGGAGAGGAACCAGTTTTGATGCCTACCTGTAAATTGGTCTGGGTCTGCTATTTTGACTAAATTATCAGTCTTTACAGAATTTTCACATCTTCCGGTTTCCTTCAGTATCCAGCTATAGCCTTTCTTTCCCTGACTCAGCATCACTGAGAACTAAAACTTGATTGCTCAAATTCCTACTGGGATTATAAACTGCCTGGCAGTGAGCCCTTTTCTCCAAGATCTGAAGAATCTTGAGAGCTGAAGTTCAAAATTTTAAGTTCAATTTGATATTGACTTTGAAGAACTCACCACTGCAGCAGACCATGCATAAGCTAGATTTATCCTAAGACAAGTCACTGCCTGGGCCACTAACAAAGTCTGATGAAAGCTCAGGTCATTCATTCTCTTATATGAGAAACAGCCATGATTAGAAATCACCAGGAGCATGGACATATTGTTAATATCTAAGAAACACATTAAACTGAAAGATTTTCCTTCACCAACCTTCTGGAAACCACTGGACTGGCATCCTCGGAGTTCAACTAGTGTCTCTTTAATATAATCTTCAAGGTTAACATGTCTTTTTCACTTCAAGTATCTCACTTTTAAGGAGCCTTATCTTTAGGACTCTAAAACAACTGACTTCTGCCACCACCCCTAAACAAGTGATTTACATATTTTACAGGGATGATGCCAACAAGAAATTCTCAAGAGAATATTTCTTGCTTAGCCTCATGCAAGAGGTTTAATGATCACCTTGGAGTTGTTCAGGGTTGAATGACACTCATGTCTCTTGAACAAAAGGAGGAACTGACAATATTGTAAGTTAACAAATCATTGTGCTCCTGGAAAACAGTAGTATGTAAGAATTCCCACAACAAGCCTTTCATTCTTCAATATCAACAAGACTTCATATCCCTTTCCTTTCCTTTGAGACATTCCTCATTAACTGCAATGGCCTGAGTGAAGTCATTGCCTTAATTTTGCATACTGACCCTGACAGGGCAAATTTAAACTCTAAATTTAAACTCTTAAATTTAGTTTTTGCTTTGGTTCATCACACAGAAACAATTAGTTTATATAAATTCTGGCTGTTTTGGTCTTAACTAAGATTCAATATTTAGACTTGGGATAAGGAACTTCTAAAAATAAATACAAAGAGGTCACTTCTATTGAGCCTCAAAGCTCCCATGTAATCTAATATATTATCAATCATGCCTTTCCTTGGAGGGATCCTGCCAACAAGTAGAATATAAAGATGGCAAATTTATGTTTTCTTATAAGTTTTATATATCTTATAGAAAGAGTTGGCACAATATGAAAAAAAAATCAAAGTGACTTTTGAATGTGAGGATCCAATAAACTTGACTGCCTGGCACTGCTAATGAGATGCAGTCCCCTTCAAAGTTCCATAGCACAAAGCCATGCAATATACTGCAGTATATTAGTCAGTTTTGCTGCTATAATAAAACAGCATAGACTGGGTAGCATAAGCAGAACACACTCCTCCGAGCTCCGGAGACTGAGTCAAAGATGAGGGTGCCAGTGGATCTGGTGTTTGAGGAGAGCCCTCCTCCTGGTTTGCAGGTGACTATCTTCCACAGCCTTGTCCAACTCAAAGAAACTATGAGCCATGCCATGTAGGGCCACCCAAGACAGACGGGTCAAGGTGGAGAGTTCTGACAAAACATGGTCCACAGGAGAAGGGAATGGCAAAACACTTCAGTATTCTTACCTTGAGAACCCCATGAAGAGTATGAAAAGGCAAAAAGATAGGACACTGAAAGATGAACTCCCCAGGTCGGTAGGTGCCCAATATGCTACTGGAGATCAGTGGAGAAATAACTCCAGAAAGGATGAAGAGACAAAAGCCAAAGCAAAAACACCACCCACTTGTGGACATGACTGGTGATGGAACTAAAGTCTGATGCTGTAAAGAGCAATATCGCATAGGAACCTGGAATGTTAGCCCATGAACCAAGGCAAATTGGAAGTGGTCAAACAGGAGATGGCAAGAGTGAACATCGACGTTTTAGGAATTAGCGAACTAAAATGGACTGAAATGGGTGAATTTAACTCAGATGACCATTATGTCTACTACTGTGGACAAGAATCCCTTAGAAGAAATGGAGTAGCCATCATAGTCAACAAAAGAGTACGAAATGCAGTACTTGGATGCAATCTTATAAATGACAGAATGATCACTGTTCATTTCCAAGGCAAACCATTCAATATCAGTTATCCAAGTCTATGCCCCAAGCAGTAATGCTGAAGAAGGTGAAGTCGAACGGTTCTATGAAGACCTACAAGATCTTCTAGAACTAACACCCCCAAAAGATGTCCTTTTCATTATAGGGGACTGGAATGCAAAAGTGGGAAGTCAAGAAATACCTGGAGTAACAGGCAAATTTGGCCTTGGAGTACAAAGTGAAGCAGGGCAAAGGCTAATAGAGTTCTGCCAAGAGAACGCACTGGTCATAGCAAACACCCTCTTCCAACAACACAAGAGAAGACTCTACACATGGACATCACCAGATGGTCAATATTGAAATCAGATTGATTATATATTCTTTGCAGCCAAAGATGGAGAAGCTCTATACAGTCAGCAGAAACAAGACCGGGAGCTGACTGTGGCTCAGATCATGAACTGCTTACTGCCAAATTCAGACTTAAAGAAAGTAGGGAAAACCACTAGACTATTCAGGTATGACCTAAATCAAATCCCTTATGATTATACAATGGAAGTGAGAAATAGATTCAAGGGATTAGATCTGATAGACAGAGTGCCTGATGAAATATGGACGGAGGTTCATGACATTGTACAGGAGGCAGTGATCAGGACCATCCCCAAGAATAAGAAATGCAAAAAGGCAAAATGGTTGTCTGAAGATGCCTTACAAATAGCTGTGAAAAGAAGAAAAGTGAAAGGCAAAGATGAAAAGGAAAGATATACCCATTTGAATGCAGAGTTCCAAAGAATAGCAAGGAGAGATAAGAAAGCTTCCTCAGTGATCAATGCAAAGAAATAGAGGGAAAAAATAGAATGGGAAAGACTGGAGATCTCTTCAGGAAAATTAGAGATACCAAGGGAACATTTCATGCAAAGATGGGCACAATAAAGGACAGAAATGGTATGGACCTAACAGAAGCAGAAGATAGTAAGAAGAGGTGGCAAGAATATATAGAGGAACTATACAAAAAAGACCTTCATGACCCAGATAATCACGAATGGTGTGATCACTCACCTAGAGTCAGACATCCTGGATTGGGAAGTCAATGGGCCTCAGGAAGCATCACTAGAAACAAAGCTAGTGGAGCTGATGGATTTCCAGTTGAGCTATTTCAAATCCTAAAAGATGATGCTGTGAAAGTGCTGCACTCGATATGCCAGCAAATTTGGAAAACTCAGCAGTGGCCATAGGACTGGAAAAGGTCAATTTTCATTCCAATCCCAAAGAAAGGCAATGCCAAAGAATGTTCAAACTACTGCACAATTGTACTCATCTCACATGCTAGCAAAGTAATGCTCAAAATTCTCCAAGCCAGGCTTCAATAGTATGTAAACCATGAACTTCCAGATGTTCAAGCTGGATTTAGAAATGCAGAGGACAGAGATCAAATTACCAACATCTGCTGGATCACCAGAAAAGCAACAGAGTTCCAGAAAAACATCTACTTCTGTTTTGCTGACTATGCCAAAGACTTTGACTTTGTGGATCACAACAAACTGTGGAAAATTCTGAAAGAGATGGGAATACCAGACAACCATACCTGCCTCCTGAGAAATCTGTATGCAGGTCAGGAAGCAACAGTTAGAACTGGACATGGAACAACAGACTGGTTCCAAACAGGAAAAGGAGTACGTCAAGGTTGTATGTTGTTACCCTGCTTATTTAACTTATATGCAGAGTACATCATGAGAAATGCTGGGCTGGATGAAGCACAAGCTGGAATCAAGATTGCTAGGAGAAATATCAATAACCTCAGATATGCAGATGACACCCCCCTTATGGCAGAAAGTAAAGAAGAACTAAAGTGCCTTTTGAAGAAAGTGAAAGTGAAGAGTGAAAAAGTTGGCTTAAAGCTCAACATTCAGAAAACTAAGACCATGGCATCCGGTCCCATCACTTCATGGCAAATAGCTGGGGAAGCAATGGAAACAGTGGGAAACAGTGACAGATTATTTTGGGGGGCTCCAAAATCACTGCAGATGGTGACTGCAGCCATAAAATTAAAAGATGCTTGCTCCTTCAAAGAAAAGCTATGACCAACCTAGACGGCTGATCCAGAGGAATGGATGGGGAAGGAGGTGGGAGTGGGGTTCAGGATGGGGAACACATGTAAATCCATGACTGATTCATGTCAATGTGTGGCAAAAACCACTACAATATTGTAAAGTAACTAGCCTCCAATTAAAATAAATAAATTTAAAAATAAAAAAATAAAAAACAGAGACATTACTTTGCTAATAAAAGTCCATCTGGTCAAAGCTATGGTTTTTCCAGTAGTCATGTATAGATGTGAGAGTTGGATTATAAAGTAAGCTAAGTGCTGAAGAATTGATGCTTTTGAACTATGGTGTTGGAGAAGACTCTTGAGAGTCCCTTGGACTGCAAGGAGATCCAAACAGTCCATCTTAAGAGAAATCAGTCCTAAATATTCATTGGAAGGACTGATGTTGAAGGTGAAACTCCAATACTTTGGCCACCTGATGCGAAGAACTGACTCATTTGAAAAGACCCTGATGATGGGAAAGATTGAAGGCTGGAGGAGAAGGGGATGACAGATGATGAGATGGTTGGATGGCATCACCAACTCAATGGACATGAGTTGCAGTAAAAGTCCAGGAGTTGGTGATGGACATGGAGGCCTGGCATGCTGCAGTCCATATAGTGGCAAAGAGTTAGACACTACTGAGCAACTGAACTGAACTGAACTGATCTTCCTGCTTTTTCCTCACATGGTGTGAAGAGAGAGGGATTTGGTCTCTTTCTCTTCTTACAAGGGAACTTGTCCCATCATGGAGGTTCTACACACCTTAGGCATTTTTGTGGGAAAGACAAACAGTGTATACATAACACTGCCTATGAAGTCAGGTTAAAATTTCAGCTTGAAGATTTTCTACTTGCATGTTATGGGTTGAATTCTGTCCCGGAATAATAGATATATTGCAGTCCTAACCCCCAGGACCTCAGAATGTGATCTTACTTGGAGATGGGGTCTTGACAAAGGTAATCAAATTAAAATGAGTTCCCTAGGGTGGGCCCTACTCCAATAAGACTCATGTCCTTTTAAAAAGGGAAATCTGGACACAGGTGTGTAGAGAGGGAAGACAGAAGAGGAGACACAGGGAGAAGACCACCATGCACAAGCCAATGAGAAAAGCCTGAAACAGATCCTCCTTTCAAGGCTTTCAGAATTAACCAACCCTGCTGACACCTTGACCTCAGACTTCTGGACTCCACAACTATGAGGGAAAAAATTTCTATTGTGTAAGCCACCCAGTTGGTGGCACTTTGTTACAGAGTCTTAGAAAACTAACACACTGGTAATCTTGAGGAAGACACCAGACTCATATAGCAGATGAGAACAGTGCCCATTTCATCACATAGGCTGGATGTGAAGATTTAATGTGAAAAAAAAAAAGGAGGAAAATCCTGGTTTTGATATCAGAGTAATGGTGGCCTCATAGAATGAGTTTGGAAGTGTTCCTTCCTCTGCAAATTTTTGAAAGAGCTTTAGAAGCATAGGCATTAGCTTTTCTCTAAATGTTTGATAGAATTCTCCTGTGAAGCCATCTGGTCCTGGGCTTTTGTTTTTTGGGAGATTTTTGATCACAGCTTCAATTTCAGTGCTTGTAATTGGGTTGTTCATAATTTCTATTTCTTCCTGGTTCAGTCTTGGAAGATTGAACTTTTCTGAGAATCTGTCCATTTCTTCCAGGTTATCCATTTTATTGCCATACGGTTGTTCATAATAGTCTCTTATGTATTTCTGCATTGTCTGTTGTAACCTCTCATTTTTCTTTTTTAATTTTGTTGATTTGATTCTTCTCTTTTTTTCTTGATGAGTCTGGCTAAAGGTGTGTCAATTTTATTTATCTTCTTAAAGAACCAGATTTTAGTTTTACTAATCTTTACTATTGTTTATTTCATTTCTTTTTCATTTATTTCTGCTCAGATCTTTGTGATTTCTTTCCTTCTACTAATTTTAGAAAACTACAGGCCAATGTCACTGATGAACATAGATGCAAAAATGTTCAACAAAATTTTAGCAGACAGAATTCAGCAACACATCAAAAAACTCATACACCATGATTAAGTTGGGTTTATTCCAGGGATGCAAGGATTCTTCAATATACACAAATCAATCAATGTGATATACCATATTAAATTGAAAGATAAAAACCATATGATAATCTCAATAGATGCAGAAAAAGCCTTTGACAAAATTCAGCACACATTTATGATTAAAACTCTTCAAAAAATGTGCATAGAAGGAACCTACCTCAACATAGTAAAGGCCATATATGACAAGTCTACAGCAAACATTATTCTCAATGGTGAAAAGCCGAAATCATCCCCCCTAAGAGCAGGAACAAGACAAGGGTGTCCACTTTCACCACTATTATTCAACATAGTTCTGAAAGTCCTAGCTAGAGATATCAGAGAAGAAAAAGAAATAAAAGGAATCCAGATCAGAAAAGAAGAAGTAAAGCTCTCACTGCTTGCAGATGACATGATACTGTACATAGAAAACTCTAAAGACAGTATCAGAAAATTACTAGAGCTAATCAGTGAATTTAACAAAATTGCAGGATACAAAATCAATAGACAGAATCATTTGCATTTCTATATACAAACAACAAAAAAATCAGAAGGAGAAATTATGGAATCAATCCCATTCACCATTGCAACAAAAAGAATTGAATATCTAGGAATAGAATTACCTAAGGAGACAAAAGAACTGTACACAGAAAATTATAAGACACTGATGAGAATTCAAAGAAATTATAAGAAATTATAAGATTCAAAGAATTATAAGAAACCAAAGATGACATAAACAGATGGAGAGATATTCCATGTTCCTGGGTAGGAAGAATCAATATTGTGAAAATGACTATACTACCAAAGGCAATCTACAGATTCAATGCAATCCCTATGAAATTACCAATGATATTTTTCACAGAACTAGAACAAAATATTTCACAATTCATATGGAAACACAAAAGACTCTGAATAGCCAAAGCAGTCCTGAGAAAGAAGAAAGAAACTGGAGGAATAAACCTTCCTGATTTCAGATTGTACTACAAAGCTACAATCATCAAGACGGTAGGGCACTGGCACAAAAACAGAAATATAGACCAATGAACAAGATAGAAAGCCAAGAAATAAACTCATGCACCTATGGGTACCTTATTTTTGACAAAGGAGGCAAGAATATGCAGTGGGGCAAAGACAGCCTCTTCAATAAATGGTGCTGGGAAAACTGGACAGCTACATGTAAAAGAATGAAATTAGAACACTTCCTAACACCATACACAAAGATAAACTCAAACTGGATTAAAGACCTAAATGTAAGACCAGAAACTATAAAACTCTTAGAGGAAAACATAGGCAGAACACTTGATGACATAAATCAAAGCAAGATTCTCTATGACGCACTTCCTAGAGTGATAGAAATAAAAACAAAAGTAAACAAATGGGACCTGATTAAACTTAAAAGCTTTTGCACAGCAAAGGAAACCATAAGCAAGGTGAAAAGAAAACCCTCAGAATGGGAAAAAATAATAGCACATGAAACAACTGACAAAGGATTAATTTCCAAAATATACAAGCAGCTCATAAACTCAATACCAGAAAAACAACCCAATCAAAAAGTGCAAAAAAGACCTAAGCAGACATTTTTCCAAAGAAGACTTTCAGATGGCTAACAAACACATGAAAAGATGCTCAACATCACTCATTATTAGAGAAGTGCAAATCAAAACTACAATGAGATATCACCTCACACTGGTCAGAATGGCCATCACCAAACAGTCTACAAACAATAAATGCTGGAGAAGGTGTGGAGAAAAGGGAACACTCTATCACTGTTGGTGGGAATATAAATTGATACAGCCACTATGGAAGATGGTATGGAGATTCCTTAAAAAATTAGGAATTAAACCACCATATGACCCAGCAATTCTACTCCTAGGCATATACCCTGAGGAAACCAAAATTGAAAAAGACACATGTATCCCATTGTTCACTGCAGCACTATTTACAATAGCTAGAACATGGAAGTGACCTAGATGTCCACTGACAGATGAATGGATAAAGAAGTCATGGTACATTTACACAATGGAATATTACTCAGCCATAAAAAGGAACACCTTTGAGTCAGTTCTAATGAAGTGGATGAACCTAGAACCTATTATACATAGTGAAAGAAGTCAGAAAGAGAAAGATAAATATTGTATTCTAACACACATATATGAAATCTAGAAAAACGGTACTGAAGAAATTCACTTACAGGGCAGCAATGGAGAAAGAACATAGAGAATAGACTTATGGACATGGGGAGAGGAGAGGAGAGGGCAAGATGTATGGAAAGAGTAACATGAATACTTACATTACCATTTGCAAAATAGATGGCCAACAATAATTTGCTGTATGGCTCAGAAAACTGAAACAGAGGCTCTGTATCAAGCTAGAAGGGTGGGATGGGGAGGAAGATGGGAGGGAGGTTTAAGAGAGAGGGGATATATGTACACCTATGGCTGATTCTTGTTGAGGTTTGACAGAAAACAACAAAATTCTGTAAAGCAATTATCCTTCAATAAAATAAAAGAGGAAAATCCTTTTAATAGAGCTTGGCATGAGCTTTCATTGAGCACTTGGTAACTACTCATAAATCGATGACCAGCAGAAATGTTATTTACTTTCTGTCTCAGAGTGTACCTGCCAAAACATGATCAAGAAATATGATTACGGATAATCAGCAGCAGCTCTATCCTTTTCAATATCATCAGTGCAACTATTGACTGATGTGCTAATTGCTTTGGATATCTTCTTAATTATTCTCCTAAAGATCCTTGCAACTGAGGTATTATTATATATTTTTGTACAGGGGGAACCTGAAGCTTGCATTACTTATCATGACCATATTAAGACTGCTTGTAAGTAACAAAATTAAATGGAGAAAAAAGAGGCATTTGACTCCAAAGCATGGTCAACCATCATTACAATGCTCTGCCTAGGACATCATTTCTCTTTTAGAAAACCATTGAAGAAACCCATAAAAATGAACCCCTAATGGAATTCCAAATTCTGTTATAGGATATAACTTTGTAACTCACTTTGAGACCTCTGTATAGATCACTTTTTGCATTTCATTGGTTTCTTTCACTCTCTTGCATGCCAAGTGTGCAGTATATTTAGGGGCTGATGCATTGTGTTGATGGATTTTTCTGGGATAATATTTTCTGAGACTGTGACAGATGTGCAACAGGAGACTCTGTAAATTAACTCAATGACATACTTCTTGAGCCCACACAGATGAAGAACCAAAAACAGCATTTTTATCAGCCAACAAATTAAGGGTGGGGGGGGAACTATACAAATAAAAAAAAGATGTCAAGGTAGAAAAATTGTTAATAGTTTGTTTCATTGCAGTTTACTTGGAAGATTCTTGGAATTTAAAATTCCTACCCGCTGATGTTCTGTGACAGTGGTTCTCAAAGTGTGGGTCCCAACCAGCAATGGAAGCACGGACACCAACGTTACATGAGAACTTGCTAGAAATGCCAATTCTTGAGCCTCACCCCAGATCTACTGGGGCTGTATTTTAGCAAACAAATCTGATGTATGCCAAAGTTTGAGAATCACTGTTTTACAGAATCATTCCAGGTCTCTAGCCTTCATTCTTCTCACTAGGATTGCTTCAAAGAATGTGGGCTACAGGGACCTCCTTGGTGGTCCAGTGGTTAAGACTCTGCACTTCCACTGCAGGGGGCATGGGTTCCATCTCTGGTCAGGGAACTAAGATCCCATATGCTACACTGCATGGCCAAGACAAAGGTAAGAACATGGGCTACAGACTCTCTGGAGTCTCAGGTGACCTTAGTTACCCTTCTCTTCTAACATCTTTTTGTTGACTTTGCTTCAAATGGGAAGAGAAGACCGGTGAGCAAATGCTTAGTTTTCTTAAACAAAGGTTACATCACAAAAGAGAAGACCTGGAAGGGTCTTCATAATTCTTTAAAAAAAAAAACACCAAAAACCCTTTTCATCTTGAAATGATTATAGATTCATAGGAAGTTGCAAAAAAAATGTAGAGGGAGGTCCCAGAACCCTTCACTTAGTATCTCTGAATAGTAACGTCATGACAAAAGCTATACTTCTCTATCACAGCCAAGAAATCACTATTTACACAGTCCACTCAAAGCATTCAGATTTCACCAGTTTTGTGTGGATGCATACAGATAAGGTTCTATTTGATTTTATCACATGATAAAATAAATGTGATAAAATATTAGTGTGACCACCACCAGTCAAGACACCAAGTAGTTCCATCACAAGGATCCCTCATGCTACCTTTTTATAGACACTTAAACTTCCCTCTCTCCTACATTCTCTAATCCTTGTCAAATATCACATGCTGCTGCTGCTAAGTCACATTAATCATGTCCGACTCTGTGCGACCCCATAGACGGCAGCCCACCAGGCTCCCATCCCTGAGATTCTCCAGGCAAGAATACTGGAGTGGGTAGCCAGTTCCTTCTCCACTGCATGAAAGTGAAGAGTGAAAGTGAAGTCGCTCAGTCGTGTCCGACTCTTAGCGACCCCATGGACTGTAGCCTACCAGGCTCCTCCGTCCATGGGATTTCCCAGGTAAGAGTATGTACTGGAGTGGGGCGCCATTGCCTTCTCCGCAAATATGACATACCTCATTGATATTGTGGGTTCTGTTTGAGACCACTGCAATAAAGGAATATCACAATGAACTGAGCCACACAATTTCTGTGATTTCCGAGTGCATATAAAAATAATTCTTAAACTACACTGTAATCTATCAAATGTGCAATAGAAACAACATACATACCTTAACTGGAAAATACATCGATACTTTAGTGCTAAAAATGCTAATGATCATCTGAGCTCCAGCCAATTGTGGTAGCTCACCATAACAAATATAGTAATGAAGAAAAAGTCTCAAATACTGTGAGAATTACCAAAATATGACATAAAAACATGAAGCCAGCAGATGGTATTGGGAAAATGGCACCAATAGAGTTGCTCAACCTAGGGTTGCCACAAACTTTAAATGTATGAAAAGATGGTGTCTGCTAACTGCAATAAAGCAAAGCACAAGAAAACAGGCTATGCCTGTACTGTGTTCTCCACCTCTATAGTTTTGGTTTAAAACACAATTAAAGAAAATCTGGAGAAGTGGGATAAGCTTCTGAAACATAAACATGGACGTAAGCACAAATGGCAACTTTATCATCTCTACAAACAACGATGACTGTCGCTTTAGACCTGTCAACTCAGAAGCAACGCATCAATTGCTGATGATTGGTGCCCCTTAGTCTGTTGAAGGACAGTCTCATCTCACTCCCTTAAGTCAAGGATATCTGAGCTTCACTAGACCTAGAACTTGGACTTGGATTTCTCCAATAAGGTAACACTGTGAGGTCAGAGGAAATGAGGTTTTCCCCCTGAAGAGTTCTTTTTTTTTCTTTTTTTAAAATTTTTGTGTAAGCACACACTATTATAGCTCTATCTGTTCCTCACTTACTACTCTTTGAATGAGATAATCCTCTAAGCCAAATCGACAGGAAGCTTTTATGTTATTTTTTCACATTAAAACCACAGTGCTGACTGTAAAAGATAACCATACTTTGGCAATTGCTGTACTTGTTTGTAGACCTGAATGGTATTTATATTTTTTACAGATATTTACCTGGAAGGATGTCTAGGGTTTCCAAAGATGTTTTTAGTTAATGAATTGTTTAAACAAAGAAAATGCAGAGGAAATAACTCACGTTGTTGTTGTTGTTTAGTCGTTGAGTCCTGTCCTGACTCTTTAGTGACCCCATGGACTGTAGCCCGCCAGGCTCCTCTGTCTGTGGGATTTTCCGGGCAAAAATACTGGAGTGGGTTGCCATTTCCTTCTCCAGGGATTCTTCCAAACCCAGGGATCAAACCCCAGTCCTCTGTGTCTCCTGCATTGGCAGGCAGATTCCTTACCACTGAGCCAACTGGGAAGTCCCTAGTTCCCTGACCAGGGATCAGAACTGCACCCCAAGCAGTGGGAGCATGCAGTCTTAACCACTGGACTACCAGGGAAATCCCTGAAATATCTCATTAGTAATTTTTACATTGATTACACATTAAAATTATAATATTCTAGATATATTGAGTTAAATGAAACACCTTACTAAATCATCTTACAAAAAATCACATTTTTACTTTTTAAAGATAATTACTGTGTGTGTGTGTGTGTGTGTGTGTGTGTGTTATTGCTCAGTGGTGCTGACTCTTTGTGACCCCACGGACGGTAGCCCACCAGGCTTCTCTGTCCGTGGGATTCTCCAGGGGCGAATACTGGAGTGGGTTGCCAACTCTCTTCTCCAGGGGATCTTTCCAACCCAGGGATTAAAGCTGTGCCTCCTGCATTAGTAGTTAGATTCTTTACCACCGTGCGACCCAGGAAGCCCAAGAACCCATGTAATTAACTACTAAAGTTAGTCACTCTGAAAAGTTAACAGACCCTGCTAAAAAGTCAGAGTTTCAGCTAAAAACCAAGCAATAACAATAACCAGAAAGTGGAAGGGAGAAACCATCAACTGTGGTTTCAATTGATAATTTTAGTTGTAAGCAGGTCTACTAACAACTCATAACCAGCCCCTATTGTCTACTTTACAGACGACTAAAATAGAACCTTTTCTGGTAGGAGAAAAGGCTGACGTGCTTATCTCTGGAACACACAATCACCGTATATTCAAAACTGCCCAGATGGGAAAAATAAGCTAGATACGTGTGTCTCTGTAGCCCACCAAAACACAGTCAAGATGCTCTAAATAAACTATCAGAACAAAGACATCTGATGCAGTTAAGTAAGGGATGTAAAAGAAGGTAATAAAACGAGGGAAAATGGCAATTCTGTAGGTTTTGTTACATTCCAGGAGATGCTGAAAACTTTGGTCATACAGTGCTCACACAAAAGCTAGGAAAAATAGGGACACAAGGAAGTCTTTTCTAAAACACCTCTAACAGGAAACTCATCAAGCTCTGTGATGTTCTGCTCCACCTCTGGAACTCGGAAAACTGGGGGACCTTCTCACAGTTAACATTCAGACAAGGGAAAAGATTAAGTGCAGCACAAAGAGAGCAATCAATCAAAGAAAGGCAGGAAATCAAGACTGTAGTGGATCTGTCTTCTCTATCTGAGAAAAAGAGTTGAGAGATTTCATACACCAGTTTCAGGAGATGATCCCTCAAGGCTAGAGTTATAGTGTGGTTTGTTTTGCTCTTTTTTTTTTTTTTTCCAAGTTTTTGGTTTTTTTTGGGGGGGTGGGGGCGGTTAGTTTCCTCATTCCCATCTTGAGTCCTGGCATATAATTCATGGTGCATCTGTTACCAACACTGTGATAACAGCGCGCTCATCTCAGAGTATACTGTGCATTAAAACCAGGAGTAGGAGGACTTCCCTGGGGGTCCAGTGGTTAAGACTTCCCTTTCCAATGCAGGGGGTGCTAGTTCAATCCAAGGTCAGAGAACTAAAATCCCACATGTCTTGTGGCCAAAAAACTAAAACATAAATCAGAAGCAATATTGTAACAAATTCAGTAAAGACTTTAAAAATGGTCCACACTAAAAAAAATATATATTAAAAAACAACAATAACCACCACCAAAAACTGGAAGTAGGAGCATGTACTTAGGATGGATAATAGATGCCGGTTGTTTCTCTGAGAGCTGCATCTGACTGCCAAGCTGTTCCCATTAGCCAAAGGGAATAGCCAAAATCATCCTGTAGGTTAACTGTGATCCCCACTACCCTCTTTCCTTCCTGCCTCCTCCCCTCGGCCACCACATATGTGGACAGAAAAGTGTTCCACGTTCAGTCAGCTCTCCATGAGAAGCTGAAATGCCCTTTTTTTTTTTTTTCCTTGAGCAAGAAGTGAGCAGAGAAAAAGAAAACAAATTTAATTGCTGCTTGGAGAGTAAAGTGAATGGATGATCTAATAGCCTGTTTCCACCCTTAATATCCACACTCCAATTCATGGCACATGAACCAAAAGAACTCCCTTTTGCTTTATGGCCAGCTTATCGGCCTCAGTCTGGAAGGATAAAGAAGTTAAAATTCCTTTTCATTTTGTTCAATATTTATATTATCTGTCCTCTGTTTTTAGAGCAGATATGTTACTTTTAGAAATAAATGGGAGAGATCAGGAAATAAAGGAATTCTGAAATTCAAGAAGATTTTCTTGAAAGTCATAATAAATTGAACTTTTTTTTTTTTGGTTTGATTCTAGGGTTAAATTGTCTCAAAGACAGACAAACTTTCAGGTGGATCACAGCCTTTTCAGACAAAAAAGGGACCTCGTTCATTAAAATGAGACAAAATAGAACCCCAACTATTTAATCTTTATCCTGGGAAATAAGATTTTGACAGTATATATTTTTTTAGAAGTTCTAGAACAAATGCATCTGAGGCTCAAGAAACATGATGTACAATTTCTTACTCCTGCTCATCCAAAGAAGCTAGTTTGGTCAAGGACGTTTGTTCTGCAGCCAAACAGCTCTGGTTCTGGGACTTAACAATAGTGATCATCAGATTTCAGTTTGCCTGAGACTCTTGTTGAAATGCAGATCTCTGTACTTCCCATAAAAACATTTGGTAAGCAACCCAAGATCTACCTTTGGAGAACTGCTAATCCTAAAATCACCCCCAATGCACCTGGAAGCATGCCAAACTTACTACTGTATTGGTGAAAGTGCAAATCTTGATGACTTGCATTGGAATCTGTCAATTGGTGACTCTAAATTCAGAATCACCTGAAAAGCTATTTAAAACATCCTAGACTTACTAATTATAAGGGGTTGGATGGGGGCTGGGACTTGGTACTTTGATTTTCCCCCAGTGTTTTCAGTTTATGTCAGTGGAAGTTTGAGAAGCACTGGTCTAGAGATTCTGTTAGCCATGACCTTGAGTTTGTCAGATGGTAGGTCTCCAAGCCACAAGACCACCTGTTTTTCGATCAACAGTGCTTTATTAAGAACCAAAAGGATACATTACATCTTTCATCTCTCTCTGTCCCACTTGGGAGGCTCCAACAGGTGTTGCATTCACCAGGGCGTAAAGTCCCCATGAAAACCAGCCACTTGAATGCTACTAAGAGAATTACTTAATTCTCACAACAGAGAAAAATGAGACACTTAATGAAAGTCTCTTATGTACGAGGTTAAGAATCAAACAAAGGTAGAATATAAAGAAGAGAAGATCTCTATGAGAGAGAATTAGTATAAGTACTGTCACAAAGGGAAAATAATTATCAAAGCACAGACTTGATCAATAATGGTTCTGGGAACAACATCTACATTTCCTCACTCTCCAACCTATTATTTCATAATTAATAGAAGGTAAATTCATCAATGTTTTTAGGGGCTCCAGTATTTACCCTCCACTGCAATCCATACTATCTACCACCTCTAATATTTCAGTCATGAAGTCACTGTCCTACTCTTTTTGCTGATGGCAATTTTACTCCAAATCCTTGTTCCATTAAGTGGGAGGGGTATGGAATACAGAGCTCCCAGGCATGGATCTGATCTGACTCGCCCATAATCTAATGGTGTGAATTTGGGCAAACCACTTCTTAGCTTGCTAAAGCCTTAGTTTTCTAAACTAAAGGCTGAAATAACTATTATGAGGATTAAGTCTGATTATACATATGGAATTGTTGTGAGGATTGAATCTAATGATATATGGAAGTTGGCTTATAACTGCAGAGCACTTAGCTAGTGTCAATGAGAAAACATTACTTAATGAAGAGCAAACATGAGGTTGAGGATGAAAAGACAGGTTTACCAAGCTCTGAAGGGATTGGGGAAGCATCTAGAAGATTTTCCACTCTTTTAAACAGCCTTTCTTATTTTAATTTCTCTACCTTGGTTAAGCCCCATAAATACCCATTATTAGGGTATTTGCAAACGTCCATAAAGGTAGCAAAGTTACAAAGAGACAGATGTTGACCACCTTGGTCTTTCTACAAGTTTTCAAAACATCCTCATCACTTTCTCTTGCACACAAGTTTCAATGATAATTCTGTTTATGAATTTCTTTTGCAACTAAAAATCAATACACTATTTTTAATGCCTTGACAGTTAGGCTTATATACACTCATGAAACTGAAGTGCATGGCAAAACTAAGAAACAAAAATAAAGATGGTGATATCTTTCAAAATCTCCCTATTGAAATACATGGGCAGTAAAATATTATGATTTTAAGTAGGTTCTACCACTTTTATTGGCATCACAGGGTTTACAATTATCTCCTGAGCTGTGGGGCAACAGATTTACCACTATATCCCCACAATATCACTACATCCCTATATCCCAAATATATTATGTTACCATAATATATTTGCTTGCTTTTATAGCCTCTTCATTTGTGCAGATACAACATTGTCAATATTTATTTATAATGTTCACTTCTGATTTTTTTCAAAAAGAATTTGAGGTAGTATGCAACTTTAATAAACAGAGCCAATGAGAAAAAGCATATAGAAATACAATTTTTTAAGTCTTGACATATGTAAGAGAAGCAAATATGGTTACTGTGAATAAACAACACAATTAGTTTTGAATGACTTGGTTATATAGCAGACAGTGAAAATTGTGATAAATTCCATAATGTTAATATGTAAGGAGAAACATAATACTGTTGGAGAATCAAAACATGTTGGATTAAAAAAATTAGAGAAGGAATTTATTACATAGATCTTTATACAAAGAGTCCCAATTATGTATCTAAGAAAATATCACATATAATACTGCAAAAATGTGGAAATGGCCATTTCTATGTGACTCTTGCTAACACCCAGGGATAAATACAGAGTTTAGTTAAAGCTTTAGTGGTCAGAGTCAGCTAAAACAGTACAAAAATCAGAAGATTTGATAATACAAATAATATTGGATAAAGCTGTGGGTCATTTTCTCTTTTTCCTTCATGGTATGACTAACCAGGTTTCTTTTTTCTATAAGAAACACCAGTTAAAAAAAAAAAAAAGAAAGAAACACCAGTAAGATCCCAGGCAATTCTATTCTAGGATCAATTCTACATATCCCATTGATCCATAAAAATTTTAGGTACTATTTTTAATAATGTCTTATTTTTAAAACATGTATTTTGATTTTGGCTTCATAAAATGTAACATACTATCTATAGCATACAGAACAATTGGGGAAAATGAAAACTATTCATCCTTTCAATTCTGTTGACCTGCAAAGGCTTTTTATAGGGTTCTATAAACTCTCCTGGAACTAGCTTCTCTTTGACTATGAGAACAACTTGAATAATAGAAATTATCAAATTTTTGAAAAATAACTTTGATTTATAACAAACAAAAATGCATTCAAGGTAGAATAATTAAAAGATTTGGCAAAGCAAGGCCATTTTTTAAAAGTACTGTTCACAATTATTATATAACATTAAATATAGCATATATCATTAAATTGTCCTTTATATATGTAAAAAATACTTTTCTTTACAAAGTAGAATCATAACATAATATGATCTTTTAACTTGTTTCTATCACTTAACGAAATACATGTATTTCCTTTATGTTAACAGTGTTCTATAAAACATATAAATTTATACCTGGGTTTGTAATTCAGCCCTAAGATACAACAATAAATTTGATAAACTTAATATATCTAAAAATAAGTTATTTTCTCCCCCCAAATTAGTCTTCTCTTCCAATTTTCCTATTTCATTAGACAGAACTATTCTTTCATCAGTTTCAAAGGAAAGAAGCATCAGAGTCACGTTTCACTCGTTCCTTTCCTTCATATCTTAAGTTCCATCAGTCAAAAATCCTCTTACTTAACATCTTTCACACATAATGTACATTTGTTTTATCTTCTACTTCTTCTGCAATGTCATAATCTAGGCTTTTTGGTTCTCCCTTTGGACTCTTAAGGTAAGCCTCTACCATCTTTTGTTCCTGCACTGAATTCATTGACTTCTCACTGCTCAAAATATTTTAGAAACTTTCTACTTCTCTCAGGATGCATTGCCCTGAATTTTCCACTCCTTAATCTCTTCTTCCCCCATGGGTAGTCTTCATTCCCACCACTCAAGTTCTAGGTCCTGGGAGTAGTCACCGTATAGGTACAGGAAAGGAAGGAAACCAGTATAGTAAGTCACCTACATATGAACGAGTTCTATTCTAAGAGAGTGTCTGTAAGTCTAATTTGATCATAAATTCAACAGTTAGCCTAGGTACCCAAATAACACAACCAGCTATATAGTATTGTACTGTCATAGGTTTATAATACTTTCCATGCTAATAATACATAAAAAAAATTAATAAAGAAAATATTTCTAATCTTACAGCACAATTCCTTGGAAAGCACAGTAGTATAGTACAACAGCTAGCACACAGGGACTGGTATCAAGCGAGCAGGCAAGAAGAGTTACTGCCTGGAGGAAGGACAGGAGGTGGGAGATGGCAGAGCTGAAGGATCGTCAGCAATAGGAGATCGTCAGCAACAGGAGATGGAGAGCAAGCTGCAGTTTCACTCACACCTGATGTTATTGGAATGAACATCTGTATCTTTGAAAGTTTGCAACTTGAAGGTTTATATGTAGGGGACTTACTGTATTTACTGTTGGAGACCCACACAACATTAGCAATATCTCAAGACAGGAAAATTTCGTCTGTAGACATCTCCTTTCTGCAACTTCCTTTCTGTTATTTTCCAGGAACCACTGCTGCTGCTAAGTCGCTCCAGTCGTGTCCAACTCTGTGTGACCCCATAGATGGCAGCCCACCAGGCTCTTCTGTCCCTGGGATTCTCCAGGCAAGAATACTGGAGAGGGTTGCCATTTCCTTCTCCAATGCATGCATGAGTGCTAAGTCGCTTCAGTCGTGTCCGACTCTGTCTGACCCCATAGACGGCAGCCCACCAGGCTCTTCTGTTCCCGGCATTCCCCACTGGAGTGGGTTGCCATGTCCTTCTCCAACAGGAACCACTGGCTGCTCCCAAGTCCACCCAGCACCTTTCTTTGAAAATTAGGGAAGGAAGACACTTCACTTTCTTCCAGGCTCCACAGTTACAATTCAAGCTCTTAGCATAGCTGGCTTTACTTCAATGTTAGAAGGAAAGATATTAGTCTTTAGTTCTCATAGTCCTGATTAACAATAATATATTCCTACCGGTTATATTTCAGGTAGTAAAAGACAAGATGTAAAAGCTTTCAGGCAATGTTGTCTGGGTTGGAGTTGGGGAATGAGAAGAGACAGGCTTGCAACCTTTGTCTTAAAGACTTTCCAGGGAACAGGATAGCTGTGTCTAAGTGTGAGATTTTGAAAGATGAGGACTGTGTTCTGCTTCTATTTTTTCAATAACTCTATGTGTTACATTAAGGGGAAAATGGTGAATTCTAAACTGCATTAAACCCCGAACTGATCACAGTAGGAATTGCATGGGCAATGTCTTGGCAACATTTCCCTTACTGACTGTGTGCTTTTCCCCTCGTTGACCAAGGATGCTTTACGGACCTTAAGAAGGTCAGAGAAATAGATTTCATAATCTGCCAGAGGGTGATATTCCAATTGTGGCTTTGTCTGGCTATTGCCAGAGGAAAGTTCGACACTACCCTGAAACCACCAGTCCTACCCCCATTCTCACATGGCGGGAGCTGAGGTTTCCCACTCATCCAGGCCCTCCTCACAATACTGTTGCCTGCTTGTCTCACCCATTCAAGAGCACCCCGGCTAACTACAGCATCATGAATCCAAAAGCTGTCCATCTGAGACGGCTTCTGGTAAATGAGTATTTACATTTGTAGTAGAGACACAAAGCCTCACATTATTTGCTGCTTCCTGCACTTGCGATTTTCTTGGCATGTGCCATTTCACCTCTTTGCATGATCTGGGGGCCTTGGCACATGCCAGAGCTAGCAGCCTTCCAGTTCTCACACTCCATGGTTGCCAACAGGAAATATCATGCGTCTTTCCGGTGCACTAATTAGCTCGGTGATGCAAGGTAGACGGCAGCATTTCCTACTGAAGACAATGCTCTCTTAAGGAGAGATTTTTTCCACTGAATTGGCACAAAGCTGCTTTCAAATTTTCTGTGTTTACTGGTGCAGAAAGAACTATCAAACGGTCTTAAGCCTGAGTTAGTCATTTGAGTTATTTACCTACATTTCTTTGTGTTTCTCTGGCAGTAAATTCTCTTTGATTTCACAAACAGAAGATTTAAGTTTATTCCTAAAGGAAAGTTTGTAGGATAAGAGGGGATTTAACTTGGTGGAGAGGAGATAATGCGAACATGCTGCATATACATAAACTATGACATGTATATACATCACATACACATATACATATATTTATATGACTTAATTGTGGGAGTTTTAAATTGCTTTCATATTGGTCTAATAAAACTTACTTAAATTATCCATAATATAAATTAGGATATAATATTTTTGGTTTATATATACAACAGTGATTGACAGAGGGTGCGCTAATGAGAAAAGTCAATCTAATGAACTGGCACACATACTGTACAAGGTATGTAGAAAACGCAGAGGTATTCTCTAACCCATTCATATGTAAAAAGCTAAGTGAAAAAACTAAAAAAGCTAAATGAATAGAACTAATACCACTATGAGATTGAAAGTAGAGTCATATCATAATTGGGTATCTTTTGTTTTTTACACTGAAGTTAACCAGATACTCAAGCTGATAATGCAAATTAGTACTGAAAAGAAGTAGGACTATAAAAGACTTGGGAAGTTATCAACTTCAATCTTGCTTCCGTGGGGCTACCTAACTATTATGTAATTGCATGGGATTGTTAAGTGTGAAATTTATTTGAGTATTATTATTTTTGAACTAAGTGCAGTAATCCTAGTATCTATTTATAGTGAATATATACATGTTATTTCACTCTACACTCAGATTTTGGCAAAATTTAGTAAATATGACTATTAATAAAAGTCATGCCAAGAAGGTATAGTAGAAGCACTGCCAATCACAATATAAAAATTCAAGAATAATTTTACTGTTACAGTTCCAAAAAATACCAGGTTAGAAAAATAAGAGATGATGTTAAAAGTAAAGCATATTCTCAATATCTGAGAGAAGACAGAATAAAGATTGACAGAAATTATATTTCTGAATGTTGCTAATATCTTATCTATCTATATTCCCACTGTGCTTGCTAATTAACAAAAATGTCTTATCTCCAAGCAGTTTTTAGATAAAATAGATGGCCTAACCTCTTCTGGTTCACTGCTACTCATTTTTCCTTTTTGACACCTGGAGGCAGTGATCAGGAATGTTGTGGTTGTTTGAGTACATTCCTAAGAAGCTCAGGCCAGAAAGAAGCAGAAAGGGTCCTGGCATGTACTCTGCTGATAGATTTGAGCTTAGTCACTTCTGGGGAATAAGATGTTAATGATTCGGGGTGCTTGTCTGGTCTAACCTTTACTCCTGTGAAAAGCAAGACTAGTGTTGACCCTTCTTAACCCCAAAAGAAATTCAGAAAAGAACAAACAGAAATGTTTGACTTCACTCAATATAGTTCAAAAAATGCTAGTTATCTAAACTTGTGACTGCCAAGGGCGGGGAGGATGGGGGAAGGAAGGAATGGGAGTTTGGGATTAGCAGATGCAAACTATTATATATAGGACGGATAAACAACAAGGTACTACTGTATAGCACAGGAAACTGTATCCAATATTCTGTGACAAACCATAATGGAAACGAATATGAAAAAGAATGTATATATATGTATAACTCATTGTACTGTATAACAGAAATTAACACAGCATTGTAAATCAACTGTACATCAATCCAAATTATTTTTAAATTCTAGTTCTCAAGAATTTTAAACACTTAACTCTAACTGCTTTATGTAGTAACAGACAGAATACTCCAAAGATAGATGCTTGGGAGAAGAATATTAAAAAGAATGTATCCATGTGTAAAACTGAGTCACTCGGCTATATAAGAAGAGATTGGCACAACAATGTAAGCCAACCACAGTTCGATTTTTAAAAATAACAAAAATAAAATAGAAACACACATATTTGAATAACCTGAGTACCTGAGTTATCCTTCAAAATTAAAATGAAACTAACAAGAAGAACAAAAAAAGATAGATGCTCAATTTTCTCTTAAAATAACCCCCAAGATTGTAGAATTGTTTAGCATTTCATACCCCCAAGTGTTATTTCACTTTATATAATGGGTGCTCTTGCTCTTGGAGTAGAACTAATGCATTCATAAAGAAAGAATGCTTACAATTCAGTTCACTGCCACCAATGTGTGAGTCTGTGACTTCTGAATGGATTAAGCACTTCTGCGTAGCTGAGAACATGTTCCAGGGCTCACGAGCATGTTCACCAGACCTGGCTCTGGGAGACACAACCCTGTGAGGGAAACACGCCCACAGCTGGAATTCAGGAAATGTGTGCCTTTTGTCTGAACGACTCAGTTCAAGAAAACTGCAGCATAAAAGGAGAAAGGAAGTAACAGCCCTTGACAGAAGTCCCCACAAGTACTAACAGTAACACTCTGCACATTCCAGAATATTCACCCAGGATCCTATTTTCTGAAGCGATGAAAAACAAGTGTGCCAGGTGACCCCGAGTTGCTGCATGGACATTTGCAAGACACATTTCATTTCTCTGCTGTGATACAAAGGGAGAATAAACAGAACTCAGCACTCTCTAGCTACTGGTTATTGTTCTACGTTTACGAACTTCCTTCTGCATTTGTCGTGAAGTCAAAACATCTTGACAGTTGGAAAGGGTAAATTTATTTCCCACAAAATGCAATCAGATGACAAAAAAATTGCACACAAAATCATTTTCCCAGTTTTCATGTTTGCTGTCCCATGACTCTTCCATCGGAAAATTTTTATAATCAAATGGCATGTCCCATGAAAACGGGGATGGACCAAAAACATAAAAGTACTTTTTAATCACCCAAGAGAAGACAAACTTCCGAAAAGCTATTCTCAATGGTTTCATGTAATGATTTGAAATATTAGAAAGAAGTGACAGAATCAGAAATCAGTTGTTCCTAACTTTACCCAAGAGATAAGTTCAAATGTCGGGAAAGGACAGGTCTATTGAAGTCATATATTCTTGAATTTTCATCTTGAAATATGTATTGAAATAAGAAACTGAGAGTGCACAAACTGAGAATAATATCTACCCAGAATTTCTGCCAATGAGAACACACATACGTAGCAAGTCATTCACAGGCTCCAGAATATGAATAATGAATTGGTGGCATATTTCTATGCCAAATTTGAGTACTAGATGTTCTAGGTTTAAAATAGCAATATGCTGTCTGAAGGGGAAAAAATAGTCTTAACTTACTTCTCATTAAGAGCTTGAAATACTGAGCACTAGTGGGCTAAATCAACTCTGACATTTAGCAACTCACTATGGAAAAAGAGAGTAAGAAGCCGAATGTTTCATTATTCATTTTACTTTAGTGAACTTTTGTATGTGGGTTCTCCACTGAAGCAGTAAGGAACCTAAAGTCGTATCTTCAATTCTCTATCTTTTAAAAATGAATTAACTTATTTGTACTTATTTGGCAGTGCAGGCTCTTTAGTTGTGGCATGTGGGATCTAGTTCCCTGACCAGGGATTGAACCCAGGCTCCCTGCACTGGGAGAATAAGTTTTAGCCACTGGACCACCAGGGAAGTCACCATATCTTTAGTTCTCAATGCAACAGGCCTCTGAAAAGATTCACACCAAGGTTTTGTTTATTTGCAAAGAAAAGTAAAATTTATAGAATCTGAAAACTAAAGAGAGAGTCAAACTACAGAAGGAGAAATATCACAAACCAGGTGAGCAGAAAAGAAAGAAAAATGGGGGCGGGGGAGACCAAGAGGTGGGAAATGGACTAGTTCTTAAATTACTGTGAAAACTCTTAAAATCATTTGAAAAATGTCACCATAATCACACAGCCCACCCCTTCCCTATCTTTAGCTTTTAGACACCGTGCTGCTATGAAATAAAGTCTACTTTGATATCTCATCACTTTGCTGTGGTACTTCCTAGGTCTTCTCCATTAGAGAAGGTGCCTTGTTATCCACGTTTATCTCCATCTGTTTAATGGCTGAATTTAGCAGAGATGGGCACAAGGATTGGCTGAGATATTGTGTATGGAAACACAGAGCCCACAGCTTCACAATATAATGTTTATAATTTCCAGGGCCTGTTCTTCCACTTCTCCACCTTGGGGAAAGCCAAGTGGAGAAGCCTAAAACCATTTGCCCTAACTGCCACCTGCTGGCCCCATAAAATAGTTTTAGAAGTCCTGGGCAGAACAGGGGCAGAGGAGGTGATACCTGTTAGGAGGGACAAGATGTTGAGGTCACAAGGGACCATTTCCTTTCTTTCTGTGCAAAAAGGGACAGGGTGCTACTAGACATGATGCTTCTAGATAGAAAAATATTTAAACAAAGAGTTGCAGCCTGATGTGTAATAACTGCTTTACCTACTTGCTAATGAAAAACTCGCTGACAATTCATTTCAGGGAGGTAACAGGTTTTGTGTTCACTGGAAGAAAATGTTCATGGGGCAATGTCATTTCCAGTGTTCCCATGGGTCACGTGCTCCCAAACTAAACCTCCATCTTAAATAGTGCGCTTTGGGTTGGAAAAATTTCCGTTGTTTCTGTTTGCTTTAGGGATGCACAACACTTTTTATTGTTACAGTACTGAGAGTTTTAAAAGATACATCTGTTTGATCTTTATCACAACTCTTAGAAATACCAGAATTTTCTCATCACTTCTACCCGGGAGCTCAACATAGCAAACTTGGCACATTATAAGTATTTAATGCATGTGAGCTAAGTCGCTTCAGTCTGACTCTTGGCACCCCTATAGACTGTAGGCTGCCAGGCTCCCCTGTCCCTGGGATTCTCCAGGCAAGAACATTGGAGTGGGTTGCCATTTCCTCCATGATAATGAAGATCATGCAACTAGCAAATGTCAATGTCAGAATTAAAACTTACCCCTTCTGACAGCTTGTAGCACTCTTTCCATTAAATTGAAGTCTAATGTCTGCTAGTAAGATTATTTCAAGCACTCATTCATTTGTCTACAGAGAGCAATGACAGAACTTCACAATGACATGTGCCACCCTTATTTGAATTCCACAATTCTGGTGGACTTCAGTGACTTTTCTATAAGACCCAGTTGGTTTAAGTGAATGTATCACATGAGCCTAATCCACTCAGGCTTGTAAACTTTATCATCTGAAATGGGAAGCTGGACTTAAAAAGCTTCCCACAGTAAGCTTTGATCTCAGATAGCTCTAAGAAAAGAGGGATTTATTTCCCAAAGGAGGAAATTAGTCCGTGAGGTTCCTGGGTTCTCAAGGGGGAGAATTCATTATGCTTCCTACACTCATATGAATCAACAAATCTCCCAATTTGCTTGCTTCATTCAGCCACTTGATTGTGATTAAGATCCTGAAATACTGAAGTGACTTTAGACACAGTAAAAAGATCACTCTGGACATTTTTGGGGGCAAATCTTTCATCACTTTTCTTTCCTGTCTCTTTCTTATGGTTCTAGTTTTTCTCTCATCTTCTTCCATTGACTCAGAATTTAGGTCTTGCAGAGCATTTAAGCAGACCTTTATGTTAATCATCTTATTTCCCTGTTAACGGAGCTGGTTACGGAAGTCGAGCTTGGAGAAGATCCCATGCTGGTCAAGAACGAAGCCGAGTCTAGATCCCAGTGCCCCTGCCTTCCTGGCCACTGGGTTCTGCATCTTATTTTTCTCTCTTTTCTATTTCTTTTCTCTCTTTGTGCATCGGGTCCCTCTTACTCAGAGAAAGCTGTTGCTTATTTTTTCTGTCACTTGGGTTGGTTAATAGTATCTCCGACCACCAGCCTCCTCTCCCTTACCTCCTTTAAATCCAGTAACTTCTCTTGCTCTCTCAAGGCTTCCTCAAGGCCTCTACGAACTGCGGTCACTAGAGGGCAACATGATCACACACAGCTGACACAGACAAGGCCGGCCTCAAGCAGGAGAAAGCAAGTGCAAACACACATACGTAACAGTGAATCAGATGTGCATCACTATTTACAAAAGCATGTCTGCTTACACAGGCTCTTTTCACCTCACCACGATATGGGGAGACAAGGTCAAGTATCACTGTCTCTGTCTTCAACAAAAGAAGGAAACCAAGGTTCAGAGGGACTGACATACCCAAGGTCACAGAAATAGCAAAATACATCCTCCTATTGAATGGCACATCCCAGAAAATGTTAGCATAAAACTTGAAAATGCATTTCTATTTCTCCAAGATTTCAACCTAAGAGTGGTCAGGTATTATATCTTTGAAATGTTGTCAAATGGAACCCCAGAGGTATTTCATATTATTAAAAGACAAAGTAGCAGCTATAGCTTACACACTAATTTCCAGTTACAGAGTTGTTTATCATTTTAAGGAAGTGGGTTTCTTTAAACATTTGAACATCTCTCTTTATTAATATCTTGCCCAGTAATCAGAAATCTGATTACTTTTCCCAGAATTGCCTGGTGTTTTCTAGTTATGCTTGTTTTTTCTTTAATACGATTTTTTTTCTTTTTACAAAATGAATGCATGCTATTTTGTCCCATTTTCTCCCATCTATGTGAAGTAAACAAAAGCAGATAACGCCAGAGTTTCCCATTATAAAATATCTGATCTTTGAGGGAAAGCCACTGTTTTCCTTCTCCCTGTGATTGACTGAGTACCTTCAACACACGCTGTTCTCAGACCTATGATGTGGCATGTTTGCTTGGTGTTGTCACTGGCAAAACAGAAAGAGCATCTATTTATAACAAGCAGGTCTGCAAAGCCTTGCTTTGTCTATTTCCTCCAGCCATTCTGAGTTTTCTATCTCCTCCTTTTGGACAGGGCAGTTCCCTCCAAGTGGGAGCCCCTGGGGCCTGGTAAAGGCAGACGAGAACCCTGTTTCCAGGGAGCCAGACAAAACCAGGGCCAGGTACGACCGTGGCAGAAACGATGGAGGGAAAGAAATAGGCTGTAGAAGGGATGGGGGCTAACCAAAGGTTTCCATTGCTAAGGGGTAAATGGTGAAATTCAAAATTTGAAAAGACGAGAGTCATGGGCGGCTGAACGGTTTTGAGAAAGATGGACTTGCTCTAATATGGCTGAAGGAGGCAGCAGGAAAAATAGGACTTAGAGGGGGTCAAAATGTCTTCATCCTTTCTGTTTCAAGAAGTCAGAGTTTGAAAGATTCATTTCACAAATGAAACCTTACATGTGATGATAATGCTCATAACACTTCTGCAGATTTTTATAAATTTTAATAGCTTTACAGTTACTCTTCCTCATCTCATTCCTAATAGGCTGGAATGGAAGGAGTTAAGAAACCAAAGGATTAAGTTCAAAAAAGCCTTGAAAAGCTCCTGTATATGTCTTCATTTTTATCTTTCTTCAAATACATTTTTACATAGAGCTGACACATTGCAATAACGTGAAGTCAGTAGCACTGGCTTTTATTTCCAGGCAAACCTTATAGGAGGCTCTTGTATGTAGATTCTATTGAAAAGACAAATACACTTAGGAATGTCTTCTTGTTTGTGGCTTGAAAACAGGGTGTGGGTATGTTTCCCTTGTAGACACACAATTTAACTGTGAAAATGTGAAGAGGATGCTCACCAAATGGGGAAAAAGGGCAAATGTATTTGGTAACAAAAATTTGAATGACAGGTACAGAACTGTAAATGTGAGGGTATGTACCCTCTAAATGTAGCAATACAATAAATATTGTAGAGAAGAGAACAAAAAAATATAAAAGTGTATGTTCAAATGTTTTTTCCTTTAAGACCGATTTCTTCAAATAATATGACCCCTTTCTTAGCAATGCTAACACAATAGAGAGATTCATGGACTCAACATTTAGCCTGCAAAGACCACAAAAACTAATCATGAATACCCAATAATCAGCACTCAATCAATGTGTATTGTAATCATAGCCTCATTTTTGTTCAGAGCAAACAAAACAAAACAGAGATTGTTATTTCCTAAGCATTTACTATTTTTACTGTGATTTACTGCCTAGAAACAACATGACACCAAAACTGTAATTATCTGCAGTTCTTGAATTAGAGATCATATCTCCAAGAATATCTACTTTTAGCTGAGGTGCTCCACTTCAACATTATTAAAGCTTGTATCCTATTATTATTATTGTTATTATTGCCATGATTCTGACCACGTGAGGCAAACACATTTAGAGACAACAAGATCTTCCAAAGGCAACTCTTGGTTCATATTTTCAATCCTCTACCCAGAGGTTAACCCTCTGTGGGAGCGGGGAGAAGGCAGCAGGTCTCATCGAGCCAGGTAAAGCCTTATTTCACCTACCACCCATGGAATGACAAAATGCATGCTAGCTAGACATCACACAACTGTCAGTCTCTAAGCAGCCACAGCTCATCCGAGAACCGCATCCCAGTTTTTGGCAGAAGCCACAATGCAGTGAACAATATAGAGAGAAGAAACATTCATTACCTTTATTTTTAAAAGTGGTTAACAAAAGCATTTCATTTCTTTTTTCATGCATCCAAAGAGGGTAGGTTACAACTCCGTGGGAGGGTTGGCTGCTGCGCTGCCCCCGTAGGCTAACACTCTTTTATAGATGTCTCATCTTTTTTTTTTTTTTTTTTCAAATCACGAATTGAGAATCTATTAAAATAAACTGTGCTTTTTCAGACTGTGATGAATTGCTTTTTTTTTTTTTTTTTTTGCCTTTGTGGTTCTTTATGGTGAAAACCCCCAGATTTCCAGCATCTAGAGCCAACCATGACTGGCTCCACCCCAGGGACGTCCTGGGATTCCCTCCCAGCTAGAAGCAGTGACGTCACGGGCCAGCATCTTCCCTGCGCTGGGTTGGAGCCGGGGAGGCCGGCGGAGGAGCTCCGGGAGGGGCGTGGCTGGGAGTTTCCAGGGAAACACTGCAGCAGATGGCCTGCCTGGCTGAGCAACACTCAAATCTGCAGCGCGGCTGATGGGAGGGCTATTTTTGGAAAATCTCTGCTCTCTCAGGTCCAGCTAGTTCTGCTATTTTTTTCCCCCTCTTTAATCAACGCTTTAATTTCTCCACGGCTTCTTTTATTTCTGGAAATGAGGTTTCTATTTTTATTACAAGGACACGATCCGAAGGATCCCCAGTCACTAACCCATCTTTACACTCTCTGTGCGCCTGCTTTTCTTCCTAGTTTCTCCCCATCTCTCTGACCCATCACATCACGCATTCTGTCAAGGTGGTCTGTGGAATACAAGGACAAATGTTGCTAAGGCAACAGGGTTGAAAACCCGTCTGCAGAAGCAGATGCTTTATAACCTGGGGTTTCCCTCATTTGCATTTAAAGGCTCCAGGGCAACAGCCTCAAAGCAAGCCAAGTCCTTGAAGCTAAAAATGAAAGAATTTTTTTTTTAAACTGTCATTTGATGTCATTGAACAGCTAGTGCTGCAAGGTTAAGTGCAGGGAAAATAATTCCCACTGCACGAGTAGGAGAGCTGACGCATTTAAGAGCACCTCCTAACTCCACACTTTCTCATCTTAAGCCCTGTGAGGAACTAGGAATCCCTTTGTCTCCCCCCCACCCCAGGATTGCCCTTCATAGCCTTCCCCAAGGTTAAACTTCTGGCAACCTGGGGTGTATCTCTCCTTGGTGATTTCATGATGATCTAGGAAGCTTTGCTGTGCCTTCGTCCCTGGCAACACTCAGATTTGAAGTGAGTGGGCAAATTCCATAGGCTAAGCGAAATTTACAAATTTTGGTACTATGTTTTGATTTTCTTATTTTTTCTTATTAATTTTTATTGGAGTACAGTTACTTTATAATATTGTGTTAGTTTCTGCTGCATAGCAAAGTGAATCAGCTTTTGTATACACAGGTACCCTCTTTTTTGGATTTCCTTCCCATATAGGTCACCAGAGAGTACTGAGGATACTCTCTGCTATACACTAGGTTCTCACTGGTCATCTATTTTATACCTAGGACTGTATATATGCCAATCTCAATCTCCCAGTTTATCCCACCCACCCTGCCCCTTTGGATCCACACGTTTGTTCTCTGCATTTGAGTTTCTGTTTCTGCCTTGCAAAGAAGTTCATCTGTGTCATTTTTCTTGATTCCAGATAAATGCATTAATGTAGGATATTTGTTTTTTTCTTTCTGACTGACTTCACTCCTTATGACAGTCTCTAGGTCTGACTTGGACAACCAGAAATACCTTTGGAGGATCTCATCACTGCATGTGACACAACCCAGATGTAATTTCAAGAACAGACGACAGTAACCAAGAAGCAGAAACTGTACTTTGCCCACTTCTTTACAAGAAGGATTGGACTGTAATCCTTTTAAATGAAACATATTAAGTATTTGACAGTGTATCGGCTCCATCATAAAGGGCTCCCAAATGTTTATGAACAGAACTGGAAAATAGATGTTTGTAACCCAGGCAAAAAGGCAGATTCATAAATGTTTTAACAATCACATGAACTGCAAACTGGATGATGCACGACTGTGAGGAGAGAAACATAAGAGCAAGAAATGTCAGAGTTTTTGACAAGAGGGCATCCTCTCTTGGTGGAATATTTCAGTAGGTTTCAGTAGGTTTTTAAATAGTTTTTTCCAATGACCTGCTTCTTTGTTCCTAAAAACAAAGATGCATATTTCTTTGTTTTCCTGCCAAAGCTCATAAAACTCCATCATATAAAGGATCAGATAAAGGAGAGAAGAGAGCTATTTTAGGTGTCAGAGATAGTGTTTATTCTCAGATGGCAACATTTTCTGACCTTCAGGACAATGAAGGTCAACTACAGCATCATGTAACTAACTTAGACATAAATTCCTAAATCACAACAAATACAAGTTTAAACACAATTAGAAATCATGACTTCTGTAAGATCCACCTAAGTTTAACAGATCTTCGAAATCCTATTGAATCATAGAAATCCTTCTGAATCACTTAACAGAAAAAGTTGTTACCTTGTTTACTCATATTACCAATTTTTTAACAAAAGAATCTGCCAGAAAGTATATACCCAGCGAATGTCTCCTGATTCTGAATCTGTCATTATCAAGGATGCTGACATGTACTCCTATTATAAGGACCTTGAACACCAAGGGGAGTCCTGCCCTTCTTCCCTGGAATAAGTGAAGAATGGTTATTGATTCTGTGCCCAAAGCAGCTGAGGCTGATTCTGCATCCTTTAACCTCTAAATATTGTCAAAGGCAGGCCTCAAATAATGCGCTACTTGATACACACAACCAAAAAGTGACTCACAGAAACGTGGCATTTAAAAGGACCATAATAGTCATCCGATTCAGCACCTTCATTTTACAGACAAGGACAGTGCAGGCCACAGGAAAAAAAAAAAAAAAAAAGCACGTGCTTCTCTGGAAGCCAGGGAAGGATAAGCATTACTAACTGTCATCTCTCATGGATGGAGAGAGGCAGGACTGGCTGCTCCATACCATACATCCTATGACTCTCGGGAGCCTCCCAATCTGAGCTAGGCTTGCCAGGGTGACCAAAGTCACCATCAATGTACAGAGCTCATCTGGGGTAGCTTCCTAAGTGGGTCTTGGACTGATGAACACACCCTCGGAGCTCCTCAGGCCCAATCTTCAAGTTCTTCTGATGCTGAGTGTTCATCCCTTCAACCATTTCAACCTGTTGTTCTCACCAGTTCTGGTTCTGTCCTATTGGGCCCAATTCAGTTTTTATACCCCTCACAGTCCCCTATATGTTTGGGTTCCCAAATACTCAACCAGAATTTGATTTCTCAAGTATCATCTTAATTACATCATTCTTTTGCTCAAGAACTTACATTAACTCCTTACTGTTGAAGACAATAGCCAGCAATTTTCAAACGTGGGTGAGGTATAGAGGAAAGATGAGTCCTGACTTCAACATGTACAGATTTTAACTAAGCATGTCTCTATTTTATTGTCTACAAAAGCTGTCATTCTATACATGCTGGATTTTTTTTTTTTTTTTTTTGAGGTGGAAGTAGGGATCATGTTACATGACTTTATGTAACTAGGATTCAGTTTAGAGACTGTTAAATGCTAAAGGTATACTTCTCTCATAGCTCAGTTGGTAAAGGATCCTCCTGCAATGCAGGAGAACCCAGTTCAATTCCTGGGTCAGGAAGATCCCCTGGAGCAGGGATAGGCTACCCACTCCAGTATTCTTGGGCTTCCCTTGTGGCTCATCTGGTAAAGAATCTGCCTGCAATGCAGGAGACCTGGGTTCGATCCCTGGTTTGGGAAGATCCCGTGGAGAAGGGAAAGGCTACCTACTCCAGTATTCTGGCCTGGAGAATCCCACAGTCCATGGGGTCGTAAAGAGTCAGACACAACTGAGTAACTTTCACTTTCACACTAGAATATAAACTGCATGAGAGCAGGATCATTGCCTATGTTGTCCAATTATGTAGTATGGATGTTTAGATCACTGCTCGACACAGTGTAAGTACTCAGTAAGTATTTCTAGACCTGTAGGTTGAGTTAAAAGAATAAATGAATAAATCAATAAATATGGGAAAGTTTTTGGCACAGAGGCATTCTTCATTATTGACAATTTCTCCCATCTTCCCATCTGGTTTCTTCCTACGAGTAGTTTAAAAATAGCTAAGCTTTTTCATTCATTTCTTTAAAATAAGAGTATTATAATAAGAGCATCCTATTCACTAAAGGATAGAAATTACAGTATCAACTACAGTTTCAAGTAGTTCTTGGCTTTCTTTATTTGAAATAATTTCTGTTAGCTAGACCAAAGGCATCTAAGAACATCACTGAAAAATATTTTAATAAGTTATATGCAGTGTTTTCTTGGTGAGTGCTAATGTTACAACTTCACACACATTGGTAGGATTTTTTGAACTAAATAGTTACAGATTTAGCCAAGACAACTAAGCTCCCCGAATCCTAGTTTTTCTCATCTACTTATATTTTGTCAGCTCAATAAATTAAGATATTTATGGTACTATAATTTAGTCCAAAGGCCTTGAAAGACTCATGATCACAAGCCTAGTTAGTGACACAGGCAATCCTTGAATACAGATAGTTCTCTTATAGTAGATCTTGTGTTCACCAAAGTATTAAGAATAACTGGGTCAACTTATCAAAAGGAATGAAATTGGGTCATTTGTAGAGAAGTGGAAGGACCTGGAGACTGTCATACAGAGTGAAGTAAGTCAGAAAGAGAAAAATATCATATATTAGTGCTTACAGGTGGAATCTGCAACAACAGGAGAGATGATCTTATTTGCAAAACAAGACATAGAGACAGAGATATGGAGAACAGATAATACCGAAGGGGGAGTGGGGAGGAATTGGGAGACTGAGAATGACGCATATATATTACTGATACTATGAATAAAATAGACAACTAATGAGAACCAAGTGTATAGCAGAGAACTGCTTAATGTGCTGTGGGGACCTAAGTGGGAAGGAAATCCAAATAAGAGGGGATGTCTGTATATGTGTTACTAATTCATTTTTCTGTAGAGCAGAAATAAATACAACATTGTAAAGCAACTATACTCCAATAAAAATTAATTTTTTAAAAAAGGAATAACTAATTGAGTATAGCATATTAGCTATAACTCAAAAGACAGCCATGGTTGACCCCATACTTTTCCAGTTACATATATAAACAAGAATAATACTGCAGAACTAAGAGCTCCACACATTATCTTGTTTGAGCAGTGCTTACATCTGTGAAATACTGTGTGATTTTTGAAGAGCTAATCTTATGATAAAAGGTAGTTCCATATAAAGATATTGCTATAAGAAGCTGTGTTCTTAAAAAGAAGGAAACGGAGATCTTGGAGAACACCAAGTATCAAAAGGTTCAGAAAAATTCAGAAATCCTGAAACAGAAAAGTGACTTTTTGAGCCCAGCAGACTGGTGAAGCTGAAATCTGAAACTTAAAAAGGTGCTCAGAGATGAGATGTCTAGCAAAATTCTTGGCAAACTCTAAAATACTCCACCTACATTGTCTGTGGTGCCATCTAGGAAGTGGTCATTTAAACAATGTCAGAAGCTTCTTTTCTTGAAGACTCTTCAGCGCCTCTAATGAGCTAGCTCATATAGTGAACCTCTACTGATGAAGGAGAGGTTGAGATTCAGACTCCATCACTCAGTACTGTGTGACCTTGGTGAAAGTGCTTAACCTCTCTGAGCCACAGTTTCTACATGTGTAAGATCCCATTAGCTTCCTCACAGGTGTGGCAATTTAATGAGCTGAGGTACATAAAACACTAGTGGGGCGTCTGGCAAATAGCAGATGTTCAATGGTATAAACTGTATTCTCAGGAGAGTCACAGAAGCATTAATGACCAGAATCTGTTCCGACTTGTCAGTTGCCAGTCTACACTGATTGTTAACACATTATTGACCTGCAGATTTCTGCAGAACCTAATGCCTGTGTAAGTGAGTGCTGTTATGTGAGTGATACTGCAACACTCCAGTCAACATCGTTCAGGTAACAAAAGATGTATTAATATGTTTCTGTTCAATAAGTTGTTAAAATAGGTGAATATCATTCTGAGTTACAGTTAGAGCCAGCAGTGAGTGACCTTTTGCAACCACATAGTTATTTTTGCTGAGTTTCACACAACTAGTGTTCTGAAGAAGATATTTGTGAAATGCTACCTTATACTATTATATGATGTTATAACTTATTCCTAAGGTAAGGTTGTCAGATTTAGCCCAGTAAAATATGAGCTTCAGATAAACAATATATACTTTTTAGTAAATATAAATAAGCATGGGATATAATTATGTTAAAAATTACTCATTGTTTATCTGAAATTCCAATTTGACTGGGTGTCTTATATTTTTATCCAGCAACCTTACCCTAAAAGAAAACCTCAAGTTCATTTAAAATACCTACCAGGAAGATTTGGTGGTGGAGAAAGGGAATAGGGCCTTAGGGCCAAACAAATATGTCCCTAAATGGATCATTTCCACAGCACTTGTCCCATTCTGTCTGCTTTTCTATGTAACCTTTTAGCTGTTAGCCTCGCTGCTCTACAAGTTACAGGAGCAGTGGGGACTGATTCATTTTATTTCCTACCTGGTGCTTGGAACACCAAAAGTATTCAGCAGGTTTGTCTTATTCTGTTTTGGTTTCTGGGAATGAAACACAACCACTGCTTTCCTGACTTATGCTTAGAAGTTGGTTTAAAAACATATTTTTCACAGAAAATTTAAAGAAAGCAAAGATGTAAACAGGGGGGGAAAGTCATTCTAATGCTACTATTCAAAGAAAAGCAATATTAATATTTGTATAGTCCACCAGTCAGATAAGAATGAAATCATTTTTCTATAGCATGATTTTAATGGATATATAATATCTATGTAACCAGTTTTCACTGTTGATTCCAGTGTTAACCTATTGCAAATGATGGGATAAACATGCTTATGTAACATGCCCCTTACCCCACCCACCCCAAGGTACCAAACCCAAACGGCTTTATTACCACTTTTCCTAAACTCTCAAGAGCTGATAGTAACTCCTGTACTTAAACTGTTCCAGACTTTAGATGATGACACCTCCCAATTCATTTTTAAAAACCAACAAACCTGGATACCACTCAAGGTACAATTCAGATTTAAAATAATCTCAACTATGAATGCAGAAGAATTCTAAATAAAATTAGCAAATTAAATATAACTATGTGGTCAAAGAATCAAATAAGAAACAATAAGGCTTATTTCAAGAATAAGTTGATTCCAACTAGGGACTAGATTTATTGTTCCTACTAGCTCTCAACTTAAACAGATCAAAGAAAAAAAACATAAAATTCATTTAATAAAACTCCAAATTCAGTCCTATAACAATCCTTATTGAGGAGTTCAATAAAACCTGTTTTCTATAATAAAGTATAACCAGGGAAGCCTTTGGCAAACATTAAACTGGCAGTGTCCAATATGCTAGCTACCAGCCACATGTGGCTATTTAAAGTTAAAATAAATTAAAATTATGTAAAGTTAAAAGTTTCCTTCTTTAGTCATTCTAGCCACATTCCAAGTGTTCAGTATAACGAGTGACCCAGAGTAACACACTGGGGAGCTCAGATAGGAAGTATTTCTATCAATGTGACAACTTCTCTTGGATGGTGCTGTTACAGAAAACTCCAGAGCAGATTCCCAGGTATACATACATGGAGTTGTAAACATTTAATAAGAGCTAACTTTAATGAGGGCTCCTAAAATATCAAGAGCCGTTTTAAGTGTCTAACATGTTCATATTATCTTATTTAATCCTCATAAAGTTTAATTTATTAATTATTATTACTTTTTCCATTTTACAGCTCTGAAATCTGTATAACAGTAGTATCTTAAATACATCACAGGTTGCATACTTTTTTCCAGTGGAAGATCTGGGATGCACATCCAGGAAGTCTGACTCTAGCAGTACTCTGCTTTTAATTGTGAAGCTACCTAGAAGCTCCGTGTTAAAGGTGGCAATACAACTGAATGGGAAAATACAAAATGCTCACTAAATTGTTTTATGGCAAATGGCTATCCATTTGAGAAAAAAAATTAATGAGGTATGTACTTTACATGACTTCAATATATAGTTGCAAATATATAAATGGGAAAATATAATCAGAAACTAATATAAAAACCCTAGGAGAAAACACAGCATTCTCACACTTTTGGAGACAGTCTAAGATAAAAGCAGTCCTTAAAGGAAACAAAAAACTCAGAACCTTTAAAGAAAGATACTGAACAGCTTAAGAACATACGAATTAAAAGCATCAGTTGTGATGAAAGAAACTATAATCAACCTTAAAAGACAGCAATAAGGTGGTGGAAAATATTTGAAACACAAATATTAACTTTCATAAAGAGGTTGCATAAGTTTGTTAGAAAAAGACAAACAGTCCTGTAAAAAAGAGGCCAAGGATATGGGCAAATATCTCTCTGAAGAAGAACTACAAATGACCAATAAAAATGTGAAAAGATGTTCAAACTCACTGATAGCCAGAGAAATGCAAAACTAAACAAGACACCGTAATTCACTTATTAGGTTGGACAATCTTCAAAGGGTGATTATATACATTATTACAGTATGGGTGCATTGAACTCCTTGTAAATCACTGGCAGCTATGTAACTTGATGTGCACTCAAGAGGATAATGTCTATCAGATTTTAAAATGAGGACATTTTTGGTCTAGCAATTCTACTTTGGGGGATCTAACCCATGTCATGGAGATTTTCACACAACAGATATTCTCTGCATGGCAATACTGTTAATAAAATGAAAAAACTATAAACAACCTCAATGCCTATCAATTATTATGATTCAATAAACCACACTTTATCCACACCATGACATAACGTGCATTCCTTTTAGAAGAATGAAATGCACGTCCTTGACATTTGGAACGGTTTCTAAGATATATTATTTATGTGAAAAAGCAAAACAAAACAAGACTCTTCACTTAGCCTTCCAATTTATCTGTGCTTAAAGTTGGCAACAAGAAGGGCTGTAAGAATGTAGACCAAAATGCTAACAAGGATGTCTTAGGAGAAATGCAATTTGGGAGAAGATTACAAGAGGAAAAAAAGAAAACTCAAGCTTTCTTTTTACTTATTATACTTTGTTGTTGTTTAATTGCTAAGTCGGGTCCAACTCTTTGCAGCCCCATAGACTGCCTGCCAGTCTCCTCTGTCCATGGAGTGGGCTGCCAATTTCCCTTTTCCAGGGGATCTTCCTGATCCAGGGATCGAACCGGTGCCTCCTACATGGTAGGCAGACTCTTTACCACTGAGCCATCAGGGAAACCATTTATTGTACTTAAGGATTAATGTAATGTCTTGTAAACAGGATGCATTAATATTGTAATCAACCAAATAAAAAACAGGGGAAAAGAAACCTACAACAAATGTACTTGGTAACTGGTGCCTACTATGTATGTACTAGCTTTTCTCATCCAATTCCTCTTCATCCTTTCTCTGGACAGGTTATCAATCTATGAGCTGAGAGAAGAGAAAGAATTATCATATGAATGGCATGTCCTGGGCTGCTGCTATAGCTAAGATACAGCTGCAATCCACAGATACCAGTGACTGAGACACTCTCTACAAACAGGATCTTGTAAATTTCTCCAGTAGTTTTTTATCAAATCCTAGGAGTGGCCACTACTACAGCACCTAAATGAGGTGGTCTGCAGACCTGGAGGAAGAAAAATCAGTTGGTGTGTGTGCTTTCAGCTACTGTGGTTCTTTAGTGATGATAAAGTTCATCTTTTCTTAAAGGTCTCAGATCTGGCTGCAGTGTGCTGTTAGACAATTCCAGATTCCAAAAGTAGTTTTGTCCAGCAGAGGGTTAAGGGAAGAGACATCTTATAAAAGTGATTTTCACAGTGTGATGCAGAGATTCCTGATGGATCCCAAGAGCTTCTCAGGGGGTCTGTGAGGTCAATACTATTTTCATGGCAATACTAAGATGTTATCTACCTGTTTCGCTCTCATTCTTAGACAAATCTACAGTGGAATTTTCCTGCAGCTATAGGACATGCAGTGATATCATTGCTCTGGTGACTAATGGAAATATATACTTGGGTATTCTTCGGCATTAGACTTTTCTCAATGTCAATTTCTAATATGAAAAAACAATAACAGAACCCGCTGCCCCCCCCCCCCCCATAAAACTCTTTGGCATCCAGGAGCATAAAGGAATTCTGAAACCAAAATGTTAAGTATTCCTGTTTTATAATATCCTTACAATTAGGATACATTCTGCCTTCATTCATAATTTCTTTAGTGACAAATCCTTACAAAATACTTCCTAATCGTTGTTTATCATGTTCTGTAGGAACCATGTGAAGAACTTCTTTAACAACATCAAAATCTGAAGAACTAAAAAACCATAACCTCAAAATTGAGAAGGACTCACTCACTCCCTCAGCAGGTTTAACCCCAGTTTACTTCCTGCCCCAGATAATAGCCATGGGACCCAGAACACAAAGGTGGCTACCTTGCCTGACTTCCATGTGCTTCTTCTCACTCATCAAATATATGAAACTTTCACTGAAATGCATGAAATTTATCACCAAGCCTCCCCTTTCCTCAGGTAACAACACCAAAAGAAGAAAGAAATTCACTTGAGGGTGATCTCTAAGTAGATAATGTTTTGCTCTTTTAATAAAAGCACATGCATTTTATTTTTCAAAATAACCTTCTTTCAATAGGTTTCCTTATATTATAATTTGAAAAAACATAGCAAAATGGAGCTATACACTTTTAATGGGTGAATTTTATGGTATGAGGAGTCTATCAATAAAGCTGCTAAAAACCAGTGAGATAGATTTTTCTTTGCTATTTTATTTATCCATCTTTTCAATTTAATAGTAGCATTTCTGTCTTGTAACAAAAATAATAGTGATGATTTATGGAACATATGTTTTGTTAGGCATTCATCATTAAAATGGTCTATATAAAGGAACTCATTTAATGCAAACAACATCCTTAGGAAAAAGACATCATCAGGATCCAGATATTTCAGATGAGGAGACTAAGTAGAAAAGTTAAAGAATTTCCTGAAATTACTAATTAGTAAAAAGCAGCAATGGGATCCAAACCCAGACCTTAATTGTGACATCCATGATCTTGACATGATTCTGCATTTATTTAGCACCACTTCTCAGGGTAACTTATGCTGTGCGGACTTGTGAAGGAAAACTCAGACAATACTGAAAGACATTTATAAGAAAACAAAAAAATGTCAAAACCTACAGCTTTGTAAAATCATCATTCTTTGAGGGGTATTCATATTATACCTTATTATGTTATACATTATATATGACAATTATATATAAAATCATAGTGTACTCAAATTTCCTCAGGTTAAGACTGTATGTATTTTCACTTAACACTGCATTTTTCTGTATTTCTCATGTTTTTACCATTCTCTTTTCTTGTGCATTTAGGCTGTTCCCAATTCTTCCTTATTATAAATGCAACCACCATGAACATCTATAAACACAATTTTTTACTGCCTCTCTGATGATATTACTTAGGCTAGATTATTTTATGGAATAACTCTATTTTCATAGTCAAACAGTTAAAAAAATTAAACTACTGTCTACACCCACCAGCAATGTTTGAGAGTGCCAATTTCCTTACAACCTTGATTACACTGAACAGTTTTATTCCATCTGCCAATATGATAAGTGAAAAATGATTTCTTAATGGTTTCATCTATTTCTAATGTAGTTAAGAAATCAAACCCAATAGGGTCATTTAAGAATTACTCAACAAGCACATGTAGACATTAGACAGAGACCCAGGCATGCCTTTTCTTGTGCATTAACTACGCTGTGAAAAATCATGTCTCATTTCCTGATCCATCTGCTTGTCTTCCATTAGGTCAACCCCAGTCCCCTAACACACGAGGATGGTACTGTGTGGGCAAATCAAGATGATTTTCTTTCCCATAAAAGAAGGGAGAATGTCTGCTATTTAAAGAGGTATAATTAAGTAGGAAGCGTTGCAGTAATGTGAGGAGTGAAAAATTTTTATTCTAATGGGCAGGAGAAGCGAGGTTCTCACCACTGAAAGCCTGTTCACCATGAAAGATTGGCCTATAAACCATGCCCCTGCTGCGCTGAGTCAAACAGTCAGATATTTTTAACTTGGACTTTGTTTTTTCAAACTGCCTAATTGGATTTTTTAAATCTGTCATTAGACAGAAATAGCAAACTGGCACTACAGGAAGGCTCCCCATTTACTAGTAGGAAGTTTCCATAGCTGTGCTAGATGTAATCACATTTCATTCATAAAGAGTAGCTAAAAACGAAGAAAGAAATGGATTCTTTTTTTTTCCCCCATGGAACTAGCAAGAACAGGGGAGTAGCTTCGGACTGGGCAGAGGTATCAGACAAAGTAGAGAGGGAGCTGCTTTGCTACAACTGAAGTAAATAAAATTCTTGGGGAAAGAAAAAAGGTTTTAAGCCTTGGTATTTAAACATCTCCTAAAGTCTGGAAATATGTGTTTTGCGTTTCCTGTCATTTTTTGTAATGATACGAGTATTACATTTTTGTAATATTAGTATTGCAATTTTGTTATAAGACACTGGAAAACAGTAATAAAAAAAATACTTTAAATTACCTGTAATTGCTTGTCTTAGAGACCATCAGGTTTTAATGGATTTCTTCCTCCAATAAGTGTTCTATATATTTTAAAATACAAAATGTCATTTTCCACTCTTTGACAACTAGGTATTAAATAAAAAAGGGGAACACAGTAGTATTCATAACACTGAAAAAAGCACTGAAATAAGCGATGCATGCTAAGTCGCTTCGGTCATGACTCTGCAACTCTAGGGAGTATCACCCGCCAGTCTCCTCTGGCCGTGAGATTCGCCAGGCAAGAATACTGCAGCGGGTTGCCACACCCTCCTCCAGGGGATCTTCCCAACTCTGGGATGGAACCGGGTCTCTTATTTCTCCTGCAGAGGAAGATCTGGCAAGCAGATTCGTTACCACTAGTACCACCTGGGAAGCTGATGAAATAAGCAGTATGCAATAACTAATAGAAAAGATGGATTATGGTAGAAGCCTGGATTCCAACATTTTAGCCAGGCATAGTTTTCCTTTCCAAATAATTAAGATAATGATTCTGGTCAGGGAGAAGTATTGTCTTGATAGTAATAAAAATACCAATTGGCTACAGAGAAGGCAGTTGCCAACATTCAGAAAAAAACCAAAGGTATCTTCAGTCTTCTTTAGATAGTTAAGACCTACAGTTTTAAAAACAAAGCATTTAAACAATTGGGGGGAACTTACAAAGATACTTGGCCCTTGATAATCAATAATGTCCATTTCCCCTTCCGTGTACCCCTTTAATACAATGGGTATCTAATTTTTTAAAAAAGTTTTTTGATGTGGGCCCTTTGTAAAGTCTTTATTGAATTCATTACAACACTGTTTCTGTTTTACGTTTCGGTGTTTTGGCCACAAGGCATGTGGGATCTAAGCTCCCTAACCAGCGATCCAACCTGCATCCCCTGCATTGAAAGGCAAAGTACCACTGGGCCACCAGGGAAGCCCCTGTGTATTCAACGACTATCAGACTTGGCTATGTATCCTCCACAGCTTCACAAGAGCCATTAAAGCCTGGAGGATCACTGGATAGTGCAGGATACTCCATGACACTCTGAGATACTGTTGGGGCACACACAGAGAACTCTGCTACCAGGAGGTACATCACAAAGTGCTTTTCCATCACTTCTCAATAAGACTGGCTCTAATTATTTTAAAAGCGCCTTTAGGTTCCACACATCAGAGATGTCATACGATATTTCTCCTTCTCTGTCCAACTTACAGGATAGGGGGAAGTGATAGCTGGGGAGTATGGGGTGGACATGTACATGCTGCTGTTTTTAAATGGAAAGCCAACAGGACCCACTGCATAGCATAGAGAACGCTGCTCTGTGTTACGTGGCAATCCAGATGGGAGGGGAATTTGGGGGAGAATGGATCCGTGTACACACATGGCTGAGTCCCGTTGCTGTTGACCTGCAACTATCACAACATTATTTTTTTAATATTTAATTAATTATTTGGCTGTGCTGGATCTTAGTCGCAGCACAAGGACCTTCTATTTTCATTGTGGCGTGCGAGATCTTTAGTTGCAGTACACAAACTCTTAGTAGCGGCCTGTGGGATCTAGTTCCCTGACCAGGAATCGACCTCGGGCCCCCTGCATTGGGAGCATGGAGTCTTAGCCACTGGACCACCAGGGAAGTCCCTATCATACCATTATTAATTGGCTATATCCCAATGCAAAATAAAAAGCTTAAAAAATATTTATAAACAACAACAACAAAAACACCTTGAGTACTAACCTTTTGGCATTGGATTTAGTTTGTGCGTTTTATGTTTGTTTCTTTCCTGAAACCTTGGAGATTGACCACGGCCTTAACAAACTCGATCCCGAAATACTCACTTGCCAAGCCAACAGTCGACGTTTTCAACAATCTTCAACCACAGATATTCTTGCCTTCCTAACGAAAAGTAAAGAGGGTGAATTACACTACTAGGCAAGTGCCCGATTTTTCTAAAGGACCATCTAAAGCAGAAAATGCCTCTGAGTATGTTCCTTTCCTCTCTACAGCGCACCAACAGTCATGCTGCTTTTTGCCAAGGTGATGGAGCTAAAGAACAGGATTTGGGTAAATACCGTTGTATTTGATTTCTCATTCAGAAACTCATTTTTATTTCACCTTAAGTTCTCTGTGAAGCATTTATAACCACAAATCTTTTATCAAATTATAGTTCTGCCTTGATTGCTGAGGACCTAGCTAAGCCTCACCCAGGCTCTTGAGCCATGGAACAATGAGGTAATACTTGCGTGCTGCTTTCGGGTGCTAAGTTTATGGTAATATCGTTATACAGCACTAATTGGTAGATACTCAGTGCAACATATTACTAATAAAGGCATTATCTTCCAGTAGAAAGAATTACAGTTTTGCCCTCCAGGTGGTAATTATATATGGTCAGAGAAAAAAAAAAAATGAGTGTTGAAATCCTATTTCTAGTCACTGGGTGATGTTCTTCTCATCTACTCTTTCTAATATCCTCTACAATTCCATTCCATCAAGATTTATTGGATCATTTGTACTGGCCACTTTTGATTACATAAGTAATAAAGAATCAATGCAGGAATATTTGTAAAGAAAGATAAAAAGAAAATAAAAATAATTTTTTATTGCACTGAAGATACTCTTTACATTGTAATGTACTTCCTTCCAGTATGTTTCTAAGCAACTAAGCTATTAGTAATGCTATTTACAATATACCATGTGTAAATTCTCAAGTGTCCTACAAAGTGGCATTTAAAGATAGCAAAGTATTTAATTTATTTATGTACCACAAATTAATTCATTCATTTTATATTTGTTTCCATGTTTTTTCAATGATAAAACTATCAATTTGGTGATCATCCTTACAGATGTAATTGAACACACTTCTGATTAAGAAAGTCATTCTTTAAAAAAAAGTATGTTTGCTGGTATGAAATATTTAAGTTTCTAAATGAGAAACATCAAATACTTTGCAAAATATTCATGAGATAGAACACACAAATGTGATGATCATTTCACAAAATATACAAATATCAAATTGATGTGTGTTATACCTGAAAATAATATAGCAATTTAAAAACTTAAAGACAAACAAAAATACCTTGAAGGGCCCTCAATCCTTTCCACAAAGTGGAAAGATGGACAAAGATCATTTTACCCCAATCTTCCATATTATAAATAAAAAATAATTTTAAAAATGTCTGATAGGAGTCTTCTTCTTTGCTTTCATTCCAGCTGATTGCATTTTGCTCATCCAGACCACAACCATGAGAAACTTACACTCTATTACAAGCTGATTGACGTACAGCAAATAAAACCTTTTTCAAACTTGAGAGTTTTATATGGGAAATAAGTCTCTGAAAATATTCCATAAATATTTCTCATTAATCAAACAGAACTGTAGTAAGACTGCAGGCATCAGTCTTGCTACTCTGAAATCCAGGTGGATTTCTTCAGGTCTCTTCAACTGATGCTATAGGTTGGGTTGGAATCACTTGGATGATCAAGACACAAATTGTGAATATAAACCATTGAATTTGATGTAATGACAAATCCAGACATCATCCTTTTTTTTTTTTTAAACTTTTTATTTTGTATTGGGATATAGTCAATTAACAATGTTGTGACAGATTCAGGTGAACAGTGAAGGGACTCAGCCATACATATCCATGTATCCATTCTCCCCCAAACTCCCCTCCCATCCAGGCTGCCACGTGACATTGAGCAGTGTTCCCTGTCCTATACAGTAGGTCTTTGTTGGTTATCAATTTTAAATACAGCAGTATGTACATTAGACATCATCCTTTTCTATGGTCTATTTAAATTAGGTAAAATTGGAAACAGCCCCCCCAGCCAATGTTTATGGTGTTACTTAATTAGTCATTGTTAATTTACAGGACTCAGATTTTAGGTGTTAACACAGATATTTAGAAGCACTAATTCTCACAACAATGGGACTTGAAAAGGCAATAGACCATTTCATGTGAAAGCAATTTCCTCATCATCAGAGAGATTCAACTCACCTATTAGGGATATAATTTAGGCTTCAGAGAGAGGACTGGAATACATGATCATCAAATTCCTTTGACTCTGATTCTGTGGAATTGCATAGGAAAGGCAACGGTTTTAAACTGCATTACAGTTTTCATTTTAAAACAGGCAATTTTGGTCTATCTGGAGCTTCAAACAGCAGAACCTGGGACCTGCCATGGGGATTATAATGGTTCAGGCTGGATAATGGTTACATACAATGCACGGACCATACACTTCAATGAGATATGGCCCCACACCTGTTATAATGGTTATTATCAAAAAGAAGAAATAGAACAAACGTTGACAGGGATATGGAGAAAAGGGAATAACTGTGCTCTGTTGGTGAAAATACAAATTGTACAGATATTGTGGAAAACAGTATGAGGGTTCCTCAAAAAATTCAAAAGAGAACTACCATATAATTCAGCAATTGTACTTTTGGGTATATATTCAAAGAAAATAAGAACACTCACTCTATTGAAATGCAACTAAAGGGACAATAGAAAGTAAAAGTCAAAATTGATTATAAACTGACAAGGACAAATGAAACAACAGGAAAGGTAACAATGGATAAGAATTTTAACAAAGTAACAGGCATCTGAGTGGCAGTTTATTAACTAAAATAGAGACAGCCTCAAACCTGAAGCCAGCAGACAGACATGTGGACAAGGTCCAAGCAAGTTTGGCTGAAAAATATCCAGGAAAGGCTCAGGGCCTAGTTTCAAAGTTTTAATACTTCTTTAGGAAAGCAACATGGTTTAGGGGGAAGAACATGGACTTAAAAGTAAGAGTTCTCTGTCATTAATGAATTACAAGTTGCTAAACTAAATTAGGGTGTTGGTTCCCTTGCCAGTCAAGTGGATAGAATCTTGCCCTCAGAATATTTATGGAAAAATCAAATGACTTGTAAAATCAGAAAATAGATACACAGTAAATGTTTCATCTTGTTCTTTCTTTCAACTTTATCTAAATTTCTAGATGCTGAAGAAAGATCCTTTAGGAAAACATGACATTCTCAGGCAACTGCAGTGTTAAATGTCACCCCAAGGGCAGTTAACTAATCTTGATTAGAAAGCAGTGCCCTTCAGTAAGAACAGGATGATGAAGCAATGGTCTTGCCAGAGAGCTAAAATACAAGTATTGTTCAACCTGCCAAAATATTGCCCAGATCCTCATGTAATATTTGACCCAGGAATACTCATTCACCCTCAGGAGACTCCTGGAGGGTGGGCAGGTGGCTGGGTGTAGGTGTATACACACATGCGTGCACTCGGAGATCTCAAAGTGCAGGGAAAATGTTCTCAGATGTGACAATGTGTGGATCACTTCCTGTGGCCAAGCACTAAGACAAGCATTTACAACCTTCTGCTCAAATGTCAGGGGACTCTACAAGTACCAAAAATACCAAAAGAAGAAATTAAGGGAAAGAGAAAATGATTTAAGAAACATCAAATACTAGGAAAGAAGTCTTCTAAGACTTGAATCTGCCCCTGGACCCATTTTCAGTTCCCTGAGCTGAAATAACTGGCCCAAACTTATACAATAAGCTAGTAATATATGTATTCCAGATGTTTATGGTGGAAGGTCAAAACTGGAAGGAGCCTTAGAGATGATCTGGTCCAGGCTTTCACATTCTAAGTAAAGAAAGTGAGCCTTCAGAAGTGATGAACTATTCCCATGGCAAAGAGTTGGACAAAGTCTGGGACACGTGTGTCCGAGGCTGGCTCCATGGGTGAAGACAATACTACTAAGCCAGTTACGGAGTCCGTCTCTAACAGAGGCTGTGATGGCAATGGATGCAAAGCTGAGGCAGACTCCAGGAAGTGAAGATAGAGAGATGACAGAACAGATCCTCTGGTCCTTGTGTGTGAGCAGCAGAATCAGCAGAAGGCTGAGACAGACTTTTCCCTCAGAGTTACAGTGGTCTGATAACACACCTGGTGGAAAACCAACTGCAGAAACACGCAATCTAGCGATCCCATCCCCCAAAAACTCAGGGGAGCAAGCAGACTCAGTGTCAGAAAAGATGCACCTGAGCCCTCTGTTCCTAGGCCTCTCTGCCGGCGCCGTGTCTACTTCTGCCAGCCCCAGACTGACTCAGGGTATGAACTCACTAGATGAACGGAGCCACCTCGCTTTCTCATCCTCTTTATTTATCTTTTCTACTCACCATCAGCCCTGAGTGTAAAGTTCTAGGCATAGGTGATGAAGTGAAGTGAAGTCGCTCAGTCGTGTCCGACTCTTTGCGACTCCATGGACTGTAGCCTACCAGGCTCCTCTGTCCACGGGATTTTCCAGGCAAGAGTACTGGAGTGGGCTGCCATTTCCTTCTCCAGGAGATCTTTCTGACCCAGGGATCGAACCGGGGTCTCCCACATTGCAGGCAGACGCTTTACCCTCTGAGCCACTAGGGAAGTCCCCACAGGTGATGAAAGTTTCCTTCTATCAGAGAGCCTTCTTTGGTGAACGCGAGAGGGCCCACAGATGACATCGCTTCATGCCCACTTTCCCATCGGCCTGTAGCCACATGTCTGAGTGACTGCTTCTGTCCTCCCCCTGTGACTGCTCGGGGACGGGGCGCTCCTTGGGCCGCTGGTCCCATCTCATTCATCATAGCTGCCCAGAGCGCAGTCAATACAAGACTCACAGTAGCACCCAAAAGTTTGTTTAATGAACTGAAAGAATACAGACAGATAACGTCCATCCAAAGCATGCACACATACCCACTATACACACAGACACACATACACACACACACACACATAATGTATATATGTATAATCATGTATAATATATAGTATGCATAGATACATAATAATATATAATATATAATGTGTGTGTATGTGTATATATATATTCATCCTCTCCTCTCTGGGGTCCCAAGAATACCAGGCATGGTTTTTATTGCACATTCTTTGTCCAGGCACTCGCATAGTAACTTAAGCTGTTCTATGATCCCCTGACCTTAACTGACAGTTTTAAGACTAAATCAACTACTTCACCTGGCATATTTTTGGTAAATATATTACCCGATTCCTTAACTTGTAAAACGTGGTCTTTGAGTTCTGTCTTAGGATTTATTTCAAGGTCATAATTATTACTCTCAATGACTGAGCTTGGTCAGTGGTACACTCAGAGACTGTGGTGGTTTTGGATTTTGGAGGCTCTCTGTATTCAGACATAATGGCCTAACATTGTCATGCTTTTTTCCTGTCTTCACTTCCTCTTAATAGATTTTCTGATTCCTGTCCTCAGCTTTTAATGTGAATTGGTAAACCAAACAGTTCAACAGACTAGAATTATGTCACGTACAAACAGGCTTTGATTAAGAGCCAGAACACATAAGCATTCAAGGTGACCTATTTTAACCACATATGGGGTTTTGATAACTACTTCTTGCTTCCGTACTAGATAACCCCAGTACCCAGAAGGAGCGTCTCCAAGTCCAAGGTGTTACTGAAAATGCTATAATAACATTGATAATAACAGTGCCAGTGATGAAACACCTTCCACTTTAATCATATTAAATAATTTATACATTGGTAAACCAATCCTCCTAAGTACTTCTTAGGAAGAGGCTACGCTTACTGAGAAACTGGTGGTGTTATCAGACCACTTGGAAACTTTTTTTATTACAAATTTATTTAATGGGTGTGGTTTTCTTCCGGGAGCAACTTCTATACTTGCAATAGTGTCTGTAGGAAATCATCCAGCTGTTCTTGTTTTGTTCTGCTTTTCAGTGGAGTGTATGAAGCAGGGTCCACTACAGGAAGTGGCTGCTTTAAAAACGGTTCCCAAATAGTGAAGTGCTTTAGGACAACGTTTTCCACGGCTCTTACTTTTGACATGCTTTGGAGTAAAGGCTACATGTACTGTTTTCACCTTTTCCAAATATTAAACAAGGCAATGAAGAAGAAATTCCATGGGTGTGATGGCTGTGACTGTCACCATTATGGGATGTGATCAGATCCTTATTCTCATCTCAGCTGACTTTAGTGTTCCAGGGGCTAGGCGATACCTATGTGTGTTTGACCTAATGGTACATGGAAGAAGAATGAGGTTGGGTGGGCGCCTGAATGAATTCTGCTAACAGAAATAAGATGAGAGCCAGATTATTATTATTACAACACAGTATGCCACTCATTGGAAAAGACCCTGATGCTGGGAAAGATTGAAGGCAGGAAGAGAAGGGGACAACAGAGGATGAGATGGTTGGATGGCATCACCGACTCAACAGACATGAGTTTGAGTAAACTCCTGGAGTTGGTGATGGACAGGGAAGCCTGGTGTGCTGCAGTCCATGGGGTCGCAGAGAGTCGGACAAGACTGAGTGACTGAACTGAACTGAACTGATGCCACGCCTGCTATTTTTAGGTAACACTGTTAAATCTTTGAGTTCCCCAGAGAGAGATTAAAACTGTTCAGTTTGAAGACAGTAACCTCTGTGTGCATTTTATCTGCTGTGCAGATTATATGTAGAACTCCCTTCTAGGGTCACTCTCTAATTTAGAGGACAATGAGGTAAGGAGGGAATGACTGCTAAATTGGGAAAAGCAGAGCTGAGGAGGACTTTACGCAGGAAGCTTTCATTATAGAGTCCTAAAGCAGCAAGGGGCTTAGGTTTCTATTTAGAGATGAGGAAATGGAAATTTTGCAAGAAGAAACTGCATGTTCGATGAGTATATAAAAGTTGAGTCACTGAGTGCATTAGTTACCCAGGGCTGTTACAACAGAATACGGCCAACCGGTGGCTTCAAAAAGAGTGACTTATTATCTCACTGTCCTGGAGGCTGGAGGTCTGAGATGAAGGTGTCAGAAGGCTGTGCTTCCCCTGCAGGTGCTAGGAAAGAATCTGACCCAGGCCTCTCCCCTGCATCTTGGTAGTTCCTTGGTTTGTAGCATCATAACTCATATCTTCACATGGCAGTCTCCCATGCACTTGTCTGTCTCCACATCCAATTTCTTCCTTTTCATCAAGATGCCAGTTATGATGGATTAGAGTCTGCCCAAATCAATTCACTTCAACTTGATTATCTTGGAGAGAAGCTATCTCCAAATAAGGTCCCATTCTGAGCTCCTGGGGGTGAGGACTCCAAAATGTCCTTTTAGGGAACACGACCCTTCGGAATCCCAGGGACTGCAGCCCATCAGGCTCCTCTGTCCATGGGATTTCCCAGGCAACAACACTGGAGTGGGTTTCCATTTCCTCCTCCAGTTTAGGAAACACAGTTCAACCCAAAACACTGAGTCTCTTCCACACTCTTTCTCAACTCCCAGACTTAGGATTGGTTCTTTTGTACAGTGCATCTGATATTCTACTGTTGTTTTCCTGAGTACAAGCTCCTGGCTGCATCCTGAAGTCAAATGGAAATGATCTGGGGATTATTTCTTTAGCATCAGCACTCCATTGGTGTAGATAATTAAAAGTTGATTGCAGAAGGCATTATTTTTCATTTCTAAAAGCCTGCATTAAGATGGAATAGCCATTTTCCTAGAAGGAATGGGGATTATCCATCACCCTGACACTGAGGGGAATTCCACCACAAAAAAAAAGGTAAAAGGAGAAAAGCACTTTATCAATGTGATTCATTATTATCATCAACAGGGTCGCTGGCGCACTGTTTCATTCATTTATTACTATTTCACACCCACACATGGAGGATCCAGCCCAGCCAATGCTGTTTTGAAACTGGTATATCAGCTGAGTGGGCTTATCTCTGTAGGAATAAGGCAAATAACCATGAAAACTCCTCAGTGTTAACATTCATTCATTCTTCAGAAAATATCTATTCAAAATTTTTATTTACTTATGGCTCAGGCACTGATCGAAGTGTCTGAGAAAAATCAGGGAAGAAAATGTCCTGCCCATTAAGCTTACATTCTTGTTAAATAAATTGTGTAGTAATATATTTGAAGATGAGAAGAGCAGGTAAAGGGCATTTTGGTGTGTGTGCGTGTGTAAGTGACCACAATTCACGGGGGTGGTGGTGGTGGGGTCAGTCCCCGTCAAGGTAGCATTTGAGAGAGGCTGGAAGGCAGGAAGGAGGTGAGCCCTGGGTTACTTGGTGAAGACAAGGGCCAGTGCAAAGAGAAGGAAGTGGGATCAGGTCTGGAGTGTTCTAGAAACAGCAAGAAGGCCAGTGTGGGTCCCAATGACCCTGAGGGCTGAAGACCTGATTGTGTTGTGTTTCAGTGATGGGTCTGATTAGGTTTGACAGCTTCAGCCTCTGGGAGCATCCTTGATGCCCTCCTGCCTCTGAGTCTGAGCTCCCCTGGACCTGCCTCGGCTTTCTTTCCTGGCTGCCAAACAACAACATTAAAACGAGTAGCAGAGTGCCACAGGCTGGGTGAGGCTGGGCTATGGGCAACATAATCGCCCTAAATATAGGTCTCAACACAAAACAGATTTACCTTTGATCCTGGTTGATCCAAACGGATCGGTCACCTAAATGAAGCCTTCCATCTGCTACAGAAGGCTTGTCACTCAAGGGAATGTAGATTAAGAGTTTAGAAGGATGGAAAGAGAATGTCCCTTTTCCCCAGAGTAAATGGGTTTGGGGAAAATGTGGTATGGAATTTCAATTATTTATTTAGTCTCTGGAATGCTGTCTACCAGGGTAAGAACAGAAGATCTTAATATTGAAGAATCCTTGTAGGAATTCTGCTGCTCATTGCTACCTTTGAGGCCATCAAGTCAACTAAAATCAATTTCTAAAGACTTCCCCAGAAAGAATCCTTGGAAACCCACCTCCTTGGTATCTTACCTTAATGTGCAAGTAAGTCTTGCTAACATTTTGAAAAGTAAACACATGCATATTCTTCAGGAAGGATTTTTACATTTTATTCCAACTCAGAACAAACATGAGAAGTGTGTAGCTCTGTAAAGTAAGAGCTCTAAAGTTAATGTAAGAATCAAGGATGTCTCTTTTGAGGAAAATGTCTTTACCTCTATTAGATATCTGTTCACTCACCAGATGATTTTCTTACTTTTTGCATAAAATTTAGCATATATTGAGAAAAAACACCATTATTCTAGTTTAAATATTATCATGTTAGAAATCAAGTTTATCAAAATCCTTGAAATTTTATATGTTAAATAAAACTCTTATCAACACAATGCCAGTTCAGAGGAAATTCATGACAAGTGAAAATGCTTTGGGGGCATATACTGGGCCTTGATTTTCTTTGGCCTCAGCAAAAATAAAAAATCAAAGTGTCAGTTTCTATACTGTGTCTAAATGTACTTTCAGGAAAATAGGAAAATTTGACTAGTTTCTATGAGTTCTAAGAAAAGGTCAAAATAAACTTCTACAGCACATGTCATGTGAAGTGTTGTTATTTCTGTACCACTCTTGAAAATCACTGAAACAAAGTGAAAAATGTAGACAATACACAATATATACATAGACATATATTTATATGTGCATATACATATACATATGGAGAAGGAAATGGCAACCCACTCTTGTATTCTTGCCTGGAGAATTCCAAGGACAGAGGAGCCTGGCAGGTTACAGTCCATGGGGTTGCAAAGAGTCAGACATGACTTAGCAACTGAACCACCACCAAACATATACATAATACACAATTGAAGAGTTACTAAATATTTTTCCAAGCTTCCCACCACCTCACCACCTTTTAAACTATACAACCTTTTTGTCTAGGAAAATACATCATGACTTCAATCAACACAAAGCCTTCAAGGAAGTCACTGGGAGTGCTCAGAGAAGACAGATGAGCTGAGTTAAGTCGTTTCTTGCATCAGGAGTCTCAATTCCCAGTCATTCTCCCCACAACATCCCATCCAAAAATGCTAAGGAGCTGGAAAGGATGTCTAAAGTGGTTAACAGGAGCTGGAGGGGTATTTTCCTATCTCTGCTTAATTAATGGGAAGCAAGCTCCTTTTGGGTGGATGCTTCCCTCCCAAATGTGCATGGACTCAAGACCTCTAAATTGAGATTAATGAAGACTGAACTCATTAACTTGTAGGCTTTGAGTAGCTGGTACTTTGTTAGAGATTTGATTTTTGTTTCATGAGAATCTTAGATCAGGTAATTGAGTGACATTCATGTCGGTGGGAGGCCCTAGAGATAATGGTGCACATTCGCTTGCTGAAATTTATCTGCGTTCTCTGACTGCCACTATCGATTTGACTTGGCTGCTTCATCTTTCTAATCCCTGCAGCATTTTGCCTTAGGCAGAGCTGTAGGGCTTGAACAGAAAAAGAAAACAAAAATTGGAATACATTCTCAGGTTAGGACCAAAAAAGAGGAAGACAGGAGTAGGGAAGAGGAAGAAAGAGACTCGACCTGAGCCCTTGGCATCATGGAAAGCCTCATCTGACGTGAGGTCAAGCTGAAAATCTTGGCCTGTGTGATTTACAAATTTCACTATGGTTTTGTAACAAAGAATTTTCCTGAAGCTAGAATGTACATTCTACATCCACTATTCACAGATGGGGATGGAAAGTAGTCTTCCCTGGCCTCCTTAAGACTTCATGGGGTTCTTTTATTCCTCTCTTAAAACTGGAAACCTAACTGTGTTGCTAAAAAAAAAAAAAAAAAAAGAATTACAATTCTTGCCCAAACATTTCATGGTCATAGGACCTTATTTACCCTGACAGCTTTTCGTTGTAATTTTTCTCCCCCCATGTACTCAGTATAAATTTTAAAAAGAGAAAAAAGACATTGAAATCTTTAAAGCAGTGGAGCAGGAAAGGCTTTTACTTCACCAATACTGGTGTTCTTTAATCTCAGTGATCTCCTACACAAAGAGTGTTTTTAAACCACAGGGAAAATCTTTTATGGACTTTTTTGGTAAGAATGAACATTTTTTGGTAAGTATTTTATACGAATTAAAATACATAAGAATTTTGTAGTCACCTTAAAAATTACCCTTCCCTATGGAACAATGACAACCCGCTCCAGGATTCTTGCTTGGCAAATCCCATGGACAGTGATGCCTAGCGGGCCACAGTCCATGGGGTCGCCAAGAGTTGGACAGGACTGAGCACGCAGGCTTGCTTGCTAGCACAACACAGGGGAGGAGTTCAAGAAGAAAGTGTGTGTTAGGAGGAGAGACACACACAGAGGGAGAGGGAGCTTCCAGACTGTCCATACCAGCATTCCTGAGAGCCTGCTGAAGGCCCAGTTCAAGAGGCTCATGGACTCTCTCCTCTGACTCCAGCTCCCTGCATCTTTCTGTTTATGAGTCTTGGTGTGTATGTCACGGTTATTTATCAGAGACTGTGCCCACCTCCACTGTCTCCTAATGACTAAAGCGTCCTGATATTTAACCTTAGCTGATATTTGGTGTCTGACTTTACACAGAACACAATTAGGCAAGACGGAAGTAAAAGTTTACACAAACAGTAGCTAATTCATGCTTCTTAGTAGGAAGTCTAATACAGTCAGGCTAATTAGAATAAACTATTCTGTAAGTACATTTTTTACTGAGAGTTATTTATAATCTCCCAACACATTACTCAGAATAAATGCCTTGTGAACAACTAATATTCCATTGTCAGGTTATAAATAGAAATATTTATTTGTTTGTTGGTAATCTTTAGAATATATTTTTATCTAACAAAGGAATTCATTTTTTTCCCCATTTGTATGTTCATAAGGTATTAAAGTACTTTGAAGACTTGGTTCCAAGTCCACAACTGTGACTTCATGAGCAATTAGGCGTATATTAATGCAGAATAAAAGGAAGGAAGACTACTGAAAGCACACCTTTGATTAAAATTCAATGCTTGTATACTGTGCCTCTTGTAGAAATGAATAAATTAAATGCAAGTCCTTCTGTTACTTGTGACCTGGGAAAACTTACCAGAAGCTAGTTAGGGTTTTAGTTCACTTATTAAACAAACATTGATTGAGTGCCTGCAGTATGTCAGACACTGTCCTGGATCAAGGGGAAAAAATATATTTTATATACTTGTATACAGAGATACTTATATACAGAGATATTTACAAAGAGGAGAAAAATACAGGAAAAGATGGTAATAGTAATCGGAATAGTAAATGAATATTGCATAATAGGGAATGAACAAAATAGTATAGGAACAGGTAGAGAAGTGGGTCTAGTGAAATTCGGGAAGTTTTATAGAGGAGACGGTTACTTGCGCTGAGTCTCAAACCACAAAGGACAGCTAGCAGCGCTTATTAAACCTAGGATCTGGACAACTCCCGAGCATCTGTGGATAGAAAGCAGGGGATACATGAACTCGGATGGGAAGAAAAACATCCACCTACTCCCTTTCGCTGAACTCTAACTGAAAACTAGCATTTCCATCCATTTCAAATGTAAGCAACAAACCACAGTAATATTAACAGTGATTTTCGACCAACAGAAATTACAGACATTTCTGATAGAATTCTGATGCTTCGTCTTATTATCTTATCCACCACCCAAGAAATAGGTTTCTTACTCTATCAGAAAGACAATATTAGATTGTCTTTCATGGCTTCTTGGTAATCTAATGTCTTTTACACAGATATTAAAGACACTATCCCGAGACTGGGTCTCCGGGCATCACCAAAATGCCCAAGGGGTCCATGGCACCAAAAACATTTACCACCAGGTCAGAGGATACTTAACCAGATGTAAATAGAAAGGCTGATTTGTACACTAACAGAATGTATTTACAAAAGTTTGCAAAAGCGTAGGAGGAAAAGGGGTAAGAGAAACCAAAATTCCTTCAGAGAGGACTGCAAAAGCCCCCAGTTCAAGAAATACAGGAGTAATATATCAAAAAGACCTGAAAAAAAATTGGACAGTGCTTTGGCAAGGCAAAACATACACTTACCTGGTGAACACTTAAGAGACAAAAAGATGGGTAAAAAAGACTCAAAGTGAAAATGTGTGCTCAGATTTAAAGAGCAAGGAGAACTACAGCATATGATTGGCCTTAGAGAGGAGGTAGAAATGTGAGGTTGCCGACATCTCTGCCTGGAGAATCCCCATGGACAGAGGAGCCTGGCTGGCTACAGTCCACAGGGTCGCAAAGATTCAGACATGACTAAATGACTAAGCACAGAACAGCGACCCACATCTCCATTTGTACTTGGGTCTTCAAAGTTTCACATGTCATCCTTGAAAAAATGTAAACAACCATAAAAATGCTGGGATCAGATGCCAAAATAGGGCCTAAAATACTATAACACATTAGGGATTATGAATAGAAGAAAGTCAGAGGATACAAAGCATTTGTGCTAGATGGAGAAGAAAAACTGAGGTCCACTGACAATGTTATTGGTCAGACTGGACACTCTTGGCTAATAGGTACCAAACACTTCCTTAGTATGAGAGGCAGTCTGTTCAGCTGGGATTTGACAATAGAGAAACATCACTGAAAGTTGCAAAGCCTTCCCCGAGGACACAGAGAGCCAGCAATGAATGTACAGGAAATAAAAGCAAGGAGTTTAAAGCCTCAAGATATTTTGCCTTGTTACTTAATAATGAACAGTATGCTATTTTATTGCATTCATAGCAATTTCTATGCTCCGTGCATTCTTCTAGGTTTTTTTAAGCATGAAAATAAAATAACTTGCCCATGATCACATAGCTAGTTAGAAGAACGGGGCAGGACATACACACAGCTGGCTCAGAAGCTGGGAGAGGAGGTCCTATACCGGGCAGTCAATTTCCAGAAGAGTGTCTTGGCAAAAATTCCTGAGTTTCTTACCTAGATAAATATAGTAACTCCCCTACATATGAATGAGTTCCATTCTGAGCGGGCATTTGTAAGTTCAACAAAGTTAACCTAGGTACCCAACTACCACAATCAGTTGCATAGTACTGTATTGTAATGGGCTTATAATACTTTTCACACAAATAATGCATGAAAAAACAAACACACGCAAAAAAGAAAACATTTGAAATCTTACAGTACAGTAGCCTGAAAAGTACAGTAATACAGGATAACAGCCGGCATACAGGGGCTGGTATCCCATGAACAGCCAGGAAGAGTTACTGACAGGAGGAGGGAGATGGTCGAGCTGAAGCATGGTCGGCAACAGGAGACGGAGGGCAAGCTGAAATTTCACTCACACCTGATGTTAATGGAACACACATTTGCGTCTTTGAAAGTCTGCAACTTTAATGTTCCTGTGTAGGGGACTTGCTGCAATCAGTTGTGGCAGTTACTGGCCGAGAAATTTTGTCACTTCCCTTAAATAAACAGCTATCTAAGAAAAGATTTCAATGGTGGAAACATACGGAGATTTCCTGAGAGATGTGTGCCTCGGGTGTTTTCCGAGGGGCAGAGAGTCTGAAATCTGTTGACGAAGGCAATGGATGAGTGGTCACCACATGGCTAAGGCCCCTTCTCTTTCCACTCTGGCTTTAGGGAGAACGCCTTTCTCTGCTCCACCCCCAACCCCACTGGATGTGAACGCCCCTCCTCTGCTTATGACCACAAGGCCTTGGCAACCCTGAGCGGGGGGCTGTGGATGACCCCACCTTCCGGAGTTAGTGGTTCTGAAATCATAACCTAGTTATGGACCGAGTCTTCAGGAACAAAACGCACACCCTCTGGCTCTAAGTGAACATTTCAAGGGCATACAATTCCTCCACGTAGCGCTGACACTGAGTTCTGGATTCCTATGTCCAGCGATTTCTATCATGTCCTATGACAGTGATTCTTTTCTAGGATAGAAAGAAGTTCCGTACGTTTCACGTATAAGCCAGCCTTGACCCCTCCTTCTTCTCCATTTCCAAAGTTCATCATCACCAATCTAGCCTTCCTGTAACTTACAGATGTAGCTCCGCTCCCACTGCCGGTGGCACTGCCACCTAGCGCTAGCCTGCGGTACTGCAGCAGCCTTCCACAGGGCTTCCTTGACTCTGATCTGGTCCAGGTCACGGTATCCGCACACAAAAGCCACAGGGATTTTTCTCAGTCACTGTTCTGCTGCTATGCCCTCCATGACCTTCAGAATAAAGCAGGATTTCCTTAAGCTGCAATGCAAGATCTTCAACATGACCTCCGACTCTTCCAATTCTCACTATTCCTTCCCTCCCCATCCAAGCAACAGTCCTACCAAATCACTTTTGGTACCACAGACACGCAGGCTCCTGGAAGTCTGAGTCTTTGAATGTGCCACTTCTTTTCCTAGAACCTTATTTCCCTCCCCTTCCCCCAACATTGTGTCCTGACAAATAGCCACCATTCTCCAGCTTATAATAGTTTCAGCAGCAATTCCTCCTCCAGCAGCAATTCTGAGCAAGATACTCTTGTCCCACATATTTGTGCTTCTGTGCCTCCACTAGACAGGGCCCGGGAGGCAGGCTCCGTGTCCTTGTTCCCACTGTATTTCCAGCTTCTATCACAGTACCAGGTATGTACTCAGTAAACATTTGTCAAATGGGTAGATGAACAAGATAGGCTTGTAATGAAGTTTGCTCTTTAAGATAAATAATATTGACAGAGTCATAATGCTTTCCAGACAATATTTCTACATCTGTGTTTCTTTAAAAATGTCAAGTTAAATGTCACAATTTTTCTATTTGCATAATCACTAACTACAAATTGATGCTCTGCATTAAATGAGTGACATGAGTTGAACATTCTACTGCTATACCTACCCCACAATCTCCTTTTTTACTAAGGAACTGAACTTTTAAAAAATTTGCTTTAAAAGGTATTTTGTTCCATCGTTCTTCTCCCTAAAATGCAGAAAGCAAGTGACAAAGATTTTGGACAATCTGTATATTCCCAAAAATCTACTCATCCTCTCCTCCCCTCCATAAACCCTCAACAAGGTAGACACACAGGAAGTAAAGGAAATCTATTGATGGACCAGAGTAAATGATACTGGAAGAAACTACATAGGGGTATGCATGAAGAATGTAGGTACAAGAGCCAGGTAAATGATTCCCGGCCTGCTCTGCTTACCACTGAGAAAGCAGAGGAGGATTTGTGGATATCATCAAAACATCAATTATCCAGAAGCCACAAGTGGATTGGTAGGTGTCTCAAGGGCAATCATTTTGGGAGGGCTAGATACCTCAAATCATTTCCATCTTTAATGAAACCTTCTTTGCTTGACCATGATGCTATTCTTCAGTTAACTGAAGATTATAGATGTCAAATATAAGACTAGCTGATGCAACTTGATGAAATGTACTAAGCTGATTGTTAGGCATCAGTGTCCTGTTTGAAAAATAAGACAGTGGTTGGCTTTTATCCATGCATTTTAAAAATAATCTGGGAGTCAGTTTTGCCAGCTTCCCTAGAGCCAAAGGTGTCATCAATAAAGCCATCCTGATGATGCTTCATCTGGGAAGCTGGAGGCAGCAGCAGAGACACCTGGCCTTGGCTGCTGCTATTTCACCTGCTGAGACACTCCAGGTAGTCCTCCCCTTACTAGACAAGACAGAAGACCCGCCAGGCTTCCAGAAAATGCAAACTCTCTTCTCTGCCAGAGCACACATGTCTTCTTACAAGCGGTGAAAAGCTATAGTTTTGCACTCCACTTTTCGGCTTGGGGTCGTCCCTTGGCTTCACCACTTGGGTCTAGGAAGGCATATTAGTTTCCCAGGGATGACAAAATGAAGCATCACAAACTTGGTGGCTTAAGACAACAGAAATTTGTTGTCTAAAAGTTCTGGAGGCCGAAAGTCTGAAATCAAAGTGTTGGCAGGGCCAGGCTCAACGCATGGTCTCTAAGGGCAATTCTTCTCTGCCTCTTCCTGCTTTTGGCATTTAGCCCCAGGCATTCCTTGACTTGTAGGTGAACCACTTCAATCTCTGCTGCTTTCTTTGCATGGCAATTTCATCTTGTGTATCTGTGTATTCACACTGTCTTCTCTCTTGGTATATGAGTCACATTGGATGAAAAGCCCACCCTACTCCAGTATGATCCTATCTTTACTAATTCCCCTGCAAGGACTCTATTACCAAAGAAGGTCACATTCAGTGATACTGGGAGTCAAGACTTAAACACATCCTTTTTTTTTCCCCAGGTGGGGGCTGTTTATAAAAGAGGGATAAAATAAATCTTTCTAGTTTTCTTTCGTGTTACTGATAGTTTGCATGTTTTTATTAACCTGTTACTTAGAGGAAAAATAACTTGTCCTTATTTCCATCTTTGGACCAGAAAGGTATAATTTAGTTAGAGTTGTATGGAGCAATCAGTTCCTGAGTTTCCACTGTGCTTCATTCCTCCACGTTATTCACCAACTACAAATGATTCTCCAATTTTCAGCACTTTCTCAATGACATACATTTAATTTTCACTAATCAACGTCAAGCAGCTCATCACCAACTGAACTCAACTCCCAGAACCTGAGATCCAGAATTCTTGGCTCTAGTGAATTCTTAACCACAGTTATTAACATAAGAATTTATTTTCTTTTGGTCATATGGGCCCTACTCTCAAATTATGTGTTCACACTTATAAATCTCAAATGCCTACATGTTCCCTTACCACAGATTTTCAAAATTCCTTCATGGATGGTTATAAGGAAGCAGGATTAGAGAGTCAGTTTTATGAAAACCAACTGTACCATGACTCGATATGTGGAGAAGACCACCCAGCCACATCCACAGACAGAAAAACCAGGACATCTTAAAACAGTTACTCATCACTTGGCCTTGTGCCTTGAAGTCAATCTATCAAGTTTCAGGTATCCACCTGGGATGCTCCCTTGTAGGTGGATGTGTAAGAATCCACTTGAACATCTTATTTACCCATTTTTAGAAGCCTAAAGTCATTCTGTAAAAATGACACCAGCATTGACCTCAGGGAATCTGAAGCTGTGTGGTGTCAGGAATGATGCAGGAAAATGCCAAGGATCACAGATCCAGCAAAGAAGATGTCTTTCAGCCTTTGATAGGAGTGCACCGGAGTTCTTGTGTTCAAAGAACAAGTGAAGCATATGATTTCTTAGTTCTTCTGACTTGTACTGGAATATTCTACTTTTAGCTTGTGATTTTTTTTTTTAAGTCAGAATGCCCTTTGAGCAATAGTAAGAGAACTGAATGCATCCGAACTCCCAAGGAATATCCAAAGACATGTGTGGAGAATAAACCCATTTCCTCTTCATTTCCCTACTGACGATAGCTGTTTGAAAATGAAGAAAATAGAGGCTCCAGAGATGCACAGTTATCTCTGATGTTTTGATCTGAAGGGCTGCTGAAGACACATTCTGTTTGCTTGTCCAATTCATTTTCAATTTGTAGCTGATGCCATCACACGGGTGGGGTTTATATTTTCCCAGCATGTGCTTCCTGCTGATAGCTATTATTTTAAATTCTATTTTATAGAGCATGTACTCTCTTTGCTTAGCCATTTTCTACATTTTATCATACCCCAAATCTGTCATTGATGGCGACAGCCACAAATCCCTGTGGTTTGCTCCCAGGAAAAGATCTCTGTGAAGAAAGATAGATCCGGGGCAAATATCAACCAGGGCTGGATTCTTTCTTACAGATCATTTTCTACTTTTTCTGAAAGGAAGAAATGGCACCTCCTCAGAAATGAAACAAAGCTATCTCAGTGAGGATGGGATATGTATTTGTCAACTGCTCATGTTCAATGTTTGTTGAGTATCTGTTATATGCTAGGCATCTTCCCAGACCCTGAGGGGTACAAGAATGAATTGAACATAAATAGTTCTTAATTTCATGACACTTGTATTCCAGTTTACATAATATGATGTGTCATCTTAACCAAAATTTTCTATTTCCTGTGGGTCATCAAGGGATGAGGGCAGAGGCTGTCATTTTAATGCGCATATTTGGCTTTCCCTAGTTGGATTTTTGGCTTTAAGTTCCATTAATTTGCTACATCTTCATTAGCATCCTCATTATATATCACTGATTTAAATCATAGTAATGAGAATAATAGAAAACACTCAAAGTCCAAACTCATTAGCTTAAAAGCTTCAGTCTTTCTCCTGAGATATATATAGTATGCAGTATACTCTATAGGCTGTATGTAAACCTAACCAGAAAATAAAAGAAGGGAACTTCTGCCTTGCAATGAAACCAGTCATAGGTTAATGTCCATTTTGAATGGTGAAGGTATTCTTCCATAAATAGTTCATGAATTGTTCTTTTGGTTATTCCATTAGTTGCAGCCTCTCATTACACAAACCATTAAACTTAATGAGGATGAAACTGGCTATAACTTTTAAGCCAGTTAAGCCTCCATTACCCATAGATACAGGCAATCAACTCTGGGGATATGTTCCCACTACTCATAGGAAAGGATTTACTTGAAGATCACCAGTTCCTTCCCTCCAGGACTGAAGCAACAGCAGCTCCATTAGACATAGCATGGTTACCATCAAGGGAGACCCCATGGTATCTCTCTCTGAACTGTGGATACTTCATCACCCAAGGTGAAAATAGTAGAAAAACACAACTTGTCACAAATTTGCTGTCAGTGGATGATTCCTGCCAAGCTGACATATGTAACTTTGCTTCCTCTGATGTCACCGGATAATATAACTCACTGCTGAAACAGTGTTGACAGTGGAAGAAGGAAAAAAAAAAATAAATCTGCCAAGCCAAGGATAATATTACAAAAACAAAGAATGACAATGAGGCTGTTTCTGCACATGTCTGCATTTCAATTGGCAAAGCACAATCTGGAGATGTAGAAATATCACCATGGTCACCGTCTAAACCAGAATTCTGTTCCCAGGTGTGGGCTGAGTGCTTTGCCCACGGACCTCTGCAAATAATTACTAGCTTAAAAAAAAAAAGATTGCTCCCCCCCTTCCCTAAGCAATACATGAGCATAGCAAATACAATGAGTAAAATCAGCTTTTTAAGCAACTGCCCAGCATAAGTCATTACTTGGCAAGGGGCTGTAACATTTGTCCAAAATGGTTCTTCACAGTATGACGTCCACTTTCAAGTAGATGTCTTGATATATATGGCATCAAACCCCATGCCTAGGGAAAAGTCGAGTGGGGATGGAATTATGCCATTTCAGAATGAAATAAGTAAGTTACTAGCACCATCTGTGGTCTTGTACACACGCACAGAGCTGACTGAACACATCTGTCATGTTATAGACCTATGGGCTTGCAGATGCTTTAAAGTCAATGAGTGAAGCTTGAATTTCTTAGTATCTTTCACAGCATCTATCACTGCAGGCATTCATTTACTTGTTCAGGAAATATTTTGGGTCATGAGCTAGATACCAGACACTATGCTAAGTGATATATATAATGAGATATATATATAGCTATGATATAGTGATTCTAACATCTTATAGGGACCTTATTCTCATAGAACTTATGCTGTAGCTATGAAGGGGAGGAATTACCAAGTAATCACACAATTACATAATTACACATAATACAACTGCCATGATCTCCTCCCTTGAGTCTTCAAGTGAAATGAATTATTCCTTTCTCTGCCCTCCATTAGTACTTTCTTATTTCTCGATTAAGTGTTTTCTAATGTCTGCTTGTGTTATGAATTGGTACACACCTCTGGCTATTTAGATGCAATCCATTCAAGAAAAAAACCAGGTGTTTGAAGGAAAGACGCTCCATTGTGAATAGAGAGCTCACACCAGCTCCTAAGCCCTATGAAGAGACCTGGCTTTCTAATGCCTTGTTTAAATTTTAGTTGTTCCTTGAGGGAAAGGATGATATACTAATCATTCCTGATAAGGGTTGGTCAGGGCTTAGGGAGGGGGCAGGAATATTGGGGAGAAAAAAAATCTGATCATTCCTCAGTGCTACCCATTTCTGTCCTGTGTGGGCTGCTTACCTAGACAGCAGGAGAATAAAGTACACCGAGAACCATAATGAAAACAAAAAAACAAAAAAAAAAGAATAGGCCACATCTTTGAGTTTCTCAATGCCCCTCCCATATGCATCTCTCCCACTCGACCCCTGCCTGGAGCTCCCACCACCCTAGCTTGCCCAGAGCTTCCCACTACCCCACCCCAACCCCCAAAATGTAGAAATAAAGCTGATCCATTTACTAGCTTTTCTGTGTGGATCAAATTCATTTTATTTCTTATGGTTCCATTTATACATCGGGGATAAGAATTTACTACTAGCCTCTTTGGGGTATTGTAACTCTAAGAATGAAATTGAGACCCTCAGTATAAAAGTAGCGGAATATAAGAACCCCTAAGAGGCAGAGTAGTCAGTCCAAGGGCTTAACTGATGGTATGGGAAAAGGAACAATTTTACTGGACTCAAGGATCTAAAGTTGTATCGATGCTGGCTGATATGCATACCCAGTCTTCGATAAAATGAGAAAATAGATGCAAGGCAGTGAGTTTTTCATAGGCTAAATTTATTCAACTTATGTTGAGATTATCTTTCAAAAAATGCCCGCTTTTATGACATAATGGTAACAATGGAGTTTTTAGAAAGTGTTTTCTTGTTAAAATTTAAACAAAAGGCTATTATCTATATCAATCTCTTCAGTTTTTCTTTGGCAATTTTACTGTCCCACAAAATCTATCTGGGAAACACTGACCTAGGGTTTCTGCTTTCATTGACTGGAACAACTTGCAGCCAAAGTCAACCCAGATCAAACTCATTCAGGAGGTGGCTTATTGGGTGGTGTGCTTCATGGGGACAGCAGGGATCCAAGGAGGTTCAGAAGATAATTTTTTTGGCAGGAAGCCCTCTAAATTCAAAGGAAGATGTAGTCAACCTCTCCCTTGGTTGCATTGTTTTCAAATGGAGACAGTGAACCTAGCATTTTCCATGGTGCTTACAGCTTACATCAGGATCATAGGTAAGATTAAAAGGATAAAGGAAGAAGGGGTGTAGAATAGGGAAACCAAGAGAAGGAAGACAAGGCCCTTCCCTAGTGGTCCAGTGGTTAAGGCTCTGTGTTCCCAATGCAGGAGGGCAGGGGTTCAATCCCTTGTTGGGGATCTAAGATTCCCCACTCCATGCATGGCACAGACAGAGACAGAGAGAGAGAAGGAAGACATGAAGGCAGCAGAACACACAGAATGAAGAGTGATTAAAAGGTAGAGGTGGGAAAATAAAAATAAGAAAAACAAGAAATTCACACACACAAACTGCCAGTGCCAGTTCCAGAAGCCAGAGGTTCATTAACTCTACGTTCACCCCTGATTTCTCTTTAATTTAGTTGCTGAAGGACAGAAAACCAAGCCAGCAATTTCACCAAAGACTTCTTAGCACAATAGAAGCTCTTCAGCTCTGTCAATCACACAATAGCCAAATACAAGGCCCAGACCCCTAGCAAGAATGCTATTCCTGACAGATGTGTGTCTTCACCTTTGCTAATTCTGTTTTCTTCCAGGGCCGAGGAAATTAATTAAAAGATTAGTTATACACTTCTGATGGTGACCCGTCCTTGGGGCAAAAGAAGATTCCATTTCTGGAACTCTCCTTCCTAAACTACTGTTGAGGGTCAGGGCACTGGTGGTAAGCAAAGCAAAAGAAAATAAAACGCAAACCATGGTTGCTCCAAAGTGTCACCCTGCATTCTTTCACCTCCTGCTAAGGATGAAAGGAGTTATTCACACAATAGCATAGATGCTTATATGTGTTTTCTCCGGTTTTACAGCCCCAGAAAACTTCCCTTCCACTGAGAAACAAAAGCCTGCCCATGTTTTGATGCCGAGCTCATCAAAGACTGTAATATTGTCTCGTGGGTTCCCACCATCCTTTACCAACAACGTGTCTTTAAGAGTTGGAAACTCTTCTGTTTCTCAGGTTGGTGCCTTCACATACACGCCAACAACATCTGAAGGAGGATGCTTGGAGGGTTCCAATGACCATGCCTTAAGTTCCTGCCCGTTAGGTCCATTAGCTGGAAAACCAGAGCTTAGAACCATTTCTGCTGGAAGGGTTCCCTTCCTGTCTCTCTTCCCTTAGAGCTTAACTACCTTTTGGATAAATATGGCAGATCCATTGGTTATTCCATTCCCCCTCCACTGGCTTTTCTTTCAGGGGAGAAATAAACTTTTCTGTTCAGAAAGTAAGCATGGCCTTGCAGTTTCCAGTCTAAGTTATGCTACGTTTGGAAGTTGGAAGTGACCCACCTGCCAAGAGCCGCCGTGAATAAAGATCATGTTCACAAACCCTGTGATGTGGATGGATCATACTGAATTTTTCCTCACCCCGTGGTGGGAGTGAAGTTCAATGCCCATGTAGTAAAGATTTTACCCAGCAGGTGGGAGTAATTACACATAGCTCATATTTCTAGGCAGCAACTTTTTTCAAATTTATAACCCAAGAGTCTAGTAGTAAATCCCACAACTTTTTGAAAGCTGAATTTGCTAACCCATTTTCCAATTCACAAAACATATATGGTGAGTCATAACTCAAGAGTCTTGAGTTTATATCAGAACTCAAGTGCAGCTGAAGAGAGTAACTGACAAATGGTTCCCATGGAATTGAGACTTACTACCATTTCCTTTATATGCTCAGTTTTATTTTTTAGTCACTTTAAAAATTTTTTATTTACCTGAGGTAATTTTATTCTTAGAAAAAATTTTTCTGCCCTTTTTTTCGGAAAATACAATTTTGCCATGTCTTTGGCAGTATTTTCCTTGTACACTTTAGTAAAATTTATATCTATGCTTATGAAATACTAACGCAACTGAATCCCGAGTGAAACATTTACACACTCGCTCACGAAACAGATGACTGATCTATTCTCTATTGGTCCAAACATTTCAGCAATTTTCAGGTATAGATTAAGTTGCCATCATGATGACAGATGATGTCTCTTCCGAGATCCAATATTTCTTTCATATCTGTTTAGAGACATGTGCCTATAGTTTATAATGGCAAGTCTTGAGATGAGTAGCTTAAGGAATATGCTTTAGACTTTTCTACACTATGCAAAATATGGGTGCAAGGATAAGCATGCATATTTTACTCCAATCCGTTCATCTTGCGGAATGCAATGAACAGAATTATTTTTGTTATTACTGGTACAGTTTTTAAACCAATCTTATCAGAGAGAGTAATTAAATGAGTAGTAAATATGTAAATATGTTCTTTCTTCCTGAGCCCAGGCCCAAACTACATTTCCCAGGCTCCTGAAACCTAGGTGGAGGTCATGTGACTAATCCTGACCAATAGGATGAAAGCAGGAAGGAAGGGGCACTTCCTAACCAAGGCATTGAAGAATGTGTGTGTATATGTGTGTTCACGTGTCCAGTTGCCTTTTTGTACATTTTCATTCTGCCTACAGTGTGCTGGCTATATAGTGACCTTGAAGCCAAGTGTCAGTGACACAAGAACCATCTTCCTCTGCTACAGCTTAGGAGAAAAAGAAATCCCTGAGACACCTCTTAGAGGGGTAAACCAACTGAAAACAACTGATCTGGAATCTAAATCAGTAAGAAAGACGGTTTCACTGTATTAAAACACTGAGAGTTGTTCTTTCTTTTAATTTTTTTTTTCTTTTTTTGATGGCATTGTGGGGCATGTGGTATCTTCATTTCCCAGCCAGGGATTGAACCTGAGCCCCCTGCAGTGGAAGAGGAGAGTCTTAACCACTGGACTTCCAGGGAAGTCCTGCGTTGTTTTTTCTTTTAAACAGCAGTTGTCATGCCCCAAGCAAATAATAAAAATGATAGCATTGTTTATTCCAAGTGTTTGTGTACTAGTATACCAACAAAATGCCTATACATAGACAAAATGTGTTATACGGCATACCATTTTTGATATAAATAATACATCATTTTTCATTTGAGGATGATCTAATATTATGTATTCTCACATTTAATTGTATAATTTCAGGTTCATGAGTCACTTTTATTATATATATGAGAGTCGGCTCCCAGCCCATATAAGCAATATTTTGCCAGCTTGTACTATAGCCTTTTCTCCATCCTTAATTAATTGCTTCAATGAGGCCTTGCCAAAGACTGTCCAATATCTTTTGTTTTCTTATTTAGAATTTGCAATTATAATTTATGATCTACCAATTTTAAGTCATCTCAACTATTTGATTAGGAATATAATAACTTTGTTAACCCTTTCCAAGGAAACAATGCTTGAAAGGAAATGAGGGCTAGAATAGATTATAACTCAGAACTCCTGAGGAATTCTAGTCCGGGGACCATGAGATGAAGCATTTAAATTTAATCTCTTCAGTCTTACCTTACTGTAAGAAATTAAAGCCTCAGAATGCTAATTTCCCCTCTCTGATGTTGCTTAAATACATCAATGTGGCTCAGGAAAAGAAACCAAAGTGCAGAGTTAATTATCTTTGGCTGCATTTTAGGCTTTATCCTTTCAGGTCACTACGTTCTCCATCGGTAAAATGGGCATCAAGTAACATATCAATTTTCAAGACAACTCAGGAACAACCTTAAGACATGACATTATTAATACACTAAAATACAGGTCTTCAAGTCCATAAATAGAGTTGATTTTTTTTTTAAAGGCTTTTCTACAGGACTTTAGAAATCACCAGAGAAAAGAATCAATCTAACTGGATTAGTGTTTATAAATAGAGATGTTCTATAAAATACACAAAATTTATAGTATGTTTTAATCTAGTTATAATATATTTTAATAACATGGACATAACAAATTTAATTATAACCAATGGCTGGCCAGATTAAAATTTCTTGTCTATAAAAGAGGCATTTATAAGTACTTTTGCATTAGCACCATCCAGCCATAGGGCTTTGTTGCCTCCAAGTTATTTAATTTTTTTGTGACATCTAAAGACATCCTGAATAGGATGCTATCCTGGTTCACTTAATGGTTACCAGCATGGGCTCTGGAGTCAGTTTAAGTTCAAATCGCCTCACAGTTACCACTGGTATGACCTTGAGCATATTTCCTAACACCATTGGCTCAGGTTCTTTATCTGAAGAATGAAGATAAAAATCATGATATGTCTCATGAAACAGTCGTGAGCATGAGTGTGAATTCTCTCCAGGGAAGCACTTCACACACTTCCTGGTCATATAGCAAGGGTTCACCAAACACTGGCTATTTTTACTACCCTTCATCAGCATATCTGAATCGGTTTTATTCTTAATTCCTTTGAATGAACCCAACTCGCCTATGTGAGCCTGCATCCCACATACTGTGGACCTTCAGAATTCTGCCAGCCCATCCTTCCTTATCCCACTGTCTCCCCATATTTGATTTCCACAAAATGCCCCAACGAGAAACACACTCTCTTCCTCTGCCAGACTCATATATTGGGTTGACCAAAACACTCGTTCATATTTTTCCATCAAAATTAACAGAAAAACCTGAGCTATCTTTTTGGCCAATCCAGCACTTACATAGGACTTCCCAAGTGGTGCTAGTGGTAAAGAACCGCCTGCCAATGCAGGTGACATAAGAGACGTGGGTTCCATCCCTGCATCAGGAAGATCACCTGGAGAAGGAAGTGGCCCCCACGCCAGTATTCTTGCCTGGAGAATCGAATGGACAGCGGAGTCTGGCGGGCTACAGTCCATGGGGTCGCAAAGAGTCAGACATGACTGAAACGACTTTGCACACAAGACTTATTTATCTGCCCCAAGATATTTCTTTGGACATTTGATAATTTGGTAGAGAAAACGAATTCTGCTATCATGCTGGCTTTTCTCACAATATCTAAGGTGTTAGCCAAAACCACTGCTCTCCTATTACTGTATTCCATTCCAACAATCATGAAAGAGTTGATCTCCAAAAATACATATTATTGAATCATAATTGCAATATAGGGTGATTCATTCCATTATGGTTATTAGGATGACTATGTTAAGATTACTCAGATTAATGTCCCTCCTAACCATTGTACAAATGTTAAGTTTTTTTTTGCAAAAGACATTATGCAATGTGTTTAATTATTCTAATGATCATACATATCTATATTTTAATCAACTGAGTATTTATTTTAAAAATACTCGGGATAATTTTAGAGGAAATAATTCCATTCCCAATTGCCACATACAGGCTTAATTTTTTTTAAACCAATTGATGGAGTTTAGAGGTTAAATAAAATTTGTAGTTCTACACAATTCTGTTTAAAGCTACTGATTCAGCTACTACTGATGAAAACATTGATAAGTGGAAGAATCATCAGTGACTGTACTGCTTATAGGACTGAAAAGCTGGTCCTAAGGAAGGCTTCCATGTGTTGGGCATTCTTCCCCTTCTGACAGGTGTATCTGGTGGCAGATGAAGTGTCCTCGGCATTCTCTGGACCACAGCTAGGCAACACCAACCTCTGCCAAACTCTTGCGTAGGAGGATTCAGGGGTCTATCTCAGGTAGCATCTTAGATGGATGAATTTGACAGGATGGATGTGATATAGTGGGTTTCTCTGGGCTCGAATCTCACTTTAATTCTGCTCTCCTCCCTACCTCCACCCTTAGCTCCCAGCCCTTCTAGCAGGGATAGCTTCTCACAGTTCCTCTTTCCTGAGTCTATGACATTAGGATCAACTGGAGTTTCTATGTGTATACCTGGTGAGAAATGGAAGACTTCCTGCCTTACCAGTAAATGACGGATGTCTGATGCTGGGAAAGATGGAGGGCAGGAAAAGAAGGTTGATGGCAGAGGATGAGATGGTTGGATGGCATCACTGACTCAATGGACATGAGTTTGAGCAAACTCCGGGAGATAGTGAAGGACAGGGAAGCCAAGCCTGGCATGGAGCCACGGGGTCCCTAAGAGTCAGACAGACTGAGCGACTGAACAACAGTCATGAGCGATTGCAGCCTCCACTGATGGTGAGTGGGTGAGCCCCGAGGGAAATCAGGAAGGAAAAGAATACCTGAAATCTAGCAGCCATCATACTGTAGCCACTCCCCCTGATGGTGAACCCTGACGATATGAAACATAGGACTCTGGCCCCAGATAGCTGATGTGCATATCAAAAGAATGATTTCAGTGAGTCCAGATTCTTGCATCTTCCCATAGGTAGAAAAGTGCTAAATTTCATAGCTTGAGAAATCTTGTTTTCCTTTATTTAACAATAATCTTGTGATGTTCAGACTACCTGTCCTTTGCTGAAAATTCCTGTATTTCCTGGCTGTCCCCCTCCTTGCCTCCTTAGGGCAATTCTCTCAGGGTTAGTTGAGCTGCTGCCTCCTGGGCTTAAAGTCCTAAAATTCCCACTGAGTAAAATATAATTGCCGACTTTTAGGTTGAGAGTATTTTTAAAGTCGACATTAGGGATGGCAGCAGAGATGAGGGTTTCTCTCTTACTGACTTATTTTCTCTGAAGATCCACTCAGCATAGTTGGAATGTGTGGCGAAGAAGAGGGAGGGGGGAATCAGATATTCTATTTTTTATCAGCCCAATTTATCCTGTTTTACTTTCAGGGACAAAAGTTGCGTTCTGCCAGTCCGCTTGTGATAATCAGTTTAAAGTGATGTTTTGCTTTGTAATCCGTTTGAGGTAAAAGCATATGCATAATCTGAACTGAATAAACAAGAGGAGAAAAACAACCACATTTTGTTGGAGACAATTCCCACTGACAGAGTGACAGTTTCTTTACCAATTTTTTGCCCCCAGTCAATCACTTTTGCCAGGAAACGTATGATACACCCCCACAATGGATAAATACAGACTCTTAGTGTATCCCGGGATCAGAGCATCAGAAAGCCATTACCACCCCTAGTTTTGAAGGGGTAACCCACTGAAACTAGCTGTAAGTTAGAAGGAGGCTCCAAAAGGGGCTGTGGTCTTCAGAAGAGGAATTAGTTACTGCCAATCATGACCAGCCCTAGAGAAGGAAATGGCAACCCACTCCAGTATTCTTGCCTGGAGAATTCCATGGACAGAGGAGCCTGGTGAGCTGCAGTTCGTGGGGTTGCAAAGAGCTGGACACAACTGAGTGACTAACACACACACAACCATGACCAGGTAAGGAAGATTCATAGGAAATGAATGTGTAGGGCTCTCTCCTTCCAACCTGTGAACTCCTGTCAGTGCCCCCTTTAGGGAAACCCTACTTGAAGACAGAGGGCAAGGGAGCCTGTTGATTCCTGCATCCCAGGACTCAGAGCTGGAAGAGCCAGGTAGACAGTGTATGAGAAACAGCAAATGAAGAAGAGTCATCACGTAAACAGACCTTTAAGAAACAAGCCACGCTCACTCCCCTGTTTAAACTAGAATGCCTTTCAAAGCACAGTTCAAGCAGAGCCTCTTGGGAGCTTTCCCTGGTAACCCTAGTTTTTACTGATTTCCCTCTTGTTTGACTTTATAGCACTTAAAGCTTGTCTTGGTATTTCTCTTTACACACATAAGGAAAGGGAGTTATAATCTGACATCTGAACTATTTCTTTTTGCCATATATTGAGGCTTGGTTAGAGGCTTTACTGACGAATAGTTATTTTATATTTAATAGCACTAATCCTTAAAAACATAATATTAACTCCATCTCTTAATACTTTAATGCTTCTGAACTTCCTAGCCCAGTGGGTGCTTCAAGGTTCATCAGTTTTATTCTTTTAACACGATTTATTAATTGCCTTCTATGGTTGGTTTCAACCCTGTATGTGTGGGGGTGAGGAAATAGCTCTTGATCTCAGGAGCTTCTATTCTTTCTTTCCAATCACGGATTTACTCATTTGTTCAATAGCCTGTTAGTATGTACCCATTATGTGTCAAACTGTGCTAGGCACTGGGGCTCCAGTGGTGACAGGAGAATAGACCTGGCATCATGGAACTTGCAACCTACTGAGGGAGAAGTCATCCAAAAACAATTCTAAAAGCATCACAGGAGCAAGTGTAAAACTGCAACTATGAAGAGTGCAATAGAAAAAAGGAAATAGCAGTAAGGACATCTAACAGAGGGAACTGACTTAATGGAGATAAGAGAAGGCTTCCTTGAACACAGGGTCATTAATTTGAAACCAGAAGAATAAATAAGAGCTAACTAAATGACTGCTAGGGGGCACTTCATAACTATAGGGAACAGCAAAATCCTTGTCTCCAAAGAGAGAATAGCAAGGAAGGAGAACTAAGCAATGATGGATTAGACAGATGTACTAGGAGATTGGGAACAGAGACAAGCTGCATGCTAGGGAGCTCTTGGTAAGGATTCTGGTTTACATTAAGAGTGATGAAGTTTGGGATTAATACAGACATATTACTATATATAAAACAGATAAATAACAAGGACCTACTGGGCTTCCCTGGTGGCTCAGAGGTAAAAGTGTCTGCCTGCAATGCAGGAGACCTGGGTTCAATCCCTGGGTCGGGAAGATTCCCTGGAGAAGGAAATGGCAACCCACTCCAGTATTCTTGCCTAGAGAATCCCATGGATAGAGGAGCCTGGTGGGCTACAGTCCATGGGGTCACAAAGAGTTGGACATGACTAAGCGACTTCACTTTCACTGTATAGCACAAGGAATTATATTCAATATCTTGTAATAATCCATAATGGAAAAGAATCTGAAAAGTATATATAACATATATATGTATAACTGAGTCACTTTGCTATACACTTGAAAGTAATACAACTATAGTTGTATATAAATATAACATAAAATATAGTCAATATAAATTGACTATAATTTTTAAAAATAGAGAAAGAAGAACATAGTTCATGCGTGTCTAACTATCAAACTGGTATAAACTTGTCATTAAACAAAAATTTTGCTGTACAGATGATTTAGGTGAAAAACTTGAATTCTTTCCAATAAAAATATGCACAATTGAATAATAAAAAGGAAAAAAAGAGTAGTGAAAATCCATTGGATTTGGATGATATGGTTAGATTTATGATTTGAAATAATTCTTTGACTTTTATGTGGAATAGTGTGGTTGAGGGGAGGAGGAGCGGTAGTTTAGAGGAGGATATAATGGGAGAAAGAAAGGGAAATGAATGGATTAGAATGACACGGGGGGGGGGGGGAGGGATAAAATCAATCAGGATTTGGTGAATCATTGGATATTCAGAAGAAATATACAGTGAGAAAGCATATATCACACATTAGTAAAATGGGTGAGGAGCTAGTCACTGAGACAGAAAATAATCACATAGCAACAGATACTCACATACGAGAGGGAAAACACAGGGACATACAATGTGCTATACTGTAGAAATATTACAAGAGTTATAACAGATTATATAAAAAGATATGGCACAACACTATAAATATCTTTTTTTTGAGATTTTAAAATTTTTATTTATTTGTTTTTAACACCCAAACATTCTGTGTCGGGGTATAGCCAATTAACAATGTTGTGGTAGTTTCAAGTGAAAAGCAAAAGGATTCGGCCACACATGTGAAATTAAAACTAAAAAAAAAAGATGTGGTAGAAGCAAAGAGGGGTGAGAATCATGGTCAATACAGTGTCTTTAAAGCTAAGGATACTGCCCAAGGGTATGACCACTGTCTTATTGAATTAGTCACTAAAGCTAGAATCACCATAGACATAAAAGACTCGAGGCCTTCCCTGGTAGCTCAGCTGGTAAAGAATTTGCCTGCAATGCAGGAAACTCTGGTTCAATTCCTGGGTTGGGAAGATCCGCTGGAGAAGGGATAGGAGACCCACTCCAGTGTTCCTGGGCTTCCCTGTGGCTCAGCTGGTAAAGAATTCACCTGCAACATGGGAGACTTGAGTTCAATCCCTGGGTTGGGAAGATCCCCTGGAGAAAGGAATGGCTACCCACTCCAGTATTCTGGCCTGGAGAATTCCATGGACTATAGAGTCCATGGGGTCACAATGTCTAAAATGAGTCCATTTCATGCAAGATTACATAGTAGGTAGAAGTTAGGAAATTATGGGAATGTGCTATCCCTTTGCAGTCAGAAAAATGGAGGTTTATGGCACTTAATAATGTGGCCAATGTCATATACTCTGAGTCAGCAGAAAAGTGAAGGGAGAAAAATAATCAAGTTTCAAAGAGCTAGAAGGAAATTTCGAGATCATTTGACGTAGATCCTTCGTGGGCCAAGAGTAGAAATTTTTGTCAAGGTTTGACAGGCAGCAACAGAGTTGTAACCAGAACCCAGGTGTCTGGACTCTCAGGCCTACATTTCTTTTTTCACTCCAGCATATGAATGGAATTTCAAGCTAATGGTTCACTGCTCAAGGATTTGGCCTCTCCCAGTAGCTAAAGAATTCCTTTTTGAAAGTGGTGGAGAGCTAAAAAGCACCATGGAGCAATTGAGACTCGGCTATGTTGGGTTAAAACATAAGCTGATGTGAACCTTGGCAAGTCTATGAGGACCACATCTGAGAACAATTACAACAATTCCCTGTGATCTCGATTTCTTCACCTATAATATGTGACCGTCGTGAATAATTATGTTCTTCTTCTATGAAAGTATGGTTCCATGTATGATTCCTCCAACATCTAAATATCCCGGCTGGACTTGGGAAAATAACTCTACCTTTCATTGTTTGGAATATGTTTCCTGGTGAAAGGGAATATGTGCTGGTTTTTATCATTGAACATATTTTCATGTTTAAACTCCAGAGAAAGTGAGAGGAAAGCATAAAACAGGAAGCATCTGTATTTTTCACTGGCAGAGCAAGTGGAATTTGATGTGACTTCAATATTTTTCACTGCCTTATATTCACAGATGGCTCGAATTCAAAAGTGCTTTGCATAAGAAAATGGGTGGAAACTGGTAAGGAGACCTTGCAAAGAGAGGAGAGGAGAAGGACAGAAGGCAAGAAGGGAGTGGGGAAGGAGGAAAGCTGGAAGATTATAAAAACCCTCAGGTATTACTAACCCATCACTAGAGGAAGAAAGGGGAAGGGCAAAGAAGGAGAGGGAGGAGGAGGGAAAGATGGAAGAGGAGGAAGAGGAGGGAAGGAGAGAAAGATTGCAAAATTGCACTGACTTTCCTCAGTATGGTCTAGAGATAGGGCTTTGGTTCAGGGCTAGCCGATCTGTTGGGTGGCCAAAAAAGTCAATTTGGGTTTATCCCAAGCATCTCATGAGTCCCAAACGAACATTTTGGCTAACCCAACACTTGGATTGATTCTTCTACTGACTGCTGACTGAGCAGTGTAAATTATGCAGACTGCCGTTCTCCTTATCCAAAAGACGAAGCAGCCAAGAGAGAATGAGAAGAGTTTCATTCACCAAAGAACAAGCCTGCTGTTTGCACAAAAGCACATGTTCAGCAGGACTTGGTCCCAACACCTGGATGGAAGCACCTAGTGTCTCTCATGTTGCCTTGGAAGGAAGCTCTGTAGCCAGAGTGGTTATTTGATCCCCAGAACTAAACTGTTCCTATGTCCTCCCATTTTACTTTTCAGACCACCCAAGGGCCTCCAGTTCTTGTTTACTTGGACGTCTTTTCATATCTACAGAAGAATACTGCTATCACTTTCTTCCTTCATGCACCCATGGGTTCTGAAGTTTTCCAACCCTAAGGCTCTCTGAGAAGTCAGCAATGTATCAGAATTCAGATTCAAGGAACATTCTTGAAGAGCATTTCAGTGGGTTTCTTGACTGAAAAAATAAGTGACATGCAATATTTTGCTATTGATGAGAGAACGTCAAGGAGTTGGCTTGCACCTCCTTATTTGGTTGGCTGCATATAGCTAACACCTACTTTCTTTGCATACCTTAAATTATGAGTAGTAATGACAGGGAGAGAGGAGGATAATCAAATAACTGCTTTGAAACCCCATTAGGGAACTGTAAATAGACAGGGAAATGTAGAGGGCTTTGGGAGACTACAATGAGACCAATGATCACTCAAGAAAGGAATGGAGAAATTCTAAACAATGTGGGCTTGCCTCACTCATAAAGAAAAACAAGTTGCTTAGCATCAAAGCCAGGTTGGCTTGTTTAAAAATAAAACCAAGCAGGCTTGCTTAACAACAAAACCATGTAGCAGAAGCAGGAGACATGCCCCAAACAATAAAACAATGGTGGCGTAAGATCCACATCCTGCCCAATGAGCTCAGGAAATTAATGATCCTTAGGACATGCTCTCTGCATGCATGAATAACAATTTGTGGACCTAGCTTGACGACACAGGGACAAGGAAACTCTCCTGCTCAACCTGGAGGAGGAGCTGATGATGGAAGCAAGACATCTTCTCAAGAAAGACAAAGAAGTCCTTTTTCTCCTCCCTACTTTTCCTTTGCTTATAAAACTATAGCCCACTAAGTCCTTGGGCGTGGCATGTCTAGCTTGCCCATAAGCCTCATAAGCATCCTATTCTAATAAAGCACTTCTTATCTATCACTTTGCTCTTGCTGAATTCTCTGTGTTGACACAGAAAGGATGGTGGTAGCAAAGTTCCTCGGAGTCCCAGAAAGGGCACTAATCAGTTCCAGTAACGTTAGCTGGTAGACCATGGAGGCAAGAATTTGTTTATCTCTCACTCTCTTCCTCAGTAGTACAAGTACACTGGGGATCTGCTGGGTTGGCCAAAAGTTTGTTTGGGTTTTTCCATACGACATTATAAGAAAACCCAAATGAACTATTTAGCCACCCCAATACTTCCTTCTCTCTTTTTCTGTACTTGGTCATCCTTGTCTTTACCAAGAGTCAGTCTATGGCAGATCACGGAGGGAAGGTTGTCAATAGTGAGGGGACAGGGAAAAACATAAAGGATATATTCATCCTGGGGGTGTTTCTTCTTCCTCTGCTTCTGCAGTGGGATTGTCCCTTCCCTGTCCCCACTACCCTTCCCCAGTTCTGCCCCTACTTCCTTCTGAACCCCACACCTCACTTCTGCCCAGACCTCTGACCCACTTGGAAGAAACCCCCTAAATGCCCAGCCTATTTCAAGTTTTCCTTCAAAGCTTTGTGGATTCAGTGTTAGAATTCCTCTGTACTTTCCCCCTTTCACCGCAAATTCTAAGAAAAGAGAAGAAAGAAAGCACCAGAGACTGCTTCATACTTCATTGGTTTCTGATTGTTGCTAACAGATTTATTCATTTATTCTGAAGAACTGAAAGTTCTTTCCCAGTGGACAATGGAGGGGAACCCTGGTTTAAAAGCTATCGGCTGAGGCATTTGATGAGAAAGCGGCTGGTCCTCGTTGAGACTAACATTGGAACAAAAAGCGCCTTCTGCCACACTTCAGAGCCCATTGAACTTTTAGCAGGGAAATCCCTGACTTTCATTTTTTTTTTTTAGCCACAAGGGGAAAGGAAAATCCCCTCTGCTATTAATAAAACAAAATATAGTATACTGTGAAATTCGCTCAGTTGTGTCTGACTCTTTGCAACCCCATGGACTGTATAGTCTCTGTTCATGGAATTCTCCAGGCAAGAATACTGGAATGGGTAGCCTTTCCCTTCTCCAGGGGATCTTCCCCACCCAGGGATCAAACCCAGGTCTCCCGCATTGCAGGCGGATTCTTCACTATCTGAACCACCAGGGAAGCTCAAAATACAGAAAGCTTTCTCACAAAGAAGTATTATTACATGTGAATATGATTACGCCCTACCGTTGGGTTTCTTAATGGGTTTAGAATCTGAATAGGTTCTCTTATCCCTTCAGATAGATAGCCATAACAGGTGAATTTATTTAGATGGGAGAGTCATTTTTACCTCATTAATTTTTTTTTTCAATCTAAAAGTGGATAAGCAAACTTGCCTCACAGATTCATTAGTGCAGTGTGTGTTTTTTGGGCTGTCCTGAGGATTTAAGTGGTTCAACATATTCTTTGGGACAGTTGCTTTTGATTTCCAAAGAACAGACTTAAAATCTGGTTTGAAACACAGTATTTTCTTATAAATTGGAGACAGGCTATATTACTGGAAATACTTCTGTATAAATTGATGTGTGGACTGTAGGCAGCCACGGAGTTTACTATTTAAAGAAATCTTATGGGAAATTATCTCATATTCATTGATCACCCCCTACATTATCTGAGTTATGAGTGTGAATTATGTCCTTAAAACAGCACCTACACATGACTAAAACTAGGGTTTTCACTCTTTTTCAAACATGTTATTTTTTTTTTATTCATTAACTTGTCTTTAAAACTAAAAGTTAAACTTAGAATATGGAACAATGCCATCAAGGTATCTTCAAATATTAGGGCCACAAGTGTCCTCTATAGTTTGTAAGTCTCGATCACCAACACCCAAAGTGAAGGCTATCTCCATACTTAAAAAAAAAAAAAAAAGACTTAGAAAAAAACTAGTATTTCTCTCCTACTTAGTAAGCAATGTTTCTCTCTGATGCAATGTCTGAACATTACATGAACAGTAAAGATTGTGAGAGTGCAAAAGGTTATTTGAATATAGCTGTGGAGTTCTCTGGATACAAAATAAATAGCTAAATTACAGAGTCTTATTTTTAAATTTAGCTTCATAGAACCTAGCTCACTGATGGGGCATTTATAGATAGGGTTAGTATTAGTGTAGAGTCACTCAGTCGTGTTTGACTCTTTGCGACCCCATGGGCTATTTATTGTAGCCCACCAGGCTTCTCCGTCCATGTAATTCTCTAGGCAAGAATACTGGAGTGGGTTGCCATTCTCTTCTCCAGGGTATCTTCCAGACCCAGGGATCGAACCTGGGTCTACTGCCTTGCAGGCAGACTCTTTACCATCAAAACCACATGGGAAGCCCATAGATAGGGTTAGAAGTTTCTATTTCTCTCCTCTCTTCCCTATTTCCATTAAGTGCTCCTACCCTCTCATTGGAAATACTGCAGAAGGCTTGGTGCCCACAGAAGCGATGTGGTGAATGATCTCTAAAGTCGCTTCCAACACTGCAATTCTATAAATGTCACCCAAAGGCACCAGGCCCCACAGTGGAATACCGAAGTCTGGGGCTGCTGAGGAAGTCTGGATCCAAGTCCGCTCCTGTCCTTCTGTCTCATCCTGCCTGTTGCCAGGTGCTCTGGCCCAGATTCCTAATTCCCGCGGCTTCACCTGAGGCTCTCCTTTTCATTTCTTATCCACTTCCCTAGTGAGTACCACCTCTCAGGTTTCTGATCTTCATGGTTTCTCCTGCCCACCCCTCACATTCTCCCTTGATGTCATGCTTCCTATGGTCTCACTCACAGAGCACTGGGGCCTCCCCCTGGCCTGACTTCTATACAGCTCTAAACTAGAGCTGACCCCACCAACCTCTCCTCTTGACTTGACTTGCCTTCCAGATCCAAGTCTTCTTTCAACTTGCAGAATCATGTGCTAGGAGCCCTTTTACTTGGGAAGTTATTTTTATTTCATGTTGCTTAATTTCTATCAGTGGGTTTTACTTTTGTCCAAATGACAGCCTGATTTTTAGCTTCTTTGCTTTCTTGTGGCCTCTCTCTCAGACATGTTGCAGGATTTGTATCCATGGAGTCTCCAGACATGTCAAGAAATAATATATCCCAACCTCTACTTCTTAGAAATCTCTCTGGGCTATCCATATGTCATTTTTTTCCTTTGATACCTGGATCTAGGGCAGCTCCTATTTGGTATAACTTTTTCTTCACCAGCCATCTTGCCTCTTATCTATAATACAGATACCCCTTAGCTATTACATCTCTTCCTAAGAAATCTCCAATCTAAGTTTTTTTCTCTCTTGTCTCTCTTTTTTTTCTGGCCGACATTCCAGTTTACAGGTGAGAAGATGACAAAGACAACACCTTAGATCCCATCTCTGTTGATGCAAATGTTGATAGAAGGCTGACAAACACTGGAATCTGAAAAGTACACAAACATTTTACAACTGGGTTTTTGCACACAATAGGAGACAGGATGCTTTGCAATGAATATAGGAATGGGACATTTCTTTATTCACACTTATCTGTATTTTCTGAACAAATGAGGAAAGGGAAGTCTAGTCCCCTTAGAGCTTCAAAGGCACTGAAATGCTCAGGTACCCTCAGGGCAGGGTTCTTTTCATTCTGCCATATTCTCAGCGGGAGATGTTTGCAAATTAAAATGTGTCTTCTCCACTGAATATGCCATTTATTGTCCTAGAAGGCTTTCAAGCCCTTTGTTCTTTTCTTTCATGTACATTAACTGAGCAAAAACGCAGTTTGTAAATGCCATGTAACCGCAGTTGCTTTGCACTATTATCATTTATTTGTCTTTTGAGAATTACATTTGACATATACAAATGCCTTCTTATAAGCAAATGGATATGGTAATAAAGCATCTTAATACACTCAATCAATATATTCATAAGAATAATTCTTAAAAAAAATTTCAGGTCTTGCTGATACTACTGCCAAGAAAACAGTTCTGGCAGATGAAAGAATTTTAAAGCTGAACTCTCTATCGATCAGTCCCTTCACTTAGTATTCCCCTTGCATTTTATGTTTCCAAATAGTTTACAACCATTCATCAGGTTTTGCTTATGTCAAACCTGGTGGACAAAATATATGGGTAAACTCCATTTTGCAAATGGGGACACTGAGACCTGGGGAAGGAAAGTTTCTCCTCTAAAGCTACTGTAACCAACTCAAGAAAACCATTTTACTTTTTTATGGGACTTGAAATCATTATATGAAGCTCCTGCCACATAGCGGCCACTTTATTCGAGTCTTCCTCCTTTTTCTTTAAAATCAGAACAACCAACAACAAGGTACTGAATTGCCCTGCACTATTCTCTACGGAGATGAAAAAGAATGCTCTTGCCTCAAGGACTTTGTAAGCTATTTTTAAAGAAAACACATAAATTCATAACAAAATACATAACCTCCAAGGGCATTTATATTAAATGGCCTGTTCAGCCTCATGGACATCAGGAAAAGAAGGACACCGCTTCAGACCTAAGTGATCAGGGAGGTTGTACATGGAAGCTGATTTGGTTCCTGAGGGCGGGGAAGGCTTGCCCAGCTAGGAAATACCCAGGAGCCAAGGCTGAGACACCAGAGTGTGCATGCTTTATTGAGAAGACGAGGAAGAAGCTAACTAAGAAATTTCACACAGAGAGAATTTAGTATAATAAGTCTGTACTTACTATAACTTTGGAAATTAAGTATAAAAGAGGTGGCAAAATTTGGAGAAATGTCCAGTCCAGGCTTCTTTTTTAAATAGATATTTTATATATTCGTTGGGCTGTGTTGGGTCTTAGTTGCAGCATGCAGGATCTTTCCCTGTGGTGCATGAGCTCAGGTGCCCAGTGGGATCCTAGTTCCTTGACCAGGGATCAAACTCGCACCCCCTGCACTGGAACACAGATTCTTAACCACTGGACTACCAGGGAAGTCCCCAGTCCAGGTTTCTTAAAAGCTCAGCTTTATTGTCATCTTTGTAATCCTTCATATGGGCTTATTCACACTTGTGCACGACTAATTAAAGAGATAGAGTGATTAAAATGCTCAAGAAGTAGGGATATTTCTATTATTCCCACTTTGATGATGAGAAAACTGAAGCTTGTGATGCTACCTTGCCTAAATTCACACAACTAGTAAACTCTGGGATCAGCTTCAAGCCCACAAATATTGATCTTCTCTAAGTCTTTCCTCTTAACCACTCTGCTAAGACACAGAGCCCCTGGTGATTGCTGCCCAACTGGAGAATCATTGAGGTGGACAGGTTGGAATTGGGACTCTCGATGGGTTTCCTCCTCTACAAGTTAATGGCTGTAAAGACCTGAGCAAATAACATAATAAATCCACATCTCAGTTACCTTATCTGTGATCGTAAATGGGAAACAATTGAAAATAACAACCCCTTCTGGCGCATTCTGAAGAGTCAGTGCAATGGTATCTACATGCTACCTTATGTATAAAAACTAACATTTCCCAAACGTTTGCTTGTCCTGCTTCCCCATATCATCTGCCTCTAATATTTAAATACATAATCTATTGAACTACTTTCCCCAGTGCCATCTGCCCCTAATATTTAAATGCATAATCTGCTAAACTACTTCTCAAGGTCACGTGACTTGGCTCACTCCCTACATCATTCAGAAGTTCCTGAAAGTCCTTGTAAATTAACAGAGGTGGTAAAGTGATCTATGTGAATCTCGCTTGAAGGGCTTCATCGTGGGGAGAGTCCGATATTTTGAAGCTAAGTTCAGTTAGTGCTCAGCCCCTGGGGTCTGACTGTGTCAGGTTCAAACCTGGCTCCACTCTGTCAGCTGTGTGTGTCTACCAGGGTCACTTACTGAGTCTGGTCCTGCCTCAGTTTCCTCACCTCTAAAACAGGAATATTAATAGTATCACACACTTGATGAGTTAATATTCCCAAAACACTGGGCACAGGCATTCAAGAAATTTTAGCATCTGTGATTTTAAACTATTATGATGATGATGGCTCACAGTGACCATGCTAATAACTTTGTTTTCATATTATAAAAGCTTTCACAGGTACTATTAACAGTATATTTGAGTACTATGTTTATCCAGAGAGAATGGTTATTATCCCTATTCCCTAACAGTTTTTTTGAGGGGGTGGGAGTAAGCCACACAGCATTAGTTTTCAATTTTTTGAACAATACAGAAAAATTCAAATAAAAAAGGAAAAATAATGCTGAATTCCACCCTCTAAGAGTAAATCACAGCCAGTGGTCTGGTGAACACCTCTCCAATCACCTGTTTCTTGACATGGACATGTAATAGACATGCTGATGTTACAAATGAGATCATACTCAGTGTTCACTCCACAAGCATTAACTGAACACCAAGCTTGGATGTAGGGGAGACTGGTGGAGTTGGAGGGAAGGGGATAGTTTCAAAGGCATTTGGAGTTAAAAGGCCTCATGATGGATAAGATATAGAAGATGAGAAAGATCAGGGGACAAGGATAATTTGTGGGCTTTGCCTCTGAAAGAAGATTGGTTGCTGGGCCATCTATTTAGGATAGAGCAAGCACTCCCTTCTGTAAGTGATACTCTTCACTCATTAATAGGCTATGATAATTGTCCATGCCTATCAATATACTTGCACATTATTGTTTTTAATGACTGCATAGATTTCATGGTATTTATAGTTTTTATGCATAATTTAGTTAGCTATTCTTAAACTGACAAACACTAAGGTTGCTTCCAATTTGTCACAACTTCCAATAAGGTTGTGTTGAATATCTTTATAAACACATTTGGTTTTATATTCAATTATCTTCTTCAGATATACTCCAGATATACTTCAGATATACTTCAGAGTCTCTTGGACTGCAAAGAGATCCAACCAGTCCATCCTAAAGGAAATCAGTCCTGAATATTCATTGGAAGGACCAATGCTGAAGCTGAAGCTCCAATACTTTGGCCACCTGATGGGAAGAACTGACTGATTGGAAGACCCTGATGCTGGGAAAGATTGAAGGCAGGAGGAGATGGGGATGATAGAGGATGAGGTGGTTGGAGAGCATCACCAACTCAATGGACATGAGTTTGAGCAAGCTCTGGGAGTTGGTGATGGACAGGGAAGCCTGGTGTGCTGCAGTCCATGGGGTCGCAAAGAGTCAGACATGACTGAGCAACTGAACTGAACTGAACTGAAAGGGTATCAGAACAAACATTTTGATACACACTATCCTCCACAAAAGCTGCACCAATGGAAGCTCACATCAACAGAACAGGAAACTGCCTACCATCTATCAATCTATTTTTGTCAACTCTGGGTACCAATGTTCTTGCAAAAGTCTTTCTTTTTAATATATCCATTTAAAAATAGATGAAGATTCAGCGAGGGTAAGTAATTCACATGATGTCATACAGCTAGAGTAGGGAAGCTGAAGAGAACATCCAATTTTCCCACTGAATGCTTGTTTTACTCAATCTATAATTTTAGGGCACTATCTTTCAAAAAGAAAAAAAGTAAAACAAAAGTCCAAACTCTTTACAGATGGTGCATCTTTGGTTCTAGCCCTACCCCTGAGGGTTCAGAAGAAATAATCCAGCCACTGGACTCCTTCAACAATGGGCCAAACAGGATGATGCTGAAGGGAAAACCCTGACAGTCCTCTGAATCAAAGATTTTTCTTCTCCTGGGTCTTTGCACTGAAAACAATCAATTGATGCTTTGGGGCTAAAACATTAACATCTAAAATTCTCTTCTTAAAATACAAAACATTGCTTGTTATGATAATAATCACATAAAAACCAGCGGGAGTGTGGAGTGACTTAAATGGTTCACCTTCAGAGCCCGGAAGAAATGAAGCAGACAGCACAGGTTAGTGTTGACTTGGGAAAACCAGCCATCGACAGGTGAGCTGTGAGAATACATGTAAGGGAAACTCCACTCAAACTCACAATACAGTACACAGCCTGCCAAGAAGCCTGGAATGTTCAGTACAGTGTAGTGATCTCCTTGAATGAGATTTCAACTCAGCACAAAAGCTATGGCATAAAGGTAGGTCGCCAATGCTCCAATTCTACTTCTTTTATGACACCTGCCTCCCTGGTGTAGATTCTCGCCCCTATACACACAGACATTTCTCACCAAAAACATTAGGTCCTCAGGGGGCACTTCTGCAAGAACTTCAGTGGATATGTTCTACAAAAGACAACAGTGGCTGGAGTGGGCTGGACTCTGGGGCCCAAGAGACCACAGGCTTCCTTTCTTTGGGAACCAACCAGTCTGTCTGGCCCACCCAATATGCTATGGCCAAAAATGCTCTTGCCAGAGAAAGGAAGGAGAAGTCCAGAGATAAGGTGTAGGTTGAGAGGAAATTAATGCTGACTGTTTCTATACATACCACACATCTTACAAGGCATGTGATTCTCTAATTAAACCCTGATGATAATCTCTCAATCTCTTATTCCCTCTCCTTTTTTGGCCACATGTTTTCATGCCGTTCTTTCCTCAGCTTTTTAAAGAAATCGAAAGTTTTTCTATACAAAAGCTTCCTCCAACAAATAGGTGGAAGAAACATCAAATAACACTGTTTTCAGAAAACAAAGCTATGGATGCTAAGATTAACAAGAAAATTTTTCCACTGAATCACGAAGTTTAAACATGTTTTCACCAGTCCTTTGCTAGTGACATCAAACAAATTCCAAGGAATAGGCAATTTCCTGACTAATTATAAGTTTCAAGTCATTTGTGACAATTTTCTTTGTGGAATATCTAACACTTATAGGTCTCTATTGCTGCCAGTAAATACAGCATAAGGAAGAGAACTGAAAAGATTTTCATTGATTAGGTTAATGTGCCTTGGGTTTATCATTCTGAACATCATTTTATACAGATAGGGAGGACCCAGGAGACCAACTCTGACTCCAGGATATACTTGAAAGCTATGAATATGATTAATCTTCATTTTAGCAGTTTCATCAAGGTCTATCTTTTTCCCCTAAGGGAAGTGAAACCATCAAAGCTAGTCAGTAGGAAATTATGCTTTGGTTCCAATTAATAAGCATTTTACACTCTTCACAAGGTCTACCAGGAGATCATCAGTGACACAGACTTAAAGGAACCAACACGAAAAAGTTCTCATAGAGTTAGAAATCTCCTCTCCTACAAATATGTCCTGGTGAACAACTTCAGGTTCTGACTTTGCACTCTGCTCCAGAGACATTGAACATAGAGAATTCCTCCTCTGATGTCCTACCGTGATACATATCTAAAATTTCTAGGTGTTTAGACACTGATCCAATGCAGTTTACATCAGACCTGGGCTCTTAAGTATTGACCGCCATAAAACTATAGTCAGTAAGGTGTTTGGCACCTTACAGTTTACACCCCTTCCCAAAGAACTCCGAAGACCAGAGATTCTGTGCTCACTTTCCAAAACCTGCATGGAATTAGTTGAATTTTAAGGGAGATAGGGCATCAGAAAATGCCATCCCTAGCCTGTACTACAAACATTGTTAAGATAACAAGCATCTGAACACCATGGATGGGTGGTAGCATTCATGATGTTCATGTCCATTCATGTTCTGAAGTCAGGTGGTACCTGTACATCATTCATGTACCTTCTCTTTATGAGAATTAGAAAAAGCACATACTCTAGGGTAGACACAGATCCGTACATAGAACTAATACTTAGTAAAAGGTGACGAGTTGATTTTAGCCCTTGACTGGGTACTCTGTTCAGTACACATATAGCACGATTATTTACAGCAACCCTGTAGGCATTACAGAAAAAGTCACACACTCCAAACTGAGCATTGAACTTCAGAAACAAAAACTTAGAATCAAGATTAATTGGAATTCTGTTCCTATGTATTTATAATAGGTATTATTCTTATATGTTTATATGCATGTCTACTTTGTTTTTTAAAAAATAGTTTAAGCAGGCCCTCCTGTTTTGGGGCTTCCCTGGTAGCTCAGCTGGTAAAGAATCTTCCTGTAATGTGGGAGACCTGGGTTTGATCCCTGGGTTGGGAAGATCCCCTGGAGGAGGGCATGGCAACGCACTTCAGCATTCTTGCCCGGAGGATCCACATGGAGAGGAGCCTGGAGGGCTATACAGTCCATGGGGCCGCAAAGAGTCAGACACGACTGAGTGACTAAGCACTTAAGTATCTAAGAATGGCATTCATCCTAATAAGAGAAAAGAAAATTAGATGTACTTAGTAGGTTCTGGTGTAAGTATTCCAGAAGACAAGAAAGCAATTTGTTCCCCTTTAATATTTTTTATCCTTTTCCTGGGAAATCTCTATTTATACTTTTCCAGGCCAGGCATTAGGTAGAACAAAGAGGAGGGGAGAAGGAAAGATTGAGGCTTTGGCTGAATTTGGTTACTTCTAAACCTTTGGATTTTTCCACCCAGTTGGCTAAGCCACGATGAGACTATGAAAGTCCAGTCAGACATGCCACTGCAGCCTAGCTCTGCTACCACAAACAAGCCAACAGAGGCGAAAAATAGAAGACAGAATAATGGAAATCAATGCAAACAGAAAGGGCATTGTCTGTCACTCAAGCTTCAAATTCTGTTTCAAAAACTGACAAGTATGCACGCGTTGAAACCTAGCAATACACTTAGAAATCAGAACTGAGGAAAAGACATAGGTCACAAGGACTTCAGGGGTGACCCAAGAATCTGCTGCAATTATTCCATTATTTTCAGTTGTTCTGATCATGAAACTATTTGACCTATAATATACTTATTTTAGTGGGCACCTTAAAGGATTCATCCATCCCAGCTCAGCGTTTTTAGCCAGTCCCTGCTGCATCCAATGATGTACAAACATTCCAGACAAAATCTCAGCCCCCCCAAGTGTGTGAGTCCCAAGGAGGATTTATTTTCATTGTGAAACAACCCACATTTCTAGCCATTTGTATTCAGCCAATTCAAGTGTTTTCAAGAATATTCTACTAAAAATGTTATTACTTCTCTTTTAATAGAGAAAATGAAAAGAAGGAAGAAATTAGAAGAAGAGACCTCCAGTAAATTGACTTGACTTTTTGTTTCCAAAGATTTGATAAAATCTTATACCAAAAGACAGTATAGAACTAAGCAATTTCAGCCTAGCTAAGAGTCAAATATCTTCTACATTCTTACTAATTCAATTCAATAAATATTCACTGTATCTTTAGCAGACACTATTTAGACAATACACACAAACATAGATGCTCCTGGAATGATAATGTGGCCATTTAAATAGCAGTCCACCGAAGGGTAGCTTCTGTGGCACAGAATTTAAAAATGAGTTTAGCTCATAATCTATTCAAATATATTCTAGATTTTTAGACAAAGGCGCAAGTTGTTCTAGAACAGTGCAAAGTGGGGGATCCATAGATCGATAGATTTGAGGTGATCTTGTCAAAGTTTTCAGTGCAGCTCAGACACTCAGGCTTTATCCAGGGTTTTGGACATTCTTCTAAATTCTCTAACATATAATAACTCCTATAATTCTTTCAATAATCCTATAAGAAAGTACTCTTATTGTATCCATTGTACCCTTGAAATATTGGAAGCATGGACATTTTACAAAATTGCCCAAAAGGACAGGAAAAGAAAGGGTAAAGCCAATATTTGGGACCCTAGAGTCTGCTTCAGAGCTCAAAACTTTAATCCCCTGGCTAGAGCACCCCTCCAAATGCTTACAGGAAGGGGAACAGTAACAATACAAACTTGCAGGTAGCTGAAGCAGCTCTGTGAAAAGATGAGAAGTGGCACGCTTCCTGGGCCTGGAGAGGACAACACCCCATCTGGAGAGGGGACTTATGCAATTTCAGGCAGGACTTTGGGTCCAGTTGCCAGATCTGATTTTTCCAGACAAGCAGATAATTTATTTTATGGGAAACCCCATGAGTTTTAGATGCTGGAAACCATTCCCAACAAATAAGCCAAAGAAAAGACATCCAAGGTCTAGATATTTGTGACATCTGCTCTGTTTTGAATGGAGAGGCTCTGAGCCTCTTTTCCGGGAGGGAGGGGGGAGGTCATATTACCCTTTGAGAATCCAGTGAAAATAAACAAGTTCTCAGAAAAGTAGTTCTAAACATACACTTAAAAATGTTTTTGCCTACAAATTTTCAGAGGTTAAGCATGGTCCCTGGGCTTCCAGGGTGACAGTTACACACACACACAGCCAATCCTTATACAGCTTTTCTTCAGTGCTCACTGGTGAAGGACTCCACCCACCAATGCAGGAGACATGGGTTTGATTCCTGGATCAGGAAGATCCCCTGTTGAATTTGGAAAGGAGAGAAGGTACCTCAGTGCCGAATGGAATATGATGAACTATAAGTTTTAAGAAAAGAGCAGGTTTAGGTAACTGCCCTAACAGCTTCCTACATTTCATTCCTTTATTCCTGTGTTGGGCCAAAAAAGTCTCCTGAGAAATATGCTTGTTCAAATTTCATGAAAGACCTAGCTCATGCCACTGTAATTTATATCCACTCAATGGGGTACAGAGAGCCTGTTGTGTGTTAGGCACTGGAAAAGGAGTGCATCAAGCAACTATGACTTCCGCCTCCATGGAGCTCATCATCTGGTGAAGAATGGGCATTTCCAGTATACTTCCATTTTCTGTTACTGCAAGTTATTGAAATACAGAATAATCCACTATCAGGAGATTTTTTTAGTCCTAACTGAATCCAATTTATTCCTATGTTGTTGCTGCTCAATTGCTAAGCCATGTCCACCTCTTTGTGATCTCATGGTCTGCAGCTCACCAGGCTTCCCTGTCCTTCAAGCCTTCAAACTATCTCTGGAGTTTGCTCAAACTCATGTCCATTGAGTTGGTGATGCTAGCCAACCATCTCATCCTCTGTCACCCTCTTTTCTTCCTGCTCTCAATCTTTCCCAGCATCAGGGTCTCTTCCAGTGAATCAGCTCTTCACATCAAGTAGCCAAAGTATTGGAGCTTCAGCTTCAGTTCTTCCAATAAATATTCAGAATTGACTCCCTTTGGGATTGACTGATTTGATTTCCTTGCTGTCCAAGGGACTCTCAAGAGTCTTCTCCAGCACCACAACCTGAAAGCATCAGTTCTTCAGTGCTCAACCTTCTTTATGGTCCAACTCTCACATCCATACATGACTACTAGGAGAACCAGAGCTTCGACTATATGGTCCTTTGTTGGCAAAATGATGTCTCACATGTTTTATTATTAGTACAAAAAATCCAGGAATATTAGCACAGAGGCAACTCCTCTGGAAGTCAAATAAATATTTCTTCCTATGAAAAAATCATAGCAACTTAGCCTGCAGACATAGACTACATGCACATAAACCAATCAGAGGAAGCAGCAGTCACATGGCTCCTATTGTTCTCAAGCTGACAGAGCCTTAACGCAGAGGCTGGTAGACCAGTAGACTCCAGGTTCTGATTGATGTCTGAAAATCTGCATTTCATGTATGCCAGGAAGCACTTCTATTTGGGGCCTTCATGATATGACAAAGGAAGTAATATGGGTTTAGTTTACATCACATTTATCACACTAAGACTCTTAAGATATATGCAAAACTTAGGTTTAAACTCAAGACAGACATAAATACACATTTAGAAACCTGATCCATATTCTAACATGTGCCTGATATAATTCTGTATTTGTACATCTGTGCTTGCCCTATTTCAAAAACATTTATTTCTTTCTCAGAGGCCAAATTCTCTTATTATCTCATTGGTCTAATGAATAATTTATAAGTACAAGCAAGAAAATCAAGGCTTTCTTTTGCTCTGTGCTCCAATACTCCGAGAAGGGGGAAAATGGAAAGGAGGTCTCAATAGTATTAAATGTTCTGGCCCCTTCCAATTTGCTAGGCAGATGTTCTCCAGAGCAGTAGCTGGCATTCCTCAGCTAGGAAAGAGAAATTCCCCCTCCAAAACACGTGTTTAGAAATTGGAAGGTTGTAGATGTTGCCTATTTGTGGTCTCTGAAGGTCAATGACACATGAGCGGAAGAATAATCATGCCAAATATTGATTTTCTAAAGCAAGTGTGCTGATGGGCCCTTCAAGGAGATTACACAGCCTAGGAAGTCTGAGGATTAACAAATGTTATCAACCCTCATGTCACAAGGACCTGGCATCCCATGACTGCAATTGACAAAAGAGCAGGAAAATACAAACACAACCAAGTCACCTTTGCCATCCCCAGGTACCAGTCATTAGGACTTTCAACATCCTAAGATGATCTGGTCAACCAGATGCACTGGATATCCATTCATCTATCAGTTCAAAGAATGCCTGATGTCAGGCTGAATGAGGCTCCTGGGGCTGTAGGTATAGGGAAGCCATAAGTCTCCCTACATTAAATTGTGTTTTCATGCAGTGCAAACAGATACTTAATAGCTGGTTTGATCCCCTACCCAGGAAACTGATGGAAGAGGACAGCTACTTTCAGGGGATGGTAACAGAGTCCAAAGATGTCACACAGAGCTAAAGATTACTGGCAAACTTCCAGCAGCAGGAACTCGCCCTGAACAGACTTTTTTTTTCAGCCTTGGGAATATTAGTCATGGAATCCAAGCAGCCATTCTTTTTTTTTTTTTTCCCCAAACTGTAAAACAATGAGTTTTACTAGTTGAAGTTACATGAAGTTGTTTTTTTTCTCCTATTGTTTGTTGTATGGCATGTCCGGAGCTGGGCAAGATTTTGGCACACGTCTCCACAGAACAAATGAAACGGTTATCCTGATCTTTAGACAGAGAGCCATTTGTCAATTTTTCAAATGTTATTCAGTGATGAGGGGGAAAGTCAGGAACACATTGGATATGTGGATACATATTTACATGTACACACATATATGCCGAAATCAAGCAACTATCTGATATCTGACAAATAACACGTCTGTAGACACAGGTTGGATGAATGGTCCCACCAAAGCTGGACATTAGTAAAGGTTTCACAGGCCAAAATTTAGCTTCAGCAGTAAAAGAAAGAAGAGAAACATGGCCTATGTCTTTGGAGTGCATTAGCAGTTCTTAACGAAAAATATCAACTAAATTACAAATAACATTTCTATAGTTTGTGCTAACAATGCCCATGTGTTAGAGGAATATCTGCACTGTGTCCGAGTTCTCAGTTTGGGCAATGAGGACTTTACCTTCCCTTGGCAGCTTACCACTGTCCTGGGACCACATCCCTTGACCATATCCTAGAATGGCCCGCCGACTTTCTTGAGTCCTTACTTTACTTGATGATAACCAACCAATTCATCACTGCATAGTTTTGATCCCCATGTGAAGCTTCTTAAAGATCCCCTGAGAAGCACAATGTAGACTTCCTGTTTTGAAAGAGTTTAAGATATTACTGAGATGTGCTCATCAGTACCAAGTATCGGATTAAAATAATTGATGGAGGGAGGGAAGGTGAGATGGCAGAACGGGGAGAAAGAGAGAGAGAAGAGACAGAGAATGAGAGAGAGAAAAGAGAAGAGAAGAGAAAACAGAGAGATGGGGAATGAGAAAGTATGCACACAGCAAGAACTCAAGGGCTCTCAAAGGTGAGGCTCTCCAAGTTCTGAGTTCAGAGAAAGGACAAATTGGGACTGCAATGCTCTGGAGAATGGAGGTGGTGATGGGATTCCAGAGGTGCCTTGAAGTACTTGATCAGCTAAAAGGAAGAGGAAGAACATTTCAGGAGATGAGAAAGATGTGAGTAATGTAGAGTAATTGGAAATGGCAGGAGAAATATCTGCCTGCCTGAAAGAGAATCTGTACATCAGAGCAGGAAAAATAAAGTTGGATAGGCAGGAAGGATTCAGATGATCGTAGGTCTTGGGTGCTGGTTGAGTCTCTGCATGAAGGAAATAAATGATGCCCCCCTGCCTGACAACATCACAGACATTAAACAGATGGCTCAGTATGGGTGAGAGAAATCCATCTACATACAGGATAGCCCTGACCTTCAGGGCTGTTGATTCAAATTCCAGAATTGCAGTATTCAAGTGATTCCTTCCTCCAGCAAGGGAATATTTCCTGAAAGGGATAATCATAGACCCTGGGTCCCTCAGGCACTTAGCAGCTGAGTCAATGTGCCACATGGGGAAAGAAACATGACCGTCCTACTGCATTCATGACTACAAAACTTATAGCTACTGAATCCAAGAGTCCATGATTCAGTGCATCCCAGCTACAAATGAATACCTCATGGGATCACCTTAGGCTGCATAAATAAGGAACCTCCCTTAGAAAATATGAAGCATACCCAAAACAAGCCACATGAGTCTTGTCACCAAGAGCTTATTGTACATTATAAGCATGCATTCTTATCTTGCTATTTGCAACCTTATCTTTTAAAGCTAAGCAAACACATTTGTATATTTCCAAATACACTAAGAAAGACATTAACATGCCTCATGTGTTTCTATAATCTGTACATATGTGACAGCAGGCTTCCCAGTTAGCTCAGTGGCAAAGAGCATGCCTGCCAATGCTGGAGACATGGGTTTGATCCCTGGGTCAGGAAGATCCCTTGGAGAAGGAAATGGCAACCCATTCCAATATTCTTGCCTGGGAAATCCCATGGACAGAGGAGCCTGGTGGGCTACAGTCCATAGGGTTGCAAAACAGTTGGACACGTCTTAGCAACTAAATAACAGTAAAAGGTTCATAACCTCTCATATTGTTTTGAAATAATTTATGATTTGCCAGGGAAAACATGGGTTCCCTTTCATCTCTGTTTCACAGTTGTACTATTAATAGATAGTTCTCTCTCCCATTCCATTCTCTGTCATCCACCAGATCAAGTAAGCAGATTTCTTCGCCAGGCTCCTTCATTTTCTGGGAAGTGGGTGAGGAAGGATGGGGATGAATAGGACTTGCCTCAGAGACATTTACACTTGACCTTGAATGATGAATATGATTTCCCCAGGTGGAAATGGCATAGGAGAGGGAACATCACACATCAAGACACAGAATTATGAGAGTGCTATGTTCCAGAAAACTCAACTCTCTGGGTGTGCCTGGAGACTGAGTGAGTGGGGAATGAGGGAAGATGTGGTCAGAATGGTTGCCTGAGCTCAAAATATTGAGGACTTTTATGCCATGTAAATGGCAAAATATTTAATTCCTTTTTGTCTTCTCTTTTGAAAAAATGCCTGGCTGAGATTTAAGAGAGGAAATAAGAAAAACAAAACTGGGTTCAACCATTCCCCCATTAGAAACAGCTCTGAGCCTCCCAAGGAGCCTGGCCTTGGACCATTCTCACGCACCGAGCTCCCGGAATCGTGGGTACTAACGTGCCACGGTTACCATTTCAGGTCCTGAAAAGGGCAAAAGCTGTGTTCTGCTTGGCACCGTGTTATTGCCATGAAACTTGCATTCTGTAAGGAAAATGCTTTGCTTGTATTCCCCTGCCTTGGGGACCCCATGCTGAGCTTTAGATGTTTGTCTTTCTTGGATGTTGGGCTTAAATAAGGACCCCCATGGAGAGTGCAGCCACATTTAGTCCTCAGCGCAACAATTACATATTCTATTTATTCCACTGGTACATGGCCCCCGAAGTTGAAATCCACTCACTATTGTCATAAACCGATGCTATGTGGCTGCTGTCAGGCTCTACCTAGTCAGGCATAGTTGCTGAATATGCAGCAGAAGAGAGACGCGATGGATGGGGGAGACAGGGGGACTTTAAAGGGGTTCCTGCCCCTCCCCTCCTCCCAACAGGACAGTGGGCATCCTCCCACAATATTAAAACCCTCTTCTGTTTCTGCTTCTAGATCCTTCAGCGCCAAGAGCATCCCAGCAAACACAGGATAGGTTTTAGGTGTCTGGCAAACCTAAGAAAATAATCGTAATGTAAAGCTGATTCTGGCAAAACAATTACATACAGAACACACGTTTAGGAATGAGCAAGAAGATTCAGACTAGAAGTGAATAAATACTGACTGGCCTGCAGCAGCATAGAATCCCTCAGAAGGCAGGGAAAGCAATATTCTGATACCCAAATGGAGACAGGCAACCGGAACTTGAGCATTGGGCATGCCTGTGTACATCAGGGCTGTCTTGGAAAGAGGAGGTGGAGGAGAGGAAGTAAAACTGAGAACCAGAAACTGAGTCTGCACATGGATCTCCCTCTGGACAACTGTCTGTAGATGAAGCAGACTGTTGAATATGTGGACTCCCTTAGTACATTAAATATGCACATATGCAGAGACAATATCATTTCTACTAAATTTCTTTACAGACAAATATCTAGTTAACTGCTTTGTCGGATAATATCCTTATATTACCAAGAGAGAAAATGGCAACCAAGTGGCAAAGGAACTTCCCACAATTCAATTAAAAATGCATGACAGAAATCACACTAAAAACTTGTTTATTGATTCTCTACCTAATAAGCCAGAGATATATCACATGCCTCTGTAATACATAATTACCTCTTTATATACCCTGAAAATGTATGATGTCCTACTAATTATTATTAATTAAATGCAGTTCACAGTCTGCGGGTTAGTCAAGTACAACCAATACAAGTGTATTACATGAGACCCAATTCTTTAATATGAATTGTCATCTAAGCATAAGAATATACAATTTGATTGTGACCAATGTTTGAGTAAAGTATTTACCATATTAGTGCCTCTTTGAAATATCTAAATATGCTGGAACCCTGATCAACTCTTACCTGGTAATGTTAAAATAGTTCTCTGTTACGACCCAGTAGCGAGGGACTCTCGGTAGCCAAAAGGAGCTACAGGCTCCTGCAACAAGCCACTCATGTTAAACTCGATATTTAAATCCATCCATACACACCATGCCTGCATCAAAGCCACTGAATATTGCTAGGTTGGTGAAAGTATGTCACCATAATCAGATCTCAAGTGGGCAATCAAAACTGTCTACCACCTGTGGAGAATCGTGAGGGACCTGAGCAGTCACCCTTCCCTTCTTACAGCGTTACCCTGTCTCTGTTTCATGGACGCTGCCTGGGGACCTGAGATTCAAGATCAGAGACCAAGACTTTCTATAACAAGAGCAACAGTCGGTTTGTCAGTATCTGTGCTGGTTCCCTGAGCGCTAGTTCTCACAAGGCAATGTGGAAAGAGCCAGGTGGCATCTGGTTCACACAGGCAGGTTTCATTACAAGACAGAAAACATGCGTTAGGGAACCTGAATATTTTATAACAGGCAGTAAAATCTGTCAGACCTTTGCCCCAGAAGGTGACATTCTCTTTATTGTCCTGAGCAGTAAATAGACAGGCTTTGGAGGAAGACACTATTTCTCTCTTCCAAGGAGGTTCACTCTACAGCCCTAAAGAAGAGTCCTGAAACAAGGGAGTCAGCGATTCTGACTGTAAGATGAGCAAAAAGGCAAAAGACCGGTGGAGACCTGTATCCTCATCTCTTCTTCAGTGTGATTCTCACTTTCATAAGTGAGACTTATGACTATTCCCACCTCCTCTCTTCTGACCCCGGAAGCACCACCGCTGCCTCACACACCCTCTGCTCCTGTTTGCTTCTAGTTTGTGTTTGCTCCTTTTTAGTTTCTTTTCCTGGCTTCTATTTCTCTGCTCATCTGTAAATGTTAGAGGGATCTTGGGCTCCCTTCTCTCTTCTATCTGCAATGAACCAAACTGTATCCCCATAAAATTCCTATATTGAAATCCTAACCCCTCACGCAGAGTGTTGGTATTTGGAGATGGGGCCTTTGAGAGTTAATGAAGTTTAATTGAGGTCAGTAGGGCTTAGTTGATGGAAATAATGCCCTAACAAGGAGAGACATCAAAGAACTTACCACCCCTCTCCACTTCCTCCCACCCCCCCCTCCCTCACTACCAAGGAAAAACCATGCATATAACAAGCAAGAAGGCGGCTATCTAAACCCAAAGAGAGACACTAACCAGGGACTCACCAGACACTAACCCCACTGGTACCTTGATCTTGGACTTCTAGTCTCCGAAACCATGGGAAATAAATTTCTATTGTTTAAACCACCCAATCTATGGTATTTTGTTATGGCAGCCCAAGCTAAGACACAATTAGGTACTAGTTAAATTAGGTACTCTCTAACTCCTTACTTGCCACAATGTGTTCAGTTACATTTTGAATTAAATGCACACTCTTGAACCATGATCAAAAGCCCCATGATCTGCCCCTGTCTTCCTGTTCAACCTCATCTTATACCAGCTCTCTCCTCATTCATTATCCTCCAAGCTGTGGTCTATTCAAGAAACAGAAAGTCAAGTCAGACTTAGGGTCATCATGTTAGGTGTCTGTCGCCCCTGATATCCTGTTCTCTTCTGCTTCTCCCTATTCTTGCAAGGGTTTTTCTCTGTCATTTATGTATCATTTTAAATATATTTCAGTCTCAAGGACCCAACCTAAAGTCATCATCTAGTTATCCTCAGGTCACATCATCCTATTTTAATTGTAATGAGGATTTCTTGAACGATTTCTTGCTTGTTCTGATATGCCTACTACTTAAACAGCATTTGGAACAATAAATATTTCTTAAATAAATGGATGGCTGGATGAACAAAAGAATAAATAACGTGTAAGAACTGGCAGAGGTAGGGGTTCCCTGAAGAACACCACAAGTAATTAAAACAGTAAGAATCTTTTATTATCTTTTGGCACAACTTGGCCCACATATAGAGAAGTTATTCAGACATCTGGGGGCCTTTCATTTGAAGATGAACTACTTTAATTCACACTTTATGCCTAGAGAGTGCTCTTATTTATTTATGTTTATTTTTTGTGGCGCCTCCAAATTTTAATGCATGGAAGCAGACCCACACACATATATGTATCACTTGACTCATGATAAAGGTGATATTACAGAGCTATAGGGAAAGAATACTCTTTTCAACAAAAGACTAAGTCACCTGGATGGCAAAACAGGAAGTAAAACAAGAATCTTTCCCTCACTAAACATAAAAAGCACTCCCAAGTGGATCTAAATGTGAAAAGTAAAACAATAAGGCTTTCTTTAAAAAAAAAAAAAAAAACATAGGGTAGACAAGGATTTCTTAAACAGGCCACAAAAAACTCTAAATGTAAAAGAAAAACCTTGGTAGATTAAAACTTGGAGTACCTTAAAATGAATAATGCATTTATAGACAGCTTTTAAATCACTTCCTGATAAACATAGTCCATGGGGTCACAAAAGAGTTGGACACATCTTAACAATTAAACAACAAACATCATCCCTAAACTTCCTACTTCATAAGCAATTACACTTAAAACTAAGCAGTGCTATAGAGCTAATGTGTAAGACTTGACTTTGCTATTTTATCCTTTAAATTAATTTATTTATAAAATCCTTTTAGTATCTGCTATGTATAGTCACCATGTAGAGACTGAGATTTTGACAGTGAGCAGGGTAGGAAAAGAGTCTTTTCTTTAGAGAACCTGTAAGTAATAAGATGCAAGATGCGGAAGCAACTACCTAAAGCTGGGCACAGTTCCTTGGCAGAATATGAAATTCTTTTATCTTGTTTTCTAAGTTTTAACTTGGCAAAATTACATTCATTAGCTAATCTATGTTTCTCAAAAAAATGTATATTCATAAAGTAATCCCTTGAGTAACTATGTTTTAGAGTCATGAAAAATTTAAAAAAAAACTATGTTTTATCCTATTCTTGAATAGTCTGTGAACAGATCTAAGAAATTGCCACTATTTAATTTGAAAATTTCTAGTCAACCATTGTATTGCCTTGAGCAAAACTTTTAATAGCCTGCTGCCTCAATTTCTTAATCAGGAAAACATATTAACAAAATAAACATCTCATTTTCAAACCAACAGGATATAATAAACATAAAGTCTTGATCTTTTCACAAATCTAGTTTTAGAAAAATCATTAATGATGAGGTGAGTGATAGAATAAAAAGTGATACCTCCTCAATTATGTGATGAATATTTATTATCATCTCTCTAGGAAAGAAGGAAAATATTTCTTGGAAAAAACAACACTAGGGTATTAAAACCAATAGCTCTTTGAATTGCATAAAGTCTCAAGTCAGAAGCGAATATCAGTTCAACTCCATGGTTTCCTATTGCTGCTATCTTCTGTATAACATCTTAGATGGCTTTACTGAAATGTAACAAGGAAAAAATGGCCTTGAAGTTGGCCATGGTGGAAATACTGACACCACAGAATTTGGCAAACCTTAGAAATCAAGGTTTTTCTCTCAGTTACTCTTTCTATCTCCCCAACTCCTACTGAAGAGCTGCTCATTAAACCAGCACATGACAGGCTCCAATCCTCAAATGCATGTAAAAATCCTGTCTCCTACCATTATAAACACATGTGCACACATCACTGGGATCCCTGGAGTAATGACATTGGAATGAAGCTTCAGAAAGATCTGGATCCGATGTTCTGAGATGGAATCCAGCTTGTGAAATCACACACCATCTATGAGACCCGCCAGCCTGCAGAATGGAGTCTTCCCAGAAACATAGAGATGTAGGAAAGAAGGATGGAAGGAAGGGAGGAAGAGAGAAAGATCCATTTCTTCCCTAAAAGTGTCTATTTCTCGCTTATAGACCCCAGAATCTGAAAGTACTATAAGCCTGTAAAATTCCCTTAGCTGTAAAGATAGATGATTAAACTGCCTTCCTCTTAATTAAAATAAAAGATAGTTTTAAGTGAAACTAGGAAGCAGATTCTGTATTTGAAAGCGCACTGATGCATAGACTTGAATATTACACTCCATAAAGACAGCCCATTGTGCTAATAGCAAAGCAGTCAACACTACATTATCTGTGATGCATCCTTTCATCCATTCACACACAAACACGATAATTTATCACAAAGAGCCACTTCTGCACACCCCATAGCCAGAGCATAGGAAGGGGGCTTAGTGAATAGGAAACAAAAATGCAAATCTAAAGATGTATCATTTTTAGATCACAGCACCACTTAAGTCAAGGACCAGAGTAGGTCCATCACTTTGTGTTTCCTGCCCCTTGGCAAGGAGAGAAGCCCTTCAAGTTCTGGCCCTTCAAGTCTCTGTATCTGTATTACATAAAGGTGTAACCTCCACATGTCAATCTCATACCTTTTAGTAACTAGCATGATGAATGGAAAAGAACCTGGCCTTAAGAACCAGGCAGTTCAAATGGAACAAGACAGAAAGCCCAGAAATAAACCCATGCACCTATGTGTACCTTATTGTTGACAAAGGAGGTAAGAATATACAGTGGGGCAAAGACAGCCTCTTCAATAGATGGTGCTGGGAAAACCGGACAGCTACATGTAAAAGAATGAAATTAGAACACTTCCTAATACCATACACAAAGATAAGCTCAAAATGGTCAACATTAGGTCAACATTTAGGTCAACATTAAAGACCTAAATGTAAAACCAGAAACTATAAAACTCTACGAGGAAAACATAGGCAAAACAATCAATGACATAAATCAAAGCAAGATCTTCTATGACTCACCCCTTAGCGTAACAGAAATAAAAACAAAAGTAAACAAGTGGGGCCTGATTAAACTTAAAAGCTTTTGCACAACAAAGGAAACTATAAGCAAGAGGAAAAGACAACCCTCAGAATGGGAGAAAATAATAGCAAATGAAACAACTGACAAAGGATAAATTTCTAAAATATATAAGCAGCTCATACAACTCAATACCAGAAAAATAAACAACCCAATCAAAAAGTGGGAAAAAGACTTACACAGACATTTCTCCAAAGAAGACATGCAGATGGCTAACAAATACATGAAAAGATACTCAACATCGCTCATCATTCAGTTCAGTTCAGTCGCTCAGTCATGTCCAATTCTTTGCGATCCCATGAATTGCAGCACGCCAGGCCTCCCTGTCCATCACCAACTCCCAGAGTTTACTTACACTCATTCCCATCGAGTCGGTGATACCATCCGGCCATCTCATCCTCTGTCGTCCCCTTCTCCTCCTGCCCTCAATCCCTCCCAGCATCAGGGTCTTTCCCAATGAGTCAACTCTTCGCATGAGGTGTCCAAAGTACTGGAGTTTCAGCTTCAGCATCAGTCCTTCCAATGAACACCCAGGACTGATCTCCTTTAGGATGGACTGGTTGGATCTCCTTGAAGTCCAAGAGACTCTCAAGAGTCTTCTCCAACACCACAGTTCAAAAGCATCAATTTTTCGGTGCTCAGCTTTCTTCACAGTCCAACTCTCACATCCATACATGACCACTGGAAAAACCATAGCCTTGACCAGACGGACCTTTGTTGGCAAAGTAATGTCTTTGCTTTTTACTATGCTATCTAGGTCGCTCATTATTGGAGAAATGCAAATCAAAACTACAAGGAGACATCACCTCACACCAGTCAGAATGTCCATCATCAAAAAGTCTATAAACAATAAATGCTGGAGAGGGTGTTGGAGAAGAGAGAACGCTCTTGCTCTGTTGGTGGGAATGTAAATTAATACAGTCACAATGGAAGATAATATGGAGATTCCTTAAAAAACTAGGAATAAAACCACCATATGACCCAGAAATCCCACTCCTAGGCATATACCCCAAGGAAACCAAAATTGAAAAAGACACATGTATCCCATTGTTCATTGCAGCACTATTTACAATAGCTAAAACATAGAAGCAAAACATGGAAGCAACCAAGATGTCCATCAACAGATGAATGGATAAAGAAGTTGTGGTACATACACACAATGGAATATTACTCAGCCATAAAAAAGAATGCCTTCAAGGCAGTTCTAATGAGATGGATGAATCTAGAATCTATTATACAGAGTAAAGTAAGTCAGAAAGACAAAGATAAATATCGTATTCTAGTGCATATATACGGAATCAAGAAAAATGGTACTGAAGAGTTTATTACAGGGCAGCAATGGAGAAAGAACATAGAGAACAGACTTATGGACATGGGGAGAGGGGAGGAGAGGGCGAGATGTATGGAAAGAGTAACATGGAAACTTACATTACCATATGTAAAATAGATAGCCAACTGGGATTTACTGTTTGGCTCAGGAAACCCAAACAGGGGCTCTGTATCAACCTAGAGGCGGGGGATGGGGAGGGAGATGGGAGGGAGGTTCTAAAGGGAGGGGGTATATGTGTACCTATGGCTGATTCATGTTGAGGTTTGACAGAAAACAACAAAATTCTGTAAAGCAATTATCCTTCAATAAAACATTAATTAAATAAATTAAAAAAAAAACAACCAGGCATTTCAAATGTTGGGTTTAAATCCTGCCTCTTTTAATAAATGGATGTCATTGGAAAGTCAGGTATTTAATCTGAAATTTTTTCTTACCCTTTAGTTGGGCATCATGACATCTACCTCACAAGGTTATCATGGAAATGACCCACGTGAAAGCCAGGGGACACAGTGCACAGTACACAGTAAATCCTCTGTAACAGTCCTCCTCTCTTCCCTTCTCTTATCTTTACTTCCTCTCAAAAATGAGGGAGCGATTCTTAACTTGTTAGGACAAGAACATAATGGCTGCAGGCCAGTTAGTGAAAACATCCAGATAATTAGCCCAAAAGGGGATTTTAATTTGAATCTTATTTATTATTCAATGAGGAGTTGATTATTCTTTAAACAACAACAACAACAACAACTATGCTTTAAATAAAATATCCCTTTCAGTGACCTTGCTTGGGTTTCTTTGTTTCTAGCCTGGGAAAAAAATCTGGAAGCTCTTTTAATAAGACGGCTGCAGAAAATAAGTTGAGAGTTCACTGTTCCTGACTAGAGACAACCTCAGTAATTATGCAAAAGGAAGGAAATAATTACCATTTTATAATATTCCTATCACACAGGATACTATTATGTGCTTTATCAACATTTACATTGAGTTCTCCCATAGCTATGGGATTAAGACAATAACAGCAATTAACAACAAAGGCATTAATACAAATAGCACACATCTTTTATTTCACGCCTTTCTCTTGGGGATTCTAAACGCTTTTCACATATTAGTGTACTAGCCTTAGAGGAAATGAACTACAACAGACCACAGGTTTGCATAATATCAACATGGAAATTGATGCACTAGAGAGAGACGTTCAGTGAAACAGGAGATCCTTCTCTGAAGCTCTTTTCATCACTCTTGAATGGCCCCTGGGCATTAGACTTCATGGAAATTTCACTCAACATGGAGATAAATATGCAATTTGCTATCCTGAAGCACTTTATGGTTGATAAAAGGAATCGTGGAAGAAGAGATGCTTTTTCATAAGTTGAACATATATAGACAGTAATGCAGTCTTTTTCTACACAGCCCCGATTTCCAATTGTTTAAGGGTTTTTATACTTATTCCTCACATATTTTTTTGTATATAGTTTTTTCCAACATTTTATTTTATATTGAATTATAGCTGATCAACAATGTTGCGATAGTTTCAGGTGGATAGCAAAGGGACTCAGCCACACATATACCTGTATTGAAAATGGGACCATAGGTGTATTTTTCACTTGCATGTTTGATTTTTCAAGACATTAATATTTCATAATGGGGAACCATGCCCATCAAATACACTTGTAGATACAACATCTTTATCAAGGAATTCATCATTAACTTTTGATAGCAATTGTATTTGCAAATTAAAGGTCTGATTTGTACCATGTATAAGGATTTAGCTCATTTATTTGCTGACCTTCCTTTTTTGTAATAAATGTTTTTAGCAACTCCACCTTTTAAAGGGCTCTAATTTAGATATTTCGACTCAGAAGGCAACCTGCAAACTGCCTTAAAAACATGCAATGATCTGAGGTCTCTTTCATTGGGCCCCTCCTTCTCCCAACACTTTCCCCCTCCATTTCTAAAATTTAAAGAATTTCAGCCACAAATATTTAGGGAAAGTTAGAAAGGGATGAGACTGGGATTTGACTAAATTTGAAACTCTACGTCTCTTACTTAGAGATTTAGGGATGGGATTTGAAAGAATGTCTTGATAGGTTATTCATCTCTAATCCTCTTTGTCTGAGATAGGCATTTACATCTAAACTGTCTATTTCAGCCAAGTTAGTCTACAGCATAGATTCTTGCTCACATCAACATGAAAGGTTATGTCCTCTTAGCTTCTTGGAGGGATTGCTTGAGTAGCTCTGAACTGGAAACAAGACCAGTGCAGATGGTTTCGTGGTGGCTGGATCCAAATGCTGATCCCAACATCAACACTAATTCAAATGAATATTAAAGAAAAGGAGCAATTTACTTAATAGCTCCTCAAATGTATGACTTTCAAAGTTTTTAATTAAAACCAAAAGACCAAAGGAAATCTTTCACTTCCTTTTACCCAATGTTAATCAGAAATAATGCACTTTATCCAAGATATCTATGAAATTTTCTTCTTGATTTTTGCACTGCTGAATGTTGTAAATTAGGACACAATTTAACAGATCATTTGCTTTTTTTGTTTAATTTTGCTTCTCATAATCTGAGGCTTAGGGAAAAGACCTAGTGTATCCATGAATCATCTGTAAGGAAACAGGAAAGGACAGAATGGAGGACTACAGAACCAGAAAGTGACAAAGAGGAGAACTTCTAACCACATAAAGTCCCTTAATTTGGAAATCTGAATAAATGATGATATTAAATTGCTGTATAACTAAAATTACTACCAAGTTCCGAGTTTTTAAATTTTTAAATGGTAAGAACACAGAATTTACAAGGTGATGGATTATCATAATTAAGGATTCTAAAAGCCAGCAAAGAAATCATTTCTTGTCATCCCAAAAATTTACATCTGAAAAAGGCTGGTATCTGTAAAGTCCTTAAATAAATCACACTGTATTTCTTACTTGGGGTAATTAGACTTGCATATTTTTTTTTTGAACAATATAAAATGTTTAATGCACATGTGTGTATACACACAAACAAATAAATATATCCATTATACACATGTATTATTTAAGCCAGGATATTGATTATATCCATACATATTTTTGCCATAGTCAGGGGAAGCCTTTTCTGTCTATAATTTGTATTAATTAATTACTAATTAATTGGTTACTGATTAGCTATGGCTTGAATTGTGTCCCCTCAAAAGATGTGAAGCAACTCTAACCTCTGCTATCTATAATCTAATTTGAAAATAGGGTCTTTGTACATATAATTAAGTTTAGATGAGGTCATTAGGGTTGGCCTTAAATTAACAAGATTGACGCTCTTATAGGAAAAGGAAAATGCCATGTGAAGACAGAGACAATGGGGAAGAATACCACGTGAGGGCCGAGGCAGCGACTAGAGGGATGCAGCTATGAGATAAACGCCAAGGCTCCCTGGCCACGACTAGGAGCCCGCAAGAGGCATAGAAGGAACACGGCCCCACCGATACATTCATTTTAGACGTCAAGCCTCCATATCTACGAGAAAATATATCTAACTTAAGACACCCAGTTTGCAGCACTTAGTTTTGGCCATCATAGGAATCTAATATACTATCCAATTGGCCATTCAACACATACTTCTCGAGTATCTTGTGTGGGCTTGAGATCGTGTTAGCTGCCAGAGTCTTAGAGTTCTGAGTTATCCAGATTATGAATGTGCCTTTGTGGTGGAAAAGCAATCAGATAAAACTTCTGAGGACAACACAGAGTTGTAGGAGCACTAATCAGAGGCTTCCAATAGAGGACCACGGAAGGGCTCCCTGTGACAGGGACCTGACGGGAAATCTGGAACAATGAGTGGGAGTTCGCCTAGAGAGGACTGGGGAAGCCTCTTCCAGGCCGAGAACCACATGAGCAGGATCTGAAGAGCAAGAGCGGCTTCAGTGTTCAGTGCACTCTTTAATCTATCAGGAGAGAGAGAGACTGGCCAGAGATGAAGAGCGCCTATGGCCAAGGGCTTTATAAGACATTTAATGCATTGCAACTTTCATTGTATGGGAGGGACACATATGCATTTTAGTGAGAGAATTGCTATGACCACATAGGCATTGAGAAAGACCATTCTGATTATGGCGCGGAAAACGAATTGGAAGGTGAGAGAAGATTGGACACGGGCAGCCCGCATACTGGGAGAACGGATAGAATTCAACTAGCATTCTGATATGTGGTTATCCATTGTTTGAATTCCCAAGGCACTTTCACATCTAATTTTATGTTTGGCCTCCAGCAAACTCCAGAGAGAAACTGAACAGGAATGACTTCCCTACTCTACGCTGTCACCAACTGTCACAGCAAAATAAAGCAAGTTGATGAGAATCACACAGCTGGCTGACAATGAAACTGGGACCACAGGCATGTCATCTTCTTGCCCTGTGTGCACTCCATGCTATATGCATGCACAGTGCCCACTAGCGAAAACTATCCTGCCATCACGGGGACGTCACCACTGTATAAAGCGAGAGTGATGTACTGGAAAGCTCACTCCGTCCTCACAGCGGGCGTAGAGTGTCTGGCAAAGGCTCTTCCCTGTCCCTCAAGCACATATGTGCACAGCGCCACCAAGTGGAGGAAAACAAATCTTGAGCTCAGGCTGGAAGAAACCAGGGCAGGGATCTGGGAAAAAGAAGAATTGAATCATGACATTACCTCTGACTATATGACTTTACATATCTATGCTTCATTAGATAAGCCATTAAAAATTGCTGCTGGAGAGGAAGAGAAAGGGAGAGGGAATGTTCTTAAACCAGGTCTGGCTATCCCACTGATGATGCAAGCCACTAAGCAGAATAGTGTGTTCTCACCTACATCCAAATCAGCTCCGTTTTTATGTTCGCCTAATTGTGTACTCACGGGAAGACTGGGAACTACAGAAGCCTTTATTTCCTGCATTGATGCGGTTGAAGGCACACTTTGACCTCCAGGAAAGCCTAAGATCTCACGTTGGAATTTTGGAAATAGACACATGCATGTGTGCCCATGTACCTACCCACATATTCCACTCCAAAGACAGAAGCCCCCAAACGGAGTAAGGACCCACACTCGATGGAAGGGTGAAGCATAAGGAATGAAACAAAAAGCTATCTCTTCTCTTGCTTTGGGTAAACATGCTGTATCTTCTTTCCTTCCCAGGTTCACAGTTTGATGACACAGGTCTGTAGCCATCCTCTTCCTGAAAGGCCTCTGGAAGGTCTAGTAGCTTATGCTGGGGCCACATTAAATGAGGATCTGGAGAGCCATTCCTGGGAGAGGAAATGGCAACCCACTCCAGTAATCCTGCCTGGAGAATCCATGGACAGAGGAGCCTGGCAGGCTACAGTCCTTGGGGCCGCAAAGAGTCAGACACAACTGAGCAGCTAACACTTCCACTTTCATGGAGAACTAAAATGAGGATAAAACTGCCCTAAACTTTTTGTTTCCATGCTTTTTGTTGCAGTTGAAGAGGTAACATCCAGAAAGCCAAGTTCAGTGTGCTGATCTAGCAAGAAGTCCCAAGAAACAAGAAATCCAGTTGTCCTACATTCTAGACCTTCAACTAAGGAGGCAAAGGAATCCTCAGTTGATCATACATGATCCTGCCCTGATCCTTAGGATAGGAAACTACATATATGTTTGGGACCAAACCCAATCCATCAGGGTGTTCATTCATCTGCAGTGTCCTCTCTGCATGTGTCTCCTCAGGGACCTAACAGAAGATGTCTGGTGAGGGCTTGGAGATGTGGGATGTAGCCCATCCTGTCCTTAGAGATTTTCTGCTCATGTGACTTGAAAAGCTCTTTCCCAGATGCTTGTTCACTGACGGGAAGCCATGGAAGCCAGCAAGGCACAGTTAAGACACTGTGATGTTGGAAATACAGTGATTTGTACTTGGCAGAGAGAAAACTGAAGAGGTAAACATATTGCTGGAGAAAAACAAACCACCAACACAATGGAAAATCAGTCTCCTTCTCCAAGGCTTCAGCTTCAGGAATCAATGCCACTATGGGCTGGACTGTTGTTTGCTTTAATGAAGGACTTTAGAGAGGCTGAAGTCACCACTTGGATACAGACAATCAGGGCAAACCTTGCCTCTACAGGACCAACTGGCTGATTAGGGCAGCCCTGGAGAATAGCCTTCTGTAGCAAACACTGCCATTTGGATGAGAAGAAAGTTCTAAACCCCAACAGCTGTGATGATGAATGATCCTTCCATACTCTCTGGAAGGTGTGGAGACATTAACCTTGTATCTTGGCCAAACATCATCTTATTATATTTTCCTTCCTTAAATCTGCCCTCTCTGCCCCCAGCAAGAGCAGTTGGACAGCACAGGTTGTTTGCTTCCCAGCCCCTGAAATCAAAGCATGGTTGTTGCCTAATGGCATTTTAAGGTGGATTAAGTGGTTATGCTTTCTATTGGATCATCTTATTGGGAAGGGTTCTAATTCAGCAATAGCCTTTATCTTTTACAAGATCCAGAGAAAATGTGTAACACTCACAAAATTCCTGGAGTTCCTTTTCCAGCATTATCTTCATTCATTCAACAGTTACAGAATATCTACTAGCTCTAGTTCTGGAAAGGTACAATGATGGGCAAAATTAAGACTGTAAAGAATTAGAAAGGATTCTAGGAGAGCAGTATCCAGGGCACAGTGGAAGCATAGAGGAAAGAAGGATGGAATCTGCTTTAAAAAATGAAAGACTCAACATGCCAAATGAAAAAAAAAATCCCTTGAACAGTAAATCACAAAATATCAACAGGACCTAAGCATCTTATTGTGATGAGATTTATTTTTTCAAGAAAAGTTAGAAACTAAGCCACAATACAATCATATGCCAGGGACATTTTTGCAGCTGATGAAGAGGAGAGAAGAGAGAGAGAGAGAGAGGAAGGGAAGTAGGGAGGTCAATGGTAGTGAAGATGAATTCTCTCTGCTCAAAGAATTTATGAGCACAGTAACATGAGCTACGAAAGAAAGAAGAGCTGGTGTGAGGGGTGGTGAGTAGATAGAATATTTCTTCAAGAAAACAAGTAAATGAGAATCAATAAAGAGGTAAATAAAGTTGAAATAGAGAAGACAGATTGTGTCAGATTATCGTGGTTGTTTAATGTCAGACTAAGGAGTTTAGATTTGATTTGCCACAGTAGATTTTTTATAAATTTTTGAGTAGGGGAGTGATGTCAACTCTGGAAAGAAGTTGGAATGGATAATTTTGGTGATCTATGTATCATCTGTCAACAAAATGCAGAAATGATTCCTAAAGAGTGAGATTCCAGGCAGCAATAGCTTATGGAAATTAAAGGATATAAAAATGAAAGCCTGGAAAGCATAATAGGGAAGAGGGCTTGGTAATGACAGGCCTGTTGCGTGACCTCTGCAAGTGATGATGACTGTAAATTTCTCAGAATGTCATTTTCACATCTGTACAATGGGGATAATAGTAAGAGCTTATCACACAGGCTAAGAGAATTAAATCAGGCAATGCAGATAAAGCACTTTGCTAGCTCTCATGCATCAACTGAGTACCTAAGAAATGCTTCCCAGGTGGCCTGGCGGTCAAGCATCCACTTGTCAATCCACCAGGAGATGTGGGTTCGATCCCTGGTCGGGAAGATCCCCTAGAGAAAGAAATGGCAACCCACTCCAGTATTCTTGCCTGGGAAATCCTGTGGACTGTGGAGCCTGGCAGGCTACAGTCCACGGGGTCACAAAGAGTCAGACATGACTGAGCGGTTAAAACAAACAACCTAGGAAATATGCACTACTTTTGATGTGGGGATAGTTATCACTGCCTTTGAAATGTGGAAGAAGGGTTTCATGGGTTTCTCCAGTAAGGGAAGCTTACCAGAGTGGAGGAATTAACAGGGTAGTGTGCCTAATTGAAGTAACTGATTCAAATTCACTTCACAGATACAGTGAACGACCTATGACTGCAGAACAGAGTCGGGAGCACAAGTGGGTATTAATGGAAGCCTTGACAAACTCAGACTTCAACCTAGAGTCAGGCTTTGAGAATTGTCCATGAAGAACCAAGGATACTGCATGCTCATCAGAAGTACCAATTAATTCATGGAAACATTGAAACACTATGTTTGGCTCTAGAGATCAGATTTGTCATTGTGCAAACTTGGTGCATGGCTAAAGAATGCTTTGAAAGGAGGCAAAGGAATGAAGGAATCAAATGCAAGGGCTTTGAAGTTAAAGTATTACCAGGTTCCCCAGCTTATACTCAATTAGGTTGCCACATGTCATTTATGCAAAATTTCATTATACTTAACGTGCATTATGGAGGGTTTCTGGAATGGAGGGAAAAGAGAGAAAATGAATTTAAACGTCCCAACTTCTATTCATAAATAATTTTATTTCTTTAGTTTAAGGATGTTTCATAGGTGATTGTATTAACAACAAAAGAAATAAATTTCCACTATCATATTTCGCTAGTCAATAGTCAAACTTCCCCCTTGAGTTTCAGCTCCTGAAGATAGTACTTCACTCAGTTCTTTAACTACACAGCTCTGAATAATGATAAAGATCCAGAACTGGTGTCAGTGAATTTTCTTTAGCAAGTAGTAAAAAGATTGAGGAGATAAAACTTCACTGAGAGCATTTTTCTTAAAGAAATTTTGAATATATTGTAATTTATAGAATAAATACAGACTAAAATGAGGCTATAATAAAAATATTTCAATATATGAATATTTGGGATAACAGTACTATAAGACATAGAGAAGTGGTGTAGAAGTTACACCCGTATAAGAAGTCACTGTGAATCTGACAGTTATGAAGCTAAATTGATACAGATGTGATCTTTTTTTGACTCTATGAAAATCAGTAAACAGAAACCTCATTTAAAATAGGGTCAGGAGTCTGTTCTGTACATCTGTGTCTCTTTTACTGTTTTGCATATAGGGTTATCGTTACCATCTTTCTAAGTTCCATATATATGCATTAGTATACTGTATTGGTCTTTAGCTGGTGCACTGGGAAGACCCAGAGGGATGGGGTGGGGAGGGAGGTGGGAGGGGGGATCGGGATGGGGAATACATGTAAATCCATGGCTGATTCATGTCAATGTATGGCAAAAACCACTGCAATATTGTAAAGTAATTAGCCTCCAACTAATAAAAATAAATGGGAAAAAAGAAAAAAAAAAAAGAAAGAAAAATAGGGTCAGGAGACCAGAAGGCGGAATTCTCATTCCCTACCACTTGATGTCAATTGGCTTTACCAACAGTTTAAAGGTTACTAATTTACTACCCAGCAAAAGGAAAGAGGGCTTTCTCCTTGCCTGGCAAGAGGGTAGCCAATGAGAGACTGCCACAACTCAGCCAATGAAAAGCCACTACACTCTGAATTTCCAGATTCCCCCAAGTGACTATTTGTTTATAACTTCCCCCCATCTCCTTTATAAAAGACTATTCCTTTCTCTCTTTTGTTCCCCTGATTTCCCTGTAGTTCACCATCGAAGGCATGTTCTGAATTGCAATTCATTGCCGTTTCCAAATAAACTTAAAAAAAAAATTGGCTGTTTTATTGTTTTATGGTAACAACTCAACATAAACAGTATCATTCTCTGAAATGGAAAACAACTGTTAGTAAAGCTCTTAACCAAATCAAAAAGCAATTTCCCCTCAATATATATGGCAGTTTATGGCAGTTTCAGGTACTCTTAAAAAATTGAGTGCATTAAAAACCATAAAAAATATGATGTGTGTGTGTTTGTAAAATAAAGTTATAATCTAACTCAGTCATTAGGAATAGGATTTTCACTCACATGAATGTCCTGGGGAATATCTCAAAGTCATGACAGACACAAAAGAAAAGAAAAGAAAAGCCTTCTTGAAAACCCTAACCCTGGCTATCTATATAGTTTTTACAGCATCTCCCTGATGTTCTCACTCCTGAGAACCAGAAATATATCCCTAAATTACCAAAACCCTTTTTGGAAAGGAATACCATTAAGGAATACCCATTAAGAACCAATTAGAGAAAGAGAGTAAAGGATATGCTAGAAAGAAAGAATATGTGATGCTTGTTTAGGTTTGGGTTTTTTTTTTCTTCTATGTATTTGTACTTGCTTTTGGGAAATTAAACTCTGGAACTTATTTTTGCATGCTGAGGTCATAGGATACACTGAAAAGCTCTTAAAATATAACTCACTTATTGAGAATCAACTGCACAAAAACCCTTGCTTGGTTAATCGGACTTATGCTTTTGATACTCTGCTTTTAAAAGAGAAAGGCAAATCAATAAGACAGATAAAGGAATTAATAAGGGAATTAACAAGTAACTTCCCTGGCATACACATGAAAAGTATTTTTCATTTTTTTATTTACTCAATTAAAAAAAAAAACTTTTTAGTTTATATTGGGGTATAGCCAGCTAACAATGTGATAGTTTCAGGTGGAGAGCAAAGGGATTCAACCATACATTTAACATGTATCCATTCTCCCCCAAACCCCCTCCCACATGACATTTATCAGAGTTCCCGTGCAATACAGTAGGTTCTTGTCGGTTATCCATTTTAAATATAGCAGAGTTAATGTACTCAATTTTTGAGTGATGTTTTCAACAACTCCCTTCTTCTCTATGTTTTTATTACAATGCAAACAAATGTTTAGAATGATAAGGCCAAAGCCAGAGATTCTTAACCTGGGGGCCTAGAACCAGGGGCTTAAACGTGGGCTGCAGGGGGTCTACAAACTGGATGCAAAATTGTGTGTGTGTTTGTCTTTCTTGATAATTTTTTATCTTATCCACAGCTCTTATTATATTCTCAAAAGTTTATGTCAAAAAGATGTATAACAAAGCAAATGATGTTCTACCTTTTTCAGCCATTAAGAAATAAATTTAACTCAATAGTTTTTTCTTCACAAAACAGTGAAGTAGCTTAGCCATGTCTAGAATGATTTTTCACCACAAAGTTTAAAACAAACAGGGCAGTGTGACAGTCAATAAAGCAGAAGATTAACTGAAACACTCCAATAAGTTGAGGTTTTGTAATTTACCTTACAAAGGTAAGGTAAAAAACAAGAAACAAAACTTCCCAGTTAAATGATCGATCCATGCGGATTCCCAAAGGGAGTGCCTGATAATAAATCACCCCTTAAGCCCCAAGATTTTTCATGCATCCAATGTGAGGTTGTAGGCAGTTATCACTGGGTTGAGTTAAAATGCATTAACTTCACGTAGATAATTCACTGAATAGAAACAAAAGACATTAAGCATAACTGACTTAGAAAATGAATCTCCTTTAAAATGAGAGAAAAGGCCCAAGAAGAATGGAGGCTACGAGAAATCTGTGGGGAAAACACTGTGTGTGTATTAGTTCATTATCAGGTTTTGGAATTAGGTATCTTGATATCAAAGCCCAAAGTCACTGATCACAACACGATTTTTAGCTTTACCCTCTCTGTATCTGGTGGCTCAGACAGTCAAGAGTCTGCCTGCAATGCAGGGGACCTGGGTTCAATCCTTGGATTGGGAAAATCCCCTGGAGAAGAAAATGGCAATCCACTCCAGAATTCTTGCCTGGAGAATTCTATGGACAGAGGAGCCTGGTGGGCTACAGTCCCAGGGGTCGCAAAAGGTCGGACACTACTGAGTGACTAACTTTCACTTTTCACTTTCAGGCTAACTCTACATTTCCTAGATCTCCTGGTGCACGAGGTATGCTGGGCAATGGGATATGAGTGTAATATAAACCAAATTTCTTCACCGCAGGCTGTCAGCCCCCTATTTTCTCTTTGGTTAGGGATGTCCCTTCTGTCTTTTTTTCCGAGGGATGGGGCATGGGAGAGGATGACGGGCCAGTTTCAAGCCTACAGAGGACACCCTGAAGGAGGACGAAGTAACATCACAGAAAGTACGTGCATCTCTGGAAAACGCTGGCGAAGACGGATGCCCTAACTCCCCACGCTGCTCACCATCTTGGACGTTTATGTGAAAGAGACATGATTTGTCTTGTTCAGAGCCATCAGACACTTTCCTGGCAGTCCAGTAGCTAAGAAATCATGCTTCCACACAGCACATGGGTTCGATCCCAGTTGGGGAACTAAGATCCCACATGCCATGTGTGGCCACTCCCCCAACAAAAAAAAGAAAAAAATTAAAACTAAAACCAAAATAAAATAAAGCTATCATTTCAGGCTCTGTTAAAGCACCCAAATAAATACCTAGCTATTACAACATCTAGAGTACCTAAAATAGTGTCACCACATAGCAAATGCTCAACATGTGACAGTCACTCTGTTTCACAGGGGTATATAACCACAGCTCATTTCCTAGGTCTACTCTGAGGAAAGCTACCCTATAACGATGAGCATTAACAGTTCTCAGAACCAAAGCAAGGATATGGGTAGATGTGGTCAAGTAGTTTTGAGAACTACACTCAGTTTAAAAAAAAAAAAAAAAAGAGCTCCTCTACTGATGAATTTCTAAGTCTTAAATATTCTATTGTTAGGATTCCTCTTAAGAAAAGAGAAAGAGAAAGGCTTCCTAAACATGTCAGATCCACAGCACCTTTTCTCAAGAAGCATATTGTAAAGACAATGTTCTGTGGACATGTTTTGGGGAAACAATTTACTGGAGAATGAATTTCAAAAATTCTCAGTGAACCAGACTAAGATTATTCTGAAAGAACATCCTACACTTATAATATGGCATAAGTACACAGAAGAACACTAATTCATATTTATTATAATTAAAACCTGTACTTCTATATTCTTCATACTGTCTTCAAAAATAAGTCTAGTGAGTCACTAAACAGACTATTGAGTCCACCACGAATTTCAAAACCAAATAGTTATTATAGTATTTCCTGAGTAACCACAGTGTTAGAGAACCAAGAATCAAGAAAGAAGGAGGAAAAGGAGGAATGAATACAATCATGGCTACTTTGACTTTGATGGAGAGCATTTCTGATATCTGGATATAGTTTTTGATCCAAACCATTCCAGGCAGATGAATTAATAAGTACATGTTCGGAAAAAGAATGCCTGGAAAGTAAATTCAAAAACAACAAAACCACAAGAGGAAAAGAAGCATGAAGTCAATTATGGCTAACAAATCAAGCTGACCACAAATTCCTATATTAATGAGAATGTCATGTGTATATCACGAGGGATCTCCCTTAGAGACATTCTGATAGCTAAATAATGCATTTGGGTGATTTCACAGTTATATTAAGTCCATAGTGTTTAGCTAGGATCCCATCTTCAAGAGATAAAACAAACAGCACTTAAAACGTAGAACAAATTATAAAATATGGTTCCATGAATTTGGATAAAATTGATAGACTAGCAAGCTAGAAAAGCATGCTTTAATTGTCTTTTCCTTCTCCCATTTTTATACAAATTTGAGGAAAGAGAGGCGGTATCTAAAGTAAGATTCCCTCCTCAACATTTGAAGATGAATGTATGTTTTTATGAGCCAGCTGTAGAAGGCAAAGCAAAAATTCTCTCTGACAGGCCCGTAAGAAGAAAACACTAACAGTTGAATAAAGGTGAGCCAATTAAACCACTTACTCATGCCTAATATAGTTCTGGATGGTCCAAGCACCTGGCTTGGAGTAAACATTTACTTTCTGCAGCATGATATTTAATCAGCTCATCAGATGGTAGAAGTCTCCATCCAGAAGGACGATTCTCTCTGACCTTACTCTTAATTGGAAACACTGTTTAGTGTCCTGCTTCCCCCAGTACATCCTCAGTGTATCACTCTCATATATGAATCCCATTAGACCCTCTAGCTCAGCACTCCCTTCTGGGCGAGGGTGACAAACTCAGGGATTTCCAAGCTTTCCTGGGATTTCCTGCCAGGTGCTGAAAGAGGAAAGGCAAATTTTAGGATGGAGAGGAGGAAACGAACATAAGACACTCAGCAGCAAAACACTAGAACCTCTCACTTTTAATTTGGGAGTGGATAATTGGAAAAGTATCCCTGTTTGGACAGTTTGGAAAAGTTATTTAAGTGATGTGTCTGAAAGAGTTGGGGGCAATAAAATACATTCCATGAATTAATATAATCCCTCTGAACACTGTAACATCAAGAAATGTGAAAGGTAGCAACTAGACGGGATTTTCAAAGATCCAGAGAAATGCCTTTATTTTATGGTTGAGAAGAAGATACCACAGAGGGGTTGATTTGCCCAGCCAATCAGATAAATTGATTAACGGTAAAATTAGAATGCCATCCTTGGACTCCCAGTCCGAGTAGAGGTTAAGACCGTTGACTGTACAGTCCAGACTGTCTTGTTCAAATCGTGCCTCTATGACTATTTGGTTGTGTGAATTAGGGCAAGTTATTTGCCTGAACTATCCACCTCCTTAGCTGCGAAATGAGAATAATAATAGTACCCACCTGACGGGGTTATTGTGAGGATCAAATGAGCTCATATGCGCCAAGTATTGGGTTAGCCAAAAAGTTCGTTCAGGAGTTCCTGAACGAAAAACCCAAGCAATGTTTTTAGCCAATCCAATACTTAGTACAGCTTCTGGCACAACATAAGTCCTATGTAAATGTTAACTGTTTCTGCTCTTTTCTCTGTCACCTGACTTTTGCAAACTCTCTTATCACACAGTGGCAGAAGTAGGCATTTCTCTTGCCAAAACATATACCCCAAACCGTACCTATCTGAGGATCCCTGACTGCTGAGTCATCAAACAGGCATGAGAGCTTGGAAGCCTGCCCTCAACCCCCAGAGAGAGCTCTGCTGAGGGCTGGGAGGAGGTTACGGAGCAGAAAAGTCCATCATCTCGCTACTACTCAGCTCCCTTGTTCTCCGAAGTTGGATGGATTTCAAGACTGGTTGGGAACTTGAGTTTCGTTGCCTGATGAAATAGACAGGAACTCGACAAGGAGCCAAAAATTCTTCTGCTGTGACTTTTCCCAGCATGACCAACCTGGAGCTTTAACGGCAGGCATTTATAGCTGTGGCGGCAAGATAAAGGAACCTGTGGCTTTCAGATCTCCCATCAGCAAGTGCTGGTGGGTGGACAATATTTGTTATTTCTGAACCTCGTGGCCATCTGGGAGCACCATCATCTTTGTAGAGTCCTTGGATATCTCTGGAAAACAGGAATGCCAGAGACCTAAATGGCATGCTTACTAATTTGCTGACCAGGAAGTTGTTTATTCCATCACTTTCTCCCCACTCCCAATTTTCTAGGTGACATTTGCCCATATTAAAGAAGGCAGCTGGAGGGAGACAGATTTGCAGTGAATCATAGACAAATAAAATGTTATCTTAAAATGGTTTCTGTTCTTTGAACCTGGTTGGCTTCACTTCCAGCCAAGCGTGGTGACTCAGGCCGGGCTTGCCTAGGAGAAATCAAACAGATACAAGTAAATGCTTTGGCCGTTTCGGAACAGGCTGGCCCAACTCTGTGGAACTATCCTGATGAGCCAAACTCAAATGAAACAGCAAACTCTTCAGGTCCTGTGTTTATATGGCATGATGTGGATGGCAAAAAGAGTTGCTACAATTTGTTGAGTGCTAATTAGGTACCAGATAATCACAGACCATTGACTTTTTTTTTTTTAATCTCAGCTGCTAGAAAGTAATACAGTTTTATTACATTATGAACTGGTGCACACCACACAGACACACACGAAGCATTAGTTGCTCAGTTGTGTCCAACTCTGCAATCCCATGGACTGTAGCGTACCAGGCTCCTCTATCCATGGGATTCTCCGGGCAAGAATACTGGAGTGGATTGCCATTTCCTTCTCCAGGCGATCTTCCTGACCCAGGGATTGAACCCAGGTCTCCTGCATTGCAGGGAAGATCCCTGGAGGAGGGCATGGCAACCCACCCCAGTATTCTTGCTTGGAGAATCCCATAGACAGAGGAGCCTGGTGAGCTACAGTCCATAGGATCACAAAGAGTCGGACACGACTGAAGCGACTTGGCTCTCCTGCACTGCAGACAGATTCTTTACCATCTGAACCATCAAGGAAGCCCAACATACACAGACAGACAACTAAAAAGTTTTATGAAACATTACTTACCCTAATCACATACAATGCACCGCCGTGTTTTCTATTCAATGTTATCTTGGGGTTCTAAAATGCCAGTTTGACCCATTAGATTGATTTTATGATGCACAAATGGATTGCCACCTACGGTTGAAAAACTCTGCCTTAGACCAAGTTATAGGCTCCCCTGGTGGCTCAGATGGTAAAGAATCTGCCTGCAATGGGGTTGCAAGGAGTCAGATACAACTTAAGAGACGGAGCACACAGACCAATTTATTCCTTGTAAGAACCTCACAAGGCAGATACGTGTATCAGATTCCATGTGAGACAGCTCAGTAGAGAACATTTAATAAGGGGAACCAGTTAAAAGAGCTTAGAAGAGCTGAAATGCCAACCAGGATACAGGCATTAGCAGGAAGAAGCTATCTTTAGGGAGGTTGGAGAAACTGGGAAAAGATGCTATTATCGAACCACAGAAGCAGGGCCACCTGCAGGGACCTGGGACAGTGGGCTGTGTAACAGGAAGTGAGGTCAGGGAAAGAATGAACCCAGAAGGTGAGCTGGTCTGGGGTGGAGGAGGTTCAGTCACCTTTGCAGATACATTTGACAAGGTAAAAGAGAGAGAAGGGGAGAAGGAGAGAAGGGGAGAAGGAGAAAGAAAGAACGACCTTGACTTCTCCCAATTTCCAATCTCCTATCATTTCCTCCTATTGCTCAAACCTACTTAGCAGCCAGTGGGAATGTAATTTTCAGGGATCAGCTCTGAGATGAAGACGTACACAGGGGGAGCATCTTATATCCAGCAGATGAATGACCTGCACATCCAGGGGCAGTGTGGTGGAGATATAACCTGCTATATCATACAAGCTCTAAAGGGCTCTGGTTCTCATTGAATCCTCTGTGATCACCATCCTGAAATTCAAAATATTGTTTGAACAGAGTCCTGCATGTTCATTTTTCACTGGGCCTGTGAACTGTGCAATCCTTCTAGTGCACAACATGGTTATTCCAACTGTATAGATGAGAAGACCACGGCTCAGAAAGTTTATTCAGTTTACTGGGAGATTGGGGGCTTCCCTGGTGGCTGAGATGGTAAAGAATCTGCCTGCAATGCAGAAGACCTGTGTTCAACCTCTGGGTCAGGAAGATCCCCTGGAGAAAGGAATGGCTAACCACTCCAGGATTCTTGCCTAGAGAATTCCAAGGACACAGGAGCCTGGCGAGCTACAATCCATGGAGTCACAAAGAGTTGGACGTGACTGAGCAACTTACACACACACACACACACACACACACACACACACACACTGAGGGTTTTACAAAAGTGAATAAAGTGAAATTTGAAGCTAGCTTGGTATATTTGTGACCAAAGTTCACACTATTTCTAGTAAGCCAAAGGTCAATTCCATCTCCCCGAACAGTATTAGAAACTAGAGGGCGAACCATGCAGGTAAATCTCTTCTAGCTCAGGACGGGACTCACATTTTCTGCCACTGCAATCCAGAGGATGATTCTTGCTATTCCCTTTGGCCACCACAAGTCCAGATAAACATTAACTCAGCCCTTGGGGACTTGTTGAGAGCAGCTGAAAAGATGTAAATAGGATTTCTCCTGTTTCTCTGCTGAAGAAGCATTGCTTCTTCAGAAATTCAGCATTTCTTTTTCTTTCAAAATTCGCCTTATAAGAGGGATATAAAGGAAAAAATACATGTGGACTTGACTTCAGTGGTCAATTCGCTCCCCAACCCTTACTAAGAAATGAATCAAAACTGTAGATGCCAACTTCTCTTCCAAATAGCAGCCAACTCTCGCCCCTTATTCCTTTGTCCTCTGTCAAAATTTAGACACTAGGTTTTCCCACAATAAAATCTTCTTAGCCTCACTTTCTGATGTAATCCTGGTCTTACTAACAGCTACACCAGGAATTCAGCCAAACAAATTTGGCAGGAGTCAGCTCACAGGGAATATTAATTAATACAAAGAAGCCCTAATGCAATTAGTGTAAATTCTCTATCTTAATACTGCAGTGATCATTCATTGTTAGTTCAGAAACCTCATAAGGTCTTTGCCTTTTGTACATCTTATACGATTTGAGGCAGAGTCGAGTGCTACAGTATTTGACACAACAATATATTATTATTGTTCAGCATCATGTCATGAAATAAATGATCTCAAGTTAGTCATCATTATCACCTCCCCCCCTCCGCCCTGCCCATTGCATCTCTACAGGGTTCCATGCAATCTGAGCACACAAGAAAAGCCTCATTATCACAGGCTCATCAGCAGAGTGATAAAGCTTAAGTCAACCCCTGAGATCAATTCTACACCCATTCTAGACAGATAAGAAAAGTGATGCCCAGAGAGATGTAGAGACAGGTCCTGGGGCTTCTGGCCTAATTAGAATGTAAAGATGATCTGAGGCAAACCTAACACTATTTCATATTCTTTTCCTGAGATAAGCTCAATTTCTCATTCCCCAGGTACAGTTTCATAACAGTCTATATTTAATATCCACTCAACAAACATGTGTTGAGTATCTACTATGTACCAAGCAGGCAAAATACTGAAGACTTAAAAATTAATAAGACACAACCTCTACTTGAAAAAGCATAGAGTCGTGAGAAATCTTAGACAATTTTCTCACCATATGACTATGACATGAGGCAGGGAAAGAATGACTAAGTCTCGTAAAAAGCAGTGCAAAGACTTAACAGAGGAGGTGTCTCTTGAGCACTGACAGTATAGACCAGAGTCATCCATAAAATTATCATCACTAGTAGCAGTAAGATCGCTCAGCTAAAGCAGTGGTAACTACTTTAAGAATATAGACCTGAAGTCTTTTTGTCAATTTGTCAACTTCAGGTTTGGGAAAATGATGGTATCAGGTTTAGAACTGCCCAGTACTAGGATGATTATTCACTTTACTCTGAAGTGCCTGAATTTCTACAGGCACAAAATTTCAAGTTTGTAATTATAAGAATCACCTGGAGGGAAGAATAAGCATCTCCAGATAGACATGCTTCTGAGTATTTGTATAATCAGACAAGTCTGGGGAAAACAGCATTATTCTGCTTCATCCAGGTCTTACTGAGAAAGACGTTTACACTTTTGGGCTTCCCTGGTGTCTCAGATGGTAAGGAATCCACCTGCAATGCAGGAGACCTGGGTTCAATCCCTGGATTGGGAAGATCCCCTGGAGGAGGACATGGCAGCCCACTCCACTATTCTTGTATTCTTACCTGAAGAATCCTATGGATAGAGGAGCCTGGGAAGCTACAGTACGTGGGGTCACATAGAGTCAGACACTACTGAGCGACTAACACTTGCATTTTTTTCACTTCACTTTTACACTTTCGGGCAGTGATTATAGGGACTGTGGGAAAAGACAAAAGCCATCTATCTATAAGCACAGGGATTTGGGATCACTTGAGTTTTGGGTTCAGTTCCAGAGGGATCAATTGACAAGGAGCTGCCAGAGACATCATTCAAATTGACATCAGTCCCATAAATCAAAGAGACCCTATGTGATCACACTGACATAGAGCTTCAGACAAGAGGGATGTTTAAAAGGGAGCATGCCCTTGCTCAGGGTCATCATTAGAAAAAAGCAAGGAGGGATTCTGACTTTATATTCTTTAGCACACAAAAGAGCAAAGCTCTCCCTTACAAAGTATTTCCTTTAGGAGATGAATCAGAAGAAAATATGACCTGGTGATTTCAATCACTCTCTGTGTTCTTTTTTTCCCCCTCTTCTCATGTCTTCCTCAATTACCACCTTTATAAACCACCGCTGGCTTCTCTGCTTTCCTTTCTTTTCCCCCCTCCTTTCTCTTTCTTTGACCTTCTCTCTGCCCTTCCTTCTGACACTTTTCCTAGCCTCTCCTTTGACTCTTGAGCCTTTGAATTTCTCCAATCTTCCCCCCTTTCTGGAATGACATTCATTCCCCACTCCCCTCCCCAACACCCCTGTCATCCTCTCTTTCCCATCTCTTTCCTCTCATTTTCTAGATCCAAGGGTCTTGCTTAGCCTTCCTTCTGTTTTCCTTCCCACTGAGATATATATGCTTTTCAGAAATTTTAGCAAGTTGTTTTTTTTTAAATGTAATATAAAATAGTTACTGTTTAGTCAGCACCTGTTATGTTCCAAATAACAGTATGGAATTTGCAAAAGTCAGTTCCTTTAATCCTTTTGACAGTTCTCTGATACAGAATAGTACAGTTTCCCTGGTGGCTCACACAGTAAAGAATCTTGCCTGCAATTCAGGAGACCGGGGTTCGATCCCTGGGTCAGGAAGATCCCCTGGAGAAGGGGTGGCAAGCCACTGCACTCTTGTATTCTTGCCTGGGAAACCCAATGGACAGAAGAGCCTGGCAGGCTGCAGTCCATGGAGTCACAGAGAGTCAGACAAGACTGAGCAACTAACATATATAAGAGTCAGTTACATGGTACAGAGGACGCAGCCTAGGCTCAGAAAAGCTGACTAATTTACCCAAAGTACCATACACAGAAAGAGAAGACATTTAGTTATGTTTAATATCAGAGTCACCCAAGGCTTTGGGTCAATCCAGTAGTGGAGATTATAGCTAATAAACAAGGTAAAGTACAAGCTCATTGTTCTTCTTTATGCTTGAATGATTTGGTATTCTTAGCATAAGTCATATCACTTATATCCACAAATATTATTGGTCTCAATTATTATTGAAAACAGAACTTTTCATTTCCCCTTGAGCTCTTTGGTGCTAACGGGAATTCTTTGGGGACTTTATCTAGGGAACATAAACAGATTTAACTATGGTTTCCTGGATGTAACACTTCAAGTGCATTTGGCTTGATGGTGATTGTAATTTGGACCAGCAGAGGAACTGACTGCATATGTCTGGTTGGAACAGACATAAGAACTAGGAAGAAACAGAATATTTGGTTTCTCATCTCAATTTGACCACCTACCAGCTGAATGACCCTGGGCCTGAATTTCCTCATTGGTAAAACCAAACTATTAGACTAGATGGTCTCAAAAATCCCTTCTATCAGTACTTCAGTTTCTCTGGTAACTCAGCTGGTAAAGAATCTGCTTGCTATGTGGGAAACCTAGGTTCGATCCCTGGGTTGGGAATATCCCCTGGAGAGGGGATGGGCTACCCACTCCTGTATTCTTGGACTTCCATGGTGGTTCAGATGGTAAAGAATCTGCCTACAATGCAGGAGACTTGGGTTCGATCCCTGGGTTGGGAAGATTCCCTGGAGGAGGGCATGGCAACCCACTCCCGTATTCTTGACTGGAAAATTCCCATGGACGGAGCAGCCAGTCTATGTTGTTTATTTATTTATAATTCAGTTTATGTTCTAATACTCTTCCTATACCCCCAAATTAACTTGTTCAGGCAACTGAACTCTGCCTGTGCCCAAGGGCTGCCATGATCCAGCAGACTTCTACCTTAACAGGGCACTTTAGGAGTGAGGTAGAGAAGGAATGGTTGTATATTTTGTGTATGGGTGGAAAGATTTTGGGGCTTCCACCTCACTCTTCACTCTACTAAGCCCCAGCCCTCCTAATATAATTAGCTGAGAAATCATAAAGCTGTTATCAAGGCAACTGACAGACACTCAAGTATGATTTTCATTTTGATTCATGGAGGATGTTTTAATTACACCTAAGATGCTGCAGTAGGAATTAAATTGTATTTAATAAACAGGCATGTAATAGATGTTCCATGACTACAGGTTTTAGTAGACATTATTATCTTCTGCTGTCCGTGTTAGTTTTTTATTGCTTCCGTGACAAATGATCACAAGCTTATTGCCTTAAAACAACATACATTTATTATCTTACAGTTCTATAGAAGTCTGGAATGGGTCTTACAAGACTAAAATCAGGATCTTCTCAGGGTTGCATTGTTGTCTGGAAACTTGAGGGTAGAATCTGATTACTTGCCTGTTTCATCTTCTAGAAGATGCAAGCATTCCTTGGCTAGTGAAATTCCTTCCTCCATCTTCAAAAGCAGTAATAATGGCTTGAGTCCTTCTCCAGTCTCACCAGTCCCACCTCTTCTGTCTTCGTCTTCTACTTTTAAGGAAACTTATGATTAATTTATACCCACTTGGAAAATCCAGAATAATCTCTGTGTTTTAAGATCAATTGATTAGTAGCCTTAATTCCATTTGAAACCTATGTGGTGTAACATATCATTTACAGGTTTCAGGGATTAGGGCATAGGCATCATTGGAACGTCACTGTTGTGCTTATTACTGCACCATCCATTTTTTCTGGCTTTAAAAACTTGGTATGAACAGGAGCACTTTATGAATCTATAGGGAGAGGGCTTGTGAGACCTTATGCCAGCATCAATCTCCAAGAAGCTTTGATAATCTTGCAATGAAAGTAGATGCTCACATAGGAATGAAGAGTCATTTCTTTCATCACTAATAAGCTGACTTAGCCAATAAACTTAAAAATTAAGGACTTGTACATATTTCAAAAGAGCCTTCGGTTTATCTTTATAGGAAAGAGATGCTGATATATTTTACACAGTAGGGTTGTTTAAGATTATTCGGGTACCACCTCTTAAATGCACAAGATTTATTCCTTTACTGAGAACATCAATCAACAGCCTACTAAAGAACACATATTTTATCACTTACCTGCAAGAATTTTAGTATGCCACCGTATGAAATTTTTACCATAGCACTGCATGTGAGCATAAATAAAACTAAATAGTATTGGCATTATTCAGCATTATGAATAAGGGAAGTGACTGACAATAAAAAAAATCAAGAATGATTAACTCTAACTCTTAATGGCCTTGGAACAGCTGGAGCCAAAAATCAATATACAAAAGTCAAAGAATGTCAATATGCTTATTTTCCCTATGAAAATTCTCCAAGAGTTCTTCTGGGTTTGTTATTGCTCTTGTCTTTCAAATGCCAACTGAGAAATAGCTGTCATTTTTATCTTCATGTCAGGTCAACTGAAAAGAAATGCCAAAATGGAAAACAAATATCTAATTGCATCTAGAAAACTACTGCATGTTATTTCCTTATATCCCTATAGTTAAGACTAAAAATATATCTTGATTTATTTCTACTGTAAAGTATGACATTTTCAACACAACATATAATTAAATTCTAATCAGGCAATTATTTTACTTTAAATGGCGTTAAAATAATACAATACCAGGGGTGAATAAGGAAAAAAACCCACAGTTTTTATTCTTCATTTTTATAACAGAAGTCTCTGTGCCATAGAATAGCCCAACTTTAAAATTTTTTAAAAGGGCTTAAATTACATATGCATTTTCAACAACTCTCAAAGCTCATTCTAGGTTTCCTTCTGCTTCTCTTTTCTATATATATTTTTATTGTGGATGTGTTGTTAGAGTAGTCAAATTACTAAAGAAATATCTGCAACATTAATTACATCTGAAGAAAGTTGGATAGCACATATTTGTATGAGTTCACTGTAAAAAAATAATCTAATGCATCGATTGTCATTTCATGAGTCTTTCTTAAACAAGGTGCTGTGAGTCCAGAAATGCCACCTATCAGATCCACATCTTTAGTCTCAAGCTGAATCCACTTGCCACAATGCTACCTGAGCCCCCTGAGACGATTTGCCTATGTACAGTTATATAATCAAAATACATTTCAACGGACTTCCATATGGTGACCAGTTTGTGACAAAATAAAACTGCATGTGGTTATATGCACAAGCTGTCTGACTGTTATAAAAAGAAAATTTTGACCAATATGATTAAATCAGGATGTATGTTAAAATACAATGGTCAAATTAAAAGAAAAAAATTAAGTGTCCCTCCCATGAGCAAAATCTGGAAAAACAAAGGCGATACATTCAAGTTTCCACAGGCATTTACAGACCAAATATGTCTAAAGCAGTTATCCCATGGCCATATGTACACATAACTTTTTTGTCTTTTACTTCTCAACTCTCTTTTTCTTTCTATAATTGTGTATTCTGAGAGAACAGTTGAGTCTGTCCGTTTGGCAGAATTAGTAGTACATCAAGGACTGTTCTCAACAGGGGGTGAGATTTAAGTCACCAGAAGAATTTCTAGTATTTGGAAAAAAAAAAATCCTAGGCATAAAAAAAAATTAAAGCATAGAACCTGTTAACCAAAGTGGCCATGTTTTATTTCATCCAAGGGTTATATCACCACAAAACTTTTGGGAAAAAAATATTATTTATAATATGTTCATAATCTGTGCACACTAATCACATATACATAATAAGAACAATAAGAACTGCTTTCCTTAGTCACGTCTTCTCTCCAAGGCAGTATTTACAAGCCTTAAAAACCCCCACAGAATGGGCTTGGGTGCCATTTTACAAATGAGGAGCAACAGACTCAGGGGATTTAAGACAAGCTACTCAAGAGCTGACTACTGTTTGGAATCCAGAATTGTCTAGTTCCAAAGACTGATTTTTCAGACCACAGCAGTGAATTTATAATGCTTTTCTTCCTTTAGCAGGAGAAGTCTTCAACACATAAAGGCAGAGCAGGTCTAAGAGAAATTGAGATGGGGAAGCCCAGAGCCTCAAACCTTATTCCCTGCTCACGCCCATTGCCTTCTCCATGGCAGCATCACAGATCTTTCTAGAAACTAAGTTACACATATATATAAAAGGGGGGGCAACTTGAAAACCTCTGTGCTACATCAACCTGCTGTCTTCTCATCTTCACCAATTTCCATCATCTCTGCCCAGAGGAGCTTCTAGAAAGAACACCAAGATGCCTCAAAGATGGATGGTATACCTGCTGGGCTTTCCTGCTGGGCTAGGAATTAACAAAGTGCATGGATATAAAGCATGTTTATTATCCTCCATCATCACGCTTAGCACAATTTTTAACTGTTATCAATGTCTTTGCTAATATTCTAGCTCCTTCTCTAGACTACAAATTCTTGGAGGGTAAAATCGGTGTCACTTTTATTTCTGTATTCCTCAGCACCTAGCATACAAAAGTCTTTGTTAACTGCCTGAAGACTGTTAAAAGTGAACTTGAGAGCAAGAATCAGTTTTTCTTTAAGTCTGCTTCTGAAAAGAAAACACTCCAAGTAGATCTAAAACACCCAGATTCATTCTCCAAGGAAGTCAACTCAACTGCCCAAATCTAATCCAAAGTCCTTTTAAAAAGGGATAACTGAAAAGCATATTTCAAAAAAAGGGGGAAGAAAGAAAAAAAAAGTAAAATTCAACAGACAATTCCCTTCATCTGCTTTCCATAACCAGAGTGCCTCAAAAGACTACATCTGGTATAGTGACATATTAGTATAAATTACAAAATTCAAAATCTCAGTACAGCTTGGAAAGAGGCATACAGAATAGTTTCTAACTTCTACAGTTAATGGGGAAAAAAATACATTTGGTGCATGTGGGTTTTCAGTTTGTTTGGTTTTAAGTTTTCCTCCACATTAAACATAACTTTCGTGCAACATTTTCTGGCATGCTCTTAACCTTGCATTTCCCCCAGCATTGCATTTATTGCTTCCTATAGGACTAATCAAATTTCTCACTTAGAACCAATGGCTGAAGAGCTCACTTCAGCTAAACTGTTTGTGAAAGTTACTCAGTCGTGTCCGACTTTTTGCGACCCCATGGACTGTATAGAATTCTCCAGGCCAGAATACTGGAGTGAGTAGTGTTTCCCTTTTCCAGGGGAGAACACAACACAATCTAGGTCACTTTTTTTTTCCTTTCTTTCATGTTTCAAATCTGCTTTAACTAAAAAAAAAAAGAAAGAAAGAAAGAAAGAAGAAGCCAGTCTGCTCCCCCCAAACAAGAAAGTCTGAAAAAATCTTCTAGCTTCCTTCTTTCTCTCCAAGGAATAAGCTTTCTCTTTTTACTCTTGATCATTGTTTCCTGTGTTTTGAGCAACTTTGATTTGTGTGTGTGGACAAGGAACAAGCAGTCATAGGTGGATATCTGTCTTGGAAATCTTTTCATGGAGAAAGAGAACTCCAGAAACTGAGGCCCAGGGAAAATCTAAGTGTGGAAAGAGGATTAAAATCACCACGTGCATTCTAGAATAAGGACAAGCCTGTTGGATGAGTAAGAACAGAATTCTAAATGCTTTCTGATTATTCTGTTTCTATTTATGCTGCCCTGAATGCCCACTGAAATAAGCTGGATACATGCAGTTGCATATTCTATTTGGGTATAATTTAATAGTCAGAAAAGATATCAGAAAAGGTCTGAAAAAAGCAGTATGTGGAATAAATACATATTTTGGCACTAATAACCAGACCTGTCCTTTGCATTGCTTATTATGCACCTAAAAAGAAGTCATTAATAATCATGTGATCCAATTACAGATTATCCCTTGCAGTGGTAAACTCAAAATAACAAAGCAAATGGTGAGTTCTTTCAGATTCCCTGAAGTTTCTATTACTAAGACTCAGCATCACTGGGTGTCATGGATAATCAGGCAACTCCGACAACTCAAACATCACCTAAATTTGACAGTTTCTGGATCGAGTATATGTGTGTGTATGTGTGTGTATATGTGTCTGTGTATTGTGTGTGCTCAGTTGCACCCAACTCTTTACAACTCTATGGATTTTTAGCCCGCCAGTTTTTCAGGCAATGATACTGGACTGGATCACCATTTCCTCCTCCAGGGAACCTTCCAGACCAGGGATTGAACCCGCATCTCCTGCGTTTCCTGTACCAGCAGGTGGATTCTTTACCAGTTTCTGGACTGAGTATAAACTTTATCAATTATTCACCCTCTTTGGTTCTCCTTCTGCTATTGGTCAGTTTCCTCTTGGCCTTTAGAATTTCATTAAAATATGGGGTAAAAAATCCTCAAATTTGCTATATTTCTTCAGATCTAATAAATAACTGGTATTTTGGTATTTAAAACTAGGAGCTGTCTGAAAAAAAGACTTTTAATTTTTAATAAGTTTGTACTGTATACTGAAAAGAACATGGCATTGAGGACCAGAGGACCATGGGGTCCGGAAGTAGGCTTGGCTGACTCTGCTAGTTACTAAGCCTCAGATTTAGCTGATGAGGATTTCATCAGTTGCGAGGTTTATAACTATCAGCCTGAGGCATTATTGTGATGATCAAATCAAATGAGTTAATTATATGCAAGTGCTTTATGTATTATAAAGTGCAATACAAATGTTATTTTGAGCTTGCCACCACTTAAAAATCTCGCACACTATTCTTCGTAGGGCTGCAGGAGCAGTGTGACAACAATGCTGGTTCTAGAAGCATGTGTTTTTTAGAGACCTACTTAAGAAACAGAAGGAGAGACACAAAGACTATGAGACTGAATTTGATCTAAACATCTCCTGGTCACAGATACAGCCTCCACATTCCAGCACTTGTCCTTCTCCAGATCCTTCTCTGTAACATACATTGTCAACCTCTCCAGCCGGAGGCTCCACCTTCTCCCTTCATCCACTGTGTTCTAACATAAACATCTACAGCAAGAGGCTGTTTCTTTACACACCTATGAATATAAACAGTTGAGAAATCTCAGTTCAGCTTCATGTTTTCTATCCATCCAGCTGAGGCTGACCCACAATCTTCCCACTCAATGGCACAGCTTTAAACAAGCCAAACAAATCTTGTCCTCATTCCCCATAAGCCTATGAGATGCTGCCTGACATGTGACCGAAATCCAACAACTACTGTGAAGCCCTGGATTTCCATTTCTTGCCTTTCAATCTCCAAATTGCTTCACTATCACACTTGCCCTTCCAACATGTTTTCCTCCATTCTTGTCCTATTCCTACATCTTCCTTTTGGCTCACAAAGATCTGTATAGTCAAAGCTATGGTTTTTCCAGTAGTCATGTATGGATATAAGAGTTGGACCATAAAGAAGGCTGAGCACCAAAGAACTGATGCTTTTGAACTGTGGTGCTAGAGAAGACTCTTCAGAGTCCCTTGGACCACAAGGAAATCAAACCAGCCAATCCTAAAGGAAATGAACTCTGAATATTCACTGGATGGACTGATGTTGAAGCTGAAGCTCCAATACTTTGGCCACCTGATTCGAACAGCTGACTATTGGGAAAGACCCTGATGCTGGGAAAGATTGAGGGCAGGAGGAGAAGGGGACAACAGAGGATGAGATGGTTGGATGGTATCTCCGAATCAACGGACATGATTCTGAGCAAACTCCAGGAGATAGTGAAGGACAGAGAAGCCTGGCATGCTGCAGTCCATGGGGTTGCAAAGAGTTGGACACAACTTAGCAACTGAACAACAATAAGTAGTCCATCCTGGCCTAGGGTGATGTCATTCATCTCCACCTTTAGTCAGATGACATTTCCCAGTTCTACATCCAGGGCGAGTTCTTTGCTAGTAAGGCTAGATTTGTATAATCCAGACCCACTTCCATGGATTGTTACTACATGCCTTAGAATACATGAGAGGATCCTATGATTATATTTAAGGATGTAATTCCCATTCCTTATTTAGAGAGTTTACAAATGTGAAACCTGGGGGCCAAAAAGATTCTACAGCTACCACCATAACGCAGAGGGTCAGTGACAAACACCTGGGAGGTGAATCCGGGTTTCATGCTCCCAGTCCAATGTGTTTTCATCTCATCATCTTTCTAAACAATTTTCACTTGTTTCATCCTTGCTAATTAAAACTCTTTCCCAGTTATCATTGGGCCAGATGCAAACTTGGAATTGACAGGTGAAAAGGCTTGAAAGGTGAAAGGCAGAATTGTGAAAGCCAAGCCATTTAAAAGGGATCCTTCTGCCAAAACATTTTCCACTAAAAGTGGTCCATGGCACTAAATTAAAGTATTAAAAAGTCAGGCAATTTAATGGAATTATATTTCACCTAACGGAGTCAAGGCTTCAAACGTTTTCAGGAAACAACTAACAATAAACCTGATGTGCTTAACACTCTGGGATTTATTTGATCCTGTCGGAATCATTCATCACCAAGACATTATTCCTGAAGCTCCATTTAAGAGCAATGTATGTCTACCAGGGGAATCCAAAGGACAAAACCAAAACACGCACTCCCAGGACACGGTGTACCAACTCCATATGGCCAGCCTTCAGCTGGCGAGTATGAAGTGGGTGTCTTTTAGTTTGATGTACAATGTCAGTGTGTTACTTCCTGCAATGGTACCATTTAGATCACTAATGTGACCTTCACATTGGCAACTCCAGCAGAAAGTCTTCTACCTTCTCAGTCAACATGGCCTTGATCCTGAGGTGCTGTCACGATACTACACACTCCCGGTGTGTTCCCACCTTGTAACTACTACTTCTCATTCTATGCTGGTTTTTCCTTCTCTATCAGCTTTTAATACTGAAGTCCAAGAGCTTGGTTCTGAACTCTTTCATCTTCTGTATCAACATTCTACCCAGGTGATCTCATCTAGCCAACAGACTTAAATCTTTATTCCAATAACTTCCAAATATATCTCTCAAACCCTCACCTCCTTGATGAATTCCAGACTTTTCTTCCCTAGACTTTTCTAGTTTACATCTTCACTTGGATACAAAGTATATATCTCAACTAAAAAACAAACAAACACTTAAAATGCAAATATTTCTAATAGCATTTCACCCTTCCAAAACACCCTACTAAACAGTCCCCAAATATTCTCTATCTCACTCTGTGACACCACCATTTATCTAATTAAGCCACAAATAGGCATTAACCTTAGTTGCTTATCTTCCTTCCCTAACTATAATTATTTGATGAGTTCTGTTGACCTTATCTTCAAAATATATTCCAGGTGACACAGTGGCTGGATTTCCTGCAGCCATTTTGGACTATGGAATGACCTTAAGAACATAAATTACACATGATAAATAACACGATAAAAAAGCCCCAAGATCTTTTTACCAAAGAGCACCATTAACAGCTCTGAACAGATTTTTACATGAGAGAGAAATTAACTTGTTTATGTAAAAAAATAAAATAGGATTCCAATTTCTCTTCTTCTTTTGCACTTACCCACTATTTCCACTCTAAGTACAGTCTCTTGCCTGGACCACTGAAATAGCCCCATCTGGTTTCCTTGCTTCTCTTGTTTCTTGTCTTCCTACAGAACAGTCAGTGATCTTTAAAAACAGTAAATCAGACAATGCCCCTCCATGCTTAATGGTATCTTTTGGTTTCTGGTTGGACTTCAAATAAAATGCAAAGTTCCTACACCCTCCACTTCCACTATCCCTACCACTTTGCCCTTGAACAACAGACTCTGGCTCCAATGGCCTGAATTGTTTCTATCTGAGAGTCTTTGCATTTATTATTCCCTCTACCTGTAACAGTCTCCCCAGTATGGTTGCCTCCTCCTTCTTTTTTTTTTTTTTTCATTTATTTTTATTAGTTGGAGGCTAATTACTTACAATATTGTAGTGGTTTTTTTCATACATTGACATGAATCAACCATGGATTTACATGTATTCCCCATCCCGATCCCCCCCTCCCACCTCTCTCTCCACCCGATTCCTCTGGGTCTTCCCAGTGCACCAGGCCTGAGCACTTGTCTCATGCCTTCTTCTTATTCCTAGGGTCTCCAAGCTCAAAAGTTTTCTTCTCAAAGAGTCCTTCCATGGAGAGCAGAACGAAGGTAGTCCCCAGTACTTTCCATCATGCTACCTTTCTATTTTCTTATATATCCATGTTAGTGTTTATTATCTCCTCACTTGCTTACATCTTATTCCATGAATCCAAAATCTAGAAAAGTACCTGAACATTCCAAATGCTTACCACATTTTTGTTATGTACTGGTTAAGTGAATAAAATCATTAATCGCAGGCATCCCTTCAAATTTTATAGTATTAAATATTCCATAAAGCATTTTAACAAGATTAAGGAGAAGCTGGCCAATGTAGAGACCCAAACAAAATAATTAAAGCATTCAGACGGAATTGGAACGAAGATTACCACCAATCCATCAATTGTGCTTCTAGGATAGGCCCAAAAGAAAGTAGAAATTTGACCAGATGTTTATATACCAATGTTCACAGCAGCATTATTCACAATAGCCAAAAGGAAGAAAACTATCTAGACATCTATTAATAGATGACTGGATAAACACAGCATGGTCTAAACATACAATGGAATATTACTCAGCTTTAAAAAGAAATGAAACTCTGATACATGCTATAACATAGATGAACCATGAAGACATTACCATTAAGTGAAATAAGCTCAGACACAAATGGGCAAATATTGCATGATTTCATTAACATAAGGTGCCTAGAACAGGCAAATCCATAGAGATAGACAGAAAGCAGTGGTTACCAGAGATGGGGACAAGGGGAAGATGGGGAGTTTTTGTTTAACCAATATAAAGTGATAGTTTGGGAAGATGAAAACGTTCTGCAGATGGATGGGGGTGAAGGTTGCCCAATATGTAAGTGCACTTAAGACCACCGAACTGTACACTTAAACATGATTTAAATAGGTACTTCCCTGGTCCAGTGGCTAAGACTCTGTCCTCCCAATGCAAGGGCTTAGGTTCAATCCCTGGTCAGAGGACTAGATCGCACATACTGAAACTAAGACCCAGCACCAGCAAACAAATAACTATTTTAAAAAATGATTTAAATAATAAATTTTGATTTCTCTATTTTTCTGCAATAAAAAAATTAGTTTAAAAAGAAAGAATCAGGATGGGATGGAAGTCAGGAAGGAACTATTTTATACCTTTTGACAAAATTTATGACACAAATTCTTTTACATTTGATAAATACGAACTTTTCTCCTCAGTTCGTGGAAGGGGATCTATAATAATAATTTTCCTTCTTCAAGGACAATAGAGGAAAATTACATTCTATTTTTTATAGGTACTGATTTGATATTTTTATAAATGTTGATATGACTATATATAAGACATAATAGCATGGAGAACAATTAATTCATTCTGTTTTGATGTTCTTTGTCCAGAACAGAGCTATAAATAGCAGGTCATACGGCAGAGGGTAATTTATTCTTTCCAAAAATTCTATTAAAACACATCTAATCAGCTAGATGTTATTCTTCAAGTCCAGACAACTAAAAATATATTCTATCAATGTGCACTAGGCTACAGGTTTTCTGACATTATTCCAAGTCAGTGTTTCTTGTCCAAATCCTTGTGGAAAAGAAGGATTAGAAACAAATGAGTATCATGTAGAAAAAAATCCAAATGACTGAACTTTTATATATATGCAAATATTTGGATTTACAATGCATAGATTCAAAGGATATGAGAAACTCTGTCTGATGAGACACCAACATCAGATGTGATAAGACAGTGTCAGTGAGTCTAGCCTTCCTTCTTAATGCAAGTTACACACTCCTCTACTTTGTGCTCTTATGTTGAAACTAGTGAATTCATAGCTATATTAAAGAATACTGATTCTCTGACATAAATCACACCAATGTTTTCTTAAGCTAGTCTCCAAGGCAACAGAAATAAAAACAAAAATAAATAAATGGGATCAAACTTATAAGCTTTTACACAGCAAGGGAAACCATAAACAAAACGAAAAGACAACCTATAAATGCGGAGAAAGTATTAGCAAATAGTGCAACCAACAAGGCTTAATTTCAAAATAAACATCTCATGCAACTCATCAACAACAAAAATCCACAAACAATCCAATCAAAAAATGGGCAGGAGATCTAAGTAGACATTTCTCCAAAGAAGACACACAGATGACCAACAGGTACATGGAAAAATGCTCAAAATCTCTAATTATCAGAGAAATGCAAATAAAAACTACAATGAGGTACCACCTCACACCAGTCAGAATGGCCATCATTGAAAAACTTACAAATATTGAAGAGAGTGTAAAGAAAAGGGAACCCTCCTACTTCGTTGGTGGGAATGTAAGTTGATGCAGACACTATAGAAAATAGTATGAAGGCTCCTCAAAAAACTAAAGATAGAATTACCATATGATCCAACAATCCCACTCCTGGGCATATATCTGGAAAAAAACTATAATTCAAAAAGATGCATGCACCCCTATGTTCATAGCACCACCATTTCCAATAGCTAAGACACTGAAACAACCTAACTCTCCATCAATAGACAACTGATAAAGAAGCTGTGGTACATAAACATGACTGAATACTACTCAGCCACAGAAGAGAAAAATAATGCCATTTGCAGCAATATGGATGGAACTAAAGCTTATCCTACTAAAGTGAAGTAAGTCAGAGAGAAAAAGGCAAATATCATATGATATCACTTATATGTGGAATCTAAAATATGACACAAATGAACTTATCTACAAAATAGAAACAGACTCACAGATATAGAGAAAAGCCTTGTGGTGCCAAGGGTAAGAGTGGGGCAGGATGGACTGGGAGTTTGAGGTTAGCAGATACAAACTATTATATACAGATGGATAAACAACAAGGTCCTACTGTACAAACAGGGAACTATATTCAATACCCTGAGATAACCCATAATGGAAAAGAATATTAAAAAGAATGTATGTATATATATAAATATGTAGAACAGAATTGCTATGCTGTACAACAGAAATTAACAATACTGTAAATCAACAATACTTCAACGAAAAATTAAAATAATAAATAAGAATGTTGAAATTAAAAAACAGATCTGAAAGCAAGTTAACAAGTGAAAAGAATCCAAGACTTTTTTTTTAACCTTTTAAGTATTATGGTTGTTGTTACAAGCCACTCTCAGGGCAGCTGTTTTATGAAAAAATAAATACTTTTATTGCAGGGGGATAAAGAAGGTAAGTACTTTTGTGAAGGTGTTAGGGCTGAGGTAACAGAACTATTAGCTGGGAGACAAACATTTGGTTGGAATTCTTTAAAAAGTCTCCAAAATTGGGGTAAAATATATAATTCTTTCACTATAGACCAAATATTATATCCTTTATGGCAAAGTCAATCCAAATTGTGGAAATAGGCAAGTCTTTTTCATGTTCTGGACTACGTTCTCTTTAAATAAGTTTGCTTATTTCTCCTCTGATGCCCCAAAATATGTATTGGAATGTCAAATTATTTTAAGGGTTTTGCATATTTTGTGAAATAAGGTGTTTAGAAATTTTACTTTTCTATGAAAGGTTTCAGCGTCCTTTCCCTGCAAGATTTATAGTCACTTTCAATTTCTGGTTGTCTAATTAAGAATGAAACTTTAAGCAACATGTTTGTGGGAGCACTGAGAACAAACCAACCCATCATCAGATCAAGGTCAGGTCAGTTCAGTTCAGCCGCTCAGCCGTGTCCGACTCTGCGACCCCATGGACTGCAGCATGCCAGGCCTCCCTGTCCATCACCAGCTCCCGGAGTTTACTCAAACTCATGTCCATTGAGTCGGTGATGCCATCCAACCATCTCATCCTCTGTCGTCCCCTTCTCCTCCTGGCCTCAATCTTTTCCAGCATCAGGGTCTTTTCCAGTGTTCAGTTCTTCAAATCAGGTAGCCAACATATTGGAGTTTCAGCTTCAGCATCAGTCCTTCCAATGAATATTCAGGATTGATTTCCTTTAGGATGGACTGGTTGGATCTCCTTGCAGTCCAAGAGACTCTCAAGAGTCTTCTCCAACACCACAGTTCAAAAGCATTAATTCTATGGTGCTCAGCTTGCTTTATGGTCCAACTCTCACATCCATATATGACTACTGGAATAACCATAGCCTTGACTAGATGGTCCTTTGTCAGCAAAGCAATGTCTCCGCTTTTTAACATGCTTGTCTAGGTTGGTCATTGCTTTTCTTCCAAGGAGCAAGCGTCTTTTAATTTCATGGCTGCAGTCACCATCTGCAGTGATTTTGGAGCCCCCAAAATAAAGTCGCTCACTGTTTCCATTGTTTCCCCATCTATTTGCCATGAAGTGATGGGACCGGAAGTCATGATCTTAGTTTTCTAAATGTTGAGTTTTAAGCCAACTTTTTCACTCTCCTCTTTCACTTTCATCAAGAGGCTCTTTAGTTCTTCTTCACTTTCTCTCAAAAGGGTGGTGTCATGGTTCTCCAAAGAGGTCCCCTGCAGCCAGCTCTCACTCTGGTCTTGACCAGATTCTTGCCTTTGCCAACTGGTTCTCCTCATTCTGACTTTGCACAGCCCTGGCTGCCACTCAGCTCTGAGTTCCCTATTTCGACATCATCACTTCTGAATGTCTGACAACTGAATTTCAGATCTCAGCCACTATTCTCCTCTCTCCCTCTCAGCTCATCATTTTCATCATTCTTGATTAACTGTAGTGAACCACCTCCAGCCCTGGGACCTAAATTTGGTTCCTGCTCAAATCTCATCTTGGTTAGTGCCATGTTAGTTCCTAGGAACTACCTCCAACCTGAGATGTGGTACAGCATGTGAGTCTAACCACACCAGGCATAATAACAGCCATGAGGATGTGTTTGGTCACCTATAAGCTAAAATTTTATTTTAGCTCTGTTACCAGGATTTGGATAAGAAAAAGTAAATGTAAAAATGTAAAACAGTTCAACACACAACTCCCTTTACATTATTTCAGAAATGCCCTCTCTTCCTCCTTTACCTTGGTACCACCACCACCATATCTATCACTGGAAGTACTATTTTATTAGCAGTTAGAAACTGTAGGAATGGGACTCCTCTAGTGATCTAGTAACTAAGACTCCATGCTTCCAATGCAGGGGGTCCAGGTCCCATCCCTGGTCAGGGAGCTAGATCTCACAGGCTGCAACTAAGAGCTCACACGCTTCAACTAATGAAAGACCCAGCACAGTCAAATAAATATATACATTTTTTAAAAAGAAACTGTAGGGATCACATATACCATCTGATTGAATTCCTCCATGTGACAAAAGAGAAAATTGATGCGAACTGCTTTATCTTTTTCATATAGAAGTAGTTTAATTTTTTAATTAAAAAGTTGTTTAAATTTAATTTGGTCATAATAATAATGATCATAGTGGTAGAAGTGGTGACAAATGTAGAGCCTGGTGGAATTAATGGAAAGATCCCCAGACTAAAAAGACCTGAGTCCTGATTCTGCTTCCCCTTCTTCCCCTTGTGCTACTGACACAAGTCACTTTTTTCCAACCTCAGGTTGCTGGAGAAGGGTAAAAGGAAGGAGCTGATTCGAGGAACCTTCAAGTTTTCCTTCTGAAGTTCTAATGTCCCTGATGATAAAGTTATGGTTTCAAAAATACTCTTACACTCAATTCTTTAACTGTAGTTCCATGACTGAGTCCATGTATTTCTAGCCATATGTAACTTACCAATATTTGAAGCCAAAATAAAAGTTAATCATAACCAGTATAGAATTTGAACCGTTTTCCCTTGTAGCTCAGTTGGTAAAGAATCTGCCTGCAATGCAGGAGATAGTATTTGAATAATAGTCTACCATTTCCTGAGCACTTAGAGACAACTTTTCTCATTTACTTCTTATCAGTATAAGGTAAGATTGGATCACCATTCCACAGATGAGGAAACAACTTCAAAAAGTTAATTGACTTGACTTGCCCAGGGCCTTACAGACTTTAGGAGGCAGAATCCAGGCATGAACCTATTGTTGATACATGTATTCTCTTGTCATTATCTAACAACTTCCTCATCATTGTTATAAAGAAATTGACAAATGCAACCATTAAAAGCATTATCAAAATGTAACCCCCTTCCTTCCTCTATCCATCTCCCTTCCTCTCTCTCTTTCTTTCATATTTCTGATCTCAGTAAAGGTAGTGGACTCCGTCCATTTCAAGATGTATGCTGGCTATAATCACTGAAGCCTAAATATATGGGGTTTTGTGCTATTCTGTTCCTGCTACTCTTATAATTAACCTCACTTCTATCTCACTGCATCTGCTCCTCATACAGTATCGCTGCTGAGAAGAGAATAATTCTGTGTTTTTATTGCTACCAAGGTTTATAGTGTGAATTCAAAGTGATATAAGAAGACTGTTGTCCTAGAAAAACATTTTCCCCTTAGGAAAAAAAATTGCTTTAAATATTTTAGTTGGTATTACTAGTAGTCTTATTACCATTCTTCCACAGAAGGGAACAAAACACTCATGTTTTAAGATGTGAATGTTGAGTGTTCAACCAGGAGAAAACCTCTTTTTGTTAATTCTTTATTAATAAGACACATTAATTAATACACGTTAATTCTTTCTGTCTGTTAAGTGGGGTAATGCTCAAAGGTCAAGAGAGCATTCTTTACAGGGGTATATTCTTGCCATTGCCAAGAGCCTCATGCAAAATACATCATCACTCTCTAGCAATCATACTGTTATCATGAGTGCATACACACTCAGTCACTCAGTATCTGACTCTTTGAGACCCTATGGATGGTAGCCTTGCCAGGCTCCTCTGTCCATGGGATTTCCCAGGCAAGAATACTGGAGTGGGTTGCCATTTCCTCCTCCAAGGGATCTTCCAGACTCAAGGATTGAACCCGGGTCTCCTGCGTCTCTTGCACTGGCAGGCAGATTCTTTACCACTGCGCCACCTAGGAAGCCCACTGCCATCATGAAGAATGAATAAACCAGAGGTGGGGTACACTGTACACAACTTAACAAAGTCTATGGCTGCAAAACTCCATGTTTCTCCCTCCGTACACAAACACACACACAGACATACACACATACCTTTCCATACCCAGCAATGTACATTTTGACAGGGACCCAGCACCTGTTTTCATGACAACTTAGAGACCAAAATCGGCAGCATATAGGCGGTGGTGTAGCTGAGTAAAAAGAAATCTGACGTTGACTTCAAGAAAGCTGGGTTTCCAACTCCTGCAGCTACTGTTTGCCATTTAAGTAAGTCATTCCAGTCTTTGGATTCATGTTTTCTAACTTAGAGAACTAGCCAGTAAATTTGATGATTTCAAAATTCCCTTCCAAATCTAAGGTTCTATGAAGTCAAGAAATGGGTAAGAAACAGTATCTTTGCTCAGGTAGCCCATCCACTATATCCAAACTGCTTTTCAACCAGTTTTGAGAGTTTGAAAAGCTCACCTCCCACAGTGTTTACATTTATAATTCACTTTTTCAGACCTGGGACAGGATATATTTTCCATGGTTATTTATCTATCCTCAGATACTTACTGCAGGTTCATTGCTCGTTAACCCATTAAATACAAGGCCCAGTGGAAGACATGAAAAGGAGAGAAACATTGTCTCCAGCCTTCAGGCTCTTTCACTTTCATTGTTGAGATAGATTGTAGATACAAATGGCACTGCAAAGTACTATCAAGAGGGCCATTGGTTTTCCAATGAGGTAAGATAGAACTCTCTCTGGAAACATAACTTCCTGGTGGAGTTGTCATGTGAGCAGAATCTTGAAGGATGGTTAGGATACAGCTCTACAGAATGGGGTGGGAATGAGGAAGGGCCACAGTCAAGTCAAGGAGGCAGGGACCAGGAACACTCCGTTTGACTTCAGCTAAGTCCTGGTCACCAAACTGGTCTTGTGAAAACTTTAGTAACATTCAATAACCTGGATGAAGCTGGAAGTCATAGGCAAAGTGAACTATGCAGTCACAGAAGGTCAAACACTATAGGATTCTACTTATATGAGGAATCTACAACAGTCAAACTCAGAGAAGCAGAGAGTAGAATAGTGGTTGCAGAGACCAGAGGAAGGGGAAAATGGGGAACTGCTGTGTGTGTGTGTGTGTGTGTGTGTGTGTATGCGCGCTCAGTCATGTCCTACTCTTTGTGACCCCATGGACTGTAGCCTGCCAGGCTCCTCTGTCCATGGAAATTTACAGGCAAGAACATTGGAGTGGGTTGCCATTTCCTCCTCCAGTGGATCCTCCTAACTGAGGGATCGAACCCACGTCTCTTACGTCTCCTGCATTGGCAGGTGAATTCTTTACCACTTCACCACCTGGGTGGACTACTTTGGGGAACTGCTATTCAATGGGTAAAAAATTTCAGTTCTGCAAGATGAAGAACTAGAGATCTGCTGAACAACATCCTGCCTACAGTTAACAGTACTATACTGTACACTTAAAGAATATTATAAATGTAAAAAATTTTGCCATAATGAAAAAACTTATGAAGATTGTATTGTTCATAAACCCATTTTAATTTCATCTAGTTAGCTGGACTAAGTGAAATTTATAGCACTACTATGAAAACAATCAATAACATGCTTTAAACACATACAATTATATTAGTCAGTTATTCCTTATCATTCCTCAATAATCTGAAAAAAACAAGTAGTTTATCAATTCTTTACCTGAACATCCCTAATCACTTTCCAAATAATGTTTTTATCAATTCACCTTTGCTTAAGATGCAGGAATTATGGTCTTTGGAGAATGTGGACTTAGGAAAATAAAGAGGGAAAAGCATATTGGCAACTTAACATGAAATTATTATAAATATAGATCCTCTCACCCAAGTTTATACTGCCTGGTCCAGCAGAAAGTGTGCTCCATACAAACTGAGATGACCAATATTTGTAACTGACATTCATGTTCATAGACTTACCCAATTGCTCAATATTCTTCATCAAATTCAAAGAAACCCTCAACAATAAAGCCTACGTAAATGTAGGGACACGATCATAAATACCTTGCCTTGCCTTTTTTGGCAAAGTAATCTGAATTATTCAGGTGGTGTGAGTCAAGTAGGGCAAAAGTATATGTATGTCTTTAATTGGGCCGAGAATCCTTTATTTTATTTAGTAAAATAAAATCCTTTATTTTATTTTTTTATTTTTATTTTTCTTTATCTTTCTGTATGGTCCACCACAAAACATCATACGTATGCCAAGCCATATGATATAAATTAATAAAAGCAAATATGCCTTAAAAAAATGCCAATTCACAAGAGACTACAAATATAACTAGCATTAAGGTAATGTCACAAGAACATCCTTTCTACTGTACCCGTAACTTGTGACTCTTAGAAATACGATTTAATCTTTGTGCTGTATGAGGATATCACAGAATTCTTAACCTCAACTGCATTTACTTGCACTGGAGGTATATTTAACTAGGGAGACACCAACATGTGTAGAATAAAGCTCTTTGGAATAATGAGGAATAAACTCTCCAGTGAACACTCAGTCTGAAAGTTAATATCTTCACACCTAAAATGAGAAAAGTCTAGAGAATCTTTTCATTAGAAACCACAGTTTAAAAGAAGGTAATTATAAGCATTTTTTTCTGAAGGCATAATGACAGAGCATTCATGTTAGAGAAGAGTTGTAACTCTATCAAACAGTGCAATTAACTTTTAAAACTAATTCAGCAACAGTGTCACAACCCAAAAATCTGTCTAGCACCAGGCAGAAATTTTCTATCATGGTAAGACAGGTATAAGAAAAGATATTGAGAATGCTCTAATTAGCATAGAGGAAAGGACTAACAAAATGTATGACCAGTGAAACAAACAGTGGAAAGGATCACATGACCTAGTGAACATAAATTTTAAATGCCAGAGAATGAAGTATGTCATAAGCCAAGAACTTAGAATGGTGATTCCAGAGATATTTCCTTCCCTTCTTTGAGCAAAGCGTTTTCCCAATAGGCTAGTGGCCAAGGGTTTGTCCTTACCTTGGGAGAAGCCCTGTAATGACCTGCATAATTGTGTAGCTGCTGTGTTAATGTGTTTACACAGGAAAGATCACTGGATAGTGAACTATATGTAGCTCATTACTCAGCCTGAGATTAACTCATCCCCATGAACTCTTGCATGTTTCAATATAATTTTGAATTAAAAGTGCTCCTTCAAGCAGAGAAATAGTACTCTTTAGAGAAGAGCCCACAACCTCTCTCTGACCCTGACTTCGCACTCAGAAGGCTCCCGAACCTAGCATTTGGCTCCTGGCTCCTCATTTCTGATCTCTTGTTGAAGGGGTGCTGTAGCCCTCCCCGCAGTCAACCAGCCATGTTCGAGCTTGGCGCTTTTAAGACTTGGGTCTTATGACCTCCAATGTAACCATCATTTTCACTTGGAATTACTGAGAACAGAATGTTTCCTAAAACCAGTACAAATAAACTTTAACATTTGACTTTTGGAGGATCTCACCTATTTGAATGTTTCAAGGAAAAACCTCTTGAAGTAGCAAGCGGTATCTCAAGTATTTTTTTTTTTTTTTGGGAACTCAATTAGACCAGAATGCATAATTATATTTTAAACAAACCATTGGAAGACATGCATACACCCCAAGTTTTGTATAGCTGACTCAGGATGTAATTTACACATTAATATTCACAATCTAACCCAGCTACTTCAAACCACTGACAAGCAGCTTTGCTTCTTTATTTATAGAATTTCCCTGGAAAGGATCAGTGTTTGCTGGGAAACGAAATGTCTAAGTTCTAATTGTGTTTCTGAGACCTCATTTCAAGATCTCAGAAAAGTCTCCGAGAAAACTCTGTGAGAGGATATTTCCATAAGTGAATTCATAATACATGCCTGTTAATAAGGGTGAGGTGCCTAAAAGTAGTTATCTCAGGTAAGTAACAGACTGTTACAGTATAAATCCTGAGCACTGCTGCCATTTTTAGTTTCTATAAGAGTAATGGTAATAATGATACTAATTTTTTGTAACATTGGTCTTGATTTAGAATGTCTATTTCTTTCTGGTACTATCTCTGTGCTAAAAGGTAATATCCAGAAGAGAGATGTGAGGAAAGATAATGCAATTATTTTGCCCCATTTCAACATTATTGTCCTAGGGTAATTTCATGCCTTAGTTTCTCTCTACCACTTTGAAAACTGGTGTCAGTCATCTTGTTGGGGAAAATTTCCTTCTCAAGCTGCTGAGGTTTTTATAAATATCATTATTATTGTGAGCTGTATGAGAAGAGTCCAATATAAATATCCAATTACACTATATATGCATGTGTATTCAGTTGCTAAGCCATGTCCTGTCCTACTCTTTGTGACCCCAAGGACTGTAGCCTGCCAGGCTCCTCTGTCCATGGGATTGCCCAGGCAAGAAGACTGGAGTGGGTTACCATTTGCTTCTCCAGGGGATCTTCCCGACCTAGGAGTCAAACCCACATCTCCTGCATCGGCAGGCTGATTCCTTACCACTGAGGCACCTGGGATAATATATGTGGGCTTTTCTTAAAAAACACACATACACTGTATCATATGACATGAAATAAAATTTAATGTTTTCAAATTTCCCCATCCTTGTTTTGTAACTGACCTGTATCTACTGTAAAATGTAGAACAAACCAGATCCATTTCCAACTGTGCAGATGGCTCATTATCCAGCTGTCTTAAAGATAGAAAGATTAGTGAGTCTAAGTGTGGTGCTAGGAAGGTGCAAAAACTCTGGGAACTTGAAAACTAACCTCAAGCCAAATCTTTCTGCTCACAGCCCAAATCTCCCATTGGGAAATAAAGTTGCGATCTGAGATAAGACTTCCCATATTACTCCAGCGGTGATCCAACAATCATTTCATTTACTACATTAATACAGCAAACAAGCGCTTGAGCACACACACAGACACACACACACACTCTCTCTCTCTCTCTCTTTCCCTAACTCTTTGCCTCTTAAATTTGTAACAGAAGTAGAGTGGCAAGTTTAGAGCCTTTTTTTCTCCATTTTTCTTCCCCTTTTAATAAAGCACTGAAAATACTGTATTAAACATATTTGGGGTAAAATATATTTTCTATAAATATATTTTCAGAAATAACATTTTCTTCATTTTATTAAAAGGGGAAGACCACTGCTCCTAAAAATTTCTACCCTCTACCCATCATCTGGTGTTATTAATTCAGCTTTGTGTGCATGTCTGTATTTTTTGAAGTCCTCATAAACACACAAAATACCAAGGTTGGCCTTTTTACACAGCTGCTGTTTGGAGTCTGTTGGGTTTGGTGGTGTTAATGATGTAGGCATACTCTTGGCTGCGCCCACGTCTCCAGCTGGAAAACAGATTCATGTAATTCATGTCACCTTTGTTGACAGGAAGGTCAGCAGTCTGAACAATTTTATTTATTTATTCACTTGCCCTTTATTTCGTTTTTGGTGGGGGAGGACTCAGGGGTAGGGTGATGTTGACATATACATTTACTTATGATGACTGTAAGCATGCTGTTTGAGTTTTTAAAAAATGGAAATATATTTACATGCAACACTTCAACATATATCTTATGATAGACAAGGTGACTATACACAGAATAACAGTGAAATCTGGGAAAATGGACCCCTGGAGAAGCAACTGTATTTTACTTACACTATCTGTTTTCAAATCAGATCTTCAAGCGAATACTAAAAGTAGGGAACAAAATGGATGTGTGTGTGGCGTGTAAGGCAGCTGCAGTGCTCTTGAAGGGGGACAAAGAACAGGAAAAAGATGCTTGGCATATACCTGTCTGCCCTCTACGGTTCTTCCACTTGAACCTCAAGTTCTAAAGGCACACTCTAGGGTGGCGATTTAGTTTCTTGTTGTTTGTCAGGACAAGATGTAAAAGTAAGAACACCATGTTGAAAATACCACCTAGACGTGGAGAGATAGGATGCCCTCAGAGGATGTCATCATCACCTCTCTGCATAATCATGGCCTTCATTGACAAGCTCAAACTGTCAATGAAGGTTCTGGGGAATCTTCACCAGGATTTTGTTTAGATGATGAGTCTCTCTCAATGGCATGCATCTTCTCATTTCAAGAGAGATACCTTCTGCCAGCCCCACCAGATCCTTGTTCAGAGCCAAATTCAGATTTGACTCATTAAAGTAAAAGCGGCAACCTGTGGTTTCAATTCAGATTGGCCAGAGGCATGAAGACCTCAGGGTGTCTACATTCCTCAGGTAGAAGTAGTATGCAACTAAGAATCAAAGAGACTCCTATGCAAATGATAATAATCCACCGTTATGAACATCTTTCTTCTTTCCCCAGTGGCATGCCATATCTCCAAGGACATCAACATTTATCAAAGCTCTAGCTGCTCAAAGGACTCTGGAATCTAAGGAAGATGGTTTGGTTGTACCTGACCATAAAATTAGTTTTCCCAAGATTTCAGTAGAAATATATCTCCCCAAACATCTTAGAACTTATCTATTGTATTTGATATCCATTCTTTCATGTTAGAACAAATCTGTCTTCTACCAGTCTCAACTGTTCACTTCTTCCATCTCTACTCCACTGATGTGAGTGTCCTCCCTGCTAACTTTCAGGATGTTTGGACTCAATTCTGGTTCTGTGCCCCAGCTCGCATCCTATTCTCTCATGGCAGAAGCATTAAAGGCTAGACGTAGAGGATGGTAAAATAAATAAAAGGGAACATCCCTTCTTCTCAAAGGTATTTGCCAATAAGAATGAGAATAAAGAAGGCCAAGCCTACTCCTATGTTATGGACCAAACTGTCTCCTCAAAACTTTTCTGGTCAAGTCCTAAACTCCAGTTCCTTAGAAAGTGACTGTAATTATAGTTAGATTGTGATTAAGTATGATTAAATGAGATGTGTATGGGTGCCAAGTTGACTAGAGATGGACTTGTGATGGTTAATTTTGTGTGTCCACTTGGCTGGGCTTATAGTGCCTATAATCTAAATGTGTCAATGAGGGTGTTTTTGGATGAGCTTCAACTTAAATAGGTAGACTTTAAATAAAGCACATTGCCCTTCTATAATGTGGGTGAGCATCATTTAGTTGGTTGGAGACCTGAATAGGGCACAAGACTGATCTCCTTAAGCAAGGAAAATTCTTCCAGGAGATGACCTTTATAACTTGAACTTCAATATCAGCTCTTCTCTGGGTCTATAACCTGCTGATCCACTGTGCAGATTTCAGACCTCCCTAATCACAAGAACCAATTCCTTAAAATAAATTTATTCCTATACATGTAGACACACATTCTATGAGTTCTGTCCCCCTGGAGAGCCCTAACTAATACACTCACCATACCCCACCTGGGCACTCCTGTTCCTAGACTCTGAGTCTGAAAATGACATGTGGGAACTTTCCAGCTGCACTTGGTTTTAAAGGATCTACTCTCTGCAGATGGTTATGTTGAAAGTTCTGGGGATGGACAGAGGCTTTCTTTTTTGGATTACCTTTTACATATGTAATAAAAAAAATAAATCTATCCTCATGCACCACATTTTTATTGCTATCACTACTCCTATGCAGCATGCAACATCAGACTACCTGAGCACAGGTGCAGTGATTGTGCTTCTAGAAAGGGCCAAGGAATAAATACAGTGATATGACTGTGTCACACTGCCGTCTGTCACTTCAGCACTCTGTAAGAGGAGGGTGAAGGATGCTCCTTTTCCACCTTCTTTCCTTCAAGCCGCTCCTTCAAATACCGGGACACCTGCAGACAGTCTCCATTGGTAGAATCCTAAAATCTGGTGTGAGACTAACAATCATGTTGAGAACTGAACATTTATCTTCTTTTCCCCTGCTAAGGCTGGACTAAAGGGGAGAAAATTTTTCCTTTAAAAGCAGGATAAATAGTTCAATTTATGCTCTATATTCTGACAGTTATTAAACAGCTATTATAGACAATGCCAAGTATGACATCTTAGTACTTAGGATTTTTTCCCACTGTTTTCCTCTCAGCCCTGAATCTTATCCAATTCCCTATAAATATTTTTTATAATACTGTTTACATTTCATTAAAACAAATGCTCTATTTTTTTAAGCCAAGTATATATTTGAATATAAGTTTGTACGCATGTGATATATAGCTTTTAAGCTGAAAAGTGTAGACACTGAACACTATTTTAAGAATTACAAAAGATACGTAATGAATCCCTTGAAATATTATTCCCACATGAAGCATTTCCCTGGTATATCATTCAGATCACCTTGTCCCATGTGGGAATAAACCCATTACCCTGAGGTTTCACTGCATTCATTTTGCAACTGAAGGAAAAAAATACTGTATATGCCAGTTAATCATCCCAGACGTAATCACCAGCTGCACTCTCCGCTTTGTTTATGAGCATATTTTACTTCAGGTAAACACTGTAATTCTGGCAGAAAATTGTGCCTGATGGATACAAACCCTGCCATTATGTTTTTTTTTTTTAAAAAAGTATTTATGTTTGTACAGGAAACAATGTGAAATTAGAGGAAGGGAAAGTTGAATTCTGGTCTTGGCTCTGCCACCCTGATTCTAGACAAGTTAATTAGTCTCAGTTTTCACACCTATAAATTGGGATAATACAATTTAAAGGGTGGGGCTGTGAAAGGTAAAAGTTTGCAGTACTTGGACATAGCTCTTGCTCAGTTATTGACTGTTTAACCCATTTTTTTTCTGTAAAAAATAAGTAGTATATCTGCTCTTTTAAGTATACATGAGGAAAAAATATGATAAGAACCACAAATACTCATAGGGGTACCCTAAAAGTGAAACGCAGATATAAGTATAATCAGTCATGTGTGTTCATGTGTTCTGTCCTACATTCTGTGTTAAATCCATTGGCCTTAGTTCCTGTTGGACAGCAGCCACCAGCATAACTGGTATTTCTAACTTCCTCCTGTGTGCCTGTCCCAGCTTTTAAGTCCAGTTCAATTCAGCATGAAAAATGCCAGCGGAAATGTTTCAGAAATGGTTGACAGAGTCAAGTCATTGTTCATGGTGGAAATTAATGAGTAACTGCCAGTTAATATCTTAATTCAACCCTGATGACAGAATTCACGTGCATAGGACAGTGCTGGCCAGCTGCAGAAAATCCACAACCGAATAGAGGGTGAGTCATTCATTCATTTTCTCAGGATTGGGCAGTTCAAGTGCAATTCACAAAAAAGTCAAGGGGAGAGAGAGAGGTTCTATCTGTCAGGAAAGTGGGCTGAGAAAAAGGAGACATGGAGATTTCTTTCCATGGATACTGAAAGACGTTAATAAACAAAGTTCAGCAAGGCAAAATTGTTTGGAGAGATGTTCATTCATGAAATGAAGGTTCCATTTTATTTGGTCCTATCATATTAATACAGGGAGAGCTTAGAGTCAGCACCTTCCACAGGGAGCTACATGTATCCTCTTGGACTACTTATTAATTGCCTATTTAAGAGTATTTTGGGGGGGGTGGTTTCCCTTTCACAAAAATGGAAAAGGTTAAGAATAATACCACCAAATATTATACTATACGGTTAATTCAAATTGATATGGGAAGTGGGCTAGACTGGCTTCTTGGTGACTTGGAGGAGAGCCCCAATACTGCTCTTCCAGTGGAGCCAGAGAGAATTTAGTCTCCAGTAGGATGGAGTCAGTCTTTCATCTATAAGGCTTCACATAGCCCTTCCTACTCCCATATTATGCAGCTTCCCCAAATTTCAGATCAAACTGCTTACTGTTTTCATAGAGAAATCTGACCACTTAGCATCTGTATACAGTTCTTCAAACTTCCTATTATCTGATGGGAACTTATCCTTTTTTTGTTCCAGCTAATAGACTAATGTGATGCCTGGGTCTACAATTTTACATATTTAACCAGCTTTTAAAAAATCTCTCACAGAACAATCACATAATCAATGTAAAAATTCAGAAACAGATCTGCTCCATTTCTAATCAGTGCTACAAACTCTGCAGGGTCCAGAATGTTTCCTAAAACTACATGGGTCATGATAAGTCCGAGAAGAGTAAATCACGACAATTTAGGTAATGTTAATGGTAAACAGATCATATTAATGGTAATCGTCACCTAATTCTGTAAAGGAGTTCCTAAGACATGTGGGCATAAAAGAAGAGAGGGAAAAACTATATATAACAACAGGGAAGCATATACTTCATTGCATATACTTCAAAGCATACACTTTCCCACTGGAAAGAAAGAGGAAAAAAGAAGAGAACAGTAGCTTTTTGAGGATTATCTCCTCCAATAATATTTGTTCAATGCTCAAGTAATGCTACAGGTAGACTTAGCAATTTGGAAACACAAGTAAGTGGATATTAATATTTATGCTTGCAGTGGTTAATGATATTAAAGAGTTAACTTTATTTAAGTAAGGCCACAATGTGACTATTATGAGAAGAAACCTGGAATAATTTCAAAAGCCCTGGGTTCTAGATTATATCCTGTTTGCCTGATACACATCTGATTCCTTCTTATTATTATGACATAAGTAGTATCTTCTTTATTTGGTTATTATTAATATGGTAAGTCATGGAGGAGTTTGGGGCTGATATCTTTAGGGGCTTAAAAGCTTCAGATAGGGGCTTTCTTGGAAGTCTGTCTGGTGGTTAACAATCTGCCTTCCAATGCAGGGAGCGTAGTTTTGACCTCTTGTTGGGGAACTAAGATCCTACATGCCGATGAGGCTACTAAGCCTGTGGACTGCAACTACTGAACCCATGCACTCCAGAGCGCATGCACTACAACTAGAAAAGTCATGCATTGCAACAACAACAACAAAATTAATTTTTTTAAAAAAGCTAAAGACTAATGTTTACAGTTGTCTTTATGGAGCATCTCTACAAAAGTTTTCATTTTATTTAAGGGCTGGCTGGAAGAAGCACAAGCTGGAATTAAGATTGCCGGGAGAAATATCAATAACCTCAGATATGCAGATGACACCACCCTTATGGCAGAAAGTGAAGAGGAACTAAAGAGCCTCTTGATGAAAGTGAAAGAGGAGAGTGAAAAAGTTGGCTTAAAGCTTAACATTCAGAAAACTAAGACCATGGCATCTGGTCCCATCACTTCATGGGAAATAGATGGGGAGACAGTGGAAACAATGTCAGACTTTTTTTGGGGGGGGTTCCAAAATCACTGCAGATGGTGATTGCAGCCATGAAATTAAAAGACGCTTACTCCTTGGAAGGAAACTTATGACCAACCTAGATGCATATTAAAAAGCAGAGACATTACTTTGCCAGCAAAGGTCCATCTGGTCAAGGCTATGGTTTTTCCAGTGGTCATGTATGGATGTGAGAGTTGGACTGTGAAGAAAGCTGAGCACTGAAAAATTGATGCTTTTGAACTGTGGTGTTGGAGAAGACTCTTGAGAGTCCCTTGGACTGCAAGGAGATCCAACCAGTCCATCCTAAAGGAGATCAGTCCTGAGTGTTCATCGGAAGGATTGATGCTGAAGCTGAAACTCCAGTACTTTGGCCACCTCATGTGAAGAGTTGACTCATTGGAAAAGACCCTGATGCTGGGAGGGATTGGGGGCAGGAGGAGAAGGGGACAACAGAGGATGAGATGCGACTCAATAGGCATGAGTTTGAGTAAACCCTGGGAGTTGGTGATGGACAGGGAGGCCTGGTGTGCTGTAATTCATGGGGTTGCAAAGAGTCAGACATGACTGAGCAACTGAACTGAATTGAACTGAACTGAACTCTTACATGGAGCTTACCCCAGCCCTGTTGTTGTTCCAGCATATTACACACAGTAACTCATTTAACTCACTCACAATAACAACCCATGAAGCAACTCCTATCATCATCCCTATTTTGCATGAGAAGAACGAGGCAACTTGCCAAACAGCACGTAGAAAAGAAAAGTATATGTTAGATCTGAATTTAGGCCATCTTAATCCAGAGATTTTGTTTTAATTACTATATGTCTTTCAAGTATTTTTAAAATTAAACCTTTTCTACCTCTAGATTGTCCATATGAACTGGAAGGAATAATCAATAACTTGTTCATAAATAATGAATAAATTCTTCCTAAACCCCACCCAGTAATTAACAAATATGGCTACAATGAAAGAAATCTACCACACTCATTGTTTTCTCCACACGGCCAATTTCATCATGAATTTGTAATAGTGACACTGAGAATGTAACGGCCTGAGTTAGTTTTAACATCACAATAAGCAGAACAAAGGAAAGGAATATGGCAAATCAACAAGCTGGATGCTAAGAACTGCCAGACATGCCTCCTGGGGACCCACACCCACTGTCCTGGCAAGTTTCAGCAATAAACTCAATGCAGGGAGGGCTTCAGGAACATGGTTCCATCTTCTGGACAGAAAGGAGAATCCAAACAGGTTTTGTGGGTCTACTTTACGAAAACCATATCCTATAGTCTGCAATTACAGTCCCATGGATTCTTTTTAAACCTCTATTTAAGCATGAGATTCAAGCTCCTGCACTAATTATCAAGCTTGATCATCTAACTTTCCTATTCCTATCAGGTTTGAAGCCTATAGGAATTGTCGCTGGGGAGCTGTTATAGCAATAAGAGGTAACAGCTGACTGCTGGAGAGAAGACGAAACTCAAAAGTATGTGCAGAAGAGTCGGTGCTTTGGAATGAGGAATCACACCCGCTGACATCCCCGAGTGGCCATCACAGAGAGTATTAAGTTATAGTAATCATCCCATGCCTAGTATAATACCTCTTCGAAGAATTACACTAATAACCGTTTGGGTGGTTGTAGCTGAGGTTAGTTACCTTAGTTAACTTACTGGAAGATGTCTTTGTCCAGTGAGTTTTGTGCAATATAGGACATTTTTTTGTTAATAATATCTGATATCCAATAAGTCATTTACTCTGATTCTGAATAAAGTATTATTTACTAAAAATGTGCCTAAAATAAATAAAAAATACTCCTAATAATATTTAAAAGAACCTGACAAATGAAATTGGTAGGACATAAAAAAGGAAAACCTTTATTTTTTTGAGGGGGGAATTTTTTTTGAACATTTGATTTTGTATTGGGATAGCACCAATTAACAACGTTGTGATAGTTTCCAGTGAACAGCTGAGGGATTCAGTCATACCTTTACATATATCCATTCTCCCCCAAACTCCTAAACTTCCAGGATTCCACATAACATTGAGGGAGTTCCTTGCACTATACAGATCCTTGCTGGTTATCCATTTTAAATACAGTCTGTACATGCCATTCCAAAACTCCCTAACTATCTCTCATCCTACTCCTTCCCCAGCAAACATAAGTTCACTCTTTAAGTCTGCGAGTCTCTTTCTGCTTTCTAAGTTCATGTGTATCATTTTGAAAAAGGGAAATCTTTTTAATCTATAATTGCGAGCATGCTGATAAAACTCCAAATAAAAATTTTATATCTCAATTACCTGAATGCATTATTTATACAAAAATAAACCAACTGTGTATCTGAAACACCTGGAACATTCAATAAACTTTTGACATTCATACTTACGTGTAGAATTGCATAGAGGCAGCCTAAATGGCTGTTATTAAACGCTTAGAAATGCTTTCCTGGCAGGGTAGTGATAGTTTTCTGTCTCATCTTTCTATTCTGGAAAGTGAGGGTGGTATTAGATGCATCATCTGGCTGTCAGACACTCAGGCTTTAGAAAAGAAAGATGCATAAACAGAGCAATTTTGTTATAATTCTGTGATAAGACATTGTGCCATTAAGTGCTGGGCACCATTCTGTTTTTAAGGAAAGACTGCTACACAGCAATCTGCCAGGACTGTTCCATTTTTATTCCCATTTTCTATTTTCTACTTTTGAACTTAGTAACCCTTGGTATATTTTGGCAGAGCCTAAGCTTTCTCCTCAGTTCCAATTTCCCTCTTATTAACCTGAAATGAAATTCTATGAAGTTCTGCACAGAAAAATCACATGATCAAATGCAAAGGTTGAATTTGCTACCTCCTGTCTCAAGCTTCTGCTTAATGTTCTAAAGGCAAGATGGGGAGTGACTCGGAATACTCAAGGGGCAGGAAAACAAGATACTGGTATAGATGCATGTGTCTCATAATGGGTTATATACAGAGATAGAAACCAGAACTTTCCTACTATTACCTAATTTCCCTATGTGCTGACTTCCTAAAAATAACCTCGGCTATCTCTCTAGCCAGACCTGATGTCAGAGACTATATTTAGGACAGTAGCTAGTAGGAAGATTTCATCTGTTCATTCAAAATTTCCCCTAACACAGCAACAGATGTTAGCAAGAAAAATGAGCAAGGTCTAGAAAAACTTAAGCAAAAGACTTGAAATGGTAGTAAATGAAGAGGGTAGAGCTATAGAGAAGCGGAACCAATTAACGTCATCACGGTCATCATGGAACTGGCTTGTTTATCAGAAATTAGCACAACACATTTTTTTTTTAAACATTCACTCATTTACCATTAAGCAGATTGGGCCTGAAGAAATTTAAATTTGAACTCTTAAAGAATATTACCCTCATAGGCCCGCCATCACCTAACTGCTTTGGATATGAAATTACATAATAAAATAAAATGGTTGCTAACATATTAAGGACATAGAGATCTGAAAGGTTCAATAACAGTAAACAACACAACTTGTAAACAACAGAGCTGAGATGCAAATCCAGGTTTATTTGACTACAGAGCCGATGTGCTCAACCACCCCCGACAGCTGCTTTCCCCAAACACCCTTGCACCTGCTAAGGAATACTTTCTCACTGCACCAGGTTTTCAAGAATGGTTATCATACAAGAAAACCTCAGCCAACTTCTTTACCCAGCTCCCCACACTTTCACTGTCATATTAGGAATGTTAAATAATAATGAAATGCCCTCAAGTGTTTTGAGTTTCCTAGTTAACGGCAGAAGGAACTGACTAATCTAGAAAGTAGATCCACACAACCGACCAAGATATTAACACTTCACTGATAAGGAAGGCTTCCAGGACCAGACAAAGTCGTGGAGATCTTAGAAATAGAGTCTTCAACAAGATAACTTGAGAGGGTCATGTTTAATGTTAATGTAATTTAAAATAATCAAATATAAATTAAACCATTTAAACCAATATAAAATATTTCCAAACACATACACACATAGAGAAATACATCCAGGTCTTATCATCTTTAAAAGTTTCTGCAAAATGTATCAAACTAAATCTTGATGGGATGAAAAAGATGATTTTTTGTCTTTTTTTTAAAATCCCAATAACCAATAGACTAATGAATTTCCACATTTCCTCAGTAATCTTGGATAGAAAATACATAAAACATAGTTAATATTTTTGGAAGATGAATTTCTTTAGCAAGTGAGACATCCCAACCCAATGGGTGTGGAGGAGAGGATCTCCTTAGTGTGTGAGGAGTCAAATGCCTGCCAATCTGTTCCCAAGATGAAGTTCATTTTCAGGGTCATTTTACAAACATATATGCAGCTCCACATCTCCCTACTCTCCCCACCCCTGTATCTAAGCACTTTTCTCCATGGCAATGCTCTCTGCAGAGTTAGAAGCAGCCGAGACACCATCATGAGCATTTTCATTGATTTATTTGTAAGGCAAGAAGTATTAAATTCCAAATATTTGTAAACCAAATCAAAAGAAGGATTAAATTAAAACTTAGGTATCCTGATTTCATTTTTTTTTTTTCAATTTTGGTTGAGTCTTGAACATTTTTGCTGCTTCCCAAGCCAATTTTTTTTTCCAACTTTTGAATGTCCTCATCAATTATGCTGCTATGAAATGAATGTCTATACTTAAAATGCACACCTAATATAGGGCCCTCATTTAATAGGTCCATAAAATTGTACATTTACGTTTTGTTCACTTGAAGTTATTACACTGCTGGTTTAAGAGCTGGCAAGTGCAGATAAAAGAAGCCAACAGGGATCTTATAAGTCTGTGATCTCTTTCTCTCAACTGGAATGAGGCAGTTTCCAAAAGGTTTAGCTTAGACCAATCTGGTCCTGGGCTTCCCTGGTAGCTCAGTCAGTAAAGAATCTACCTGCCGTGCAAGAGACCTGGGCTCAATGCCTGGGTCAGGAAGATCTCCTGGAAAAGGAAAAAGCAGCCCACTCTAGTATTCTTACCTGGAAAAATCCTATGGACTGAGGAGCCTGGCAGGCTACAGTCCATGAGGTCGTAAGAGTTGGACATGACTTAGTGACTAAACCACCACCACCAATCTGGTCCTAGGAAATCATTTTCCCTAATGGTAATCTACACATGTCTTAATTAATAAGCTATTTCTTACCATCCTGCTAATTACAGACCTTGGCAATAAGTTTTAAAAAAATAATCCATGGAACTGGAATCCACTCTATGCTATTCATGATGGTAATCAAACCCTTCCTTCTAAGACAGCTAAACAATGGCAGAGCTGTCAGGATTTAGAGTCATAAACTAAGGCATCACTTAGGGTGACTGCCAGCTAGTATCACTCATTAAATCACAGTCCAGGGAACAAGTTGTTTTGACAGATGAAACCTAGTTCTTTGGGGAATAAAAAACCCTGATGCTGGGAAAGATTGAAGACAAGAGGAGAAGGGGGTGGCAGAAGATAAGATGGTTAGAGAGTATCACTGACTCAGTGGACATGGATGTGAGCAAACTCCAGGAGAGAGTGGATGATAGAGGAGCCGGGAGGGCTGCAGTAAAGAATCAGACATGACAAAGAGACTAAACAAAACAACAAACCTGTAAACTCAGGACAGTAGAAGCAGTTTGAGACACAGTTACTCGGTACACAACTTTCAACACATCCAGAATTTCTCTCCCATCTTGGCCAAACAATTCTTTCCCAGCTTTGTTGAAAGTTTGAGTGCTATTTTTCTTAGTTGACTGTGTCTTTCATTACAAGATGTCTTTTGGGCACTTAAAGTGCAGATGTATTGTAATTGGACTACTACCAGGTAGATCGTCCATCCTGGCTTTCCTGGGAGAGCCTTAGTTTAAAGCCTGTTGTCACAGGATAACTGTTAAGATTTCCCCTTTTCATTCACACAGGTTTTAACAATACATTAAACTGTCCAATTACCAATTACTAATGATAAGTAATGTGGGATCCTTCCATCAAGCACTGGTCCCCCTAACAGTTTGATCTTTGAAAATATTTTCCTTCCACTGAGCATTATTTTGATTGAGGTTTCTTTCCAGATGGGTTTGCTGCAGCTGTGTTTTGAAGCTTCTTCTCTGTGTTCTAAATTATCCTTTCAGACCTCGGTGATATGCAATGAACCCTACATAATTCCATTTTCACCTCTGATGCTATTAATCAAATGAAAACATTGTGATGGTGAAAGTGAAAGTGTTAGTCACTCAGTATGTCCAGCTCTTTGTGACTCCATGGACTATAACCCATCAGACTCCCGTGTCCATGGAATTCTCCAGGCAAGAATACTGGAGAGGGTTGTCATTCCTTTCTCCAGGGGATCTTCATGACCCAGTGATCAAACTCAGGTCTCCTGTATTACAGGCAGATTCTTTACCATCTGAGCTGCCAGGGTAATCAATGTAAATCTGGCCATCTTTTGGATGATCTCAGCCTTGAATTACATTTGGAAGAAATATGAATCTAACAAGTAAAAATAATTAAAGAACATTTACATTTTTACAGTGGTCTATTAAAAGATGCAAAAGGCACAGCTTTCATCACATTTAATGTTGCACATTTCCCCACCTTGCTCACACATAGTCTTTTTTTCCCCAGGAATTCAATAAGGAAGAGATTGTCCTCAAGGGATTTCATCTCATCTAATGCACAGAACTAAAAAAATTAGAGCAATTTCAACCCTTGAGGGTTGCCAAAAGAATGCAACTGTAATCAGGGATTTCCCATTAAAGAGATTACCAAATGACTTTGATGAAACTAATGAGGACTGTGTCTGTGTTAAGTACAGAGACAGAACTAGAATGAACGACCAGCAGAATTCTTTCAGTGACATCTGAAGAATAATTGGAAGGAATCATTTAGAATGGCAGGCAATCAAGTGATGAGAGAGAAAAGGGATGACTACTTCATCAAGTACCTTCTAAAACTGGTAGAATACACCAAAGACCTCTCTTTTGTCACATACAACTCAGTGACAGGTGTCATCTCTGTTCTCCAGAAAGCAGACCCAGAGAGATTCATGCACATCCCAAGGTCATGTAGGCCCCATGAGGGACATAAACCGACTACTGAGTACTCAGCATGATGAACCCTTGAGCGGTAAGACAGGAAGCCTCCACCCACCATGTGTCATGTTGAGCACACCGACAGTTTCTGAAGAAGGTAAAAGTACACAAGTACATGGGTATCTCAATAAACTTGGCCCAAATTCTCTTCCTTTCATCTAAAGTCAGTACAGGGTTCACAACATTTTTCATATGCTTTCCTCATTTTCCAGAAACATAGTTTATTTCTTTCCACTGAAAAATAGAAGAATTTAAAGACTAATCAAAGTACTATATGGAGTGGGAGGCCGAAACAGAACTCATCTACATGGGGCAGTCATCTGCAAATCAGGGCATTACTAGAGAAAATGATGGCAAACCTAAGGGGCAGATAAGAAAGGATACACTGGAATAATTAGAAGAACATGCATGTAGAAAGCCATTCTTTCATGATAAGGGCAGAATTGACACCAGTCTATTCCAATCATGTACTATGGAGTTGAGCATTGGCCAAGGATTGTTGAATCTCACAGGACAATTCTCAGTGATAATGAAAAATGGAGATGAACAATTTTAGCTGATCTCAGAGGTCCAACATAAGCAATTCATCCTCAATTTTTTTTTGTATCAGACTGTAGGTCCCTTTTTAATAGTAATAATTTTAATGAGAACAAATATACTTTAATTTCTGTTGATTGACAAAATAATATATGTACATATAGATTCAGAGACCATCTTCAGAAACTTCAAAGTTCAGAGAGTGGGAATCATCGAAGCAGATCACATTATATAATTATAGTTCAATATTTTTGATCAACTATTGATCAACTATTTTTGATCATTTTTCCACACACATTTGATTGGCCTACTAGGATCACACAACTATTTTAATAGCTTTAGAACCCAAGTTCTGGCACCCATGTTATTTGCAATATGTTCTGTTGCTTTGTCACTTAAGTGCATTAATACATGGAGTTGAAGATGCTTTAAACCAGAACAGACTTATATTTCCCTTTAATTTAGTGATTCATAAGTAATTTACTGAGCACCTACTCAATGAATTTATTGAGCATCTACCGTACAACACACAAACCATATGTTTATAACCTTCACCTGTTCTCTTCACAACAAATCAGAAAGCAAATGTTATTAACTATTCCTTTTATCCATGTCAGGAAACTGAGCATCAGAAAAGTTGAGCAGCTTTCTGAAAGTAACACAAGAAACAAGTAGTAAGGCAAAACTTGAACCAAGATTTTTTAGTTGCTAACAGGATGTTCTATTCACTATGAACCTCTGTGAGTGGTAAAATGCAAATAACATAAGCATAATTCCAGGAGAGCAGTTTATTTAGACATCAGAAAAATCTATTTAGGGGATTTTCCTGGTGGTCTAGTGACTGAGAATTCACTGGCCAATGCAGGGGACACAGGTTCGATCCCTGGTCCGGGAAGATCCCACATGCCACGGAGCAACTATGCCTGTGCACTTCAACCGCTCACCCCGCACTCTAGAACTCAGGCTCAGAATGAGAAGCCCCCACAATGAGGAGCCCACGCACTGCAACTAGCAAGTAGCCGCCACTCTCCACAACTGGAGAAAGCCTGTGCATAGCAATGAAGACATGTGTAGCCAAAAATTTAAAAATAAAGACTTTAAAAAATACTTATTTATATATAATTCACATTTTAAGCACAGATTAGATTTTTCTAGAATACATAACCTAGGAACCTATGAGAAGCAACAATTTACTGGAGTGAGTGCATATGTTTAGCCTGGTTTAAGTTATTACATATGTCATATTACTTCCTTTTTTGCTTAGAAACTCAGTTTATTTTTCTGGAACATTATGATTCCCTAAACAAAATAAAACAATTAAACAAATGCACTGTAAATTGTCCTTGCTTTGAAATTTTTGTAATGTCTATCAACTGAAATCTTTAATGTCTTTTAACTGTTAGAAGAAAATGAAAAATAATAAAATTATTTTTAAAAATCATGCTTTTCAAAAAAATCATGCTTTTTATTTATTCTTCACCCAAATTAATGAAAACATGTTGCACCTAGACTAAGACTGGACTTCAGCCTTTCAGGGGCTGATATAGGTTAAAAAACAGTGTCCAACTACATTTACTCATTGTTTCCCTAATTTTCAGGATACACTTGGATAGACAAAAACAAAGCCACTAATTAAACAAAAACAAAGTCCCTCATACTACTTAGGAATATTTATATTTTAAAATATGTATTTAATTTCTCAAATTATTTAAAATAAGAAGCTAATATTTTTTAAATATTTAAATGAGTCTGAAGATACTTTTCACTACATCCATAATCAGTATTATTCCTTGTTATATGTGTAAATTTTTACATAGTGGTACTGCTATTTCCAGTCCATGTGTTTCCACATTATGTACCAACTCATGAAACTCAGAAATGCCTCTAAGTTTCTGTTTCTGTTCTCTGGAAACTGACTTAATTTTCAGAGTTTCTGTTTCTAAAAAGAGTGCCAGCAGTCTTTAGATTCTTTTCCTGCATGTGTGATGGCTAAGTCACTTCAATCGTATTTGCAATCCCATGGACTGTAGCCCACCAAGCTCTTCTGTCCATTGGATTCTCCAGGAAAGAATACTGGAGTGGGTTGTCATGCCCTTCTCCAGGGGATCTTCCTGAGCCAGGAATCAGACACACATCTCCTATGTCTCCTGAATTCCAGGCAGATTCTTTACCACTAGTGCCACCTGGGAAGTCCCAATCCTGTCTACCTCTGCCCAAAGATGTTTCTCATTCTGCCTCTTAATTTATATAAGCTTTGTCCATTTTTCAAACTGTTTAATCTGTCTCATCACTGCCAAAACATCTCTTGTGTCTTCCTGACTTATGTCTTGCCTGACTTTTTCCCTCTCATCTATTAGAGCACATAAGTCTACATTCCAATATGTACCACTAGATATATCATTAGAGTATTCTAGAGCTGTCATGAATTTTATAAGAACATCCAGTGTAACTTTCTCATTTTAGAAATGAGCAAACTGAGGTTCAGAGATCAGAAATGACTTTTTCCAGACTGCATACATAAGCAAGTTTCTGAACAAACTTTATAAGCCAGTTTTCTTTCTCCTACACCAGTGGCTATAAACACTTATCACATTATGATATTCGTTTACAGAGAGGCAGTCTAGAACAGTGTTAAGAGCATGGAATCTGGAGTGAAGCGATTAGGGTTCGAACCCCAACTCCACACCCTGATATATCTGACATGTTGACCAATGAATTGATATTTACAGGCGTCTCTAGTCAGAGCTTCTATTTCATTTGGCAATCATGTATTCAACACACTTTTACTGACCAGTCACTATTAGCTGGGCTCTGCCGAGTGCTAGGAATGCCAGGAGAGAAAGTCTGATTGCAGCCCTCAGGGAATCAGGCAGCCAAAAGAAATCACATGAATGGTAGCATAAACGAGGTGTGTCAGAAAAACAACATTGGTGCAAGGGCAAGGAAAGCGGCCAGTGCACCTGGGCAGGCCCCTAAGGAAAATGTTTGTTAAATGGATGAATGAAATGTATCTTCCCTGGGCCACAAGAGGGGGAAATAGATACTTGAGAGAAATATAGGGGAAAAGAAAAGGCACTTCTTCCTCAGTGATGGACTCTTGAGCTCAATAGAAAGAGCCCTCACTTATCCAGGCGATAACCATTTATTGAACTTTCCATGAGGCTGTCAGATTGTATGAAGCAGGAGAGCCTCCAGCAGCTCTATGCACATAAGGCTGGACATTTGTATAAAACTAGACAAAACTACTTCCTTCTAAATTTGGGGTCTGCAGGTCTATTTCTTAATACACTTTTCAAAACTTCACAGGTCCAACCACTCAGTAGCAAGTCAGACCCAGGGGAGATCTCCTCTATTGCGCTGGAACAATACCCCTGAAGCACCGTTCCTTGGACAATTAGGCAGGCTCTGCTCTGAGGAAAGTTCTGCTGTGATGCACACACCTTCCGCCACACAAATTCAATGGCAGACGCATGAGTGGACTGGAAATATCTCAGAGAGGACCCTTCCCTTTTAAAAGGTCACTGAGCCAAACACAAGAAAACTGTCCACTATCACATGCGCTCCTTCCAACTGACGCCTCAAAAGTGCATAATTGAGGGGATTCTTTGCACACCACACCTGGAGAAGAGGCTTTCTGAATTTCAACATCCTTGTGGGTACTCCTATGTCTGTCGTGTAATTTCATTCTTGGAAACTCTGCTTTGTCCTCTGGAACCTCCTCCTGCTTCTGTTTTGGCTACATTTCATTTTTACAATTTCTCCTTGTGATTTACATTTTAATATGACGCTACATATTTCACAGGTGACAGAGGCATTTTCTGTACCTCCAGAATTCCACAGAACAGGACTTCTAAAAGCTCTCTGGCCAACAGCTACTCACTAATGCCTCTTCCCATTTCCTGCCTAGCTGTGTGCATTCACCAAGATCAAAGGCGCCGAAATGTGATTTTCTAGTTGTGAGAGGAGAGAAAAAAATGAAGTGAATAGTAGATGACTGGGAGGCTCAGAGTGCTTTAGTTTACGGACACCTACAGGCCTGGCTTTAAAACATCACTACTGGAAGAGTGTTGTATATGATATACAACACTGAATGCACCAAACCAGTGTAAGGGTTAAGCTCTATTTTTACAGATCACAGGAAAAAGGGATCGAATCAAATTGTCTGTGGTTGTTGTATCTTGGGGGGAAACGTGTACATATTACATAAGCAAAAGAAGTTCAGAAATAAATGTGATCACAAAATGTTATACTATTGATTCAAATAGGTATTTGTGGCAAGAGAAATTTCAGATATCAGAAGTGTATTGCATACTCAGAAGTAATACAACCGAGGTAAGTATGTTAATAATTGGCCATAAGTCTTATGCTTTAAAGAATTTTAAATCCTAAAATAGTCCTCCAAAAAAGGAAAACCAGAAACAAGACACAGGAAAAAGATTCAGAATCCATCTACTCAAATATGATTAGATGGATTAGATTTAGTGATACTTTAGATATGCAATCACTGGAATTGAGGAAGACAGTACATTCTGCCTCCACTCTTTTCAGAGATTCTATTAAACATTTATATATTACACTTATTAACACATTTATATAGGTATCAGTTATATGTGGGCATACTATTTACACAATATAGTAGGACAAGAAGGAGGAAATGTGTAAGAGCAAAGAGGAGTGGGCACTGTGATGATGGAGATGCAGACAGAAGGGGACCAGAGACTATTATTAAGAACAGGCAGGGGAAGTCACAGTCCAAAATATGCTCTAAGGCGACCGCAGAGTTGGCGGGGCATCTATGCAGGAATCTCAGTGGAGTGTAAGGATTTGAAGGTGTGATTGAAAGCAGAACCCAACACAAGTTCTGTATTTGAAACAGCTACATATACTGTTCTCTTCCTCAGTACATCTTCATTCTGGAGCCCAACAAACAAATAGCTGGATTCACCCCCAAGCAAATAATAAAATACTACCAACATGACTACAACAACTATTACTACTACTTAAGTAATAATATTAACCCAAAATCAAGATCCAAAATTAGATAAAAATTATTGATAGTACATCTCTAAATTAACTAAACAAACTCCCAGGAGAAAGACAAGGTTTTAGTTAGATGCCAGCATCTGAGAATAACAATCCTCTTGTTCTCTTAGGGTAGAGATTCACTGATGCCAAATCATACCTCTTTACCCAAATGTGATACCTGATCACACTTCCTTATGTCTTTTAATACCAGAATTTCTACTCAGATAGGAATTTTAAGAATAAACAGTTCTAAAAGAATAAAAGAAAGCCACAATAGTCAGTTGTTTTTTCCTTTATTAACCAAGCAATCAAGCACACCACAATATTAGGCAATCCAGCAACATTATAGATAAATACTAAGATAGGCAGGCTGGAAAACAGAGATAATGTAAGAAACGGCAGGCAGGGGTGGGGATGGGGAGGAGTATCTGATAAACTTAGGCAAAGGAAAAGCTATTACAACCAGAAAGCAAAAACAGAAGTTTTTCAAAGAAAATAATTAAAATAGAGAACAAGAAAGCATACTTAGAAACTAAACCATGGTCACTGAAATAAAGTACTGTAGAAAGACTAAAGAAACAGCCAAGAAGCTTTTACAGATATGGACTAATGAACGAAGACAAAAATTATGAGAAAGGATACATCTGGAGGATCTACTATCCAAGTATAAGGAGCCACAGAAAAGTGGAAGACAGTAATTATTACAGAAATGATAGAAGTGAAGATTCCTTAGCTGAAGGAAGCCATGCATCAACAAAGAAGCCTCACTGAATGAATATCATAAGTTCAAAAAGAGCCTCAATTATGCCACTGAAAACATAAATACTTTAATACTGAGATGATACTAAAAGTTCTTTAGGGAAAAACAGGAGACCTTAGACTTAGTCTGGTACCCGAGTTCTCACCAGCATCAACAATGTTTGAAAGGAAAACTCTTTCCAGCCTAAAACTCTATACTCAGCCAAAGTATCGGTATACTGCAATTCAAGAAGACAGTACATTTTGCCTTCACTCCTTTCAGAGATTCTACTAATTATATATCAAACTTATTACTGTATTTATATAAATACCAATTATACGTGAACATATTACTTAGTGTTGGTGTTATTGTCAGTTGCTCAGTTGTGTCTGGCTCTTTGCAACCCCATGGACTGTAGCCCACCAGGCTCCTCTGTCCATGGGATTCTCCAGGCAAGAATACTGGAGTGGGTTGCCATTCCCTTTTCCAGGGGATCTTCCTGACCCAGGGATTGAACCTGGGTCTCTTTAACATCTGAGCCACCAGGGAAGCTTTACACAACATTATAGCACAAAAAGGAGCAAAGTATGAGTGAATGCATGAAGCAGAGTATGCTAGTGGTAAAGAATTCCACTGCCAAGCTGGAGATGTAGGTTCAATCCCTAGATTTGGAGAATCCCCTGGAGAAGGAAATCATAATTCACTCCAGAAGGAAATCTCATGGACAGAGGAGTCTGTTGAGCTACAGTCCATTGGGTTGCCAAAGAGTTTGACATGACTTATTGACTAAACAACAGTCTTTTCTTGGGACTTACTTTATGATGTATTACAATAAAATGAGAAGATAAGCTAAGAAATCAGTAGAGAAACAGCAGATTTAACCAAGACAAACAATATGAAACCCAGGTCTAGGAGCTGGGAGTCCAGGAGAAGGAGTCGAGGGGGGAGATTCATGGCTGCAAGAGAGGGCAGAGCAAATAGACTAGGTGATGTGATGGAGAGTAAAAATATATGAGGGTATGATAAAGGAGCTTCGCAGGTGGCTCAGAAGTAAGGAATCCGACATGACTTTGAGCAAACTCTGGGAGACAGTGGAGGACAGAGGAGCCTGGAGTGCTACCTTCCATGGGGTTGCAAAGAGTCAGACACAACTTAGTGAGTGAACAACGACAATAAACGACACAGGGAAATAGAATAAAAAAATACACTCTGACATAAATCATAGCAGGATCCTCTATGACCCACCTCCCAGAGTAATGGAAATAAGAGCAAAAATAAACAAGTGGGATCTAACTAAACTTAAAAGCTTTTGCACAATGAAGGAAACTATAAGCAAGGTGAAAAGAGAGCCCTCAGAATGGGAGAAAATAATAGCAAACGAAGCAACTGACAAAGAATTAATCTCAAAACTATACAAGCAGCTCCTGCAGCTCAAGTCCAGAAAAAATAAATGACCCAATCAAAAAATGGGCCAAAGAACTAAACAGACATTTCTCCAAAGAAGACATACAGATGGCTAACAAACACATGAAAAGATGCTCAACATCACTCATTATCAGAGAAATGCAAATCAAAACCACAGTGAGGTACCATCTCACGCCGGTCAGAATGGCTGCTATCCAAAAGTCTACAAATAATAAATGCTGGAGAGGGTGCGGAGAAAAAGGAACCCTCTTACACTTTTGGTGGGAATGCAAACTAGTACAGCCACTATGGAGAACAGTGTGGAGAGTCCTTAAAAAACTGGAAATAGAACTGCCATACGACCCAGCAATCCACTGCTGGGCATTCACACTAAGGAAACCAGATCTGAAAGAGACATGTGCACCCCAATATTCATCACAGCACTATTAACAATAGCCAGAACACAGAAGCAACCTAGATGTCCATTGGCAGATGAATGAATAAGAAAGCTGTGGTACCTAGACACAATGAAATATTACTCAGCTATTAAAAAGAATACATTTGAATCAATTCAAATGAGGTGGATAAAACTGGAACCTATTATACAGAGTGAAGTAAGTCAGAAAGAAAAACACCAATACAGTATATTAATGCATATATATGGAATTTAGAAAGATGGTAACGATGACCCTATATGCGAGACAGCAAGAGAGACAAAGATGTAAAGAACAGACTTGGAGTCAGTGGGAGATGGCAAGGGTGGAATGATATGAGAGAATAGCATTGAAACATGTATATTATCATATGTGAAACAGATCGCCAGTCCAGGTTCCACGCATGAGACAGGGTGCTCAGGGCTGGTGCACTGGGATGACCCAGAGGGATGGGATGGGGAGGGAGGTGGGAGGGGGGCTCAGGATGGGGGACACATGTACACCCATGGCTGATTCATGTCAATGTATGGCAAAACCACTACAATACTGTAAAGTAATTAGCCTCCAATTAAAATAAATAAATTTTTATAAATAAATAAATGAGGCTTGATTTTGAGCAAATGACTCAATGTGAGAACAAAATCACTGATCTGAACTTGAACATTAGTAATCTTTGCTTTTCAGTGAACTAGGGGGTTGTGACATTGGACTCTTAAAAAAAAAAATTAATTCCAACACAGATCTTGACCTAACACTAAACGACATTTATGTGGTCATAATAACGTTAAGTGAAAGTCAAAGTCTCTCAGTCATGTCTGACTCTTTGTGACCCCATACGCTTTATTGTTCTATGTTTAAAATTAACTTCTGGACAAAGACTTGGTTGTATTTTTAGCATAAAGTGAAAATATCAACAATCTAAAGACAGAAAAAGAGTAAGTGACAGAATTAAGACCTGAAATGAGAAAGAAAATGGGGAAAGCGGGTTGGACTAAGATTCTCATTGCCTTTTATAGGGAATAAAGAGAGTGTTGGAAATTATCAGAAATAGAAGATTCTATTCAAAGCTTATAATTACTTTAGAGTTACATTAATAGAAGGAGAAGAATATTAATAGAAGGAAGGTGACGTGCAAGTGAGCAAAAATCCATCTTTCAAATTGCAGAGTAAACTGTTTAAGTCCAGTCAGTCAAGAAATTACTAAGGTCTCTACAAATTGCCTAGAATAAGAACATAACTTAAAAGATGCCTCTGGGAGTAAGAAGGGAATGGGGTGTGTGGAGCAGGGCATTCTTGTTTCTCATCAGCAGAATTCTGGTGCTACTTGGTGTGTGTATTGGCATGTAATACTTTAGTAATTTGTGTGTATAATACATTTCATAGTAAGTACTGACTGCATTGAATTTTTGTGTGTGCAACCCGTGAATTGTATTAGGCACTACTATAAAGTGGGATCCTTGTTTATTTTATAGACTGTGCAAACTTTTCTACATAGGGACATATAGAAATTTATATATATTATATATCCTTTATATGTAGACATTCTCTTGAGTTACAGTTTTCAGTATCTGAAATTTCTTCATTTTCTGTCAAATTTCACCATTAGCAATTCAATAATCTGGATTAAATATGGTCCTTCCCTATGTTTATTTTTTAATGCAAACATCTATAAAAGGTATAAATACTGGGAACCTAAGGATGAGGTGATATTCACCAAGAAAAGGATAAATGGTTCCAAAAGGCAGGGTGAGGATCTGTAAAGATATTTTGCTTACTTCGCTACTTCAATAAGGTCTTTTATCTTCATAGACTCTTAGTTTTCAATGCAGTAAGTACTTGCTTACACCTACACAGAAAAAGTGAAAAGTTCAGAAAGACTGAACTGATACTTAACCCCATGACCTAGAGGACAGGGTATGTTTACCAAACCAGTCTCTTGAAGTTGGAAATTTAAGAAACACCGAGAGGCCGAGTGGGAAGTGGTTAAAATCCCTAACCATGAAACATCTCAGTCAGTCAGAATTTGTTTTGACAAATCCACACCCTGTGGCCGGTATTAATGAGCTAGCAATTAAACCCCAAGCCTAGTCAGGAGCTGAAGGATGAGTTTAGGACTAATGTTTACTGTTACAGGCCATGTGCAAACCTTTGAACCTTTGTGAAGTGCAAATATGCTGGATTCGGTATAGAGCATCAGGCCATTTCCCACTGTAGGGCTCAAAACAAAATAAATATATGGGCAAAGAAAATCAGTAACTGATCAAGTACAATGTCATTATACAGATACAGCTTAAGAACTCTAGATTATCTTAATCTCTGCATATAAATACATCCTTTCTTTAAAAAAATCTATTCTCCCAAGTACTAAATACTTGTCATATTGGATTAGGAAAATAAATCAATCAGATTTGGTCATGGGTCAAAGATAACATACAATTATTCAGATTTTGGCCATCTTTATTTTGAAGAAGTTGACATCTTTGAGGGTGGGTACATGGACATTATATTGGCTGACCCTCGGTGTATCTCCAGTTGTTTGAGGAGACAGCAGAAGATTATGGAGCCATCTCATGAATACTTCCAGGGGGTGTTTGATGTCAGTCTATTCATTCATGCTGAAAAGTACCCTTAACCCCCAAATCATCTCATATTCTGTTTATAATCACCAAAAAAGGAAAGTCTAGTTTTTACTTCTTTTGCATTTCTTTTTTTGATTTTTTGAAAAGAAGCCTCATACTCATTTTAATTTGCATTAAATATCACTGACAAAGAACAATATTATTTCCCTTGGATCTCATAATCCCATTTCTTTTGCCATTTTGGAAAATGTAGCAAAGAAATAGAAGTGTTTTTAAGGCTGGGATGGAGGGCTGCAATGAATTGATTTCCAGGATTTGAAAATAAAGGATATGATTAAACAAACCTAGAGTTAGACCAATAAATTACACATTTGATTTGAGGATTTGGCAATACCCCTAAATGGGGTATGCCTATAAAGATTATATGGACTTGAGCTTAGAGTTCCAGGGCTGCAATGTGACTGGGATTGGATGAACTGACATTCTGGTAGACAAAAGCCCAAAGAGTTGCATCATGTCCTTCTTTGCAGAGAATTAGTTTGCCAAGAAAATCACAGGAAAAGAAGAGGAAGAACACAAACACTGATTTAGGGACTGTCCACTTTCATTTAGGGACTAACGGAGTAGTTTTCTTGGCAAGGCCAGCCTGGTGGACGGGTAAATGTTAAAACCATCTCAGTTGGAAGACCAGACATAAGATCAACTCATTCCCATTGTTCTGAATCCATATTCCCTAGCAATTTTCAGAAAACTTGGCAACCCATATCTCTAATGTATAGGGAAAGAATGAATCTGTCAGACCAACAAGTGATGTTCTCATCAGACAGATGCACTTCTCATTATAAATAGATAAGCTGGCATTCTGATTATAATTTGGATTCCCATGCAGCTCGTCTACAGGGACAGTCTTCTGGGAATCATTGTTGACTTAAGCATCATACCCTGTATAACAGTTAAATTGATCATTGTAAATCAAAAGCACTGCATTCTGGTTTGCATTTAAAACTGTATATAATACAATATATGTTAACATCAATCTGATTCTGAATGGATCCAGCTCTACTTACTCAGCTAACAAAAGTTACAATACCCAGCTTATAATCCTGGAGGAATTATGACCCCATACAGTGTAATAACCAAGGAAAACTCCACCATAGGGATCTATCTGGGTGGTCAGCATCCAAGCAAGTTTTCCAATTTCAGATTATACCTGTAAGCTAAAAGTTATAAGGAGGAAGTTCTATTCTAAGTTTGGTTTTAATTGAAGGATAACCTCTTTACAATGTTGTATTGCCTTCTGTGGTACAACAATGTGAATCAGCCATACGGATACATAGATCCACTCCCTCTTGAGCCTCCCCTCCACCTACCCACGCCCCATCCTGCCCCTCTAGGTCTTCACAGAGCACCTGGCTAAGCAGCTACCCAAAATAAGAAAATGTGTCAAAATATATTGTATGCCTTTCTAGGGACTTAGGACAAAGGAAAAGAGGAGAGAAAAATAGGGACTCAGTTTACATAATTTGCTACAAGTGGTTATAGTAACTTTAGCTTCTTCCATTTGTTTTCAGAGAAATCCTTTGCCTTGCTACACTCTCTAAAATTGCAGCTAGATTTTCACTGAAATTACAAATGAAATAAAGTGGGGAGAGAACTTAGTCAAGATCCTTAAGTACAGATCTTTTACAATGATAGATCTATTATACTGATGCCCGAGGAGAATTTACTTAATTTTGAATGGAGCTGACCAGTGACAAACAGGAAATTCTTGCCCTTAGCACGCTAAGTAGACATTGAAATATATTGTACATAGAAAAAGACTTTTCTTCTTCAAATGTTGCACACAAAACTATTCACCTCAAAACTATCACGTTTTGTGTTTTTATTCCCAAACTTTTAAGGAAGAACAACAACATCCCAGCCAGCTGGAATGAAACATGGAAGCTAGGGCTGCTTTTATAAATAAAGCTGCTTTGCAAGAGAAATGGCTGCTTTTGAATTAGTAAACACCCGAAGCTTTACCAGAGACAGACTTTATACCAAAGAGACAAAGAAAGCCAGAGTAGGTGATGCCAATTCCTTGATTTATCAGTCTTTGATTACTCTTTGCCTGTGTTACCCAGTGGATTGCTACAGTATATTAATAGTATTGATCTATTGGGTTGGCCAAGAAGTTCATTCAGGTTTAAAAACTCGAATGAACTTCTTGGTCAACCCAATGTAAGACAGCAACAGTCCCAACACCATAACCAGCAGATAAATCAGATCATAGAATGGAATTTTAAAAACATGGTCAACTATTCTCTAGTTTTGCTCACAACTTCCACAAATATCATTATCTAAATGCTTTAAAAATAATATATTACTAATTGACATATTTGTGTAGCCAGGGACTTAAACATTCTGTTAGTGGCTGCAAGCTACAACCATCTCCCTCTTGACTGATTCTTATTCTATTTATGATCACATACAACTGAACTTTTATTCAATAAAAATTCATTCATTCAATGTGCTATCTGAACATTTTGCATCATCCTTGGGGATCCAACAATAAAGACACTGACATCTATCCTCAAAGAACTCAGGCATATGTGCTCTGATTACCACCACCGCACAATGTGGCATTTTATCAGACTAATGGGTACAGAGTAATGCTATTAGACTTTCCCCATGTCTATCTATTATTTCCATATGTATACTTAGTCATTCAGTCATGTCCAACTCTTTGTGACCCCATGGACTATAGCCTGCCAGGCTCTGTCTATGGGATTTTTAAGGCAAGAGTACTGGAGAGGGTTGCCATTTCCTTCTCCAGAGGATCATCCTGACCCAGGGATCGAACACGCGTTGCCTGTGTCTCCTGCACTGCAAGCAAATTCTTTACTTACAGAGCCACTGGAGAAGCCCCATAGCCACCCTGGAAATTTCAGTATGTATCATAGTATCCAACATGGTGGTGAGGCAAAGGAAGCCTTCCAGTAGTTCTTTAAGTCTGATAAAGAGAGAAAACACTACCTTCAAGTTTAAATGGAGAAATGTAGACCTCACATGGTCATACTCAAGGTGCTATTATACACATTTTAATTTTGATATTGTTTTTCATTCATCAATTTTTTATAAGTCTATACTACTTACAATCAGAAAAAAATAACCAATAAAAATTGGATAAATGAAAGTTAGTAATAAAGAACGGGTAACTGTTTTAAATACGTTTGTGTTGTCCCACAAACAACATAGATATGGTCATTGTCACAGCATTTAAAAAATATTCAGCTCAAGGTAGAAAAAATTCCTTGAGCAGCCTGAGAAAGAAAACGCCTACTCACCATGACGCCTCATCATTCTTTTTCACTCATGTATCCCACCTACAGAAACTGTTATAACAACACGATGAAGTCAAAAGTGCTTTTCAATTCACCTTTAATCCCTGACCCTTGTTATGTCTGTCACTTTTAATACATGTGCTCTCTCCATGGTATTAACTGACATGTTTGATAACTAAACACATCATGTCAGAGGCCACCCAGTAGCTTTCACGATGAAAAGAAGTTTGATCCCCAAAACATGACCCCCCTCATCCTGGTCGTTCAGTTCAAATTCTAGTGCTGCTGACTAGACAAAGCTGAGTGGCCAAGTGACCCAGAGCGTGGCACTGAGCTCAGTCCAGAGTTTCTGAGGGATTTTCTTTTCAGTTTTATCCTCCCTCCATGGTGACTAGTGAAAACAGCATTTTATTCATTTGCTCTTCCACGCATTCAGCATATGTTTGTAAAGCATATAACTACCAGCCATTGTGCTCAGCTTTGAAGATACAAGGTAAACACACTGAAATGGCCATGCCTTCCTACACCTTTTGACCAAACATGGATATTCAGGAGTCAAGCATCACTTATGCAGTCAATCCGGCTATTTATCCATATCACCTGGCCGTTAAGGAGTCTCCAAAATGGAGCACTAATCAGTTTCTATGTTTTGATCAATCACCCTTACACTCACATACTTTATTATCATTTTTTTACTTTTTCTTTCATATTGGAGTGGAGCTGATTAACAGTGTTGTGACAGTTTTAGGTGGACAGCAGAGGGACTCAGCCATACACATACACATATCCATTCTCCCCGAAACTCCCCTTCCAACAAGGCTACCACATCACAGTGAGCAGGGTCCCCTGCGCTACACAGTAGGTCCTTGTTGGTCATCTATTTTAAATACAGTGGTTATACTTATGTACTCAACCAAAGAATAATTTTCTGCTTTCAAGCAAGTTTATTCTGTGTGGTTTATTCTGTGTGTATGCACACAGAGGAGGCACCCAATACAGCAATCCACATCAGCCAAGTCTAATGTAGAGATCAAAGGTGCCAGAGGCAGTGATTCTTTCTCCTTCACATTTAATATAAACACTGATAGCAAATCCAGGTTCTCATCAGTGTGTTTACAATGACTATGTGGTCCACAGGAATATGATAGAACATAACTCATAAATATTACGGCAAATTGATTGATTTAGGGGTTTTCATTTTTGTGTTAACCTATTTCAGATAGTTCTCTGCTTTACACAAAAGCAAGGCAAACAAAGTATCTTTTTCACATTTCTATATCCAAGACAGAACTTGTATTGATTTTCTTTACCCACTCAAAATTAGATTTCTGGACCATACAACTTGCTAAAATACAGACTCTTAAATCTATAGATGAATTAAAAGATTCTAATCGGTTTTCATAGACTTGAAAGTGTGAAGAGCTTGAATTAGTTACATAGCACAAAGTTACCCAAATATCTAACTATCTGACTATTACAAAACTGGAAGCTGAAATGGTTTAATCTTGGATTTCTCTCCTATTTTTCAAACCTGTTTGTACCCTATGACTTATTCTGTTCCACCACCCATATATTCCATGGACATCTCAACTCAACAATCTCAAAGCCACTTGCATTTCCTTCACGTGATCTAATTACTGTTCCTCCTGTGTATCATGTTGCTTCAACCCACTGAAATATCATTACAGGAATCTATGCTAAGTCCAAGACTAGTAAATTCTAATCTTTGAATCTCTCTCCAGGCTGACCACTTTGTCATCTCTCCATTTCAAATATGAACTCTCTTTCTTAAACTCCTACATTGTAAGAATCAACTCCAAACCATGAAATAGGCCGTAAAACAGTTCACATGTGCTGGTCCCTGCTTCTGAATCTGCCTCCAACCCTCAACAAATCTTCTGCCATTTATACTCTCATATCCTGAGGTCTAGGAACAGATTTTTCTTTTCTCTGCAATTCCTCAGCACACCACTCTCTCTCTCCCTCTCACTTCCCTTTGCCCTTCATCTGGCTGAGCTTGCTGGCAGGTCATGAGTCTGCTGGGTGTAATACTTCGAGGAAGCTTCCTCACCTTCTCTGCCCCATTAGTGTCAAGCTGTTTCAGTTAGATGCCCTTCCTCTGAGCTCCCACAGCACCTTATCTTTATTAGCTACATGGCTGGGACACCCCATACTGCAGGATCTATTTACTTCTTTGTCGCTTAACATGAGAAGGGTCCCTACTGCATATACTGGACCTAGTGAAGAATATTACACACTATTGGTGGTCAATACATATTTTAAAATACATAAACAAATGGAGCATCCTTTTAGGTACATTCTAGACAATACTTACTTTTTACTCATATTCATTAAAGAAAAAAACATGAGGAACAAATGTTTGGAAGATTAAAATGCAAGGGCATCTACTGCTCTTATTAGCATCTTCATTAAGCCAGGAGGCTTTGTGGATTTTCTAGTGGAGAGTATGGAGCCACTCCATATTAGACTTTCCCAAAAGAATTACAACCTCCCTTCATATCCTCAAACAAAAGTACTAGAATATAATACTCACTAAAGGCACAGCATGGCATGGATTCAGACACTCTCTAAGTACCCAGAAATCTACTTCATTTTCTTCTTGCTGCCTTCTGGATTTTTCATTTTCTAATCTGAATATCTTTTCTCTACATTATAAAGCACCCATCTCAATGTTGTAAATCATACTTACCCATACTCAAAGTTTCTACTTTCCTTCAATTTCAGCCTAACTTATTGCCCGTGATGGCCATCTGGATCTCTCTCTGCATCGCAAGCATTCAGCTACACTCACTGCTTTGCTCCCTCCATGTCAGTCTCCAAAGATGACATCTTATCTTTTCAAACAAGAAAGACCATATCAAAAGCTCCCAGCCAGCATGCAAATGACCACCTTGGCCACCATGCTATTAGTTTGGGGCAAGAGGAGAGGAGGGGCAAGTCCATGTGTTATGTCCACAGTTCTCTCCTCGGCGGAGAGAAGAGGCTGCGACTGGATGGATGGGGGTTGGAAGGTGGCAGGTATTTTAGTATGCTTGTGAAAGAAACATGTTTTCAGCCAATGTGGATCTCACTTTCTGATAGTAATCACCATTCTTACCTCCTACGAATTCTTAAATAATATTTGTCACTTTTCCAGAATGAAAAGAAACCCCTAGAATTCCACAAGTGACAGGATCCCCGTAGGCAGCGCAGTCCCCGTGGAGCAATACAATCCTAACTCACTGAAGGTGTGATCTCACAGGACCCAGACTGGAAGTTACCCTCTAGCTGCATTCTAACGCTTTTTTCACTGTTTCCTTAGTAAAAACAGATATTAGCTTACCTAATGCCTTTTTACTTTTACCTTAAATAATATTTCTTCCCTTGATGCCATTACTGCATGCCTTGCTATAAATGTATTGTACATACTGTATGCCATGCTAAGCCCTGGTAGCTCAGATGGTAAAGAATTTGCCTGCAATGCAGGAGACATGGGTTCGATCCCTGGGTAGGGAAGATCCTCTGGAGAAGGAAATGATGACCCACTCCAGTATTCTTGCTTGGAGAATTCCATGGACAGAGGGTCTGGTGGGCTACAATTCATAGGGTCGCAAAGAGTCAGACACGACTGAGCAACTAACACTTTGCTATATATTCACTTCTTTATGGAAATCATCTTATTTGATTTTTATAATATGACAGATTTTATCTTAGTTTTCAAGATAAGGAGGCTCTTGGTAATCTATATTCCTAACTAACTGCAAGCTATTTCTTCCTGAACATGTTTGTATGGAGAGTATTTTCTAAGATGCATGTAAAGACCCACCTCACTCATTATCATACCATTAATAACTGGTAAATTTTAGACCTAAAACCACCTCTCTCTGATGATCTCTCTCTGATGACCATGGTCAAGGTCTTAACTATAGAGCACTAGGGAAGCCTCAGAGCTGATTGCAAGCGATGTAGAGACAGGTATGGACTGATTGGAGGGCCTGTAGTTACATTTATTTCAGAAATCCTCTACTCCAGTCCAGGACCTAGATAACCAATCATCACTTTTCCATTTATTTCTAAAGTCTTAGAGAACTCAAAAGTGTCTCAGAGAATCTTGCTCTTGGGTTTGTTTCCTCTAATATTCTATAGATGCCCAGTTTACTTTTAAAGAAAATAATACTGAATTATCTACTCCATGAATATATAATGGCAAGTATTTGCAATTAAACGTCACTTCCATGTAGTCAAAATTCAGTTATAAGATTTTTTTGTAACACTAATGAAAAGAAGATAGTTTTTCTCAAGCTGCCATTTAAACGAAAACTGATTAAATCTGTGACATCTCATCAGAAATTAGCCAGGAGCTTAATGAAAAAGAAGCACGCCAGGGTTTCTGAGCTTTACCATCTGCCTTCACCAGGGCTTTCAATTCCCACACAAAGAGTGGGGGAACCTTACATCCAGATGACTGGAGTCAGATCATAACTTCATGAAATATACTTAATATAGGTCAGAAATTTTTCATAAATTTAGAATGCTAATGCTTAGGAAGGGATTAAACACAGTCCATGGCGGATACCAAGCTCTGCGGAGCTGCATAAATAATCCATTTCTCGGGGTTTCCTTAACTTCGGAGAGGCTTTTAAAGCATCAAAGCTGAGCAAATATTTTGCAAATGAATCTGGCCCCGAGTGATCCAGTATTAAATTCTGATCATTAGTGGAGGAAAAGCTGCCCCTCCTCTCAAGTGAAGAAGCTTTGCAACCCTCAAGTTCTTTAAATATTGACCTAGTAAAGAGGAACCTGAAGAAAACACGCCAGAATCCACAATGCAGCTGCAGAAGGACCTCCTTCAAGCTTTCCATTAAGCCCTTCTTTTCTGGCCATGTTACCTGGCATGTGGGATCTTAGTTCCCCAAACAAGGATTGAACCTGCACCCTCTACACTGAAGTGCAGAGTCTTAACCACTGGACCGCTAGGGAAGTCCCTCTATTAGGCCTTTCTTAAACCATCTCAGATGATGAAGAATCTATACTTCTCTTAAAGAGATCAGGAGAATGATTGCATAGTCAACCACAGTCATGATTTTCAGCAGGGTAACACTTTTCATGGTAGGAAATTCTTCCTTATAGCACTTCTTAATCCCTCATGGTACAACTGATGAGCATTTCTTTTGCCTATACCCATTGTTAATAAGCAGAACAACTGTTCTACATTTATCTGAATGGTTTATTATCTCCTTTCAACTGTATTTCTGCCAGGGTAAATACTCCCAGCTGCTTTCATCTTTTCACAGGGGTATTAGAGTCACAGAAAATTGTTCAGAATGTCAGTAGGATGAAATTCACCCTTGCCCAAAGAAGTTTTAAAACCATGAAAATGAAAACATTCATCCCTTTGCAAGTCTCCAAAAACTGAACGTTCTTGGTGAATAAGGTCATGCTGTAACCAATCACATCTGCCAGGTAACCAGCTCCAGATATGATGCTGGACTCAAATATCAGTCCTGGGGAGATCTGTACACTGTGATTTGGATCTTTAAAGAATAAAGAAAAACTAAAGTGAATGAGGCACTAAGGAATAGAGATACCCCATGAATTGGGACAGAACTGAGCAATCAAGGAAAAATAGGCAGGAAAGCAGGTGTGGCTGGAATGGAAGTCATTCATTCCTTGCTCTGGAGTTTGGGAGATTATCTAAAGTCAGCAGACATTCATTGAGAAGATTTTTTTTCTGATTTTATTTTAAAATTGACTGTTTTTTAATTTTATATTTTAATTGAAGGATAATTATTTTACAGATAAAACTAATTTATAGTCAAATTTTATGGATTATAACACATGCATTTACATAGCTGGCAAGAATCATGATACACAACAGTTCCATCCCCACCAAAACAAAACAACACAACTGTTCATTCTGTCTCCCTGTGGACACATCCTCTCCTGGCTCATAGACCCTGGCAGTCACCGACCTGTTTTTATCATTATAGCTTTCCTTTTTTGATAACTTATAACATCTAATATGCAACTTTTTGAGGTTTCTTCTTCCATTTATCCAAGTTGTTGCATGTTTCAATACTCATTCCTTTTTATGGATAAGTAGTAGTCCTTGTAAGGATGTACCAGTGTTCATTTAACCATTCACCCATTGAAAGATTTCTGGTTTATTGCCAATTTGGGGGTAAATATGGAGCATTATAAACATTCACATATGGGTTTGTGTGAACATACATTTTTATTTTGCTAAATAGTAAGGAGTGGAATTTCTGGGTCATATGGTAAGCATATGTTTACATTCATGAAAAACTACCAGACATTTTTCAAGTGGCTATTCCATTTTGTATCCCCATCAGCAATGTTTTAGAATTCTAACTGTTTCACATCCTTACTAGTAATGGATAGTGACAGTATTTTGTCCGTTTTGTTTTAATTACCATTCTCGCGCTACCACATTGTCATTTTAATTTGCATTTCCCTAATGGCTAATGATGGTGTGCATATTTTCATGTTATTTATTACCTTGTCTATACCCTTTTTGGTGAAAGGCCTGTTTAAGACGTTGCCTATTTTTAAACTGGATTGTTTGTATTCATACCAATGACTTTTCAGTTTATTTTTTAAATATCTAAATACAAGTCCTCTTGTAGATATGAGACACAAATATTTTCTGTCTGTTGTGTATCTTTCTCCTCCCTTAACAGAATCTTTCACAGAACAAAGGTTTTTAATCTTGTTAAAGTCAACTTATCAAATATTTCTTTTCTTTCTAGGGGTCATATCTAAGATGTTGCTGTTTAACCCCAGGTCATGAAAACTTTTTCCTGTTTTCTTCTAAAGGTTTCATAATTTGGGGTTTTTATATTTAAGTTTATGATCCATTTCACACTTATTTTTGCACAATATGTAAGGATTAGGTTGAGGTTCCTTTTATAAACATATGGATTTCCAATCTTTCCAATAACCATTCCTTGGAAAGATAATCTTTTCTACAGAGAACTGTCTTTACATCTTTGTCAAAAATCAATGAGTATATTCATGCAGTTCTATTTCTGGATTTTGAGTTCTGTTCCATTGATTTACGTATCTATCTCTTTAATATACTATACTGATTACGATGAAAGTAAAGTGTTAGTCATTCATTTATGTCCAATTCTTGGTAACCCCAAAGGACTGTAGCCTGCCAGGCCCCTTTGTCCACAGAATTCTACAGGCAAGAATACTGCAGTGGGTCGCCACTCCCTTCTCCAGGGGATCTTCCCAACCCAGGGATTGAACCCAGGTCTCCTACATTGCAGGCAGATTATTTACTGTCTGAACCACCAGGGAAGCCATAATGATTACTATAACTGACAGTCATTGCAGTATTCAAATTGTTTCAGAGTTTAGAATATGAAATTTCCCAATTCACTTCACCAAGCCAACAAAAACCTTGATACCACGCAATACACAACCCAAATTTAAAATACTCTCAACTATGAATGTAGAAGGACTCCAAACAAAATTGGCAAATCACATTTTTAAAAATCAATATTTCACCATTAAGTACAATGTTAACTAAGTTTTATGTAGAGGTCTTTTATCAACTTGAGGAAGTTCCTTCCATTCTGAGTTTGCTGAGAGCTTTTTATCAAAAATGAATGTCAAGTGAATTTTGCCAAATGACTTCTACATTAGTTGAAATGATTTTTTCTTTTTTAAACTATTTATTTGGAGGAGTATATTGCTGTCTGAATATTAAACTTATTTTCCATTCCTAGTCATGAGTATTTAGAAGCTTGTTGTTGAATTTCCAGATGTCTGGAAACTTTCCAGGTATCATCAATTTCTAATTTAATCCCAATATGAATTGAGAACCTATTTTCTGTGATTTTATTTCTATTAAACTTGTTAAAAACATTTTTTTCACACACAAATTAGGTCTGCCTTGGTGGGTATCCCACGTGCAGTTGAAAAGAATGTATGTTCTATTGTTTGGGGTTAGAATGTTAAATAAATGTTATTTATGTCCACTTGGTTGATACGAGTTTCATTCTTCCAGTTTTTCAACATACTACCAGATTTTCTATGTAATATTTCTACCAATTTTTGACAGTGTTTTTGAAACCTTCACCTATAATAATGAATATAATTGTTTCTTCTTTCATCTGTATCAGCTTTTACTTCACATATTTTGACCCTGTGCTGTTCGATACACACTCCCTTAAGATTATTACATGCATCTTATTGGGAAATTGTTCCTTTCATCATCATTTAATTTCCTTTTTATCTCTGGTCATTTTTTCCCCCTAAATTCTATTTTGTCTGCTATCAACATTGCAACTCAAATTTTCTTTTTTCTTTAAAATTTCCATGGTTTATCTTTTCCCATCCTTTTACTTTTAAAATAGCTATGTCATTATTTCAAAATGAGCTTATTTTACACAGCATATTGTAGCATCATGTATTTTTCCTTATCCACTCAAAAATTGATTTTTAATTGATTTTTAGACCACTTACATTTAATGTAAGACTAATAATATGCTTGAATTTAAGTCTACCATTTTACTATTTGCTGTTTGTTCTTTCTGGGTTTTGTTCCTCTCATTTTCCTGCCTTATTTTGCAATCCTGGATCTTCTCTTGGTGTTCCATTTAAATTCATCTGCTTTTTTTTTTTTTACCACATCTTTTTGTGTACATATACAATTTATTTTGTGGTTGCACCAGAGATTACAATATGCATACTCAATTTTCATCTTCTATTTTGAATCAATATTTTATACCTCCAAATAGGATTTAGAAACCATATCTACCATCAGTTAGACTTCTTTTCTATGCCCCTCTTTCTGTGGTAAACATATGAATTATATCTACAAATAATGAAGGCTACATCAGATATCAGTTTTTACTTTCAGCCACTCCTGGAGCTTTCTGTTCATGCTGATTATTCCACTTATCAGTTTCCCCAGGTCAAAACTGAGTGTTACCCCAGAGGAAAAACACAGGAAACTCACAACTCACTCTACAGTATTTTCATTTTTGTTTTTTTTCAATTCATGTGTGACTCTTTACTTCTCAGAGTCTTTAAATATATAATCCATGCATTTGATCCAGGTTTGATAGTTGTATTCAGTGGAAGAGACAGGGCTCAGACCCCTTGGACTGTATGTGGCCTGTCAGAATCCTTTGTCCATGGAATTCTCCAGGCAAGAATACCGGAGTGAGTGGCCATTCCCTTCTCCAGGGAATCTCCCCAACCCAGGGATTGAATCTGGGTCTCCTGCATTGCAGGCAGAATCTTTACTATCTGAGCCTCCAGGGAAGTCCCTGTTTACTCCATCTGCCCCAAACTGGAACCTCATTAAAGAGTTCTGAGTAGAGAAAAATATCATAGTAAAGTAATAACTTAGAAAACTGGATCTTGCCATACACAGGCATTTTTGTAAAGTGACTAAAAGACAAATAATCCAACTCTTGCCTTTAATCTTCAGTTGTCAACTTCAGTCACAGCAACCCTTTCCTTATTTTCTTCTAAAAAATAATTAAAAAGTACGTAACAATTCTAAATAACTGAGTGTTCTATATTAAAAAATGATTCATCAGGATTGGGAAGTTAATTTAGAATTTTACTCATTGTAAGATAACAGAAATTTCTCAACAATACCATTCATGTAAGCACCAAAGTAATACATAGTAGCAGTGGTCATGGAATTCAATTTTTAAACTTCCTGCCTTTAATAGAAAAAATCCTCTTCAATCATCCTTTATGACAATTTTCTAAAGAAAGTTCAGCAGTACAAACATATCTTCAATGCTCAAATAATCTACCTTTAAATAAAGTTCTTTTTACATAAGCCTAAATTTAAAATTGTGTATGCATGTGCGTGCACAAAGCCAGAACATGACCAGATAAATAAACAAACAAAATGTCTTACTAACTGGGATTAATCATTTGTTTGCAATCTGACAAAGGCCACAACAATAACAGCTGAGAAGAATGAGAAAAAACAATGGGTGCTGTGCATATAGCCAATTTTCTCCTTCAATTGTTCAGACATTCACATGCCAAGAAACCAGTGTTGCCTAAATTTCAGTTGGTAATATGTCTTTTAAAAACACAATAATACACTTCAAATTCCATTAAATGAAAGCAAATTTTCATTCAGATTAACCTAATATTGAAGAGCTATTATTTATAATATTTATGGGAACTTGAATTAAAACATAGATAGCCATTAAGGTAATAAACTTTAGATTTATTATTAACACTTACAAGATCATTTGCAAGTTTCTGCTCTTGGAATGTATTAGCATCTTGAGAATGATGATTCTTTTCTTAATCTGGTTTCCTCCAGAACAGAATCTTTCTTGCAACTGTGACCTTTATGAGGGCAAGAACCAGGTGCTGAGCACCAGGATATGAGTGAATGAATCTAGGACAGGAGTTTAGAATGAGTCTGTTTTCTACCCCTGGTGAGTTCAGGTAAAGAGCAGTTTCTGGCCCAGAGAAGGTGCTGAATAATGCTTGTTAAGTGTTATTACTTTTCAAAAAGTTTAATTTCTACATGAGCCCTGGTATCTATCACATACATCAGTATAATCTCCCTTTCCTGCTTTATGCAGCAAACCCTGAAAATAACAGAAACCATTCATATCTGTTTCTAGAAATGTGCTTAAAAACAAAATATAAAACCAAACCTCTGTGTTTCCATTTTGCCCATTCACTGGCAGTTCTTGCTAAAGCATGTTATACATTAAGCTAACACATCCAATGGTTTTTTCAGTGTGACCTTTTCTACTGATCTCAACCAAACACATGAAATAAAACAAAATCTAGGATGTAAGTTAAGTTCTTTGAGACTAGATACTAGATTCTGATACTGCATTCTTACAAGAATGATGATCATAGGCTAAGATATACAAAAGGAGGAAAAGACTAAACATCTCTTGAATGAACATTATATGACAATGAATATACTAGCTGTTTCTTCTGCAATATCTGCCTTACTCCTCACAGTAAGCCCTTGAGTTATTTTTAACAGGATTGTACAAGATGCTGAGACTCAGACAAGATAACAACAAGTAAGTGAAGACCTAGTATATGAATGGAAAATTAGACAAAAAGCAATTTTCATCTTTAGTTTTCAAAGACACAATAATAGAAACTCAAAATAAACATCTTAAACTTGGTGATGCTTTGTGATTATAACTAACCATTTCAGATGACTTCCTCTGTCCATGTTCAATGCAATGACACATATCTAGATGGGATTTCTCCCTTCACATTTTTCTTGGAGGAATCATTTTTCCGATGCTGCTCAGAACGAGAGAAACACCCACCCAAGGAGAAACTTCCAGGGATAGAATTCCTGTTGCACGCCAGCAAAATGAATCTGAACAACAGGTGGGGCTACTTTCCTTCACAACAGATGTGAATTCTCTCTGCAGGCCCGACTGCTCATAAGAGTACCAAGTCCTCTCTCACTCCCCATCCTTGGTAACAGCAAGACACACTCTCGAGTTTCACAGGCTTCTAAAATCCGTATTAAACTCAGATGTCCAAATCTGGGCTCGTATTTCTTAAAACAGACAACCGTAGAGCAGTGATGCATAGGAAATATAAACACTTACTGAATACCACCTACTTCCTCTAATTTCATTAGAAAACACAATGGAATAAAAAAACAAAAACAAGCTGTCATCACGATGATGTAAGCTTCTGTGGCTTGTCTGCTCTGTTCTGCTACTAGCAGGATCTGCAGTATAAACTCAAACTTAGGTTGTTCATTTAAATATTAAGAAGATTGCTACCCAGTTGGAAAAGAAAGCCCCACAAAACAGATAGTGGAGACTGACACTCCACGCTTAGACTTAAGGCTCCAGGAAGAGGGAAATTGACAGGGTGTGAGAGATAACCATGGCGAGGGGAGGGCAGACAGCACTGCTCCTATGCAGTGAGTTACTGGGGCCACAGAACACAGTTTGGGGACCTCTCTCATGGTTCAGTGGTTAAGACTTCACTTTCCAATGCAGGAGGTGTGGGTTCAATCCCTGGTCAGGGAACTAAGATTCCACATGCTTTGCAGCCAAGAAACCAAAACATTAACAGAAGCAATGCTGTAACAAACTCAAAAAAGACTTTAAAAATGGTCCACATCAAAAAAATCCTGAACAAAAAACAAAGAGTTGGTCTGGAATGACTGTGAGGCTGCCGCCTTTATCTCTGCAGAGTTTTCTATACAACTACAATAATTAAAGAATGGGGAGAAACTACCTGCCCATCTACAGAAAGAGAGGTGAGCCTGAGGTCTGGGGTGTCCTGGACACAGAGACAGAGGTTGCGATCCCCAGAAACAGAGCTTGGGTGAAAATAAATACGGTGGCAGAAAGCTTCCAACAATGGATGCTGGCGCCAGGGGCCAGAGCTCTTGCCAAGGCCCAATGGGACTATGGCAGCATATCCCCCGTGAGCCAGGTGCTATCAGGAAACCGTCACAGCCTTGGCAGGGCTCCCCTGGTGGCTCAGTGCTAAAGAAGCTGTCTGCCAATGTAGGTGACAGGGGTTCAATCCGTGGTCCAGGAAGATCCCGCATGCCTCAGAACAACTAATCCCCTGTGTGCAACTACAGAAGCCCGAGCACCCTAGAGCCTGTGCTCCACAACAAAGAAGCCACTGCGATGAGAAGCCCATGCACCACAACCTGAGAGTAGCTCCCACGTGTCGGAACTAGAGGAAAGTCTGCACACAGTAACAAAGACCCAGTGCAGCCAAAAATACATAAACTATTTAAGAAAGGGAAGACTTGGCAGCCAGGAAAGTGCTCACACCAGTGTTAGGGCAGCCAGAGATCCTGCTAGAGGCTTCGATCCAGAAACACAGAATCCTACCAGATATGCTGACCTGGGGAGATATCTGTAACTAAGCTTTGTTAGTACATATGTCGGCAGTTTAACTCCTGCCGGCTCTAATCTTAAATGATGCTGAAGTATGATGGAGGTACCTACGGTTTCATCCTTCCCTACTGCCAATGTTCATTCACTTGATCCATAGACTTAGTGGAAGGAATCAATCAGAGGCAAAGAGGTAAGAGTAATTCTACATATTATCATCCTCAACCTAGGCCTGAGAGAGATGCTTGCCCCTCACTACCTATAGACTATTCCTTAGTAGGTTTTTAAAAATCCCCCTCAGTAGTAAATGAATATTTCTTGTGAAACAGGCAGAGGAAGGTCACAGAGTAGAAAAACTGCACAAGTTGCTAAAGAAGTAACATAACTCATATTTTACAAGCAAGGGCAAACTCAGTTGGATGTTAGTACCAGTGTCTGGCCAAAATTTGTTTTTTCAAATTCATTCTTAGCCTATAGAAAACAGAATAGCCAAATTCCCACACTGATGACATTCCAAACTGGAATACTAATAATAATACTAACAAGGCATTTAATAATCCTAACAAGGCATTTACTGACATTTCCTGCCAGTGGGCAAGTGCACACGTAGCAATATAGGACTAATGAGTGGAAACCGTTTTATGTGTGGTATATGGTGAAGCTGGCCATCAAATTGAAACACAGAGGTGTACTTAATATTTGAAGTTTAAAATGTAATTAATGACAACTATGAAAGCTGTTAAGTTTAGGTACAAAATGACAAGTAAGGACTTTCAATATAAATAAGTAAGAAAATAGATTAACAGTTAAAGTGACTATGAAGAGAACAAGCTTTATAGATAATCTTAAGAAAAGTATTTATCCTTAGAGATAAATGTCCATGAAATTTCCAAATAACATAAAGCGGAAAAATAGATATCAGATTATATCATCATTTAAAATTTTTTGGAACTTTGTTCATGAACTAACATTCACCATTTTAAATATAATTACCCTTGAGAACATATTAAATTTTTAGGTATTTAATACCACTTAGGTCATAAGGTTTTCAAGAAAAATTCCTGCTTAGGATTTTTTCACATCCATGAGAAAAAATTAATGATGGCAGAATATGAACTGTGGAACTCAAAATTTCATTAGCAGGAAAAACTAAAATTATGCATGAGATCTATCAGTACAATATCTTTGATCTAGATGTCATAAAGGATATACAAAATATAAAGAAAAACATATTAGAGAGAAAAATGAGATACCCAAAGAATGTTTTGTTTGATGAACTTTAAAACAACACACTTAGAATGGCTTAGAAGACATTTCTTGAAAGTGCTGTGTCTATGGATGGGAAGGTTTTTACCAAACTTTTTACTATTATAGATGAATATCACTTTCACTGAAATTTTTAAATTTCAGGATTTAATGATATTCTGAAATTCTTATTCCTTAATTATGAATCCTGCTACAGAGTTCTTTCTGTTGCAATAAAACATGTTTACTGGAAAGCTATTTTCTCATTTTATTAACTGCATTATATAATTAAATAGTAATATAATTATTATATATAATATTATTATAATATTATATCCAATATATTATAACATCCAATATATAAGTATATATTATATATATTTATTATTATAATTATAATTTGTTGTTATAATTATAATTATATAATTAATTATATAATATGTACAGTATAGTATATATATTATATAGATGGGTTAGTGACATTTTTAAATATACCAATTGAATATGAACACCTACTTTATATCACAAATATGCTGTGTCCCTCTTTCTACTGCAGGAGGAATCTAGCAACTTACAGTGTTGAAAAATACTGATTTTGCCCTAGAATGCCAAACTTGAAATTTAACCAACAAAAAAATTAATTAAAAGTTGTAGTTATTAATTTTAAATAAAATTTTAGCTATTAATATTGCCAAGGTTAAACTTCATCAATCTTATATTCATCTCACTCAGCCATGTAACATTCATTCATTTGGTAAATTTCTAAAAGCTAATCCAAATGTTAATTCCAAATAAAAGTAAAATAATGCAAAACCCTAAAGTAGTCTTTGAAAATACAAAGACAAATTTCTTATTGTAAAAATAAGGAAACTGAGTCCAAATCAAACACTAATGGCAGAACTGACATCATTATTATTAAAATTCCTGTCCTGTCATTTTATTAGGTAACTTTCTTCCTTATAGTCAGAAAACAGTTTTTTTAATTCTTACAACTTTCTCCCACTGAACTGTTCTACATATAATTGAGATGCCTAGTTCTGATTGTTTTATGTTTGCTCATTAGAAGAAGGAAACCATATTCACCAATAGTGTAGCCAAAGTATATGAACCAAACAAGTCACTGGTAATTTTCCTTTCCCAATCATAAGAGCTGTTCTTGAAAATTTTAGTGAAAATTAATGAATTAGAAACAAAATTAGTAAAAAAAAAAAAACAAAAAACTGGATTATTAAAAACAAACCACAACTAAAACTATGAATGCTAGCTCATTAGGAATCATGCTTTAGAAATCACTGTCTCCTAAAAGGCATGGCAACAAAATGGGGGAAATAAATAAAACTTGATGAGAAGGAAGAAACTCCTCTGTTAAGCAACTATATCTTGGGCCTTACCTGTTATTGTAGCTTGGCCTCTCCTACCCTGAACAAGACATTAGCTGGCTCTGAAGAGAGTGAAGAGTCAAGGTTATACACTGAATTTGAGAAAGCATTCATTATCTTAGTGTATCTTCCCAGGAGACTGGAATAAAACCCATTCTTCAATGTACCACAAAAAATCATGAGACACAAAAACAACTACAGGGTGTCTGACATGAACTCTTCCCTTCTTCATTCAATGTTCCTTAGATTACAGAAAAATAAATAGCCTGCAAAAGAAAATTCAGTTCTCAAAATGTACACTGAATGAAGAAAACCAACAGTATGCAAGGAGGAGAAGCAAGAATCCACCCACAGGATATCAGAGCTAATAAGTTAAATTGACAGATACACCCAAGAATCAGCAGAAAAAAAATGAATGCTATGACAACCCCAATAGCTCAGCTGGTAAACAATCCGTCTGCAATGCAGGAGACCCCAGTTCAATTCCTGGATTGGGAAGATCCCCTGGAGAAAGGAAAGGCTATGCACTCCAGTACTCTGGCCTGGAGAATTCCATGGACGTAAAGTCTATGGGGTCGCAAAGAGTCAGACACGACTCAGCGATTTTCACTTTCACATGACAACTATGTTTGAGTGCCAATATGTTTCACATGCCAGTATGTCTGAGTGGAGAAGGAGAGAAGGAAAGGAAATGTTGCACAAAAACTACAAATAAAAATACAAAATAGGAGAGTGCCCAGTTAAATTTAAATTTCATACCAACACCACATAACTTTTAAGTATTAGAAGTTCCTAAATATTGCATGAGACCCATTTAACTGAAACAAACTGTTTACTATTTCTCTAAATGCAAATTTAGTAGAAAACTTTCATTTGACAACCATACTCCAAAGAGCTTCTTCCAAAAGAATTTAACAAGAGAACATGAGTTCATTAAAGCAAGAACTCAAAGGCAAAATGATAGAACAACTGAATGAGATGATAAAGGATACAACTGATTTGAAGGGGAAAAATAACTAAGACCATAGCCCTACAAAACTAATAACTAGAGTAAAATATGATATAATTAAAAATTAAATTATTGACATAGAGGAATGGCTTAAGATAATTATAGTAAAGGAAGATGAATGGCAGATTATAGCAATTAGAAAAAAGCTAAACTTAAGACAATCAAACATGAAGCTAACAGGTATTCCTGGAGTAGGGAATTTAACAAATGAAGAAGAGTATCTATTCAAATAAATAATCCAAGCAAAATTTCTTGCAAAAACATATGAGTTAGCTAAATCTTTAGACTGAAAAATCACTGTCCCTAGAAAATCTAGTGCAAAAGAAACACACAACTTTCAGACCTAACAGAGTTCAGCTATCATGCTTTAAGTGAAAGTGTTAGTCCTTTGTCGTGTCCCACTCTTTGCAACCGCATGGACTGTATAGCCTGCCAAGCTTCTCTGTCCATGGATTGTCCAGACAAGAATACCAGAGTGGGTTGCCATTTCCTTCTCCAGGGACTCTTCCTGGCCCGGGGATCAAACCCAGGTCTCCTGCATTGCAGGCAGATTGCTTACAATCTGAGCCACCCGGGAAGCCATGTTTTAAGGATAAAGTATTTTAGGCATCCTGGCACTGAAGAGCCAGTCAACTAAGAGGTACAGACATTCATTCTACTTTAGTTGTACTTCCTGCAAAATTGAATATAAGAAGAAAATGAAAAATTGTCCACAAATCAAATGAAAGGAATTGTAAAGGATGGGCATTACTGGAACCTAAATTGTGACAGAAGCAAGCAACAAGTAGATACTGTCAAACATGAAAATAGCCCATTTAGGGGAAAAAAATAACCAAAAGACTAGGATCACAAAATTCAGCCAAAGAAATTAATTCACTTAAAAATTCAAGTAGCCAAGGGACTGAATGGCGGAGAACACCGAACCCATTTGAGTTTATTATGGCTTGGAAAATATCATCACGGAAGATAATGCATATGTTCTAAACTTGGTAAATATAAACACTAATATCACAGCCAACACGAGAAGTATGAGAGTAGCAGTACCTTTACTTTCATAATAGGGAGTCAATTGATATTTGTAGGTTAAAAAAGTAAAAAAAGAAAAGAAAAAGAAAAATGAACGCACTCCATGTTTTTCACTAAGCTAATTTTGTTTGACTCTTAGGTAAATCTTTTAAGAAAAGATATCTCTAGAGGTGAAGATACAAATTATTTGAGGCCAATAGTTTTCTCTGAAAGTAAAACTTTAGTTTGATTCTTCTGTTAAATTAAAATATTGACTCTGCTGTGAGCTGTGTATAAAGATTGAGCTCACCTTCCTCCATCTACCTGTTCCTGCACATCTATTTGTCTATCGATCCACCCATCCCCTGTTCATTCATCTATCCATCCTTTTATTGTGTGTGTGTGTGTGTGTGTGTGTGTGTGTGTGTGTGTGTTCAGCCGCGCCTGGCTCTTTGCAACACACCAGGCTCCTCTGTCCATGGGATTTCCCAGGCAAGAATACTGCAGTGGATTGCCATTCCCTCCTCCTGGGGAATCTTCCTGACCCAGGGATCAAATTGGCATCTCCTATGTCTCCTTTACCACTGAACCACTGAAGAAGCCCATCCAATCTTTTACTGATGAACATACAAAGAAATATGTCACAGAATTTTACGCATCCAGTGTTTGCTGCAAGTCTGTGTGGTTTGATTTGAGAGTTTTTGTTTTTTGTAACTAGCTTTAAGTTTACACTGTTTTTAACAAAATTATACAAGTTTCCTAAAAGAAACAAGGTATGCAAGCAAATTTGCCAAGATGGTAAATAATTTTAATTTTGAGAAGAGTGTAAATTAATATTTTAATCTAGATGTATTTCAGAATTTTAAACATTAAAAAGCATAATGTTCCCTCAAGCTCACCAGAGAAATATAAAATGAAATGTAACACATCTTTTGTATCCTACACCAGAATCCTATCCCCAATCTCCAGAAGTAACTTATGTTCACTTTGCCCTCTTCTTTCTAGAACTCTTCTATGTGTGTATACATAAATACACAGCTATCAATAACAGATGTATCTGTTTATATAAGCCAGATCAAACAATTATCAAAACACTTTACAAACAAAACTAAAATGTTATATGAACAGAATTAATATCTTTACTATTCTTTATTTTCTCTACATTTTTTGGACCCTTTTCAGTCATAGTTTCAATGAGATGCTGGGAAATACATGTATTAAAGAACATTTTCAAAAAAAAAAAAAATAAAGAACATTTTCTTTCCTAGTCTTTCTGCGACTGGTTTTCCATTTGATTTCATGATTCTGAATTGTTGATTCTTGTCTGCCTCCTGGGTCCCACAGGAGTCTCAGAAATGCCAATTAACTACAGTGCTTGGTAAAGACAGAAAATCAAGTTTGAGGGAATCTTAATTTAATAAATTTCCATTCACTCCCAAGGCACATTCCTGTCCTCTTTCCAAAAACACAGGGTAGTGTATACCATTTGTTCCATTCACAGTAACTTCCTGCCAGAATGCATTAAGAGACAGGAGAATACTATAGACTTGCTTCATTCCTTCACTCTTTCCTCATTTTTCATCAACGAATTCTCTCCTCCTTGCCCACCACGCAAAACTTAGAAATGGAGTTCCAAGACTTGGCTATTTTTCTTTGATTTCTTGAACGCTTTCAAAGTTTCACTTTGGAACTTTCTATCTACTCCTTTTATCAGCAAGGTTCATATATTAGTAGTCTGGGGAAGAAAAAGTCTGTGGCTATAGCTCTCCCTTCAAGAAATTCACGTAATAGAAGTGTTCACCTGGGGTGAATTACAGAATGAAACGCAAACTGCCTGATACATATGATCAGAGATTGCATTTGGGGTCAGAGAGTGAAGCAGAGTATCAGCCCCGAAGATGACCGGAAATACCCATCTATGGGAGGAAGCAGCCGGCATGGCCTCCGGGCTATGCAAAGATTTCTGTTTTCTTTCCTACCAGGAGTTCCTTCTACACCTTGGGGTCCAAACACACAGAGCAAAATCCCAACCTAAGTAGGGGGATAGGTGAATGTCAAATCAGTAGTGGCTGCAAGGTTAACGCCTCGGAGTTCATGTTCTTCTAGAGAAAGGTTAAGATGAACATGGTGCTACGTTCTTCAGCAAGAGACTGATTTGACCCTAATTAAAATGAAGCCTAAGAATCCTGCTTCAAGCCTTTTCTCTCTTCTAAGAAGTCTGAGTGCTTGCTTGTCCACGTCAAGGCATTGTCTGCTGGTGTCCCAGGAAACTCAGGACCAGCTTGGGCTCTGTCTGGGTCAAGATACACTTTCCCTCTTTTCAATCTTTCCCCTAAGACTCTGGAAGGATCCAGAGCTACTCCGGATAGGCTCTCTGGGCAGCTGGTCACCAGTGGGTGCACTTCAGCAATTAAAATGCCAAGCCTGGTTCCTGGAGGGAAGCTGGTGAGGCTTAGCCTGCAGCTGCCTGCTGAACAGATGACCGACTGCTCTGCCTTGGACATCTTACTCAACTGCAGCTGTTAGCAAATTTTGCTCATTTCCTTTCTGCGAATTCCAGGGGTTCTCTGTTGCACTATAAATCAAGTTTCATTCCAACGTTGTTGAATTTTCACTTTTGATATCTTAAGGAATAATGAGGTAACTCTATGCTTAATGATATCTTTCCAGCATTTTCCTTTAGCCATTTCTTTAATCGCATGGCCAGGAAAACAGGACGATGCAATTTAAAAGTAATCTGAAGGGAAATATGAGACTATAGGTGTAAAATTTCATTACCTACAACATCAATTAAAGTGTTCCAAATGTAAGTTCTAGAAATTCCCTGAGATGTGGCTTACTTAAATATCCAGATTACTTGACAGACAGGACAATAAATGAATTTCCAACACTGAAAATATGCTTGCAAATATAGGTATATACATACATCTGTCTTGGTATTGTTAAAGGTGTAAGGTATAAATGTAGTAAGATAATCCATAGGGTGTAATGTAACCAATTTTGAAAGCTACACACTCATGCACATTAAATTGTGAGTTTTTTAAGTCCCCTAATGTTGTTAGAGTGATAATAACATTTAGCACAGACTCTGAGGTTCAATGGCTAAGTGTATTAAAACAAAGTGTTTTAATATTGTGGACTCATTCATTTCATGTGAAGAATATAAGGTTTTGAGCTACAATTCTTTTTAGTCTAAGCACTGACATTATACAAGTCCAGGTGACAGCATATGTCATATTAAATGGAGTGGTAGTCAAATAATGTGCCAATAAAATTTTAGATAAACAAATACCGCCCTACTTACTCTGAATAGTTCCCTCTCCCTTGCTGTCATTAGTTTTTAGAATAAATTTTCTATCATGTAATTTGAACATACTTCAGACTACCTAATGGAGCCCTCTGATACTAGATTTACCTTGAAATGTCAAAATTTCAGCATTACAAGTGTATCTACCTATGTATATCTTGTTAAATAAATCACCTGATCTTAAGCAAGGCAAAGAGGGAGAAATAAAAGCCCTGTTTAAGATGACTGACAGACTGGCTAGAAGCAGTGCTGTCTATATACTAGGGATATTGACAAATACGTGTTTTTTAATTATTTAGATTGAGAAGATTCAGGACACACTCCTATGTCTACCTCTACCTGGAACAAGGATTTAAGTAAATCACCCTTTCTACCTAATGTCTGCCTCTGAAATTCATAGGGAAGTTACTTTCTTCACAGGATTTAAAACCCATAAATAATATCCATAAGATTAAATACCCTTTAGTATATATGATCAAAAGTAATGTTTATAAAGATATTACAGATCTGATATAACAAATGTACCTATGATTTCACTTAAAATTATAGACCTGGGTTTATAATATAATATTTTCAAACACCACTGTCCCCAACATTATACAAATTGCCATGCTAACCAGGGAAATCAGACAACATGGTTAATTTATGGGTAAATAAGAAAAACAAAAAGGAGAAGGAAGGAAGAAAGAAAGAGATGAGATTAAAAAAAGTTAACATTTTTCTCTATGGAAAATGATACCAATGAAAATTAATTTGTATTTTATTTTAAAATGTAGAATAAATTCTGTAGTCCATGTGATCAGGTAACAGGAATTTGGTATACTAATATGTAAAGATTGATAGGTACATGTTCTGATGATTACAAATGTATTCAGGAATCTTGTTATGTTTCAAAGTTATGTATGTTTACTTGTCTGGTTACATAATAGTTTATGCTGAGTTAATATCATTTTTAATTGATATTTTTCCAGAAAAAAATCAACTTTGATTATATTTTGACTATTTACTACAGCAATAATACAGTAAAATGTAGTGCTATTTAAATGGTGATTATAACCAATAAGCAAACTCCAGGAGATAGTGAAGGACAGGCATGCCTGGCACATCATAGTCCATGGGATCACAAAGAGTTGGACATAGCTTAGCAACTAAACAACAACAACAATAATGCAATTTTAAGTTTGAGAATAATAAAAATAATTTATTTTCTCTAAAACAATCAACAAGTATTTGCTGAGAGAAGGCATTCTAATAGTTGCCATTGGGTTCAAAATAAATGTGACAGGAATGCCTGCTCTCTTTGAAACTATGTACAAATGTGGTGAAGAAAAATATTTATACAAAAATTGCCTACATTTTAAAGCAGTCACAAATAAAGAGGTATGAAAGCATTGCATTTCATAAATTATGCTTCCTTAACACATATTTTCTAGAAATGAATGTGAAATACAAAGATCTCATGAAATAAAATTATTTGCTTTCCAAGCAGTGAAGTTTGTCATAAATTATATTTGGAAATCATGTGGAGATCAAAGAAATTCAGTTAAATGTGAAATAACCAAATTAAATTGTTGTGTTATTACAAAGTATGGTTTGACTAGAGAGTTAACAAGATAATGACATGCATTGAGTAAGCCTCCCATTTTGGAAGCATGATAGGAATGAATATCTGTGATCACCCATTCAACATTACACTGGAGATCTAGGTGAATTCTTTACCTGCTGAGCCACTGTGAAAGACTGCTGGAGATTTTAGCCACTGCAATAAAGCAAGGAAAAGAAAGAAAAAAACAAAAATTGGAAATAAAGCACTAAAACTATCAACCGTTTACACATGACATGGTTATGATCGAAAATACAGAAGAAGATACAAATGAATAGATGAACTTAGCAATGTTTTAAGTTAGGTCAAAATGCAGAATTGGGTGAATTTCATTTAACAGCCATAAAATTATAATGAAATAAAATATCACTTAATGTAGCATCAAAACTATTAAATACTTAGGTTTAAGTTAAATTTAATGATAAAGTAAATTAAAACCATGAATTTGACACCACTTTACACCTACCAAAATGGCTAAAATTTAAAATATTGACTATCTTAACTGTTGGCCAGGACATAGAACACTTGGATCTCTCATACATTGTCAGTGTGAGTATAAACCAGTTCAGCCACTTGTTAAATAGCTTGTCAATATCTATTTAAGTTAAATACGTGTCTATGTACAGAAATCCCACTTCCAGGTATAGACCCAAGAACAATAAACACATACGTCCTCCAAAAGAACTATACAAGAAAGGTTGCAGAAACTTCATTTTTGATAGCCCCAGACTGGAAGTATCCCATATGTCCACTGATATTCAATCTGCAGTTTAGCCATATAATGGAATATAACAGAGAAATAAAACAGTACCGATTCATCAAACAGGGCTCCCCAGGTGGCATTATTGGTAAAGAACCTGCCTGCCAATGCAGGAGACAAAGAGATGCAGATTGGATCCTTGGGTCGGGAAGGTCCTCTGGAGGAGGGCATGACAACCCACTCCAGTATTCTTGCCTGAATAATCCTATGGACAGAGGAGCCTGGTGGGCTACAGTTCATAGGGTTGCAGAGTCAGGCATGACTAAGTCAACTTAGCATGCACATGTCAAACAAAACAGATGGAATTAAAAGGCATTATGCTCAAAGAAGAAAGATACAAAGGATACATATTTTTTGGAATCGACTTGTTCTCAACTCATAAACAGACAAAGCTAATACAAGAGTAGAAGACAGAATGGTAGTTACCTTTCAGAGAGAGGGTGATGTCTGGTAAGGAGCTTAAGGGAGTATCTAGCATAACAGAATTACTCCTTATATTCATCTGGGTGGTGACTGCACAAGTGTAAATATATAAAAACTTTTCAAGATCACTTCATATTGGTGTACTTTACTCAATATAAATGGCATGTCAGTTAAGCAACAAATGGGTTTAAAAGAAGAGATAATATGTTCTATCAGCTGAAAACATGAGATATGAATAGTTCAGTTAGTCCAGTTTTTCCCCAATGTTCTTCTGTATCTAAAAGACATATATTAGCTAGAACTATAGGAAGAAAGCACATAAGGGAAGAGCCAGGAGCATCTTGGTTGAAATTCTTTTTATCTTCACTTAGAAAAATTGAACTCTGTGTGTGTGTCCTACAATATGATCGAATGTCTCAGCTCTAATGCTGTTTCTGTTGGTTCTCTCAAATTGCAATCACACACAGAAACACAGATAAAGCTTTCCACTTACCTTTTCTGAATCTCAACTCTAAAATGAAGGAAATAGCTGGGCTCTTAGAGTAGACGCTAGCCCTAAATATGAACCATTCCAACATTTTCCTCTCTACCGTGATGGTTTAATGTCTTCTAAATTAAGAGTCTGGAAGCCTACAAATAAGTGTACTTTTGATGCCACTTCTCTCGGGAATCTTGGAGAGAAACATAAAATAACAAATCATCACATAACTCACGCAGTAGCACTGATGCTGGGTGTCACTGCAGAGACTGTTAATTTACAGGCCATGTTCACACAATAGCCACTGATTGTGACCATTTTACTGTTATTACCAAGTTCCATTATCCACCTCCACCTCTAATCACTTTCCTTAAAAGTTATATTTGTTATTCAGAGAATTGGGGCTTTAATTGGGTTGATGATTATGTGCAATACTTTTTAAAAATTAAATTGGGAATGAAAATGAGAACAACAAGGAATATATATTTGACAGCATAGAGAAATTTTTTTTAAATGTATTGTTATAATCATAAGAGAACATTAAAAAACAAAAAACAGGATAAAATTGTGTAACCAAAGTTTGCTATGCTTTTAGCATAACAAAATTTAGACAATTTCTTGAAATTTGTTGAAGTATAGTCTGATCTGTTTTGCTCAAAACAGTTTGACAATTATTTTGTGACTATCTTTTTTAAAAAAGTTTGATGTCTATAATATATTTTTAAAGGATTGCATTATTTCCACCTTCAGGATAAGAAAAATGAAGAAATCTATACATCTGCTTTTCTAATGATAGACTGTGACAGAGCTGTTGATACCTGAAACAGCCCACCTCTCAAAAGAGAATGTCCATCCCTAGGCATCTGAATATTGCTCATATCTTATTTTCCTATTTTGGGTTGGGTTTTCCCAAAGAATATAAAAGGATAAATTTTTCATTTTAGGGTTCCCTCACTCAATACATACTTTCACATATTCTATGAATACTACAATGTAAATTACAGAGTTATAGAGTTGCTGTAAATGAAACATGATTTTTAATAAATATTTACATTTTAAAATGTAATACAAGTTCAACAGATACGTGTGTGTGTGTATGTCTGAGTCCTTTTGCTGTCCACTAGAAACTATCACAACATGGTTAATCTCCTACACTCCAATATAAAAGTAAAAAAATGCAATGCAAGTTTAGATTAAAATTGACTGATATATTCAAGATAACTCAGAATTATCAAAAGAAAACCAAGAGGAAACTTCTACTATGAAGCAGCAACTGACTTCCATGACCAGATTTACTTGGGTTCTGAGTAGAGGAATAAAATGGCAAATACATAGAAAGCACAGCAGACAAAGTAAAAATCACTTACAAAAATGAGGTATACCCATTCTTAATTTCTTGTTATATTTAGCTTTCATATATTGATAGGGCTCTGTGGTAAAGCCTCCACCTGCAATGCAGTAGATGGGGGTTCAATCCCTGGATTAGGAAGATCCCCTGGGGGAGGGCATGGCTACCCATTCTGGTATTCTTGCTTGGAAAATCCCTTAGAGAGAGGAGCCTGGTGAGCTACAGTTCATAGGATTGCAAAGAGTTGGACATGGCTGAAGCGATTTAGCACACACGCATGCATGTTGATAAGATTTGACATTTAATAAAAGCTATTAAAAAGACAAGTTGCATTGCACACTACTTCAAGTTGGCTATGGATGTTGGCTATGGTGGACACATTTTCTGTCTCCAAGGCACTGTATTTTTCTCATGACTCCCTGCCTCGGTGTGGTGTTGATGATGGTGGTGGTGAATGGGCCAGAGGGGGACTAAAATAAGTTCCATCCATCAATATAAGTCAATCCAATAATTAAAAACAATCTCACACTTCCTTTTCTCCCTGTGTTCCCTCTAAGACTGCAAGGGGGATATGGAGACTGCAGTGAGTTTTAAGACCTCAGAATGGGGGACAGATTGGATCTCCGGATCTATGTCAGACTGGGATGTGGCATCATGCCAATCTCTGGTGTGGGATGTCTCCTGAATAGTGCTATCTCTGGGATATGATGCCAGAGTCTGGCAGCCAGTCTCTTGGAACCTAATTAGGGATGAGGGATGCTCCTTGGAGCCCTGGCCTTTCTTTATTTCTCACAGGTCCAACCTAGCAGTCAACACCTGGGTATCTCATAGAGTACATAAAGGCACTTCTCAGCTCCATCCATGCCACCATTACTAACATCATATTCCAGAAAGCTAAACATGAGCCCTTCTCCTGTGCTTGGCTGCCTTGCATCACCTGGTTCACTCTGATACCCTCTCCCCCTGCACCCAATGGGTACAGGGGTACCCAGCAAAGTGAGTTCCTCCCCTTGCTGCTGATATTCCTTTTAATCAATATAAAATAGCTTTCCAGTCCTGGACAACATCTGGAGAAGGAAGACTGCCCTATCTTCCTCTCTCCTTCTTGTAGTCCTCAGACCAGAAGGGATGAACTTTTTCTCCTTCCTTTTTTTTGTCTAAGAAGATCCTCTCTTAGGTAAAATGCTATGATATAGTCTGACTTCCCAGGTGGCTCAGTGGTAAATAATCCACCTGCCAATTTAGGAGATGTGAATTCAATCCTGGAAGGAGGAAATGGAAACCCACTCTAGTATTCTTACCTGGAGAATCCCAGGGACAGAGGAGCCTGGCAGCTTGTGGGGTCACGGAGTCAGCTGCGACTGAGCACTCACACAAGGAAGGATGATCCAGTCTATCCACTAGGACTCCTAGTAATGAATTTAATAAAGCTTTCCTCTGCTCACAGTCTAACTATCCTTTCTACTGTCTACCTGTTCCCTGAAAATTCCCATGAGGGACATTAAAAGCTGAATCTCATCTCAATCTCTTTCCATTTCTCCAGGAACAACCCTGCATCAGCTCTCTCTGTGATGGATGCCTCAGCTCAGGGGGATGAAAGTCACACATTCATAAAAATGCAAAAGAGAAAGCAATTTACATCCCTCTCACACACACACACCGTCAAATACAATTTCCACAGCACAATAATAAACTATATCATTTCTTAAGCATGTGCTTGCTGCCAAAACACTATGCTAAATTATTGACTTACATTATCTCATTTGATCCTGGTAATAACTCTGAAATATTGGACGTTTTAGTCCCATTTTTCAGATGAGACAATTGAGCCTTAGAGGAAAGATACTGTTTTTCCCAAGTCAAAAGCAAGTAAAGGACATATGTATACCTGTGGCTAATTCATGTTGATGTATGGCAGAGTTCAACACAATATTGTAAAACAATTATCCTCCAAGGGGGGAAAAATAGTGAAACAAAAAGTGAAACCTAAGTAATTCTCTTTTATTTATTTAAAGACAAAAGGCTACACATATCTAAACAGTATTCTCCCTTCTGGTCTCAATATAATTCTTAAAAAGGTGATAATCTGGTAATGGAATCCTACAGAGTCATTCCTAATCTCTCTTGAGATTGATACTGTCCCTGAAACTATGACCAGGGATTCTCTCCCTGATGTCACCTTGTCCCTAAGAACTACTGGCAACTCTCCCCACTTAATCTTTTTTTTTTTTTTTAACTAATATTTATTTATGCGGAGAAGAAAATGGCAACCCACTCCAGTATTCTTGCCTGGAAAATTCCATGGATGGAGGACTCCAGTGGGCTCTGGTCCATGGGGTCGCAAAGAGTCGGACACGACTGAGCAACTAACACACATTTATTTATGACCGTGCCGTGCAGCATGTGGGAGCTTAGCCCCCCAACCAGGGATGGGACCCACACCCTCTTCATTGGAAGGACAGTCTTAACCACAAGGTCCTTCATTGGAAGGACCAGCAGGGAAGTCCTGCCCCTACTTAATTCTGACACTGATAAGCGTCTTCTCAAACACTGCAGATGAATTATCATGGATGTCCTCTTGCCTAAGCACTTTGTATATCTAGTAAATATACTTGTCATCAACAGCCTATTAGCATTCAGCAGCTGCAATAAAACAAAAATAAGGAACAGTTGAAGCTCCAGAATTTATAGAAGTCCGCAAACAAAGGAACTGACAAAGTGGGGCAGGCTTGCCTCCAGTGCAAAATTCTTGCTTTCCTCCAAAGGTCAACTTGCTTACCATAATGTAGCATCTAAAATTTCAGACCCAGCAGGAGGACTTTAAGACTTTCCCTAAATTTCTAGTGACTCACCAAGTTCTTCCTCAGTCCCTTCCTCCCACATGCATATATATGTATATGTGTGTGTGTGTTATATGTGTATATATGTGTGTACTTATATGTGAATATAAATAAAACATATAAGTAAATAGGCAAGGCATATCTAAGTATATAAACATATTTATGTACCTTACCATGTATATATATATATATATATACACACACACACACACACATATATATATATATATATATATATATATGCCTTCAGTTCAGTTCAGTCGCTCAGTCGTGTCTGACTCTTTGTGATCCCATGAATCGCAGCACACCAGGCCTCCCTGTCCATCACCAACTTTCAGGGTTTACTCAAACTCATGTCCATCGAGTTGGTGATGCCATCCAGCCATCTCATCCTCTGTCATCCCCTTTTCCTCCTGCCCCCAATCCCTCCCAGGATCAGGGTATTTTCCAATGAGTCAACTCTTCACATGAGGTAGCCAAAGTATTGGAGTTTCAGCTTCAACAACAGTCCTTCCAATGAACACCCAGGACTGATCTCCTTCAGGATGGACTGGTTGGATCTCCTTGCAGTCCAAGGGACTCTCAAGAGTCTTCTCCAACACGACAGTTCAAAAAGTATCAATTCCTTGGCTCTCAGCTTTCTTTATAGTTCAACTCTCACATCCATACATGACCATTGGAAAAACCATAGCCTTGACTAGACAGACCTTTGTTGGCAAAGTAATGTCTCTGCTTTTTAATATGCTATCTAGGTTGCCCATAAATTTCCTTCCAAGGAGTAAGCGTCTTTTAATTTCATGGCTGCCATCACCATCTGCAGTGATTTTGGGGTCCAAAAATATAAAGTCTGACACTGTTTCCACTGTCTCCCCATCTATTTCCCATGAAGTAATGGGACCAGATGCCATGATCTTAGTTTTCTGAATGTTGAGCTTTAAGCCAACTTTTTCACTCTCCTCTTTCACTTTCATCAAGAGGCTTTTCAGTTCTTCTTCACTTTCTGCCGTAAGGGTGGTGTCATCTGCATATCTGAGGTTATTGCTATTTCTCCCGGCAATCTTGATTCCAGCTTGTGCTTCTTCCAGCCCAGCGTTTCTCATGATGTACTCTGCATATAAGTTAAATAAGCAGGGTGACAATATACAACCTTGACGTACTCCTTTCCCTATTTGGAAGCAGTCTGTTGTTCCACGTCCAGTTCTAACTGTTGCTTCCTGACCTGCATGCAGGTTTCTCAAGAGGCAGGTCAGGTGGTCTGGTATTCCCATCTCTTTCAGAATTTTCCACAGTTTATTGTGATCCACACAGCCAAAGGCTTTGGCATAGTCAATAAAACAGAAATGGATGTTTTTCTGGAACTCTCTTGCTTTTTCGATGATCCAGCAGATGTTGGCAATTTGATCTCTGGTTCCTCTGCCTTTTCTAAAACCAGCTTGAACATCTGCAAGTTCACGGTTCACGTATTACTGAAGCCTGGCTTGGAGAATTTTGAGCATTACTTTACTAGCATGTGAGATAATTTCAATTATGAGAGTCCCTTGGACTGCAAGGAGATCCAACCAGTCCATCCTAAAGGAGATCAGTCCTGGGTGTTCATTGGAAGGACTGATGCTGAAGCTGAAACTCCAATACATTGGCCACTTCATGTGAAGAGTTGACTCATTGGAAAAGACTCTGATGCTGGGAGGGATTGGGGGCAGGAGAAGGGGACGACAGAGGATAAGATGGCTGGATGGCATCACCGACTCGATGGACATGAGTTTTAGTAAACTCCGGGAATAGGTGATGGGACAGGGGGCCTGGCGTGCTGTGATTCATGGGGTTGCAAAGAGTCAGACACGACTGAGTGACTGAACTGATGTGTGTATATAAGTAAAATAGGTAAGGCATATATATATATATATATATATGTGCAGATATATATACACATATACATACATATATATATATATCTCTTACCTATTTTACTTTTTGTTTCATATACAATTAGGTTGACAGGATGCTATTCCACAGACTCTCAGAGTTCATTCAAAAAACAAAAGCTCACATAAACGTAAGCATAAATTATGAATAAACAAGTGAAGAAAATTTCATGTAATAGTATCTTTTAGAATCAGTTACTTGGAGTCCTCCAGCTAAACTTCCTCGGCTCCCCGGCCAAGCAGCATAAAGACAAAGAAGGGCTCAGCCCCTCCAGGTCTCGGGACTTCCTCCCGCTCCCTCCTCCACTGTCAACGCTGGGAGAGAAGATGGAGAGGCCTCTGTGCTCAGCACTGTCCACAAACGACATTTTGTAGCCTCGGAAAGCAATTTGGACAACAAGCAATTTTGATAACAAGGTACAATTTCTTGACAAAAAAAAAACAGTAATAGTTAGTTGCAAAAGTGACAGGTTGCAGCTAGAGAGAAGAAGAGATTAAAGAGGAGGGGCTGATAAAAGGGCTTTTAGGGTTGTAATTTTAATCATTCTGACGTTTTGATGAATGCCTACCCTCATCAAATAGGAGAGGTTGAGGTGTTCATCATGGAATGTGGAAAGGCGGTAGCTGCTGGCTTGGAGACTTCAGCAAGAACATGCAGCAATGTTCTAGGAGCTCAGTGCTAAACTGGCTAGTGTCACAAGCAAATCTCACTAATACTTAAATGTTTGCAGTTGTTGTTTTGTTGTTTAGTCCCTAAGTCATGTCTGACTCTTTTGTGACCTCATGAAGTATAACCTACCAGGCTTCTCTATCAACAGAATTTTCCAGGCAAGAATACAGAAGTGGGTTGCCATTTCCTTCTCCAGTCCTCATCTGATCATCAACTACCATAATATACTAAAGAAAAATAAATGCATGGGCTCTGCAGCAGAGGTAGACACACATTCTTTTTTTTTTTTTTCAAACCACCTTAATGATATCATGAGTTAGGACCTAAAGGGTTATGCCACCACAAAACAGCTTTATATGTAATATGTTCATCATTTATGGCACTGTGCTATCCTATTAGCATGGTGTGGCCAACCAGTGATTTCAAAGATGGCTTTGTCATTACTTTTCCAATATTTTTTTCCCAATATTTTATTTCAAAACAAACACTTAAAACTCTAGTTGAATAAGGGAGATTGCTTTCTATACAACTGAATATTCAGCATCCAGTTGCAAAATATTTCCATCATCCCTCCCTCTAAAACATTTGTAGGACATCATTTTACTGAGACTTGAAAAATAAAACACCACACAGATTCCATTTACTCTGTCAACTGTAACTTTCCAAAGATGATATCAGGTACATTTAACATCAGATGTTCCTATAACATATCAATGTTAAGGGATAAATTATTTTCAAATAAAACAGATCAGCTGGAAACAATGCAATGATGGGTACTGCTGGGTGGACCAAGTCATTGAAATGAAGGAGAAAACAAAGTAATGACCAGTTTCAATTTCACTGACTGACATTTTTAAGCAATAAGAAATCACATTAAAAACATGATAAAGTCACCATTCTTCTCTGTTAAATCACATGAAGGTTAAAAAAATATAGCAGGTATGTGCTTCCCTTGCCTGAAGTTAGTGGCTAGTTTAAAAGAAAGCAAAAACTGTATACTGTACTTTTCTTTACTGCCCTATTTGTAGGTATAAGAAAAACTAATAGATAGGGGATGGGGAGAAAAGAAGTGAGAAAGATGTATCATCAATCTCCTGCCAGCCTCACCTGGATGAGGTCCCAACATAACCTAATGGTTTATTCAGTGTATATTATAATACACATAAATTGCTTTGTTTTCTTTTCAGGTATCATCAACACATACTGAAATCTTTCATGACAACTTGTGTTACTCTAACTATGATGTGATTCCTTCTCTGGTAGCTTAGACGGTAAAGAATCAGTGTGCAGAGCAGGAGAACCAGGTTCTCTTCTTCAGTTGGGAAGACTCACTGGAGGAAGGAAATGGCAACACTCCAGTATTCTTGCTGGAGAGTCCCATGGACAGAGAGGCTTCAATGGGCGACAGTCCATGGGGTCGCAAAGAGTTGAAAGGACTGAGCGACTAATACTTTCACTTTTTTTTCTTTCCATAATAACAAAAATATATTTAACCTACCTGATTTTGGGTGTCGAGTAACTAATAATAACTCAAGCTATTGTTGCAAGAGACTTGTCCATAGGAAGTACTTAGAAATGCTGTGGGACTGATCAGTAGGGGGATCTGGGTTCAGGTAGAATTGCAAGCCGAAAGTGACTTCCTTTCAGAGACGTCTGATCACCAGCTCTTATCATGAATGCCAAGGCCATGTTGATCTCAGCCATAATGCAAAACTGATAAAGGAAGCTCAGGAACAGAACACTGGGTGGAGGGGGCAGGTGAGGGAAGGAGGGGAAACAGAGGACACATGTTCCCTAACCAGTACTGTGCTTTTGACACAGGTAGATACACTGATCATGAAGAAAGATAAGCCTCAGTAGGAATCCACTGAAAAAGGATGAGGCATTTGAACACATCTCTAAACAATGGATAAGATCTAGTATGAAGAGTCTAAGATGAGAGCCAGACATTCAGGCCCATAGACCATGATACAAGAGGACTGCAAATCATGTTTGAGAGACTCCCCAGAACCTAGAAAGAAGATCACAAAGGGACCAGAACCACTCCATTAGTCACAATCATGAGGGTTTTTCAGGGATTACTAATGAGGAAACATTACTTTACATTAAAACTTACTCCATATGATAGTGAACCAGCCAGTCTCAGAAACAAAACCCAGCAAACCTGCGTCCCATCATAAAATTCCAAGTAGAACAATTACTTTAGACATTGTCACATTATTTGACAGCAAGACCAAGTGAGCACTGCCCACTGCTATGCTAAGATCTTAGTTTCCAGATTGTACCAAGAAAACCAGCCGCCACGCACACAACTCTGTGTGTGGCTTATTTCTGACAGGGTTTGTGGCAGTGTCTTTCCTACACTGATTATGAGTGATTTTAATTAATGGTTCTATTTTATTGCAGCATTTTTCCCATCTCATTAACATCTCCATCTTTCTTTTCTTTTTTTTTTTTCTATCTCCTTCCTTCTAGTACAGGACCAAAACTTTGGAGTCATCCTGGACTCCTTTTTCGCCTCAAATCTCACATCTAAACCATGAGCAAACCTTCATGGCTCTACCTTAATAACCACAAGCTGATTACTTATCTTCACGGCTACCGTTTTAGTCTAAATCACATTTTCCTGAATTTCCTCTTTCCTGAATTACTGCAATACCCTCCTGATTGCACCCACGATTCCACTCTGCTCCTGCCCCCAACATGCTTTCTCAACATGGCCAAGAGAGTGAGTCCTAAAAATATGAAGCCAAATCATATTCTACTCCCCTACAAACCTGCCAAAGGCCCCTTCATTTTTCACGGGATCTCAAAGACCAATACAGTCCAGCAACTCCTCCACTGTTCATCTATGACCCCAGTTCTTCCTATCCTTTCCTATTGCTACAGACAAGATGGCTCCTTACAGTTCTTCAAACATACCTAGCATGCTTCCCCCTCAGGACTTGGCACTGGCCTCTGCTTTTGCCTGGAATATTCTTTTCTATGTACCTGCATGCCTTGCTATTTTACCAGCTTGCACATTTTTGCTCAACCATTACTATTTCAACAAGCAGTTATCTAGACCATTAAATCTTTTTTCTATTCCCTCTTTCCCCCCAAAACCCTACCTCATTTCCTACATTGTCTTTCTCAACAGTGCTTTTGACATTCTAATATATTATACTACTTATTTCCTTATTGCCTCCCTCCTCCAACTAGAAGTTTTGTTCCAGCAGAGTGATGGCCTGTTCTGTTCATTGCCTGCCCCCTAGCACTCAGAACAGTGTCTCTCAAGAGCAGACACTCAAAAACTGATGTGCTGGTCAACTGAATGAATGAAAGTAAACTTAACCATTGTATACACCACTGGGAGTAAAAATATATCTTTAGGTCAACAGACTAAGTTTCATTCACCAAAAGAGCAGGGGAAGATGAAATGGTTAGAGAGGGGGGCGGGATGAAAGCAAGGGGAAATGAGATGTCTGAAACAGCTACTAGGTTCTTGACATCTACGGGGATCTTATATGGTCATATTTTCCATGATGAATTTCCCAAGAATCTTAAGAAGTACACTGTATTTATCATCTTGATTTTTACAAAAGTGTCAGAGGAAGCTCTGAGAAAAGAACCAGCAGGACGAAGGCCACCAGAGTTGGATGCGGAAGTCATCCACAGAGCCATCTAATCTCCAGCCATGTGCGGAAGACAGAGCATCTTAGAGCTGTCCTACCTGTGATCTCCTGGATACCCGAATATACTGGGATGATGGGGAGGGAGGCAGGCTGGGTGGTAAGCACACTGTCTCGGTGCTTGGCTAGCTAACATGCTGACAGTGATGAAAAGAACCAGGACACAGGATCAGAAAGCACTATTCAACTTCCCAGACTTTTCTGGTGCTTTGAGTCAAAGTGAAAAGGCATTTCTCTAGACTTACACAACTCCCCAGGAAGCTAGAGGAGGGTCTGCTCCCTTCTGTCCCGAAGTTGATTAGGATCATACAAATCATGAACCTGACATATTCTGGCCAATGCATTTGTAACTAAAAGTGTCACTTTCGTATTCAGAGGCACTGAAAAATTTCAATATTTTTTAAAAAACACTCTCATCTCTTTCATAACTGTCTCACACAGAGTATATATATATATATGTACATACACACATACACACGTATACATAAAATGTATAATGTATGTTCACTATTTATGTAAAAACATAATACTTAACGTAAGTACTTAATATTTGAAATAGTCACTCTGAGAAACAGAACTAGGCACATCAAAACATAACGATGAATCAATTCCCCAACAAAGCTGTTTTTTTTTCCCCCTAGCAGTACAGAAGAAGAAATGTTTTCTTTTGTTTCTCTTATAATTAAAACTTGTTTGAAACTCCTGAAGAGATGTGAAGGGGAGGGTTACATATGTCTAACAGCTCCCTGGTGTCTGGCCCTCAATGGATCTCAGATCTGGTGGGGAAAACATCTGAGTTTAAACCAGCTTCAAAAAAAAAGCCAAGCTTCTACACACCAGGAAAGCATACTCTAATAAATACATGAAAGAACAAAAGCAAGCCGACATTCATCTTCACAAAGCAACACATAAGCCAAAGAAATAGGATATATCTTAATGGTTCAAGGGACTCAAGCAACAGACACATTCTTTAATGTGCCAACTAGATGGAGAAAACAGCAGCAGAAGTGTATCAGCCACAGTTATTCTGAGGGCAAGGGAGGTGTTTTATTCCCAGAGCTATTTTTAGACTTCATGACTCAGCATACCTTCTCATGGTTTCTCCTAAGCCCTGTAAGGTTTGGGAGTCAGGAGTGGGCAGTGAGTAAGGGACTAAACAATAGTTTAGTCACACATAACAGGATTGGCTATAATTCCCATCCTTCAGGTATGTAGCATCATGGGTTTCCCTTCCAACCAAGCTTGACACAATTCTGGAGTCAGACTAATGTTAAAATGACTCTAAAAACTGGTAGCCCCAGGGACTTCCCTGGTGGTCCAGTGGTTAATACTGGACCTTCCATTGCAAGGGCTGCAGGTTCAAGCCCTCATCTGGGATCTAAGATTATGCCTTACGGCCAAAAAACCATAACACTGAACAGAAGCAATATTGTAACAAAGACAATAAAGACTTTAAAAACGATCCATATCCAGAGAAATTAAAAAAAAAATTTAGCCCTGGAGAATATCATAGCTTCACTCTAAGTCATGGATATTCCTGCTAGAGGCATAGTGATAACTCGGTAGTTGTGAATATATTTTATTTCTAAAACTGGTGCAGTTGCAAGTTCTATAGAATTGATACCCGTCAGCACAATTTAGTGTAAAAAAATACTGGAAATCAAGGTACTCACATTATAGTTCTCACTCTGCCATGAACTGGATGGGAACATTTGAAGTAATAATGGCACCTCTTTGAGCCTCATTTTCTCAACTGCAAAGGATGACCTTGAATGAGCTGCTCGTTTTCTCTGGACTTTATTTAGTTGTCCATTAGAAGCAATGCTCTTTTATGATGCTAGTAGGGAGACTCATAATAAAGATCTTTAAATCCTGTCCATGTCTCTACCCTTCAATAGATGCTTAAAGAGGATTCTGTGCAGAATTAGCCAAATGATCAAACAAGTACAGTATCTCTTTAGAGTTGGGATTATTTTCTTAGTCAATGAGAATAGGCAGCTCAGAGGCAATGTGCCTTGAGGGGAAAGGTGACTGAGCAAGAAATTCTGCATCATGGCTTCTAAGACCAGTTTCACTTCCTGCTACCTGTATTACTTAAGTAAGTGGTTAGATCTGCAAGACCCCTTATGAACAACAACAAAAAATTTACACTACATATCTTAATAACTGAAAATTTTAACGACTTTTAATCCTTTCTTTGATGTCTGAGGGAGCCTGTTTTAACCAAACTAAAAGTAAAGTCAGTGGGACGTGAGGAAAAATGGGCAAGCACTCTGAAACATCAAACACTGGAATGGGATTTTCTTTAGCACCTCAAACCATCAACAGCTACCTGTCTTAGACCCTGTATTCACTGTCCACTGTTACATAACCAATTCCCCAAACCTTAGCACCTGAAAACAACCCCTATATATCATTGCACAGTTCTGCAGGTCAGAAGTCCTGCAGGGTGGGCTCAGCTGGACTTTGCTCAAAATATCGCAAGGTCAAAATCAAGGTGCTGACAGTGCTAGGCTCTTTCATCTGAAGGCCGTGGAAAAGAACCCACTCCCAGCTCCTCCAGGGTGTTGACAAAATCAGGGTGACCCGAGGCCCAACATCCTCTGCTAGCTGTCCGCTGAGGCTCGTTCTCCCAGGACCTATGGCCACCCACATTCCTTCTCATGAGGCTCTTCCATCTTCAAATGGCATCAACAGGTCAAGTCCTTCCTACATTTCGAATTTCTCTGACTTTCCCTTCTTCCCTCTTCTGCCACTTGCAAGAGAATGGTCTCTGCTCTTGGCAGCCATGTGATTAGGTTAGGTCCACTGGGAGACTTGACCCTTTTTAAGGTCAACTGTGCCATATAATGTAACATAACCATGGGAGTGATAACTCACCACATTCAAAGACTCTGGTATTAATCACGTGAAATTGGACGGCCGTTTCTAGACATTTTCCTTAACATATGCTTTATTTATATTTTTTCTAGAGTCACAAAGCCTGAATAATAATGACTTTTTGCCAAGCTGTTAAATATAAATTTTTTTGCAAACAATAAATAGTGTTCTGTCCAGGCAAACAATGATAAATGACTATCTTCTATTTTTTTGTGGAATTCATAGGTTCTGAGCATTTTTATGACCAGAGCACACTGCCTAGTAGGAACTTTAAACAAACATTCCCCAGCTCACCCACATCTAGTCCAATCAGGATTCAAAAGCAATTCATGTTCACACAACCAACATCAAATTAGGAAGTCAGCGAGTATCAGAGAATATGACCCACACAAGCAACCCAGTTAAATAAGTAATGTAAAATATTACACCAGAAACTAACATAACACTGTAAATTGACTACACTTAAATTTTAAAATTAATATGAAATAAAACTCCTAAATGTTTTCTTTCTTAAATGTATGAGGTCATTATCTTCTGAACAGTTATCTGAATAATTTCCTTAAAACTCTCTACTTTAATTTTTGTGGATGCAGCCAAAGTATAAAAAACAAACATCTAAATCAGTGAATTGGACAGTGAGAAAATCAGAGAATTTTAAACACATATGAATTATAACAAAGAAGCTTCTGGTGAATGAGAACTCAAAAACTCCTTTTAATGCTCCCATTAGTGACCTTTATTGTATTGGAATACTTGTGCACACATGTAAACGATGAAATGGAAATAATACCAGCTTATGGAGTTACATAAGAGCAGCCAAAGTTCAGCTCATTTTTCTACTAAACAATAATAATTTAACACACATCCCACGGAACATTTTGTTCTGTTCATCTGTTTCAAGGAAGCATTTGAATTATTGTAGAAAACTTTTACTGTCAGTCAAGTGTCTGAAGTATCATACCAATTGCCTCTGAAATATTTTAAAGATAAATTAAGTAAAACACAAAAATGCATAAAAACGTCTTTGATCCTTACCAAGAATCATTACTCAATAACATTACTTGATAGCAATGCTAGCCATTACACTAGATTCTTCAGATGACTGTTTCAACAATTATCATTTTGAAAAATTTTTCTCATACATATCTCTCATATTCATTCACTGTTGACCAGTCTAACCATTTTTATAGGAGTGGCTCACATAGAATTGCCTACATGCTACAAAAAAATAACAAAACAAACAAACAAACCAAAAAAAAAAAAAAAAAAAACCTGTTGCACAACAGATCAAAGTTTTAAGATACCTTCCATTGACTTTCAATTACAAACTTCACTGACAACTGAAGAATCTGTAAGGTTAAAGGACTCTTCAGCATCTGCCCCTCATGTTAAGCCTCGTCACTCCCATCCCCTCAATTCACCCAATCTATAGAATAACTACACACCTGCTCAATACTTTCTGACCATGTTTGGACTTCCTTCCCCTCTCATTTCCCCTGACTCCTTCCCTCTCTCCCCCCACTTCCTCCTTCTTTTCCTCTTTTCTTTTTTCTTTCTTTATTTTTCTTTTCATTAGACATAAGTTTTGTTCTAGTTTGAGGGTTAAAATCCTCAAATTTTATTCTTCCTAAATTACTCCCATTTTATTCAGAAAATACCTGTGATGATTTTCCTTACCATTTTTATATATATTAATACAATTCTACGTTGCACCTAAGTCAAGTTCCCTAGTATAGTCTCACCTCTCTGAGCGCTCCTCATGCTCTTTTTTCCCACACTCCATCCCATTCCACTAAACTGGATTTTTATCTCAAAAATCTCTAGATTATTTTAGATATAGCTTTTTTTCTCTTGGTTCTTGTTAATTTACAAATCATAAGCCTTACTGGTAGTTTTCTCATTCATAATTCCCATATTTTCTTGTGTTCTGGGTTTTTTTTCCTGGAATACATTTTTTAAATTAATAGGCTTTTAAAGAACAGTTTTAGGTCTACCAAAAAAAAATAAAACTGAACCAAAAGTACAGAGACTTCCCATACATGAATACTTCCTTCTCCCACAGCACAGTTCTTCCCTATTACGTACATCTTACATTAGTGTAGTACATTTGCTACAACTGATGACCAACACTGATATATTATTATCAACTAGAGTCCCTGGTTCATGTTAGGGTTCACTCCTTGTGTTATATAGTCTTGTTGGTTTTAACAAATGCATGATGTCATGTATTCACCATTATAGCATCATACAGAACAGTTTCACTGCCCGGAAGTTTCACTGAGCTCCACCTATTCATTCCTGTCCCTGCTCCTTCACCTGGGACTCCTGGACACCACAGATCCTTTCAGTATTTCTATGGTTTCGCTTTTTCCACCTTCACTATAGTAGGCAGCATCTTCAGACTGATTCTTTATATTTATTAGTACACTCTTAAATGTCTCTGTTTTCTTCACAGCCTTTTAACTCATTTATTTTTATCACAGAACAATATTCTATTGTATGGCCATTCTACTCTCAGTGGCATTTTTAAAGAACATTTTGAGTGGTAAAACTAATCATTTGTTTTATATTCACAATCAAATATTTTGATCAACAAATTTCCATGAAATCCCTTTCCTTGAACAATATACTACTCTCACGTATTCAGCATAAAAAGTGAGAAATATGACAGCACTCTAATTCTCATTCCTTCCTAGAGGACCCACTGTTCTCGTCCCTGGGAGATTTTAGTGTATTCTCTTTGTCTTTGTTGTCCTAAAATTCACAATAGTGTATCTATATACAGGCTTTTCTCACTTCTATTTTGTCTATATTGCCCTTTAAGAAACCTTTCAGTTTGTATTCTTACTCCTTATATCAGTTCATTTCAGTTGCTCAGTCGTGTCCGACTCTTTGCAACCCCATGGACTGCAGCATGTGAGGCTTCCCTGACTATCACCAGCTCCCGGAGCTTACTCAAACTCATGTCCATTGGGTCGGTGATGCCATCCAACCATCTCATCTTCTGTCATCCCCTTCTCCTCCTGACTTCAATCTTTCCCAGCATCAGAGTCTTTTCCAATGAGTCAGTTCTTTGCACCAGGTGGCCAAAGTAATGGAGTTTCAGCTTCAGCATCAGTCCTTCCAATGAATATTCAGGACTGATCTCTTTTAGGATGGACTGGTTGGATCTCCTTGCAGTCCAAGGGACTCTCAAGAGTCTTCTCCAACATCACCGTTCAAAAGCATCAATTCTTTGGCACTAGGTTTTCTTTATTGTCCAACTCTCACATCCACACATGACTACTGGAAAAACTATAGCCTTGACTAGATGGAATAATTTCAAAAATTAACATTAACATTCTTCAAATATCTCTTACTATTAATTAATTTATTGCTGCTTCTATTTTATGGATATGAATGTTTTAAGATATATCTTCTATGTCACCTTTATCTTTCATTTATTTATCCTTTCTGTATACTTTCTAGAAAAGTTCCTCAAAGTGATCACCATTCTTTTGAATTTGTTAAGGCATGTTTAAATGGTCCTGTGTACAATCTACTTGGTGTATTTTTCACACAAGCTTAAGAAGAATGTGCATTCTGCTGCTATTAGATGCAGTAGTGTACATGTGTCAATTAGATCAAATTGATTGACAGTGCCGTTCAGCTCAACTTACTAACTGTATATCCTCACTAATTTCTTTATAGTGCACTATTGTAAAACCTTAATAATAAGAGAAACTGAATATAGATTATATGTACTACCTTTGTGATTTTTCTATAAATCTAAAACTGCTTTAAGAAAACACAAAGCTTATTTTAAAAAAGCAAAAAAAGTGCATCACAATGTTATTTGTAAAAATTTAAAAAAAAATTGAAAGCAACCCCAATATCCATTAAAGAAACTGGTAAATACATGATGGCTCATTGACATAAAAAAGCAGTAGTGTTCTATTTTTTCAAAAAGGATTTAAGTGACATATAAATTCAGGGATCAATATAGTTTGCTCTGGGGAACAGAAGCAAAAGAATAAGCAGGAGAGGAGACTTTGTTTTCAGTGCAAGTCTGCACTATTTCATATCTTAATCACAAGCATATGAACTTGTCAAAAATAGAGTTTGTTAAGAGAAAGCTAAGATGGTGAGGATGTCAGACTCGTTTTCAAGGATAAGATGTCATGAAGGTATTTCATTAAGGTAGTGGCCCTGCAAAAACAGGTAGCAACTCTGGGCGCGTGACAACAGTCATCCCCAGATACTGTAAACTTACAAAGCTTGTTCTAAGCAGTTTGTTTCAAAGTACATCATTAGAGTTCAAAATCTGTATTGTTCACTTCTACTCACATGCATTTAGTAGGATTTTAAAGAATTTTCCAACCTGATTTCAACAAGCCTTTTCCTAATTATCTCCTATCTCGCTGTCATTTGCAGAGCTGTACTTCAGCCCTTGGCATTCAACATCTGCCTTTCCAAACCTCGGCTTCTTTTTTCACACAATTCTCTTTTCCTCCAATGCTTCCTCCACTTCTCCAGTTTTTAAAATTCTGCTGAGAGTTCAATTTTCAGATCAAACTTCTCTTCAATAAATCTCACTTAGATTTCAGAAAATAGGGGGAAAGTGTCCTCTTTTTGTTCCCATAGCTCCGACTTTTCAAAAACCAACAACAGTTATTTTAATTTATTCTACTTTAGAATTATAGTCTATATATCTACCTCCTCACTTGATTTGACTCATTTGATTGCAAAGGTCCTGTTTCTTCATCTGACTCTAAATTCCAGTGGCATGAGGCTATCTTGTTCATCTTGATATCCTTGCTTCCTCTTTAACTAGTGCTTTATACAAGTCGAGACCAATTGATGGTAGTGACAACACACCTGAATTCACTTAAATGGATTCCTTTGAAGAAATTAACTAGTGAACCTAATTTCTGGATTTTACTAAGATAAGTTGCCAAAGTCAAGCATATGGACGACAATCTCCTGCCTCTAAGTTCCCTGAAAATGAACGCTGAAACTTTTCAACTAGTACATCTTTTGGGAATTAAATTGTACTTCCTCTTTGGCATATGTCAAAATCTATATATCCACTGTTAACTTAAAACTAGTGGATCACTTGATTCTGACCAAGAGACGTCTTAAAGAGAAGATACATTTAGACACATGACTTAGGCTTATTCACCTTTACTCCTCAGCTGCCAATGGTAGTTTGTAGGAAAAAGGAGTACAGAGTTGCTTAAGTGTGATGAGGACACTCAATAAGAAATGAACTGCAAACAAAATTCATTCAACTCTTGAACATAACCTTGAGGCTCGGAAATGAAAATACAATGTTTTCTTCTTAATCATGATTCTTGACAGTCTAACAATATACCTGTCAATTCCCACTGGAAAATTCGTCTAGTGTTGTTTTTGTAGAAGAGCAATCAATTTCGGCAAAGAAGTCCTCTCTCGTGATGTTAACAAAAGAAAGAACAAGCTTAGGTTTTTAAGAGCCACTGATCAAAAACATTCTCCAACAAATGATGTGAAAGTCTCATCTCTATTGCCCTTGAATTTCTAGCTTAATAAGCTAAGTGAGAGTCACAGAAATTCATTCAGAATTTATATTGATTTAACCACAATCAAAATGAATGTTGGGTGCTTACCAAAAAAAGATATAAAAGTAGATATAAATAACTGCAAGAATTGACTGTTTGAGATGGGAAAGATTTATCCTTCCTAATATGCCCAATTAAATACTCAGGAGAACCCTTCTTCAACAAATGTCAGTGCAGTGGTTTCTCTAAGCACAGAGTGCTTTAAAATGGATGTACTTTATTTTCACAATCACATAAAGTCCCTACTGATTCATAAAGTAAGTTCTGTAAACTTTATACTTGATGAAGTATCCCCAAAGAACCCATACACAGTTACACCAGGTACTATAGTTTGCCTTTTCCTCACTTTTACCCAAAGACTAGCTCTAAGGCTACTGTTTCCATCAAGTCTCCCCTGTTTTCTCCGTATTAAGGGAACTGTGCATGTTTCCATGAAGTTTTCTGCCTTTAGTGGGTTTAACAAGTACCTGTTCAAAAGTATTTCTTTTATTAGAGTTTAGGCTTCACGTGGATATTATCCAAGCACCTACCACAGCCCATGAACATAACAAGTTTCAATAAACATATGTATAGTTGACTAAGCAACTGATATACTGCAGTCTTAGTCTCAAAACTGGTAACTATATGGCAATAGCATTTTTCTTCATACCTCCCAAGATTTGAATTCTAACAGAATACACATTTCAGTTCAGTTTATCCACTAGGAAATCATCCTTTTTGGAAAGTGGTCCAATATAATGATTACTGAAATTCTTATTGGTATAAGAAGTATCCAGAAAGTCATCACCAAACCATGCTGTTGATGAGAAAAGTTATTTATAAAATCTTTAGGAAGTTACCACTTCAGAAGCAAAGGATGGCAACTAAGCATATGGTCTCTCAAGGTAAACTGAGACGTATTTATTCCATTTGCTGGCTATGAGACCTTGGGCAAGTTATTTAAGTTCCTTGTATATAGAATAGAGAAAATAATCTGACAGTCTTATGAAAGTGAAAGTGAAGTCGCTCAGTCGTGTTCCTTCTCCAGGGGATCTTCCTGACCCAGGGGTAGAACCCAGGTCTCCCACTTTGCAGGCAGATGCTTAAACCTCTGAGCTGTCAGGGAAGTCTTATGACATGCCTTATAGGTGTTATGTAATACATGCAAATACTTAGAACAGTAAGCACTAGGTATTCTAAGGCAGCATGTTAAGGACACTAACTAGTTAGTTCAACAGGTTAGAACATAGCTCAGGAGAAGAAGACAATGTAACGATGTATTTTTTGTTGTTTGGTGGCTCAGTCAGGAAAGACTCTTTGTGACCTCATGGACTGCAGGCCCACCAGGCTCCTCTGGGCATGTGATCTGGGGACCCAAAAGTTCATTCAGGTTTTCCTGTAAGCTGTTATGGAAAAATCTGAACAAACTTTTGGATCAACCCAATAGAGAGGGCCCTGAAATAAAAGTAAGAAAACAATGGATTTAAGCCCTGGCTCTTACATACTGTGTCTTCAGCCAAATCATTGCTTCCTTGAGCATCAATTTCCTCACGTTTAAATGCAGAAAATAATACCTAATTCACAGCATTGTTTGTGCAGATTAAGTGAGGTAATGAATGTCAAAGAGCTTTGTGAACTATTTTATAAAAATGAAGTGTTATCACTATTTTCTCATCAAATGCATACCAAGGAACATCGGCACTCTATTGTCTAACTGGGGAAAGGACAGTAAAAGTCTGCGCCAAGCCACCCTGCTATTAGTTCTACTATTAATAGTTAATGACAGCATAGACATTTTAAATCCAAAGGAAATACAGTCTTTCCTTTGACTCTAACAAGCCTAACAGACACTCTTGAAAGTGAACTGTGAACAAGCACTAAAAATAAAACGAAATTAATGCCTTCATAGCAAAAAGGCAGTTACCACAACAAGGGTAGTATTTTCTCAATATATTTTGGCAAACTGGTAAAAAAATATGTATATATATATGTGTGTGTGTGTATTACCTTTCAAATAATTTTAAAGATTAAAGGAGGTAATTTAACCAACATGGAGAAAACTCTTGAGTTTTCATTTTTATTTAATGATAAAGTAGAATAGAAATAAGTGATTGCATTAACAAATGTGACATTCTGATTGGAATCTGAGAGCATCACTATGCTTATTATATGTGTAATCTGAAAGAGAAAAACTATTTGGGTACTTATACTCCCTTCATAAAGATGGGGTGTGGGGTAGGGCAGCTTCTCTTAACCAAAATATGGCCTTCACAGGTCTTTTATACAAATGTCCAAATGGTAAAATGTGGATAGATTGCTGAATCAATGCAACCCTTTAAGGTGATTCATATTCTTCACTTAAGACGTTTAGTCAATTGAGCTAAGTTTATGTGTTTTCAAGTAGGTCAGAAATCACTTGCTTCCTCTTTATGCATTGTTTCGCTCTCCTAAATGCTTCTTTCTCTGATAATAAAATTTATTCTCAGTCTTTCATGCTTTCTGCGATTTTTACTTCAGGTGTTATCTACTGTTGAGCATTTGTGTCTTGCATCTGCTTCCTTCCATGGAAATGAAAGTTTCTCTAAATATTACTCAGATGGGAGAGATGCCAAATGGGACAAGAGAATCTTCCCAAAGGAGATGATATTCTCTGAAATCCCACTGAGAGGTCCTTACTCTTTATGAAAGTGCTCATCACGTTTTGTGTGTGTGTGCATTAGTCACTCAGTGATGGCCGACTCTTTGCAACCCATGAACTGGAGCCCACCAGGCTCCTCTGTCCATGGAATCCTCCAGGCAAGAATACTGGAGTGGGTTGTCATGCCCTTGTCCAGGGGATCTTCCCAACTCAAGGATTGAGCCTGGGTCTCCTGCACTGCAGGCAGATTCTTTACTGTCTGAGCAACCACGGAAGCCCATCAAGCTTTCTACCATCTTCTAAACATGCCCTTTTGTTTATGTGGGATGACAATATAAAGGATATGGAAAAGATGTGGTCTTAGCCCATCAGATGCCCATGACTTAGAGTACAAAGACTTCATGAAAGAAAGTGAACTTTATTATTACTGGATTCCTAACAGCAAAGAGATGAAGCCTGTGAAATGGAGAGGAGAAAGCAAATCATAGGGGAATAAGCAAAGATGCAAGCAGGTTTGATAGCTGAGAAAATGAAGAAAAACATGCACACTTCATGAGAGATGAAGCAGGAGAAATGGGTACAATGAAAGAGCAGAAGATGGACAGGTTCAGAGTACTGAAGAAATAAAACCACTTTTCATTACAGAATTTCAAAAGAGTCTTGAAACAGACAAATTAGGTCAACACAGAGTATGCAGATAGAAAAAAACAGTACTTTTGTAGGTAAGCTGTCTAGGAAAAAATAAATGTCGATAAGACAAAAGTAAATCAAATAAAAAGATATTTATATGACTAGGTAATTACAATAATAATATTAATGTTATTCTTCCTAAATTTATTCCCTCTCCAAGTCCACTGCTAAGAAAAAGGTACACTCAACCCTCCATATCCACAAGGTCTGTAATCAAGGATTCAAACAACTACAGATAGAAAATACTAGGGAAAATATTCCAGAATGTTCCAAAGAGCAAATCTTTAATTTTCCATACATCAGCAACTACTTATATAGCATTTACATTGTATCAAATATATGTAACCTAGAGATGATTTAAAGTACATGAGAGGATGGGTGTATTAATAGGTTATACAAAAATACTGTATCATTTTATATAAAGGGCTTGAGCATCCTCAGATTTGAGTATTGGGAGGAGGTATGGTCCTGGAACCAATCTTTCATGGATACTGAGGGACAACTGTACCTCTATATTCATAAAATAGGATTCAAAGGGAAGTGAATTATTTGAAAAAACAGAATTAAAGCAACTGCTTTAAAGTCTCCAAATTTCAGACATAATGCAAATGATCTGCTGTCAAAATCAGGTCCAGAAAGAGAGCCTCCAGCTATGACATATGTGAGGATGAGACACAGTCCAGAGAACTCTTGGTACCCCCACTGCTGCAAGGGTATCCAGGTAGACAATTGCTATTACATGATTTTCAATGTGATCTTTATTTTAGATAAAAACAAAGCCTCAATTATTTAGTGAAAAAGTTTGAAGGATTCTAGTTTTCAGAATAAAATCAAAGGAAGAATATAAGGATTTACCCAAGACAGCAAAACACCTTATAAAATAATTTTTCAAGTGCAGTAACAGCATTACGTATACTCTCAGTATATACCGAAGTGAAAGGGATTAATTCAGCTTGGGATAAAGGACAGAGCAAAGAAAGCTGCATAGAGGATGTGACAAGAAGTCAAGCTTAAAGTCTTAGCAAGACTTTCGCTGGTAGAGAAATTTCTCTAGCACCTCCCGCTGAACTTCTAAATGAAGAAAGATGCTGGTATTTTCCCTTCTTTCCAAATTCAGTCTTTCCAATGGTTGTTTCCTCCAGCACAGGCAGCAGAAACATGGCCAGAAACTAAGCCATACCTAAAGGGCTCACAATAGCTTTAGAATCCAGATCAAAATGATTTTATTTTTAATCAAAAAGGAACATTGAGTACATAAAGCACTGAGAGATGTGAGCTATCTTCCCAGCACCCAAGAATTCAATGTCCGTGGCCAATGTCCATTTGGCCATGGCATCAAGACAACTCCTGTAGGCTGATACCTGCTAATAACAAATAGGTATGTGAGGATCATGAACTGTTTCAGGAAATTTTCTGAACCCTCATAGCATGAGAAAATATGCAAATTATGATCCATGTGTCTATTATATGACTTATGCAAGTGGATATGAAATGAAAGATCCTTTTAAGTCCTGTGGTTTACTCATAAGGAGGGAAAGAAATGGTATATGGGGTAGGTTTTGAGGAACTCACTTGTATATCATGTTTCTGTATTTATAGCCTAGCTTCCTACAAACCACTGGAGAAGAAAATGGCAACGCACTCCAGTATTCTTGCCTGGGAAACCCCACGGACAGAGGAGCCTGGCGGGCTACAGTCCATGGGGTCGCAAAAGAGTCGAACACGACTTAGTGAATAAACAACAACTCTTACAAATAGTCTACTACTGTTCCAGCCTACAAAGTTAAAATATATATAACAAGGTAATTAAGAAAACAGAGTAACAAAGAGAAATTGTTTTTGAACAAAAAGAAAAAAATAACTGAACCAAAACTAAAGGGTAGGGTAGTCACTCGAATTGCTACTCTAGTTGTGAATTAAATTTAGCTGTGAACTTCCTGGTAGCCAAGGAAAAATGGGAACTGTCATGGATTATTTACAGATCACTAACGAATGAAAACTTATGAGACTGTCTGTAGGGATATGTCACTTCTGGGCATTAAGTCCTTGGAAAATATCATCATGCAAATCTTTGTATAAGGAATTTTCCATCACACTGAACAAAGTCTTCAACTGCAGTTTTATAGAAAATATAAATTGATTCTTCCTGTGCTACTTCGTACAGTGACCCCATAAAAAATCTAAGGACAAAACATTAAAGTGTTAACTCAGGGAAGGAATTTCTATGAGGATGTAAAGTAAAATATATTGCTCTTTGGTAATATAACATAATTCAAGAATAAAACTTAGAAAAGCAAAAGATGTTATTAGATAACATGTCACTGAGACGTTCAGAAATTGTTCAGCTTAACCAATTCAACACTTGAAGCACTGGAGCTCTTCACTGTAAAAGAAAGACCTTTAACTATAACATATTAATTAAAAGCTAGTGATCATTTAATATTTTAACCTAAAGCCAAGCGTCTTGATTTGTATTCTCAAGAGAGAAACCTTGCCATTTCCAAGTCAGAGTGATTCACATGTTTTCACCCCAAAAATTTTTGAGGCCACCTAAGTCCTCAACTGCAAAGTGAAAAGCCCAGAAGGGAAAGAAAAGGTATTATCAACCAGTCTTCTTTTAGGTGAACCACTGGAGGCATCTAATCCATCAAACTACTTTGGGCTACACTTAGCTATGTTAACATCAAACTTAAATTCATTCCTAACTCTGCCCTTGACATTCACGTCCCAGAGACCTTCCACTGATCCATTCTTAACTGATTACTACCCCCTTATAGTCTGAAACACTCTATTGAAGAAATAAGAATACTCTTCAGACCCACATCTTATAAATTCATGTGGTCCAATAACTTCGTTTAAAGCTCACTGGAATTATCCTTAAACTTTCTCTTCTGTCTTGCTACAAAGTTCTCTAAATAGCACCAAACACGTTTTAAAGAAGGCAACCAGCAACTGGAAAATTGAATTAGTACATCACTACTTTTAGAATTGTGAAGACTAATGCTTTAACTCTATTAAATCAGAAAATCCACTCTCTATCTCTCTGCCTATTTCCTCTGTTAGGTTTGAACCTCAACTCTATTTGGATTCTGGCATAAATCACTTCTTGTTTTAATGGAGTCAATTAGTTAGTAGTGTTGGTTGTGAGCTATCTGGTCTCCATGTCACTGTGTCAAACTATAAGATACAGCACAGTAAGCAATTCCATGGGTGCGCAGTTGGGTTTATCACCAACTTAAAGAGGCCACAGGGCAGGTACTCTGTTTATTATAAGACCAGTAAAAGTATAAGTGACTTTGTGGCAAAGTCTTTAGTCCAAAGATCCAAAGTGGATCCAAGAATGAGACAAGCAGAACTCAAGGTCATAAATGAAGCTCTCCATTCTTTTTCTGGCTGGCCTTGTATTTATAGCATCTTGCTCATCTAACTTTCCTGTAAACCTTGCATGTACCCTAAAAGAGCACGCCAGTTTTCTTGGTCTCCTAAATCATCAAAACCCTGCTCCTTAGATTTCAATTCCCTCTGGGATCCAACTTCACTTTACTTCTTTCAATTTGTTTTTCATCCTTTCATCTACATTCTCCTTCTTGCCTGCCCTGTTCTCGCCTCCTTAAGCATACCACATTTAATACCACTAATGGGACTGCTCGCATGGCGTGAACTGAGAGGGCCCTTTTCTCAGTTCACAGTTTCTCACCTGTCCAAGCCCTTGATGAGTATGTTCAAATGTAGGTTTCATCCATGAAGCTTACTGATCACCCTCTACTTAACTCAATAACACATGCTTTGTAACTCAGGTTCAACCTCAGTTTCTGTACATTGCTCCTGTCGCTCCTACTAGAATGTAAGCTCCCCTAGGGATGGTACTAATTTTTATAATTCATCTGTATCCCACATCACAGTTAGAAGTGTGAGCCTCAATAATACATATGGGCTAGTCGGTTAATTAAACATATTGTGGAGTAATACAATGATAACTTGTTATTCGTATCATTTTGGAAGAGATCGCACTTGGGCTTCTCTGAGTTTCTGAAGACTTTTAAGTGCTTCAATACTCAAACATTCTTGGGAAAACTAGCTCACATCTGTCAACATTTTATATTCAGTTGTAATCCTATTTCATAACGAAGCTGCAAACTGCACCTGCCAATAATTATGACAAATGTACTATCTTATGTAATATCTTTTGTTCATCACTGAAATTAGAAGTATAGGTGGCAACGATACTTTCAAATGTGGGACGAAAGTGAGTGATATATGACTAAAATGTTTTTCAGAAGAGATGAAATCTTTTTAGCTTAATTAATGTAAGTAGGAGTCAGGTAGCAAAAGCTTTTATTTCCTATGGAAAATTCCATCCTTTCAACTCTAGTTCTCCTCCTCCCGCAGTGGGCCCTGCCTGTACTTGGCTCCTGGTTTTATCACCAAAAGTTGTTCTTACCAGTTACCCTTCCCCCTCTCTCACATCCGGGAGATGATACACATGATTAGTTGAGCATCGTACAAGCAGAGATGACATCACAGCAGTGCAGGCGTCTTCAAACAGAACATCAGACACTCCTGTTCTTAAACACTATTTTGGTAGAGCAACATGTCACTTGGTCCAGACACTCCATTTTGGGGGGACACTTTTCCTTTCCGAAATCTAGCCCAATTCAATAAAAATTGAATCCCTCCTATTTTCTTTTTGAAGAAAACCATCCCTTGATGGCCCTTCCTTGAATGTTTAGAAGCTCTTGGTAAACTGCAGCATGCCGTGAACTTAGGGTCTTACACTCTCTCTTTTCCCTAGTAGGTCTACAAGGGAAGGGGACAGTGAAATGGTGTTATTTTATCTTTGATAAAATGTCTTACTTAACCCAGGGCAAAAGCACGGAGCCATTTTCAGTGATGTATTACAGGTAATCAAAACCTTAAAAAAATAAAAAGCTTAATTTTAGAAGTAGATGGTCTGCTATCTAGCTGCCATATAACACAAGGAGCCCAGTCTGGTGCTCTGTGATGACCTAGAGGGGTGATGGGAGGGGAAGGGAAGCTCAAGAGGGAGGGGAGATATATATAAATATGTGCGTGTGTGTGTATGTGTGTGTGTGTGTATTTACAACAGATTCACATTGTTGTATAGCAGAAACCTATACAATGCTGTGAAGCAATTATTAACCAATAAAAAATAAATTTTACATAAACTGAATAATAAAATAAAAAGTAGATGACCTTCCTTCTATCCATGGGTGAGGGAGAAACTTGAAACATACTAACAGCATATGGTTTGAAAACAGCATGGGCTTTCAAATCTGATAGCTCTGGTGTCAAATTTGAGTTCCATCAGAATGTTACGTTGAACCTAGTTTCCCTCTCAGACTCTACAGTCCTGTATTCTAGCACTTGTGTTAAAGAACGGTGTAAAGAGTAGGATGAAATCTGTAAAGATCTTGGTGCAGCACATGGACACAGAAAATGCTCACTAATTGGCCACTGAAATGATTGTGGTGATGATGACGCTGCTAATGTCAGAATGAAGTGACTTTGCCCCTGAGAAACAATAAATATACAGGAGGCTTAGGGAGTTTGTTTACTCAACAGTTAAGAACTTGTTCTCCAGCGTATAAATAACTCCCTAGGATGAAAAGGGTAAATGCTCTAGGATCTAATCTTACATAGAGGGTTGTAAGCAATCCTGTAGATTTATGTGATGGAGGACCCCTCATCAGAGAGAAGAGAGAATGCTGTCCTGTGGTAATGCGAGATGAAGAAGCTTATAGTCAGGGTGAAATTAACAGACATTGGCAATTTTAAAAAATTGTTTATTCTTCCTACTAGAATTATCGCAACATATATTTTCTTTCTGAAGCAGCAGCTAACAGGGAAGGTGATAGGAGGGAGCTAATAACATTTCTAATTGACTTGTAAACCCATGAATCAGGATGGTTTAAAAAAACAACTATATTTCAATTTAAAAAACAAGAATTAAAAGCAACAATCTAGGAGTACCAATTATTCCTTGGCTAGAACTTGCCCTTCTCAGTTCATTTATTTTTTTATTTTCTTTATTTTTTTGGCTTAAAACAATAGAACTTTATTCTCTCACAGTTTATAGGGCCTGAAAATCCAAATTCAGTGTTGGAACACTAAGCTTCCCCTAGAAACTCTTAAGGGGATAGTCCATTCTTTACCTCTTTCAACTTACAGTGGCCGTCAGCTTTGCTCGCTTCCTTGACTTGTGGCCACATCCCTCCAGTCTCTACCCTGGACTATGTTGCCTCCTCTTCTTTTTTTTTCTTTTCATTTATTTATGTTAGTCAGAGGCTAATTACTTTACAATATTGTAGTGGTTTTTGCCATACATTGACATGAATCAGCCATGGATTTACATGTGTTCCCCATCCTGATCCCCCCTCCCCACTCCCTCCCCATCCCATCCCTCTGGGTCATCCCAGTGCACCAGCCCCGAGCACTTGTCTCATACATCCAACCTGGAATGGCAGATGACATGATCCTCTACATAGAGAGCCTTTCTCAGTTTAAATGATTCTCATCCTACCTGAATGGAAAGATAAAAAGGAATCCCATCCTGCAGTTTCATCTGAGCCCAGGGTAACCATACTAACATTGTCTCCTTAGTGATTTGACAACCATGTGTGACACTCTTTTACAAGAACAAAAAAACATGGCAATCTCAAAGAAATTTTGATAAGAACCCATTTCACTTCGTGTTGATACTTCAACCCTGTCCAAATCTAAGTTGAGGGTTAGGATGGTCACACAGAAAGGAAATGGGTGTCACTTGATGCCAGGCGGCTTAACAGACAGAAAGCATCTACCACAACATGTTCTTTTTAGAAGATATGTTTTGCCTTATGCTAAATATTACCAAAAAAGGGAAAACTTATTCAAGGCTTACATATTTTCCTTGTCTAATACCGCCTACCACTAGAGTGCAAAACTGCAACTAGCAATATCCTGTTCTTAGCCACAAAAGTTCAAGGTACAGTAACCCTACTTATATTTACCAAAATAAATCAACTAAGCATTAATTTCTTTCAGGTCTGTCTTGTCTGCACATTTCTACCTATATCACCTATAAGACTCTCTCTTCCATATCATAATGGAAAAACTTCAAAAGTGATACGTATGATTAGCAACTCAATAACTCTTTGATAAATGCAACCTAAAGTGAGTATTTCATTTATAATTCAAATAAAGTAAAATGTAACATAGCTTGTTGAAGCAGCATAATCTAGATTAGGATATGCAGTTTTCACTAGGGTATCTGCCAGTTACTTGCTTTATTGCTTAACTCCAGTTACCAGCTCTCCATCTTCCCATCTGTAAAACAATATTTTTTAATATTTGAATTCAGAAAGCCACACAGGGCTCAATGAAAATAAATGAGATGTGTATTTGGTACCATGAAGTCCTTGGAGTTAAAAATTTGGACATTCCCTTGTTGCTAGGTAACATCAGAAAGGATAACAAATCAGAGCCTGAAACAGCACTAATCTGACTAGATTTGTAACACACTCATAGGATAACTGCACAGTAAAATTTATGAGAAATTTAACACCTTTGAGATGTAGAAAACTCACCAAGAGTCCAGAATGGCCAGTGCATGTATCAAGAAACAGGAGGGATTCCAGTCGTAAGCCAATCTTTCAAAATGGTTCAGACTCAGTCAATTTCATTGGTCGTGGAATAGGAGGACTAATATATCAAACAGAAAGGGGTCACAAGGGCCTTGAACGGAGAGTAGGGCAGAGGGGTTTTCAATGGCATCTTTAGGTTAGATGACTAGTCTCTCCCCGTGCAGACACAATTCTTTTTTTTTACTTAGAAATAGCCAAATTTCAGATCGTCTTCCAAATTTTGTCAAGAGTGACCCAAGAGGACCATTTAAAGGCAGATACTTAAAGGTTAAAGGAAGTTTTTGAGGCATAGCAGCTTCAGAAAGGTACTTGGAGACTCTATCATTTTTGCCTGATGCTTCATGAAAAGTGATGTAAACTTGACTGTCTACCTAAACAATCATGGTAAATGTGACTAGCACTTAGAAAACAAATATTTGGAATGTGACTCCCCTGTTGAGAATCTCTAGGCTTTTCCCCATACACCCAAGCATATTAGGTTTTCTTCTGGCATAAGCAAGGTGTCATACAGGCATCTTCAAAAAAAAGGGACAAGTTACTATAAAGATCGTGTGATAGTAAAGATTAAGAATCTCGCTGAAACTCAGGATGGATAAATGCGCACACCCAGACTTCTTGAGTAGAAATGAAAGAATACAGGATGTAAGACATGCAGTTATACAGGCTAACATCATTCCCTCAAAATGATAAATGTACTGCTTCTCCCTTTTGTGATAGGCAGTTTTTCAATGGGCCTCTGGTCTCACCACAGCTGTTTTGTCTAATCCATATGCATGTGTGCTTAGTCATGTCTGACTTTTTGTGACCACACAGACTGTAGCCCACCAGGATCCTCTGTTCATGGCAGTTCCCAGGCAAGAACACTGGAGTGGGTTGCCATTTCTTACTCCAGTGGATCTTTCTGACCCAAGGATTGAACCCATATCTCCTGTGCCCCCGGCATTGTCAGGAAGATTCTTTACCACTGTCACCACCTGGGAAGTCCTATATCCAACCCACATCACTCCCTTTGAAAGTGAAAGCATTAGTCACTCAGTCGTGAGCAACTCTTTGCGGGCCCATGGACTATAGCCTACCAGGCACCTCTGTCCATGGGATTTCCCAGGCAAGAATACTCTGTATATATTACTTCACTGCTAATCATTCTGATCTGTGTAGGACTTCTTATGGCCCCCTGCTACCTTGAGGTCTCAGATTTCTTGCTTTCTCTTTGTGTATTTAAAACACCAGCATAAGAGAGAATTTGATTGGCCCAGCTAATTAATTGCTCGTCATTCCAGTTTAGATAGAAGTTTTCATGGTAACCTACCTTTAGTGTTTTGGTCAATCTACAAACTGACTGAATGGGTCACTGACCTTGGCTCACTCACTAATAGGGGTGGTTACATGAGCAGAACCTTCAGTGGAAACTGTGAGTCTAGTATTTTCTATTTGAAGAGGGCATGGAGAAGATGGCATTGGGTTTGAACCATCCAAACACATCATCCCTCACAGTGTTCATCTCTCTTAGGGCCAAATTTTGAAAAGTAAGAGTGCCAACCAGTTTCCAGGGATGAACCCAACTGTCTGTGGCTCACCTACTCTGCACAAGGCACTGAACTACATATGTCAGTTACCATTTGCTCTTAGAGATGAAAGTCAAGTTTCTTCTTTCCTAATATTTAATAAGAAAAGCTAATACAGAAACATCTGGATTAAAGGATGTGAGTGATTCTAAAATGGAAGTGAAAGATATTATTATAGTTAGCGTCCTAGGAGGCAGTATGGTATGGAGGAGCAAGTACTGAATTTAAAGTTGAGATCTAAAATTTTGTCTCATCTCAGAATATAAGGATTTTTGCCCTAAATTTCAGAGTAACCTTAAATAAGTTAATTTATCCCATGACATCTAAGTTTCTTCTTCTTAAAATGAGTGTGAAGACCTAAAGATATAGCTTAACTTTTTGAAGATTTTTTGGTGTTACTATTATTACTTATCAAACAGGATACCGAAAAAATCCTTTAAAATGCTGATGTTACAGAATAATTTCATACCTATCTTATAGGCAAATTACATCATATCATAATCTTACTGTAATCCATGTCAATTGCCTGATTTTTTTAACAGTATATTTTGATTCTTATAGTAAAGAGTTAGGTTGTAGTGCTCTACTAGAATTGTCTATTTATGACTTTGGCCTTTTGAACATAAAAGTCAACTAACTTAATGCATGGTTCTAATTTAAAGAACAGCTCAAATTGAAATGCATACCATGGTTACCTCAGGTTTAGATTCAAAATGACTCAAGTACTGAAATAATGAGTAAAATAACTCAAATACTCACAAACGAGTACTATGGCTGCCTCAGGATTAGACTCAAAATACCAGAGACACACAGAAGCAGAGAGTGCATTTGCATCCCAGAATGAAATGGTCGTACGTCTGGTCCTCACATGTGCCTTATTTCAGCCACTCTGCTTGTCTTATGTGTGCACAATGACATAGAGAGCCAGACAGTTTGCACTAAAATCACATATTCATTTCTCATGCTGTTGTTTAAACAGTAACCAAGAAAAGCAAGTGAAGTCAATACTTTGATCTGCATAACTAAGAAATATTTCATGCTCCACTGTTTCCAATCATTTTGCAGAAAAAGTGTGACGTTTAGGAGCCAGTCAGAATTGTGTCAAATGCCAATTTCATCATTTGCCAATTGTAGAAAGTGACTTGGGTAAGTTACTTGAAATCTCTGGTCTCTGATTATACCCAGATTTCAGAGTCATTTCAAAATGTACAGAAGGCAACATGTGCAAGGACCTGGCAAGATGTAAGCTGATACTGACTGTGTGCAAATGCTTCTTCCAAATCCTCTCCCATTGGTCTACCCACCTTTTTCATTCTTCACAAGCCAACGATACCCACCGACCCACACTTTACATAAATCACATCCTATCCCATACTCACCCCTGTAATCTGAGAAATCTACTACAAGAAAGCTGCCTCCCAGTTACATGGAATCCACACAAGATGGTTAAATGAACTTCACAGAAACCATCCAACTAAACCACCCAGCAGCCCTGAGAGCCAAGCAAAGACAGTAATTGCTACAAAAAATTTCATAGACATGAAACCAAGACACCAAGTGATTGATTGAGATCACTTAGAGGGTAAGTTATAAATGGATATCTAATAATATAATTTACTAAACGAGTCGATGCAATGGTATTATAGAGCCATTTCCCCAGAAGGTACACTGAAGAGTTCAAATTAGGAAGGACTGTTTTGCCAAGTGCCATACTGCAGAACAAGGGTACATCATCAATAACTGCAAAGAAATGCAGTATTTCTACAACAGTGGATGATACGAATTCTGTAATCATTAAAAGACAATTGGAAATCTAATCTCTGCCTTTTAAAGGCCATCAGTGGATTGGATTTTTTTTAATGTAGAATAAGTGTATACAGAACCAACTAGAAATCATGAAATATTTGAAACAGTTAAATTTGATATTTTTCTTTTCTTTTGAGGTTGGAAGTACTCCCAAATGTCTTTATAACTTTAATTTTTTTAAAAAGCCATCGAAGACTGGAAGACGATATCAGTTCAGTCGCTCAGTCGTGTCCGACTCTTTGCAACCCCACGAATCGCAGCACACCAGGCCTCCCTGTCCATCACCAACTCCCGGAGTTTACTCAAACTCATGTCCATCGAGTCGGTGATGCCATCCAACCATGTCATCCTCTGTTGCTCCCTTCTCCTCCTGCCCCCAACCCCTCCCAGCATCAGGGTCTTTTCCAACATGTCAACTCTTTGTATGAGGTGGCCAAAGGATTGGAGTTTCAGCTTCAGCATCAGTCCTTCCAATGAACATCCAGGACTGATCTCCTTTACGATGGACTGGTTGGATTTCCTTGCAGTCCAAGGGACACTCAAGAGTCTTCTCCAACACCACAGTTCAAAAGCATCAATTCTTCGGCACTCAGCTTTCCTCACAGTCCAACTCTCACATCCATACATGACCACTGGAAAAACCATAGCCTTGACTAGATGGACCTTTGTTGGCAAAACAGTATCTCTGCTTTTTAATATGCTGTCTAGGTTGGATATAACTTTCCTTCCAAGGAGTAAGCGTCTTTTAATTTCATGGCTGCATTCACCATCTGCAGTGATTTTGGAGCCCCCAAAATAAAGTCTGACACTGTTCACTGTTTCCCCATCTATTTCCCATGAAGTGATGGGACCAGATGCCATATAGAAAAAGTCATTTCTATTCATCTATTTCTGGTCCTCTTAATAATAAATAATAACAACTGATATTAAATCATACCCTTTCTTTTGGTAGCCATGACGTTCCTAGAGTTTTTTCATGAATCTTTAGAAGCACCAAGTATATTCAACTGGGAGAACTTTGGTCTCTTTCTATAAAAGCTTGCTTGTTATGGATACAAAAGCTAGGCTAAAATTTTGTAACTCCTTTACTTTAGAGCCAAGTGCAAGATGCATGAAAGAAAATAAAAAATAACATGGAGATTCCTGAGTGCTTGTTGCAGGATCAATCTGCCCTACCTATTAACCTCTCCTCTCTCTTCTTTTCTCTTTCTCTTCTTGTAATAATCCCTTCAAGTAAATATCTGCATTTTTTCTTGTCTAAATAAAGCTCTTAAATCTCATATTTCTTCTTTATAAACACTATGACACTTGAGTGTTAATAATAATTTAGCAATTCTCCCTATCGCACTCAAGATCATCTCTTAGTTAAAACAAACCAGAAAAAAAAAGGAGGATAGTTTCATCTCATTTGCAGAGCCTGGGATGGGTAAACCTCCAAGGAATGTGTAGCTTTAGCAAATAAGGTTAAAAAATAATTCTTCTCTTTCCATAAATGACCCTCAGTGTCAATGGTTTTTAACAGCTAATTTCACTGCTGAATAATCAATATGAGGCAGAATAATCCAAATTTCTTTTTTTTTTTAATGTATCATGTGCTTACAATACAAGATGTCAAATACCTCTTTCATGCTTTCTGACCAAGGTACATGGAGGCAATGAGCCTAATGGAAAACGTGCAGTGCACAGACTTATCATGACAGTTACCTCTTTTCTTTTGACATACTTGACAGAAAGAATTGGAGAGACTAAGCTGAGTGGTTTTCAGCAAGCACCAGCATCCCAGGGTACAGATTTCACCAAGACTCCAACCAGGGGACCTGACGCAAACATGATCTCAGGTCTCCCTCACAGGGACACTAGAAATGGGACCAGTACTGCTCTGTTCCTCATTTTCAAAACAAAGCTATATCTTACCCAAAATAACTTTATTATACCTCAGCATTCAGGATGAGTTCCAAATGTCTTAGGGTCACCATCTGTCTAGTTTTAAAGGAGATAACCTGCCTACCAATGCAGGAGACATAACAGACATAGGTTCTATCCCTGGGTCAGGAAGATTCCTTAGAGGAGGAACTGGCAACCCACTCCAGTGTTCTTACTTAGAAAATCCCATGGACAGAGACGCCTGGTGGGCTACATTCCATGGGGACACAAGAGTCAGACATGACTGAAGTGACTTAGCACTTCTGGCATTTCGGGATTCTAGTAGAGATATATCAAATAGGCCTTGATAAAGGCCAACTACAATCATGAGGATGGAGACCCATGCGTAACTGGGGTTCTGTTCTGTGAACGGTAGCTCAAAGAAAAACCTCTCAGAGTTTCCATAGCCTTTTTAAGGTTTATATCATGGCCATTATTTTACAGTTTTTACACTGCTCATAATTCAATCAGAACTGTACCTTTCAAAATTTCCTATTCTACACTTTATCACACTTATTCCGAGTAAAAATATTTCAAGGGTATATCACTTATGTCTCTTTGGTCTTTGTAAGATTTTAGATTTTTTAAGGATTTAAAAGCTACTTATCGAGACTCCTTAATTTGGAAGATAAAACCCTTGATAATACGGCCTCTGCCCACTTCCACAGTTTTTCACACTACTCAACAATTTTGTCATCAAACTTACAGTTGCTTTGTTTTTCTCTTTTCCTTCTTCAGTCTTCTATAAACACTCAGTTTTTCTTTTTTAAACACGGCAATTTCACTTCAATCTCAAAGACTCACCTAGAGATCACTCCTCTTGTACGGCCAGCTCTGACTCTTCCTGGTTAGATTAGGACCTCCTCCCGTGTGCTCCCTTAACATCTTGTGTGGGTCCTTAACCTAGCCTGTCTCAGTACCTGCTTTTTTGGACTATTTCCCTCATCAGTTCACTAGTTCCCCTTGAACAGTTATGTATTATTTACTCACTTTTATTAGCATAGTCCAGAACTGAGCATATAGAAGTCATTCCATAAATGTTTACCGTGTAAGCTAATCCAGGATTCATGATGGAAGAATTTATTCTGATTTTTTAATATCTAATTAAATACCAATAAAATGTGGCATAGATGAGGAAATTAAGACTTGTATGATTTAAATGACTGGTCTATAATACAAAACCTAGAAGTCAACAGATCTGGTCAGAGCAGGAATTTAACTCCATGGATTGTAATTTTACCATGTTTGTTGCTGTTGTGAGTTGCTCAGTCATCTCTGACTCTTTGTGATCCCGTGGACTGTGGCCCGCCAGGATCCTCTGTGCATGGAATTCTCTAGGCAAGAATACTGGAGTGGGGAGCCATTCCCTTCTCCAGAGGGATCTTCCTGACCCAGGGATCAAACCCAGATCTCCCGTACTGTAGGCAGATTCTTTACTGTCTAAACTTCCAGAGAAGCCCAGTTTCACCATGCCACTAGTTAAATATCTTATAGCAGCATTGGGCAGTTAAGCACAAAAATGTTTTCTGCAGATGACTAAATAATGAACGTGAGGAAACACAACTACTGAACTCCAGTGGTGCTTCAGTTATTGACTTAATGTTCTGAAAAATTCCAGGAATATATGACAATGTCACTAAAATAGAAATATTCTACAGATTTTGTCCGGGGACTAGGTGACCTCTAATGTCCATTTTAGGCTTAAAATTTCATAGCATTATTTATATAAATTAGTGATACTGTGCGCCAATCTTGAGTGAATCACTCTAGAAAGAAAATAACAGCCCAGCCCTCTCCTAACAGAGGCAAAAGTTCTCCTTCTTCAGTCTTTAATAGCTCCTGCCAGGTTGAAACTGGCACTGATTATTTGGCAGCAGTAAATTTCCATCTTGCTTTGCCCAAAATAATCATGTTGGTTATTAACAATTACTTACTAGGCATCTATGCCCAATCGCCTCTGGGAGCTAAATGAAAGATAATTAAAAGTCTTAGATGAAAAACGGCTGTTTCTCAATTAATTTCATATGAGGTATGGAGCAAGAGTTGACCGGGTACTCTTGTTCATAACCAAACCAACTAGACAATTAAAGAAAACAACAGACCATGGATTTCAGGTGGAGAAATAGAGAAAAGAATAATCTTTCAAAGTCTGATCATGTTACTAACTTAACTGAGACTCTTCAACAAGTTTGCATAGCTCTATCTTCAGAGCTATGGACACTGATAACTAGATAATTGATAGAATTCTAACCAGGGCCTACAAGGCACCACATGACCGTACCAGCTCTTATGTCACCAGCTCACGTAAGTCCCTTCTCCTACCTTCCCTGGGCTGTGACCCTAGTTTTCTTTTCTCAAAACCTCCATGTTCCTACCTACCATGAGACATATTTATAGACACTGTTCCATTTCATGACAAGACCTTTTCTTACCCATCACCCCTACCACTTTGATTAGATAACACCCATATATTACCTAAATATCAACCCATCCCCAGTGCATACACACCTGTTAACTGGTTAATATCCCTTTGTCTAGGTCCTAACCCCCATACTCCTTTATTGTAAGCTCTTATTTAAAACTGCCTTTAATTATGAGATTAATTGATCATTATTTGCATCCCTCGCAGGGCTATAAGCTCCAGTAGAGCAATGACCATGATGTTTTCACTCAAATTTCAATAAACCAGTGCAGAATACTGGTGAAAGAGACAAAGGATACATTGAGGTGAGAAATATACAAGTCAGGAAGACCAAACTGGAGGCTGCCATAATATTTAAAGGAAAAAGGAAAGAGTAGTGAACAAGGCAGGTGTTGGTAACAATGGAGGACAGACAATGGAGAAAAGGAAAGGACGTTTCAGTAAGATGATGATTGACAGAGGACAGAAGGAGAGAGGGTTCAGAGTTGACTCAGACTCTAAGCTCACTCCACCCTTACGGCAGAAAGTGAAGAGGAACTAAAGAGTTTCTTGATGAAAGTGAAAGACGAGAGTGAAAAAGTTGGCTTAAAACTCAACACTCAGAAAACGAAGATCATGGTATCTGGTCCCATCACTTCATGGCAAATAGATGGGGAAACAGTGGAAACAGTGACAGACTTTATCTTCTTGGGCTCCAAAATCACTGCAGATGGTGACTGAAGCCACAAAATTAAAGGACGCCTGCTCCTTAGAAGAAAAGCTATGACAAACTTAAACAGTGTATTAAAAAGGAGAGAAATTACTTTGCTAGCAAAGGTCCATGGTTTTTCCAGTAGTCATGTATAAATGTGAGAAGTGGACCATAAAGAAAGCTGAACACTGAAGAATTGATGCTTTTGAACAGTGGTGTTGGAGAAGACTCTTGAGAGTCCCTTGGACAGCAAGGAGATCAAACCAGTCAATCCTAAAGGAAATCAATCTTGAATATTCATTGAAAAGACTGATGCTAAAGACTAAAGCTCCAATACTTTGGCCACCTGATGCAAAGAGCCAACTGATTAGAAAAGACCCTGATGCTGAGAAAGATTGAAAGCAGGAAGAGAACAGGATGACAGATGATGAGAAGGTTGGATGGCATCACCTACTCGATGGACATGAGTTTGAGCAAACTCTGGGAGATGTTAAAGGACAGGGAAGCCTGGCGTGCTGCAGTCCATGGGGTCACAAAGGGTCAGACATGACTGAGTGACTGAACAAGAAAGCTCACGAGGCCAGGAGAATGATGTTAAGTCTGATTAACAGAGAAAAACAGAATAAGGAAGTAGTTTTATGAGAGAAGTGAAATAACCACATGTAAATTTCTAGCACACAGTTGGAAATTTTGATACAGAGAGTTCATTTTACTGGAACAAATGCTCAAGACACAGAAATGAATAAAATCACTATGAAGAATTTACCAGTGTCCCTCAAGGTGGTAGTCATGTTGTTGAGGGAATCTGAAAATCTATCAGTCTTTCCCTGTCTCCATTAAGCTTTTACTATGGGAGAGGAGTGTTTAGACATGTGTGCTGGTCTAAAAAAGTTTCAGTACATTCTATACCCTCAATCAACTCCCCATCTAGTCCAGTGCCCAGATTGAGAACTGTGATATAAAGGAAGAAGAGCAAGAAGCTAAGGGCCAACATCCATATTTAAATCAGAAGACACACAACCAGTGAAAAACTCAAGAAAAAAGATCAGGGAAATAGGAAAGGAGTAAGATAACATAGTGTACTCAAAATCAAGGATTTTAAGACCAAGAGTTCTTAAAAGAATATCATATTCACACATACATGTGGGATCTTGGAAAATGGCACAGATTAACCTATTTGCAAAGCAGAAATAGACACACAGAAGTAGGGAACAAATGTAAGGACATCAAGGAGGGAAGAGGGAGGCGTGGGATGAATTGGGAGATTGGAAGTGACATATATACACTATTGGTTCTATGTATAAAATAGATGACTAATGAGAACCTACTATATAGCACAGAGAACTGTACTCAAAACTCTGTAGTAATCTAAATGGGAAGGAAATTTAAAAAAGAGGATATATATATATCTGAGTCACTGTGCTGTACAGTAAAAACTTACACAACATTGTAAAGCAACTATACTCCAATAAATTTTTTTTTAATTAGGGAAAGATCACGTCTACTTATCAACTATTACAGGAAACTTTGAAAGTAAAAATTTGAACCATGGAGTTCAGCTACTGGGAACATCTTACAGTCAACAGATGGAACTTGCCCATGGTGGGGAGGTGAGAAGAATTCAATGACGGATTTCATAAAAGTCCTTATCGATGGATTAGTCACTCAACAAAGAAAACAGTCTGGAATAACCTTCCATCTCCAGGTGAACTGCTGCTTAGAAAGACACACAATTTGCAACAATAGATTTAGGTGTCCTGAACAGAAGATTTCACTCTTGGCATAGGCATTAAATCACAAATAAAAATTTGGAATATCCATAATGCTACGTCATGGAATAGGCATTTTGTTGTTTTTTTTGTTCAGTAGCTCAGTCATATCTAAATATTTGCCACCCCCACAGACTTCAGCACACCAGGCTTCCCTGTCCTTCACTATCTCCCAGAGTTTGCTCAAATTCATGTTCATTGAGTCAGTGATGCTATCCAAACATCTCATCCTCTGTCGCCCCCTTCTCCTCCTGCCCTCAATCTTTCCCAGGATCAGGGTCATATTTTAGGTTTTCTTTCCCTCTCCAAGTAAAATGCAAAAATATCCACTCCATGGTTCACTCCACAGATCTCAAGACAAAGATGTAAATGTCTTCTGGGTTAGCACCTCAGCTCTAGTACACAGGAACCATTAGTTGAGGGTAGTTGGTCCAATTCTCCACCTCATATAACACTACTCTTTGGTGCCGTTAGTGGATAAAAGAAATGTTTTCTCATATACATAATTAATAATGCCTTTTCAGTCATTTTTACATTGCTACTTACATCAAACGCTGTCACTTTGCATTAGAAGGAAATTTCAACATGTTAACTTTTTGTAGATGACTACCTACCAGTTCTTTAAATTCTTCCATCTATAATGAAGTAAACCATCATTAAATATATGTGTGTGTCTGTATATATATATACATTAAAAAAAAAAATTTTTTTGGCTGCACCACGTGGCACATGGAATATTAGTTCCCCGACCAGGGATCAAACCAACACCTCTCGCATTGGAAGCACAGAGTGTTAACCACTGGACTTCCAGGGAAGTCCTATGAAATATATTTTTAAGAATCAAGAATGCAAGAGTAATATATTACTCTTAATAATGATTATGCCAAAATCTATAAACTATCATAAAGAAAACATGGAAACTCAAAGATTTCTAACTTCCAAAGAAGACTGACTGCAAGTAATTATCTAATCTAGATGTAAACCCTCATGATGATTTTAGAGAAAACTAGGAACATTACTGATAATAGAATTAACTACATTTGATGTTTACACTATTTTAATACTGCAACTAATACTCAATTCCACACTTTGGTTGCAAAAACATAGCCAGTATACACACCTGAATAAAAGTATTTTTTAAACTAAATTGCAATTTTCCTTTAGGTATTAGGAAATGTTAGCAATTAAGAACCATAATCTTGTGCTTAAAGGGAGGAAATTTTTTATAAAGGAGAAAAGGTTAAGTTAAAAAATTCAAGGAAACCTACATTTCAAAAAAGGGAAAGCAGGAAGAGGAAAACAGATTCTGAGAAAATGGGAATAGCAGCCTGAACTCAAAAAGTGAATCTAGAACCCAAGGAGTGATAAACTACCTCCCACCACTGACAAAAAGGGAGTCCCAGAAGATTCATAAGTAAGGGGTGAGTGGTGATTGAGCCAAGAGAATTTGGAGATAATTTTCAGTGCTGATTAGGAAGAGGCAGAACTGCTTCATTCATTATTTAGGGAAATTCTGTCCAATTTATACACAGATGGAAAGATAGTATGTGCTCCATGAGAAGAGTGGTTTTATAAAGAGGGCTGGGCACAAATGGCTCCTGTGGAAAACTGGGAGCCACTGAAGGGCCTATAATGGCTGCTTGCTTTTAGGCTGAACCCCTTTTATGGTGATTGAACCCCTTTTATGGTGACTGAACCCCTTTTATGGTGATTGAACCCCTTTTATGGTGATTGCTTCAAAGACGCTACACTTTCATACAGGACATCGGGCATGATAGCGTATTGTGAGAATGATGGCCCATGGCAAAATGGTCATCAGAAAGGAAAGTCCCACAGAAGGTGGATTAGACCATTCCTTAGGCTTTGAATTCCTGTCTCTTCTGTGTACACCAATGAAGCTCTGACACAGTATCTAAAATGTGTATTTATTTCTTTTTACTAAAAAGTAAATGACTAGTTTTCTTTATGTGATTTAATAGTCAACCTATAGGGATATCATAAACAGAGAAAGAAGCCTAGTTCCCAGAGAAAGTTACTGCCTAAATCCCACAAGCACAGCTGTTAAAAGTGGAGGTTCAAATCGTGATACTGACTAGCTCTGTGATCCTGGCCAAGTTATTTCTCAGTAAAGCAGTTGTCTCCCATATAAAATAGGGATGGTATTAATAACTGCACACACTACAGAGGGTTGACTTCAAGATTAATTAAGATAACTTTTGTAAAATGCACAGACGAGTATCTAACACATACTGTACACTAGCATGTATTAAATTAAAATGCCACTGATTCAAATCAGATGATAAGGAAGCTATAAAGAACGAATGAAAATTTTTGAATAGAATGCTTTATTGAAAAGTCACGTTATACTTAAATTCTTGTATCTATTTTAAATGAGTGTAGGAAAACCCTGGGCCCCACATTTATTGAAATACAACATTTATTAATCACAGTGTGCCCAATCTGTAGCAGACGCATAGGTTAAGCTTAGTATGGCAAGATCAAGAATACTTCCCACCATGTAAGTAAACAGAGCTTGTCACAGTCATCAGCAATTACAGCTACCAGCCAACAGTGAGCCCTGAGGGAACTCAGGAAGGAAAAGAATACAATCCATCCAGCAGCCATCAGACTGGAGCCACTCTCTATGGTGGTGAATCCTGAGGATGTGCAAACACAGGATACTGGCCCCTGAGAGCTGAGGTGCATATCAAAGGAATGATTTCAGTGGGCCCAGATATTTGCATTTTCCCATGCAAAGAAAACTTTAGATTTCTAGTTTTCTTTAATTAACAGTCATCGTTTGTTCCTACTCCCTGTCCTTTGTTTCAAAACTCCTATACATCCTAGCGTCCCCTTCACCTTTTCCAAGAGTAGTTCTCTCGGGGTTACTTAAGATGCTGCCTCTCTGGCTGGGCTTGAAGTTCTAAAAATTCCAGCTGAATAAAACATAACTCATACCTTTTAGGCTGTGAATATATATTTCTTAGTCTGGGCAAGTAAGATGAAGCCTCTTTGGGGGAAGATCTTGAATGTCAGCCTAAGGAGTTCTGACTTTATCACATAGGCTATCAGACCCACTGAAAGGGGTGTGTGTGTATGAGTGCGTGTGTGTTAAAGGAAAGTAACCAGAAAAAAATAATATAAAGCAAGGGACAGACCAGTCTTTTTCAATGGGAGACCTGTGAAAAAGTAGGAGTTGGCAACAACCTAGCACTTAGGAGATTTAAACTACAAGCTTAATTATGGTTCTCATAAAAATTTTATCATGTTCTTAATAGTTCTCACATTTTTAAACATCTTACACACATAGAACATGTAGACTGGATAGGGTGTTATTCAGTTCAGTTGATTAATTCACACATAATTTGCTTATTAGTGCCTTATATTTTATGACTTTATAGTTCTTCTTATCACTGCTTTATTGTGTCTAATAATATCAATTCACACAAAATAAACTAATGACTCAAAATTAATCCATTGGGCATAATAAAGTACTAAAATATGAAAAGACTATTATAAATTATGTACTGTAATATGGCATAAAGTTGTCAAAGTAGATAGAGAAGTTTTCAGAAAGAAGAGAGTGAATCTGTGCACAAAACAAAGTTCCTGAACAATGCATGATGTTCGTAAGTACTGAAGGAGTCTTCGGGCCTAGAAAAGAAAACCACGGTCTCAAAGGCCCTTGCTGAATCACCTAACTTTGGAGAAAACAAAACCGAACTTTAGGTCCCGCCCTGATGCTCCGGGCCGGTTGCATCTATCTGGGACTTATCACCCCCTGCCCATCACCTGCCCAACTCCAAATGCCATCTCAACTAAAGAATACCCAAAACATCCCTTATCGCTTCCACAAACCTCCCTTTAAATATGAAGCCTCCCTGATCTCTCTTGCGCTCAGCCTGGTCCTTAGGCCAACTGTCGCCCCTCCTTGCCTGAATAAAGGTAACCTATCTCTGTTGAGGTCATCGCTCCTTCTTTTCTGCCTAGGCCGGAACTATACCTTACAAGTAGGGTGAAAAGAAAATTGCAAACAGGAAAGAGAGGAATTAAAAGACTGGATCTTCTGGACCAGCTATTTTTCATCACTGGTCCTCACTGTGCTGCTTGTTATAAAGAGTTGTCTGATAGTGGCATGAAGACTTTAAAGCTATCTGGTAATTTTCAAGGTGGGGTTCAGGTAAATCTATGAAATTTTTCCAAAACAAATGAAAAGTAAAAGCTTTTAAGTAAGATACTGATGAGCTGTCCCACTAAAGAGACCATAACTAAAGAGGCATCATTGAAACTTGCCAAGAAGTTCAATAGCAATTAGCAATACCCAAGAAAAGCAAAACCAATTTCAAAACCCTCTATGAAGTGACACTGTTAGAAGATGAATATCATAAGTGGAATGCAATGTGAAAGAACATTTACTATTTATCATTATGTTTTCACCAGCAGATATTTTTCTTCTGAGCTGTACAAAATCATATGTTCACAGCATAAAGCAGACCATGTGTGTAGAAGGGAAAAAATGATAAAAGGATTACTTGTTTTCTTTCATCACTGAGACTAATGCCAGAGTGTAAGAGATTTCCTGTTTGTTAATAATTTTGTCAGCCCTGATGTAATACAAAGTGCATTGGGATCGATATCAACTGAGTACCATCACTGTGTATAGCAAAGTAAAATGTCACCACATGAATGACAGAAACTGGACCTCAGGGCAATCCAATACTTCTTTATTCACAGTTGGCAATGTTTGCCTCCTGAACTTGACTGAAGTTTCAACCAAACAAGGAAAGCTGTGAATTTGATCAGCTCATTGCCAAGAATTTTCAGCATGCTGTGCAGAAAAAAATGAGTAAAGAACAGAAGAGTCTATTTCTTCACACTCAAGAACTCTGGCTGTCAAGAGTTAGGCTCCTCAAATAAGTTTTTGCAAGAATAAGTGAAAAAAGTCCAGTAAAACGATTTCTTTAATTTACAAAGGCTTCTCAGTGGTATATTCATTATATGGAGGGGCCTGAATCTATTACCTCATAGACAAAAATACAAAAAAATTTAACACTTGTGAAAAGAGAGGGAAAGTTCCCAAGAAGGTTGACTTGTTGATATAATGGATTAGTTAACAAAGATTCTTTCTTACTCTTTAGAGATATCCAAGCTTATTGCAGAAAGAAACCAGTGCTGTTATTAGCCATATTTAATGCATGTGAATGCCATAACTGGACATCAAAAATAATTCCCACAAACAAAGCTAACTAAGAATTCATAAGAAATCCATCTGCCAGTATTTTCTCCGTTGATACATCAATATTCCAGCCACTTTTGAGAAATGTGTTCCCTCAACCTAATTAGCTCCCAGTAGGGCAATGAATGTCTATCAGTGAAATCTCTCTGTAATATCTGATTCCTTGTATAATTCGAGAAACCAGAACTTGCTGACAGACCACCGAACATTTGCTTTGCTTCACAATGACTTGTAATTTAAGTCTTTCTGTATAAATAAAAAATAAAGAAGAAGAAATAGACTCAGTAGAAAGTCTAATCTGTGTTAAAATTCTCTTAAAGCTGGTTACCTGTATTCTGGCAAAAGACTGAAAACAGTCTCCGCCTCATTAATATAACTATTGCCTTTTTCATTATTATAATTTTTATTATTACCATTTTCATTTGTGTGTTACTGTTACTTTTTAAAATTGCGGCACATACTTTAAAAATTTTCTATAATCACCAAGATGTCAGATTAAGTGATTTTCAGAAGTCAAAAGATGGAGTAACTGATGCACTGGAGGGATTGAAGAAAGAAAAATGGTAGGCAGAGATATGAAAATAAGTCCAGGGGGTTAGTAGAGGTCTGAGACGGAGGTGCCAGAAATGAAGCTAAAAATATAGTTGAAAAACAGTATTTCCGGATGTTGTGACAGGATGGATATGCTTAACATGAGAGGGTTCATAGGAAGACTTTGAGTTTCCAAAGTAAGAGGTACAGTTCTATCAACAATAAAAGGGGTTAGTGAGCAGATAAGACTCATTATCCTAGAAACGGGGGATTTTAGGGTAAACATGTTGGGTTTGAAGTTAACATGATAATGTCCAAGTAAAGAATATTTTTACATATAATTAACATAACCTTTGTTGGTATATAGAGGCTTCTAAAATGTTGGAAGATGGTTTTCTGAATGACAGTAAGCAAATTACATTGATCATTTGCCTAACAAACTGGCTTCATAAACAGACAAAGATAAATAACAGCTCATACACCAAATTAGCATGGTTGAAATTTAAACAAATATTGCAAAGGAATCATCGTTAGTATTAAATGTTATTGTACCATAATACAAACATTTAGTCTTCATAAATAATAACATTGCCCCTATTTTGAATAATTCATATAAATCTTTACAGTTTTCAGGATTTTGTTTGTAGGTTTCCACTGATGCTTTCCAGTATTTTTTTTCCTAACAACAGATAAGAAATTCTCCCCAACAGTTGGCAGCAATACAAATACCACTTTACATTCACTGTGAAGTGTCGCCTGTTTCCCTTCACTTGATCATTTGCCTTTCTTAGATAATTAACAACCATCACACACACACAACCATTTCAGATCCTGGCCCACTGACCCCAAACAATCCCACAACGTGAAAAGAGCTGAGATGGAGTAAGAATTAGTGAAAAGCGTTAGTCTGCTCAGTCGTTTCTGACTCTTGATGAGCCATGGACTGTAGCTCAGCAGGCTCCTCTGTCCATGGAATTCTCCAGGCAAGAATACTGGAGTGGGTTGCCATTTCCTTTTCCAGGGGACCTTCCTAACACAGAGATCAAACCCAGGTCTCCTGCATTGCAGGCAGATTCTTTACTGTTTGAGCCACCAAGGAAACCCTTAAAGATCAGTAGTAAGAGTCAAGTTTGGGCTTCCCTGGTGGCTCAGGGGTTAAAGAATCTGCCAGCAATATAGGAGACACAGGGTTCAATTCCTGGGTCAGGAAGATACCTTGAGGAGGGAACGGCAACCCATTCCAGTTGCCTGGAGAATCCCATGGACAGAGGAGCCTACTGAGCTAAGTCCATGGGTCACAAGGAGTCGGACATGACTGAAGCAACTGAGCATGCACACACAAGATTAAAGTTATAACATGAAAGGTTTCCCTCTGGATGGATGGGTGATTTCTTCAATACTTCAATATTTCTTTCTAAAAACATCTATTAAAATAAGCTAATTTCATCTCCCGTAACTGAAGTGAAGTGAAAATCGCTCAGTCGAGTCCGACTCTTTGTGACCCCGTGGGCTACACAGTACATGGAATTCTCCAGGCTAGAATATTGGAGTGGGTAGCATTTCCCTTCTTCAGCGGATCTTCCCAATCCAGGGATCGAACCCAGGTCTCCTACATGGCAGATGGATTCTTTACCATCTGAGCCACAGGGGAAGTCCTGTAACTGAGTAGGACCCTAGGCGGCCTTTCCAAGACAGGCCTGCCCTCTTATCCTCTGCTTTAGCTCCTCTCTGAAGTACCTATTTAATTGATGTTGTTTTTCAGTCATCCAGTCATGTCCGACTCCTTGAGATCCCATGGACTGCAGCACACCAGGCCTCCCTATCCCTCACCATCTCCTGAAGTCTGCCCAAGTTCGTGTCCATTGCTTCAGTGAAGCCATCCAGCCATCTCATGTCTAATGCCCTCTTTTCCTGCCCTCAATCGTTCCCAGCATCAGGGACTTTTCCAATGAGTTAGCTGTTCACATCAGGTGACCAAAAGACTGGAGCTTCAGCCTCACCATCAGTCCTTCCAATGAGTATTCAGGATTGACTGAATAGATAACAGTATTTAATGCACATTTCCTGAGTTGTTTTACAGATGTGAAAACCGCCCACCAAATGGAATATGTTAACTACTTCATGACCATGAGGATATGTTTCCAGGCCTCTTGGAGCTTAAGGGCTGATAGTGTTACTTCTGTGACACCACTCTTCCTTCACTATAAGCCAATCACAGAATTGTGCATAAGCTGATCATGTTCCCTGAGATTCCCCCTCCCTCACCTGGCTCTTAAAAATGCTTTGACGAAAAGCTCTGAAGAGTTCGGGGCTTTTTAGGGCATGAGCCACCCGTCTACTTACAGGGCCTTGCAATAATCCTTTCTCTCCTCCAGACTCTGACATTTCTGTTTGGCCTCACTGTGTTGGGCACACAGACTTACACTAACACTCCTACCAAGACCCACACGCAACATGTCAAGAGAGGATGATGTCATTGAATGTCCAGTGCTTGGGGTCTTTGTCACTGGACTCTCCTCTGAGCACATGGTGAATATATGGTATTAGCTTCCTAGGTGATTAAGCTAATATAAAATAGCTCAGAAACCTCAAAGATGAAAGGAGACCCAGGCTGAAATAAGGGTAGGGAGTGAGGGACTGAGGAATTATTCAGGCATGAAGTCTGTCATGTTAACATTAACCAAACAGTTCATTTCATTACCAAGAAGCCCAAACTGGAAGTCCTAATCTTTTACCCTATAGTGGTCTAAGGACCAGAGAGTGGCAGACATCCAGATTCGTTCCACTTCTAATATGGTAACCTTCAAAATGAGTTCTCTATTAGAACACATGAGAAATTACATGAAACTCTATATACAATGTCTCATCTAAAAACGATTTAATTCTGGCTCTATCACAGAGTCACCAGGTAGCCCTCAAGAGCCACTCTGTCTTTCTGAGGTTGTCCCTCATCGTGAATACATGATGCGGACATGATGACACAAATCACCCACGAATCTACTGCTAAGGAAACTTTGAGGAATATGCATCTAAAACAAATATAAGAGCTAAGCAGAACTGTTAAGTTTAGAAGTGAATAACAAAACTTTGATTTATACCATACGGTCTCCTGAGAGACTTTCTCACCTGGAAGTATCAGTTTAGGGCACTTTCTCTGTAGACTCTGGCTATATGTAGAAATAGTTAACTAAAGGGATATAGAGAATTCCTTGCTCACTGAAGGCTGGGTTATCTGACTACCCAGAGGACAAGTATTGGATCAGCCATAAGTACCCTAGAGAGATTTTTTGGCAGGACTGGAAATTGTAGTTTTATTTCTTTTTTTTTTTTTTTTTTTGTAAACTGTCACACTATCTGAAGTCAGTCTGCTCTCCCTTTCCACGGTTCTTTGCAGTACTTGTGCAGAGATGGCATTCAAAAGAAAATTCCAGCTCCAGGAGACCACTCATATCAAGTAGGACATCCTCTAAACATTCAAAATTCAGCTTTTAGAAGATTCTTCTTTAAAGATTCTTTTTTAATGTGGACCATTTCAATAAAGGCTTGAAAAATGACTTCAAAAAGCCTTTATTGAATGTGTTATAATATTGTTTCTGTTTGTTATATTTCGGCTTTTTTTTGTTTTGGCTGGCAGGTATGTGGGATCTTAGTTCCCTGATCAGGGATTGAACACACACCTCCCTGCATTGGAAGCACAAAGCTTAACCACTGGACCACCAGGGAAATGCCAAGGCTCTCCTTTGACACAGACCCATGAGAACATAATTCCAGTCCCACCTGCAGCCCCCATGTCCTAATTCTCCTCTGTCCCAGAGCTGGTGGGGGTGACGTGTGCAGTGCGATCAGTCTCAACCCGAGCTTCGGAGACATGGGAATCTGGACCTCCTCCCTGCCCCGTGCAGTTCTGTGACATGATGTAAACCACCTCACCTCCCCGGGGCCTCCTTTTTGAAGTGAAGATACAGTAACAGAGGACTGGCAAGGTAACTGGATTAGAAAATGTCTGTGAAGTGGCTAGTAGACAATCTGACACCTAGTAGGTATCCACTGAATCCTAGCTATGATCATAATATACATAGAACTGCAGAGTCCCAAAAGGAAAAGATAACATACACAATAAAGACCCTGAACCCAGTTCTCTTTCTGAACTGCCCCCAGAAAACCCCGCATTGAAAGCAATTTTTTATCCAAATGACAGGTATCCTGTGATATAAAAGCACATCACATACTGACAGAGCTGAGGTGTTCCTGGGTGGCGGCTGGGGCGGGGGGGGGGGGGGGGTACTGTCTTGAAGTGTCCATATTATACATATTCTGATGGAATTATACCTTCAAGGACTCTCTTCAGAGTTTTTGGAATGCATGCAAAAGATCCAATCAGCTTCTTAATAACCAAAGAATTAGCTGGCTTGAAGGAACGTTGTTCATTCCCCTCTGTTTTCAATGAAGGTCATGGAGTCCACATGAATTATCTGGAGGGATGAACACGTGGGAGATTCGGTAGTTTCCTGCTTGGACATGGACAGCCCACACATCAGATTCTCCCTTTATTCAGCCCCTGGCATCGTGCTGGCACAGAACAGATGCCCGACAATTATCTGATGACCGAATGAACACAGTGGGATTCAGGTCAGTTTGGAGACAATGGAAGAAAGCAAATGCACAAAAATCTGGCAGAGGATAACACTTGACAATTAGATCCACAGAAGCCCCATTACGAATTGGAAATGGGGTGGGATGGGCAGGGGGGAGGGAAGGCCAGTGGGAGGGGATATATGTATACATGTGGCTGATTCGCTTGCACTGTACAGCAGAAACTAACAACACTGCAAGGCAACTACACCCCCAGTAAAAAAAAAAAAGTTGTGGGGGCTTTCCTGGTGGTCTAGTGGTTGAGAATCTGCCTGCCAATGCAGGGGTCACGGATTCGACCCCTGGTCTGGGAGGTTCCCACGTGCAGCAGAGGAACTAGGTCCCGTGTGCTACAGCTACTGAGCCAACGCTCTGGAGCCCATGAGTCACAATTACCGAGCCCCCAAAATACACATACTGAAGCCCACACGCCCACAGCCTGTGTCCGGCAACAAGAGAAGCGACGGCAATATGAAGCCCGTGCACCACAAGGAAAAGTCCCCCGCTAACCGCAACTAGAGAAAGTCCGTGTGCAGCAACGAAGACCCAGCAGAACAAAAAATAAGTGTTAAACAAAAAATGTGATGTATTTTTTCCCCCTATGAACACAAAGGTTCTCATATGTTGCCATAAGTTTTAGCATCTTGGGCAACAGCTTCCTTTCCCTCAGCACGGGCAAGGGGCTCCAGTTGAAAGCTCAGCCTTTCCAGATGTGTCTGAGCAGCCAGAATAGATCTTCAGTCACCTTCTACCATGATTTTCTCTGGGAAAAGAGTGCTCTCCAGGTGGGGAGGGAATTCCTTTCATAAGATCTCTTATGTAGCTCTTCAATTCAAATGTCTCTTTTCTATTGATGTCCCTTCAAATGCTGGGAGGTCCTAATGAGTCTCCACTGGTTGATAAATTTGGTTCAATAAAAGCAGTTTGCTCTGTCCACAGGGCCAATAAACCATTATGAGGAACTGACCTGCTCATCACTATCCTTCCCAACCTAAGGCTAGAATATTTATCGTATTTTGTAGCATACTCTCAACTTCAGGTGTCAGTAACTGTCAGACAAGACTCCCACATTAATTTATGGGATTTAGTATTGGTTGGCCAAAAAGTTCGCTCGGGTTTCCGCATACCATGTTATGGGAAAACCTAAACAAACCTTTTGACCAAACCAATATATAGTACAATTCAAATAGTACTGAATTTGGAGACCACAGGAGCTAGGTTCTGATCTGAGACAGGATACCAGTTGGCTGCATGACCATGAACAACTCATGGATACTTATCAGGCCTTAGTTTTCTCATCCATTCTATGGGAGGGCTGGACTATGAATCTTTTTATTCCCTTTTCACTTCTGAAATGTGAATAAATCTCAAATTAGAATGCTCATTGTAGATGCTCAATAAATATTTATTGAAGTAACACCATTAATAATTCAGAGTAAAAATGATTTGGAGTGATTTCTGCTACTTAATATACAATAACAAATGCAAGAAACAGACAATGCGTATTTTAAAATCTCATCTTTTATAACAATGACCAAAAAGCCAATACAGCCACAGTGTGCATGTATGTATGTGCATACATATGCACATATATGGATGTTTACGTGAGTGTGTATATATCTTTATTAGTTCCCCGGTAGCTCAGCTGGTAAAGAATCCACGTGCAATACAGGAGACTCCGGGTTGATTTCTGGGTTGGGAAGATCCACTGGATAAGGGAGAGGTTACCCACTCCAGTATTCTTGGGCTTTCCTGGTGGCTCAGCTTGGAGAAAAACATAGTATCTTTATATCTTTATGAGCCTGGAAAAAAACATAAATTCTAGCTTATTTAGTTGGGGGGGGTTATTATATGTTTGTGAAGTGAGGGCAGATATTGACATAGAAAAAAGAGGAAAAAGTGGAAACAAAACCAAAACAGGGAAAACAATCAGAAATTCTGCTCATCTCTCCCCACCACCCATATTTTCTCATTTCTACAAAATTATCTACTACATATGCACACATGTAGACAGAACATTTTAAAAGCACTTAATTTATCGCCCTCTCTCAATTAAGAGATCCCATTCATTTCAGGGCAGTATTTCTGATTCTGAGGCATATAAGTGGGCTCTGTGAGCGGCATGGACTTTGATGACCTGCCAATCACACCAGGATGGAAAGTAAGATGAACACTGTCAATAGGAATGACTCATTCCCTCACTGTCTTTCGTTTTACCAGCTCTTCTGATGGGTTGCAGGAGTAGCGAACGTCACTAAGAGACCTGATGCAGAGCTGGGGCAGGCATTGCAAAGAGGATGAGTTGAAAGGTCAAGGGAGCCAAGGAGGTAATGAAAGATAAATTGAAGTGATCAACCATGAGGTCCTGAAAAATGAAGCCTAAAGGGGCTTGAGAACAGGGAGGGATGAAAGAGTTCAAGACTGTAAATACATAAGCGATCAAAAGGCAGGTAGGATTGAGAGGTTCTTGTTGAAAGAGTATAAGAGGTCCAGGCCCAGCTTATGACAAGTCACTGAGGAAGTAGATTCCTGTGGATCTAGGGAGATAAAGGTCCCTAGAGGAGGGACATGGCAGAACCACACAGCTAGGCTGCTCAACTGATCATTCCAAGCAAATGAAGAATCATACACAAGCACATCAGAGATTCAAGCAAGACCATGAACCTGTTGCCTAATTCACTTGTGAATGTTTATTTCGGATATTTCCAGGAACTCAGATGTGAGTCACAAGAAAGGATACACTGTGTACAGCCCAATGGCAAAATCCCTTCAAGAGGATAATTTTTTTCAGACACAGTCATAAGATGGCAAATATCTGAAGATGCTGATGGGAAAGAAGAAAGCCTCCAGACTAACCACTCCCCAATCTAACTGCAAGTGCATGAGTGTGTGCTGGAGGAGGAGCAGCTGGTCTGCAGGGAACCCGTGCCCTTGAAGGAGCCCTAGGTTTCAAAGTCAGGAACAAGGTGTTGAGAAAATAGAAAACTGTGTTACAAACTCAGGAATAAGAAATCTCAGGTAAGAGCTGGGTCAGTGGTGAAGGATGAGTGCAGGGCAAGCTGACCTAAAGGAGATGAAAGCTGAAGTTTGCTAACCGAAAAGAGCCTAAACTCCGCACAACACCTGGGGCTTTAGGGGGTGAGAAAAAAGTATATATAAATGATGAGCTTAAAGATTCTTCAAACTGTTCAAGTTTTTTTTTTGGGGGGGGGAGGGCACGGGGGGGTATGTATGGGGCCTTTGCTGCTGTACCCAGGCTTTTTCTAGTTGGGTGCAAGAGCTTCTCATTGCAGTGGTTTCTCTTGTTACAGAGCATGGGTTGTAGGGCATGTGGGCTTCAGGAGTTCCTTCATGTGGGCTCAGCAGTTTCGATTCGTGGGCTCCAGAGCTTGGGCTCAGTAGTTGTGACCCAGATGTTCCCTGGCACGTGGGTTCTTCCCAAACTAGGGACCGAACCAGTCTGCACTGCTATATGGATTCTTAACCACTGGACCACCAGAGAAGCCCTGAAGCTTTTTTTGCTGCTAAGATTAAGGCTCCAGGAGATGGTACAGCCTGGAAGAATCCCTAGGGGTTCAGTGGTCCCCACCTTTGCTCCCTGCATTTGGAAAGGATGTTGAACCGAATGATTGTCCCCATGATCCACATGGAGTGGCCAGGCAGGACAGCGGAAAACCAGCTCAAGGGCCCCTCGGAGCAGTGGGGAGAAACAAGCCAGGTGAGTGGTCTGATGCAGAGCCAGAGGAAAGATAATGCTGAGGTGGAACTGAGAGTTAAACTAAATATGCTGGGGAAAGTTCAGGTGACTTATGTTCATGTCCAATCCTGACGGCTGTTGTAGGGACCTGAGAACCTTCCTTCAGGACCATCACCCTGCCCAGACTTCCTGCCAGAACTCTTCCTCCCACCCAGCCCTAACTTTGACATGACCACCAGCTTCATCTATCGTATTGAAAGGCCGTTGATCCTTTCTTTGTAGCCCAGGGAAGGAGAAGGTAGCCATGCCTGGGGTTTCCCAGGTAGCTCAGTGGTAAAGGATCCGCCTGCCAATGCAAGAGACCCAGGAAATGCGGGTTTGATCCTTGGGTCTGGAAGATCCCCTGGAGGAGGAAATGGCAACCCACTCCAGTATTCTTGCCTGGAAAATCCTATGGACTGAGGAACCTGGTAGACTACAGTCCATGGGGTCACAGACTCAGACATGACTAAGCATGCATGCACACAGCCATGTCTGCAAGGTAAGAGGAATTGAGAGGGAGGAAGACCTGGAAACCATTTAAGTAATTGGCATTTGGAAAACTCAAAATGCTAAGGGCTAAGGGTAGCCCTTCTCCATCATATTCTGAAAATGGCCATTAGCTGTATTTGGATTTACTGAGTAGTGTGTATTTTCAGAAACTCTGTGGAAGATGAATTAATTTCTTCACTAGGAAATAGGCCAGATCATATTTTTTTATAGCCAGGACAGTAAAATAATGAAAGTTTGAAAGAAATGCTTGACAGCCACTCAAGGTACACTATTATTGGCCCCAAGATGAAATTACTATACATGACACAACACAGTGGGGTCAAGGAGCAAGTGTAACTGAGGTCAGTGCTCCACACACACGGCTCCCCTGTATCAGAGGTTACATATCTCCAGACTCAACCAGCCAAGGACGATCCCGGAGTTCCACAGGATTTGCTATTGAATGAATCCACATGAAAGTGGATCCACACAGTTCAAACCCCTGTTTTTCAAAGTCCACGTGTATCTGCTTTATCTGTCAATTATTTCATTCAGATTTCATTAAAGGAAACAAATCAGTGTATCACAGACTAGCACAGATGCAATCAGTTCACCTGTCCAGACCTCAGTTTTACAACAATAAAGTGGGAGTAATGACAGGCAAGTTTTGCCTGACTGATCCTCATCAGACACCACCACCATCGCCTCTCACACACTCACCAGTGAATATACACACACATTTTTTTTTTTAAGTGGCAGAAATAGATGTCCTAATTCTTGAAAGGGAATTTTTTGGTTGCTTTATTGACTTTTTCTGAAATGAGTAACTTAAGAGAGAAAAAAGAAACTAAGATTCCCTCTGTAAAAAGGTGGAGCAGAGGAGAGAGAGAGAAGCAGAACAGATTCATAGGTATAGGATGGTGTGCATACGTAGTGGGTAAGTAATCACTGCATGCTTGCTAAGTCACTTCAGTCCTGTCTGACTCTTTGTGACCCTAGGGACTGTAGCCCACCAGGCTCCTCTGTCCATGGGATTCTCCAGGCAAGAATACTGGAGTGGGTGGCCATGCCCTCCTCCAGGGGGGTCTTTCCAACCCAGGGATCCAACCTGTGTCTCTTCAGTCTTTTGCACTGGTAGGCAGGTTCTTACCACTAGTGCACCTGGGGAGCCCAATATCCATTGGGTCTTATAAAATGAGCTTCCACCCTTCTTGTCTAGATCCACCAAAGCAGAGGAGAGGAAAGGTGGTATTTGGTAAAATGTATACCAGGCGGGGCCCTTTGGAGATCATCAGCTTCAAACATGCCAGGATGTGCTAATGTACCATCAGTAGTAAACCTCTCCCTCAAAGCAGCCTGGCATGGTTATGAATGCTTCACTGCGATCAAACGCTCCACGTTCCTCTGAAAAGTGAAACACCATGAATAAAAAGGCTTTTATCGCTTTAGAAAATGACCCCAAGAGAATGCTGGTATTCAATTCTGAGAATTTAGTGTTTCCTGAGGTTTTCCTATCATCTAAGTAAAACTATGGTAGGTTTGAGAAGAAACTCAACAGCTCTTTCATGTGCTATAAAAAGTTAATTTACAGAAAAACAAACTGAAAGTTGACAGATGGAAGGGATGCCACATGGGTAAACAGACAACATGGAAAATCCTTTCTGCAGAGGAACTAGGAAGGACTGTAACCGACTCTCTGGAGGGGCTGCAGTGATGAGGCAGAGTGGGGAGAGGGGGCTGCGGTGATGCGAGGGTTAAGGGGGCAGGGAGGTGCTCAGAGCGCATGTCACCCCCCCAACACAGGTGATGGCAAAGATACACAGTTAAGGCCCCTACATACGAACCTTCAAATTGTGAACTTTGAAAGAGGTGAACGTGTGTTCTCATGTCCAGTCACGTAAGTTACTTCACGTGTCTGGGGTACACTGTCACATGTGTGCGTCCCCTACAAGTGGCTGTGTTCTCATGAATTTACTGTACATTGCTGAATACAGTCCAGTAGGAAAGTATCTATTTCAAGCCCGGGACGTCTGGAGGAGTGCACAAAAGCAGCGGTGATGTAGCTGGCGCTACTAAGAAGCGCCAGCTCTTAAACTGTCCTACTACACTTTCCAAGGGACCATGCTGTAAGATGCAACATGTTTTCTTGGACTTCCCTAGTGGTACAGTGGAGAAGAATCTGCCTGCCAATGCAAGGGACACGGGTTCAATCCCTGGTCTGGGAAGATCCCCCATGACACACAGCAACTCAGCCCGTGTGCTCCAACTGCTGAGACCTGCACACTTCAGGGCCTTTACATTTGTTTCTTATCTGTTATTTGTGTGAAACGTGTTATAAACCTCTTACATGCTATATAGCTGATTGTGTTAGTTGAGTACCTAGGCTAACCCTGTTGGACGTACAAGCAAACTTGACTCTCGGAATGGACTTGTTTGTATGTGTAGGACTTACTATAGTCACAGAATAGGCCCTATTGTCGATAATGCCTTTTTGCTGCCTCAGAGAAAAGCCTCTCTGGTTGTGTCAATTACCACATTGTATGCCAGCTGGCTGAACAAGAGGCATATTCCTTAAACTAAAATCCAGTTTGCCACCCCAGCATAACTCTTTGGCACATGGATTAGTTCAAGCTGAAAACAATCAGTTCAGTTCAGTCGCTCAATCGTGTCCGACTCTTTGCGACCCCATGGACTGCAGCATGCCAGGCCTCCCTGTCCATCACCAACTTCCGGAGTTCACCCAAACTCATGTCCATTGAGTCAGTGATGCCATTCAGCCATCTCATCCTCTGTAGTCCCCTTCTCCTCCTGCCCTCAATCTTCCCCAGCATCAGGGTCTTTTCCAATGAGTCAACTCATCACATCAGGTGGCCAAAGTATTGGAGTTTCAGCTTCAACATCAGTCCTTCCAGTGAACACCCAGGACTGATCTCCTTTAGGATGGACTGGTTGGATCTCCCTACAGTCCAAGGGACTCTCAAGAGTCTTCTCCAACACCACAGTTCAAAAGCATCAATTTTTTGGCACTCAGCTTTCTTTATAGTCCAACTCTCAAGGCCCCCAAAACTCAGAAATTCTGACCTCCCCCCAACTGCCTAAGAGAAGAGAGCCTGTTCTCAGCATAGAATTATCGGCACCAACAATGGAAAAGAATATGGACCAGGTGTGGTGGGGGAAACCCCTAGAGATCAGTGTCCTCTCTGGGTCCCATTGTCTCTACAGGTCCAGCAAACATTTATTTACCAAACGTCAGCTTTTCCATCTCCCTGTGAATTGCCCTCCTCCCCTCTGAAGTCCCAAACCACACCCCCCACAACATCCTCTTTTGTCTTGAGCTGAAGATGGTATTTAAGGTGAGGGCTTGGGCCTGTTTAGTGAGTTAACTCAGGCTCCCTGGGTCTCTCCCATGGATCCATGTTATTCAGCTTTTGTGTGATTTTCTCCCACTGATTTGTTTCATGTCAATTTAATTCACAGACCCGCCAGAGCACCTAGAAGGTAAAGAAAATGTTCTTCCTCTCCAACAGCCCAACTTGATACCACTATACAGACAGATAAAAAGGAAATGCTGATTCTTCCTGGGTTTACCAAACTCAGGAAGTCACTTTCTCTAGTATAATACAAGGGTACCTGCAATTTTAGAGACAGGATCCATTAAATGAGAGCAAGAAGTCAGGCAAACACCCAAGGGGTCGGGACATCATATCTCATGTCCTGTTCTAGACACCATCAAACAAGACAGAGATGCCCTTGTGGAGAGTACGTTCTAACACTAATGACATAATAAGGCCCACAAAAACAAAGTGATCTTTAGTTTATACTGGCTTTTTGGGAATAAGGTGAAGGGTGGCAAATATGAAGCTGATTCATCAGCAAGTATAAAGCTGATTTGTCAACGCTCCCCTTTCCTTCACCCCCTGCAGGAATTTGGCAGATCAATGATGACATTCTCGGCAGCTGAACCCTCCACAATATGGTACTCCCGACAGCCAATGATAATTCATCAGTGTCAGCCCATGAAAACCTAACCCGGAGTTACCTTATATTTGACATGCATACCTATTTTCATCCATCTTACTTTCCTTATTTTTGTTTCTGTTTTTATTACTTGTTGAAAAATGTGAAACTCCTTGTCTTAGCTGGGCTGGAGGAAAACAGGGAAAGGGAAGGTTATGGCTCTCCTCTAGCCAGTGTTGGAAAAGTGATCTTGAAGAATCCAGGGAGTAGATCCAGTCTTGTTTGCAGCACTGCGAACAATTTAACTTGAAAGCTGAGCCTCCAGGTGGTGGAGCTGGGGCAGACTGTACAAACACGTTCATTCTCCCGCAACCTTCTCACGCTGATGTTTCCCGGGAGGGTTTGCAGCTTTATTGAACAACTGTGACCAGTGCCTTTAAAAGAGCACTCAGGTGCTTTGGACAGCATCTTCAATCTAAGAAGTGGTGGACCATTTACTTTGGTAGTGTTTTTTCTTTGGCTCCGATTGGCTCTGTGAAGGGTGGGAGACTGGAGGCCCCGCTCACTGGCGGCTTCTTGGCTTGAGTGGAATCTTGTCTCCTTGGTACCACGCCCTTCTGACTGCCACTCGGTGTCACTCTGCACAACATCTGGCTGGTTCGTGTCTTCCTCATCTTAGCTCTAGTTTTCATGGAACTGTGCATGCCTGATCACAAGCTAAGACTTTACCAAGTGCCTTGCTTGAATCTCTGGAAACTGCTTACCAAGGCCTCTGTCCTTGCTACTTGATTTTGACCCACTGCCTTGCTTTCACTCCTGCCTATTGCTATTAGGATACCTGATGGCCCAGACTGCTCCTAAATCCACTGGCTGAGGCTCCCCAGACCTTGGGAGGTCTCAGTATCCAAGGCCTAGCACTAATGTATTGGGTTGGCCCAAAAGTTCCTTTGGATTTTCCCATAATATCTTACAGAAAATCCCCAAACAAACTTTTTGGCCAGTCTAATACTTAGCTGTTTTCTCTCCCTTTGAGTTACTTTCTATGCTTCCAAGAAAAGAAGGGAGAGAGGGGAGGAGGAATAAGGGGAAGAAGTAGAAGGGGAAAGGGAGGAAGGAAAAATAGTTTCATGCAGCTGAGGTCCTACAACCATATGTCAGCTACTCAGATCATGCTTATTTCCTTAAGCTTTGAACTGTTCAGCCTTTCTTTGTGTAAAGTGCTGGGCATCTTCCCCAGCCTGATTCGCCAACATAGCCCTGAGACTCCTCTCTATCAGATAGCACATAATCACTAAATACAAGTTAATTTCAATATTATCCAAAACAAAACATAATTAGCAGGGCAATGTGCTGTGAAAATTATCATAAAAAGCGTTGAAAAGCCAAGTATAAATACATTGGAATTATCTATGGTTTAGGAGTATTTGTGCCACTGTTCCTCTCCATTAGGGCAGAACCAGAGTTGACTTTAGCTATGATTTCATGGTCTATAAAAACAACCATTGAGAATTGGGAATGGACTGCAGTTGTATTCAAATATTGCAGGAATCTTCTTCGGCATCAACATTTACTCAACTCCCTCCTACGAATGACAGCCCCCCATGTGACTTCAGTATAATAGACACAGGTTACCTTTCTTAGATCCAGAATGTACCAGAGATATCAGTGGGAAAACACAAATCAGAGTTAGCTTCTAAGATTGAAATGTATTAAGTAACTCCCTTAAGAAGCACTGTGCAGTGAATTGCAGTGAGGAAACTATAATAACGAATAATAGGAGAAATATTTCAAACACCAGGAGGCACAACTTCAAATAATGGGACAAAGCTATAGACCAGCCTAATATGCAGCCTTCAGAAATGGGGAATCTCTTCTTGAATTTGGACTATTAAATGCCTTCATGTAAGGACCCTTGAACTACAAAGTCCTGTGCAATTATCCTGTAGACAGTTTTAACGACAATGATAAATATGCCTCTAATCTTGATGTCTTTGCTAGATTATGGCCCCGGAATACAAAAGCAGGTCTGGGAAAGATGAATAGTCCCCTAAATCTTTCTGGTGTAGGTCCCTAAATTCATGTATGTTACAACGTAGGTAAGTTTCAGAAAGCACAGGCAAAGTTACAAAAAGCAAAGAATCCTTCTCTTCTATTGTGTTTTTTTAAAGATAAAATATGGACATGATTTTTTTTTAATGCAACAGTTCAAAAAAAGCATAGAGTAAAAAGCAAGCCTCTTTTCCACTCTTGAATAGACAGAAAAATACAGACAAAAACATCTTCCTTGGAACAATGTAGAGCTTGATTATTCTTCCAACAAACATTATCTTTTACCAAAAACATTTTCAGAATGATATCTCCTTGACAAGGTCTCACTGATTTACTCACATACATTTATTGAGTGCCTACTCAGTACTAGGTCTGAATTTTTTAGACATTTGCATTTTTCTACTACTTCTCTTTTTAGTTACAGTCCTCTGCCTCAGAGGATATCCAGCCATTCACCATTCTTTAGAAACAGTTCTGTCTGTGGCCAGGAAAGACAAGCTGTTGGTCAAAAACTCAGCTCTAGGGGCTTTCCTGGCAGTTCAGTGGTTAAGAATCTGTCTTCCAATGCACGGGGTGCAGATTTGATCCCTGGTCAGGGAACTTAGGGGGCTTCCCTGATAACTCAACTGGTAAAGAACCTACCTGCAATGTGGGAGACCTGGGTTCAATCCCTGGATTGGGACGATCCCCTGGAGAAGGGAATGGCTACCCACTCCACTATTCTGGCCTGGAGAGTTCCATGGACTGTAAAGTCCATGGGGTGGCAAAGAGTCAGACATGACTGAGCAACTCATTTTCAGGGAACTATATCCCACATGCCTCATAGCCAAAATAAACAAAACATAAAACAGAAGCAACACTGTAACAAATTCAATAAAGACTTTTAAAATGGTCCATGTTAAAAAATCTTTAAAACAAAAACTTAGCCCTAGTACTCCACCACTGGGCCCAGTCTGATCCTGTATTTTGGCCCTAACAATGAAGCGTTTTTATCGGGTGTATTTTTTTGGTTGTTCCAGCTGCAGCTCTGCTTTATTCAAATGTGTCATAGTCAAAGCTTTCACAATCTGCCCAGCAGAGGATCATGTTAATCATCATGAGCTTTGAAGTCAGATGATTTGGGTAGGAATGTTTACTTTCTTACTTAAAGTTTTTCCTTCCTAGAGTCCCACAGAAAAACTGTCATTGGCTGTTTCCTCCCCTGATAAATGAAAATACTATCAGTACAAACATCATAGTGTTAAGAGAATAAACTAACCTCTAAAGTTCTCAGCACCATTGTCTATGATTGTGCCTCTAGTCATCAAAGGGACGGGGTCCAATAATACTCTTGAAAATTACTCTACTGAGACTAAAAGACTCAGTTTAGAATAGAACTAAGATTCAATGGAAAAAATCCAGAGTCCCTTCTCTTTATAATAAATGTCGCTGATAATGCTCTTTTTCCTGTATCTCCAAAGACGTCTACTTTATCTCATCATCTCTCTGACTGACAGGGCACTTTCTCATGTCTTCAAAGGCATTCACGATGTATGTAGAATCCTTACTGATATCTGTTTTCCATTTTCACAGACACTGTGTATCACATTCTAGCATCCTCATTAAAATTTCTTCTCTGCTTTTTGGCTGTTTTTCCAGTGCTTTGCCCTGATGAACACCAGCTCAGTGCCCATGTGGGTTAGAAAGACAGACAGCTCCCAGTCTGATGTATCCTGGTTCATGCCAGAAGTCCGGGGTGCCACATGGCACCTAATGCTCACTGGAAAGGTAACATCCCAGCCAGTGATGGTATGTGTAAGTAAGAGAATAAGTTAGTTTGAAAACTCTCAGTTTCCTCCAATGCATTCCCTACCCATTATCAGAGGTCAACTTTAGCTACAGACATCAATCTGAAATCAATTTGCTCAGACAACTCATCTGTTAAATGACACATTTGACCTAGAGATCAGTTAAAGAAATAATCCCAGTGCCAAGCTCTCTCAGCCAATGACCTCCTCCAGTTTTGGCGACAGGTTATGGTTTGCTGAAATGCAGATAGGAGACCTCTGATTAAGGACCATAAAAGACAGGAGACCTCCAATTAAGTACCATAAAAGCTCAAACTTTCATTTTCTTGAGTTTCATGACTGGAAAATGAAACTACAAAGTGTATGATTGTATTGTCAAACTGAAAGGAGTCAAGAGTCACACCTTTGAGGATGAAGTAAATAATTTCTTTAGCAAAAAGAACAGAGGTAACATACAATTATCATAAATAAAAACTGGCTCACCTTATTTGGGTTTTGAAAACCACCATATATGAGACTTTCCTGGTGACCCAAATGGTAAAGAATCTGCCTGCAATGCAGAAGACCTGGATTTAATCCCTAGGTAAGGAAGATCCCCTGGAGAAATAAATGGCAACCCACTCCATTATTCTTGCCTGGGAAATCCCATAGACAGAAGAACATGGTGGCCTACAGTCGATGGGGTTGTGAAGAGTTGGACATGACTTAGCAACTAAACTCAACAAACACATGTGGGAATATTAAGGCACCTTATATACCACAAGTTAATTTAGGTTATGCAATAATTATTGGTTTTATTGGCTCACAGTCTGTTAATATCTTATTTGTACTTAGAGACATAAATTGATTCTATGGCAACCCAGAATTTTAAAACTCAGATATTCAAACTAGTGACATTTAAAACATAATATAAAAGCATAATTTACTCACTTGAAGTTGTAGAACAAAATAATTTAGCTGATCTATTTTGTTGATTAGAATATGAGGATAATGAAGTCAGGATTCATTTGTAGATTTGCTAACAAACCTACTGACTTATTGATAACAGCCTGTAAAGCTTCTAGTTACAGACTCTGATTTTGTCATCATTGGCCACAACTGGAATTTTCACATCAATGATAGACAACTACAACCAGTATCAGAAAAACACATTGCAGAATTTTTTTCTTCATGTAGGGGAACAGAGAATGGATTCAGTGGGAGATCTAAAACATCTCTCCAAGCCAACTAATAAGATGCTTGGGAATATTAGAACAAGTAGTCACTTCCCAATCATTTTCTGCATCCTTCACTGTCTACATGATATGTTATGTCCATTTATACTCTTGTCTCTTTTCCCCTTTAAATATAAATGAAACTTCCCAAAGAGATATTGATTCCCTCAGAAAAGGTTTTAATACGCTGGGCCTAGTATGTCACCTCTTTTTATATAGACACAGCTTCCAAGCTGCAGGGAGAAAATAGATCTAAAAAGATGGCACCTTTCCCAAAGTGCTTGAATGTAAGAGAAATGGCAGCAATGCCAGGCTTATACCCAGCAGGCCTGGGAAGAAACAGGGCTTAAATGAATTAGATATTGATTGCTTGAGTATTTTTGAAATTTCCTTTAATCCGAATTGGTTTCCCAGACAAGGGATTAGATCTGGACGATAAATGACACTGAAAATAATTCTTGAAAATATAGAAATTTCAGTTAGAAGGTTGCTTAAAGGTCATTTATTCTAAGCTTCAATTCCCTCCACTTTCCCCCTTCAGTGATTTTTCAAACCATCGCTGAGCACCTCTTGATAAAAAAAAAATTAATTTATTAACTAATGAGAATAATTTACAAGGTTAGAAAGAGTTCTTCACTAAACCTTGATAATCCCATAACTATTACTATTGAAAAATTACAAGTCATTTATTTCCTTTCTGACAGCTATCCCTATGGGGTCTGAAAATGAACATGACTTTCCAAACCTCTTAGTAACCAGCTTTGGGACTTTCTTTTAAACATTCCAAAAATATATGCTGAAGTTGAGTGCTTCTGAGCAATGCCTCTATAACGTCCCACTGGAATGAAAGAGGGATGGACAAAGGATATGAAAATAAATTTCAACATGATATCATATTAGTGGGGCTATATATATTTCCTTCATAAGTTTAATTGCAGCACTTTTCAAACTTTATATATTGTTATGTTTGTGCTAGATTGGTTACTGTGCCTCTCAAAAGATTTGGCCGTTTGCACAAGTGAAAGTGAAAGAGACCATTCTTTTAATTGTTTTTAAACCTTAGACGCTCAGAGCTCCTAATTTTCCCTTTATGTTTCATTTCCTTTACCATATTCAAATCTCAGTTGGAAGAGCAAGGATATTCCCTGACTGTCAAGAAAAGCATCCTTCATGTTGCTCTGAGTAAGAGATATTCCCAACGAAGCCAACACACACTGCCTCTCCCTCACTCTGCTGGGAAAGATTGAAGGCAGGAGGAGAAGAGGGTGACAGAGGATGAGACAGTCGGATGGCATCACTGAATCAACGGATATGAGTTTGAGCAAATTCCGGGAGACACTGAAGGACAGGGAGGCCTGGCATACCACAGTCCATGGGGTCGCAAAGAATTGGACACAACTTAGCAAGTGAACAAAAATCTCATGTACTGCTCCTTGAAGCTTTGAGAGGGAAGTACTATTACAGATGCCATTGAACTGATAAGAAAAGGGAGGCTCAAAAATGTCAGTAACTTGCCCAAGATCACACTGTTAGTAGATGGAAGAGCCAAGACTCTAAGCTCATGCTCCTAATCACGGCATTCCCTGAATACGTCCTTGTTTAGTTGCTCAGTCCAGCTGGACTCTTTTGCGACCCCATGGACTGCAGTATTGGAGTGGGTCTGCATTTTGAATATTGGAATAGTGGAGTGGAGAATATTGGAGTGGGTCTGCATTTCCCTCTCCAGGGGATCTTCCTGACCCAGGGATTTCACCCATGTCATCTACATTGTAGGCGGATTCTTTACCACTGAGCCACCCCATGGCTTCCCATATTCCCTGAATATATCCATTTGTACTTCTGATATATTCTGATCAATTTACATTTACATACTCCATGGGCTGAAAAGATGAGGTTATGACCACACTGAAGAAGTAACAGAACCCTCTTTCTTTTAGATTACTTGTAGTCTACTGTGGACAAAAAAACACATTGCTTGCCATTTCAGTAAACAAAGAACGTTGCCTGCCATCAAGCCAACAAACCAGCAGCCACTATAGTACGTAATGGTGCTCCCTGAGAGGATTCAGGACAGAGGAAAACAGGACACTGGCCCTAGAGAGTTAAGATGTGTATCAAAGGAGTAGTTTCAATGAGTCCAGACTCTTGCATCTTCCCACACATAGATAGGAACTAAAATCATTCAATTGAGATGTCTGTTCTGGGGTGACTAGCAGTAATCCTTTGATGCTTGACTGCATGTTTTCAACACAAAATTCCTATATATCCTCGTTCCTCCCTCACTTCTTTGGAACAGTCTCTCAGTGCTAAGAGGCTTCCTTCCCAGACTACCGTCCTCAGTAATGCTCCAAATAAAACATAATTCTCAGATTTTAGGCTGCACATCTTCAGTTGACATTACACAAACTGTTTTTTGTAAATAAGCAAGATACTACTTTTGTAAAGATTCAAATAAGTGTTTACTTTAAATTTTTTAAATGAAGGGCAGCACCTTAATTCATTTTTTAGTTAAGTAAATGCATTTCTTCTTAATAATGTAAAGAAAAATGTCTTCTTAATAATGTAAAAACAAATGTCTTTAAATTGAGGGTAAAGTTTTAAGAATTAATATGCAAAAAACACATTTCTTTACATTTTTTTCCTAGGATCCAATATGTTCTACCTACAATGATTTGGATTCTCTTTCAATCTTCCAAACCCTTCAGAAAGAAGCAGCAAGAAAATAGTGGATGGATGTTTAATGCTCTATGCATTGATTTACAGTGATTTCCAAAATGAAGCCTGCCTGTCTCACCCAATTTAAATGTACTAGACTTTGCTACTGAGTAAATGATGCTTCTTTTAATTTAAACCCACGCAAACCTCTTAACACAAACCATCTCGTCTTGTTTCTTTAAACTATGAAAAAAAGTGTTTTCAAGGACTAGAAGTCATCACTAAATTGCACTGAGAGACACCATTACAAACCTACTAACTAGAAATGGCTAAAGCAAACTGAAGACAAATAAGTAGGAATTGAAGTAAAACAAATTATTTAAGTGCCTGCGAAGAGAATCACCATTCTCTTATAAAGTTTATTAAATCACACTGTAACAGTGCATACGTGTGATTTTAGACATACACTCTTGCCTAGAGGGGCTTCCGTGATGGCTTGCATGGTAAAGACCCCACCTACAATGCAGGAGACCTGGGTTCAATCCCTGGGTTGGGAAGATCTCCTGGAGAAGGGAATGGCAATACACTCCAGTATTCTTGCCTGGAGAATTCCATGAACAGAGGAGCCTGGTGGGCTACAGTTCATGGGGCTGCAAAGTCGGACATGACTGAGCTGGCGCACACACACAGAGTACTCTAAAATTATCCCTCCTTTGACAATGAATGAGCTTCCAAAAGTAAATCTCTAAAAACCAAAATCACTGAGGAAGGTTCGCAAGAGATACAAGATTTGGGGAAAATAAACTTAACTATTCTGGAGTCTAACATGACTCAGAAAAGCAGAGTAAAATAAGCTCCCAGGTTTGATGATCAAGCTTTATTAGAGGGAAGAGCTTTCCAACAACAACTGGCCCAAGGCTGCGGGCAAATCAAAGAAACTGGAAGAAATGGTAACATCCCCAAGTGTCTCCTTCTAAATCCTCTTCGCATTCTTGAGAACACATTGTCCCCATGGTGAACTCATCTGTTCCCATGGCTTCAGCAACTGTCAGAGAAGAACCCCAACTTCATAAAGAATAGCCCGGAATAAACGCATGACAACCCCCGTAAGTGTTCAAAGTAGACAGTAAGAGGTAATGGATCAGGGCAGCACAGATTTCTTCTCTGTGACATCCTCATCTAACCTGTCATCAGTAATCCTGCCAAATCCACACCTTCCTCGTCATTCCCAGTCATGCTTTATTTCAAATCTCATGTGATTTTTCACCTGAATTAGTTTGCAACAGTGCAACTGCAGACTGGCTTCTGAGGCAGATCTGATTATGTCATTCTCCCTTCCCAAAACCTGCATCATGCATAACCTAAAGTGGGAGCTGCCCAACTGGAATCTCTGCTCTCCTGGATTTTTTCAAAGTCTCACTTGGGGCCAGGAAGCTATTCTCAATATTTCCAAAAAGCTTAAAGATAATCATGAATTTATCTGGATGCGGCTGCATAGATTAACTATGTGATGTACTTTGTCACTCAGCTGTGCCCGACTCTTTGCGACCCCATGGACTGTAGCCCACTGGGTTCCTCTGTCCATGGGGATTCTCCAGGCAAGAATACTGGAGTGGGTTTCCATGCCCTCCTCCAGGGAATCTTCCCAACCCAGGGACTGAACCCGGGTCTCCTGCAATGCAGGCAGATTCCTTACCATCTGAGCCACCAGGGAAGCCCATGAATACTGGAGTGGGTGGCCTGTCCCTTCTCCAGGGGATCTTCCTGACCCAGGAATCAAACTGGGTTCTCCTGCATTGCAGGCAGATTCTTTACCAGCTGAGTTACCAGGGAAGCCCTAGATTAACTGTAACTACTGACATTACTACAACTCAATATGGTACCCACTGTTCTTCTTTAACCCATCAACATGGGCCCGGGGGTAATCTGAGTTCTCCTGGGATTCTGAACGTCTCCCAACTCTGCAACATAAGGCTCACTTGACATTGCCTGGTAACTGATTCACAGGCAAGACTAATGGAAGACTCCCTTAGGGCAACAACTATCATAATAATTCACTGTTGTGTTCCCAGAGCCTGGCACTGAAATAGAGTAAGTACTTACTAGGTATTTGTTTTAATGACATTTTAGAAATTTGACTGACAGCTTTTTTTGGGGGGCTGCGCCACACAGTATGTGAGATGTTAGTTCCCTGACCAGGTATCAAAACCGTGCCCCCTGAACTGGAAGCATTGAGTCTTAATCACTGGACTTCTAGGGAAGTCCCTGACTGATAGTTTTTTATTTCTAACAGATTAACTGTATATTATTTAATACAAAATTAAGAAGAGGATAGAGAATGTTAAATTAAATCCAGTCTGTAGGCTGCAGAACTGCTCGAAAAACAGGGTCACAGGAACATAGAAGCAACAAGAAGCTCTTAGAGGCATAAAAAGCAAAGGCACCAGCCAGTGTTTACTAAGCAACCAGTATTCACCAGGCCCTGTCCCAGACAAATTAGATAAATGCCTTCATTTCCTCCTCACAGGAAAGCTGAGAGCTGATGTTTACATCTAACAGATACAAACAAAATAAGATTCAGAGAGACTGAGTGATTTCCTAAAGTCACAGAACAGCTAAGGTGTAGAAGCCGGGTCTGAACACAGCTGCCAGACAGGAAGTCTACTGTTCCGCACCTTATTTTTGTTGCAGGGAACTAAGCATCCACAATAACAAACCCAGAGAACAGTCCACCTAGTTCTAACTCTGTTTAGTTTCCTAACGGAATCTTGATAAATGCATCCAGGAGCTATAGAGGGAAAACTTGATGATAATCGTGGGTCCACAGGAAATGACCTGGATTTTTGTACCAACTTCTCCTAACTTCTCTATGGGGCTGTCCTAGAGCATTCACAGACTTCACATATATAACAGTTAAGCATATTTTCCCAAAGCTAAGGCTCATGCCGCTCTCCTGCACAGAATTGCACCCACACTTGGCTCAAGAGAATGCCTTAAGAAGCTTCCTGCCAGACAAGACTGTCCATTCAGGGCAGTAACATAGCATCCTCGCTACATAGGTTGAATCCCTAAAATCCTACACCTGCTTCTCTCTCCTTCACCAAGTATACTTCTCTGTAGCTGTAGCCCAACAACTGATACATTTTAAAGTGTAATAGTCAGAGAAAGAAAAAACAACTGATACATTTTAAAGTGTAATAGAGAAAGAAAAAGGAATGGGAGAACTGAGCTCTCTTATGCATGTGCCTGGGCAGGATGTGGGGGTATCATACATTTTTTTTTCTTTAAGTTAGAGAAAGTCAGGAAAATAACAAAATATCAACTGAATTGACTGCTTTCATGAACAGCTTTACTCCTATTCTCTCTTACATTGTCTAATTTTAGCCTTTTAGTTCTGTTTAAAAACACAAACTGGTTTTTATTGGATGTTCATTTCATTTACCTATTATCTTTAATCAGAAGTTTCAGTGTATTGCCTTCTGGGATGTGAGCCAATTCCACAGGTACTTAGGGATATAGATAGACAGTGTCTATTGCTGGGTACACAGGTTGTAAATGATGTAATATTTACAGAGCTGATAATGATGTAATTCCTCCTGACAAAAAGAGGAGGCAGTTCCCTTCAACTAAACACCATGCAGACGTCCTCTCTGAGGTCATCAAGTCGCACATTCCTCTCCAGATTCCCTCAGGTTCTCTGATGGAATGGAAATGGTGTGCCCCCTCTACAGGTAGGTAGATGGGGTAATGGAAAATACAGAATGCATTCAATGAACAGCGAGTGCATACTTCCCTGGTGCAGACCTGCACTGTCCAACAAAAGTGCTAATCAGATGTGTCTCTTGCCTACTTGACATGTGACTTAGCTGAATTGGTCTGTGCTTTAAGTGCTAGAGTCACACTGGATTGTGAAGAATGGGACTGACATATACACCCTACCACGTGTAAAATAGATGGCTAGTGGGAAGCTGCTATCTAACACAGGGAGCTCAGCTCAGAGCTCTGTGATGACCTAGGGAGGTGAGAGGGGTGGGTGGGAGGAGACTCAAGAGGGAAAGGATATATGCAAAGACATAGCTGATTCCTACACTGTTGTACAGCAGAAACCAACACGATATTGTAAAGCAATCATCCTCCAATTAAAAATAAATTTAAAAAAAGAATATGGTAGAAGTGTCACTAATAATGTATGCTAATTATATACTGAAATGATAACTTGATACATTACATTTTGAAACCTGGATACCAGAAAATTTAATTGTGTATATTTAAACAAAATACAAAAAAAAATACAAATTTAAAAACTGTATAAGTAAAATTATTTATAATAGTTATAAATTACACATACTATTGAATTATTCTTCTATTGCTCAGTGGCTATTCTTTCTAGTCTTTTTTAAGTTTTTTATTTTGATGTGGACCATTTTAAAAGTCTTTACTGAATTTGTTAAAATGTTGTTTCTGTTTTGTGTTTTGGTTTTTTGGCCACAAGGCATGTGGGATCTTAGCTCCCCAACCAGGGATCGAACCCACAGCCCTTGCACTAGAAGGTAAAATCTTAACCACTGGACCATGAGGGAAGTCCCTGCTCCCAATATTTTGCCTCGCTCTAAGACAAGTTGGGTAGAGTGGAGTATGGTGGCATTAGACTAACTAGGGATATAAAAAACTCTTTAAGAAAAAAAAAAAAAAGGCAAATTAGGGAAGTGAAGGACCTGTGGCACTGTGAACCATATTTAGCTGACTCTTATCTTTGAGTCATAAGATCTGGCAAGAAGGTGAGCATGTGACAGAAGGTTAACACATGGGTATGTATGTCTTGCACTAAAAATTGCCTCTAGATCTCATTTCACCTCCTCTCAGGGACTCCCTGGCAAAACCTGCCAAAAACCAAAAAAAAACTATGGATGTCAATTGGCCCGTGTAAGATTCATAATTTTCTAACTGTGAGTTCCCAACAATTTTTTTTTTTCCCCACAAGAAACATCTTGGCATTTGACAAATCTGGCAACTCCCAATCTCTTTCAACATCTAAATTTGCCTTATACCCTGCAGCCAATATTCCTCCAAATCTAGATTTCTTCTTTTTTTCCCCCCTCCATTTCTCCGTGGTAGAAATAATATGGTTTGCCTGGTTCTCATCAGAGAACTGAACAATCAAAATTCATGCTTATTCTCCATACCTCATTTTAGCCAATAGTTTCCGTCACAGCAGTTAATGCAGAACAAAGTATGCTGGTTTGAATGTCAGTTTATTTTACATCTTTCACCCTCCTAATAATTGAACAGTCATGAGCCAGAAGGCACACAGCGTAGGTAATAGAAAAAGAAAGGGAATCGAAGCCATACAGATGTGGGTTCAAATCCCAGCTCTCTTGCTTAAAAGAATCACCATCATTATCACTATGTTACTTTGAAGGGTGTTGTGAGGATTAAATTAACTAATGCACATAGAGCACAGTGCCTGCCATACAGAAGATTCTCATGGAAAGTCAGTTTCTTCTTCCCTTTCTTCTGCTATTAAGCAATTCAGTTATTAAGTAATCTGGTGTCTCCATAGTCACTTTGCATTGCATTGACAGCATCGATTCTCTCTTAAAATGCTGCATTGGGCAAACCACAACTATGGTCCATTTTATCAGCTCATTCCGTCATTAAGGAATTTGATTTTCATAATTAGGCTTCCCAGGTAGCTTAGTGGTAAAGAATCTGCCGGCTAATGTGGGAGACACAAGAGACCTGGTTCGATCCCTGAATCAGGAAGATTCCCTGGAGGAGGAAATGGCAACCCACTCCAGCCTTCTTGCCTGGAGAATCCCATGGACAGGCGAGCCTGGCGGGCTCCAGTCTATGAAATTGCAAAGAGTTGGACACAATTGAGCACACATGCACACATTTTCAAAATTACAGCCATGATGGGTATGGTACAGGAGGCAGCTACAGATGTGTCCGGGGTTGAGAATTTAAAGACATTCTTTAAGTAGCTGCCTGCTTCTTGACTAGTCGAGGCTGAGAAAAAACAGCAACAACGGGAGCACCATTTACTTCCCAGAGTTGCAAGGGCTCCCTGACTTCCTTGTGAGATCCCATTCCCTCCAAAGCTCAGACAGCCTAGATGACTCCATAGGCTGTGCTTCTGCCCCTATCTCTCATAAGACCTCACTTGCTCACCAATAGCGCTTTTTAATCTGCTCAACAGAGCAAACACCAGTAAGTTCCCAAGTAGAGCATGGCTCTGACTTTTTTTTTTCCTGTTCTCTCTTAGAAAACAGGCTCTAGCAAGCTTTCTAGACCTGTGTATTCACTCTTCTATTTATACCAGTTTCTCAAATAAAGTACAGAAGGATCTGAATTGCATACCATAAATAACCTTACATGTTTCTCTGCACCATTGCTTGAGGGAAACCTTCTTTCTTTCAGTGAGCTTCACCTAGTTTATTTTACCTTAATTAGCTTAACCCTTTATGTTATGACATTTATTTTTATAAAACTTAATAGTGTCAAGGACCCATTAAGTCAAATTTTTCCGCTAAAAAATCCCATCAGCAGTTTTTATTCATCTTTTTCTTCTATCTTTTCCTTTCATTTTCTGTCTTCTCCCTTCCTTTTCTCTCTCCTCTTACTCACTCTCTGTGTCTCATATTCCCTTTTCCCCTCTCCTCTGTGATAAGAAATAGCCTCCCCTAATAGAAGAACCACCATCTTACCTCTGAATTGAGCTGTCCCATCAAAGTTCTTGAGCTCAAAGTACAGGCCATTGACTCCAATATCCAGAACCCCCAGAGTGTTTGAAACTTAGTTCCAAGCTGTGAATCTTCAAATCCCTAGAGGCCACCTCTGTCTTGTCAGGGAAAATGTGCTATCCCCCACAGATCCAACAAGATACACAGAGACAGAAATAGAGAGACATTTCTAGAATACTCGTGCTATTCGCAAAAAGAGGGAAGCCATCTCTTCTGCTTCTAATTCCACATAAACCTATGTGGGCCTAAAAGATACAGATTGTATAGATTATAGATACTGATCTGTAGTTAAGTGGCTCAGTGGTAAATTATTCACCTGCAATGCAGGAGATGAAGGTCCAATCTTTGGGTTGGGAAGATCCACTGGAGAAGGAAATGGCAACCCACTCCAGTATTCTTGCCTGGGAAACCCCATAGACAGAGAAGCCTGGTGGGTTACAGTCCATGAGGTCACAAAGAGCTGGGCATGACCTAGTAACTAAACAACAAAAAAGGAGAAGTCACTAGAATAATTTAATTAATGGGGCAGTCACCTACATGGCAAGATTCAACCAAGCCCTTCAGACAGTTTAACTCAGGAGCGGTGTGGTGCAACATTCTGCAACATGCCCTTCTTGGGAATCTTCTAGTGCATTACCTTTGTTGTTGCTCATTCACCCAGTCATGTGCAACTCTTTGCGACCCCATGGACTGCAGCACGCTGCACTTACATACCCCTAAACACATTGTCTTCTAACCACATGAGCATATACCTAAGTATTTTCTCTCTTACTTCCTGAGAAATGCTAACATATTTCCCAAGGAATGTCCTTCCTTCCACCTCTCTCTGCAGTAGAAGCTTTATCACCCTATGTATTCCTCACTTGCCATGGACTAGCTATGTCACTTCTTTTAATCCATCTCAGTCTCCTCATCTCTAAATGTGAGGAGGAGAATCTGTCCCAAATTTGTGGCAAGCTCTGTTCCAGCTCCAAGACAGTGATGCTAGAACTATACCAGGACCACAATAGGGGCAGAGGGCAGGAGGAGAGAGAAAGGCAGCTGTCAAGCAAATCTTATGACTGCAGAAAAAGTGAAAGTGTTAGCTGGTCAGTCGTGTCTGACTCTTTGGGACTCCATGGGCTGTAGCCCACCAGGCTCCTCTGTCCATGGAATTCTTCAGCCAAGAATACTGCAGTGGAATAGTCATTCCCTTTTCAAGGGGATCCTCCTGACCCAGGGATCGAACCCAGGTCTACCTGCACTGCAGGCAGATTCTTTAACTGGACCACCAAGGGTCTCTGTCAAGCAAATCTTATGGCTATTGATGGGTTAATTTATTTTTTGATTTGCCACTTATTCTTCCTCTCTACGTGAAAGATATTAGTGATCCTTCATTAAGTCTTGCTATTTAACAGACAATCGGTTAACAGTTTTTATTTGCCAAATTTTACAGATGAAACACCAAGGCATAAAGAAGTTAGGTAACCTGCCCAAGACCCCAAGATCACAGAGTTCCTAAGTGCAGCAACTCAAAGCACCTTAAGACCTCCATTCACTTTATCACATTACTTACTATCTTTCTCTATTTCTTGACATTAACCTTTCTGAAGCACTTCCTCTCAGAAGCCCCAGTGCCAAGCACCGTGGTTGGAGTATATGAAGTATTCATTATATGTGGAAATGACTGAGAAAGCAGAAAGTGCCTTATCTGTGAAGACTTCAGGCAGTTTACAATGCAATATAACTCCAAAATATCCATTTATATCTTGCTGAGTAGACAAAAGACTGAGCTCTTTCTGAGCTAGCCTTTCCCCAAAAATGCCCTTTTTTTCTTACCTGACAGATTCATACACTAATGGTGAAGAAAGACTGTATCTTTGGCTCAGAGATGGAGCTATTTACTTATGTCCTCACTTTAGTAACTCAGAAAAATTTCTCTTCATTTTCAGTATCACCTAATGTTTATCCAAACACCTCTACCAATTTTGGTCTCTGTTATCTTATCTGCCCCCAATAATACAAAAATTTCAAACATTCCATGCAGTTAAAATAAATGTATAATCCATAACCCATGTTCCCACATCTCAATTCTACTGTGAACTATACTTGCTTTATAACATAATCACCCTATCCATCCATTAATCCACTTGGTGATACATTCAAAATAAAAGGCACACATCTTCCTACTTCCTTTACATACTCCCACATGCATGTCTATGCTACATTATTTTTTAACAACAACATGAAATCTTTGTATAATTCATATCCTATAGAATTGTAAGATATAAACTCTTTGTTTTCTGTGGATTTGAGGGGATTGCTTGCTACTGAAATTGAAGACCAAAACCTACAAATTATTGCCTGATCTAGAGGAAAGTGAGTTTAGGTAAGACCTGGAGACGGAAAGACCTCAACATTGTCAAATCAATAAAGCTGTCTTGAGTAAATGCTGCATAAAATTAAAATTCCACTCTTTATTCTTTATTCAAGGAGACAGTGACAATCCTATTTGCATTTGCTTCATGACTTTATAAATCGACAGATGACAACATAGCATATTAGATCATTAGAACATCATTACTGAGACTTAAGTCGATGAGGCCTTTCTTGTGAAGGCAACTATGACTTTTTTTTTGGTCTGGGTCAAGTGTTTGACAAGGGCAAACCTCCAGGCCAGTACCATCCACCTGTTTATCAAATGCCAGCTCACAGTGGGCACAAGGCCAAGATAGGAAATAATACAAACAGTAATTTTCAGAGTTAATGATCTAAAATAATTATAGCAAATGTAGCAGTTGTTTGCAAGTTGTTTAGCAAAGCTAAAAAACCAAGCAAGGAAAGAAATTTATTTAAACCCTTGAAATAATCTTGTTAAGTCCCCAATGCAGGTAGTATTTTTCCTGCCTCAGGGTGGGGAGAGGCTTCCCTGGTGGCTCAGAGGGTAAAGAATCTGCCTGTAATATGGGAGAACCAGGTTCGATCCCTGGGTTGGGAAGATCCCCTGGAGAAGGAAATTGCAAACCACCCCAGTATTCTTGCCTGGAGAATCCCATGGACAGAGGAGCCTGGTGGGCTACAGTCCAGGGGTCGCAAAGAGTTGGACACAACTGAGTGACTAATACTTTCACTTTCACCTCGGTGCCATGCTGATAGAGATAACCCTCTCAGTCTGATAAAAACACTACTCTCTTTTTACAAAGTGGGTGTTCATTGTATCATCTCAGGCACAGATTCTGCTGCTTGCATTGCAAAGCCTTCCTGGTCTTTTCTCAGCAGAAGCCTATCTTCTGTTTATTTCTCATAGTAACTGCTCATGTGTCAATGATTATGTTTATGATTTGATTTATAATGAGTTCATTACATGTACATCTGCCCCATTATTAGTACATGGTGCCTCCCTCATTTTTGAAAATGCCAATCATGAGACTTGACTTCTGCTAGATTCTCAAGGGATGTTGAGCAAATTAAAGCTGAAGCTCATGTCACATCATTTCATGCCAGGTGGTGTGGAGGGGACATCCTGCAGTACTCTTTCTGAGAATCCACTGACCAACTAAAAAGAGAAAGCAATAAAAGCTTTGATTCTGAAGTCCCAAAATGCATCAACAGTCTGTTTTTTATTCAACTGCCCCCCCCCAATTAATAGATCCTTCTTGAACCACAGGTCGCCCCTGAAATGCAGGGCTATTCAAGTGAATTTTTATCTTGGCCAAAGATTATTTTAAAAGAGTTCCTTTCTTAACAGAAAGAGCAAAAATATTTTACAGGAGATAAGATTTGGTTTTATGTCCTGTCATTCTTTTGATCAAAAAGATGCTCTCTGCTTTCTATATTCCATTCTTCCTCTTCTGCCTTCCACTTCCTACTGTGTTTGAAAAGGGGCACTTGGATGCCCAGGAAAACATGCTCGTTTCGTTCAGCGTCTCAGGGGAACAGGCACCACAGGTCTACGCCATGTTTGGCAATTTCTTTCCCCTCATCAATTTATCAGAACAGATCTCCAGCACGGCAATGACACTGCTTGCATTTCCCCAGCAAATTTATCAGCTCCTGTCATTATAAATCTGCATTTGGATATTTTTAGCCAGCCTAGCAAGAGAACAGTTCTCCTGAGACTCAGTGTCAATGCTGCCGTATGAATCAGTCCCGCAAAGGGAGGGGGAGCTGCAGTCTCAGAGTCATTGTGTTTTGTGTGTGTTTTGGTTTTTTTTTTCCCCCTCCTGGAGCTGGAATCACCACTTTGGCTCTCTGCCCAAAATGCTCTGCAGGCTGCTCCAGCTCATGGGGCCCCAATTGGTGCTCCGTCTCTATCAGGCCCTGCAACACACCACATAGCTGAACTACCCCTCTGACTTCTGCCTGATGGACGATCATTCAGGTGAAAAGGAAACCCTCGGAAGGCAAGATGAGGAGGCTTCAAAGAACAGATACCCAAACTCAAAGCATGGATGAAGTACAGGAGGCAAACACACCATCTCAAGGGAAAAGGCAGCCTCCAATGCATTTCAGTCTGGACCTCTTTTTGTTTTGACGGTTATTTTCCCCAACTACCCTGAGGAACGGAGGAAGATGGGAACTGCGACATCCTCAAACAATCCCTTCGACCTGACAAATGAGCAAAATATTACCGTGAAGTTAATAAGAGGATTAACTGTCAGTGAATGCATGGTACTGCATTACCCTAATCACTGTTATTTTCCATGACTCAGATTTGAAGTACTTTCAATACAAGTCCGTTTGGGAAGTGATTTGCACTGTCCTTTCCTCATAGTTCTGTTTCTTATTTGGTCAGTTATTTAAAACGCCATACCCACCTTGGGGAGACCAACATGTCCAGGGGTTAGAGAATGCAAGGTTCTGGGAGCCGTGGAAACACAGCCTGCCTTTGCTTCCTCTGGAGTCATCGTGATGTGGAAGGCAAATACCACAAGGAGAGAAATCATTATGTGATTTAGGGTTTGGCTTACACAGGATGATAGGGATTATTCCCATTTAAATGGGGAGTGGAGGCAGCCAAAACAAAAGGAAAATAAACAAAAAACCAGAAACTCAGAATGATATAGAATACTAAGGAAGTTGGCTGGTTGACTCTAGCCTGTCTCAGTTCAAAAGTGAAGGAGCTGCTGGAGGGGACCCTGACTGAGCTGTTCTAGCTGCCACATGATCAAACTGTTTGATTCTTACCAACCTGTTTTGTTTTCCCAGTCTCTGGGAGAGAAACGGCTATAGAAAGCTGTTTCGTGGTCAACTGAATCTAGGAAAAAGTCTTCCTACCAGTTTTGTTCGTTCTTCTCACCCCTAAGTTCCACCCCCCTGCAAACAATATGATTCAGTGTCTCCAAAGGATGTCATGGAACACAAATCCAAAGGCTATATAAAAAGACACAAAAACCTTTTGGAGATAACTTCAAGGAACCTAGGTCACACTAACAGCACTGGTAACTTTCAACTCTTCACCCGTATTTTCCACTGTGAACAATTATCTCTCATATTCATCCTCTTCCTTCCCAATTCAGACTGTCTTCACCATAGCTCCAGTCTTTCCCAAAGTCTTAGAAGAGCACCCTCAAGATCTATGCTATTTATCTCCCCACTCCAAACCTTCATCTATTCACTGAACATCCATTATGTACCTCCTGGAGGATGGTGGTAGGGTGACAAATGGAGAGAAGAGAAAGTGAAAAGTTTGAGATAGTGGAGGCAGAATAGCCAACACACGCTACACGCTAATGGACAGGGTAAGACGTGTATGTGAGAATAATGGAGGAATCACAGATGATTTCTGGTTTTCCTAAGCAATGGGATTGATGATGGAAAAGACTGGAGGAAAATCTAAACTGGAAACAATATGTCTGGAAAACAATATGTCATGTTTGTATGAACTTAATTAGGATACATCGAAATATCCAAGGTGTTTTATACATGTAAAAACACAAATCCAATGCTGGCCACAGAAGTACATGGTATCAATAAGGTTTAGAACCCCTGACAGAAGATGCCCCAGGGCAGAAGACTAAAGGCAGGAGGAGACACATCAGAAATCAAAGGAAAATGCTCCAATAGGAGAAGTCAGGCATAAGAAGTGGTATTATCAAGTGGAAAGGAACCGCTAATGATTTCAGAGGCAACACAGGTGACTATGGCATAAGAAATACCATGGTCTAAATGTTTGTATCCCTCCAAAATATCTAAGTTGAAATTCTAGTGCCCAATGTAAGGGTATTAGGAGAGGGGCCATTGAGAGGGACTTTAGTTATGAGGGTGGGACCATCATGAATGGGACGAATGTTTTTTTACAATAGAGACCTCACAGAGCTCCTTCACTCTTTTCGTCACGTGAGGACATAATGAGACGTCTGTGACCAATCAGAGGGCCCTCAACCAGTCATGCTGGCACCTTGATCTTGGACTTGCAGTCTCGAGAACTGTGAGAAATAAATTTCTGTTTTTTTTGTAAATGACCTGGTCTGTGGTATTCTGTTATAACAGCCCTGATGGACAAAGATGGGAAGTAAGGGAGGGTATTGTTTCAAGGACGGAGTGGTTAATTGTGGTGATGGCTGCTGAGAAATCCAGTGACCTGAAGGCAATATACAGGAAATTGATGACCTGGTTAATGATTTCATTTCCATGGTAGTGGCAGACGCCTGAATGAATGGGTTGAAGACCAAAGAGGAGGTAAAGAACAAGAGATGGTATATATGCAGAATCTAGAAAAATAGCATAGATGAACTTATTTGTAAAGCAGAAATAGAGAAACAGAAAAGAAATGGATGGAAACCAAGGAAGGAAGGAGGGGTGGAATGGATTGGGAAATTGGGACTGACATATATACACTACTGTGCATAAAATAGATGACTAATGAGAACCTACTGGATAGCACAGGGAACTCTGCTCAATGCTCTGTGATAACCTAAATGGGAAGGAAATCCAAAAAAGAGGGCATGTATGTATAGCTGATTCACTTTGCTGGTAGAAACTAACACAAAATTGTAAAGCAACTACATTCCAAAAAAAATAAAAAAGAATGGGAGATGATAAATGTAGATCTTTTTCAAGAAGTTAACTAGGAGGAGGAAAAAAATGAGGTGACAGCTAGAGGGGGATACGGGGTTAAGTAAGAATTCTGTTAACATGTGAAATTTCTGAATTTATCTAGCTCTCGGTTTCCTCATCTATAAAATAAGTGTAACAATAGGATCTAACTCATAAATTTGTTAGGATTAATGAAAATAATGTGTGTGAAAGGCTTGGCACAGTGCCTGACAAATTGTAATTACTCAGTAAATATTAGATATTATTATCATAACATTTTATCGCACATTGTTCAGATCTATAATATGATCCGTACCACATATTATAGTTATTTTGTAATGTTTCTTTCTTCTGAATTGGAAGATACAATAATCACTTAATAATTTTTGGTTGCACTGAACTGCAATTAAATTGAATCAAAACTCAATTCAACTGACAAAAAAAAAAAAAGTGAATTCACCTGGAAGGAATCAAGTCCTCTCAAGACTTTTGGTTCCAATCTGACCTTGTCTCCAGTTGGCCGTCCCCAGCACACACGGCCAGGGGCAGGGGAAAGGATGCTAGCATGAATCACCATGTAGGCAGCCAACTCACCTCTCATTTAGATTTATGAATGTCACATTCTTTATTGACTCTCAGAAGAGTTTCTAATCAGAAAGATTCCAAACAGGTTTCAGCCATCTCATTAGGCCACAGGAAATTGGATAAGGAGGATAACCTCTGAAATCCTCCCTTGGTCATTGATCTTTGGGAAATTAGCCCTCGATCGCTCTGCAGATTATAAACATGTCCAGTAAACATGACCTCCATCTCGATTTGCCCAGCAATTGCAACTGCATTTGGCAGCAGAGAACACGCCTGCCAAGATCCCAGCAGCTGTAGCAGGTGCTGTGAAATCACTGCAGGAAGCTTACATGTATTCCACTGGGGCTCCCAAGCCTTCCAAGTAGATTATCTGCATAGATCTCAGGGTGGCAAAGTGGCATTATGAACACACAACTCCCATATCCATTTTCTTTCCATTTACCTGAATGTCAGAGTTGTTGAGCAAGAAAACTACAAGGTTCAACACGGAAAAGCTCTACAGCTAAAGTGGAAGATACATTTCAATAAGAGCAGTGTTCAAGGAAAAGGAAAATGGTAAGAAGGAGAGAGAAGGTTTAAAGGCAGGATGCTCTGGTAAAGACTCTTGTTCACACTATATCTGCTTTATAGAAATATATATTATACAAACACATACGTATGTATATGTATATATGTATGGGTGCACATAAACATGCCAATTCTCAAAACCTCTGCCCCTTTATAAGTGGATCTACTCATTGAGGTTAAGGAGCCAAAGGATTCAAAACATTACTTCTTAAGGCGAATTTCTACACTCGAGTGGCATGTGATTGAAATGATCAGTGTTTAATATCATGAATGAGTGTGCATGTTGAGTACTGAATGAACAAATAAGCAAACAGCTAGGCTGTTAAGATACAGAGCCAGAGGAACGCCGTTTCTTCTCCATGACCCTAGACTTGTTAACAGGGAATAATAACAAAAACAACACACCTGAAGACAGGAAGAAAAAAACTAAATTTCAGCTTAAGACTGAAAGAAAAGGTTATATGCTAAATTACAACCATTCTTTCATAAACAAGTGCACAAAATATTGTTTGGATTTAGCATATGATTAGAGAAACAGAAGTTAGATCTATATTTATTCTATCTGCTGAGAAGTACCATGGCATGGATGAAACTTTACTGGGTTTCCAAATCTAAATCTTCTTATAGGTCTCTTATTCCTCTTCATTTAAATGCAGGGGGAAAAAGTCAGAGCTTCCACATACATTTGGGCAGGTTGTGATCTAGACAAAGGTATCTGAACTAAGAAGAGGTCAGTGGGTCCTTAAAACCTGGCTGTGCTCTGCTCTCCCAGCCATGTGTCCAGGCATCGGTTGCATCTTTCTGCAGATGATGCCTTTTTCCAATTTCAAAGAGGCACCCACCAGGCTCCGCTGTTCATGGGATATTCCAGGCAAGAATACTGAAATAGGTTGCAATTTTCTTCTCCAGGGCATCTTCCAGACCCAGGGATTGAAACTGCATCTTCTGTGTCTCCTATATTGGCAGGCAGATTCTTTACCATTGTGTCACCTGGGAAGCCCCCAAAAACATTTTCTTTTCTGAGTTGCAGTAATCACAAAGAGTGATACATATCAGGTCGTATCATAGTGCCAGGCACATCAAAGATATTCTCTAAATACACCTATGGTTCTTCTTTGAGCCCTCTTTTGGGGGGAGGGGGCAAGAATACTGGAGTGGGTCGCCATTCCCTTCTCCAGGAGACTTCTTCCAGACCCAGGGATCGAACCCGGGTCTCCAGCACTGTAGACAGACTCTTTACCATCTGAGCCACCAGGGAAGTCCCTATGGTTTTTTTTTTTTTTTTTTTAAAGGTTTCAAGTTCAATAGTCACACTCTTTCCAAATACAAAAAGCAGGTACAATTCAACTCAACACAGAAGCTTGTGTGCAAAGTTACGGGAAACTGAGACATTGTATAAAAAGTTAGGTTAAAGATGATTCTGTGATTTTGTTTTGTGTGTGTTTTGAGGGTGTGGCTCTTCCTCTGTCACCTGAACTCAGCAAAGAAATGGTTATTCTGATGAAATATCAACAGCCGACCCACAGTAAAAACGGACAATTTCTAAAAATTAAAAAAAAAAAAAGCATAATTACAAAAAAAAATCTGTCACTGCTTCCTCCCTCTGCATTTTGCTTTTTAAAACTTGTGTTTTTTTAAGTTTTTGATTTTTTTTTTTTTAAATCCTGAAAAGTAGACAGTAAAACGTAAATTCGTCCCTATGGTTCTTACGGTTCTTATTTGGCTTTAAAAATCTGTTCATTTTATAAGTTGGATATAAATCATCATCACTCAAAATCAGAGACAACTGCTGAACATTCAGATAGAAAGACAGTTGCTAACTCCTTGCAAGCACACGCCTATGTGATCTTTTTGGCCCTCCATATGCATTCAGGATTTTAAAACAATAATAAACTGAAGGGAAAGCAGGGTGGGCACAGCACTGTTAGACAAAGCTTCCCTAATCCAGAGGATAATGGGAATTGTCAATAAAAGTTGGATGTCCTGAAGGATAAATGCCTTATGTCAGACAAACCTGATGAATTGTTTAGACGATTATGAAGTGGTGCAGGAAAAGCACACATTATAGTCACTTGGATATAAGAGTAGCATGCTCATAGAGGAAGCCAGATGAAACACTGGCCAAGAAAAGGAATAAGGTACAATAAAGTAATGACCATCAAGTTGTGGGGGCAGTCTAGAGAAATTCCACAGATGTCTGTGTTAAGTCCTCTCTTCTGTTTATTCATCTTTATTAATGATCTTCAGAAGGCAGTAAACAGCATGCTAATGAAATCTGCAGACGATAGTAAGCTGTGGAATGTTGCAAAACATCAGCAAGGACAGAGAAATAATACAGATGGTCTGAGAGGAGTTACAGATCCTGGGATCAAGTAACAAAACGAGAGTCAGGTTGGGAAAAGGCCAGCTCATACACTAGGGGAAAATGAATGAAAACACAGATATTCACAGGGAAGAAAAAAATGTAGAAAGGAGGTCTTCTGAGAAGGATCTGTTGGAAAGCTGAGGCTGGACCACAGCTACCATCCAGATGAGTCTGGGCGGCAAAATGGCAACCCAAATGGAAGTAAAACAATGAACTGCAGATGGAAAGACATCACAGCGAAAGAGGTGCAAGTTATTTCTCGCCACTCAATTCTCAAGTGGTTGCACCTGGAATACTGCTTGCTTTTGGTGTACCAGAGACTCTGGCGCAGATCGAGAGCATACGAGCAGAGATGCAAGTAACAGGAAGCCTGTTAAAATAGAAGATTAGAAGAGCAAAGTATAGAGGAATTGGCGAAAGGACACAGGATAAAGTCTGGTGACAGTCTATAAACTCTGGAAATAAAAAAGGAAACTGGGATGGTAAAAGTCAAAGTATCAGAGTGAAAAAGAACATACTAAGTTAAAGAGAGAATGTAGCTTGAATCATGGGGCAAAATTCCAAGTACATCAACTATGGAAACGGTGTCATGAATTGTTCTGGAGAACACACAGGATCAAGGTCAAAGATTACTCAGAGTAGGAAGGTTAGAATGGTACAAAGCATTTATGCTAAGGTAAGAAAGACCTCAGGGAACGTCAATCTACCTCTATATCTCTGGACAGGAGCACATCTAAATCATCCCTAATAAATTATAATTATAATTCATACTATTTCCAAAGAATTCAAGATAAGAAGTATGTTGGAAGAAAACTGGTCAATAGAGACATTTTTGACAAGTTAAATTTCTACTTGACATATTGGGAAACCTAGTTGCTTCTGACACCAAATCATTCTGTGACCCCCAAACCATTCATTTGAATACTGCATACATGTGGTTTTTCATAGACTCAAAGTCATAATACAGAACTACTCACCACTGAACAAAAATTTGTAATGAATTAAATACTTAAATATAAGACCTGAAACTATAAAATCCCCAGAGTAAAACATAAAAGTTCCTTGACATCGCTCTTGGCACTTTTTTGGATGTAACAGCAAAAGCACAATAAAAGCAAAAATTAATAGTAGAACTACGTCAAAGTCTACACAAGTAAAAGAAACAATCAACAAAATTTAAAAGAACCTACATCCAGTAGTCATGTGTGGATGTGAGGGTTGGACTATAAAGAAAGCTGAACCACGAAGAACTGATGCTTCTGAACTGTGGTGTTGGAGAAGACCCTTGAGAACCCCTTCGACAGCAAGGAGATCAAATCAGTTTATCCTAAAGAAAATCAGTCCTGAATATTCATTGGAAAGACTGATCTTGAAGCTGAAAGTTCAATACTTTGGCCACCTGATGTGAAGAATTGACTCATTTGAAAAGACCCTGATGCTAGGAAAGACTGAAGCTGGGAGGAGAAGGGGACGACAGAGAATGAGATGGTTGGATGGCATCACCAACTTGATGGACATGAATTTGAGTAAACTCTGGGAGTTGCTGATAAGACAGGGAAGTCTGGTGTGCTGCAGTCCATGCGGTCACAAAGAGTAAGACACAACTGAGCAAATGAACTGACCGACTGAAATACTGAGAGAACACGTTTGCAAATCATCCATTCATAAAGGGTAAATATAAAAAATATGTAAAGAACTCATGCAACTCAACAGTATCAAACAAAACCCACTAATTCAATTTAAAAATGGACAAAGAAACTAAACAGACATTTCTCTGAAGAATACATACAAATAGCCAACAGGTAAATGAAAAAGATGATTGACATCTTAGACATCAGGAAAATGCAAATCAAAACAACTGTGAGATATTACCTCACACATGTTGGAATGGTTATCATAAAAAAACACAAGAAATAAGAAGTGTTGGCAAGGATATGAAGAAAAGGAAACCTTTGAACCCCGTTGGTGGGAATGTAAATTGGTACAGCCACTATGGGAAACAGCATGGAAGTTCTTCAAAAAATTAAAATAGAACTACAACATGATTCAGGCTTCCCTGATGATTCAGTGGTACAGAATCTGCTTGCCAAGGCAGGAGACCCGAAATCAAACCCTGGGTTGGGACGATCCCCTGGAGAAGGAAGTGGCAACCCATTCCAATATTCTTGCCTGGAAAATCCCATGGACAGAGGAGCCTGGCGGGCTACAGAGGTTAGGGGTCACAAAGAGTTAGACATGACTTAGCAACTAAACAACAATAGCAACAACCATATGATCCAACAACTCCTCCTCTGGGATAACCAGATGAAGTGAAAACAGGATTTTGAAGCATTATCTGCACTCCCCTGGTCATTGTAGCATTATTCACAATAGCCAACATATGAGAATGACCTGTCTGTCTGTCAACAGATAAACAGATAAAGAAGATGTGTATACATATGTGTATGTGTTTGTGAATGAACGTTATTCAGCCAGGAGAAAGAAGGAAATCCTGCCATTTGCAATAACTTGGATGGAGCTTGACAGTTTTTTATAGAAAATGAAATAAGCAAGACAGAGAAAAATGAGTACTACATGATATCACTGATATGAGGAATCTGAACCAAAACTCACAGAAACAGAGTCGAATGGTTGTTGCAAGGGGTTGAGGGTGGGAGAAATAGGGAGGTGGTGATCAAAGGGTATAAAATTTCAGCTTTAAGACAAATAAGTTCTGGAGATCTAAAATATAACATGATGATGATAGTAATACTGTATTAAATATTTTAAAGCTTCTAAGAGAATAAATCATAAATGTTCTCACCACAAAAAAAGAAATGGCAATTATGGTGACATGGTGACATGATGGTGGTGTTAGCTAACACTACAAAATAATTTTGAGTATGTAAGTGGATGAAATCAACACATTCTATACCTTAAACTTACACAATGTTATATGTCAGGTGTATCTCAATAAAGCTGGAAAAAATAATGAAAATAATATATAAATAAAGGAGACCCCAGAGAGCTCTCTCAGCCCTCTTGCTATCTGAGAACATAGCAAAAAGACAGCTGTGAGCTCATGACCTCATTTAAACCTAATTATTTCCCCGAAGCTCAACTTCCTAAAACCATTAGTTTGGAGGGATAGAGTTTCAACATATGAACTGCATGGGGAAGGATACAAACTTTGGTCGATAGCACTGGTGTAGGAAATATGGTGACAGAAAGTACTTAAAACAATCCAGTATCCTGAAATGGACACAGGAGGTGTGGGTTCTTATTTTAGCCCTTTCACTAACTTGGGAAATAAAGAGCTGGAGCCAGAAGGTCGAGAATTAAATCCCAGCACTATTTCTCACTAGCTGTGAGTTCTTGGTAAAGTCCTCTCATTTGTAAGGTAGCTGCAATAATGGTACATGCTGTGTACAATCTTTGGGATGATTAAATGAGTGATACATATTAAAATGTTACAGCTGTCTGACAAATAGTATGCACTCATTATCACTACAGGCAATCTCCATTTTTCAAAGCTTCCTTCTTTGTAAAATTAAAGGCCTGGATGAACTCAAGCTAGCCTCTGACTTCTGTATTCAGAGTTGTTCTTTGAAGTTAGAACTTCTAATTAAGCTCAAGAGACAAAATTAATATTTGTGAAAGATAAAAGGGCTAAAGATTATGTCACTCTATGTAGTGCTAGTCACATGTGCCAAATAAGGGAAGAGAAAAATAAATCAATGTTCACTACAATGGCTGGAAAAGGCATGTGGAATTAGAACTGAAGAATGGCTATCACTTGTGTAAAGAGTCATGAGAATATCTTAGACTGAGGACTAGTTAAAAAAAAAAATGGAGAATGTGAGGGGATTGAAACCAAATCATGAGAACATTAATATAGGAACAGCATATGGTCTTGGAGCAGCAGGCAATGGGAAACATTTATGGTTTCCCTATGGATGTCTTCTCATTAAGGTTCTAATCCAATTGTACATTCCTTCATCTCACATTTAGCTAGAAAAATGATTATGCACTCAGTTACCTCAATGAACTTGGCTCCATTTATCCATATTATTAGAGGGTGAACAAGTCAGCATGTCTTCATCTCACCACAATCACACTGCCCTTTTCTTCACCAGATCATCTTATTTCTCTTGCTTCCTCACCAGATACTTCAAGTTCATGCCTTCCAATTTAGACAAATCTGTTTGTAGTCCAGTATTTCTTGCCTTTTTAAAATGTCTGGCTTCTTACACATCATCCCTAATATCTAAAATGTCTTTTATTTATTCTATGACCCCAAATGTTGTCTTTCTTCTTTTCCCTTTAAATGCTATTAATAATTTCGCCATTCCTAGTACATTTTCTCAAACACCTTCAAGATTTCATTTAGTCCACCCAACAGAGAAAAGATCCTAGCATTTTGTTTTGGTCCATTTCCTTTTTTCCTTCTAGGAAAAAAAAAATGAGTGTGCAAGTTGTGATGGGAAACCAGCGGCAAAGTGGGAGGTCAACCAAAATGGGACCATAGGATGCTTACTAGAAGAGAATAAAAAGAAAAGTGTGGGATGCGTCTGCAGAAGCTTGTGGAAGTTCATGTAAAAACCTTTCCATGATGTCAATGAAAAACAAACTGAAACAAATTGACCAAAATGTTCTGAAAAGTCTTTCTACTGCCTTTTAAATTTTTAAATTCTGATCCTTAAATTAATGTTAAGTATGTCACTTGTAAAATGATTAGTATAAAAGATAAGTTTCACTGATTACATTTACTTGGCAATAAGGACATCTGAACTAGATTAAAGTTTTTACAACAATTTTCAATATGATTCAGATACACCCCAAAAGGTCCATTTACATCCGCTTCAATTCAAGGACTTACTGATCTACTCTGATTGCATGGGCTTATTTGTATTTACCCAACAGCCTGTAAGACAATGAGTATCTTGTTAAAGCACCTAAAATTGCACCCTACAAATGATGTACACTGAAAATATACCAACAACAGCTGTTCTCATCCCAAAATGCACTGTTATACAGGCTTCAAATCCAGTATCCATTTATCCATTCTTTAAGAAATTAAAACGAGTTTTGCATTTTAGATAATTATTCTGAGGTAGAACATACTTATGTAAATCAGAAATGTATTACAGGGCTGTACAAATCTGGTCATCTTTTGGGATTTGTTGCTTTGCTCTTCTTGAACCAAGACAGTGGAGGTTTAAATGCAAATATTCTAGGTTAATTGAGAAGAGGAGAAATACTCAAAGATCACTAGAAATTGCTATGCTTGCAAAAGGGAATATAAAGTTGAACACTTATTCCTGGATATCGACCAATTTCTAAGAAGCCTCGTAACTCTGAAATCAGAAACTATTTCAAAATAAAAAACTTATAAAATACATATAACTATCTTTTAGGTTTCAGTCCACTAAACAGTTTTATGTCTCTAAGTTTCTAGAACATGCTGGTTACTCAGTTTCAATCAATATACATTTGTTGTGCACTACATACCTACATACATACAATATACATTCATTGTGCACATACATGCATTGCACACTACTACTACATACCTGAAACTTTAATATAAGGAAAAACTTAAAAAATTACTTGCCACTACTTTTTCCCTATGGAGGGAAAATATTTTACCATAAATAAAAGAAATTAAAACTCTTACACGTTTCCTGTATTATTTGTTTGTTCTACCTCCTTTGTGACACCTGACTGTTGTCTTTCCATTTCTCCAACCACTTTGCCATTTCTCTTTGCTTACTGCCACATACTCCTCATTATTATCTTCTTCCCTCTGTGGCTTGGCCTTATTCTCCTCCTAAACCAAGGAGCAGACAGAAGCCTTCAAGAAGCTAAGTAAAATATTTTGGGACATTTACTCTAAAGCAATAGACCAGGCTCTTATGGAACCCTCATGCAATAATTTATCATAGGAAGAAAAACAGCAAAAACTCTGAATTTAGTCAGGACTGTATAATCATGAAAAGACTAGAAACTCTTATGGCCTCAAGGACCCCAGAAAATACTCCCTTCCAATGTCCTGAGAGACTCGGTAGAGATAGTCTCACACGGTGAGTATGGGCTCTGGAGTCAGTTCAACAGATGTACCACACCTGTTTCTGCCACTTAACCAGTTGTGACAGTGGGTCAGTAATCCATGTTGTCTGAGCTTCCAGTTTCATGAGCGTACCTTACAGAGATCCTTGGACTCAACTCTGAAATCAAATACTGATTGCCCACATGTGCATGGAGCATTTTAAGTGCTTGGTACATTAGCAAACAAAACTAGCGAAACCTCTGCCACCATGAAGCTCAAATCTTACTGAGAAAAATAAGATACAGGCAGGCAGGCAGGCAGATGACAGACAGGTTAAGAGATCCCAACACATAGAAAAGGTTCATTAAGTAGTAGCTACCAGACTCACTAACTTAATGGACATGAGTTTGAGTAAATTCCGGGGGATGGTGAAGGACAGGGATGTCTGGCGTGCTGCAGTCCATGGGGTCACAAAGAGTCGGACACGACTTAGCGACTAAACAACAACAATCAGCCTATATATGCATAACTCATCCAGAGAGATATCATGTGTACTTCCTTGGATGATAATCAACTTTTGGGGGTAGAAATGCAAATTTATCTCACCATAAAATTTCTATAGTAGCAAGTAAAGATATTTAATTTATGAATATTTATAATAGTCAAGTTCCTTGCTCATAATCAAGATTAAACCACATGAGGGCTGGGCATATATTTTAACTTTGTAACTAATTCAATATATATAAGAGTTTGTTAAATTTCAAATGTCCCAGACTAAGGTAGTGAATTTTCAGCCTATTCTGTGATGTATATATAGGTAACGTATAAAATATATTGTGTGAGTAGGTTTCCGGTTACAGTAATATAACTCACTTCACATTTGTGACTTTTTTGATATTTTATAAAATATACACGAGCTATATTCTAACTGTGACCAGACTTAGTTGCACATACTCAGGCTCATGACTGCATCTTTCCTGTCACAGGATAGGCCCTCACATTCTAATGTTGGTGTTAATAAAATTTAGGAATATACAAGGTTACTACTGACTTCTGGTTTAGACAGCAATAACTAATAAGTACCCACGATAGAAGGCTAATACTATTAATGTTTAGACCAGTTACAGTATGTAAATTACAAATAATAAGACTTATTCTAGTGAAGCATTCAAGAACACATGGATTGGAACTAGGCTGTTTTGAATTTTAGTTCTTACACTTCCTAGCTTTGTGATCATAAACAATTTATCTCTCTATTTCAGTTTCACCTCTTCAATGGGGATAGCAGTAGTAACACCTCACAGGGTTATTATAGGGATCAAATAAGTTAATATACAGATCTACATAAACATTAAATATCATTGTCCTTTAACAAACAAAAGTAGATTGTCATAAACAAGAACCTAAACTGATGAATGGTCCTGGAAAATAAAGCTTTTTCCTTTCTTAGAATAAGTCAGTACTTAATAGCTAAAGTTGTGACTTTAAACTTTATATAAAATTCTGTATAAAAATAAAACCATTTTTCAAACAACAAAATGATTTTTTGGGGAAAAAAAACCAAAAAATTCAAGAAGCAAGTTTATGGTGAAATATATTTTACAATAGAGGTAGATGTTCTTGAGGGCTTACAGTCACAGCAGGACTGTACTACATTTAAACAAGTAATTCAGAGTTGCACACACACACACACACACACGTGCATGCACACACATACTCCCTCTAGAGCAACCAAAAGTATTTCAAAGCTAACAAGGTTCAGTACTCTGATTTTCAGATGGTGCAAACCTTAGACTGGCAATGAGATAACATGATCTTAGCCATGTACTCCCCATGAGGTTTGCTTTATCTCAACATATACTTTAATGTGAAAAATGAGGATGTTAAAGGAATAAACTACAGAATTTCTGTAGAAAGTATTCTAAGTACTCCCATTTGATGAATAAAACTTTTCAAGTTCAGACCAGAGAAAACATAAGACCAATCTATGTTGCTCCTGAAGATTTTGTAAAAGCAACCTTTAGTGAAATACTTCAAAACAAGAACATTTCAACTCATTTAGGATTTTGGAACAAGATGATCTCAAAGGAAAAGCAGAACTATTCAACCAACGATTTGGCTTGGCTCTCTACTAGCATCATCCAAAAGTATGGGTTCTTCTTTTGACACCACTGTCAGGCAGCTGGCTCTATAAATCTATTAAATGCACCAGACACTTGCCTTAAATGTATACTTCCAAATTTCTCTAAATAAAATGTGTTAAATGAAAAACACTGAAAGGATCCAAGATCAAGGGCTTCTCACAGTGGAATATGCCAATATTATTTACAAATCACATTTAACTTGAGACCCAGGAACTGGTGATTTGCAGTACGTGTCATGACTAGTAAACTTGAATGAACAGATGAGAAAGGAGTTACAAAAAGACTTTCCCTAAAGCTGGCAAGATGAGGGAAAAACTCCAATCTTCCTTTTCAGGTATCCACCTTTTCAGATGATCCATTCAGCTGCAGGTATAGAATACTTCATCTCTTCTGGTGTGAAGCCTTCCCTGACTCAACAGAAGGACAGTTCTGACCATCACTCCCTGTTTGGGGGACTTGCTTTTAGAGCAGAGACATTCACATGACACATTGATGGTGCATGGCCTCTCAGAGTGATAAAGGAATTAGCACAGTGACAATCTAAGCTTTTACTAAAGTAATTGAGCAAATGATAGGACTCAGGCTGACCTCAGACTCCACTGGTAGAACATCCTCTCATATCTGTGGTAGGAACAGGGACCACTTCCTCTCCACAGCAACTTTATGGAGTAAATGCGAAAGCGCTAAGAATTCTGGAGACACAGCAAGTTTAATTTTTCATAAATGGAAGTACAACACTCTCTTGAGAGTATTTTTATGTGTTTATTTATTCAGCTAATATATATTAAGTATAGAATATGTGCCAACACTGTGCTAAGCTCTTTGGGACAAATATCATATGTGACTTTCATAACAAAATAATAACCTACTGACTCTTATTTATCATAATACTGACCACAGGAATTTAATAGGTTAGGAATTTAAGGTGCTGATGAGTTCAACAGCTTGCTCAAATCACAGACTTAGCAGGTAACAGAGATAAAAGTCATATTATGATGTGTCGGTTATCAAAGGTTAAAGTCTTCATTTCAGGCTTTTTATAGTCCTTTTCTTTTTGGTTGGTTGTTCTTTTGGGGGATCCCACCAAAGGGAAGCTTATGGTAGCAATCATCCAATTAAAAACAATCACTGCTTTCCCCTTTACCCAAGGTTTAGATGAGGGAAACAGTATACTCAATATATTGACTATTAGGAGAGAAAAGATAATAGTAGCCCTCACCCTATCAGGGGATGGGAGAGAGGGCTGTTTTTCACCATTCTCAAGGGAGGAAGTGGATGAGCAAGAGTCTGTGGGAAAAGCCTTCTATCTGAATTGAATCCAAACTCTAAAACATGTAGCATTTATTTAAAAAAAAAAAAACAAACAAACCTTACCAAAGACAGAGAAATAATACAAATCCCGAGAAACATAGACAGGAACCAACAATCACATTCACCAGAAGGAAAGATGAGCCCATAACATCTGGAGAAACTATCTAATATTCAGATATGGCATTCAAAGCAAAGGAACATTTGGAAAAGAGCAATTGCAATGAGTGATTATTCATTCACATCTACTGTGGTTGGAATTTTATAAAATGAGCCAGCAGGATACCCTAAAAAAAAAGAAGGCGGCAGTGGTAGTTTCTTGCTATCATTGCTGTACACTTAAGACAACGTTACATTCCAGAAAAATTGAGGCAATTATGAAAAGTCACACAAGTTGGCTCCAAAACAGATCCTGATTTCTCAGTTGTTCTGCCTCAAAACATCAATATCACTTCATCCCCTTAACTAACATCCACTCATCCTAGATTCTGACTTAAGGGTTTAGAAGAGCTAGCTGTTTGTACTTCTTCAATAAAGTTGTTTAGAAAGCAACAATCAAAAAACAATCACCAAAGGCAGTTAATCAAGGTAAACAAAGGAAGAAGCAATGGACACCTAAAGTCACTGTGAATTACTTTGCCATAGAATCGTATTGATGTGAAATTCTAATCAATGAAAAATCATCTAGGGAGTGCTGGAAACTGTATCGCTTGCTGGCATTTCTAGGCCTCAGTAAGGTTCACATCTGCTAAAAAGTCAAAAGAATGTCTTTAACACTAGCTAGTCAACATAGGTAGATAACAGATAATCAACAAATTAAAAAGTAAAGGCTTATCTTTGTCTTTCAAACCTTTAATCAGTTAAAAGGTAACCAGTTAACTAGAGTTACTATTTGTGTCTCTTCAGGAGTCACCGTGCTTCTTTGGACTATGAAATTAGGGTCTTTGTGTCACTGATCAGACTCAGAAGAATCCTGTTCACAAGCTCCAGACTGGACCGGAACCTCCACCCTGCATCATTTGTTAATTTCCGGGTCTGCACATCTGTCCTAACAAACCTGGAGAGCAATTCATCCCAGGCAGCTACAGAGGGTCGAAGGCCCACTGACAAGAGAGAAACAGATCCTAGAGGGATGCTTTGCTGGGAAAGATATAAGCAGGAAAATATTTATAGTCAGGTCACAGAGAGGCATGGGGTATATGAGATGACTATATCTTCCCTACCTGACAGGCCTATAAATAATAACGAGAGGATCAACAGGTAGGAACAGTAAAAGAATAATATATGTATATAAGACAGTTTTTAGAAATAAGAAGGAGGGGAATGAAACACAGTAAAGAAAAATTTAGGTGCATTATAAGGAGTAGTGACAGGATAACAGGAAGTTGAATGTCTTAGTTTGACAATTTATAGCCATTAAAAAAATATTTTCTACAAAGAATGTTATTTATGATAGAAAATAAATCCAGTAATATGGAAACAGTTAAATATCCACCTAAAAAAAGTACAGGTCTGATTACAAAATGTTTTCTATATGCTGGTAAGTCACTTCAGTCGTGTCCGAGTCTGTGCGATCCCAAGACGGCAACCCACCAGGCTCCCCTGTCCCTGGGATTCTCCAGGCAAGAACACTGGAGTGGTTTGCATTTCCTTTTTCAATGCATGAAAGTGAAAAGTGAAAGTGAAGTCGCTCAGTCATGTCTGACTCTTCGCGACCCCATGGACTGCAGCCTACCAGGCTCCTCCGTCCACGGGATTTTCCAGGCAAGAGTACTGGAGTGGGGTTCCATTGCCTTCTCCTATACCTTTATACAATTATGTCTACACCAAGGGTTTACAATAACATGAAAAGCATTGCACATAATTTAAATTCAAATTTTGAAGCAATACACAAAAACCCAAATGATGAATGATCCAGCCTCATAGAAAAATATATAAGAAGGAGATGAAATTGAGAAAGAACTACAAATACTCCTTTCTTATTCTATCTCGTTTTCATATTTTTGTATAAAAATACCATGTACATTATAATGAACTTTCAAAAATGGAGGGCAGTCCCTGTAAATAAGAAAAGGCAGAGCTTCTTCGCATCTGAGGGATAAAAGCAACTTTGCTCTATTTTCCAAGGACCGAAATCCTCTACAACATTCTCTTTGCTTGTCTCAGACCCAGAACCACACTTGACTGTCTGCAGAGTCGTCAACAGCACTTTGAAGTGGAATTTAACAAATACTAAGAAAGCTCGCTATATGGATATTCCTCTTCAGTAGAGCCTAAAACGCTATTCTGCTTTTTGTCCACAACCAAATCCTGCTAAGTCTGTAAGGGGAGCTCGCTCTTTGCTACAGACATGTGACATTACACAGTCATGCCATTATTTCAAGCTGCAAGATGCCCCAGGGTTTTCAGTATTAGTAACTTAAAAGTCTGGAAAGATTAGGCTGTGAGGAGAAAGAGCAAGAACACCTTCATCCTCGGTGTCTTCTTGTGTGGCTTCTTTACTGCATGTCTCAGCTTCCAGCAGCATTCTTTTGTTTCTGAGCCCGGGATGTCTGGACACCAAGACTATTTTCCAGTAGCCTAATCACTCTCTTCTTACCTAGGTAGATGCCTCATTTCACACCCTCTTGTATTCATCCTCTAAAATTAAGCTCCATCCTGTATCCTACCCTTCCTTTTTTCCCACAAACACATTAAAAAAAAAAAAAAACACAACTCATGTGCCTCCAGTATGATTATTACACAAATTTATTTATTTATTTATTAAGTGAATTTATTAAGCAAATTCACTCTAAGTAACAAGAGCTCCTATGTATAGGGAGGTAATATGTCATCATCCAAAGCCTTAAAAATGTTTTTATACACAATGCTCAATGCCCAACCATGGTGGTTCAGATAAAGAATCCACCTACAATGCAGGAGACCTGAGTTCAATTCCTGGGTCAAGATGATCTCCTGGAGAAGGGAATGGCTACCCACTCCAGTATTCTTGCCTGGAGAATTCCGTGAACAGAGGAGTCTGACTGGCTACAGTCTATGGAGTTGCAAAGAATCAGACATAACTGAGCAACTGATACTTTCACTTTTATACACCATGGTCATCAATATCCAACCCAAAATTACCAAGCACACAAGAGACAAGAAAAAATGTCTGGATAAAAAAGAAACCAGGACAAAAGAGAATAGAAATGGACCTACCAAATGGTTTAAATAGAGCAGTTACCTATAAACACGAAAATAGATGGCATTAATATATTTAATAAAACAGATGACAAGACAGAATTTCAGCAGAGAACTGAAATCAATGAAAAAGAACAAAATGGAAACTGTAGAACTCAAAGTTATAGTAATTGAAATTTAAAGTTCAGTGGGTAGGTTTAACTACAGAATTGACATAGAAGAAGGCTAATGAAAAAGAAAACATGAAGAAAAAATATCCTGACTGAAGAATGGAAAGAAAAAAACTGAAAACTCTAGAAGAAAAGAAAATAAAGGCATTATGTGAGGTAGTAATATACAAGTGATTAGAGTCACAAAATGAATGAAGAGAAAGATTTGGAAACAGAAGAAATATTTGAGTACATATTGGCCAGTTTTCAAACCATGACAGAAGACATCAAATCATAAAGTCAAGAAATGCTACTAAATCTAAGCAGAGTATGTGTATCACATATCAGTAACTACATCCAATTTAAAATGATTAATCTAATTTGAAGGACTAATTATTGGTTTACTAGTAACAAATTAGTAATTCAAATAATTGCTAGGCATAAATTTTTAAAATTCATAATGATAAGAGTCATACCTCCAGAAAGACATAAACATTCTTGATATTTGTATGCCTAATAATACAGCTTTAAGTTATAAACAGGTAAATCCACAATCTAATCAAAGGAGATTAATCAATCCTTTTAAATGTTAGAGATTTTAGCATACATCTCCTTATAGTTGAGAGAATGGTCAAAACAAACTCCGTAAGCATATACAATATTTGGCTAGCATATTTTACAAACTTGCTTTAACTAGCACTTATAATGCACTACACTTAAGCAAAATACATGTTACTCACATGTGTACATTGAATGTTTATCAAAACTATATCACACAGTGAGTAATACAATTCTCAACTTTCAAAGCACTGAAGTCACACAATATATGTGCTATGCTCACTGTGGAAAAAGCTAGAACTCAAGTATAGAAACACAACTACAAAATCTCCAACTGTTTGAAATTAAGCAACACACAAATAATCTATGGGTTAAAAAAAAGTCCATGAACTTGAAAGTTAGGGAATAACTTCAATGTAAGAATGTTGAAAATACTCATATTAAAACTTGGGGAATTTAGCTAAGACTCTAGAGAGAAATGCATAATTTTATACAGGCATATATTAGGAAAGAAGGAAGACTAAATGTAAAGAATCTAAGCTTTCAACACAAGAAGTAAAAAGGATGGAAAAATCAAATCCAAATAAAGTAAAAATGGGAAAAAATAAAGAGCATGAATCAGTAAAACAGAAAATAAAACCAGCAACTTGTTCTTCAAAAGGACTATTTTAAGTAAAAAATTTCTCACAAGGCTGATTAAGTAAAAAAATTACAGCACAGATGATCAATATCAGGTGTAAAAACAAAACAAATATATAATCAGAGTTCCCACAGACATCAAAAAAGAGAACATAAGGCCAATAAATTTGACAATTTGTATAAAACGGATAAATCAGTTCTTTGAAAAAACCCAAATTAAAACCAACATCAGAAGAATGGAAAATCTGAAGAATCCTAAAACTTTTGAATGAACAGAATCAGGAATTTAAAACACTTCCACAGTGGAAATTAAGGGAAAGATGGTTTCACTGGTGAATTCTCTCAAATATGTAAGGAAGAAATTAACGTTATATGAAAATTCTTAACAACAAAAAAAGAAAATTCCTCCAAGAAAGAGGGGGAAATGGGAACCACTTTCTAATGTATTTTATGTAGCTATTATAACCTTGATATCAAAACCCAACAAGAATATTCTAAAAAAGAATTTACAGGACAGTTTCTTTCATTAACATAGACTCAGAGACCACACGCATGCGCTCATGGATGCACACACACACATATTTAACTGCAATTATATGTGTGTATATATATATTTTCCAGAAAGATAATGTTGGAAATGTGAAAATTTGAAGTTATATTTGAAAATATATCTCAGACCTCTTTGCTTGTCTCCCTTCTGTCAACTCTTCCATGTTCAGCACACAGTCATCTCTTCTTAGGAACCTTCCCAGGCTCAGCAAGACCAGGTTCCACTTCCCTCCCGTGTGTTTTCTCAGCACTAGGCTAGTCTTTATCTCACTCTGTTATTCAGTTCAGTTAAGTCGTGTCCAACTCTTTGCGACCCCATGAATTGCCAGGCCTCCCTGTCCATTACCAACTCCTGGAGCTTACTCAAACTCATGTCCATTGAGTCAGTGATGCCATCCAACCATCTCATCCTCTGTTGGCCCCTTCTCCTCCTGCCCTCAATCTTTCCCAGCATCAGGGTCTTTTCCAATCAGTCAGTTCTTCGCATCAAGTGGCCAAAGTACTGGAGCTTCGGCTTCAGCATCAGTCCTTCCAATGAATACTCAAGACTGATTTCCTTTAGGGTGGACTGGTGTGATCTCCTTGCAGTCCAAGGGACTCTCCAACTTCTTTTTCTTTACTGTTATTACCTGCTTTTCTCTTTCCCACTGAACCCCAAGCTCTTTCAAGGCAGAATAGCAGCTTGTTTACCTTCATATCTTCCAATACCTAATACACAGGAGATATTTGAAACCTGTTTGAATACGTGTTGAAATACTGAATGAACCGTCCACAGTTCTTCTAGATAATGATTGGAAATCTGGACTAGAACTTAGTCTCTTTACTCTAATCTCGTCCTGTTAGCTACTTAACCTCTAACTAACAGCACAACCCAGCATCTTTCCTCTTTGTTGTTCTGGCTTATCATTTCCACATATTGGTCATAGCACAAATCATTAGGTCCTAAAGTTTTAAAAGTTTTAGTTTTTATTCTAATAATGGCACTAGCATATCAGTGACTGTGTGACACATAGTTCACCACAGTACTGACTTCTGTGGTGAGATAGGTGTAAGATAGATTCATCTATCTATATTTTCTTTCTTTCTTTCTTTTTTGGAGGGCTGGCTGTCAATCACTTAGTATACCACTGGCTGTTGCCTAGCTTAAAAAACATATTGAGTCCGCTGAGATTTTCTAACATCGCTCATTTCATTGTCTCTGGTTATTGACCACCATGTCTGCCATAACAACCGCCAAAGCTATGACAAAGTGATTAGAAATAAAATAACCTTTTGGAGGTAAGCTTCCTATTCTCACTCTGCCAGGCTCACCTGCCCCTGATTTAGGTAGCTTTTGTCAAGATGTTATTAAAATGCTTTTTTTTCTAATCAGCACTGAAATTCTAGGGCTTGCATTTCCATGGAAATATTCTGAAAACAAGACTGCAGCTTGACTCACTTAGGAAATGGTAAGTGATCATGATGTGTACTCAGGGAGATATCAACTAAGAGTTTTCTTTTCCCTTATAGAATAAAAAAATTAAAACCCAAGAAAATTAGCCAAGTCTCAAATAGAAGGGACATGCGTATTACAGGCCACTTTATTCCTCAGTTTAGGGTTTAGATGAGATGGAAATTGATCTACCAACATCTCCATAATTGCCTGCAATTCTACAAAATAAAATTCTGAGGGTTCACCAATCATATTTTAGTGCCGAACACTTTGTACAAGCAGCTGTTAATGACGCCAAATATAGTTTTCACAGCATGCAAAATGAGCTAATGACCAAGCCTACATTTCATATTTCAGAGAGCTTCTCCCAGTGCCATTAATCCCCAATTCTGCAGGGATTCCAGTCTGCAGAGTGGCGCAGAGGTCAGAAGGAAGGATTGTTTTTGATGTCAAGGGACTAGCTAACATGTTCTTCCTGTTGCCAAAATTAAAATAACCAAGACCTTTTTTTTTTTCCATATGAAAAGAAATATGTAGGAGCAATCTCTGTCCTTTGGGACTTTCACCACATGCCCTGTGTGTGATCATGAAAAAGATCCTCCCCAGAATTCTACGGGCTGGGTTTAAGAGTCAGCTGGAAGGTTCAATGAGCTGGCACCAGTCACTACGGCAACACAGCGGAGACCACAGCTGACCCTTCCCATCACTCTGGCCCACAGACATTGTAAGCTGGGCAAATTTGATTTGCTATACATTATACTGCGGTGATTTTCAGGAAAAGTGAGATTTGGGCTTAAATTAAGAATGTCTTTGTATTTTTAAAATTGATATATTTCACAAAGAATAGGAAAGCAATATTAATAATGGTAGTTAGGAAGCATTACTGTATGCCTCAGTGGGAGGTATTATACATAACAATTTTGTAGCAGAAAATTCCACATAATTTGATCCCCTGTAATTATTTAAAAATTATCCTGTAAATGCATAGCAGGATTAGACTGTCCTATACTTTGACCATATATAAAAAAACTCTGAGATGAGCTTTTGCAACGTTGTGGGAGAGAAATTTTCAAGTATATGGTGTTTATACCTATCTCTCTTTCTATAGGCTTCCCTGCTGGCTCAGAAGGTAAAGAATCTGCAATGCAGGAGACCCGGGTTCGACCTCTGGGTTGAGAAGATCCCCTGGAGAAAGGAATGGCTACCCACTCCAGTATCCTTGCCTAGAGAATTCCATGGACAAAGGAACCTATACAGTCTATTTTTAAATGGTCAATAATAGAGTCCTTAAAGCTAGCAAAACTCTGTAATGACTGACTTGTACGTGTATTATTCTTAGAATATCTTCCCCACATTTACAGATGGAAAGCAGGCAAAGCAGCTCGCCCAAGGTCATAAAGACAGTGAGGAGGAGAGCCTGGATTTGAACCCTGGCCGTCTGTCGCCAGAGTCTGGGATCATAGCCACGGCAACATAAGGCTTTTTAGGAGCCAGATGGGCCCAGAGTACATCAGAAGAACCATTTGGAGTCATTCAGAATCAACCAGGTTACATCAGTCACAACACAATTTTTGGCAACAGAGCAATGGCAGACAACTCCATGTGTTTTGGATTTTGATTCTATTGAATGAAAGATACCATACATTCATTAATAATGATTATTTATTTCTATAAAATATCTGTCAATTATTCCTTTCAAGATTAAAATATGTGGGCCTAAAATAGTCTTCACCATTTATTTAGAACATATGCATGACTTTTTGAAACTTAAAGGACAAAAGAGTTTTCAAGCATTGACAGTAAAATTCAAAATATTGACATATTTTGAAAGAGCACGAGCATGGTGATTCTTCTCAATTTCAGTAAGCAAAATAAAAACAAAATACCATATCATGTGACAACCTCCCACCTTTTTTTTTCTTTTAACATCTCTACAATGTTTCCAAAACATTTGATCATTGAAATATTTTATTAAGTTAGTTTTAATAAAGACCTATTTAGCTCAACTGAAAACAATTAGGAACATGTATTTAATGGCAACAGTTTCCCCCATTCTAGCAAGTGGTATGTATAAAAAGCTGTGTAGGTTTCTGCATCCTCTTTTATATATATCTCATAGAATATGCATATCCACATTAAAAAGTTCTCAATTTCAAACCACATTTATTTTTTTCTTCTCTACCCCATTGAACTTCATATTGCTTATAAGACACTGTGTTATCCCTGTTTGTCTTTTATGGACTCATATATTTATCTTGCTTCTTCTACTGAAGTATAAACTCATTGAAAACAAGAAAACTATCTTACCCATCTCCCTAGTCCTTGAGTGTCTTGTACCACAAAGATGCTTACTGTTGTCCAGAAAAAACTGCAAATTAAGGTGTAGAATCAGAGTATCCCAAAGTCATTCATGTGTCTTCTGAATTTTTTTGATATTATTAATGGGTAATCTTATGTGTCAAATTTTAAGAGCTACTTTTAAAAAATCTATTTGCAACAGGATTTCCTCAAAACACAGTCATAAACTGCCATTATTATAAAATACACAAGCATGTTTTTAAAATAGAATCACATGCTAAAGATAGATGACTTCTTCTGAATCTAATATTTCAATGATAAAGTGAAGAAAAAATATTTTAAAGAATTATAGCCCCCATTCTTTCTTCATTGTATTTGGTTGAAGAGTAAAAATAAAATGAAATACTCAAAGAAACCACAACTTAAATACATTGCCCTTCTTCAAGTAATACCACAAATATTTAGTCAAGAATTTTAAAAATAGACTAAAATATTGGGAGGGAGTTATATACACAGCTATATTTAAAATGGATAACCAACAAGGACCTACTATATAGCACAGAAAATAAAATAAAAATAAAAATAGACTAAAATATACTGGGCCTATTATGCAATTTTCCATAAGAATATACTTTTAGACAATATAGCCAAACTATTCTAGTATATCTCACGTGCTATTTTCTATTTGGGGATATCAAAACTGCTGGAAGAAATGAATGATCAACGCCCTCCTGCTTCCTTGGATACTTCAATTTCCCATGAAATGTGCTTAAAGAGAGAAAAATAAAGCTTCAATGTCAGAATATGTCAGCATTAAGGACCATACATTTAAGAAATGTGCACTAAAAATATCCTTACCATTTATTGTGTTCCTAAAAATCTTTTTTTAAAATAAAAGGGGGTATTAAGTTGATATCAAAACCCATAATATTAGAAATGTGTGCATAATAAATATATTAAGAAAATACGTAAATTAAACCGGCAAAATATGTCATCTCCAGTGAACTGCTAACTGTTAGAACCTACGCTATCAATCATGTCATTGATACTAATGGCTTTCTTGGATCAGGAATCTAGGAAACAGCTTGTAAAGGACATAAAGTGAGCCTATATTTATAGAGATGTATTCTGTGTACTTTTTATAACTACCTTGCAAAACTGCAGGTGGAAGATTGTGAAATATCCAATTTAAACAAAAATGGTGCACAGCTATTAATATTTAGGGTCTCTGTAACTATTTTGGCACTGTTTACCCAAGTGAAGTTAAAGCATAATTTTTTTACCCAAGTGAAGTTAAAGCATAATTCAGTTTCTATCTGTCCTTTCAGAGGAATAATGCGGTCAGTAAAGAAAAGATAAGTTGACAGAGCTCAGTGTGATGGGGATGTTTTTCAAGACTATAACTTACACAAGATCCCCCAAGGAATTAATGTAGAGATGAATGCACCGGAGCTGACATGAGGATGAAAACAATATTTCATATAGTTCTGTCAGCAAACCATGTGCCTGCCATCATAATTTATGGTCTCAGCTATCTTGCCCTTAGCAAAAATAACTATATGCAATGTAAGCAATTATTTGGGTATTGAGCAGTATTTTGAGTAGAAGTGTTTTTAATTAAAATTAACTAAAAACAGAGTTTTGGAATCACCAACCTCCAGATGAACAGCAGGTATTACAATGCTGTAACGATAATTTAAAATAGCGTACTCTCAATTTCTAAGTGACTTTAAGCCATTCCATAAATGGAACAGTCTGAATAAAATGAATGATTTGGAAATTCAATAAATTATGAAAAATAGTCTCAAGAAATTATTAATATATAAATAACTGATAATTGTGGACATTTCATAATTTATACCATATGATGACCTTTGAAAAGAGCAAACAATGCCAAAAAGAAACTATCGTCAGTCAGGCAATTAAATCTATTTCATTATGCTAAAATTCTAACCAGTTTTTGGCCAAATAATCAAACTGCCATGGGAAATAAAGCTCTGAGACATTTTGCCCATCACCAAAATGATAATACACGCTTTTAAAAATCCAGAAAATAAAATCATTTGATGAAGTCATGAATACCCTGATTGGAATAAACTAGTCTTATTTTCAAGTAATTTTATTAGCTATTAACATTTTCATGAAAGTGAATGCAAGCCTATGTGTGGTTGCCTTAAAATCTAACAATTGTCTCAGGTATTCAATAATCTTTCCCTTCACATATCCAGTACCACTAGACCTACAGTGGACTAATACTCAAACTGCAATAGAGCCTATGTATCTCATATCTGGCAGAACACAGGTTGCTACATCTACTAACCTTCCAAAATTACATACATATTCTCTCAAATGTTGAAAACTCCTGCAGCTGTCATCTTCAAAATATCGGTCAGAGAACGTATTTGGAAATTCAAAGCTTTTTTAGTGTGACTCCAAAAAGCAGCACACGATTTCAAAGTACAAAACTTGTTGCAAAACTGAGAGAAAAATGACATGATAATACTAATCATGTTTACTGGAGCTTTGTATAGTAAATGGAATTTAATTATGTCTGAATCATAGTAGCTAAAAAGTTGCAAAGGAGTTATCTATCTACATGAACCAACATAGAAATTTCTGAATGGCAGAATCTCTTCCTCTAAGAAGGACGTCCCCTTTCAATAAGATTCCTATTTGGTGAGAAAAGCCACGCTGATGGAAAGGTCATACCCAATTTGGCCAAATATGTACTTAGAAATCAAATGAGAGATGATTTTGCCAGAATTCAAATTAGTGGACTGCCATACACTGTTGGATCTTGACTGGTTTTCTTCCTAGATCTGCAATTTTTGCTAAAGAAACCACATTCTCTTCCATCCTGACAGAGCCTTGGAACTCAAGGAAAATGAAAACCTACTTAAGATGTCTATGGATTGCTGACAGTAAAAACAATATTATAAACTAAACCTAAATGTGTCTTCATCACTTCTTTCCTGTAAGAACTGGGTTTCGGACCACCCCTCAGACTCCTTCAGCGCAGAGACTGCATTCTTTCTACTGGCATGGCCAAAAAGTTCTTTTGGGTTTTTCCATACACTGTTACAGAAAAACTCTTTTGAGCAAACGGTTTGGCCAATCCACCAGAAGGCACCATGGTGTAAGAGGCATGTGGGTGGGGTGGGGATTAAGTTTGAGGAAGAGGAAGGACCAAATGTGGAGCTTCCCTTCCTTGAGTCTTTTCAGACTGGCTTATAGTCCCCTCTGTGTGCATACAATGTAGAATATATCCCTCACTTTCTATTGATACTTTACTATAATTGTCTCTATATGTGTTTGTCTTCTCCAGTATGGTTTCTATTCTCAAGGGATTCAAAACTTATTCTTCTTTGTAATCCTAGATGACCCAGTCTCTAAATGTTAGATGAAAAGTAAATAAACATGATAAACTTGGGAAAACTATTCAATTTCTCTAAGGATTTCCTGAAAAAATAGTAATCACCTCTCTAAGCAACACAGGGGTTTAATACCCATTTTGGATTTTTTTTTTTCCTGATAATCATCAGAAAGTACTTGCAAAGTAACATGGCACATAGTATGTGGCCATTAAATGCATTTTCCTTCCCTTCCTCCTACTCTGAACAAATATATGAATAAAAAGGGCAGAGAACACCTGTTCAATTATAAATAGAACCTAGAAGATGGCTCTTTCTAAGGAATAGAGATTGTTTTAAACCACAGGGGCTCAAGAAAGGGACTGGAAGGTGGACAAACCTAAGTTGAAACCAGGGCTCTACTAGAAAACTGACAAGGTAAATTAGCCTCTTTAAACCTCAGTATTCCAATTACCAAAAGAGAAATAAACCAACTTCCTAAAGAGCTTGTATGAAGTTAAATAATAAAATGCCTGAACAGAGCTATTACAGAGATTAATTTTAAGTGCTCAATAAATGATGGCTAAATCTAGCTAAACATCTATCAATCAAAATAGCACAAGAGCAAAAAGGTGAGTTTCCTAGAACCTCCATATGGAGACATAACCCAGAAATATTTTAAAAATCACAAATAGCAACATGTGTGAGGCTTAAAAAGCAGAATTAAAATAACAGAAAATGGGTTTAAACCTTAGCATCCCTCTAACAGATATGACGAAAGATGAAAGCTTTTCAGTTCCATGGATATTTGTTTTCTTCCCTAGAGGGGGATTAAAAGACAGAGGGTTGGAGAGAGAACTACAGAAAGCCTATTGAAATACTGGGAACATTTTTCTCTTTCCTCTTCTCTTACAAAGAACATCTCTGACTAATGGACAAACTTCATCCCTGTCTTTTACTCATAGCATGCCAGGCTTCCTTGTCCTTCACAATCTCCCAGAGCTTGCCAGGCTCATGTCCACTGAGTCAGTGATGCCATCCAACCATCTCATTCTCTGTGGCCCCCTTCTCCTCCTGCCCTCAATCTTTCCTAGCATCAGGGTCTCTTCCAATGAGTCAGCTCTTTGCATCAGGTGGCCAGAGAACAGAAGCCTGCTGCATGGTACGCCCAGTTTCTCCAAGAAAGGTCATCTACCTTTGCCTGATGCTTCTCCCTCAGCCTGTCCAGGCCTCCCTTGGATTTCCTCCTCAGAGCAGCTGCCTTCCCGGCTTCCAAACCAATTGCCGCCTGCAGCTCCATCTGCTCCTCTGCCTACGCTCCCAGAGCCATCCTCTTTCCTGGCTACCCACCAACTCACCCACAACTCCTAGATAGTAAATAGATCCGCACCAAAAAGTAAGGTGGTGCATCCCAAATTAAAAAGCTGACAAAAAAAGAGTTATCAATGATAAACACATCAGCACATTTTATTTCATGGTGTTTGTAAGTTAACAAAGCCCTTTTCCAACCCTGATTGCATTTGGACCTGTGCTAGCCCCCAATACATTTCTAATAAAAATTAAATGCTGCTCACTGGGTGCCTCTTACGTGTCTTAGCCATGTTATTTTAACCTTTATGACAAGTCTATCAGGCAAGTCTAGTTTTCACCATTTTCAGATGAGGAAATTGGAGCTTGGATGCTTTGGTGATATTCCTGGGTTTGGGCAACTGGGTAACTAATGGACTGGGGATTTCAATCCAAGGGCCTGAATTGTAGTTTGATGCTCTCACTCCTTAACTAGAAAGTAGGAAATCATAGATCAATAACTGAAATCTAAAATAAATCCTCAGAAATCAAAGACACTAAGGATAGTTGTTTAACTTGAATTCCTACCCAATGTTTAAGTATGGAACCACTTCAGTTACTCTTTGCATGTTTTTCTCATTATCAGGGGACACAAAGAAATAGCTTCATCATTTTTTCAAACTTAACCACTCTTGAAAACCAAAGACTTGGCGGTACTGCTTGAGCCCATCGGCTGCATTTTGTTTCCAAGGCTGACAACCTGGCTGGATCTTCAGATTCCTCAAGAAACTGAGCAAAGTAAGGCAAACAGAATTGCCTCAAAAATTACTAATGACAGCACTTCATGATGATCCTTGAATGACCTGATAATTATCATGTCAGCTCTGTTGGTCAGCCTGCCTAGGCTATACTGACTTCTCAGTATCATCCAAGCCAGTGACCCACTGCTTCCTTTCTAAGAAATCCTTTTCTCATGGACAGAAGAAGCCCTCTTCTCTGTGACAACCCCATTTCCTTTCTTCACCTCCCCCGTTACTGACTTTCCTCCAGTTTTACCTTTTGTCCTATTGCACCATATTTTATCTTTCAAATTAGAGTTTTCTGAAGTTTGCTCCTGGCACATCTTCTTAAACTGATGTATCCATATATGCTCAGCACCAAAAAATGTCTAAACCTTCCTAAACCACCTCTCTGAACTCCAGACTTTTATATGCAAAGAAGAAAGTAAAAGTGTTAGTCACTCTGTTGTGTCTGACTCTTTGCAACTCCATCCACCAGGCTCCTCTGTCCATGGAATTCTCTAGGCAAGAATACTGGAGTGGGTTGCCATTGCCTTCTCCCAGGCTTCAAAGGACACTTCAAATCTTCTACTTAGACATCTCCTGAGCATCTCAAATGTAACATCTCCATGTTGGAACCCTTGTTAAACCCTAATATCAAAAGCAACCTATTCCTTAGCCCATCTTTCCTATAGTAGTCAATGGTGTTGCTATCCCTTCATTTATTAAAGCCAAAATTTGGGAGCTATCCTCTTTTCCTTTTGTCCTTCCAGCTCTCACTCCTTACATCCAGTCCATTGGCAAGGTCTGCCAATTCTACTTCAAAAACATGTTTCATTTTTATGCTCTTTTCTCCCCAAAAGCCAACCCCATGTCCAGTTGCCTAAGTGGTCTCTTTCCTGTCTTTTCCACCTATATCAAATAAAAGGATCTTTTAAGATTATGTCAGAATAACTCATCACCATACTTAAACCCTTTAACAGGGTTTTGTTTGTTTGTCTGTTTGTTTGTTTTACTGTTTTAGAAGTCAGACACAGGATAGAGCTCTCAGGATCTGGCATCCTTTAGACCCTACCTTATGACTTCTGCTCTGGTTGGTCCGATAGCCCGGAGCACTACTTCAGATGACTCACTGTCATCCACTCTCAGTTTAAACATATCTCCTCCTTGAAGTGGCTGTTCATAGCCACTCTATCAAAATAAACCAGCCTCTGTTTTATCACAATATTCTTTTTCTCAACAGAATCTGCCAAGTTTTCAACCATTGCTTTTGGGTTTACATCTTAATGGCCCCATTTTCTGCACCAGAATGTCACCTCTGCGAAGAAAGGGGACACATCTGCCTTGTTCACTGTCTTATTCTCAGCACCAAGAAGAGTGCTGAGGGTGAATTCAGTTCCTGGAGGGGATGAATGAAAGAAGCAGCAGAGGATAGACGGGGAGGTGCTAACATGGCTCCAAGAAGAAAAACAAGACCAGGGACCTTCCCTTCTATGTGCAGAATGTGCTGTTTGTCAGCAAACATTCTCATGAAAAGTTTTATCAAGGTTTCTAAAAGCCACTGCCACCCACAACCATGTGTGTGAGCCACAGGTCTATGTTTCAATGTTTATAGCAACAGTCACACTCTGCCTTGGTCATTGCCGGTGTGTACGTAAAGAGGAAGGATGTGATGGCATACAGTCAGCTAAGGATGTTAGAAAGAACTCACTCCCATTCAGACAGAGATTCCTGAATTAAAGTGAACAATTTTTAACTAGTTGTCTACATACACAGTGACCAAACTAGACAGAAAATGCTAGAGTCAACTTATCTTGAAGGCTGTCTGACTGATAGACTGTATCCTTGGGCAATTCTATTGCAATAATGTGGAAGAGCTCTGAATATCAAGGCAGAGAGCCTGGCAAAGGTTCTGTTACTTGCCAGATGGCAGTCACTGACCAACCCTGACCCTGTGTCTTCATCTGGAAGAGGTCTTCCTTGCCTCCTGTACAGGTTTGCTATGAATTTCAAGTTTAAAAAAATGTAGTTGAATGCCCTTGAAAACCACACCATGTTCTACAATCATAAGGCAATATTGTTTTATCTCTCAAATAAATACTAATGAAAATTGAGCATATTTTCTTGATTAGCTGAATGTAGAGATACATTGTATAAGGTCATATGATTATCTGCTATGCAAAAATAGAATTAAGTATTGATTTATCCCTATTTTGGATACTGAAAGTAAGTAACATCAATATTTGCTGTTTGTGTGGAATTTCATATCTTGCAGTGTCCTGTATAAATTCCACCCTTTTCTTTACTTCAAAAAAAAAATATTTGCTGTGATGGAATGTCTTGAAGGGCAAATTTTTATCTAAACAGGACACTAACTCCATTGAGATGACCTACAGTTGAAGTTTGATCACAAGTCAACTGCTAGTTTTATCACTTCTATTGAGCTAGGGAATTCTCTGAGATGAGGACCAGTGTTGTATTCATTTTATATAATGCACAGAGTTTGAAAAGATACTAGCATAATCAATGGCTACTCAATCCATAATTATTGAATGATTCAAGTGAACAAAGACTTAACATGTCACCCCCGTTTCTCATCTTCTCTGGAAAATCAATTTGGGCATTTTAAGGTAAGCATTTATTGTTACAGTCAGCTCACAATGAGACCACACACTCACCTCAAAGGCCTCCTCACCATGAACCATGTCTGTCAGCAGGCTTACCCTCTCCTGTGTACAAATGGACCCAAACAACATTTCCCCACAGAAGCCATGTAGTGCCAAGCTTTGGTTATCAAATATGCTTGGAAAGAGATGATTCAGATAAGGAAAAACCAATCTGAGTGATAGAATTTCATGTCACCTTACACTTTCATGATTTTCCCGTGGGCTTAAGAATTGGTATGGGCTTATGATTTCCCTGGAGGCTCAGATGGTAAAGCATCTGCCTACAATGCGGGAGACCCGGGTTCCAACCCTGGGTTGGGAAGATCTCCTGGAGAAGGAAATGGCAACCCACTCCAGTATTCTTGCCTGGAGAATCCCATGGACAGAGAAGCCTGGTAGGCTACAGTCCATGGGGTTGCGAAGAGTCGAACATGACTGGGTGACTTCACTTTCACTTATGAATTCAGTGTTTTGCACTTCAACTCTTTTTCCTCCCCTCCTTCAGGAAGAGGTAGTAATAAGTAGAGAAAGATCACCGAGTCTAGACCTTGAACAAGTTCAGAAAATGAAGTTATCCATTAAAGACTTCAGTCATTGTAGCCTTTTCTGGAAGATCCAGACTCTAAAGTTGCCTATGTATGGCTAAAATGGGGGTGCCTTGGAACAACAGGAAGGAAAGTGGGATGCAAACTGCAGAATTAGATGGTAGTAACTCTCTACATATCCTTCAGTATAAATTAACAGACATCTGCTGAGCATCTCTTATGTGCAAAGCCTTGTGCTGGGAAAAAAACTAGGGATAAAATGACATATGTGATGGTTCCTATCTTGGAGAACAGGAAGGTGTGTACTAGACCTTGGACTGGCAAATAGAGGTCTGGGGTGGGGGGTCAGTGTGCCTCAGTTTCCTCCCCAAGAACAAGTGAATTTTTATAATATCTGAAAATTGAGAGGGCTTCCCTGGTGGCTCAGTCAGGAAAGAATCTGCCTGCAATTGAAGACATAGGTTCAATCCCTGGGTTGGGAAGATCCACTGGAAAAGGAAATGGCAATCCATTCCAGTACTCTTGCCTGGAGAATTCCTTGGACAGAGGAGCCTGGCGGGCTACAGTCCATGGGGGCGCAGAGTCGGACACAACTGAGAGACTCACACACACACACATACACACCTTCAAGTAGCTTTCAGTTTTGAGAGACACCTTCATCACAAGTCCATGAGTATAGCTATAATTAGGATATCATGTGCAAAATTAATCAATCCAAAAGGATGTGCTGAGCTTTGATTGTATCATCACAGTTAAAGAAGGACTGAATTTAACTACTTTTTTCATTTCACCTTAACAAGATACAAGTTTATGATAGAGCCCTCATCTCACTTAGAAGTTTTAACTTCTGAAAATACAGGGATCAACATCATTTGAAAAAATAATATTCACCATTAATAATAGCTACAACATACAAAGCACGTAGAATGTGTCAGAATTTGTGTTTTACATAGGAAGAAATGAGGCTTTGACAGGCCAATAAGCCTCACAAGATGTCACAGGTAGTCAGGATCAGAGCCAAGATTCAAACCTAGTTTTCTATAACTCTGAAAAACCATGTAATTTTGTTTAGGATGTTTTAAAAAGCCTACAAACTAACACACATGCTTTTTGATTGAAGAGATCTGAGACTGGTTTGTGTATTAAAAAAATAACAGTACAGTGCTGTCTGCTTTGCTAAAACTTGTCAATTTAATGTTATCAATTCTTGGTCTCTTCCTTCAGAAAATGGCTAAGAAAAAAAAATAAGGCATGATCTTCCTGGAGCAACTTCCCATCAGGAGTTCAAATTCTCTCCTTGTCCTTTAAGTTAGAGGATGTTTCTGATTATGAGACTCATGAGAGCACATTTTGAATGTTTTTCCTCCACAGTGCCCTAAAGCTCTGTATACACCTGGTTTTCCTTACAGTTGGCCCCAAAACACTAAAAACATTTTGCACAAAAAATTCTGAGATTGGTGTCTTTTTCCCCTATTGGGATCCCTAAGCTTTTTGCTCTGTATTTTATACTCTGACTTTTCTCATTTCCCTCCTAAAAAAACAGCATATGTTTTCTGGGTATTTTTACTGCAGTTTTATTCTAACTTATCTCTTTTTCACAGACTGATTGTAGCCTTTTTTTTCTTACTGTATTTTCTCTCTAGACTTTGTGCCATATTTGTGTCCACTTCACTTGACAAACTTCACAGAGATAGGTTTTTATTTTTGTGACAGAACCTAGAAGAGTGTTTTTGTTGTTTGTTTGTTCTTTTTTTAAAAATCTGGCCCTCCACAGAGAATAGAATATTCTAACAGAGCAAAGAAGTTAAATCTCACCGCATGTCACACTAGAAAGAGATGGTGAATGATTATTGTTTTTATACACTGGGGAGCTCTTCCTCACATTAAAAGGAAAGATAATTCTTTCTTAAAAGAACTTCTCAGTATGAAAATTGAGGTGTAAAGAAAGACTAAGTGCATATGAAAAACATTATATTGGGGTATGTTCAATCTAGGCAACGACTCTGTTCAGTCACAGGCAGGATGCAAAAATAGGAACTTCAGCAAGAGACGCAGCTATGATAACAGCCTCTAAGATGGCGCCCAATGGCCTCCATCTCCTGGCTTCCCACCCTGTATTGCCCCCTCCTACATTGACCAGGATTGATTCCATGATAGTGATGGCTTCCCACTTCTGATAGATATTACAACGAGTTCTTGCCCTCTCTCATATGACTGTCTTCACATTAGGGGAGCCATGTCCTCAGAGTCTTACCAAGGGTTCCACAAGAGAAGGAACAGAAGACTCCTGTCAACAGCCAGGTGAGTGAGCTTATCTCAATCAACCCTTCAAAGACAAGCCTTGGCCAACAGCTTGACTACAATATCACGGGAGGCCAGGAACTGGAATTGAAAGAGTGTGAGATAATGTTTGTTATTTAAGATGGTAGGTTTGGGGGTACTTTATTATAAGGTAATAAATAGCTAATATAGTCAGTGGGAAAGGATCCACCTGCCTGTGCAAGAGACTCAGGAGACGTGAGTTTGAGTCCTGGGTTTGGAAGATCCACTAGAGGAGAAATTGGCAACCCACTCCAGTATTCTTGCCTAGGAAATCCCATGGACAGAGGAACCTGGGGGGCTACAGGTCATGGGGTTGCAAAGAGTCAGATATGACTGAGCATGCATAAGGTACAGACATAGGCATAGATGAGAGCTTAATCAGATTCCTTATTGGCATAGGTCTAAGTGGTAAGATGCAGAAGTGTTCTAGTGAATGATGATGATGATGACAGTAAAGAATATGATGATAAAAACTCTAATAGTTACAGCTAATGCCTAGTTAGGATTTATTATATATCAGTCCTTGTGCCATGTCTGTCACCTACACTGTCTCATTTAATTCTCACATAAACTTTTTTGAAATGAGAATGATGAGAAAACCAAGGCTGAGAAAAATCAAATAAGTTTTCCCAAGTCATAGATTAATGGATAGAAGTGATATTTTTATAGTCAGGTCTGTTTGACTCCACATTCCCAAACCACCTCCTTAATACATGGCATATGGGATTGGTTGAGTTGGTGTCAAAAGTGGCCATAAGGACAAGATCAGTGGGCAACACTGACTGAAACCTGGTCAAGAAGCCCAAGTCTGGAGTTACCCACAGACAGTATCAATGTATAAGAGGAATCTATTTTCATCAATATCTCTTGGCCTAGCCTAAACTCAAAAGGGCCTGGTGAGGTGAAAAAATAGATTTTTCACTTGCACCATCACAATCTACTCAGAAAGAGCTCCCCAAAAGTACCGTATGAGTCATGTACAAACTCATGTCACAGGGAAAAAACAGAAAACAAGTAAATATTCATGGGAGACCTACAGTGAACTCAATGCCTTGTGCCACGTGGAGCACCCACCAGTACTAAGTTACTATTGAAATTTAATCTTTGGTCTGCTTCTGTACAAAGTGCTTCACAGTAAAACCCATAATATTTCTCTGTGAAGAAGTCTATACATACATGAGAAAAACAACATTTTGGTTTGTAAGAATATGACACAATTTTGCCACGCCCGCCCCACCCCCTGCCCAGTTTCCTCAAAGAATTCAGGTGAAAGGGAAAGTATTAGTCGCTCAGCGGTGTCAGGCCTGTAGCCTGCCAGGTTCCTCTGTCCATGGAATTCTCTAGGCAAGAATACTGGAGTGGGTTGCCATTTCCTCCTCCAGGGGATCTTCCTGACCCTGGGATCGAACCTGGGTCTCCTGCATTGCAGGCAGAGCAGATTCTTTACAACCTGAGCCACCAGGGAAGCCATGTATCATGGAGAAAATTTTAAGAGAGAAAATTGACAAGTAGTCTTTGCTTTAAGGATGCAGTATGACAATTCTTTATCCATGCTATTCATCATTTCAACCATTTTTCAAATATGTAGAATGATAGATGAACTCTATTTTCCCTGCAAATTTTGCACTTATATACAATTAATAACCTTTGAATTTTTAACTTGTTGAATAACAAAGATATTTTGCTTAGTTAATCAATGATCAGAAATTTTGAGGGTCTACTAGGCAGCATTGTTTATTTAAAAATGTTAGTACTTCAGTGTCAAGCATTAATGTAATGCTTGCCATTAACCTGTAAAGAGTTAAAATGAATACTCATTTATCCAAGACAAAGACAAAGGAGGTCCCCATTCAACAAACAACCTGGTTTGCTCCAGCTGAGTTCATGATGAATCCTACTCACACCACCATCTTGTTGCCAAAGAGCATGATTAATCCAAAAACTGGGGACATAATGTAAGAGCAGAACTATACTACTTATTAATAAAGTATATGCCCTCTAATGAGCAATAACTGACACATTGCCCTTGACTAACAAAACTGTTCCCAGATTTTTAAAATAAATCATATATAAATGTGCCTTCACTAACAAAATGACAAAAATATACATAATAGCTTGACTTTCTCAGGCAGGGAAATTGTGCCTCTAGAAACATAGGTGATTTGGCCCTGAAAACAATTAGGATTTTCATGTTGTTGTCATATAAAGGAGAAGATCAAATCAAAATTAACCTCAGTGCCTCATCTTTTTCTTGAAACACACATACATATGTTTAGGAGGCAGAGACTCATTTCAAATTATTTCATCAATAATTTGGCTTAATCTACTAGTTCTTCGGGACAAGAAGAATAAATCTTGAGGAATGTAAATGAATTATTTCACGATGACATTTCTGGTTTCGAGAAAAAAAAAATTTTTAAGGTAAGCATACTCTAAGAGAAGAAGGCAATGGCAACCCACTCCAGTATTCTTGCCTGGAAAATCCCATGGGACGGAGGAGCCTGGTAGGTTGCAGTCCATGGGGTTGCTGAGTTGGACACGACTGAGCGACTTCACTTTCACTTTTCACTTTCATGCATTGGAGAAGGAAATGGCAACCCACTCCGGTGTTCTCACCTGGAGAATCCCAGGGACAGGGGAGTCTGGTGGGCTACTATCTATGGGGTCGCGCAGAGTCGGACACGACTGAAGCGACTTAGCAGCAGCAGTAGCATACTCTAAGAAAGGGACTTCCCTATAGCTCAGATAGGAAAGAATCTGCCTGCAATGCAGGAGACCCGGGTTCAATCCCTGGATCAGGAAGATTCCCTGGAGGAGGAAATGGCAATCCACTCCAGTATTCTTGCCTGGGAAATCCCATGGACAGAGGAGCCTGGCGGGCTGCAGTCCATGGGGTCACAAAGATACAGACACGACTAAGCAACTAACACACACACACACTATACACTAAGAAAATAGGCAAATATACAAATATTTATAGATGAGGACTATAATACAAAGCTTAGTAATTATCCCTAAGAAAGCGAGTTCATTTTTACTGAGGACTGAGGAAAATGTTCCTGTTCTGCATAAGCTGAAGGCCTTCCCCTGCTACAATGATTGGCTTTTACATGAGAGCAGTCACCTGGACAGACCGTAATTTCTGCCAGAACTAAAGCCACAGTTCCCAACACAAACTCTACTAACATGAGTCTTCCTGCTATAGGAAAGCATTTGCTCCTCCGGCTCTTTAACACGTCTATAGGGAAATGAAATCCAGTGGTTTCTCAACTGGATACATTATAGACCAAAAATAAATAAATAAATAAAAACCCAAAAAACAAACAAACAAATTAACTCTTTTGCTGAAGAGCCACAAAGAGAAGCACCATGGTTGACGGCACTGTTCCCCAACGTTTTACCCATGACTCCTCCCAACCTGAGAAGGGACGTTAAGTATTAAGAAGTAAGATTTTGTAGTTGGTTATCTTCTAATATACTGATAAACCTATCTGCGGGGCAGGAATAGAGATGCAGACATAGAAAACAGACTTTGGGCGCAGCGAGGGAAGGAGAGGGTGAGATGAATTGAAGAGAGGAACACTGACATAGACACTACCATGTGTAAAACAGCTAATGGCAATCTGTGGTGTGGGCACAGGACGCTCAGCTCAGTGCCCAGGGTCAACCTAGAGGGATGGGATGGGAGGTGGTGGGGGGCGGTCAGGAGGAAGGGGGCATGTATGTACTTGTCGTGATTCAAGCTATTGTATGGCAGAAGCCAACACAGTACTGTAAGGCAATTATCCTCCAATTAAAAATTTTAAAAAGTTTTTATAAAAGGGCAATTTTTGTCAGAGTTGATATTAGACATTACTGATAAATTGTTGTAGGTAAGATTTTTGGCCCCTTCCCCTAATAAGAGTCCATTTTCAGCCCCTTGGGAATTATATGCCCCTCCACCCACTGGAAAGACATGAGTTTGAGCAAGCTCCGGGAGTTGGTGATGGACAGGGAAGCCTGGCGTGCCGCAGTCCATGGGGTCGCAAAGAGCTGGACACAAGTGAACAACTGAACTGACTGAAAAATGTATAGACTGTGAAATTTAGTCCAAACTATTTCACCCATAAAACCAAATTTATGTCCTATGTCATTTCCTCCCACCGTAACATTGATGGTCTTGTCTACCACCCAATGCAGAATTTTGAAGTGAAAGATCCTGTCATTCATTATGGTAATTCTAGAATCTAACACAGTGTAGAGCCCATACATTGTAGAAATCAATACTTTCTTGTACACAAATGAACTTCACAGTTCCCCAGATCTACCAGACTCTTCCAGGTCTAAACACATTCCATACACATTCCCCTTACTGGAGTTCTAGAAATTCCCTGGTGTCAAGATTGAAAAGCCTCAACCAAGTTTTTTTTGGGGGGGGCGCGGGAACTTATTGGAAGGATTTGGAGGGAAGTGCACAGAATTAAAAAGCAAGAGTGACAGTCAAGGTGACAGGAATGGGACAACCTCTACCCTATGCCCTGACCTAGGACTCCTCTCTACAGACCCTCTGTATCAAGTCCACAGTGTTGGCAACCCCAAGCCTACATGATCTTAACAGTTAGAGCAATAATTTCTCTCTCTCAATCTGTGCTCTCCTGGTTCAAAATCTCAAAAGAGAGATTCTGATTGGTGGCACACTATGGCTTCACTCCCTGGAATAAGTTGTTCACTGTGCTTGAACCCAATGGCCATGGTTCAGGAACCACCAGTCACTTGTAAAGCCCTTTATCATTTTTAACTTTATTCATTTAGCTTTTTTTTTTTTTGCAGGAAAATTGGTTTAAAATTTTGTGTTGGTTCCTGCCACATAATAACATGAATCAGTTATAATTTTATATATATATATATATCCCCTCCCTCTTCAGCCTCCCTCCCTTCCCCTGATTCTACTCTAGATGTGGTACACACACACACACATATATATATATAATGCAATATTACTCAGCCATGAAAAGGAATGAATTTGTAGTGAGGTAGATGAACCTAGAACTTTTTATACAGACGGTAATATGCCCTTTAACAGTGCGTCCATGAATAAGCACAGGCATTCTGATACAAGGATGCAGTGTGGAAGTAATGACTGGCAATTTAGTGCAAATAAACTCCTTGAGCCCATCTCATTTCTAAACTCCTATTTCTCCTCTAAGACGTAGTTCACAAGTTAAGTTTCTGAGGGCTGTTGTCAACATGTAAGTTACTGCTGGATAGTTTTCAGCAGTCAAATTAATATTTTCATTCATGTGCAACCTTATCAAATAAATTAAAACAGGAAAACATATTTTAAATGTTTTTTCAGAGGTTCTATCATGATACACTTTCTCACCTGCTCTTTCATTCAGCACAGAGTGGACAGACTCAGTGGTAAAAATGATGCCCATATATATTTGTATGTGTAAATACACATACACAATAAATGGATAATCCATGTTTATTTACGTTACAGTGCAATCACTGAATGGGATAATGTACTTACAGGCTCATTCTAGCTAAAGATTTTTCTTAATTTTAAGTAGCAGTATTTTAAGGTATATTTCCATTTTCCTCCAATACTTGTGGAAACTTCAGCATGAGCCATGAAGAACAAAGGTCCACAGATTCTGAGAAGGTTCATTCATTATTTTTTTAATTGAACACATTACAAAAGCAAGGAAATTGCACCACACGCTAGGGACACGGTTGAGTTTTAAAAACTGTTTTCTAAAATTTTAGCAAAATGATCAGAATGATTCCAAATCAAAATGATTTGGAAACTGAGTTTTCAGACGCACAGAAAGATATTTTTGAAAGTGAGGTTATTTAAAAGAAAGTCTTAAGTGAATAACTGTAAAGTCAGCATAAACTTAGGCATGAACACTTGACTGACACATTTTCCGGTTACTGCGGCTATGTAACAAGTTAACAACCTAGTGCTGTTATGCTGGTGGGCTCTGAGGGTCAGGTATTCAGACAGGGCAGGGCGCAGGTGGCTCATCTCTCCTCCATGATGTCTGGGTCCTCAGATGAAAGACTTCAGCGAAAGACTAAGGGCTGGAATTATCCTTCCTCCCTCTCTTCCCTCACATTTAGTGATCAATGCTATAATAAATGTCGGGGAGGGGGGTCCCCAGTTTCTGTTTGTGTGGATCTCTCCTTCTGATTTCTCTACATGGGCTAGACTGCACTTTCTCACAGTGTGGTGGCTGGTCTGGGTTATAAGATCACGTGTCCCTGAGATTCAGAACCAGGTGAAAGTCCCATCACCTTTTATGACTTTAGGACTATTTCTGCTCCATTCTCTTGGCTAGAAGTGAGTCTGAGGCTTGCCCATATCAAAGACAAAGGAAAAAGACCCCAGTTCTCAACGGAGGACTGTCAACATCACATTGTAAGGAGGGTCACGTGGAGGGCATTTATTGATGTGGCCATCTTTGGAAAAGATCCACTACAATATAAATTAGATATTACTAATTTTTATTTTTTGGGGCTCCAAAATCACTGCAGATGGTGATTGCAGCCATGAAATTAAAAGACGCTTACTCCTTGGAAGGAAAGTTATGACCAACCTTGATAGCATATTAAAAAGCAGACATTACTTTGCCAACAAAGGTCTGTCTGGTCAAGGCTATGGTTTTTCCAGTGGTCATGTATGGATGTGAGAGTTGGACTGTGAAGAAAGCTGAGCACCGAAAAACTGATGCTTTTGAACTGTGGTGTTGGAGAAGATTCTTGAGAATCCCTTGGACTGCAAGGAGACCCAACCAGTCCATCCTAAAGGAGATCAGTCCTGGGTGTTCATTGGAAGGACTGATGCTGAAGCTAAAACTCCAGTACTTTGGCCACCTCATGCGAAGAGTTGACTCATTGGAAAAGACCCTCATGCTGGGAGGGACTGGGGGCAGGAGGAGAAGGGGACGACAGAGGATGAGATGGCTGGATGGCATCACCGACTCGATGGGAATGAGTATGAGTAAACTCTGGGAGTTGGTGATGGACAGGGAGGCCTGGCGTGCTGCGATTCATGGGGTCGCAGAGTCGGACACAACTGAGCGACTGAACTGAACTGAATTTTTATTATAAAAATATGCCTTAAAATACACACACACACACACACACACACACACAAAAATAGCTTTCTGGATTCTGGCCAAATAACGATAATACTTGTAGCTGTTGTTCAGTCGCTTAGTCATGTCCAACTCTTTGCACCCCCATGGACTGCAGCATGCCAGGTTTCCCTGTCCTTCACTATCTTCCCCTTGTACACAAAAGTATAAAACAATTGTATTGCAATCAGTACTTTTTTTCTTACCGTAAAATAACTTTTCATACTCATTCATTTCATGGTACCGTTCCATCTTTTGCATTTTCTCTGGCAATAATAGCCAGGTAGGCAGTTCACTTCTAAAACTAAGACAAGCAAAATTTTTCACCAAAATATTTTTAGGCATGAAGTGGTTTCCCGGCAGCACATAAGGGAACAATTACTGGTTACTGATTATCTGGCAATCAAAGCTGATGTATACAAGACAACTGTCAACTTAAAAAATAGTCACAACTTAGAAGATGAGAATTATGTTTTATTTGGTGGGAATTTTTAGGACTTCAAGCTTGGGAGATAGTATCTCAAGTGAGCTGAACTGTTTTGAGGAGGCGGGGGAGGAGTCAGTTTATACAGAAGTTTGCAAAAAGGGGCAGGTAGGCTGAACTTCAAAAGATTGCTGTTAATTAAGGAAAAAAAGATAGCTCAAGTTAAGGAATTTAGTACTTTTTTATGTATGGGAAGATGCAAGAGTCTGGGCTAACTGAAATTATTCCTTTCATATGCATCTCAGTATGCATCTCAGCTTTCCGGGCCAGCATCCTGTGATTTTATTTTTCACATCCTTCTTTCCTACTCACCATGGGGAGTGGTTGATGGCTGCCAGAGAGCAGGCAGGTTTTCCTGGACATCCTCTGGACTCAGATATTTCCATTAGGAGGGCTGGAATCAAGGATGGCTGTGACAGCCCTGTTTACTGATACAGCAAGAAATACTCCACAAAAACCAAGAATCAAAAAAAATCTCAGGTAATGAACTAACCTCGTCATGTTAAGTTCTCCCAGGATCCATAGAGATTCACTTTTGGAAAGACCCTCCTTATTCCTAAATCCTCCCGTTTTTAAGTCCCAGTTCCTACTAAAGGTAGCGTTGACTAGACTGAAGAGCTTGTTCTGTCTGAACAGTTTTTTTTTCTCTTTCTACTTCAGTGTCATAGAAGTTACATCTTCTATTTGTTTCTCTATCTTCTGATTTAATTTCCCTCCTTAAGTAAATTCTCCACATCCTGGTAGAAGGATAGTCAGGTCCTTCCCCCACTTTATGTAGTCATATACATTAACTAGTACGGTTCTGAATACAACCCATGCGTCACTAGGTAATTACCAGCATCTTCCATAATTGTGAGTCGGGAAGATCTCCTGGAGAAGGGATAAGCTACCCTCTCCAGTGTTCCTGGGCTTCCCTTGTGGCTCAGCTGGTAAAGAACCCACCTGCAATGTGGGAGACGTGGCTTTGATCCCTGGGTTGGGAAGAAAGGCTACGCAATCCAGTATTCTGGCCTGGAGAATCCCATGGACTCTATAGTCCATGGGGTCGCAAAGTGTCAGACATGACTGAGTGACTTTCACTTCACTTCACTTCTATAATTGTAACTGCATCATTCCAAATGCCTTCAACTCAGAGCTGGAAGGAGGGAAGTGGTTGTACTTCATGGAATAGGAGATAGAAGATGACAACAGATCATGACATCCTTATGGAACTGTCACTGACACAGAAATGAAAAATTCATTTCAGAAACATAAGAATTCTGAAAATCTAAGAATTATGACTCTTGATTCCAGTTTGCGATTCATCCATGATATTAATAAAATACATGAATTTTTTAAAAAAAACATGAAATTAAAAGCCATGAATTTAAAAGGTGTTTGCTCCTTGGAAGGCTATGACAAAACTAGATAGCATATTGAAAAGCAGAGACATCATTTTGCCAACAAATGTCCATATAGTCATAGCTATGGTTTTTCCAGTAGTCATGTACAGATGTGAGAGCTGGGCCATAAGGCTGAGCACCAAAGAATTGGTGCTTTTGAACTGTGGTGCTAGTGAAGACTCTTGAGAGTCCCTTGGACTGTAAGGAGATCAAACCAGTCAGTCCTATAGGAAATCAACCCTGAATATTCATTGGAAAGACTGACGCTGAAGCTTCAATACTTGGGCCACCTGATGGAAAGAGCCAGCTCACTGGAAAAGACCCTGATGCTGGGCAAGAAGGAAGGCAAAAGGAGAGAGCAAAGATAGATTGTTAGGTAGCATCACTGACTCAATGGACATGAGTTTGAGCAAACTCTAGGAGAAAATGAAGGACAGGGAAGCTTGGCATGCTGCAGTTCATGGGGAAGCAAAGAGTTGGACAAAATTTAGCAACTGAACAACAGCAACAAGAATTATGACAAGAATCAGGAACTGATATTGAGAAGAAAATAGACAGAATCTTCATGGAACTTTGTTCAGCCACATACATTTCACTTAAAACAGGTCACCCAATCTTTTGGAAAGCTACCATCACCTCTGCAAGATGAATACCTCATCTGCCAGGTCTGATATTCACTCATTTTATGCGAACGTGGACCATTCAGAATCTAAAGAGGCACTGAGGTTATTGAATAAAATGGTTAAAAGCACCTGTTCAAAAGGATGTGTGGCCTTTGATGTAAGACTGCCTGCATGCACGCTAAGTCGCTTCAGTCATGTCCAACTCTGTGCGACACTATGGACTGTAGCCCGCCAGGCTCCTCTGTCCATGGGATGCTGAGGTGAGACAAGGCAGTTTCAAAAAGGGCCAAGTCTGATTAACCCAGTCAACATCCTTTTTCTACTTCCTGTGCAGGACCCCGAGACCAGATGCTTTTGTCAAGCTACTTTTCATTCTCCGTTCACTGCTTTTCCTTCTTCACATTCTAAGTCACACAAACACAATTTCGTGTAATATTAAAACAGTGTCATTAAAAAAAGTGTCTTCGGAAACAGCTTTCCTCAGCAATAGTCTAAAGCAGCCTTACATTTAGAACCAGGAAAAAGCTATCTGAAGTCCCTCTGAGGTCACAAGGACAGATATATATAATCATTTGCTTTTGCAAATATTACCGTATAATGAGTCTTAACTTTCTCCATTATATGTGTAGTCCTTTCACAACTCCAAAAACTCAAAGGCATTTTCCTTCTCTTTTCCTATTAGAAACATTTGTTCTAATTTTTTTAAATTAATTTTTAATGGAGTATAGCTGATTTACAATGTTGTGCTAATTTTTGCTGTAAAGTGAATCAGTTACATATTATCTACATGTATATGTCTCCACCCTTCTAAATTTCTAGATTTTTGTATAGCATTGAAATATTTTTAATCAGAAGTTATTTCTAAAAACTTGGACATTTCTGAGGGGGGAAAAAAAGGAAAAAACTGTATTTGGAATTTGAATAGGACTAAGATTTCAAATGCTTTCCAGAATCATTTACCTAGGGCTTCAATAGCAACAATTTTGACCTCTAGTTTCAGGAAGGGCACTTACCGCCAGTTGCTCTTATCTAAAATCTGTTTAGCAAGAACAGGCATCTAAAGATAAGCAGCAGTGAAATGGTTTCTCTGATGGCAAATTCTTGATTGCTACAGAAAGTGATTAAAAATACACAGCCTGGTAGTTTGGCTTGCTTGAGAGGGGAAGGGGGGTGGAGTGGGAGTTTATATATGCTATGAGTAGTCGGGGTGGGATATGGTCAGGATGTAGTTTACAACAGAAGATGACATCTGTTTCTTCTATTAAAAAAAAAATTGGCAAGTTCTAACTTGTTATATGATCTGTCCAACTTATTTGATCATAGCTGATAAAAACTCTGTTCTAGAGTTCATGACAAATAAAAGGATGACTGGTGTCTGTAGGTTCTCTGATTTTTATAGGTATCTATTTGTAAGTGTCTTAGTAGGAAGCTATCTTTGAAGCCTATACTAGAAGATTAAAGTAAAAATGTATAATAAAACCCTTAAGCTTATAATATAGTGATTTTAATTCTTGGGCTCTCATGGGTGACCATATGGTTGATTCCAATATACTGGGAAAATATAAAATATATTGGAATCAACCAAACAGTTGATTCCAATATATTTTATGGTTTTGTTTTTGTTTTTTGTCTTGCTCCCTTGGATTGTTTTCAGGCTTTACAGACAAAGCAATTCACCTCATTTTTGTGTGGGGTAGCCACTCACTGCCTACGGATGAAAGGTCAACATTAGTGTTAATTGACTTAATTACTCTCACATAATGGACTATGTAGAGGCAATACTAACAAACTGGTTTGTTTCTCACTTCTAATTTTACCCTCTCTTTCATCAAGCCACATTTTTAATTACCTTCTCACAGTGTCTGTACTTATATCTGCCACTGCAAATTTACTTTTATACATCTGAAACACATAGCAAAACAATGATACACAGAATGTGTATAAACAACAAGTATTTATGAAGTGCCTAGCATGCTTGATCTCAAAGATCCAGTAGAGATTATAGACCAAGATTTAGAAAAAAATAAACATACCCAATTGAGATACCCAATTCAGCCCATCCCTCATTCTCTTAACTGTTTTTCTTTTATTCTTCGTGGATCAATTCACCACTGGCCCTAGGGTAATAATCTTAAAACAATGGCATCTGTTTTCAAAGTATGAAGCTGAAGTTTGTTGAGTACTTTTTTTTTAAATGGGCTAAAAATTATGATGGACTTTGTTTTCTTCTGTAACTCAAATTTAAACTTGGAAAATTTTACAAATGAACACAGCCAGGCATAGCCAAAGGTGTGCACAATGGAAGTACAGAGTAAATCTAGTAATAAATCTCTGGCATTCCAATTCAGCCAGTGGACCAATAAACAAGATGAAGAGTCCCAGGTTCCACTCTTCAATAATTTCTTTTCCCAATTGCAGAATTAACAAATGCATAAACACTAAGATTACCCCATAGATAGGTAGGAATTAAATCAATATAAATTAAAAAGGATTCCCATATTCATCTTCCTCTGTTAATATAAAATCCATTCATCAGTACCAAACAAAAACACCCAACAGTACAATATGAAGAAAGAAATATATATTTTTTGCCTTTTAAATTATAAATTATATTTTTTCTTCAGCAAGTGCTTTAAACAAATGGATGGATAAAGGATACTAAATTAAAAGTCTGGGCCAACTCCTTGATATAATACAACAGTTCTCAGCTTCATATCAGTGAATGATAAGAAATATGAAATTTACACTTAGTGAATTATTAATGAAATGAATTGGTCACTTCAGGTCAATTTTGTTCTTTACTTAAAAGTGATCATCTATTGCTATTCCTCAGTAGAGGATTATTTCAATAATAAATGAAATAAAGGATATTTGACCTTATAAAATATATCTATCTCATAACTCATGGTGGGGAAAAAAATAAAATACAATTATTCCCAAGAGAATTTAATTTTCTTGGAAAGAAAAAGACTTGCAAGGTAAAAATTAAAATGATATTATGATACTGAAATACATACATAAATCAAAAGATTCAAAAAATAAACTATTAAGCTTGAGTACCTGTGAAAATGAATTGTTTTCCCCTCAGCTCCAGAGAACAAAATCACTTACTAGAGATTACCAGTGAGCCCTCAGTTTTAACATCTTTTAGCTTAATTCTTCAATTTGATTAATGAAGAAAATAAACTACAAATGCAGTCAACTGAAGTAAGTTTTGGTAAGCTGTAGAAGCAAAGCATGTGGAGCTACTTCTTCAATGATCTACAGAGACAGGAGAGACAGGGTAGAAATAAACAAGAACCGAAAGCTGGGAACTGAATCTGTATGCAATAAACAAAAGGAAAGAGGAACTGAGGCACAGCATGGGTGGGAAGCCTGCCCTCCATGTCCTCCACCTGCCTTTTGTCTGTGGAGAAACTTTAGCCAAAGAGTAAGTTATATCTGAGAAGTGAGAATACAGAAACAGAGAAAAAAAAAGTCAGAGGAAACCAAATAATAATAATGCAGTCATTCAGTATAGTCAGGAACTTAAGAGCCCTTCCTCGAGGGCCGTAAGTAATGTTCTGAGCCATATCCTGTGAACTATCGTATAGATACTGAAACTCCCATCAGGTAGAAGAAGTTAACTACATGATGACCAGACCATAGCCATGACATCAGCTGCCACAATGCCAAGAAATGACCTCTAGAAATGGAAACAAACTGACCCCGGAACTGAAGACTAATTGTACTTATCAATGACCAATTTCAAGATGATTGTCAGAACTGACTGTGCTATTTTTTCATGTAGCCCCTTTCCTCAGCCTATAAAAGCTCTTGCCCACTGATTGTCAGTTGGGAAGGAATTGGTCTTTGAACAGGTATCCACCATCCCCACTGGTTGCCAGCATCCAAAATAAAGCAAACTCTCCTTTCTACCAACCTGGTGTCTTCACTGGCTTTTTGAGTGGCAAGCAGCTGGACCCAGTTTTGGTTTCAGAGCATCACTAATAATGCTAACTTGAAGGTCATCTTTTATTTTATCTGAAGACATACTACTAACCTATCATGGTAACATGCCATTAGAGAAATAAGAATTAATTCTGGAGGCAGCAGATTGAAACAGATTTTATAGAAGAAAATGCTGAATTCAAATCTTATTTTGTACCACTTTTCAGTTATATGATATTCACAAAATCAGTTCATCTTTTTGAGCCTCAATTGATCTTTAAAATGGGAATAGAACAGTTATGCCATGGGAATTAATCAAAGAATGATAAACTAAGACATATGTAAAGCACAGTACCTGGCACATAGTAGTTATTTTGAGAAAAAAAAAAAGTTTTTCCATTCCAGTTGTCCTAAAGAAAGAAACGTTTGACTGGGGAGAAAAGCCACAATATAAAGGAAAACCAGTGAAGCAAAAAATTTATCCTGTACAAGTAACTTAAAAAGAACAAATATTTCCAGGCACATTATACAGTCATTCAAATTCTTAGTGAATTTCAGCAGCTACTGAATATCGTATTAGACCATAAGGATCTAAACAAGGAGAATAAGTCTTGACCTTTTTAAGTAAGACAGTTAAGTAGGGAAGACATTCAATAATTGTTACCCCAAAATGTGGTGTAACAAATAAAAGCATGAACGTATAGAGAAAGACACAATGAATTATGTCTGTAGTCACAAAAGAACTTACTCATCACTTTCGTTTGTGCCTAGAGAATCAGTAGGTACTAATACTTTAATACCTACACTAATACATTGTTTATAAAAGAGCAGTGTCAGTCCAGCAGCCTCAGGATCACTTGTGCATTGGTTAGAAATACAACTTTGAGAGTCCCAGACCTATTGAATCAGAAACCCTGAGTGCAGAGCCAGTAATCTATGGTTTAACAAACCTTCCAGGTGATTCTGATGTATAGTTAAGTGTGAGGACCACAAAAGGAGGAGCTCAACAAGTAAATGAGGAAGATAACATTTCAGACAAGAGATGTTATCGAGTCCAAGATCACTCTGCTCACCATACAATAGGCAATAACTCTGAGAGACAAGGTATTGAGGTGAGGAACACTACTTTTCTTTGCCATCTCAGAAGATGGCAGACTAATGTCTCAAAATAACCCTCTTATTGAGGTCTGAATGCCAGGTTCTTTTATAGAACTTAATTTCTTTTCCCTGAAAATTTCTGCACAGAAAATGGGTGTCACACATATATAACGACAGAGAAAAAATTAAAAATCTTATTAAAGAAGTTTGATCAAAGCATCAATAATATTCTCAAAATGGATTCCACCATGATTAATTCCATACTTCAGTATGGAATCAAAACAGCTGTGCTCCAACATGTGCATGCTGGAGGTGGAAAGACAGGAGCTAGCGATTGCTAACTGGGTACCCTGGGAAAAACCATTCAGTTTTACTGATCTTCAGTTTTCTCATGCGGAGGATGGGCAAAAACCCACTCCAAAAAGAGTTGTGAGAATTAAATGGAATAGGCATGTCAAAGTCACTGTGAAGTTTAAAGAATCAATAGGTATTAATACGTTGCATTGTATGGTAGTATGCATTGCAAGGTAGTCTTGTAAATCATATAACTTAACTCTTAACTGTTTCTGTGGAGGAAGTGCCAAACAAGTATTAATATATAAAAGGTATTCTAATTGCTAGGGTGGAGGCATATTAGAAATACTTTTAACTTTTTTTATTTATATTGCAGTTTGGCTGATTAATGGGCTTCCCTGATGGCTCAGTGGTAAAGAATTTGCCTGCCCATGCAGGAGACACAGGTTCGATCCCTGGGCCAGGATGATCCTCTGGAGAAAGAAATGACAGCTCACTATAGTATTCTTGATTGAAAAACCGCATGGACAGAGGAGCCTGGCGGGCTACAGTCCATGGGGTCGCAAGAGTCCGATATGACTCAGTGACTAAACAACAGCTGATTAACAATGTTTTGATAGATTCAGGTGAATATCAAAGGGGCTCAGCCATACATATACATGTATCCAATCTCCTCCAAACTCCCCTCTCGTCCAAGCTGCCACATAACATTGCACAGTTCCCTGTGCTATATAGTAGGTCCTTGTTGGTTATCCATTTTAAATATAGCAGTGTGTACATGTCAATCCCAGACTCCCTACCTATCCCTTCCCCTCTTCCTTCTCCCACCCCTCATAAACCATAAGTTCTTCCTCTAAGTCTGTAGTCTGTTACTGTTTTGTAAATAAGCTCATTTGTACCATTTCTTTTTAAGATTACGCATATAAGGAATACCATAAGATAGTTCTCCTTCTCTGTCTTACTTCACTCAGTATGACAGTCTCTAGGTCTATCCATATTGATGCAGATGGCGTTACTTCATTCTTTCTTTCTATGCCAAACAAGCCTTGACAAATCCAAAGTCAGACCCTACCAAACATCAACAGAAGGAAGGAATATCTGAGGGTCAGGTGCTCAGAGCTGAAGAGAAAACCCAGATCCTTCTGCCTCTGGCCCCATTTCCTCTGTGGATGTAATTAACAACTGACACCTAATGATAACACAAGCAGAGCTAGGAACAAAATCTGGCCTGCACTAAAGGGAAAAGTCTACAGGTTTTGCACCTGGATGTAAATAAACAGCAGACTAACTGCAGATCCTAGACACAGATAAGAGAAAGCATCCAGTGAATTACATTCAGACTCCAGGATTAGAAGAGTTTCCAATTTCAGATGCAAAAACAGAATTTTACCATCAACAAAGCCAAAGGGGAAATGACATTTGAAAACCAACAGATAGAGTTTTTTGCCTTCTCCTGGCTGAAAGCCAGGCGTTCAAGCCAAAAAGGACAGGATTCAAAGTCAGTTAAAAGTAGAAGGAGTAATTGCAGACATTCTGCCTCCGGCCAAGTTGAGGGTAATACAAAAAAAACCCTTGACTTCTTTGGGGACCTAGTTTTAGCCATAAAACCCTTGGAAAAAATCAATGCAAATGAAAATACAGATACAGTGCACAAAACATATCAGAGTCTGTCAGACTACCTCCTACTAACAGAGGACCTCAATCTCTCCTTTCTTCCTTTGTATAAATACTTTACTGTTATTTTACTTGCTACAGTTAATGATGCCAAATCCCAGCAGTGCCAAGTATAATAGATCAGGACAAAGCTGAGATATCACTTGAATAACATTATGGTTTTATTAACTGTTTTAGCTAAATAAATTTATAAACACTTCTGGTGCTTTATGTATAAAGATATTTTTAGAGCCTTTTTTCTGATAACAAAGGTTAGATGCTTATAATACACTGGAATATTCAGAAAAGTGCTGAGAAAAAAATGACAATTATGATTCCCTCACTTAGTGGTGATGGTTGCTAACAATTTACTGTATTTCCCTGAAGCTTTTTGACATATATTTATATTGTTTCATCACTTAGCATTTTGCCATAAGTACTTTTCCATATTGTTAAAACAAAAACTCTTTGAAAGATATGATTATCATGCCTCCATAGAACTCTACCAAGAGTATGTGATAATATAAACATGTCCCTATTGATGAACATTTAATTTTCACCCATTATAATGCATGTTGTGATTAATTTCTTTGTGCATAAATCGCTGTTTGCAGCTCATGCAGCTCAATACCAAAAAAACAAACAACCTAATCAAAAAAATGAACAGAAGACCTAAATAGACATCTCTCCAAAGAAGACATACCAATGGCCAATAAATACATGAAAAGCTGCTTAACATCACTACTAGAGAAATGCAAATCAAAACTACCATGAAGTATCACCTCACACTGGTCAGAATGGCCATCATCAAAAAATCGACAAACAATAAATGCTGAAGACTGTGTGAGGGAAAGGAAACTCTCCTACAATGTTGGTGGGAAGGTAAACTGGTCCAGCCACTATAGACAACAGTGTGGAGGTTCCTTAAAAAACTAAATGTATAACTATCACATGACCCAGCAATCCCACTCCTGGGCATATAGCCGGAAAGAAAAAGATAGACATAATTTCAAACAATACATGCACCCCAATGTTCATCACAGCACTATTTATCATAGCCAGGACATGGAAGCAACCTAAATGTCCATCAACAAATATCCAATGGAATATTACTCAGCCATAAAAATAAATGAAATTGTGCCATTTGAAGACACACAGATGGACCTAGGGACTGTCATACAGAGTGAAGTGGGTCAGAAAGAAAAATATATATGTATATAAATAATAAAAATAAAGTTTTTGGATTCAAAAAAACTTTCTAAACAGTTGATGCAGTATTACCACAAAGCCTTTAATATTTTGTTGCAATGCCTCAAGTCTTTTTTGTTTCATATGCAAGGATAAATTAGATTGAGATCATATTATCATACTATGTTTTTCTTCTTTTATATTTATCTATAATGTAATCTGTCAATATCTGTCAAAAATAATTATACTCATTTGCCTGATTCTTTCACTCAGCATAATTTTAGCTTTTTCCCTAAGTACTAAATAGTTTTTTGGAAACCTATTTTACCATTTTGGGGTGGGGGGGGATCGATGAAAACATTCCAGTTCTACTCTCTCCAGTTCAGTTCAGTCGCTCAGTCATGTCCAACTCTTTGCGACCACATGGACTGCAGCACACCAGGCTTCCCTGTCCATCACCCAATGCCTAGAGCTTGCTCAAACTCATATCCATCGAGCCAGTGATGCCATCTAACCATCTCATCCTCTCTCATCCCCTTCTCCTTCTGCCTTCAATCCTTTCCAGCATCAGGGTCTTTTCTTAGCCTATTTCAATTATACACACAATGTTATCCACTATAGTCATCATTTTATACATTAGATCCTCAGATTTTATTCATCTTATAACTGCAATTCTGTACCTTATTACCAACCTCTCCCAATTTATCCCATCCCAAGCCCCTGGAAACCACTTTTCTACTCTCTATTTTTAAGATTTCAACTTTTTTATATTCCACTTGTAAGGAGTGCCATGCAGTATCTGTCTTCCTCTGTCTAGTTTATTGCACTTAAGAGTACTGGCCTCCAGGTTCATCTGTGTTGTCACAAATGACAGGACTTTCTTCCTTTTTAAGGCTGAATAATATTCCTAAATGTGTGTGTCTGTGTGTACATAGTTTTCTTGATCCATTCACCTGTAACAGACACTTAAATTTTGAACATCTGTTTTGAAATGACTTCATGGTACTTCATCTCAGGAATTAAAATTACATATATAACATAATAGTAATATTCTTACTATTGGGTAGGTAGGTTAGAACTTGGCACCACTATAAATATTGCTGAAATAAACTGCCTAGTATATTTTTATATGCATTTCTGATTTCAATAAAGGGAATAAATACTATCCACACTGTAAAGTACATATGTCAAAATGTTGTTCAAAAAGGTTTCATATTCCCATAAGCCACATATTAAATAAATCATTCTTCACAGGTCAGATATGAGTCTTTAAAAAATAGTCATTCTAAAATACTTTTATTTTAGTTTGCATTTCTTGCATTAATCAGTGGTTTAGTGTTTCAAAGTTTATTTTGTGATTAAATATTATTTTATTAATCATCTATGTAAGGTGTCTTTTAACTATCTATGTAAGGTCTTCATCTTAAGACATTCACTTTTTTGTTCTTATTTATAATATCATGTTATTACATTATTTACAAGATAAATGAATATTAATCATCATATGTCACCTATCACTAATATAAACATTTACTATTCTAGTAATTTTTAACAAAGTTTAGTGTTTATATAGCAAAATCTATCAATATTTCCCTTTACGTTTTCCCTATAATGCTTTGAAAGATTTGCTTCAATCTTTTATATGGAAAATATTTATACTTACTTCCAGATATCTTTTACTGTTAGGGATTTTTCTTCTTTTGCATTTAACCTTTAAATTCACACAAGGTCTGTTTTGCTGTTAGGTACAACAAAATGGCCCAAGTTTACAGCTATCCAATCAGTCTAATATCTTATATTTAATAATTGTCTTCTCCTACTATGTAATAGCATGTAATAAAATCTATGTTATATCATTAATATTTATCAAAACATGTTCTATCAGATAATGTATAAATTAATAGAGCATATTATACACAGATTCTCACACAGAGAAGAATCTCTGAGTTTTCTATGATGGATTTTTCCCTTATATTCTTTATTCAGCATAAGATTATTCCAAAAGTTATACTTTTAAACTACATTTTGAAAACTAGTAGTGATAATCCCACACATTCTATTTTACTCGAAAAGTAGCTGTCTTCATACATTTGAGATAAATTATATGTATTTTTCAGTTTCAAAAACATTCCTGGACAAAAATTCTTTCTGGGGATTTGGCTGAAATCACAATCACTGGATGAATAAATTAAGAGAAACTCTTATCTTTCCTGCACTTGTGTTTACTAGGGAGACAATGACAAACTGCAAGATTTATTAAAAGTTCACTTCTTAACACTGTCTGTATACATACACCTGCCAGGGAGCCAGTAATTAAATAGCCAACATGATACACAGCAAAACAAGAGAATAAAGGGGAATTAGCCAACAACCAGAGAGAAACAGAAAAACCATTAAGTTTGTAACACAGTGGTGGCCTTTTCTAATGTTAACTTTAGTCTGTTCTGAATCTCGATTCAACAAATAATTTGGCCAGAACACTGATTAACTTATACATTAACTACTTTCCCTATAAATTACTCAGATGCAAGAGTTTCATACTATTTTCTCATGTATGCAGATATCAAAATATCCATAGACATTCTAAGTTACCCTAAACTGTTAAAAGCAATCCAGGCCTACTTGAATATTACTTTTTTAAGAGGCCACTAAAACAGAATCCAAACAAAACCGGAAGAGAAGACAAGATAGACAATCAAGAGTTAAAAGCAGTTGACTGATTCATTATGTAGATTGTTCTGAATTGTTATTTAAGCTAAAAGCAGCCTGATCAAATGATAAAATGAAGCAATACCATTTTGTTAAATTAAACTTTTCATTTTGAAATAATCGTCAATTCATAGGTAGTTGTAAGAACAAACACAGAACCCACGTAAAACACAGAAACAAACACAGAATGTACAAACACACACACACATGTACAAACAAACACAGAATCCAGTTGTCCCAATGGAAACATCTTACAAAACTAGAGAACAGTCTTGCACCTGTAGTGTAAACTAGTGCAAAAAAAGTAACACATCCAGGAAATTGATATTGATATAGTCACTACATCATCACAAGCATCCCTCATGTTATACTTTTATAATCATGATCGCCTCCCTCCCACTGGGGGAGCAACCACTCATCTATTCTCCATGACTTTAATTTCATTATTTTAAAATATTATAAAAGTAGCATCATATATTATATAACCTTTTAGGATTGACCCGTCCCATTTAGAATAATTTGTTGGGAGTTCATCCAGGTTGTTAACACGTAGTTAACAACTTTTTAGTGTTGAGTATTATGGCACTGGTGTGGATGTATCATGATGTGTTTAACCTTCACCCCTTGGAGGACATAGCTGTTCTAGTTTGAGGCTATCACAAACAAAGCTGCTATGGAGCATTTGTTTACACTTTTGTATCAACACAAGTTTTCATTTCTCTAGGATAAATTCCTAGACAGGAATGCAATTGCTGGGGCAGATGGTAGTTGCAAGTTTCGTTTATCATGAAGTTACCAAATTTTTCTAGGCTGGCTTCCCTGATAGCCCAGTTGGTAAAGAATCCGCCTGCAATGCAGGAGACCCCAGTTCAATTTCCAGGTTGGGAAGATCCCCTGGAGAAGGGATAGGCTACCCATTCCAGTATTCCTGGGCTTCCCTTGTGGCTCAACTGGTAAAGAACTCACCTGCAATGTGGGAGACGTGAGTTGGAAGATCCCCTGGAGAAGGGAAAGGCTACCCACTCCAGTATTCTGGCCTAGAGAATTCCACAGACTGTATAGTCCATGGGGTCGCAAAGAGCCGGACACAACTGAGTGACTTTCACTTTTTCAAACTTTTCTGGAGTGGCTTTACCATTTACATGCCCACTAACAGAGCAGGCAATGGCACCCCACTCCAGTCCTCTTGCCTGGAAAACCCCATGGACGGAGGAACCTGGTAGGCTGCAGTCCATGGCGTCGCTAAGAGTTGAACACGACTGAGCGACTTCACTTTCACTTTTCACTCTCATGCATTGGAGAAGGAAATGGCAACCCACTCCAGTGTTCTTGCCTGGAGAATCCCAGGGACGGGGGAGCCTGCCGTCTAGAGGGTCGCACAGAGTCGGACACGACTGAAGTGACTTAGCAGCAGCAGCAGCAACAATGTATTAGTAACCCAATTTTTCCATATTTTGACAGCATATAGTAAATCACTATTTTTTTAAATTTAATCCACTCTGATTTATGTATAGTGATACCTCATTGTGGTTTTAATTTGCATTTCCCCAATAACTAACAATTTTAACACCTTTTCTTGTGCTTTTTGCCATCCATATATCCTCCTTGTTAATCTAGTCCTTCATGTCTTTTACCCATTTTCAAAACAGATTTTTATTATTATTAAGGCTTAAGATACTATTCCTTGGTGGTTTGCAAGTTTCTTTCCCCAAGCTATAGCCTGTCCTTTCAAGTCCTTTGGAAAGGTAAATTGATTGTCTCCGATCATCTGGATTCCTTTGAAGACTTGCACTGCTTTCTTTCTGCTGGTAAATGCTACAACTAGTTACATGCATGGGTTTAGAGAAAGCAAGCCTGAACCATTCTTCAGATGTGCAACCAATGAGCTCAATTTTTTTTTTTCTTCTTACCTATGCTGCTCTCTGTACCTGCTGACCTGAACTCAGAGCCCATCTCGGCTCCTCCAGCTTTTACCAGTGGCCTCATTCTCCTCAGAAATATATTCTCTATTAACTACCCTCACTGCCATTTCAAATGGGATTTGTGAAGGGAGAGGAAACATGTTTACCTCAGTCCACAAATGACCTTGAAAGCTCTTCTCATTTATTTTCAAATTAAGGATGTTTGTTTATGAGGTTGTCTTACAAAAGGATACACCGCCAAAAATTTTTAGAAAAGTGGCAGTCATATATGCAAGGAGAAAAGAAACTTCTAATCAATTTTGGATGACATTAAGAAAAAAAATACTGGATTTGTAATATATGGAAAATGATGTCACTTTTCTAGCATGGGCTTCATGTTTAAAATGAGATGGCCTGAATCACCTACAAATCCTTCTCAGTTCAGTTTCTATTATAAAATGTAGATGCTTAGAGTAAGACTTTGTACATCAACATGAATATTATACCATCTTTTAATGAAAATATATTTAGTGTATAACTTTCCCTGTGATACTAATGGAATAGTACAAGATGCTTCCCTGGGATAAACCAATATTTATGAGTCTTTTTGTGTAAATATAGAGCTTTCGCATTTCCTCATGCACTGTATTCACATTTTAATGTTTTTCATCAGAAGAAGTATGAATATGTTAGTCTAAAAGTAATTAGCATATAGAGAGAGATGCTAATAACAGATATATTAATGACGGGGCTATACAAAACCTGCCACTAAAAGATCACAGATCATCTAATGGCTTTGTACCAAATGTATCTTATGAAAGATTATTGCTGCTGATTGTTTTTCTTTTGATGGGGAAAAAAAATAGATTGGGGAGGTTTATCCACTTGCAAGCTGTAAATATTTGAAAGGTAGATGGTCTATTTTTTCTGCTTAAGGAGAAAAACTGAAGGAAAAAAAAATACAATGACTTATTCAAGAGAAAAGGCAATTCAAAATCCTGGAAGCCTCCAAATTCAGAGTTCACAGTTGTCAGCGTTAGGAAATGCATCACTGCTTCCCCAGAAACACATTGCTGCCTTCACTTTCTTTTCAGTCAACAAAAGAAAAAAATTGGAAATGTTAAACTTCCTCACTGCCCTAGTTCACAGAGTAGAGAAAGAAGGTTTATCTTTTTCTCTTTCAAAACTGTAATATCTTTATATATTGATAAAAGGTGAAATTCATTACTAATATCATCCAGTAGTTTGGGATATTATCTACATACTTAAGCCTCCCGAACAGTATCCATAAGGCAAGACACTGTGTTTTTCAACAATGTAGAATAAGAAATATTGAAAAGCACTATGAAAAAAAGGCAATGATTGTGAGTCCCCAAATAGTAGAATTATAAGGTTAGTAAGCCTATTGAAGTCAATGGTATATATATACACACATCATGTGTGTGTGTGTGTGTGTGTGTGTGTATATATTTGTGTATATATGTATTAACATTTATGTAAGTATAAATTTTCATTATTCTTTAATATCTAAACACAAGTAACAAATAATTTCAGCACAATGAATGATTTCATAACCTACTTAGGAAATATATTCCAACATTTAACAATTCTTACTATCAGAACATACTTCCTTTATCTAATCTAAATCCCATACATTGTAACTTAGATCTATTTCTATCCCCACTAGGGTTGCAGAACAGCTGGTCTGCATCCTCCATAAAATAATCTCTCATGTATTTGACTCACATCATTAAAGAGCCTCACAGCCATCCTTCCCCAGGCAAAATGACCCTAAAGACCTAACTTCTTCTCATAGATCATATTTTCTAATACTTGAATCATTTTGAAGTTCTATCTTGGGACTGCTCCAAGTTCTGTGCACCTCTCTTTGTTTCCTCTCAAACATCTCTATCTCCTCCTTACTGACATCTTGGTAGTGATCTTCTCCACAAGTACAATTCCACTGTGAAATCAGTACTAGAGTAGCTCTAATCTAAGAATGCAACAATCTTCATTATAAGACTATTCATACCACCCCTAAATCTGTGTCAGAGAGCTACAGAAAGAAATCCAAATAATAACTGGAAATTAAAATGATCTTGATGTATATTTTCCCCAATATGCATGTGTCATTACTAGTCTTATCTTATGAATTCTTGGGCTCTATCACGGGAAAACCATCTGCTACTTCATTCATCTATATGACAATTTTTAGCTTTTTCTATAACAGGAAACAGGAGAAACTAACAGGAGTCCTAGAATGACAGGGAAAATCCCAAGAAATCTGCTTACTGATTAAGTTTTCCTTTCTAAGTTGATCTAACTAACCCCAAGAAGATCTAGACATAGCCATGTCCCCTGAGTAATTAACATGACAAGAAGAGTTGGAAACAATTGTACAGAAAACCATTAGAGACAGCGCTAAAACCAAAAGGAGGGTTTGTAATTCACTGAACTAAAATGATATCTCCATGGAATGTTCAATGGAAAGAAAAATCAACTGCAATCTGAGTATACTGGTTATTAACTGTCCTCACCAGATAGGTAGAACGGCCAAAGGCTTGGTGATAGATTTCTTATTTGCTTCTCCAAAGTTTACTGACCTGTCATCCAGAGCATACATTCCAATCAGTGATGTACACCATTTTGTATATACTAAAGACAGTGATAACTATATAAAATGAGGCAAAGCACTAAAGCTGAAGGGAAATACATGAAAACATGAACATGGATTATCTCTGATGACAGAATTGAGTGGTTATTTGCTTCCTTCTACATTTCTATTTCCATACTGTTAATAATAATAATATATTTCTTTCACGAGAAACAAAACTTCAAATCATTCTTCCACACTATTATTTTTGGTAGTCACCAAGTGATGCTAAATTAAGGTTAGCACAGCTGTTCCATTAACTCTGGACATGAAGAACTAATAAATAGACAGATGAATTTTTAATATTCTGCCTTACTGAGGAATATAATTTTAATATTGTTTACTCTTTGTCATGCATTTAGTCACTAAATAAGTCTTACTCATGTCCCAAGCAAGAATCACACTTACTAACCAAAACAACTGTTTTTATATTTCTTGTACTTCCAATAAAGTACAATTTCTCCATACACCTCTATTAGTACATGCTCCAACTTCAGCTAAATCAGCTTGCTGGGTAGATATGACTTTTTCCCTAATTGTAATCAACTAATCCTATGTTTTCACCTCAAAAAATTCAACTATATTCAATACTAAAATGGTATATCTAAAATATGGTTCCTTAATAAAAACAAATGAAAAAAAAAATGGTCCCTATGTTTAGTCCAATACATTTAAACTGTGATGGATAATTGCATAAGAAAACCTCTTCTTTCTTCCCAGGAGCGGGCAAAGGTCCAGGACATACCAAGGTACCAGGTTAACCTGCTGAATGAATGACTATGAACAATGATGGTAGAAGCTGTTCCTTGCTTAATCTTGGCACTCCTCTCCTTACCTATTCCAAAAACATGTTAGGCAAGTACCACTGAAAGGGATGAAATCTAGGGGCATCATTTTCTCTCTCATAATGAACTTTGGGCATTTTATTTACATAAACAAACAATTCTTAGCAGGAAATTTTTAGTCAACTCTAACAAAATCAATTCCAAGGGAACTTAAAATTAGGCAGTGGGCATCTTTTCTTTCAACAGTGGTTGTATATATCTTCCACATAATGATCTCCCTGTAACTAAAATATATTTTATAAACAATGAGACTGTATCTTTCTAGATCTCAGATCTTTTGTACCCCAACCATATTCTCCAGTTAGTATTCATTTACAGCACTGTTACTCCCCCCAACTATCACTACTGCAACATTCAAAAATATTTTAAGAGCCAATTATTTTAAAGCCACTTATTTAAAACAAAGCATTTTATAGATTCTGATTTACTGAAACCTTATCAAAATCCTACTGTGCTGCTACTGCATATCAAATAGGAAAACAACAAAGACCAACCACAGCGCACAGGAAACTGTACTCACTATCTTGTAACAACCTATAATGGAGAAGATTCTGAAAAAGAATAAGTATATATGAACACTCATCTATGTATAACTGAATCAATTTGCTATACACCTGAATTTAACACAACATTGTAAATTAACTATATTTCAATTAAAAAAAATTATACTGTCTGCAAGAGTCTTCATCTATCCGTACCATCAAATTCAGCCGCTGACTACACATTCTGGATGGATATAATTTCATTTTATTTATTCCTTATTTACATGAGACAAGGTCACTGAAATGGAGAAGGAAATGGCAACCCACTCCAGTGTTCTACCCTGGAGAATCCCAGGGATGGCGGAGCCTGGTGGGCTGCCGTCTATGGGGTCGCACAGAGTCGGACACGACTGAAGCGACTTAGCAGCAGCAGGTCACTGAAAAACTCCATATCCTCCAAACATTGGGTTAGAAAAGTGATAAGTTGATAGGCATCTTCACAGAGCCAGAGGTATTCTAAAATTATACGTCATAAAGCCTCTTCCCTCCTCTGTGTTGGACACAGTCTCATAGCCTTTTCTGACACATTGTCAGTTCTCTTTTCTCTTGTTGGGTCTCTTCAGCATGGTTACTAACTTTCTGAGGACAATGTAAAAAAAAGAAAAAAGTCAAGTACATTACTCCAAAGGCAGGCAACAGAGATTAAATCGAATGTTTGATCCACATATTACAGAAGAAACTAAAGTGATTTAAATATTAATCCCTGACTAGGAAGTTACACAAGAATGTGACTACCTCCATATGCTGGCGGTTCGGATAAGCTTAGGGTTCATTATATTCATCTATCTTTCACATGTCACTAGATGAAAACAATACAATGGGAAAGACTAGAGATCTCTTCAGGAAAACTGGAGATACCAAGGGAACATTTCATGCAAAGATGGGCACAATAAAGGACAGAAATGGTATGGACCTAACAGAAGCATTAGATATTAAGAAGAGGTGGCAAGAATACACAGAAGAACTGTACAAAAAAGATCTTCATGACTCAGATAACCACGATGGTGTGATCACAATGGTGTGATCACCTAGAGCCACACATCCTGGAATGTGAAGTCAAGTGGGCCTTAGGAAGCATCACTAGGAACAAAGCTAGTGGAGGTGATGGAATTCCAGTTGAGCTATTTCAAATCCTAAAAGATGATGCTGTGAATTTGCTGCACTCAATATGCCAGCAAATTTGGAAAACTTAGCAGTGGCCACAGGACTGGAAAAAGGCAGTTTTCACTCCAATCTTAAAGAAAGGCAATGCCAAAGAATGTTCAAACTACACAATTGTATTCATCTCGCACACTAGCGAAGTAATGCTCAAAATTCTCCAATTCAGGCTTCCACAGTACCTGAACCACGAAATTCCAGATGTTCAAGCTGGATTTAGAACAGGCAGAGGAACCAGAGATCAAATTGCCAACATCTGTTGGATCATCAAAAAAGCAAGGGAGTTCCAGAAAAATATCTACTTCTGTTTTATTGACTATGCCAAAGCCTCTGACTGTGTGGATCACAACAAACTAGAAAATTCTTCAAGAGATGGAATACCAGACCACCTGACCTGCCTCTTAAGAAATCTGTATTCAGATCAGGAAGCAACAGTTAGAACTGGACATGGATCATAGACTGGTTCCAAATCAGGGAACGAGCATGTCAAGAATGTATATTGTCACCCTGCTTATTTAACTTATATGTAGAGTACATCATGAGAAACCCTGGGCTGGATGAAGCATAGGCTGGAATCAAGATTGCTGGGAGAAATAATAATCACCTCAGATATGCAGATGACACCACCCTTATGGCAGAAGGTGAAAAAGAACTAAAGAGCCTCTTGATGAAAGAGAAAGAGGAGAGTGAAATAGTTTGCTTAAAACTCAACATTCAGAAAACTAAGATCATGGCATCTGGTTCCACCACTTCATGGCAAATAGATGGTGAAACAATGGAAATGGTGAGAGACATTATTTTGGGGGGCTCCAAAATCACTGCAGATGATGACTGCAGCCAAGAAATTAAAAACCACTTGCTCCTTCGAAGAAAAGTTATGACCAACCTAGATAGCACATTAAAAAGCAGAGACATTACTTTGCCAACAAAGGTCCATCTAGTCAGAGCTATGGTTTTTCCAGTAGTCAAGTATGGATGTGAGAGTTGGACTATAAAGAAAGCTGAGGGCTGAAGAATTGATGCTTTTGAACTGTGGTGTTGGAGAAGACTCTTGAGAGTCCCTTGAATGGCATTGAGATCCAACCAGTCCATTCTAAAGGAAATCATCCCTGAATATTCATTGAAAGGACTGATGCTGACGCTTTGGCCACCTGATGCAAAGAACGGACTCATTTGAAAAGACCCTGATGCTGGGAAAGAAGGTGGGAGGAGAAAGGGATGACGAGGATGAGATGGTTGGATGGCATCACCAACTCAAAGGACATGAGTTTGAGTAAACTCTAGGAGTTGTTAATGGACAGGGAGGCCTGGCGTGCTAAAGTCCATGGGGGTTGCAAAGATTTGGACACAACTGAGTGACTGAACTGAACTGAGATGATAACATGCAAGTCAGGGCAGAAGGAGGCGGCAGAAAGACAGTCATCACCCTAACCTCGAGGTGGGGGAGCCGGCAAGTCAACAAAAGTGGTTTTTCGTGTTTTTTTTTTTTAATTTATACTGGAGTATAATTGATTAATATTGTGATTGTTTCAGATGGACAGCAAAGCCATGCATATACATGTATCCATTCTCTCCCAAACTCCCTTCCCATCCAGGCTGCCATTTGACACTGAGCAGAGTTCCCTGTGCTATACAGTGGGACTGACCAAAGTCTCTTAAGGGAATTTAAGCTTGAGTTCAATCTTAAAAGAGGAAGAAGCACAGCTCAGAGAGCAGGCTGACCTGCCACCTGTATGTCCCTGCTCTGGGTGGCTCTCCTATGAGTAATAGTTGTTGACTCTTCATTTAGAACATTTCAAGAACAATCAACACCACATTTATTCCTCAAGAGGGCTTTTCATGATGTCTTTGTGTTCTAGCTTTCATTATGTATAACTCCTTCAAGGGCCCAAAGTGGATCAAAACACTGAAGCTTATTTTACAAGAGGCATCAAAATAAATTCTCAAGCCACAGATGATGCCCTAGAAATTTGTAGTCAAGCATTTCTAATATTTCAAAGAAAAAAACTGAGGTGCTATGCTATTGCCTTCTAAATGTAGAAATTAGTCAGGCACCAATAGGAAATAGGAGCTAATTTGTTTTCAATATCTAATTATTATCAAAAGATTTACTAATCAACTGCTATATGCAAAATCAGATCTTCAGCTTTCAAGGGGCTTTAAGCCAATGGGGGACACAAGATACACAGACAAATTAAAAATACCCATAGTAGAATAATATAAGTGCCAACTCAAGAAATTACACAATCACAAAACTATCAGAATTCTATTTAAATTTCATCCTGTAAAAAATAAATGCAAAGTACATAAACAAAGATATGCAAGTCTCTCCCCATGATGACTAATAGGTTTTTAAATTTTTATTTTATATTGGAGTATAGTTGATTAACAATGTTGTGTTAGATTCAGGTATACAGCAAAGTGCCTCAATTATATATATAAATACATATATCTAATCTTTTTCAAATTCTTTTCCAACTGAGGTTATGACAGAATATTGATTAGAGTTTCCTGTGCTATACAGTACATCCTTGCTGATTATCTATTTTAAATATTACAGGACTCTTTTATATCATAGAATTTATGTCACAGAAAATGAGGATTTCAAAACAAAAGAATGTTAGGTACAACTGTTTCTGATGCCTTCTAACAAACTGAATAGGATCTAAGAACATTTCATTTCAGATTAACCAACTTCTCCTACTTACTGAAAAGAATTATAAATTATTGCCTGAGTTCCAAAGGAATACAGTTACTTAACTGGGCTACTCTGCTTGTTCTTCAATAAAGACTTCTGAAGCAGCTCAACATCTGCAAAAGCAATTTATTTTCTGGCTTTTTCATTCACTACACATCTAATAGATAACTGTTTTTAAAATGCACAGATTTGGGGATAGAAATTTTAAAATGTTTGTTGAATGAATGAATGTTGAAGGAGACATGAATTTCCATATTTGCATGTGAATGTGAAACTCTTTTTAAGTCCCATTACCATCACCAACATAAATTTTGAGACTTGATAACCTAGATTAGTTCTAAATAGATAAATGTGTATGTTCCAGTCCACTGATTTATATCTATATTCATACATTTCAAAGAGATTATTATTTATGCAATCAAGCAGAACTATTCCTTTGAGCCATTCATGTCTTTTGTATAATTAGGTAATTACGACATGCTAGCCATAGTAAAATAATAAGCAAGAAATTTTGGGAATGACTGTGAGACCTTACTTAAAATATGTACATGACCAAAGAGATTTTGTCTTTGGCAAGGTGACTATTTAAATATTTGTTATTTATGACTCATACGACATCGTGGAAAAGGTTAAGTATGAAAGTCTTCATAACTAATTTGCAATGGTCTATTTTGCTGAAGACTGAGACGGGGAGACGAGATGAACACTCAGTGAGGACCCCTCTGTGTACTGGATGCTTTATATACAGAATCTCACAAAACCCTCACAAAATCCTGTGAGATACATATTACTGGATCCATTCCTTCACTAGCATAAACAGAGACTCAAAGGGACCATTTGTATGCTATGATCACACAGCTGGTAAGGAGAATTATAATTTTAACCCCTGACTGCATGCCTCCAAACCCATGTTCTTCCCACATGAGCTATTCTACCCTTAAAGGAAGAGCCCAAAATGACTAAAATGGTGGCCAGTATCTACTGTAAGCTTCAGGAAGCCAGATTCTCTGCCTCTTTCCCTCTAAAAGTGACTGATGTATTGCAACTACATACTAAAAATTTATATAATGAATTATGTTAGCTCTTAAAATGTTTTCTTCCTCCTCCAGATCTGATTCAAATTCTGAATGACCTAAGAACTAGCTTGTTCACCTAGCTGAGAAAACTGTAAGTTGCATGAAACATGAATAATCTACCTCTGTATCACTGCATTCTACTTCTGTAGAAATTAGCTATTAAATTAAAACTAGAATTGCCATATGAAGCAGCAGTCCTCCTTCTGAGTACATATCCAAAAGAAATAAAGCATCTCAAAGAGATATCTATACACCTCTGTTCACAGCACCATTTTTATAACAGCTAAGATATAGAAATAATCGAAGGGTTCATCGACAAATAAATGGATACATAAAATGTGGCATACTACTCAGTCTTCAGAAAGAAGGAAATCTCATCATTTGCAACAATGGAGGACACTGTGCTAAGTGAAATAAGCTGCCAGAGAAAGCCAACTATTGCATGGTATTACTTACCTGTGGAATCTCTTAAAAAGGCATATTCACAGAAACAGTTAAAAAAAAAAAAAAGTGGTTGTCAGAGAATGGTGGTGGGGGGGGGGACAGAAAGAATTTGGTAAAAGTGTACAAACTTTCATTTACAAGAGGAAAAAGCTCTGAGGGTTTAATGGTGACTATGGTCAATAATGGGCTTCCCAGGTGGCTCAGTGGTAAAGAATCAGCCTGCCAACACAGGAGATTTAAGAGAGGCGGGTTCAATCCCTGGGTCAGGAAGATCCCCTGGAAAAGGGAATGGTAACCCATTCCAGTACTTGTGCCTGGAAAATTCCACAGACATAGGAGCCTGGTGGCCTACAGTTCATAGGGTCACAAAGATTCGGACGTGACTGAGTGCGCGCGCGCACACACACACACACACTCACACAGCTGATAACACATGAGCCTGGCAGGCTACAGTCCATGGGGTCACAAAGAGTCAGACATGACTGAGTGACTCACACTATGTAATTAACATTTTCAAAGAGAACAAGAGCTTAAATGTTTTCACCAAAAGAAAAAAAAAGAAAAAGATCTATCAAGCTTGTACCCTATTAGGATAAGGTAATACCACAGTTATAGCTTGCATGCAGATTGATAGTCTATTTGTATTCTTAACTCAAATACCACAAGCAGTGTTACCTTTGGGCGTCTTACTTTCCTAAATGTTTCTGAAGTGTTGAGAGTCTCTTACAAAAGTTCTGAATAAGACAAAGTAACATATTATTGATTTATCCAAGTTGTCTTCTGGAAAACTCAAGAGTATGTTAAAAGTGGGCAAAAACCTCCTTGTGTTTCCAAGTAAAAGGAAATTAATTTTAGGCTCAGATAAATATAAAGTGCTTTCTCACTTACCTGAAAATCTAGTGAGTAATCCATTATTTTATGAAAAGCAGGCTGAATCCTAGGCAAGATCGTTTAGTCCAATGCAAGGCATCAGGCATCCTTCCTTTCTGTGAATCATTGTGAAAATAAAATAAACTCCTGATACATATACAAAGCTCCTAGGATGGTGCACCGCTTCAGTTAAGAAGCATTGCTCTAATCAGATGTATGTAGGTATGTATGTATGTATGTGTGTGTGTGTGTTAGTAGCTCAAGTGTGTCTACCTCTTTGCAACCCCATGAACTGTAGCCCACCAGGCTCCTCTGTCCATGGAATTCTCCAGGCAAGAATACTGGAGTGGGTAGCCATTCCCTTCTCCAGAGGATCTTCCCAAATCAGGAACTGAAGTATGCTCCTAATCAAAGACTCACTATAAAAGACATGCATTGATATATGTCACAAAACAAGCTACAGATGTAAGCTTCTACAATGTTTTACAGCAGTGAAAAATTATTTTAAGTACAACAAAAATTTCATAAAAAATGATTATAGACATATAAATGGGGTTAGAGAAAAAAGAAGGAAAAAAGGAAGGAAGAAAGGGTGAGAGACAGACCCCAAAAGTAGTCTGCTGAGTCCTAGTTTATGTAGGATATGTCGAGGATATAAAAACACATTTCAACTCAGTTGCTAAAGTAGATAGCTTTAAGGTCTTTTCCACTCCTGAGGTATAAATATCTGTGATTTCTTAACAGACCATAAATGCGCCATAAAAATAATTTGCTTGTTACAACAAAAAACAATCAATCAATAACCATCTTTGCTGGAGTCCTTAGAGTCTAAAATGACTTCAAAAAGAATTTAATTTGCTCATATCTATAACAAGTACATAAACTTTTAACTGATGCCCTTTCCCCCCACAATAAATATTCTCCTACTAAGCAGGTAATTAAAGATAATGGTGTTCCCTTCAGAGCTACACTCACTGTTGGCATTCTTCTTACAATCATTACAATACTAAAAGCTTCATTTCTTTATGGGATTTGGATGAGCCTCTTGAATCATATTTGGCTGTTCTTTCCTTTGCTCTTGCCATTCCCAAACCATTCAAAAGTTACAACAGCGTCAATGTGCAGAAAAGAAAGGTAAAATAAGCCATCTCAGTCTATGCTAAAGAAAGTGTGCATACACTTATACTTTTATTAGAGATGGCAGTGGCATTTGTTGACTTTATGCATAAAATTTTAATCAAGTGTCAGAACTACTGTCTTTTCCAACTCTTACTTGTTCTATGACAACCATCCAGCATTATTTAAAAGGGGGAGAATGCAGAGAGCTGTGAACTATGGGGGTAAACAATGCTGAATGCAAAACATCTGTCTTTGTAACTGTTTGCCTATCAAGTGATATTTATAATGTAACAGATTTTTAGGGCTCAGATGGCAAAGTGGTAAAGAATCCACCTGCCAATGCAGGAGACACAGGACATGGGTTTGATCCCCTGGTTGAGGAACATCCCCTGAAGTAGGAAATGGCAACCCACTCTGGTATTCTTGCCTGGAAAATCCCATGAACAGAGGAGCCTGGTGGGCTACAGTCCATGGGGAAGCAAAGAATCGGACATGACTGCACACTTGAGCACACACAACAGATTTTTAACTCTTCAAATTTTAAATTTTCTCAGACCCACAATTCTAGTGCATATGCAATCTATAACTAAGAGGGTACGGATATCATTTACTTACTCCTCCATTCATTCCCCCTTTTTAACTGGCAAAGTTTCATTCAATATTTTAGGTTAAATGTCAAGTATTCAATTAAAGAGACTCAAACACATCAATGGATTAAATCAGAATGTTTTGCTTATCTTCAGATGAATAGAAGCTCTGGAAACAAATCCCTATATCAAATAGAAAATAGTTATCTTATTTAATGGTCATAATAACCAGTTCCACGGACAGAAGAGCCTGGCAGGCTACAGTCCATGGGGTTGCTGAAGGGTCAGACATGCCTTAGCAACTAAACAACAAACAAACAACAATAACCCATTAGTTAACTGTCGTTATTTACCTTCAAAGTTACAACTCGCTGCTGAACAATTGTCAAAAGGAGAATGTTGGATCCCACCAAAAAAAGACAACCCACGTCCAAGGGCAAAGGAGAGCCCCAGTAAGATGGCAGGAGGTGCGAAACTGCATTTAGAATCAAACCCCATACATGCCAGAGATGCTCGGAGGCCTCAAACAAATCTTGTGTGCACCAGGACCCAGAGACTCGGCCAGAACTGTGTTTGAGTGTCTCCTGCAGTGGTACAGGTTGCAGTGGACTGCTGCAAGGGCCGGGGCTCTGGGTGCAGCAGAACTGGGTATGGCATAAGCTCTCTTGGAGGACGTTACCAATAACCCCATCATAGAGCTGCCAGAACTTACACAGGGCTGGGGAAACAGACGCTTGGAGGGCACAAACAAAACCTTGTGCATGCCAGGAGAAAGGGGCAGTGGCCCCACAAGAGACTGACCCAGACTTGCCCATGAGTGTCCAGGAATCTCCGGCAGAAGCGTCGGTTGGTGGCGGCCTGCTGCAGGGTCCAGGGCTCTGAGTGCAGCTGTGCATGCATGGGACCTTTGGAAGGTCACCATTTTCTTCATTACCTCCACCACAGTTTGGCCTCAGGTGAAACAACAGGGAGGGTACACAGCCCCACCCATCAACAGAAAATTGGATTAATGAATTACTGAGCATGGCTCCACCCATCAGAACAAGACCCAGTTTCCCCCTCAGTCAATCTCTCCCATCAGGAAGCTTCCATAAGCTTCTTATCCTTCTCCATCAGAGGGCAGACAGAATGAAAACCACAGTCACAGAAAACTAACCAAACTGATCATATGGACCACAGCCTTGTCTAACTCGATGAAACTATGAGCCATGCCATGTATGGCCACCCAAAATGGACAGGTCATGGTGGAGAGTTCTGACAAAATGTGGACCACTGGAGAAGGGAATGGCAAACTACTTCAGTATTCTTGCCTTCAGAACACCATGAATAGTATGAAAAGGCAAAAAGATAGGATAATGAAAGATGAACTACCCAGGTTGGTAGGTGCCCAATATACTACTGGAGATCAGTGGAGAAATAACCCCAGAAAGAATGAAGAGACAGAGCCAAAGCGAAAACAACACCCAGTTGTGGATGTGACTGGTGATGGAAGTAAAGTCCAAAGCTGTAAAGAACAATATTGCATATGAATGTTAGGTCCATGAATCAAGGCAAATTGGAAGTGGTCAAAAGGAGATGGCCAGAGTGAACACTGACATTCTAGGAATCAGTGAACTCAAATGGACTGGAATGGGTGAATTTAACTCAGATAACCATCATATCTACTACTGTGGGCAAGAATCCCTTAGAAGAAATGAAGTAGCCATCATAGTCAACAAAAGAAATCTAAAATGCAGTATTCAGATTTAATCTCAAAAATGACAGAATGATATCTGTTGGTTTCCAAGGTAAATCATTCAATATCACAGTGATTCAAGTCTGTGCCCCAACCAGTAACGCTAAAGAAGCAGAAGTTGAACAGTTCCATGAAGACCTACAAGACCTTCTAGAACTAACACCAAAAAAAGATGTCCTTTTCATTATAGGGGACTGGAACACAAAAGTAGGAAGTCAAGAGATACCTGAAGTAACAGGCAAACTTGGCCTTGGAATGCAAAACAAAACAGGTCAAAGGCTAATAGAGTTTTGCCAAGAAAATGCACTGGTCATAGCAAACACCCTCTCCCAACAACACAAGAGAAGGTTCTAAACATGGACATCACCAGATAGTCAATACTAAAATCATGTTGATTATATTCTTTGCAGCAAGATGGAGAAGCTCTATACACTCAGCAAAAACAAGACCTGGAGGCGACTATGGCTCAGTTATGAACTCCTTATTGCCAAATTCAGAATTAAATTGAAGAAAGTAGAGAAAACCACTAGACCTTTCAGGTATGACCTAAATCAAATCCCTTACAATTATACAGTGAAAGTGACAAATAGATTCAAGAGTTTAGATCTGATAGACAGAGTGCCTGAAGAACTATGGACAGAGATTCGTGACATTCTACAGGAGGCAGTGATCAAGACCATCCCCAAGAAAAAGAAATGCAAAAAGGGAAAATGGTTGTCTGATAAGGCCTTACAAATAACTGTGAAAAGAGAAGTGAAAGGCAAAGGAGAAAAAGATACACCCATTCAAATCCAGAGTTCCAAAGAATAGCAAGGAGAGATAAGAAAGCCTTTCTCAGTGATCAATGCAAAGAAATAGAGGAAAACAACAGAATGGGGAAGACTAGAGATCTCTTCAAGAAAATTGAAGAGGACTTTGACCAAGAGAAAACTGACCAAAGACTTTATTTTGGGGGACTCCAAATCACTGCAGATGGTGACTTCAGCCATGAAATTCAAAGATGCTTGCTCCTTAGAAGAAAAGCTATGACCAACCTACACAGCATATTAAAAAGCAGAGACATGACTTTGCCAACAAAGGTCCATCTAGTCAAAGCTATAATTTTTCCAGTAGTCATGTATGGATGTGAGAGTAGGACTATAAAGAAAACTGAGCACTGAAGAATTGATGCTTTTGAACTGAGGTGTTGGAGAAGACTCTTGAGAGTCCCTTGGACTGCAAGGAGATCCAACCAGTCCATCCTAAAGGAGATCAGTCCTGAATATTCACTGGAAAGACTGATGGTGAAGCTGAAACTCCAATACTTTGGCCACCTGATGCGAAGAGCTGACTCATTTGAAAAGACCCTGATGCTGGGAAAGATTGGGGGCAGGAGGAGAAGAGGATGACAGAGGATGAGATGGTTAGATGGCATCACCGACTCAATGGACATGAGTTTGAATAACCTCCGGGTGTTGATGGACAGGGAGGCCTGGCGTGCTGCAGTCCACAGGGTCCTGAAGAGTTGAACATGACAGAGCGACTGAACTGAACTGATTACCTCCATATACTTAGATGTGTAAACAGACTCAGCGGTATTGAGCAATTTCTTTGCTTTTTAATTCAATTTATTTTATGTTTTATTAAGCTTTATATTTTGTATTGGACTCTGGCCGATTAACAAGATCGTGACAGTTTCATGTAAAAAGCAAAGGGCTCAGCCATACACATACATGTATCCATTCTCCCCCAAACTCCTCTCCATCCAGGCTGCCACATAACAATGAGCCAGTTCCCTGTGGTCCTCATTGGCTATCCATAAGCTTCAATACCCAGCAGTGATCTTAATGCAGATCCTAAGCCAGGCTCATTTCGAACTCTATGCTCTTATAAGCAGGAGATCTACATTGAGAAATATTAAAATAGGTTATATGAATAAACTGATTTTTAGTTGGTTCTAGATGATCCATTCTCCTGTGATCAATTCATTTTTTGCCCACAGTTTGTTTTGGGTATGGCTTTGTTTAGGACAGAGTGATCATAAAGGCAATGTCCACCTCTAGCAGATGTGAATGTGTCACCCACTATCATGAGTGATACACAGGACATATACAGGGTTTTTTTAAAATTATTTTAATAATAATTTTATTTTTTCCCAAACTATATGCTTCCTCTCAGAAGCATATTTTTCCCAAACTATATGCTTTAAATTATTTTAATAATAATTTTATTTTTTCCCAAATTATATGCTTCCTCTCAGAAGCATATTTTTCCCAAACTATATGCTTCCTCTCAGAAGCTCAGAAATTTCTTCTAGGCAAGTTGTATTGAGACATGCGTGCTTATCTCAAATTCCTCCAGCGAATTTCACTGTAGAAACAGTATTACTTGCTCTGAGATTAAAACCTAGAGGAAAAAAAGGATGATAGAAACAAAGCAAGAATTATCATCGAAAAGTCTCAGGAAAGATGAGAAGCTGTTGCACGAACACAATCCAGAAATCAGTTTATACGAACCTCTGATTCTTGTATAAAACCCCTCCTGCAGGTGCCCACAAACTAGCAAGGTGATCATGGAACAGACAAAAAGGCAATCACCTGGCCTTGTGGTCTCAGTACCAGGCTGACTGTCTTTTGCTGTGTTCACACCTCAATAATCAATCAAGTTTTCTCAGCTCCTAAGCTCAAAGGCACAAGCTGGAAGTCTGGATCTTAAATGCTCATCATGATCAAAAACAAACAAAAAAATGTTATGAAGTGGCCCCTCTTTATTAGAGGACATGCTTTTCTTTCCTAACAGTGTCACCTCTCCGGTGACTCTCTCCTCATTCTGGGGAGGGATAGCATTTCTCCCAAGAAGAGAACGTGAAAAAACCAATTCTGCTCAGGCTGCAGCAAAGCACGCCTTTGGCAAGAGTATTGCATTTGTACATTCCCATCATCGAGGAAGTGATGGAGAAAGGGTAGAGGGGTACCTCAAACACTGGATTCCCAAGGACAGGAGTGCTCCCCATCACTGGGCTCTCAACAAAGAGGGGAAAAGAGATATCCTAATTCCATCTCACACCACAAGAGCATCACTTGGAAGCCACTGATCAATCTCTTTGTTGTCCTGGAAAACAGTGCTGCCAACTATGAAAACGGCAGCTAGAACTCTGGGACACCCTGTGACTTTTATTTGTGCTGATTTTTGGTTGTTGTTTGCTCGGCATGGATTCAGCTGGGCAATGCTGACTTTAAAGACAAAGTGTAAGGAGCCCTGTGTCTCAGAGTGACGTCCGATTCATCACAAAGGATTTCCCTCTTAGTTTCCCAATGAGTCACTGAAACCTGGAAGACATTTCAGCAAAATCAATGAAAAGACTTTTCTCCTATGAAACACAATGCCTCTCATCTCCTGATTTCTCAAAAGTCAGGGCATGCAGATAAAATCTAGTTCATCCATCAATTTAAATTTCAGCATTAACATAAAGAGCGAATATGCAATTGACTTTTTGGTCTCCTATTTATCACATGTCTTTGTTAAACAAATACCATACTAGTTAAATCCCCAAACTAGACCCAAAGGACACATCTGCTCACCTGGATTTGCAGAAATGCAAAACATCATGATAATGGTGTTTCTTTCATAAAATCTCATAAAATGAAAACTATGCCAAAAACAGAGGCATGATTCAGTTCACCAAGATGACCAGTCAAGGCCCCTTTCAGTTTACAAGGCAATGAAAAAGCCTGACATCTTTTATCAAAGATTCCAATAGGAAATCTCACTGTAATTGCTACATCAAGGACCACAGGGACAGGAAAATGCAAAGCAAATAGTTACAGTTTAAGAGCACAAAACTTTTATTTAACGAATATCATTTAAAAATGGAAACAATCATTTTAACATAGGTAGACTATCCTATTGTCTCAAATCCACCGGAAACATACTTCAGTAATATTTCACCACTATGGGCATATCCTGAAACCAAACACACTCCTCTGTCCATTAGACTAGTTTTCTGATCAATACTTTCACGAACGTAATCCTGTCCTGAGCCTTGTTCTGCTACTAAGTGGTTATTGTGTGTATTTATGAACATGTGCTGGTCTTGTGTGGCCAGTCACACCCATGTTCACAAGGGACATGCAAGCACACTTCAGGTTCTTATCAGCTTCTCTTTCTGTGGACATCCTTCCCCTTTCCCTCACTGTCTCTAATCCCAATTTTATTGCTTTGACAATGAGATGCAAACCCAGAAACTCCATCTCCATGTCTATCCTATAAGAATCTCTTCTACACCTGATTCTTCCAAAACCTCCTTTCTGCCTCTCCTCCAAATATTTGCTGTGTATAATTGAGGTGAACTACTCTTGACTCTGACTACGTCTTAATATAGGTAAGATTTTAAGTCTGAGGATTGGGATTCTGAAAAGTTAATGAATGAATGAATTAAAAAATCTGAGACTACTTAATCACCTTTGGAAATTCAAAATCAGGTAGAGTATTTTTAGGACTTTCCTGGTGACTCAGTCCATAAGGAATCTGCCTGTAATGCAGGAGACCAACTGTCATAGGTAGGAGTCCTGGATTTGATCCCTGGTTCAGGAAGATCCCCTGAAGAAGGAAATGGCCTGGAAAAATCTCACAGACAGAGGAGCCGGGCAAGCTACAGTCCAGAGGGTCACAAAGAGTCAGATGAGACTGAACAACTAAACTATCACCACTGAAGTATTTTTATAAAATCAAATATGTCTTTAGCTGATCAAAGGAAAGTAGAAATCAAAGACCTGGTACTGGTTTACAGAACAATAAATGACCTTCCTTCAAGAAGTTAGTTTTGTTTTCTTGTTAACAACCAATGATAATATAGCACTGTTTATATAGCCCTTATGTAGCAAAGTTCTCAGGATGCTTCCATACCAATTAGCTATTAATGGGATGAACACTGTATTCCCGTTTCAATATTTTATCCTTATACCCAAGGACTGAATAAATAGAGTTTATTGCAAGTTTTCTGCAGACCTGCTCTTCTGTCTCTCTCTTACTGGTTGATTTTCAGGTGCTGATAAAGCACACTTTACTCTAATGGAAGACGTGTAATTTTTTTTTACTTTATGGTTCACTTTCTCACCAAATAGACCATAAAAGAGTTAGTGTTTCCTTGTATTCCATAGTTACTCTGTGGACAATACTGGGAATTCACCAACATCACCGGGAAAATAAATGAAACATGAAGAACCCTTACTTGTTCTGGACTTAATTTTGAAACAAGGCTGCCAAACAGAAATAACTGTCAGGCTTCCACAGGGTGTTAAGTCTGCAGAATGTAGGCAATGCCGTTTGAACAAGAAAAGAGGGTATTTCAGTATAGAGGGGGAGAAAAGTGCTGAAAAGACCAAAGTGCAGGGGTTGTGGGAAAGAGCTTTCTCTCTTAAATAGTAAAATGCAAAATAAACCATGTGAGTTAATGCCCCATTAAATTTAGTTCCTGGTGCTAGACAACAACAGGCATGTAATTAAAAACTTCATTCCCCGTCTTTACTGGATCCAAGGATTTCTTCAAGTGTAAGCTCTCAGAGTTCCTGAGTGAGCATCTACAATGTTGGACATTGCAGCGCTGGCCAAGGGGCATTTCACACACTCCAGTCCTGACCAGGCGTCAAGGCAGACGCCCAACCCTTCTGCATCTTGATGGCCCTAATGTTCAATGATTAACGCCAACGGGGGTGTTAACGCCCTGAGTAACACCACACCAAATGGCATCAAGTGAAATAAAGTAGCATTATCCTTCTGAATTCACTCTTCTCTCCCTCTTTAATAATGGACTCCTTCCTGCCAAAGTGATCCACAGTAAAAGCAAATTCATTTTTCACAGAGGAAAAAATACTCACCATGATGGTTCCTGCACCAACAGGCATAGGTATCAAATTGATTTTTTATTTTTATATATATTTAGATTTCTTTTTAAAGAGGAATTGTATAGCTGTAGAAATAGAAAAAAGCTTTTAAGAGTTAAGAAGAGTTTTTGTTCGGTAGCTGCTGATTTTTTAATTGTGAGTTTTTCATTATTTGTTTTGCGTTATAGATAAGAACTACAATTTCTTAGTGAATGTTTCAGGATCAGAAGAAACCAAGTGGTAATAGTCTAGGGTTGACTATCAATGCCCTTCTTGCTCTCTAGAAGATGTCACATGGTGGAGTGAGGTGCTTCTAAAAAATGAGAGGCCCTCAAATCAGGGAACACTGAGGAAAGTTTAATGCAATACACCAGGTCCTCTTGCAGGGAGCCATTTCCTGGGAATACTAGATTATGACTGGGCACTGGATTTTGTGAATTCTTTCTGGGGGTGGGTGTCTCTCACAGCCACGAAACAATGAAGCAACAGAGCCAGGGTTGAGGTCAAGCCCGTCTCTGTCCACCATGCCATAGAACTTTCTGGAAAATGCACACACATTTGGCTTTCTTAATAGAAAGCTCTCTCATGGAGTTGAGAACACATGGGAGAAAACAGAAAAATCTTCAGCTACTAACAAGCTCTTCTTTTCTGAGTCTTAATTACCAAACTATTTCCTATCATTCAAACACAATCCTAGCACAGAGATATCTCAGAGACTTAATTCTAATTTCCTGTAAGTATTGGGCATCACACAGCAGATGGGGAATTTAACCACTGAGTCCAATGCTGTTTCTGCAGGAAACACAGCACTGGAGGAGGATCTAAAATTCTTAGCAAAAGCAGCTCAGTAAGAGAGAACAGACTTGTGGGTGCCAAGGGGACGGGGGTTGGAGGAGAGATGGAGTGGGAGATTGGGTTAGCAGATGTAAGATATTATATATGAAATGGATAAACAACAAGGTCCTACTGTATAGTAAAGACAATTATATCCAGCATCCTATTATAAATAATAGAAAAGAATGTTTATAAGAATGTGTGTGTATATATGTATATATAACTGAATCATTCTGCTGTACTGCAGAAATTAACACAATATTGTAAATCAACTACACTTCAAGTAAAAAATAAAAAAGAAACCTGATGATCCAAAACAAAATTGTAACAAATCACTAACTTTCACATACACACACACACAATATCTAACTTACAAGCTTTACTTTCAAATGACACAAGGAACAATCCAACCAAAGCTGTGTGATTGATTTTCTGACAAATTTCACTTTGTCATTGACTCTTCTTCTACCATCCAAACCCTATAATCCAGAAGCACATATAAATGGTTAAAAACAGAGACATGGGATATCTTCACTCACTATACAAAATGAGCCTTTCACTTTCCTTCAAGACCAACATATTTCATCAAGTTTATTTTAGTGCCTTTCCTTCTAAGTTTTTAATCTTAAACGTTCATTTTTCAAATTCCTCCAGAATTATATAAAGGCATTCTACTTTTGTCTTTCTACTTTTGTATGTTGAACCACCTCTGTTATCAAGACTATCTCATAATTGGGTGCCTTACCTTCTGCTTACTTAAACCTGGCCCTGAATATAATTAGGCTCCACTGACCATCAGATTCAATTTCAATTTTTTCCCCATCACTATGATCTTCCCAAGCCTTTGGTCCTCTTCTCCTGCCTCTGCAAACAGGCTTCGCTTTTCTTTCTTCAAAGTCCTCTTGTGTTCATGGAAAGTTAGGAAGACTAGCAGCCGTAATAAGTCCATACTTTTTTCAAAAACTTAAAAGAAAAATCTAACTCTCTCCTTTTCCTCAACTCAATATAACAGATTTCCTGGGATTTCAAGTTACTTTGCCACCCACTGCTTTCTGACAAATTTGTAGCTAAACACCAACTGCCTGGTTATTTTTCTTGATTGTATCACTGCTAACGATAGGTACCTGAACATCTGTCCTAATCTGGAGACCCCAAAAGGTAGTAAGAATTCAGTAAGGTGACTCCTTGCTCTTTTAAACATACCACTTTCCAAAGGATACACACGTTCAAAGCATATTAAGATTTCAAATCCACCTTGATGGCATTTGCTAGCACTCTATGACAATTTAAAAATTCAATCACTGAATGACTGTCCTAGCTTTTAGATGTGCATTTCAAACTTTTTGAAAAGCATGAGTATTTCAGGTGGGTATTTTCCATGCACCTAAAGAATTTAACACCGAGCAGAAATAACCCCTGAAAGACAAAAATGAGGCAGGTGGTTAACATGCACCAGACTTTTCATCCCAAAAAAAGACTGGGAAGTGGATAACAGAGCTCTTCCTCAACCAAGGGTAATTTGAAGAGTGAAATCCTACTTAGTGGGAAAGCCTGGACAGAATGATGTGTCACTGTAAGCCTCACTTTCACCCCCAGTTTGCACAGCGGTGTAACAGTGGAGAACTTGGAGGCCACCTCGGGGCCAATCCACATGGAGAAAGGGGCGTCTGCGTGGCTGCACCATCAAGATGGAGGCTCACATCTGGCCACGATCAGGAGGAGCTCAGGCTGAAGTTTCCACGGTGAGTCTATGGAGGAACAAGGGTCTTCAGGGACTAATCAGCCTTGCTGTTGGACCGAGAAAGATCACCTGCATCTAATGGGAAGCAATCAGAGTGTCAAATGCAGACTTCATATAAAGGTTAAGTCTTTAGGATAAGGTCACACATCTAAGACTGATCTAACGTTAATGCAACATTAACCTCCATGACATCCTTGTCAAAGATTCCGGTTTGCTCTCCTCACTGAAAACTAATTTAATGGGATTTGATAACTGCTTCACAACAAGCACCACATGACATTAAAAAGTCAAGTTATCTCACTCTACATGTTTTCCTGACCCTCTTTAGAATCTCACAGAGAGCTGTGAGCCAGTACTTCTTTTAGAGGGGATCATGTCAAGGTACTACACATGCACCACAGCTAAGTACACAGACCAGAGAGTCATATCCAGACTGGAGTCAATTCCAGCCTTTACTAGTGATTAGCTGTGTGCCCTTGGGCAACGAACATGCAAGGATCATAACACCTTTGTCACAGCATCAGTGAAAGGACTGAATGAGGTAATGAAGAGCATGTGGAAAAAGGAAAAACTGTATCTTGGGAGAGAAAAATTAAGAAAATTTTGGAATGGACAAATTAAGGAAGTTACTTGCTAGGTAAAACTCAAGTCAAGTGAAGAGGGAGGAGGAGGAAAAGAGTTATTTAACCATCACACAGTGTGTTATTCACACATTCTTGTCACCTTGCCCCAAGGTTAATAGGACAGAGGCACAAATGTTTGCTTATACATTTTCCATCTTGTGGCTTACCGCATTTAGAAAGGAAGCAATCTTTTCCCTCAACGCTGTTCTGAGTTTGATAAAAGAAAGCAAAGCAGAAAAACATCTTTCTTTTTACGTAATGGGTATTCTCTGGACTGGTTTCCAATGAAGAAGGAGAAACAAGAATAATAAAAGGCTAGGTTCATTCACATGACATTGGGACTAGATTTAAATGTCCGCTCAGCCAAACAAATTAAAACTAGGCATTTAAACATGACATCTCAAAGTTGTTATATATTAAAAAAAAAAAAAAACCTAAAAATTACTGTGTGATTGAATGCTTTTTGAAGATTAAGAACAGTCCCCACCTGAAATGCATTACCTAGATAATTCAATAACTAGAAATAAACATAAAATTTCTTTTATCCTATATTTTTATATACTTTAAAAACCACCACTTTAAACTGAGAAATGGAATAGGCTAACATTTTAAAAGCTATCTTCTCATGCACACATAGAGGGTGCCATATTTTATGAAGTTTGCTTCCATCCAAAAGTAACAGCAAGGCCAGCTTTTAAGCTCTCACAAACAACAAGACTCAAGGACTGTCTTAACATCATATAAGTAAAACCCATGTTCATAAAACACGTAAAATAAACTTGCCTTTGCAGCATATTACAGGAGAATTTTCTACTTCCATTATAATATGGGAAAATAAATAGCATTTGGGTTCCTCATCAGCACTATTCTCTGCTTCTCTTTCTTTGCCCAGTTGAATTGGTTCAGTCCCTCAGTCGTGTCTGACTCTTTGCAACCCCATGGACTGCAGCACACCAGGCTTCCCTGTCCATCTCCAACTCTGCCCAAATGAACCAACAAAAGCCAACAAGAAGTACCCCTTCTCTTCCTCTCCAAATAGTCCTTTATAGGAAAAACATTAGTACTTTATAGTAAAAACACTGATTAAAAACCTGTTTTCTCATTCTAGTTCCAGTACTCTTTTGCTACCTCATCTTTAATACATAATTTCCTTTGTTTTTAATTCAGACAACATTGAGTTTGCACAGTCCCCACAGATGGGCAACATCTCACCTCAATTCCCCCCATCTGCTGTCAGAAATCTGAAGGCTGTAGGACAGGGGTTTCTGTGGAAACCTTACATTTGCAGTCCTAGAAGGGATAACCTGCAGCAGTGGTCGCTGATCCCGAACGAACCTTACAGGAAGGATGCTTGGTATAGAGCAGAGTCAAAACGCAGGAGTCTTTGAGAAGGCAAAGAATTAGAACGAGAGCTGCAGATAAAATCTGAGGCCAAGTCTCTGTCTTCTGACATGCTTCTCCGGGTGATCAGGGGGAGGAACAGGGCCCCATCACTGTGTAACATCAAAAGGAGATTGAAAGTAGGACTTTCCTGCTGGCTAAGACTTTGCGCTGTCAGTGCAGGGGGTCTGGATTCAATCCCTGGTGAGGGAACTAGATCCCACAAGCCACAACTAAGACATGGCACAGTCAAATATATAAATAATATTTTTAAAGTAATTGAAAGTGAATTTCTTCCCAAGCTTCTATTTATATATATACTGTGTGTGTGTGTGTGTGTGTGTGTGTGTGTGAAGTGAAGTGAAGTGAAAGTCACTCAGTCATGTCCGACTCTTTGCAACCCCATCGACTATACAATCCATGGAATTCTCCAGACCAGAATACTGGAATGGGTAGCCTTTCTGTTTTCCAGGGGGTCTTCCCAACCCAGGGACTGAACCCAGATCTCCCACACTGCAGGCGGTTTCTTCACCAGCTGAGCTATCAGGGAAGCCCATGCGTGTGTGTGTATATATATAATCTTACTAATACTGGTACTCTTCAGTTGGACCTTCAAACAATTTTTCCTAGTTTCTTACAGGTGCAAATTCTCTGCACTTCAGAGGTTCAGCTGTTCTGACAGACTGGACTTTCATGGTCAGGGTTGGGCTTAGTTAGTGTAAGCCTGTTAGTGTAGTTAAACAGCACTGGCTGTTTCAGATCTTCCCAGAGAAGAGGTGCTATGTCTGCCTCCAAGAGACGGATTTCTCTGCACTACCATCACTGACTCTCAGAGGAAGTAGAAGCCTCAACTGCTCCTTCAAATTCAGTCCCTCCTGGAGGCCCCTTACACTCTTTTTTTAAATTAATTGATTAATTTTAATTAGAGGCTAATTATAATACTGTAGTGGGTTTTGCCATACACTGACATGAATCAGCCATGGGTGTCCGTGTGTCCCCATCCCTTATACTCTTTTTAACAAGGACATCTGTCTGCATGGTGACCAGATCCATCACAGACCAGGTCACGGACTCCTCAGGGCCAGAGTGGTACCAAAAGTGGCTAGGATCACAGACAACTGAAAATGCTTGGGCCACAGGAAAAGAGGATCCCGGTATGTAGGAAATGGGGAAATCTAAAGCAGAAAGGCATCCCTGACAATCCCAGTTAAGCCAGATTCCATGGCAGTCGGTTCCCATTCTTCCCACTTAGCACAGTTACTGAGGGTATTGGTCCAGCGTGATTGCTGGATTACTGATCCTCTCTCGACTGCACTAAGCTGTCAGCTCCGTCAGGGCAGGACCACGTCTTCTGTTCTGTTTTACTCATTATTTTATACCTGGTGGTTAGCACAGTGTCAGGCACACATGGCGACTCAATGCCATGTGTTACATGAATGAGCACAAAAATTAACAGATGAACAATGAACAAACAAACATGAATAGACATACACTCTGGTCCTCAGCTTCCTCAAATGTGGACCGAGGGTTCAGACAAGACAGTATCTTTCATAGTCACAACAAAACTATTCTTTTCTTTCCATGTCTGTATTACCAGGTATAAACCATGCTTGTGTTTAGAATACATTCATTCAGTATTTGTTGAAAACTGGAAATGCAAAGCTAAAAGATGAAGATTGTGCCCTCAAGATATTTCCAACCCAATTACAAATTCAGACAAGTTTATTATGATGCAGAGTGCTGGCAACTCTGCCGTGGGCACATCCATAAAGCTGCGAAGGGACGCAGGACTCTATCCAACTATCCTGGAGGAGAAACTGTGGCAGAGAGGAGGGAGGCAAGTGTCTAGAAGGTTTTACAGAAGGTGTGTCCCAAGACCTGAACAATGGGTTAATCAGATAAAGGAAGGAAGGAAGGAAGGAAGGAGGACTTTCCGAGAACTGGCATGTGGACAAGGGGATAAATGAGAATTTGTTACTTTCCACATAATGCCTGGAGCTAGCTGCACATGGCTGGATGCATAATCACATGGTTCATCCCATGTGATAAACCCACAGGTTCATCTTTTTGGGATCTAAACTTTTTTTTTTTAACCAACCTAAATGCACCTGAAGGATCTGAAGCTGTGATATGTTTATCATTCACTCTAGAATACAGATGTGTGATGTTCAAAGCTCAGGGCTGTTGGGAGCCATGTCACTCAACAGGCACATTATCTTGATAAGTGATACTACACACAAAATTTTTAGATGCTTGGGATGACTCTTCCCCTCCCTGCCAGAAGCACTGCTCGTTTTAGAGAACTTGGAAGAACTGTTGTCCCATTTTGAAGATGGACAACTGGAGGCAGGGACAGACACTTGCCAATATCTTCTAAGTAGCTAATGTTATAGCCATGAGACTGTTCAGTACTTTCAGTTCCCGAGAAATCTCACACATCTGCTTCAAGTTATTGATCTGAGTGCAAATTTCAGGGTTCTTGCTGCTGTTTCATGGACCGGGAACTCTGAGTAGTCTGAATCTGCTGTCAATCAGCTGAACAAGAACCAATGAGGAGATGGGAGAGGCCAATGAGCTCTGGAGCCCTTCTTTTCAAGTCTGTACTCTCCACATCTGCCTTCACTGCCCACAGCTGGATCTGCTAGGAGCTACCTGGGAGGAGATAAGCAAGCAGGTGATTCAGAGGAAGAAGCAGAGGAACAACCCTGCAGATACACTAGACAACTCTCTAGCCCATATGGCTTAGAAGGATGCTCAAAGCCATGGGTTACTTCTTACTCAACAACAATACCTGAAAATCGAGGTACAAAGAGGATTTCTGTGGCATCTCTATACTGCAGCCTCACCTCAAATCCACATTTATGTTTTTGTTACGAGACTGGCCATTTCTAGTTCATGTACAGCAGTTTTCACAACTTTGTAAAGGTTGCATATTTGAAGTCATTCTCTTAAAGAACAAATTCAGTTACCATGCAAGCAAAAAGCCAGTAAAATTATTTTAAATGCTGATATTATTTTGAAAGGGCAAATCAATTTCCAAAACCAAATTAAATGGAAAAGTCCTTAAAAAGTCATGGCAGGGCTAAAGCATGTGTTTAGGTATGTCATTTTAATGCCCAAATCAAGTTAAGTTCAAAAGCAATGATTTTTTGTCTGAGAGCAAATAGTTTACGAGAAAAAGTATGAACATCAAAACTAAAGGCTGAACGTTAGATATTCTGTCACAATCTAGCATTACGTTATACAGAGTATCACCCACTCCAATATCTGATTGGATATTTCACATTTTCCCTTTCTCTGTAATAAATGTCAGACCCAAATTTGACAAAGTCTTTGCAGTTTAAAAGAAATCTTGGGACATTTTCTCTGGCTTAACAATAAATGTGTATACAATTCAACGAAAAGCATTTCCTTATCACTCACAACATTTTTCTCCACACAAACAAGTAACAGCTTATGATTGTGTGTGTTAGTCACTCTGTCATGTCTGACTCTTTGCGACCCCTTGGACTGTAGCCCGCCAGGCTCCTCTGTCCATGGGATTCTCCAGGCAAGAATACTGGAGTAGGTTGCCACTTCCTTCTCCAGGGGATCTTCTTGACCCAGGAATTTGACCTGGATTTCCTGCATTGCATGTGGACTCTTTACCATCTGAGCTACCATGTCTCAGAAGTATTCCATGAGAGTAAAGAAATGCTTTCTATGTGCTGTATATCACAACATGCATTTGCTTTTTAAATCCATATTTTACAAACTAAACATTTCCAAGGTTTTCCAACTCTCCAAGTACAGTATTAAGTTTGCTTACATTCCAAACCCAACCAAGAGCTGAAACACACTTTCAGCCTGATATTATATACAGTAATCGTGTGGATTCTACTCAGCTTTGGAAACGCCAAGCCTTGTAACAGACTCCTGTCATCCTGACTCACATCCTTATGAAATGAGAGGTCCTTGATTTTTCTTCAAAGGGCAGGGGGATTGTCAGGCTTTTCTTCAAGTTATCTGAAAGGTGAAATCTTTCACCTGAAATGATTACCAGATTAATAGAAGAAAGTGATCAAGTACCAGATCAAGCTATCTGCTCACAACAGGTCCTTGTGGGTTTAGGATTTTTTACAAAAACCTCTTGTTCCTTGAAAGGAGAATAAGGAAAGAGGCCTTTGGGTCTCAAACATCTCATTTTAGGTTTCTCTTAAAGCCGGGCTCTGTCTCTGCCTCCTGCTTTTCATCACACCTTCAGATTCAAGAAAGACTAATTGTAGCTGATTGCATCACAGCAGTTGCAAAATTGTGATGGCCACAATGTGGAAAGCAAGTTTTCCCAAGAGAATTGGAGGAAAAGTCTGTGGTTTTCTTGTTTGAATTGTTGCCTTTTTTAAAAACTATACACAATTGGTTTAGGTCCTAACTAAGGCAAAACTTTTAAATTATTATTTTAAAAGTAGCTCATCAATTTTGAACACTACCTCCACTACTGAATATCTACATTTCCTTGTCAGCATAAAGAGGACATGGCATTAATTATGCAAAATGTCTGTGTCATACCTACGAGATGCTTCATTTGAAAAGAGAAGCACTGATCTTCCCTTAAAATGGGTGTTGTGATCTCCTCAACACTGAGGTATCAGGCTAAAGGGGAGAGAAGTGTTCTAAACCCAGTACATGATTTCATGTATTCTTTTAGCAGCATAGCCTTCATTTGGTCAATCTGTGTTGCTCTTCCTGCCTTGACCTCTAGACACAATAGGTTTTCTAACAGAATGATACTGACAATGACACATAGGTAATACTATTAGTATTTCAGAATGGTCATTTTACTATCACTAAAGTTCTCAGCTTTATCAGAGAAAAAGTCAACAAATTTCTGACTTTGGTGCAGCAGAAATTGCCTCTGAATCTCAGTTTTCTAAATAGCAAACAGGAAACAATGTTTCTCACCAACCTACTCCAAATAGTTATGAAAGTCAGGTGAGATACCATGTGAAAGTGTTTTTGAAACATTTTGAGGGGCAGTCACAAGTAGATAAGAACATAAGAATTCAAGTGAATTGAAATCTCATTTGTCGAATGTAGGTGGAGTAAAATGGAACTCAGATGATTATCTGAATGAATGAAGGAAGAAAGAACAACTTTGGCTATTGAAAGCTATCTTTGCTTTAAATTCCCCAGACTGGTCTTTTACATTATTTAAATACACTGAATAATCATTTTTCCCTTTTAGGGAAAGAAACATCGAAGGTGAAGGTATTATTACTGTGATTATTATTATTATTGTGCAGCTCACCTGCTAGGCACAATTTCCAATATCTACTGAACATATGGCAAATGCTTTTCATGATAAAAAATAATAGGCACATGTTGCCTGGTTAAATGAGACCTCTAACAGGTCTGAAAGCTGATTCATAGCAATCATTCACAGCAATGATTGATATTTTCATGATCAAATGCCCATCACACAACCTTTCCGTGATCTAATTCCACTCCACAGAACTCTGTGGCTGCACAAGAGTGTTCTTCTAGTCTAAATCATCCTATGTCTTCAGCACTAGGAGTGTCTCCACAGTATGAGCATCACCGTGCCTGATTTCAACTCAAACCTGCATCCTGGCATTGTCACAGCTGCATTTACAGAACTTAACATCGATGAGTCATAATGGAATCTATTTTGAGCCTATATCACAACGCAAACTTGAGAATGCCTGCAACTCTGCCCTCTTGTCTTCACAGCCCTGCCTATCAAAGCCCCCGCTCATCCAACACTCTTTCCATGGCAAACAAACCGGGGCCCACTCTATTTTATTAATTTCCCTGCCAGAACATGGCTATTCACATCTTGCAAGTATCCCTAAAAGGCAAACTGGATACTGTGCTTTTTCCAAAGCAGTTTTGCTAGAGAGGGTGTTATTTCTAAGTACTGATCTGGGAAAAGAACTAAGCAGGTTGACTGTCCAAATACAGACGCACAACCACCCACCATACACAACCACCCACCATGGGGGAAATGGCCAAGGAGGAACAGGTTCAATGGAGTTCAAGTTCAAAGTCCCAGGTTCCATCTGACTCTGCAAAGCCAAAGGGATATTATGAAAGGTCACATGAAAGATAAGTCATATTTTCATTTGTTAAAAGAGGAAATAAGGACCCAAAGATGTTCAGATCACCTCAGGGTACCGTTTTGCTTTAGTAGTAAAAAAAAAAATACAGTATATTAACAAACCAACTTTTGTCCAGCTCTGAGCCCTCACTAGGCAGATATTCTTCACCTTCTGAAACGGTGGCTGTTGTATTCTCTATGGGTTATACGTAAACCATTTGTAATAAAGCAATTATAAAAAAATTATTATTTAAGCTATCATCATAGTAAATATATTTGGTAACTGAAGGTCTGTTTCCTATGTTAATTACATGCCCCTTCCAAGAGACCAGTGGTTTGTGAAGATGCTTCAGATACGGCAGGTAAAGTAAGCATTTGATGTAGATTGCACTGTGATGGAAATAACCTTTGCAAGAAAAGGAGGGAACCTCAGACTTTTCTGGGGAGATCAAAATTTTGATGGACTCAAGAGGTACAACAAATAGTGAAATGAAATGAATGTTAAGTGTGGCTTGTTGCTTTCAACATAGTGTCATAGACACTCGGTGCTTGGCACAACAGACCCAAAATTAATGACAACTTTACTAACATTAATATAGGCCTTCTCTTTGCATTTTACAATTTACTTTTCAAATAAAACAATGCTAATGATAAAGCATCAGTCTTTCTACTTCTAAAGTTCATGCTTTTGATTCTATCCAAAGTATACAAAGAATACAACTGAAATATTATTTTAAATAAATTTCAAACAGTTCAGGGTACATTGTCTTTCACTGAACACGCATCGCAGAATACTCACACAATCCTTCTAAGAAACGGTGTCCGTTTTTCTCTCCTAATAACCACAGAATGTGGAAAACTATTATCCCAAAGACAGACAGTGAACTATTTCCTTCTGCTAGGAAGACTGCTCCCAAGACACCATCACACACTATTAAAATCCTTTAGCAGGCAAAAAAGAGAAAATTAGCTTTTAATTAGCAGTGTGGATTGAAGGTTTTGGCATTTCCTTTGTCCTTTTTCAACATACGTGATAAAGCATCGGGCTTAGTCGCACTGAACACTTGAATCACACTTTCTGGTCCACCTCTCCATGAAACAGACTGAATCACTTCATCTCTGAAACACTCCATTTCTCACTCAGGTATCCCACAGCACTGGGAACACCACCACCATCATTATTAGAGCATAATGGAGGCAAGAAGGGAGAAACTTGAAGGGACGGGTGTTCGCAACAGCAAGTACTATGAAAAAGGAGAAATAATGATCAACTTTTGTAACAATGAGTTTCATTTTGATCCCTCAGAAGATCATTTTAGTTGAGTAAGATGAGCAGATACTGAGCCATGCATGGTGGAAAACAAACAGTGGAGGACAAGAAATTAAAAAAAAAAAATGTGACAGTGCATACTCTCTTTAAAAACCTTTTTGGCAAGGAAGCTGGGAGGAAGGTTGCTCATCAAGGGGCAGAGGGAAATAATTAGGGAACTGACGCCTGGGTTATCAGTCCAGCAATGACTGAGGAAGCAGCACTGAAATAAATCCCTGGGGGAGGTCCTGGCAAAGAAGGAAGGGAAGCCAGAAGGCACATGAATGATGACAAAACACCCTCCTTGATCAAACTTCAGTCAAGCTCCTCTAAGAACTCCAGACCTCAGCCTCGTCCTGCCAGCATCACCAGTTGTAGCAGGAGTCTTGCTACATCATTTTAAAGTGATCTTCGTATCCTCACTGATCGAACTCCTTACCCCAAACCCCCACCCCTGGTAGCTGACCACCCCAGCCTGCCCTGAGTAAGAATCCTGTTGGCTCTTGTTTAACCAGCTCCTCCCTGCCCCCAGATGCTTCTTAATGAAGTGAAAGTGAACATCACTCAGTGGTGTCCTACTCTCTGCGACCCCATGGTCGATACAGTCCATGGAATTCTCCAAGCCAGAATACTGGAATGGGCAGCCTTTCCCTTCTCCAGGGGATCTTCCCAACCCAGGAATTGAACCGGGCTCTCCTGCATTGCAGGCAGTTCTTTACCAACTGAGCTATCCAGGAAGCCCCTTCTTAATGAATTTCCAACCAATGACTGACCCCTATCCGGCTCCTTGGCTGAAAATCCCTACTTTCTCAAGCTGTTATCAGAACCAAGCCTGGTTTTAAATGGAGGTCTCTTTTCTCTATTGCAATAGTCCTGTAGAAACTATTTTTACTGTTTTAATTACTGTCAGCCTCTGGTTTTCCTTTAATGGGGTGGGGGGGTGGCGCATGAAAGACAGGTTAAAAAAGAGGGCTCAGGAGGGACTAAATTCAGTGAACATGAGGAAATAAGGCTGAATAAAAAACAGTCAATCCAAAAGGAAATCCACCCTGAATATTCATTGGAAGGACTGATGAGGCTGAAGCTCCAATACTCTGGTTAACCTGATGCCAAGAGCCAACTCACTGGAAAAGACCCTTAGGCTGGCAAAGATAGAAGGCAGGAGGAGAAGGGAGCGACAGAGGATGAGATGGCTGGATGACATCACTGACTCAATGGACACGAGTTTGAGCAAGCTCTAGGAGTTGGTGATGGACAGGGAAGCCTAGTCTGCTACAGACCATGGGGTTGCAAGGAGTCAGACACAACTGACGGACTGAACAACAACAATTTGGGGAAGAAAAAGTCACAGAGGGAGAGCAGAAAGTTTGAAAAATTCTGTGTTCAGATCTCTATTAGATGATCACAGTTTAATGACACTGTATTATTGTCTCATATTTTTAGACAACAGATTCAACCAAAATTTCCCTCTGCCACATTTCTCAGAGACAAGGAATTCAAAATACAAATATGTCACAGAGAAGTCCATTTCAGATCCAGAGATGGAGACAGATGTCAAAATCACCAAATTATCTGCAGGGAAACACAGCAAAGTGTTACTGAACAGGGAATTCGGAATCCTCTGCTCCAGTAATGCATTTATTAAAGCACAGCTAAGTGTGATGGACAAATAACCCCTTGTCACCTGTGATGAGAACGTCAAGGATGGGTCAGCCTGAGACTCTCAGGGATTAGGTGGAGCTTGCACTCCCTTTGGGACAGAATGTTAGAAAGAAAAGGAAGCTCACTGTGCTTTCTAGTACGAAGCAGGAGGAAAAGATAAAATACTATTCGACATTTGCCTAGCGGACAGCCACTGCTCTAGCCTGGGGACCAAGAACAACAGCACTTTATCAGGGATACTTCTGGTAAAGTTAGAATATGTTGCTTGAAATGAAGTAATTCTTCGCTCCTGAAAATAGCTTTGATATGCTCTCCTGATATCTTTCTTTTCCTTCCAGCTTTATTGAGATATAAGTGATATAAAGTACCACCCAAGGTTAAGATGTACACCATAATGATTTGACTTTCATACATCATGAAATAATTATCACAGTACATTTGTGTGTGTGTATGTGTGTTGGACTCAGTCATGTCCGACTCTTTGCGAACCCATGGACTGTAGCCTGCCAAGCTCCTCTGTCTGTGGATTCTCCAGGCAAGAATGCTGGAGTGGGTTGCCATGCCCTCCTCCGGGGTGGGGGGCTCTTCCAGACCCAGTGACTGAACCCTCATCTCTGTGTCTCTTGCACTGGCAGTTGGGTTCTTTATCACTGTGTGAGTGTGTGTGTGTATATGTTAAATCACTTCAGTTGTGTCCAACTTTTTGCAACCCTATGGACTATAGCCCACCAGGCTCCTGTGTCCATGGGATTTTCGGGGCAAGAATCCTGAAGTGGATTGCCATGCCTTCCTTCAGGGGACCTTCCCAACCCAGGGATCAAAGCTGCATCTTTTACATGTCTGGCATTGGCAGCCGGGTTCTTTACTACTAGCACCACCTGGGAAGCCCCTCTTTACCACTAATGAGCCTTAATTTACTTATTTTCAGGGAGAAGTAAATAAGAAAGAATACAAGGAAATAAAGAGTTAATTCCATCAGAACTCCCAGCATTATATGCATTTCACTTATGATGGTCCATTCCACCTTATGTTACAGTTAATTGCAAACAAGATTTTTCTATTATCTTGCAAACTTCTTCATCCAAAACCACAATCTGACATCCTCTTTGGAACCCAAAGTAACACCTACCATAATGTTTTGCACACATTAGGCATTAACAAGTATTTGCTGAATGTTCAAGTTACAAAATGTTTAATATAAACTTTCAATATTATATAAATGTACATACTGAGGAAGGCGCTGGTAATGAACTGCCCTGTGGTATCCAGCCTGAAGGCAGGTTTAAAGGAATTCATCATTTTGTCAGTTAAGCCTCAGGATGCACAATATAATACAAAAGGAATCAAACAGAATCCTCGCTGACTTCCTCTGCTTGCTCTGTATCACTGTACACAGAAACCAAATATAAGGTAACTTTAGCACTGACCTGCTTTAGAACACCCTGCATATAATGCAGTAGAAATGAACTTCGAGCTTGCCCACCCTGCTATACCTGCCTGGGGTCCAAACCCCACAGTTAAGCCTTGACATGAGGATGACTTTTGGAACTCTATGTCATGGATGTCAGCACAAGAAAGCTCTTTGGATCCATCGGGGGAGGAAAACTCATTAGCGTGAGACCCAAGAATGATCTCTCTTATTTTGAACTCTGTTCTATAGATGACATGGTACAATAAGGTCTTGTAAACAGAAAATAAATTAAATGGATACTGTTGCATGTAAAATCCACTCAGAGACTAGAAGTCCAACAGTAAAAAAAAAGAAAGAAAGAAAGAAAGAAAGGCAATAAAGAAGTATGTGCAAGTCTTTATCTTTTCCACTTCATCAGTATCAGCTTCAGGAAGGAAGGGATCTCAAATGTATTAATTTGAATGCAACATATGGTGACTTACCCCGATGGATCCCCAAAAATCTTTGGTCAGATTGCAATTAAAGAAATCCTAACTTGCTAATTAGGAGCAAAGTGACTTTCTTGGCAAAAGGAAAAATATACATCTCCTAAATCCATGATCTTTACTCACCTCTGTTGATCTGGGACTATCCAATAGAGTGTTTTCTCCCTCCTTGAAAATCAGACTTGTAACTGCTCTTAAAAACCAACTCCTAAATTTCAAGGTTAAGAAACAATCAACCGCTGAAGTCCCAAACAGTTAGGGTGAACTGAACTGCAGGGACATTACAACAACACCTCTCACTTAGAAAACAACCTAAGATGTAAAGAGGATCCACTTCAATTACACACAGGGGAAGTTAATCAAGAATAGATAAAAAAGGAACCTCTTGATGGGAGGAATTTTTCCTAACGTATGAACCTCAGAGACTATTGACAGAACTGCATCTAATATACTATGAGTGTGATAAGTTTACACAACTATAAAAATAGTGGCCCCAGAAGAAAAGGTTTCCAGAGAGAAAGAGGTAAGGGAGGAATTCATAGAAGCATTGCTCTTAAGCTTTTCTAGGATCCCCAAACTCACTCTCAGCTTTTTTCCTCAGAAACTACTTTGGGAGAGGAAAAGGAAAAATACAGTCATCAGGCCCCCAGAATGTTCCAGATCCTACAGAAGTACTCTGAAAAAAATACTCAGTCACTTAATCTAAGTGACAGTCTTTAGAGGGTAGGTTTTATCTCTATTCCCTGGTGGTTCAGTTGGGAAAGAATCCGCCTGCAATGCGGGAGACTCCGGTTAGATTCCTGGGTCCAGAAGATGTGCAGGAAAAGGGACAGGATACCTGTTCCAGTATTTTGGGGCTTCCTTAGTGGCTCAGCTGGTAAAGAATCTGCCTGAAATGTGGGAGACCTGGGTTTGACCCCTGGGCTGGGAAGATCCCCTGGAGAAGGGAATGGCTACCCACTCCAGGATTCTGGTCTAGAGAATTCCATGGGCTGTATAGTCCATGGGGTCACAAAGAGTCGGACACGACTGAGCAACTTTCACTTCACAGATGAGTCAAGTGAAGCTCAAAGTAGCTACAGAACAATAGTGATGGTGTAAGTAAAGATCACCTCGGATAACGGAGTTCCCGAAGCCCTCTCTGAGGATACTTCTTCTGCTGAACTCAACTTTTTCTTTCTTCTTGGATACCTTTTCCTGGCAGGAAAATACTACCATGTCATCTACCGTTGAGTTCCATGGGTTGATGCCAAGAGGCAAAACTGGAGGCGGGAATCATGCGATGAAGGACGCAGACTGGGAGAAGAGAGAGCTGCCCCCAGGTACATGTGCGGAGGTGAGAGGAGATTCTACGCTGACAAGATGCTGACTGAGCCCTTCAGCATGATGCTGTTCCAGGAGCGTCCAAGATGGGCAGATGTGAAAACAATACCAAGAGAGCCACCTCCTTTCATTCCTCCTCTGGGCAGCATGTTCTAGGGAAGCAGAGCCTGACATCTAGTTGGAGTCAGACTGCCTAGGTAAGAACCTGGTTGCATGCACGCACGCTAAGTCACTTTAGGCGTTTCCGACTCTGTGCAACCCTATGGGCTGCAGCCCGCCAGGCTCCTCCGTCCATGGGATTCTCCAGGCAAGAATACTGGAGTGGGTTGACATTTCCTTCTTCGGGGGATCTTCCCAACCCAGGGATCGAACCTGGGTCTCTTATGTCTACCTGCATTGGCAGGCAAGTTCTTTACCTCCAGCGCCACCTGGGAACCTGGTTACCACTTTTCAGTATGGTAACACTAAGCCAATGACTTCCTCTCTCTCTACCTTGAACAGCCTCATGTGTGCCAACAGCACCAACCTCATGTGGTTGGGGAGCATGAAATGATTAACATACACAGAACTCTTTGAGCAACACCTGACCAGAGATAATTGCTCAGTCATGTCTGACTCTTGGTGACCCTGTGGACTGTGGCCCGCCAGGCTCCTCTGTCCATGGCATTCTGCAGGCAAGAATACTGCAGTGGGTAGCCATTCCCTTCTCTAGGGTTCTTCCTCACTCAGGGATCAAACCCACGTCTCCTACACAGTAGGCAGATTCTGCATCATCTGAGCCACCGGAGAAGCCCCACCTGGCCAGTGATCACTCTAAAACTCAGCTGTTACCAACACTTATTATTTCTAATATGGTATTGAGTATGAAGCCCCGATGCTGGCTCATTCAGCAGAAGAATACCTGCAGCATGCTAACAATGACTTATGAGAAATATAAAACAAAAACAGGGACTCTCCTGGTGGTTAAGACCCTGTGCTTCCAATACAGGGGCTGCAGGTTCAATCGCTGGTTGAGGAACTGTGATCCCACATGCTATGTGGTGTGGGGGGTGGGGTGTGTAAAAAGGTATAAAGATGAAACCACCCTCCTGCCACACCAAAGGCTACTCATTCACACACCACGTGACGAGAGCCTCCCCCTTTGTAATGAAAATTTTAACCTTTTAACTAAAAGATCACAACAGTATCATCAATCGAGGGGGAAAGGTGGAAGCACTGGAGACCAGCAATAGATGGTTTAATTTTTTTCCATCATGAGTGTCATACACACAATCAGGTTATTTGAATTGGACTCACATTGATGACACTATTGTTCCCTCGATCCTCTGTGAGGGGATCAAATCAAACGGAAGAGGATTAAGCAGCCTCATCCGCAGAAAGCACCAGGCATCGGAGCCCTTTTGCAAGTGACAAAGCGTGGCCCAATTCTGGCTTTAAAAGACACAGCCTACGGAAGAAGCAGGTCAGCGCTAGAGAGAGAAAAAGCAACCAATTTCTCATCTAATTATCTGGACACGGGAGTGATGTAAAGCCACATGACAGGTAGTGTCACTACAGATTTCTGTGCAGACCTAGAGCTGAAAGAACAAACTCCCCCACTGCACAGTGGACTTCGGAAAAAAGCGCTGACAACAGTGAGAACACAACCCCGGCCCTTCCAGCCACGACAGCACTAGATTTATAAAACTGCTACGTCTGTTGCTGGTGAGTAATCGTACCACCTTGTTCCCGTATATGAAAACTAATAGGACAGATGCTGGCTGCAAGGTTCACTGAAATTCAATATAAGTTGGGTGGTTTTTTTTAATGGCAGTAAAACAGAGGTAGCCTTCTATGTCCAAACTAAATGCTTATTTAGAAATAAAAATGTTCACAGTTTGCTACATCTCGTGTTAATACATATCATCTATAGTAAATTTTAAAACACAAACTATTTTTGTGTCTTAAAAATCCTGAGACCGTTTCTTATTGTGTTCAACATTCTATGAAACCTAAGATTTGGTAGGATTGTCACTAAGGGCAGCTGCTTGTCCACTAGTAGTTAAAGCTTGCCTTGACAATGCAAAAAGACGAACCGAACAAACAGAAAAAAAAGAAGAGGAAAAGCTATCCATACATTTTGTCCTAACAATAAGATCAAAGGCATATCTATGCATTTAGTTAGTCATTAAGATGCATTAAGCAAATTTCCATCAAGTGTCTACTATGTCTCAGATATTGAGCAAGGTGCCATGGATACGAGGGTGTGTTTCCTGGCCTTAAGAAGCCCCCAGTCCAATTGAGGAAGACAACAAATGATTAATTATACTAAAGAAATATGCACTAGGATAAAGGTACAGCATCAAGATTCTTGCTGTGGTACAAAGTGTTTTCATGACTCCTCACTATCTACAAGTTCAAGTCCAAATTCTTTAGAACACTGTGCAAAGACCCTCCATGACCGAGTACCCTCCACGCCTCCACCCTGGGCTCCTGCAGGACCCATCCCAGCATAAGCTATATAATTTCCTTCAAAGTACCATGGTCTTCGAAGCATCTACTATGTCTGACCAGAAACCTGCCTGCCACTCTTACCTTCCTAACAAATAAGTCACTCACCATTCAAAACTCTGTTTCATCGTCACTTCTTCAGCAATAGAATTGAGCATTTCTCCTTTTGAGAGCCAACTGCTTCCTGATGCTGTTTTTGCTGTTCAGTGGCTCAGTCATGTCCAACCCTTTGCGACCCCACAGCCTGCAGCACGCCAGGCTTCCCTGTCCTTCAGAGTTTGCTCAAACTCATGTCCACTGAGTTAATGATGCCATCCAACCATCTCATCCTCTGTCACCTGCTTCTTCTCCTACATCCTAAACAAGCAAATACTAACATCTTTTCAATTGTACTGCAAATATAATAACCAGCAAACTCTTCAAGAGAAGATTCTAATCTGTCTCTGAATGCCCGTAACCAAGCACAATGCCTGACACCTAGTAGGCATTGCAAAATTTCTGCTTAGTGTACATGCAAACCTGAATTAATGAATGCTAAACCCAAATAACTAAGAAGAAAGCCTACGTCACTCTTGAAAGAAACAGGACTATGTGGAAAAGGAGAAGCTGCTTCTCAACAATGGCTCTGCAGTATCCTCCCCCTTCTCTTGTCTTGTGTGTATCCTACCCAGCACCTAGCAGAGAGACAAACCCGCCAGGCACTCCAAGATACTGAATGAGAGGAAGTCCAAATGACCACAAATACGTATCCATCCTCATAGTAAGAAAAGTGGATCAATGAGAATATTCCTCTGTATGTGTGTGCGCACTCATGCTTTTCCATCTGAGGGCTGAAAAAACCAAACTTCTTGAGCAGAAGATAATGGATCCCCTCCGACGGGAGGTCAGAGTAAGACTGACTATTTGCTACAAAGTGGATTTGTAAAAGGAAATCAGTCCTGACTACTCATTGGAAGGACTGACGTTGAGGCTGAAACTCCAATACTTTGGCCACCTGATGCAAAGAACTGACTCATTTGAAAAGACCCTGATGCTGGGAAAGACTGAAGGTGGGAGGAGAAGGGGACAACAGAGGAGATGGTTGGACAGCATCACCGACTCAATGGACATGAGTTTGAGTAAGCTCCAGGAGTTGGTGATGGACAGGGAGGCCTGGCATGCTGCAGTCCATGGGGTCGCAAACAGTCGGACACGACTGAGAGACTGAGATTGACTGACAAAGAGGGATGGAAATGAAGAGACTAAGGCAAGGCTCGAGTGGAACACAGTCAGACTTGGCTGGGAAGGAAAGAGACTGTATTTTGTATATGCTGATATTTCCTGCCTTGGAGGGAATGTTAATGTTTCCATTTTATCGGAATGAAAAGAAAAATAGAAAGATAGAAAATATCCCGTGTGACCTTTTCCTGCTTCACAGATGATTTACCTTATTGAAAGACCTCGCACTTGGGCCAGCTCCATCAGTGCATCTGCTGTGTTCTGTGACTACAGTTTACTGGCTGGCTTTGTCATCGCGTCTGCAATGGGACCACTGCAAATGGAAGTGCGTCATTTGCCCATCACCTTGATACTAAATTTAGGCCCCATATGTTTTCTTAAATTGTTTACTGCTCCATTTGTTCAGCCGCTTGTCCTCTTCCAATGAACACAGTGTGTGCTCATTTTCTCGGCTTTACGGGGACACTCAGAACATCTGGCTTAGGAGGGATGCTCCCCAAAATAATTCTGAGTTTCTAGACCATTCTTCACACAGGCCTCGGGAGTCTGCTCACATCTCGGAGACCAGTATCAGGCTTCTTGTTCTCCTCGTGGTGAAAGTCACTCAGTCATGTCCAACTCTTTGAGACCCCATGGACTGTAAAGTCCATGGAATTCTCCAGGCCAGAATACTGGAGTGGGTCATCTCTCCCTTCTCCTGGGAATCTTCCCAACCCAGGGATCAAACCCAGGTCTCCCACATTTCAGGCAGCTTCTTCACCAGCTGAGCCACAAGGGAAGCCCAAGAATACTGGAGTGGGTAGACAATCCCTTCTCTAGCAGATCTTCCCGAGCCAGGAATCGAACTGGGGTCTCCTACACTGCAGGCGGATTCTTTACCAGCTGAGCGATGAGACAAAAACCCCATCCCTACAACCTCGCAGGAAATGCTTCACTCATGACATTCCTGAAAGGCACGGGAAGATGACTTAGAGCTGAGGAAAACACTGAACGTGTTTTGCTAAGTACTTCTATGCCTTAGTGATATTTTTGCCTTTCCTCAAATACATTTTCTGTTTCCATTTGTGACTGACTGGGAATATAAAATGTAATTTTGGTCAAAACAGTTGCAAAGAGAGAGAGTGGGCTACTTTGTGACCTGAAACATCTCGCTCAAAAATAAGAGAATCTAAAGGGAAAAGGCTTTCCAGTTTGGGCACAGAAAAGGATATTCTTGACTTGTCTCCCAGCGGGTTTTACAATTTCATATGGCTAGACATAATTCGCCTTCCCCATCACTAGAGAATTGCATAATAACACAGCACATAACATGAGGAATAATGATCCATTCCTTTGGGGAATAAAGCACAAACATACACAAAAACAGCAACAAAGGGAAAATGTTTCATTTCTTTGTGGCTGAATTTCCAGCTCTTATCATTTGACACTTTGCTCTCTTGATGTGAACATTTGTTCCGAGTCAGGAAAAAGAAGTAATTACCACTGAATTCACAGAAGGGAACTCTGGGATTCTTACATAGGACAAGAATTGGGAAGGACCAGTATGGATGAGCAAAGAATGACTGAAACTGAAAAACAATAAGGCTTTTAAAATTATAAACCTTAAGTACTTAATTTAACAGAGAATATAAATAACCCTATGGAGATCAAAAAATTAGATGTTGAAACAGCAATTACCAAAATTTAAATTGGTTCTTGATAAAAAATACTTAATAAAATATTTATATCTTAATCTAAAAGGCAGCACTATGTTTCAATGGGATGTCTGAACCTTTCCCAGGTGAAATAAAGAACAACAAAACATTGCCTCAATTTTCTATTACAGTTTAGTTCTGCAGGAAATATTGAATACAATTAGGCCAGAGAAAGAAAGGGCATAAAAATTGAAAAGAAAGAGATCAAATTAACACCTTCTATAGATTTACACTTGGGACCTAAGGAAATCAATTGCTAAAATGTTACAAAAATCAAATAGTACAGAAAGTCCAAAGTTAATGTACACAAGTCAATAGCTTGAATTTATACAAAGAACCCACTTCAAAGGCAAAATAAGGATAATGTGGGAATAAACTAAACAATAAATGTGTCATATCTATTGGGGAAAACTACAGAACACTGCCAGAGCCTCCAAAAGAATCCTTAAACAAAAGATAAGGTATACCATGTTCCCAGACAGAAATAGTCAACATCACCTGGGTATTTCTACATCAACCTTGACATGATCCTAATAAAAATAGCAATAGAACTTGTTTAGGAAATCGGCAAGCCAAGTCTAAGTTTTATAAGGAAAGTAACTCAGAATGGTGAGCAACACTCTGAAAAAGAAATGTAGTGGAGAACAGTCCTACAATATACTAAAAGATATACTAGATATAAAATAATATAAATAATGCCAGCAAAAGAGCAGATCTCTTGGGACTACAAAGTAAGATACAGTCTCAAATACCAACTGAAATTTGGTATGTGATAAAGGTGGAATCTCAAATACATGGAGCAAAGATGAAGGTGATCTGGGGACAACTGAGCTGTCGTTTAGGAGACAGAATTTATTTAAGTCATACTTTACATCTTTAGGATAAATGCCAAATAGATTAAAATAAGTATTGTTTATTCTCAGAATAAGAAGGATCTTTCAAACTACAACAAAGCCAGAAGCTATAAGAATACTGACACAGTTATCTGCATAAAAATTTAAAACTTCTCTATGGTAAATACCAGCAAAAGCAAATTAAAAGGACAAACAATAAACTGGAAAAAAAATCTGTATTGTTTGTAATATGTATATTTTACCCAGTAGATAAAACGAGTAACAACAACAACAAAAAAGATGGAAAAAGGACAAAATACACAAACACATTTCCCAGAAAAACACAAATAATTTAATAGACATAAAAGATAACTCATTCAAGGAAAAAATAAATGTTTATTAAGACAACACAGACTTGTTTTTGTTGTTGTTGTTGTTTACTTAGAATGGCAAGGATCAACCAGTGTGATAACACATTGGGTTGATAAAGACATAAGATCATATTATGTTTATAGATTGCCAGTGAGACTTAAAAAATCATGTGGCCTCTAAGAGGAGCAATTTAAAATACTTATCAAATTGTAAATGCACACACACCATTTGACCTAAAGCTTTCACTTCTAGGGATTATTTTCCAGATGCGTCTGCACACATGGAAATTATAAAGAAGCAAGGCAGTTCACTATGGCCTAGCAACAGGGATTTCATTAAATAGACTAAGGCTGATGTGTAAATGGAATTCTGTGCAGTCGCTTTAAGAGTAAATTCTGTATACTCGTTTGGAAACTCTCCAAGATAAAATATTCAGTGGAAAATAAAAAAAGAATGCAGAGCAGTATACAATGATATCCTCATATTTGTTTAAAAAGGGAACATTTTTATACACTTAAAATACCTGAAAAGGTACAAAAGCAAATGATAACCATTACCTTTGGAGAGAGAATTCAATGGCTAAGAAACAGGGATGGGACGAGAATTTTATTTAGAATCCTCTGATTCAAACTATGTATATGCAAACTATGAGTATACGTGAACACATGTATAAAGATGTTACCATATGGCCAATCAAGGCTTCCCAGGTGGTGCTAGTGGCAAAGAACCCACTGGCCAATGCAAGAGACATAGGAGATGCAGGTTCGATCCCTGGGTAGGAAGATCCCCTGGAGGAGGAAATGGCAACCCACTCCCGCATTCTTGCCTGGAGAATCCCATGGACAGAGGAGCCTGGCGGGCTACAGTCCATGGGGTCACAAAGAGTCAACGCAACTGAAGGGCTTAGCACGTGTGCAAATATGGCCTATTCTATAATTATAAAACTTAAAATAATTATGATTAAAATAAGCCACATTTTAATTCAAGATTTAATTCTGGTTGCAATGCTTTTGTCAATATAAACATGGTCCTAACTCAAATAATCTTAAAATACTATATTTCAAGAAAGCATTTTAAAACTCTCTCAAGCTCTGATGCAAGAAACAGTGGACTAGAAGTCAAGAGGTGAAGGTTCCAGTCTTGGGTTTACTGCTTTTCTTGCTCTGGTTCTACACTCATCTAAAATAAAATGAATACGTTGCATGTGGCCAATTCTAAGGTTCCATCCTAAGCTAATATTATGGACCTGTGCTACAAGGTTGCCACATGGCTATTTCAATTTATACTTCAGTTTAAAGTATTTAAAATTAAATACACTTTAAAAGTCTTTTCGTCACTTGTGCTAGCCACATTTCAAATGCTCGACCATATGTGGCAAATGGCTCCCACATTTGCCAACACAGACATAGAACACTTCCATCATCAGAGAAATTTCTACTGGACAGTGCTGTTTTAGACTCTGTAAACTAGGATGAGAGTTCAATATATAACACTGTTTGATACAAGAGAGTTAACGCAAAAGGGATGGGCACATGCCCTCTTTCTTGTATGTTTTACACTGGTTAATGTAGGTGAAATGAATATCAAGGGTAACTATCACGGGGAAAATATGCCATTACAAGAGCAATATAAGGGGCTGTGGGGCAAAAAGGCAAGCCAGGCTAGGTGATTTGATGAATCTGAATCCACTTATCCACTCACCTGGCTCTGATAACCCAAGCCGTGAAATCATATCACTATCCATCATTATCATCCCTGAAATATTAAGCATCTATAGCCCTCCCCCATTTCCTTTTCAATACCAGATTTAATGAGGCTAACTAGGATTTTCAGTTTAGGACATAAATAAACAAATAACATTTACACCCTACTATATATACAATAGGTAACTGATAAGGACCTACTGTATAGCATAGGGAATTATATACTCAATATTCTGAAATTACCTACATGGGGAAAGAATCTTAAAAAGAGTGGCTATGTGCATATATAAAACTAATTCACTTTGCTGAACATATGAAACCAACACAACATTGTAAATCAACTATAGTCCAAGAAATGTCAAAAAAACAAAAGCAGCCTACAGATTCTCAATCCAGTTAAAACACAAAACAATCTTCAAGAGGGTGTACTTTTCTAAATGAGGAGCTACGGAAGGGCACTGCTATTTGATATAAGTAATGATCACTGGGCTTCCCTGTTAGCTCAGATGGTAAAGAATCCGCCTGCAATGTGGGAGACCTGGGTTCGATCCCTGGGTTGGGAAGATCTCCTGGAAAACAGAATGGCTACCCCCTCAGTATTTCATGAACAGAGGAGTCTGCAGGCTACAGTCCATGGGGTCACAAAGAGTCGGTCACAACTGAACGACTTTCACTTTCCCTTCATTTTAATGATCCTTAGTTGCGCACTCTGGGGTCAGGCAGCCCTGGGTTCAAATTCTGACTCTACTGTTAGCTACATGACTTGGCAAGTCATGTAACCAGTCACATTTTATAAAATGTGTTAATGGCTCCTACCTCATCGATTCTTTGGAGAAGAAACACAAGTGTGTAAAAGATGTAGTATGCTGGCATATAGTAAGTATTCATTAAATGGTACTATTAATAAAGCTCCATAAGATGTTTTTTAAATAGATGTCTGGTCCTCATGGCATCAATGTTAATAACAGCATATTTAATACGTGTTAACTTTAGACCATTTACAAGATAGAAAACACTATATGTTGCCTTCAAATGGAAAGCAGAAAAGACAGTTAGGTGCTGAAAGGCTAAAGGTCCAGTGACATAGCCTAGGTCTACCACATGCTCTTTGAATAAATCTGCCACAGCCAATGGCAATACGTAGAAGAAAGCAAAAAAGAGGCTTCAAACCCACTGAACAAGAGGATATTTAGCATTTTTGCTTGTTGATTTATATGTCTATAATACACACAACATCTACAGATTAGCTGCCTCAGGCAAGAAGACTGGTTTTGTCCTGTTATATTAAAAATTAAAGTGCTGTGTATGTGCGAGAGGGAGAGAAAGATTTTCTTTTTCCAAATCCTTATGAAAAGAAGTGGCTCCACAAAATCAGATGAATGATGTGGATTTGGTGTCATACGGTTGGCCGATGTTTAGCTAACTGGCAACCTTCAGAGGGAGATAGCAGACAACAAACATATTTGCCAAGAGCTCATGAGTAAAATTATTGCTGGGACAGGTTTAAATCATGCTTGCTCATGGCGCCTCACATCACTGCACTTATTAAGAACAGGCAACAGTTTCTGAAATATGTCCAGATTTCAAGAACCCACCTGCAAGTCAGCCCAGGAGGGCTTACTTTTACCTGAGCCAAATCGAGTCATGCTGGTTGAAAATATCTCCCCTACTAACTTGCCAAAACGTCTAAAATCTCTACTCTTGGGAAACTCTTTGCCTTGAAGCCTAGGGAAACTTCTGCTAAAGTCTAAGTTGGTTTTCTGAGAATTAACCCACTCTTACCCGCTATGGAATAAGCAGCAGGATTTTTTTTTCATTTATTTTTATTAGTTGGAGGCTAATTACTTTACAACATTGTAGTGGGTTTTGTCATACATTGACATGAATCAGCCATGGATTTACATGTATTCCCCATCCTGATCCCCCCTCCCACCTCCCTCTCTACCCAGTCCCTCTGGGTCTTCCCAGTAGGATTTTATGCTGCATGCTCAGTCGCTTCAGTTGTGTCCAACTCTTTGTGACCCTATGGATTGTAGCCTGCCAGGTTCCTCTGTCCATGGCATTCTCCAAGCAAGAATACTGGAGTGGGTTGCCATGCCCTCCAGGGGAATCTTCCTAACTCAGGGATCAAACCTGCGTCTCTTGTGTCTCCTGCATTGGCAGACAGATTCTTTACCACGAGTGTCACCTGGGAAGCCCAAATTTCATATATTCACACGAGATTTTGGAACACACATAGGACCAAGAAAATCCAAAAATGGCACAAGGGTTTTGCAGTGTAGAGAACAGAACATTGAAGAACTCAAGCGAAAGAGAGCTTGCCCATGCCAATAAGTAATTGGTAACTATAGCTAATGGTTGTTCTTACCCTCTAGCTGCCATTTTAACAGATATCTATTGAGCTATCTGGAGAAGGAAATGGCGACCCACTCCAGTATTCTTGCCTGGAAAACCCCATGGACACAAGAGCCTGGCAAGCTAAAATCCATGGGGTTGCAAAGAGTCAGACACAACTGAGCGACTTCAATTTCACTTATTGAGCTATTAGTGGTCCTCATGGAACCAGGCATATGGCAGGCTACTCCGGATAAACTTCTGGAAGGAATTCTCAGTATTGTGTTCTTATCTGCATCCATCTTGAAAACTAATTAGCCAAAGATGTTTTCAGAAATCATAATCACCCCAGACTATTAACACTCTGAGACCAACATTAAGGTTTCAGAAGAGGATCAGGGTTCAATTACTGGTCTGGGATCTAGGATTCTGCATGCCTCATGGCCAAAAAACCAAAACATAAAATACAAATAATATTTTAACAAATTCAATAAAGACTTTAGAAATGGCCCACATTTGAAAAGAATCTTCAAAATAAATGTCAGGCATCAGTTGCTTCCAGAGAGATGTTCCTGAAACTGTCAGAAGGAACCATATGTTTTTCTGAGCTATAATTGAGCAGTATAAACTTACACATTGAATATGAACATCAGTATACCTTAAATATAAAGAAGACACTAAAATTTTAGTCTAAACAACCAAAAAACATACCCTTCTACTTCCTTTGCCTAATCTCCCACCCTTCTCCACTGTCTTTCACAACAATGTTCCTTCCAACAGTTTCCTCACTTGTCCATGGTTGAGCTACCTGCTTCTAAAGGGAAAAGGATGGGGATGAGTCCACTGGGGTTTTCAGTGGGTTTTAACCTTTGTTGGAGGAGGATGTGGTCCCAAAACTTTGCAAAGCTGGCTTCTCCACCCAGTGGTTTCTTCCTAAACAGATAAAGCTCTCAGGTTCTCCTTTTCAAAGAATGCTCACTTGCCTTCAAGTCAGTTTGAAACACCTGCAAAAGGTAAACTGATGCCCTGATAAAATACATAAGAAATTGCCATCTAATTTAGACTGCTTGCAATTTGAATAAACAGAGTTCTAAGACCATAGGGAACTAACACTGAATTGTTTGCATGTGCAACAAGGTCAAGATTGCATTGCAATAAAGAGAGACCATTTAGAGGAATCTCTCATATACCCCTGCTCTAATTTTTACTGTGGGAAGAAGTAGGATAACACTATTGAAAGAAATATAAGGGACCAGATTTTATGCAAGAAAGGGATGAGGGAAGACATCATAAAACCATGAAATGTCAGCCATTCTCTGCCATCATGAATAAAATCTACAGCATTTAATGGCTAGTTTATTTCCCATCTCAACTTTTAAATTCAAAGCAGAGTATCACTAAAAATAAGCCTTACACCCCAACTGCAATTGGAGATTCAATAAATCACATCCAGAGATGCATTTCAAACCAAAGCTTTTTTCCTGACTAGGAGACCTTGGATTGTATGAGATGGATGTCTCTATTAAGGCTTATCACAGAGACAATTATACAGAAATGGGTTAAGGAGAACAGTAAGAGAATGAGACGTGTCCTACGAGAGAGTGTCAACAGATTAAAAATACAGTCATCGTTGTCATCCTTTTAAACAGTATGATCTGAACGTACTCAGGTCGGAGCCACCTCCCAGCTGACACTGGTAAGCATATATATGGCCTTTGAGTATATGCATCACTAAAGCACAGAGTTTGCATGCCCATCTCAAAACAACACCGCCATGGGGTACTATGATAAAGCTGAATTTTTCTAATGGGAGGAGAGGCACTCTCAGCTACTATTCTGAGTCTTCCTTCCCACCTGGAAAAGATTCCGAACTGCCAACATCAATCTCAGAAGAACCAGTCCTTTTCACAGAGAGAGAATGCCCCAAATGAAGCCTGTCGCTTGCTCCAGATGTTTCTCCTTGTCATTAGCAGGCAACATTTCACATTTTATGACTATTACAGTGATAAATCAATTACTTCTCAGAAATCCTAAAATTGTTTCACATCTGTCTTAAGAACTGTTTGAAGCTCTATGACATTCTGAATAGAGCTCAAAGTTCTGTGTGCCGTAATTTTCCCTGAAATCTGAAGCTCTTGGAGAATAACAAGCAAATGATATACTATTTTTAAAATGAATCTTTGCAGAGGACAGTTGATAGGTTTTGACTGTCTTGTTTTCATGATACCCAAACCATCACTTCAGCATCCCGTCCCCACTTAGTGTTTCAGGGGAGGCTGACTCAAGTTCCAAGTGTAAAAGGTGGAGGTATCTGGGGTGGAAGTCTTGAGCTTAGACTAACCAGAATCAGCCCATCACTAATCACAGTCATCAGTTCATAGACAGGCATGTGATCTAAAATGGCCTGATTAGACTGAAGCCCAGAAAGTATTTTCAAAGATAACAGGAAGAAAATGTGTTTTTCCTTGCTGTATTTGGGTGGGATGATAATGACCAAGTTAGGAACATGAAGATAAAACCATCATAAAGCCAAACAACCACTAGAGCCAAGATCTACATTGAAATGGAGAGAAACCAATCTTGATCACTAAGGTTGCAATCACTAAGGCAAGCCTCACCAGAAATGCACTCTACCTCCAGGATCCAATCATCTTCACCAATTAAGTCAATTTCATACTTTTCTGTTACTTGCAATTGAAAGCACCCCACCTGATCTAAACATCTAGTACAAGAAGTTTTCACAAGATCAAACAGGTAGTAAACATACATATGCACAAATGTATGGTTCAAGAACAAACTTGAAAACGATTAAACAAGGACATGTCAAGACATACTTCTCTTTATAACAACTCTTTTTCCTTTTATTTTCAATTTACTTTTTGGTTACCATCATTCATCGTATCCTGGAAAAGACTGACAATACTCTCAGCTATGGGTGACTCATACTGACAAGGAGTGCCTGTGAAGTTTTTTGGGGTGTGAAATGCAAAAATCCCCAAAACGGTCAAACCACCAGAATAAGAAGTGTCCATCTATCAGATCTGGAGTGAACTCTGCACAAACACCAGCTTCCCTGGTGGTTCAGTCACCTAGCCACTGCCAAGAATTCGCCTGCCAATGCAGGAGACCTGAGTTCAACCCCTGGTGTGGGAAGATCCCCTGGAAAAGGAAAGGGAAACCCACTCCAGCATTCTTGCCTAGAATATTCCATGGATAAAGAAACCTGGTGGCCCTACAGTCAATGAAGTCACAAAAGAGTCAGACACCACTGAGCATGCATGCACACACTGCCCACACACACCTCCCCAGTACCTAGTGAGAAACGCAGGTGTGGAGTCCGATTTGACCCACTTGGCAGAAGAGAAGACATCCATCCAAACTAGAATATGATACTGACAAATGGCTCAATCATTCCAGCTGCCTCTTGGGGCCAACCCATCCCTGGCCTCATCACCTGCCAGTCTAGTCAGCCTCCATCAGGCAAGGAGAGCCCCTTCCACGGGGAAGAAGGCGCCTATATACGAACACATGCAGACGCAGAAGGGCGCCAACATACAGACATGCGCAAAGGCAGAAAGGCGCCTACATACAGACATGTACAGACGCAGAAAGGCGCCAACATGCAGACATACACAGACGCATAAAGGCGCCAACATAGAGACATGCGCCTACATAGAGACATGCGCCTACATAGAGACATGCGCCTACATAGAGACATGCGCAAACGCAGAAGGGCACCAACATACAGACACGCGCAAAAGCAGAAAGGTGCCCACATACAGACATGCGCAGACGCAGAAAGGCGCCAACATGCAGACATACACAGACGCAGAAAGGCGCCAACATGCAGACATACACAGACGCAGAAAGGCGCCCACATACAGACATGCGCAGACATGCGCAGACGCAGAAAGGCGCCCACATACAGACATGCGCAGACGCAGAAAGGCGCCCACATACAGACATGCGCAGACGCAGAAAGGCGCCAACATGCAGACATACACAGACGCATAAAGGCGCCTACATACAGACATGCGCAGACGCATAAAGGCGCCTACATGCAGACACGCGCAAAGGCAGGCTACCCCTGTGGGGATGCATCACCAGTTCTAGAGGATGTCGCCCTCCACTCAGCACTAACAGCATCCGAGGACTGCTGTGGTTTTCCATTCAGTCAAATGCCCTTCAGAAACCCTCAGAGGCTGCCCCTACCTTGTTAATAAACAATTATGAAAATATTCAGATTTGGAAACTAATTGTTGTAACCCATAAGCCTTCAGGCAGCGGGTGAGATTTTAATAAAACCTGAAAACAAATTCTCCATGGTGTATCACAGATACGGTCTGTCAGCATGCTACTCCTTACTGCTATATGGTGCTCAGTTGCCATGAGAATGCTATCCATTTGTAGCCTGGCGTACGGAAGGTGCAGAACCTTTTGTCAAGTAAATCTGCCTAGTTTACTGAACACAAATTAAGTGTCTGGTGATGTATTAGTGAAAGTGAAAAGCAGAAATCAAGGTGCCAGGAACACTGTAATCTCGCTTGAGGAGTTTCCAATTGAGAGAAAACCTAACCAAAAGACCATGAAAAATTCAACACATTTGCATAAAAGAAGTATAGATGAACAAGGTTAAAAAGGACCCTGAATGTATTAGGAGAATTCTAGAAAGACAGCCTGCTCAGAGCTGAGAGGGGTTTATCAGCGAATTCTCCAACGAAGGAAGCAAGCTTTTCATTGATTCCTGAAGGTAGGAGGGTTTAGCTGGAAAGTCTAGGACTAGCATTCCTGGAGAGCAAAGAAAATCTTCAAAGAGATCCCATCTCTTTTTTTTACTCACCATTATAGCTCCAATAACTAGGTGTGTGTGTGTGTGTGACTTCATGGACTGTAGCCAACCAGGCTCCTCTGTCCGTGGGATTTCCCAGGCAAGAATATGGGTTGCCGTTTCCTCCTCCAAGTTGAACAAATGACCTGCACCCAGTAGGCATTTTTGAATAAACGAATAAGTAAACAAATTCTCCTGACTAGCAGATATTATGATTCATCTGCAAGATTACCAGGAAATCCAAGCACTGGTTCTGAGAATAGCTCCAGGATGGGAAGAGTATTGGTAAAGCCGGCTTCAGGCTAAAAAAAACTAGAGTGTGACCTGCAAGTACAAAGGCAGAAGAGTAAGTTGAAAATATCTTGGGGGAGGTGAGCAATATAGCAACAGGTGCCACCCACTGTGTAACTCCCAGTGCTGCCCTGCTCTGCTGTTTTGCTCTCTTGACAGAGCAGCTGATGCTGTTGGACAGAGCACCAGTGGTGTTTACACCAGAGGAGACCATCTGGAAATGCAATCAGAGACCTGAGCCTCAGGGGATTATTGGACCCAGCCGAGCACGAAAGGAAGATTTGTGCCCAGAGCTCTCTGGTTCAGTCATGACCTTAGCTCCATGCAGCTATAATTTTGACCCTTTAATGTAACTAAATCAACTATAGTTACTTTCACAGCCCCATTCTGGTCACTGGTTGTCCAAAAATGGGAGTTATATGGAAGCAGGTAACATAGCAGCAGAAAGCAATGGTTATGTTGCAAAGATAAACACTCATCATGAATACGGACCAGAGGAGATTTTGTCATGGAAATTCCATAGAATACATGTGGTTATACCATGTTATAAATAGGCATCATATACAATGTGATTTCAAAACAGAATCATATTGAAAATACCTGTAGGAGTCTTCCAACATATCTGGGCACTCATAGAAACTTTGGACTTTCCTGGCCTTAGGAACGCTCTGATAATGCTTTGGCACAAGCAGGTTTCACAGGCTCAAATCTTTTTGTGTTTGCAGTCATATATTCTCAAGTTCTTAAAATTAAATTTCCTGCTGCCCAAAGACAAGATTCCTTTGGAATATCAACTAATTTCTTTAAATCCTAAGCTAAGAATAATTTTCTGGCCATATCCTATGGATGTAAGGCTAGGTCTATTATATGCTAAAATGTAGACCAGTTTATGCAAAAAGATTTCTAGAGAGCTGACTGCAAGCACTCAGTCAAGTCGGGAACAGATACAGAACTGGATTTAATGAAACAACAAAAGTCACCCTATCAAAACAATCAAATAAAATGAAAAGGGAAGAAAGAAATTTTAAAAATGGAAGCAGAAATAATTTATCTTTTTGTCAAATGAAATCAGCCTAGGAAGGCTACCCAAGTGTTATCAGAGAAAAATGATATTCATGACAGTCAGCCTTAAAATACTGTATTTAATTTCTTGATAGTTCACCATCTAAAAATCATGCTACAAAAGCTTAGCTATTTACATACAGAATTTTAACCATGCTGCTGCATTTCTCTTTTCCAAATGACTATGCCAAAGTCTTACTATTATTCACTCATTAAAATTCATACCAAACTCCATGCTATTTTGTAAAGAGAAAAACAAAATCACCTCCCCAAAAGATGAAAAATAAAGTCCCATTTCCTCCTAGAAACTGTGAGGTACCATATGGAAAAGTCTTACTCAAATGGCCATTACTCTTTCATGATAAATAGCTCACATAATTGGAGCAGTTAGAAGAGTACCCAGATATTGGGGGAAAAACTATCCCAAACTTCTGTCATTTTTTCAAAGAAAATCAGTTCACTTCAGTTGCTCAGTTGTGTCCGACTCTGCAACCCCATGGACTGCCTGGCCAACACACCAGGTCTCCCTGTCCATCGCCAACTCTGAGAGCTTACTCAAACTCATGTCCATCAAGTCAGTGATGCCATCCAACCATCTCAACCTCTGTTGTCCCCTTCTCCTCCCACCTTCAATCTTTCCCAGGATCAGGATCTTTTCCAATGAGTCAGTTCTTCGCATCAGTTGGCCAAAGTATTGGAGTTTCAACATCAGACCTTACAATGAATATTCAGCATTGACTTCCTTCAGGATTGGATGGTTTGATCTCCTTGCAGTCCAGAGGACTCTCAAGAGTCTTCTCCAACACAACAGTTCAAAAGCATCAATTCTTTGGTACTCAGCTTTCTTTATGCTCCAACTTTCACATCCATACATGACCACTGGAAAAGCCATAGCCTTGACTAGATGGACCTTTGTTGACAAAGTGATGTCTCTGCTTTTTAATATGCTGCTAGGTTGGTCATAACTTTCCTTCCAAGGAGTGAGCGTCTTTTCATTTCATGACTGCAGTCACCATCTACAGGGATTTTGGAGCCCCAAAAAAATAAAGTGTGTTACTATTTATATTGTTTCTCCATCTATTTGCCATGAAGTAATGGGATCAGATGTCATGATCTTAGTTTTTTGAATGCTGAGTTTCAAGTCAGCTTTTTCACTCTTCTCTTTCATTTTAATCAAGAGGCTCTTCAGTTCCTCTTCACTTTCTGCCATAAAGGTGGTGTCATATGCATTTCTGACGTTATTGACATTTCTCCCAGTCATCTTGATTCCAGCTTGTGCTTCATCCAGCCCAGAATTTCACATGATGTACTCTGTATATAAGTTAAATAAGCAGGGTGACAATATACAGCCTTGACGTACTCCTTTCCCAATTTTGAACCAGTCCGCTGTTCCATATCTGGTTCTAACTGTTGTTTCTTGATGTGCATTCAGATTTCTCAGGAGGCAGGTCAAGTGGTCTGGTATTCCCATCTCATGAAGAATTTTCCACAGTTTGTTGTGTCAAAAGCTTTAGCATAGTCAATAAAGCAGAAGTAGATGTTTTCTTGGAACTCTCTTGCTTTTTCGATGATCCGATGGATGTTGGCAATTTGATCTCTGGTTCCTCTCCCTTTTCTAAATCCAGCTTGAACATCTGGAAATTCTCGGTTCATGTACCTTTGAACCCTGGCTTGGAGGATTTTGAGCATTACTTTGCTAGCATGTGAGATGAGTGCAAATAATCAAATAAAATATCTAACCCAAAAAACACTATGTGCTAAGTCACTTCAGTTGTGTCCGACTCTATGTGACCCCATGTACTGTAGCCCACCAGATTTCTCTGTCCAAGAGGTTTTCCAGGCAAGAATAGTGGAGTGCATTGCCATGGCCTTCTCCAGGGGACCTGCCTGACCCAGGGATTAACCTACATCTCTTCTGTCGCTTGCACTGGCAGGTGAGTTCTTTACCAGTAGAGTCACTTGGGAAACTCCCCCCCCCCCAAAAAAAAACTATTGCTGTTGTATAAGCAGTTTTCTTAACATTGACTGAAGATACTTCAATTACAGAGGTAATCAGCTCAATAAAAAAATGTAAATGCCCACTTACTTCTGTGATACTCTGAATCAGAAGAGCCAGGACACAATTTTTATAAAAGGATCAGAAAATCCACTGGTCAAAGACTTGCAGGGCTTTCCTGATGGCTCAGCAGTAAAGAATCCACCTGCAATGCTGGAGATGCAGGAGTTGCAGGTTCAGTCCCTGGGTTAGGAACATTCCCCCGGAGGAGGAAATGACAGCCCACTCCAGTATTCTTGCCTGGAAAATCCCATGGACTTGGGAGCCTGGCGGCCTACAGTCCAAAGGATCACAAAGAGTCGGACAAAACTGAGTGACTGAGCATGCACGCAAAGACTTCCATAGGCCCTCAGCTCAATTTCACTTAGCTTTTAGGTCATTGTCCGTTGCAGCCCAATGAACAATTTTCTTTCCAGTGGGTTTCTAAAGTTATCTTATCAAGAGTGTGCATCAGTCAGGATTAGCTTTAGCATCATATAGCTGAAAGAAAAGGGATTAAAAAAACAAACAAACCTAACTTAAACATAATATAGTAGCATTTCTTTCTCATATGAAATGGTCCAGAGCTGAAAGAGGATCTGTTGGTCATCCAGGAACCCCCTGCCCCAAACCCCTTCTGACTTTCTAATTCAGGCCCAAGCACTGGTTTCCATCTTCTAGGTCAACTCATGACCCAAAACAGTGACTGAAGCTCCACTCCCATATGGTTATTGCAGGTCACAGGGAGAGAATGGAGAAAGGCTAATTGCACTTCTCCCAGCTGAACCTGATCCTTTGGGAAAATTTCACCAAAGTCCTTCCAAAAACTCCTACTTGGAGGTCACTGAACCAAGTCTCAAGTTTCCGCAAGCTGTAAGAATAGGCGACACAGCTTTTTATCCCAACTGGCAATGCACACAGCTCAAAAGAATGATTCTACTTCTAGGGAAAACAGACAGTATGGACAGTGATAGTGAACTGGAATTCTGAGAGTCTATGTCACAGGGGGTGCCTCTAGGTGTGTGGGCAATAGCTACAGACTAACTTGATTTTATAAAATGATAATGTTAAGTTGACTGGCCATCCAAGATGTATGTTTCTCTATCTCTCTGTCTCTGTCTTTCAATCCTTCTTTTCCTTTACCTTACCCTCTTGTGTCTCTTCATTATCTTGAACAAGTTACCTTCATCTCTGTGCCTGTTTCTTCTTCCAGAAGATGGGGATAACAATAGCCCTGATCTAAGGTTGTTCTGAGGACAGATGTGTTAATGTAGTGTTAGATACTTTTTCTTTAATTTCTCCGCTCAGCTACTCTCCCTCCTCCCCTTTTTGAATTTACTTCCATCTTCCTTAAACCAGCAGCTAGAAAAATATAAGTGGGAAACATTGCAAAAAATAATAATAATCATTTGTTGCATGCATTAACAGTTTGCATCCCTGGTTATTACATTTCACAAGTGATTTTTATCTACATGGTTGCCTTTAATAAAACAAATAAATGACACATCAAATCTACAATGTAATTAAATATGTTCTTTTCATTTCATGTGATTAGTGCTTGTTTTTCTTTTGTGGCTCAGTGATCCCCAGTAAAATATATATATATTTAGCCCAGAATTCAATAACCAGAAGTTATTGCTCTTAATATACACATAAAGCATAATTATAGCATATATTTGGTCACTATGCTATCATTTTCAAAGTGTCATGACAGGTTTATTTGTTTAATTTATTGTGGACAAGATGTTTCCTTAAGTCCAAAGGTGTGTGTCAAAATTTGCTCTACACTTTTCCTGTATCAACACATTTCCAATTATTGAATTGACCTGACCAGAGGTTAAATATGCCACAAGATGAACAGAGATGATGCTCATTTAAAAACAAACCAACTATTCCAATAAAAGTTCTTCCAAAAAAATGCAGTGTCCAAGTTGCCAGCCAGCTACAGTTCATACAGTTATAATACAATTGAATTTGCAACAAATCACTGTATTGAATTTACAACAAATTCAACCACTGCAGGTCAATGGGACAAAATTTAAATTTTCCATAACCAAAGTTTTCTTGATGTGGGGGTAGCATTACTATTAACTATAAGATGCCTATAGCAGACCATTAAATAGGTCAAGGATCCATATGGGGCTACTGAGTTAAAAGAGATCCTGCCAATACATCCTTAACCCACTGACAATGTTTTGCAAGAGGCAATCAGTCACTTGGTGCTAAGACTAAGAGGAAAAAAGAGGAGGAGAACAAGGATTCAAGAGAATATAAACAAAACTACCACAAAAATACCCTTGGAAATAATTGTGAGAAAGTGTTCCATCTCTCCTGGTTGTCAGAGACTCTGTATTTATTTGCTTCTGTATCTCTTCTGCAATTGTTCCCTTAAAAATGTCAGGGCTAATATTTGTAGCCACCTCAATTCATAAAACATGGCCCCCTCGGTTGGCTCCTTGAGTACCAAGGAAAATATTGACAGTAAAGCCTTGCCTGAGATTGCTACTAAAAATAAACTTCATAAATTTCTCAGGCCATTGTTATTTGTCTCCTGAGACTGTTTCTATTTGCAAAACAAGACACCTTCCTCTAACACGCCTGCATATAAAACTGAAATCTAGACTTCCAGAATAAAAATACAGAAATAAGAATTCAAGAACTTGGAGTTTGTTTCTGGCTTCTATATTAAATCAATATTTCATCACCAGTAAACCAGGGCCTGCCTTTTGCTTTAAATGTCAACTATTACATAAAATGAACTAAAAACACTTCGCCTTTCAGAAGTCTCTAGTACAACTGGCAGGCACAGGCGCGGCTGTGATATTACTGTTGACAAATAATCACTGTCCCTCCTTGGAGAAGAATTCTACTTCCTCAACCTATAAATGTCAGGTTTTTCCACTGGACTTGTTTAGATCAGTGGAATGTGAGCCGAAGTGACACATGTCGCTCCCAGGACAATGCTTCAGGAGTCTCACAAGGCTTGTTTCTCTCTCTGCCATGACTAGTTAACACTTAAGATAGTGGATGCCAGGTCAGACGAGGTCTAAGAGTGAAGATGACAAGCATCAAGGCTACAGATGACCCACGAAGGACTTGCAGAAGTCTTTACTTATTTGTGTAAGCCACCATTTGTAACCATATGCGGGAGACGTTTGTAACCATAGTATTATCTAGCCTATAAAAACATTAACATTATTCAGAAGAACATGGCCTCTGTATTCAGGCAGATGTCAATTTACATCCTGATTTTCACTTTCCTATGTGACCATGATCAATTTCTTAACCCATTCCCATCTGTAAAATGTGAATACCTATCCCACTAGTTTTCTTACAATGCTTATAAAGCTCAGCATAATGCCTGGCCTTGTGAAAGTTCAATAAAGTTTAGCCATTACTAAATAAGGATTCTGTAATAGTTTCTTTAAATATAGGTGCATTAACAGCCTCTCCAAAGATCTCTACTTTGTGAAATCAAATCAAATCCATGAAAGACGCAACTAGATACCACAAAAAAGCCAGGGAGCTCTTTCTATCAAGTGATTGCCAAAGGTACCAGTTAACCAAAAGTCTAACCTTCTCTATTGTGATCTGAATAATTATGGGATGGTTTCTGAAGCTAAAAATAATGGGAATAAAATGATCATGTGATATTATAGTAGTTCCCACTATGCGTATGTTTCAGTCTCTAAGATTTTGTGCTTAATTCTAGTCCATATTTCTTTGAAGCCATCTTCACCCACGCTGGGGAGTCTAGGGTGTTAGGGCTGCAGGTGGAGGTTCCAAAGCATTTTCCTTCCTTAGAAATACCGTATGCCCCTGACTTACTGTCTTTTTTTGCACCCAGATCTCTTTATATATTGATAAATTAATCTCATGAGGAAATTTGAGTTGATGAGTTCTGGAACTTCCCTTCCTTCCCAGGTTCCTTCTAGTCCCACTGCTGACTCATCATACTGATGAATGATCGTGGTAGTGTTGCATTCAGAACAGATTAATAGAGGTGGGAGTGGGGTATCTTCACAGAGAAGCCTTCAAATTACAACATACATGTGTCAGTGTAACTATCTCTCTGAATGCTCTCATCAAAATGAGAACTTGTTGGTTTATGGGAACAGTTTATTTGGGCATCTATACAAAAAGAATTTAATGTAACTGCAATAATTATTCCAGTCTTCTCTACTCTTCTCCCAAGAGAGAGTTCTGATGAGTTATATCCTACCCATGATAATTAGAGTCACAGAGTCACAGTTTAGGCAAGTGTTTGAGACAATACTTTATAATAAAGGAAGGTTACTTGGAAATCATTCAGATGATCATGTCTAGTTCAAGCTTTATTTAACATGGTCAATCCAAGGTTTAACGAATACATTATGCCCAAATCTCACTTAAATCTAATGAAAACTCCCTCCTCTCAGTCACTGACATTGGAAGTTTCACCCTGTTCAAAAACAAATATACATTGTAAATTTGTAAAAGAAAAGTGGAATGTATTTTTTTAACTTGGGGTAAATATAAAAAGGCAGTTCACACTAAGAGACAAGATAGCACATATTAGCCAGGATTCTAATTTTGGATGTACTTCAAAACAATGATTCCCAAAATCTACCTTCACCAACATCCCCTTGACACTGTGAAGACTTTAAGAAAAGTGAGAATTCATGCTTCCTGGGTTCTAACACACATACAAAAATGACACAAGTGTATCTGGTTTCCCGCTATTTTTTCCAATTACATCAGTGATTCAGGCCACCTCCATGGGGGGGGTGGGGACTCACAAGCACTGCATTTTCTTGTGAGTAGAGAATCAGACAAGTATTAAAGGAGTGAATCCATTCCAGGCATGAGTTTAGAAAACTGTCAAGAAAAACTAAGGATCCAGAGTATTCTCAAAATTGGCATGTATGTACTTGAGCCCAGCAAATGCTTTCCTAAATGCTTTTTCAACTGTCTTTGGAAAGAAGATAACCAAGAAGATCTTCAACTCAGTCACAGTGGGAGTAAAATTATTTGGGTATTGCTAATAGCCACAATGCATATAGTTTAATGACATTTACCAGAAAGGATGAAAATCTGGCTCTCATTCCAGAGTTTGAAGGTAGAGAGCTAGCTGTGACATTCCATTACATAGCTTTCACCAAAGCATGTGTGACTTGAGAACCACAAACACACTACGAAGGTAGAAAACCAATCACACTGAAAGAGGGCATGTAATACCACTTGTCTCATACCTAGCTTGATTTTGCTTTTGGGTTCAATGACTACTGGTTTGCTCAGACAATGTGAATTAGAATCTAGAGATAACTTACACAAAACACAAAAAACCCCAAGTGACTTGGAATACACTTTTCTTGAGTCTAATCATTGACCAACATAATTATTTTCTCACCAAGTGTGAATGTTCCATTGCCAGTTGATTTATGTCATTTCCAATGCTCGTAATTTGAGTGCAAGAGTTCAGTCCCTAGCAACGATTTCAACGACATTAAACAATACTGTGCTAGGTACCTTTAATGTGCTGAGAGACAATTCTCCATGAATATTTTTACATTTCTTCATGATCTGGGGCTTCTGAGCAAAGAGCGTTGTCAAGGATGTTCCAAGGATGATGGAATGGCAAGTAAGCTTTAGAAGTTAAAGGCAATGAACTGCTCTGCAATAGTGATGTTCCTGTTATGGAGCCATTTGTTCATGAAATGAAACCTACAGACCTGTTTCCACTCCCCCCATATGCTTACCCCCTAAATGAGTCTCCATCTCTCTGGAGGGAAGGCAAGGCAGACGTGCTAGTTGTCCTAGGTAAGCTCTAAGTCTCATAAATTTCTGGGTTCCTCGCATGTAGAGCAACACTGCTCCACACGCAGATGGATTCTGGCTCTCATCCACCACCCCCTGGGACTGGCGCCTGTGAGACCGATCTAAGATGTTCTGGGAACAGAAAACAAACTGCACTTGGATCCAGAGATCTTATACTTCTTTACAGCATAGATACACTTAACACCCTTCATCACACAAAGGAAGTACAGGTGGTCCCCAACTTGTAATGGTTCAACTTTGGATTATTTTTGACTTCATGGTGGTGTAAAAGCAAAATACATTTGGTAGAAACTCTACTTTGAATTTTGATCTCTTCCTGGTCTCATGATACGTAGTATCACTCCCTCTCTGGCGATGCTGGGTGGTGACTGTCTCAGTGAGCAAGAGGGTAAACCACCCACACATTTACAACCATTGTGTCCAGAGAACCATTCCATTTTTTACTTTCAGTATAGTCATCAACTACATGAGCTAGTCAACACTTTATTATTCAACACATGAGATATTCTAACATTTTGTGTTAGATGGTTTTGCCCAACTGTAGCCTAAAGTGAGTGTTCTCAGCATGTTTGAGGTAGGCCAAGCTATGACATTTGGTAGATTTTCAACTTAGAATATTGGGTTGGCCAAAAAGTTTGTACTTTCAACTTGTGATGGGTTTTTTGGGACATGACCCCATTACAAGCGATGGAAGATCTGTATCACTTATGGCTCAGAAAGGCATCGCTGCCTTCCTGCCCAATTATCTTATAACCATAGTTGGTTAAACCATATTGTGAAAAAGAATGGGTTAAAAGGAGTATAGAGACAGGAAGCTTGAAAAAACAAAATAATAAGAATTATGAAGTTTCAACATGACCTTGAATTTGCTTTATCATATAATAATGTCAATATCAATAACTTCAGATATGCAGATGACACTACCCTTATGGCATAAAGTGAAGAAGAACTAAAGAGTCTCTTAATGAAAGTGAAAGAGGAGAGTGATAAAGTTGGCTTAAAACTCAACATTCAAAAAACTAAGATCATGGCATCCAGTCCCATCACTTCATGGCAAATAGATGGGGAAATAGTGGAAACAGTGGCTGACTTTATTTTGGGGGGCTCCAAAATCACTGCAGATGGTGACTGCAGCCATGAAATTAAAAGACACTTACTCCTTGGAAGTAAAGTTATAACCAACCTAGCAGCATATTAAAAAGCAGAGACATCACTTTGTCAACAAAGGTCCATCTAGTCAAGGCTATGGCTTTTCCAGTGGTCATGTATGGATGTGAGAGTTGGACTGTGAAGAAAGCTGAGTACCAAAGAATTGATGCTTTTGAACTGTTGTGTTGGAGAAGACTCTTGAGAGTCCTCTGGACTGCAAGGAGATCAAACCATCCAATCCTGAAGGAAGTCAACTCTGAATATTCACTGGAAGGTCTGATGCTGAAACTCCAATACTTTGGCCAACTGATGCAAAGAACTGACTCATTAGAAAAGACCCTGATGTTGGGAAACATTGAAGGTGGGAGGAGAAGGGGACAACAGAGGTTGAGATGGTTGGATGGCATCACTGACTTAATGGACATGAGTTTGAGTAAGCTCTCAGAGTTGGCGATGGACAGGGAGACCTGGTGTGTTGGCCAGGCAGTCCATGGGGTTGCAGAGTCAGATACAACTGAGCAACTGAACTGATCTGAATGTCATTAAAACCCTTTCTTACATCAAAGTTAAGAGACTAATTTTTAAATGTCAACTTATGGGAGGCTAGGTTGAGTTGTTCCATTTCTAGAAGTAAAAACCGTGCTCTGATCAATTAATTTATTATCTTTTCAGCTTTAAGAACCACTATTAATACTTAAGACCTAAAAGAAGGCAAGTACATTGAATAGGGTGAGATTTCTCATTGATTACTCACTGTCATTATGTTATTTCCTTGAATTTTGCCAAATTCAGGATCTAATAACTGTGTAGGGAATTGAAAATGTAAAAATTTGCTAAAGTTTGTGAAGAGAAACTACTTGCATTAGGAGGGTGTGGTCATTAATAACTGCAAAGGGAGGATTACCTTAAAAAATGCATTATTTTAACTAAAATACTAAATAAAGCATATAACACCAAAACTGGAGGTCTATGCCAAATTATACCATGGAACTCCTTAGTGTAGCAAGACTAGGAATTCAGTTGTCTTTCTAAAGATGTTTTTCAGAAATACCTGATAGATTTTATTTTGCATTTAAACCATCATAGAATTCTTAGAAAAATTTTAATAATAAAGAGCCTATACAGTGGTATACAAGCTGTAAGGGTAAGGGTCCCCAATCTCTGAAATCTAATGCCTGATGATATGAGGTTCAGCTGATGCAATAATAACAGAACTGAAGTGCACAATTAATGTAATACCCTTGAATCATCCCCAAGCCATCCCCCATCCCTGGGCCATGAAAGAATTGTCTTCCACAAACCCAGAAACCAGCCTCTGGTCCAGAAAGGTTGGGGACTACTGTGTTAGGGTATTGCTTTTCTCACGCAATATGTACACAGCACCATAAAAAATGTTTTTGGTGGAAAGAAGGCTTAAATATAAAAATCCAAAAACTATTTTAATGTAAGTCAAAATTGAATCATGTCAAAACAGCTTTCCAGTGTAACTTGACCCAGCACCAGGCCACAGATATGTACTCAGTAGTGAAGTCCCAAGTCAATATCGACGCCTCTTTCTCAGTGTCATGAGTAGAATTCAGATGTGTATTCGAGTTGAGCTTATGCTTCTTTCTTTTCCTTTTTCTGAGATAGACTTGTTAAAGGTCTTTCTAATAGCATCCATGGGAATAACTTACTTGCAGGTACAAAATAGCAACAGCAAATTCAGAAATTGTTCCAAGAAATCACTTCCGTCCCCCCTCAAAAAATATTTCAAACTAATGTGTAGAGAGAAGAGTAGGTCTACAGAAACTAATTTAAAATATTCATTATTCTTCATGCATAATGGGGATTTTCTGAGGGGTGTAGATGCAAGAATAAAATTTATAATTCAAGTGTTCTCTGTAATATCTCACAAAAGAAATTTCAGATGGTGAGACTGATTTTAAAATAACTGAACTTACACAATGGAAAACATGTATTTACCTACACTGCCAGTGAAAAGGAAAAACTTTTATTTTGCAGAATGCATACTGTTTTTGCTTAGATTTGAAAAATAGCTCCATTTCTTATCAGATGCTGCAGTGCTGGGACATTTTAAATGCAGGATAAAGAACCAACTAGAAAAGGGGATATTCCTGGATCTACTATAATACAGCACACATTGAATTTTTTGAAGAAAATAAAAAATGCAAATATCAAGATTCTCTCATTTATCTAAAAGCATGGGTCCCCCATTCACATGTGAATGCATTCTGTCGATTCTGACTTTGCACCAGTAACAGATATTATACGAGAGAGGGGTAGTGCCCCCTTCCAATATGCCTGACTCAATCATTTCAGTAGCTAGATCAGAAACGCTCTGTGTAACAGAGCGTTTCTGATCCTCCATAATTGGTCACCTCAGTGGAACGCCTCTGGTCACCCGCTGACAGACTCCTTCTGATGTGCAGGCCAAGACACAGAACTCCAAGTCTTCCGGAGGCAGCAGGAAACGCCAGGGAGGGGCAGAAGTCATACCCTGCAGTGAGAGGGGCTGAAATGCTAAAGAGAGCATTTTTAAATGTCCCTAATGCAGAATTTCTCACATGGTCTTAACGTGATCATTTTTGTTCAACCGCATTTGCCAGCTTCTTTAGGCCTTGGGGAAGTGCTGTCTGCTTTGGTAGAAACTAAATGCAAGAATGACTTAGAGGTACATCATGTCAAAAAAATATAACCTTATTACTAGTAACTCTTTTAGAATGTTTTTTTAACAGGGGATGGTTCAATTTTATACCTAAGGTTTCTAACTTTTCACAAAAAGAGAAAAGCAACATTTAATACATATAAAGATATATAGGGCTTATCTTCTGCCTTTTGGAACTTAATTTACACAACCTTTAAATCAGTCAGTAGGGGAATAAAAATAAAATATGAATTTTTATAGATGTCAGGAAGAATGTCAATAAAACACTTAGCAGGGCTTTGTGATAAGAGCAGAAGAGGAAAAGGTATTAGTCTGGCATCTAGTCTAAGGATGTCCCAGGGGAACAATACAAGCCTCAGAGAGCAGACACAGTCGCAAGACCTGAATTCTAGTCCTGCTTCTGCTCCTTACTGGCTGACTCAGCTCAAGAAAATCAAATGTCCTCAGATATGGGATTTTAACACCTGCCTTGTAGAGTCCACAAAGTGAGGACCCTTAGGAAAAACATTCCCCAGATTATTTTAAAACTCTTAGCGGGTCATATAAATGTAAATGACGTCAGGTTATCAGGCTCACATCAGGTTATCAGACTTCAGAGCAATAAGTGACCACTAAGTTATCCCTAGGAATCTCTTCTGGGAGATGCTACTGATCCAGCAGCTCCCCAGATGTCCTCCCTGGACCAGCCATCTCAGCATCACCTGGGATCTTGGTAAGAATACAGTTCTCAGGTCTTGCCCAGCTCCATAACTCAAATCTAGGGGTGAGGCCCAACAACTTGTGTATTAAAAACCTCTCCCACAAACGGATGGACACCAAGGGGGAAAGGGGGGCGGGGCATGAACTGAGAGATTGGGGCTAACATACACATACTACTGTATATAAATCAGAAAAGTGACGGGGGCATTGAAGGGTGCCATCCAAACTCTGAAAGGGATGGGGTACCAGACCACTGACCTGCCTCCTCACAAACCTGTATGTAGGTCAGGAAGCGACAGTTAGAACCGGACACAGAACAACAGGCTGGTTCCAAATAAGGAAAGGAGTACATCAAGGCTATATATTGTCACCCTGCTTATTTAACTTATATGCAGAGTATATCATGAGAAATGCTGGGTTGGATGAAGCACAAGCTGCCATCAAGATTGCCGGGAGAAATATCAATAACCTCAGATATGCAGATGACACCACCCTTATGGCAGAAAGTGAAGAACTAAAGAGCCTCTTGATGAAAGTGAAAGAGGAGAGTGAAAAAGCTGGCTTAACTTAACATTCAGAAAACTAAGGTCATGGCATCTGGTCCCATCACTTCATGGCAAATAGATGGGAAAACAATGGAAACAGTACAGACTTTATTTTGGGGGGCTCCAAAATCACTGCAGATGGTGATGGTAGCCATGAAATTCAAAGACACTTGCTCCTTGGAAGAAAAGTTTTGACCAACCTAGACAGCATATTAAAATGCAGAGAATTACTTTGCCAACAAAGGTCCATCTACTCAAAGCTATGGTTTTTCCAATAGTCACGAATGGATATGAGAATTGGACTATAAAGAAAGCTGAGCATGGAAGAATTGATGCTTTTGAACTGTGGTATTGGAGAAGACTCCTGAGAGTCCCTTGGACTACAAGGAGATTCAACCAGTCCATCCTAAGGGAATCAGTCCTGGGTGCTCATTGGAAGGCCTCATGCTGAAGCTGAAATGTCAATACTTTGGCCACTTGATGCGAAGAGCTGACTCATTGGAAAAGACCCTGATGCTGGGAGGGATTGGGGGCAGGAGGAGAAGGGGACAACAGAAGATGAGATGGTTGGATGGCATCACCGACTCGATGGACGTGAGTTTGAGTAAGCTCCAGGCATTGGTGATGGACAGGGAAGCCTGGCATGCTGCAGTCCATGGGGTCACAAAGAGTCAGACACAACTGAGTGACTGAACTGAAATGAACTGAAGTGAATGGCGGCACTGGTGGTAAAGAACCTGCCTGCCAATGCAGAAGAAGTAAGAGATGTGGGTTTGATCTCTGGAGTCAGGAAGATCCCTTGAAATGGCAACCCACTCCAGTATTCTTGCCTGGAAAATCCCCATGAACAGAGGAACCTGGTGGGCTGCAGTCCATGGGATCGCAAAGAGTCAGCCAGGACTGAAGATGCATGCACAACAACAATGAGAAGCTACTCTATAGCACAGGGAACTCTGCTCCAAGCTCTGTGGTGACCTAAACAGGAAGGAAATTCAAAAAAGAGGGGATAGATATGTAGACATACAGGTGATTCATTTTACCGTACAGCATAAACCAACACAACATTGTAAATCAACTTTAATCCAATAAAAAACATTTAAAAATAAGAAAGTAAAACTTCTTCTGACCTTTGTGCACAGTAACCCCTCAGACTATTTTTTCCTAATTAATTTCAAGAGCAAGCTTTTAGACATCTGCAATCTTTAGTACTCTATATTTAAGCAACTAATCCCACATTCTATCAAAGATCAAAAATACCCTATAATCCATTGCAGAGCCTGAAATTTCACAGCTGTTATATATGGGGTGTATGTGATACTCCAAGCCCCCACATGTTCTATTTCTATCTAGAAGGTCATGAAGCAATTTTAGATTACAAAGTGGCAGAAATGACCAGAGTTTAAAGAGAGAGCTGCAGGGGCAGAGGGGTATGAGATCTCGCTAGTAACTGTCAATTTGAGGTACTTCATTCACTAATATAGCAAGAAAAACAGAAAATCAGTGGGACTATCTAGCAGTCTAATTAATGTGTGTATCATAATGCAAGAGACCAGGTTCAATCCCTGGGTCAGGAAGATGCCCTGGAGCACGGACTAGCTAACCACTCTAATATTCTTGCCTGGAGAATTCCATGCACAGAGGAGCCTGGTGGGCTACAGTCTGTGGGGTCGCAAGGAGTCGGACATGACTTAGCAACTAAACAACAAATAAAATAAAAACGACGGAGCTAGCTCTCTAGCTACATTTAGCAAACCACAAAAAGAAAACAGTAGATCAATAACATGTCACAGAGCCAGAAGAAACAGAATTTAAATATGAGATTGAACATAGACATCTATGCCAAATCTCACTGAAATTAGGAAAAACCGTATTTTGTAACAAGTTCATGCCAACATTGGAGGAATCTTTTATGTATCAGTAGATAAGAAATTTGGGGAAAAGTTCCTAAAACAGATGGGATTCGCTGAAGGAGAAACAGAAGTAGAGGAAATCAAAGCACAAACTTAAGTAGGAGAAACCTACTCTAATGTGATCAACTCTCTCTAAGGAAACTCCACGTTTCCTTACAGAGAAAGCTCTAAAAGAGGCATTCATCAGGGTCAACCAATATCCAGCGTCAAGAAGTAGTAACCAGGATAATTGTGAAAGACTCATGGTGTGAACAGCTGTGGACAGTTTGCTGGTTTCCCCCATGTCCTTGTTTATTCTGTGACCAGGAGCCACAGCACTCAGCACTAGCATGAAGTCCTAAAACCTACTTTCTAAATCAAGTTAACCATCTGCCTTGGGAAGGCTCTAAGCCAGACTATAGGGAAAGACAATGTAGAGCCTGAGATACTCAGAATCATTCAGAATGGCAACCTCCTTCAAAAGGATTTATGCCAGGACTGTCGTGTTCAACGCCCCTGACCGCATGGCAGGACACTGTGGACTATACCCTAGTCATCAGACACATGAAACCTGCCCTTCACACCACGCTTTTGTGGGCTTGGAAACAGGAAGCATGGCTCCTGAGACTTATCATGAGTACTGGGACTGTTATTGCTGGGAGGCATTGAAGACGAGAGTTTTAGGTTTGCTTTGTAGCGGAACCCACACTTAAATATAATTACCAGGAAGGTCTGAATGGCATACTTTTGATTCTGATTTTTATGTAAAATTATTTGATTTTTACCAAAGGCTTTATGTTGCCAACTTACTTGCATTTTTGTGTGCGGGTGACATTTCTGGTATTGAGTATATCTGGGTTTCTCTTTACACTGAAAATAAGGTCTGACTAATACACATAAAATTGAATATTTTCTTATTTGTGCTTTAAATTACTTGTGGTGTCACAGATTATATAACAATCAATGAAGAACAGAAAAATTACAAGGACTATATTCAGGGCCTTGGGGATTTTTATATTATCATTTACTTCTCATGAGATCTGTAGGTAATTATTACAGATAAAACAGCATAATTAATTTTAAGTTTGTTCAAGATAAACCTGTTACATCTTTTTCATAAGCACAAAACTTCTTTGGTTTTCTTTGAGACGTGGACACCATGTCTACTCCTACTGTATAACTGATAATTATGAGTGTATTAGCATTTCTACATGATATTGCTTAAAAACCTGCCTGGAAACATTTAAGTGAAATATACATACTTACTTTGCATGCTAGTGCCTGCCCATCATTGCCAGCATTGCCCTCTTAGAAGACATATAACCAGAGTTGAGTTTTTTAAAATATTGAAGGATAAATGGTAAGATTATAAAGTTCAGCTAGAAGAAATCATATAGGATTATTATTAACTTGAAGTAATTCAGATTCAGGAAATTGTTAAATCTTGACTATAATAGTCAGAAAGGAGAGGAGCATGGTAATGATATAGAGGTAGACCATACATGCTGTCAGCTGAAAAACTGAATTGCTAAATGTCTTAAGTGTACTTGTTGCTTAATCACAAATCTAATTTCTTCAGCAAAAGGTAATGCTGCTTTACATGAATGTTGAGTAATTGAGTACTAAATGAAAATTGCTACTAAGCTAAATAAATTATTGGCATATAGTGTCCATTTACAAGTTAATAGTCTTACCTCTGTCATCATTTACAACTGAATTATGTTATAAATATATTAATGTTCCACATTTTTTTCAATATTCCTGTCAATATGGAGTTGATTCCATTACAATGTAAAGTAAAAAAAAAATTGTATAACTATTACTTCTGCTTCAGAGAATATAGATTACTTATCTTCTGGTAAGATCCTGTAATTTATTTAGATTCCTGCATGTGTGGGATTGATTTAAAAAAATTACCTAACCTTATGCTCTCTCATCTTTGCTAATTCCTGTGAGAAAAGAAATCCCTTTAATCAAAACATACATTGACAGTTAATCAAACTATGAAACATAATAACTAAGCCATTGATTGCCAGAGATATATTAGTAAGAAACTTTTATTTGAATTTAACTCAGTAGATTAGATAGCAAAATGGAGGTTGTAACTATGTAATTTTGCCTTCTGATAAGACAACCCATTCAGTTGCATATAAATATGTCTGTATTCAATTTAACAATTTGTGAACTTAATATATACTGAGTTGTTTTGTGTAAATAATTTGGTAACTTTTATAGACTCGAATACAAATGCTTCTCAAATTTAATATACCTAAGAGTCAAGTCTGCATCTCCTCCTGAAATTACTCTTTGCTAGATTTTCCTGATCTAAGTGAATAGCAGTTTCATTTATTTACCTGTTTAACCCTGAAAACTCAGACTCATCCTGATCCTCTCATATCCCATATACAATTTCTAAGTGAGTCTTCAGGCCTTTATGTTGATACTGTATGTGGACATTAACCACTTCTCATCACCTCCATTCCTGTCTCCAGTCAATGTTCTCAGCATTTCTCCTTGGAATATTCCAATAACATCATAACTAACCTCCCCACTTCCACTGTCATCACACAAGTCTTTTCTTCCCACAGCAGCCTGACTGACATGATATAATGACAGCAAACACACTCAGCGCTGCTATGTTCCAGGTGCTGATTAAACCCTTCATGTATATTAATATACTCAGTCCTAACATTCATTTATTACTTCACTATTCACTTGTTTCCTCGATGATTACTTACTTAACTTTATTTACATAGTAATTTATATCCTTCTTAAATTATTTACTAATTAACATATTTGATCCTCAAAGTTAACATGTATGATTCTTTATAGAGCCTGAATCATTCAAGTTGAAGCCATGTCCACAATTATCACTGCTTACCAAAAATAATTATTTGATTATTACTTTTTGATATCTCTTTTTGTTCTTGAGATTTTTGAGCAATTTATTTTAGTGGTATTTCCAAAGAACCAGATTTAATTTTATTCAGTCTGTGTTTCTTTATAATTTTTAACATCTGCTTTTATCATTATTCCTTCTTTTTAAAAAATTTTAAGATGATTACTTAGTTGACATATTTTCCCTTGCTTTCATTTATTATGCATGTAGTTAAAGCTATTTCTATTTTTTCAAATATTACTTTGTACAAATTCCACAGATTTTAACAAAAATAGCAATTTTTGTCTCTTGCTATAATTTCAACTTTATTTTCTTCTTAATGCAAGCATTGTTTAGGAAATTTTATTTTTAATTATGAATTTATTTTTGTTATTGTTCTGTGATCAACTTCAAGTTGTATTAATTGTCATCAGACTACATATTTAAATACATACTTATTTTTACTTATATTTTTTCCTGATATTAATAATGGCACATTTATTTCTTTGTTTAAGCTCCTGTTTGGAAAATATTTTCCTAGCTTTTTAGTTTCACATCTTGTCTTTGGTTTCAGTTGTTTGTCTTGTAAACAGTATATAGCATCCTACCTACTACTCAAATTTAGAATTTTAAAGAGGCTAAATTTTAAGACATAACAAATTTAATAGATTTGACCCATTCACATTTGTTGTAATTCATGATGTTTGTATCTGTTCCTTTCCTTTTAGCTTATTTTTATGTCTTTTTACTGCTGCTCTCCACCCACATCTTCCACACTACCATCTTCTAAAATTGATGTTCTTTGTGTTGTTCTTTCATCATTTTTCTTCTCATTAAGCTCAAGATTTACTTCTTTTTTCTAGTGATTGCCCTTCATCTTTTGAGAAGTATATATAAACACATTTTATGTCAGTGTCCAGACTTAATCAGTACTAATATCTTCTCTTGGACAGGACTTTGTCCTTAGGATACATTCCTTTTCTGCCACATCTTCTTTTAAATAAGCAGATATTTGATCCAGATTGCCATCATTTTGCCTCTAAGTTTTGCCATAGATATTTTTTGATATGAACACAAGTTGTTTGCGTCCCATCCTCATGTTTCACGATTCCATGGCTATTTCTTGGGCTATTGTTTGCTTTGTTTTGTTGAATGAGTAATTTTTTTCAGGACAAGCCTATATTAGATTTTTGAGCACTTAGGCATACCCAGATGTCTTTGCCCTTATATTTAAATGATGGTTTGGCTAGGTTTAGAATTTTTAAAAATTTAAGAGTTTTTCTATGGATCTGGGAAGGCATTGCTTTATTTGTTTTAGCCTTACAGATATAATATCAATCTAATTTCCATTCATTTGTAAATAATATGCCTTTTCCCCCCCACTCTGCAATATTAAAAAAATTCACTCATTATTTTTTGAGTTCTGGAATTTTATCAGAATATGTCTACTTGAAGGTCACATTTATTAGTTATTCTATAGCCAAAGTGAGTTTTCAATCTAAAGATACATGATTTCCTTCAGCTCTAAAATATATACCTATTCTCTTGTTTGACTACTGTCTCTCATCCAGTCTGTTCTGTGCTTTTTAAATGTCTTATTAGACAAATGATGGAACTACCACTTACATCCTCTATGTCTTAACTTTCATACTCTTCATCTCTTTATTTGTCCTATAACCTGAAACAACCCCAAGGATCAAACTTGTAACTCACAAAATTTTCACCAGCCAGTTTTCTACTTATCACAAATAATAATTTTTATAGGGGTTATATTTTTGGTGTTTCTTTTTGTTATACCAACCACTTTTTTCCTATGGAGATGAGACCTATCAAATTCCTTAAGATAGTTAATTATTCCTATCTCAAAATTTTCTTCCATTTATTATTAATAACTACTTTCTTGAGAGCCAGTGTTTCTGCTTGTTGGATTGGGATGGCAGAGACAAGTCATGTGTCCTGAAATCCCATTGTACCCTTTCTCCTTCAGCCTCCACTGTGGTAAATGGGCCGTGTACTGAATTTTGGCCAGTAGAATGAGAGAAAAGTCGCTTCCAGGCCTTGATTCTAAAATGGTCTCCAGGAAGGAGGTGAAGAAGAGGCAGTGTGCATTCTCCGTGTTCTCATCACTTGATTGCTGGCAGTATACACAGTGGCAGACTCTGAGTCACAGATGTTGGCAGAGCTACGAGTTACAGGAGACTAGATCCTTGAATGATTGTGGACAAAATCTCCCTTTCCGTCTCACCTCCCATCACCCTGTAATGAACCGTGATGTATGTGAAAAGTACACTTTACTAAGCCATGGATAGCTTTATGCACATGAGTCAAGAATTATCCTATTCTGATTACTGTTTGCCTCACTTTCTATCCCTCATGTATATGTTGATATTTGGTTTGCTGTTTTTGTTTAAGGGTCTCAATTGCATTTTTTTTAATTGGGGTATATAACTGCTTTACAATGCTGTGTTAGTTTCTGCTGCACATCAAAGTGAATCAGCTAGATATATACATTATCCCCTCTCTCGTGAACCTCCCTCCCCACCCGTATCCCACCCTTCTAGATCATCACAGAGCTCCCTGGGCTTCCCACAGCAGCTTCCCACTAGCTAGCTATTTTACACATGCATGACTCAGTTGTCATGGACTGTAGCCCACCAGGGTCCTCTCTCGCCGGGATTTCCCAGACAAGAAGACAGGAGTGGGTTGCCATGCCCTCCTCCAGGGGATCTTGCCAACCCAGAAATCGAACTGCACTGCAGGCGAATTCTTTACCAGTTGAGCTATCAGGAATGACATGAGTCCATACATGTCTTTACCAGTTGAGCTATCAGGTATGACATCAGTCCATACATGTCAGGACTGCTCTCTTAACTTGTCCCAATCTCCCTGCAATTTGTTTTTATTCTTTGAAGATTTCTATTTATGCAGGTGCCTCTTACGGCTAAAGGAAAGGGTAGGAGCTTTAGTTGGGTAATACATACAAAAGGCAAGCCTTCTGGGTGTGGGGACCCTTCATGGGCTTCTCAGGTGGTACTAGTGGTAAAGAATTCACCTGCCAATGCAGGAGACGTGGGTTTGATCCCTGGGTCGGGAAGACTTCTGGGAGAAGGAAATGGCAACCCACTCCAGTGTTTTTGTCTGGGTAATCCCATGGACAAAGGAGCCTGGCAGGCTACAGCCCATGGGATAGCAAGAGTCAGACATGACTGAGCATACAATGCAGTATTTTTCCGACCTCAGTGCTGTTTTTGTTTTGTTTTGAGCATTTCCTAGAGTCAGAACTTTCCACACGCCGTCTCTGCCTTTAACCTCAGTCTCATGAATCCAACTATGTCCTCAATACTTTCCACTCTGATGTCTGTCTGATGGGCCTTTCACATGGGACAGACCACACACTGACCCACCACAGAGCATGTATGCCTCCTCTGCCTTCCCATCAGGAGATTCCAGGTGATACCATGGACCCTACTGTTCATGCCAGCCTTGGAATCATCTTTGTCTCTTCCATTTCTCCTCCATCCTACACCTGATGCTGCTTTCAAATAAGCTGCTGTATCTGACCATCTGTCATCACTCCCCAGCCACATCCCTAATCCAGGTCACCAGCATCTCTCACCTGTTCCAGTGCAGTCATCTCCAACACGTCTCCCTGCTTGCTTTCTTTCCACTCTATGCTTAATTTCTACTCAGGTTATCTTTTAGAACATTAATCAAGCCCCTGAAAAAAAATTACAACAATTAAAATCCCAATAATAACAACATCAAACTTTCTCATGGCCCTCAGTACAATAAATAAAATAAAAATAAAATTGATAGTCCATAGCATGACCACACAGTGACCCTTGGTGGTCAAGCTCTTGCTTACTTCTGATTTTATTTCCTGTCATATCTTTCCTCTGCATCATCCTTCACCGTGTTCCAGGCATACCAGCCTTCTTGCTGTTTGGGGAAGTATGTTCCTACCTCAGGGCCCTTGCACCTTCTATTTCCTCTGCCAAGGCTGTTTCTCTAGATAACACTTCAGCTGGATCTCAGACTAAATGTACTTGCTATGTAATTATCATCCATGGTCACTCTTTATCACCTCTCTGACCCTCTTTTTTTGTTGTTATTGTTTTTTTCATAGCACATAAACTGCCTGATGTGATTGATAACCACTTCTTCATGAGGGTCTTCTTCAATGGTGTTACTCAGTACATCCAGAGGATATACTGAATACTTGCCTGAGGCAACAACAGATCAAAGGGCTATGTGATGGTGAGTGGTAGCATCAGATGACTCTTTTCTTTGGCCTCATGTCAAACTACAGGGAGGGAACTCAGCCCCACCCATCAACAGGAAATTGGATCAAGAATTACTGGGCCGCCCATTAGCCCATTAGAGCAAGACCCAGATCCCCCACAGCCAGTCCCTCCCATAGGGAAGCCTCTACAAGCCTCTTATCATTATCCATCAGAGGACAAACAGAATGGAAACCACAATTACGCAAACTAACCAAAATGATCACTTGCATCACAGCCTTGTCTAACTCAAGAAACTATGAACCATGCCTCATAGGGTCACTCAAGATGGATGGGTCATGGGGGAGAGTTCTGACAAAACACGGTCCACTGGAGAAGGGAATGTCAAACCACTTCAGTATTCTTGGCTTGAGAACCCCATGAACAGTATGGAAAGGCAAAAAGATAGGACACTGAAAGATGAACTCTCCAGGTCGGTAGGTGCCCAATATGCTACTGGAGAAGACTGGAGAAACAGCTCCAGAAAGGATGAAGAGGCTGAGCAAAGTGAAAACAATGCCCAGCTGTGAATGTGACTGGTGATGGAAATAAAACCTGATGCTATAAAGCACAATATTGCATAGGAACCTGAAATGTTAGGTCCATGAAAAAAGATAAATTGGAAGTGGTCAAACAGGAGATGGCAAGAGTGAATATCAACATTTTAGGAATTAGTGAATTAAGATGCACTGGAATGGGTGAATTTAACTCAGATGACCATTATATCTACTACTGTAGGCAAGAAGCCCTTAGAGGAAATGGAGTAGCCCTCATAGTCAACAATAGAATCCAAGATGCAATCCATTTGGGTGCAATCTCAAAAATGACAGAATGATTTCTGGTCATTTCCGAGGTAAATCATTCAATATCACAGTAATCCAAGTCTATGCCCCCCCATGCCGAAGAAGCCGACATTTAATGGTTCTGTGAAGATCTACAAGACCTTCTAGAACTAACACCCAAAAAAGATGTCCTTTTCATTATAGGGGACTGGAATGCAAAAGTAGAAAGTCAAGAAATACCTGGAGAAACAGGCAAATTTGGCCTTGGAGTACAGAATGCAACAGGGTAAAGACCAATAGAGTTTTGCCAAGAGAAGAGACTGGTAATAGCAAGCACCCTCTTCCAACAACCCAAGAGAAGACTCTTGTCTTCTCTTGGACATCACCAGATGGTCAATACAGAAATCAAACTGATTATATTCTTTGCAGCCAAAGATGTAGAAGCTCTATACAGTCAGCAAAAATAAGACCGGGAGCCGACTGTGGCTCAGATCATGAACTCCTTATTGTGAAATTCAGACTTAAATTGAAGAAAGTAGGGAAAACCACTAGACTATTCAGGTATGACCTAAATCAAATGCCTTACAAATATACAGTGGAAGTGAGAAATAGATTCAAGGGGTTAGACTGGATAGACAGAGTGCCTGAAGAACTATGGACAGAGGTTTGTGACATTGTACAGGAGGTAGGGATCAAGACCATCCCCATGGAAAAGAAATGCAAAAGGGCAAAATGGTTGTCTGAGGAGACCTTCCAAATAGCTGAGGAAGGAAGAGAAGCAAAAGGCAAAGGAGAAGAGGAAAGATATATCCATTTGAATGCAGAGTTCCAAAGAATAGCAAGGAGAGACAAGAAAGCCTTCCTCAGTGATCAATGCAAAGAAATAGAGGAAAACAATAGAATGGGAAAGACTAGAGATCTCTTCAAGAAAATTAGAGATACCAAGGGAACATTTCATGCAAAGATGGGCACAATAAAGGACAGAAATGGTATGGACCTAACAGAAGCAGAAGATAGTAAGACGAGATGGCAAGAATACACAGAAGAACTATTCAAAGCAGATCTTCATGACTCAGATAGCCACAGTGGTGTGATCACTCACCTAGAACCAGACATCCTGGAATGCAAAGTCAAGTAGGACTTAGGACACATCACTACGAACAAAGCTAGTGGAGGTGATGGGATTCCAGTTGAGCTATTTAAAATCATAAAAGATGATGCTATGAAGGTGTTGCACACAATATGCCAGCAAATTTGGAAAACTAAGCAGTGGCCACAGGACTGGAAAAGGGCAGTTTTCATTCCAATCTTAAAGAGGCAATGCCAAAAAATGTTCAAACTGCCGCACAATTGCACTCATCTCACACACTAGCAAAGTAATGCTCAAAATTCTTCAAGCCAGGCTTCAACAGTATGCGAACCAAGAACTTCCAGATGTTCAAGCTAGATTTAGAAAAGGCAAAGGAACCAGAGATCAAATTGCCAACATCTGTTGGATCATCAAAAAAGCAAAATAATTCCACAAGAACACCTACTGCTCATTGATGACGCTAAAGGCTTTGACTCTGTAGATTACAACAAACTGGAAAATTCTACAAGAGATAGGAATGCCAGACAACATTACCTGCCTCCTGAGAAATCTGTACACAGGTCAAGAAACAACAGTTAGAACTGGACATGGAACAACAGACTGATCCAGATTGAGAAAGGAGTACATCAAGACTGTATATTGTCACCCTGCTTATTTAACTTATATGCAGAGTACATCATGTGAAACAGTGGGCTGGATGAAGCACAAGCTAGAATCAAGATTGCCAGGAGAAATATCAATAACCTCAGATACGCAGATGACATGACCCTTATGGCAGAAAGCGAAGAGGAACTGAAGAGCCTCTTGATGAAAGTGAAACAGGAGAGTGAAAAAGCTGGCTTAAAACTCAACATTCAAGAAAAGAAGAAAATGGCATCCAGTCCCATCATTTCATGGCAAATAGATGTGGAAACAATGGAAACAGTGAGAGACTTCATTTTCTTTGGCTCCAAAATCACTGCAGATGGTGGCTGCAGCCATGAAACTAAAAGACTCCTACTCTTTGGAAGAAAAACCATGACCAACTTAAGACAGTTATTAAAAAGCAGAGACATTACTTTGTTGACAAAGGTCCATCTAGTCAAAGCTATGGTTTTTCCAGTAGTCATGTATGGATGTGAGATTTGGGTCATAAAGAAAGCTGAAGGCAGAAGAATTGATGCTTTTGAACTGTGGTGTTGGAGAAGGCTGTTGAGAGTTCCTTGGACTGCAAGGAGATAAAACCAGTCAATCCTAAGTGAAATTAATCCTGAATATTCATTGGAAGGACTGATGTTGAAGCTGAAACTCCAATACTCTGGCCACCTGTTGGGAAGAACTGACTCACTGGAAAAGACCCTGATGCTGGGAAAGATTGAAGATGGGAGGATAATGGGACAACAGAGGATTAGATAGTTGGATGGCATGACCAACTGGATGGACATGAGTTTGAGTAAGCTACTGGAGTTGGTGATGGACAGGGAGGCCTGGCATGCTGCAGTCTATGGGGTTGCAAAGAGTCAGACACGACTGAGTGACTGAACTAAACTGACAGTACCCAGTTATTCTTTGGTTTGTTTTCTGAAGTTTTTATTGGAATATAGTTGCTTTGCAATGCTGTGTTAGTTTCTACTATACAGCAAAATGAATCAGCTAAACTGATTTAGCTGATTTATTTAGGGTAAATAAATATACCCCCTCTTCCTTGGATTTCTTTCCCATTTAGGTCGCCACAGAGCACTCCGTAGAGTTCCCTGTGCTGTGCAGTAGCTTCTCATTAGCCATCTATTTTATACATAGCAGTGTATATACGTCAGTCCCAATCTCCCAATTCATCCCGCTCCCCTCTTCTCCCTTGGCATCCATGCATTTGTTCTCTACATCTGCATCTGTTTATTTAACCAAACATTAATCAAATGATTTTGTGAAGGTATTTTATAGACGCAGTTAACATCTACAACTGGCCTAACATAGAAGAGATACTTGTTAGTGTCATTCAGCCAGCTGGAAGGCTGTTTCAGCAAACCCAGGTTTCCCAAAGAAGAAGATACTACTCAAGACAGTAGCACCAACCCCTACCTGAGTTTCTAGCGTGCAGGCTTGCTCTATACATTTATGACTTGCCAGTGACATCATCACATGAGCCAATTTCTTAAGTCAAAGTTTCTTTTATACAGAGACACATAACAGGCTCTAAAATAAATCATAGTTTTTCTGATCCTGTGACTCTATTTCCTGCAGGGAGAGGGGTTCTGATCAAAATCAGTGGGTGAGAGAGGGACATTTGATCCAATCTAAGAGGGGTCTTATGAAAGACAGGAGACAAGCCTTTCCCTTTTGAGTATTAAGGAGCATTAACTGAGCATCACAACTACCAAGAATGCCAATTAAAAGTGATCTCAGATGGCCAAAAGAGCAAAGGTTACAGTAGGCAACTGGACATGCTTGGAAGCATTTTTTTTAATATCTACCCAAAATCCAACAAATAGTCCAATTTTACGGAGCTTATTACCTAAAAACCCTTTTAAGGTTTTCATTTTCTTTATTCATTCAACAAACATGCATAGATTGTTCACTGATTACTGGAGACCCTACTGTGAACAGGATATCAAGATCTCTCTGTCCTCATGGAGAACATATCTAGTTGGGAAAAGACAATTAATAGATAAAGATACAATTAAATAGCCGTGCCATGAAAGAAAATAAGTAGCATAATGAAAGTATGGAGGGAAGAAAGAAAAGCTTGGGAAACTGCAGAAGGCCATAAAGGTTGAAAGTTCTAAATACTTGGGAGCTTCAGGCAGAGAACAGCAAACACCATGCCCTTGAGATGGGAATGGGCTCTCAATCTGGGTCAAAAAGGAGGCCAAGTGGCTGTAGCATAGTGCACACAGGACAGAGTAAGAGATGAAGTTTCAGGGGAAGGCAGGAGACAGAGCACACAGATCCTTTTGGTGGTGGAAAGAAATTGAGGATTAATTCTAAGTGCAGTGGAAACCAGTTCATTATTTTAAGTAGCATACAACCAGGATCCAGCTAATACTTCTTAGGGACTCTGAGATCAACATGTACCCACTGCTGTGTTTAAAATGGGTAACCAACACGGTCCTACTGTATAGCACATGCAACTCTGCTCAATGTTATGTGGCAGCTTGGATGGGAGGGCAATGTAGCAGGAGAATTGATACATGTAGATGTATGGCTGAATCCCTCTGCAGTCCACCTGAACCTATCACAACATTGCTAACTGGCTAAACTCCAATACAAAATAAAAACTTTTTGTAAAACTTAACCAAAAATTAAAGGATTATTTTGTCTCTTCTACTGCTTGTGCAGGAAATTATGGAAGCTCAGACATCAGGGAGGAGAATATTTCAATGTTCAAAGCATAAGATGTTTATGGGTAGCAATGTGGCTGGAGAGACATAAACACACAATAGGACTCATGTTGAAAGCAGTCAACAGGACCTGCTAACAAATCTGGCAAGTCATAAACTTATCTGATGTGATGCCTACACTTGCCTGAATTAGGTCAAACTTTAAGTAAAACTGAGTAGACTAATAAATAGAAGGTGGGGGTTCTATATAGAGTTTGCCTTTTTTTTTTTTTTTTTTTTTTGCAGTTTTGAGCAATTATTCTACATTATGGTCTTCAGTTTTCTCATCCATAAAATGAAAGAGTTGATCAACATGAATTCTATAGTTTTGTACAGCCCTGATATCTCAAGAATCTGTACAAAGATGTAATTGCAAGGACACTGAACAAAGACCTTTTTAAATATCTCAACATCTGGAAAATAGGATCCTTATTCTGGTTCTTTATTTTCAGAATATTTCTCTCACTGGCAGATCAGACTAAATTCAATAAAAAGAAAAATTTCCGTGCATCACCTATCACTGTGAATCATCATTTGTGACACTAGTGAATACTCGCAATTATCATATAGGTGATGTGTGAGCAATGCCAGAATGCTTAGCCAGGGCGGTTTTTCTCCCTATGGTTGCCACAAAAAGGAACAAAAACAGTCATGAGTGACTTTCCCCAGTTGACTTGAAATATGAGAAAGATCATGGACAGTTTATCTCCTTTTATTTAAAAATCTGAATATGAAAAGCAGGATCTTTGCTATTCTATGAACTCCAATATTCACTCAAGCATCACAGATCCATATCATGCCCTGCATTTTGAAAGTGATCTCAGAAATAGCCTATTGGATTCAAGCACTCAGATGCTACTTTTTCCTAGAACCATATCCTTAGTCCTGAGACTACAGGTTGCTGACTGGTCTTATGGTCCAAAAGGGTGAAACATAAGCACTGAAAATGTGAACCATTGTACCGTTCTACCCAGTAAAATGTGGTTTCATAGTTATGGTGTTTATAGACATTGAGTGACTTTAAGAAGCAAGAACTAAGAAGCATCAGAAATACCAGCATATGAATAACTCCAAGTAGAAACCAACTTTTTCCTGTGCTTTTTTAGAGGGGTATGGAGAACTCGATTACAAAAAAAAAAAAAAAAATTAACCCACAACTCTCAATTTCTTAACTCTATGAACAAATTGCAACTCCAAGAATGTGCCTGTATGTATGAGGGGTTAGAAGACCAAGTATAAGAAGTATTTTTTAATGGCATATTCTGAGGGGCATCCATTCTTTGAAACGCAGCATGAAGTAAAATCAGAAGAAAAATGGAAAATGGACATAACTTGCTCGCATTCTTATCTGTAAAGACATGTCAAGCTTAGAAAATCTTTTCTTAAAAGCATACTGGATATAGTCCATGACTAAAAACAAAAGCCTTATACACATTTGGAAAATATTAGTGAAGAAGGATTCTAAATATGCTATGAATTTGGAGAATAAATTCCTGTTGGCATTAAAGCTTTCAACGAGATAGTAAAAATAATGAAAACTGATTAATACAAGTGATCAATTTTGATGCAGGATGTTTCCTGGAAGTTAGTTTTACAGAGAATGGATCATGGATTATGGAGAGTCCACAGAGTCTGTCTTTCCAGTAAAAACAGCATCCGCAGATTTCCCACCAGTAAATCAAATCCAGGGTGGAAGTTGAGTCTCAGTGTGGAGGGGGTTAAATTTTTAGTGCAATGATGGAAATGCTACGAAAGATGCAAATAACCACTGAAACAATTGATAAATTTCTTTCAATGAGCTGGAAGAGTTTTAGGAAACAGAACATCAATTGTTACAATTTCATGTTAGGTTGTCATAATGACTTCTATATTTATAAATGTATGCCACAGGGTAGGTTTAGAGATTTTAAAAAGGAGAATGGAAAGCTCAAAGCCTGAGATAATCAAATGATTTTGAAATTCCAACCACTGTTTCCCTGCTCCAGCCATAAAAACATGCAATATTCTCTGATGGCTTGGGGGGGGAGGGGTGGCCGGGGAGTCCAAATCTCTGCATTTTAAAGTTGAGAATTACATGTTACAATAACAAATGAGAAAAACACCTGAGAATGTAAAGAAAAAACAGGAATGACTGAATAATTTTTATCAGGTACTAGAAGATATAATCAATTCACAATTGAATAGAGGGAAAATAGCCAATAAACAAGGAAAATGTCAACCTCACTAGTAACCAGCTACTAAAATATCAAGCAAATTGAAACAAGATGTGTTTTATCTACAAAACTGGCTGATGTTTCCTAAAATAATTTTGCCAAGTGCTAACCAAAATAGCAAGCTGTAAAACAATATGTATGGTTTGATTCCAATTTTATTAATAACTGAACAAAAATTTAGATAGAAAAGAAATGAAAGGAGCTCCAATCAAAATGTTGACACTGATTTATCTAAGTAGTTACAGTTCATTTAACTTTTTTCTTCTTTGTAGTTTTTCTCATTTTTCCAAACTTCTTGGAATAAGAAGGTTTTATCTGGAGGATAATAATAATATTGTGATGGTAAAAACCATCACAATATTATAAAGCAATTACCCTCCAATTAAATACATTTTTAAAAAAGAAGTTATACAGTTAAAATATTGTTAAAAAAAAATCAGGTTAAAACTAAAAAGCCTACTGTGCTATTGTGAGTCATTTAAATTTATCAATACTCTTAGAAAATTTTAATTACAAGAGATGCGCATTCCAGGAGCGCAATTACCATTAGAATATTTATCTCATTTGGAGAAGATAATCTAGTAGAAATACCCTCAATCTTATTGAGATAAACATAATAGAAAAGTTTGGTCACTGAAAGACATGTCTTAAAAACATTAAAGCAAAACAAACAAACCAAAAAAAAAAAAAAAGAAAGCATTTACACTTATATGTGGAATCTAGAAAAATGAACTTATTTGTAAAGCAGAGCTAGAGGCATAGATGTAGAGAACAAATGCATGGATACCAAGGGGGCAAAGGGAGGGTGGGATAAACTGAGAAATTGAGATTGACATTTATACACTATTATGTATAAAATGGATACTTAATGAGAACCTACTGTATAGCTCAGGGAACTCTCCTCAATGCTCTGTGGTGACCTAAATGCGAAAAAAAAAATCTGAAAAAGAAGGGATATGTGTAAATGTATAGTTGATTCACTTTGCTGAATAGCAGAAACACAACATTGTAAAACAAGTATATTCCAATAACAATTTATAAAACAAAATTAAAAAATTAAAGTATTTACAACCTAAAACTGTTATTGAATATGATTCCAAAGGTATTAGGCAATTAAGAAATGTAATGCTAGCCTGCTATCACCTGGCCAGAGGAAAACTAACAATTGTTTCCTCCTTAGCTCTTACATCAGATGTCACCTCCCATCCTTGCCCTAGTTCCATCTGCTCTATTGTTTAAATCACACTAGTAGATCTCAGAATATTTTCCTATGAAAATAAAAGGTATAGAGAATTCTCAGTTCTTGATATGAGAATTTGTAGGGCTATCTAGATTAGGCTGAAGATGATATTAAAATAAAGGAAAAAATATTGCTAGGTAAACTAAAGGCAAAAACTAGGAGACATGATGAAATTACTGAAAGAATGAATGAATTTATTAATTGCTCAGTTGTGTCAGAATCTTTGAGACCCCGTGGACTGTAGCCCACCGGGCTTCTCTGTCTGTGGAATTTTCCAAGCAAGAATTATGAAGTGGGTAGCCACTGCCTTCTCCAAGGGATCTTCATGACCCAGGAATCTGACCCAGGTCTCCTGCACTGTGGGCAAAGTCTTTACCATCTCAGCCACCAGGGAAACCTGATGAAATTACCGAGGGATTATTTTAAAGTTTTTAAGACACTCCTGGCAAACAAATGATGTTTCCCAGTTAACTGTATCTATTCATTAGCACAAGTTCAGCATTACTTCAAATTTCTGTTGGAAAAGTAGCTCCAGTTGCTATATACAACACATACAAACACAAAACACTATTTCAAAAATATTAATATCTTACTTAAATGGATCCCTTGATTAGTCCTAATATATCAGGTTTCAATATGTGCATAGTCTCCTCAATAAAATGGGTAAGTTGTGATGACATTTAAGAAAATATAATGGATCTTTTTCTAAAACAACAACAAAAAAATATGTATGTGTAGATACACAGAACACATAAATTATACATACATCATACACATGAGTAGAGAAACCCAAAATAGTTAGAACTGGCCAATATGGTATATTATATCTCCTTGGAAGTCACAGAAATGCAAAATAAGACAATGCTATTATATTAAGTAGAACATTGGAACGAAAAGTTATATCTTTAAGTATATGTAAGTCTCGTGTGTGTGTCAAAAACTGAATGAAAGACAGCAACATATTAACTGGTTGAGGTTATGGATGTTTACAGATATATGGTTATTTTATTTGAAAATTTCTTCATAGAATCTATAATGGTTAAATATTATTTTTGTAAGAATTTACTTTGAATTTCTAAAAAGGAATAAGATAAGTGCTTGTGTCAAATATCAGCACAGTCCATTCTAATTCTGAAACAAGTTGAAAAAATATTTTCTCAAGGCATTCGGCAAGTATTGCCTAAAACTAATCATCAATAGAGAGGTCACCTAATTATGTGTCCATCTTCTCTAGTAATCACATTTTGGGAACAAATTCCTATCAAATGTCCAGACATAGGAACAACTGAGTGAAAACACATCTGTTTTGGCTTTTTCTTTTTTATTTATTTTTTTTATTTTTTTTCCCATTTATTTTTATTAGTTGGAGGCTAATTACTTTACATCATTACAGTAGTTTTTGTCATACATTGAAATGAATTAGCCATGGATTTACATGTATTCCCCATCCCGGTCCCCCCTCCCACCTCCCTCTCCACCCGATCCCTCTGGGTCTTCCCAGTGCACCATGCCCGAGCACTTGTCTCATGCACCCAACCTGGGCTGGTGATCTGTTTCACCCTAGATAATATACATGTTTCGATGCTGTTCTCTTGAAACATCCCACCCTCACATTCTCCCAGAGTCCACAAGTCTGTTCTATACATCTGAGTCTCTTTTTCTGTTTTGCATATAGGGTTATCGTTACCATCTTTCTAAAGTCCATATATATGTGTGAGTATACTGTAATGGTCTTTATCTTTCTGGCTTACTTCGCTCTGTATAATGGGCTCCAGTTTCATCCATCTCATTAGAACTGATTCAAATGAATTCTTTTTAATGGCTGAGTAATATTCCATGGTGTATATGTACCACAGCTTCCTCATCCATTCATCTGCTGATGGGCATCTGGGTTGCTTCCATGTCCTGGCTATTATAAACAGTGCTGCGATGAACATTGGGGTGCACGTGTCTCTTTCAGATCTGGTTTCTTTGGTGTGTATGCCCAGAAGTGGGATTGCTAGGTCATATGGCAGTTCTATTTCCAGCTTTTTAAGAAATCTCCACACTGTTTTCCATAGTGGCTGTACTAATTTTCATTCCCACCAACAGTGTAAGAGGGTTCCCTTTTCTCCACACCCTCTCCAGCATTTATTGCTTGTAGACTTTTGGATAGCAGCCATCCTGACTGGTGTGTAATGGTACCTCATTGTGGTTTTGACTTGCATTTCTCTGATAATGAGTGATGTTGAGCATCTTATCGTGTGTTTGTTAGCCATCTGTATGTCTTCCTTGGAGAAATGTCTGTTGAGTTCTTTGGCCCATTTTTTGATTGGGTCATTTATTTTTCTGGAATTGAGCTGGAGGAGTTGCTTGTATATTTTTGAGATTAATCCTTTGTCTGTTGCTTCGTTTGCTATTATTTTCTCCCAATCTGAGGGCTGTCTTTTCACCTTGCTTATAGTTTCCTTTGTTGTGCAAAAGCTTTTAAGTTTCATTAGGTCCCATTTGTTTATTTTTGCTTTTATTTCTAAAATTCTGGGATGTGGGTCATAGAGGATCCTGCTGTGATTTATGTCAGAGAGTGTTTTGCCTATGTTCTCCTCTAGGAGTTTTATAGTTTCTGGTCTTACATTTAGATCTTTAATCCATTTTGAGTTTATTTTTTGTTTTGGCTTTTTCTTTGAATATTTCCAGAATTTGTTAAAATCACTGAGATCTTTGTATTAAACTACACACACAAAGAAGCCCTACCAGGCCAACTGTTACAAAATACAGCATGTGGCAAACCAAATGTATTTCAAGACAATAAATTAGGTACCTTCAGAAACAACTTCATTTATTTTAAGCCATCACGATAAAACTGCCAAATAAAATCATGTCCAACTTTTATTCTAAAATATTTTAAATTTCCCTAAAGACCTCAAAAATTTCCTATTTCCTCAGTTAATAACCATTTCTATATTCTGACATGGCACTTTTTGTGGGCAGTAAAGAAATACTAAAGCAAGCAGAAGAGAAAAGTGATTAAAAGCAGTGACTAATGTCAGCAAGAACTAGATCTGAATCCTCAGTCTTGACTCCTAATTCTATGGCCATTAGAAATTACTTAACTCCCCTGAACACAACCTTTCTCACATATAAAATAGCAGTAATGACAATGCACCATAGAATTGGAAGGCTAAGCCAGATCATGTATATATCACTCTTAAATACTACATTAATTATATTAAGCAAGCAAAGCTATGCTAAATAAAAGAAAACAGCCAATGGTATTGAATCCCAAGGAAATGGAGGGAATAATGAAGGAATCTTTCAGTTTCTTAATAACAGTCAAGTTTTTCTGCTTGTTTAGCCTATTTCTACCTGAATAAGTCAAAGGCAAAAAATAAATTAATCATGAAGTCCTGTCTGGAGATAATGTAAGAAAGCAAGAGATTATACTATAACCAAGGCATGCAACTCAGCTGAAATCAACCAATAGATTTTAAAACAAACTTTGGGTCTGGGTAATAAGTAGGAAAACAATACAGTGGCATAGGTCTCTTGGGTCTTCGCCAAAAGCCACAAATTCTCACAACAAACGGTGACTAAAGAAGTGCCTATCACTGCCCTAAGGAATGGGAAACAAAAGCCACGCGTAGAGAAACTACCTCTCGGAAAGAAGCTTATTTTGGTCACTGTGGTTCAACCTCAAATTTTGATTTCTCACTGAGATACTGAGAAAAATGGTTGAGTTTGGCAATTCCATGAAACAATGACATTTTCAAGTCAATCATGATAGAATTTGGACCTTACCAAGTTTCTAAACCTACATTTTGATAAAGAAGGAAAAAAGAGCATATCACAGAAATAGATGTGTGTAGTGGCAAATCACTATGTTAGAACACTGAGCCTGATTGAATTTCAGCCAGACATTTTACATTTTCCTTAAATTCAATCCATATCAGATATTTACTGAGAACAACATTCAATTAACACCAACTTAAGGATGAAGGATTTACCCTACTGACACATAAATGACAAGCCTTCAGAAAACCAGGCACACTATTGATTCTGTACCCTCACTGAAAGAAACCAACATTTCCAGGGAAGTCAAGACCAAATTATCTTGCCAAATGCTTAAATCTAGGAATTACAAAAGGACAGTTTAGAACACACTCCACCTTTCTGGGTCATGTATTGCTATCAAAGGAAAAATTCTTTTTTTTTTTTTTAAAGAGGGGTAGGGGTAAACAGGTGTTGGTTACCTGGATACAGAAAAGACTAGTAGGAATAAAACAGAATGAAAAGATGGTTGAAAAAATATGTAAGTAAAAAAGCCTGAGTTGGAAATTTCTTCCCTTTCCTACTGGTCAGCCAGTCATTTGGTCCTATGTATATGAAAACATCCCAAAATTTCTACTGTACATTTCTTAAGACTATGTGCATGTTCTAACTAAAGTACTCAGAGCAAAATTTTTTCTTATGCATGAAAGTATTTTTCTTCAAAGAATTTTTTATGTGTAGGTTGAAAAGAATTCTGTTCCTTTTAAAATGGCATAGGAAAACATTCCATAAAATAAATCTAATCATCAGTGGAATAAAATTTCTGTGGTATCTATTATATGCCAGGGGCTATTCTACTCTAAACAAAAGTAAACAAAACACAACCTTTGTACCAGAAACCAGGTTCTTCAAACAACACTTGAAAACCTGAAATCCTTTAGTTATCCTATAAAATTTGTTCCTTTAACCCAAATCTCACAAATAAAGCAGAAATAATCACAATAAATCTGAGTCCTTTAACCACAAGAAAAGTATCTAGCATACAGAAGGTTATATCTAAATATTTGTTGAGTGAATAAAAGATACAAAACAAGAAATGAACTGCTAGAGCTGGCTAAGACTAGTGCAAGAACAATTATCAAAAATATACAGGTTAAAGAATTTCTCTAAAAATATAAATAAAGCTAGGCTTCTAAATGTCTGAACGTTTGTTTCTCTGGGTGAGAAAGCAACACATGAACAGTGGTTCAGCACCTTGGATAGCTCACAGAGGCGCACTGTCTCAAGTACCAAATTTACTTAGTTGCTGGTGTCTTGCGACTGGGATTTCCTTGAACACAGAGTTCTGTCACTTTTATGCCAGATTCACTCCCCATAAAAACAAAATAGACTCCTCAACCCCATCCTCACCCCAAAACACATGGCACAAGTACGCACACAAAGAAGTCTGGCCTGTTCATTAAAAGCTGCGTTCCCTTCTGTCCTGACCAGGGGGTAAACCTGTCACTTTAGCAAACTGATCCAGGAAATCTTATCTCCTGCTGTGTGACAGCTCATCCTGAGGAGGCTCACCACCCGTTCCCCTACCCTTACCCCCAGATCTACAGCAAGGGATCCGACAAAGTAGCTCTCTGAAAGTTGAAACAAAACGTATTACCAAACCATAATTCAGTGTTATAAACTCAAATCAATGGATCTCTTTCTGCAGACAGGTCTACTGGAAGAATGCTACCTCTCCATAACATTTGCATAAGTGATCCAACTTACCCAGGAGTACTGACTACAAAGTAATGATGATGACTATAAAGTAATAGTAAGAACTGTAAAGTAAAATGACAGTTTCAAAACTATAGCTCAAAACTATACAGAGCTAAAGTAAAACACAAATAAAAGATCCTCATCTTTACTGTTCTACTTATTTTGCTTACCTACTTATATCTTTGCTTGTTTCTATACTGTAGCAGTCATCTTAGGGTTGGGTATTTATTTGCAGTTTCTCCTGTATGAAATTGAAAATTCCTTGATAGGAGGGATCATGTATCATTCATAAAGGTTATCCTGGACACAGTTAATGTTCAGTAACTGATTACTGAATTAAACTGAGTTGAAGTAACTCATCTCTGGTTTATGAAACTTCTGTTTCCATAGTGATAGAAGTGGGAGCTCTCCCAGTACATGATCATGTCACTGCAGAGAAAAAGGAATAGCTGTTGTTTCTGACAGTAAACATAACAGATTTGGGGAATCTGGAAATATTTACCCTATAAGTATCCTATGAGAGAAAGTAATACAAACCATACCTTCCTTTCTGCTGAGAAATCACAGAAGGTTCTATTTATGTTGTATTTTTAAACTCCCAAAGTATTTATCATGAGGAAGAGAAATAAAGAAAAACAATTGACCTCTTGAGGCAAACACAGGTCAAAAGAAGAGATTCCTTTTAAAGAAAAAAAAAAAAGGAGGCAAGGAAGAAAAACAAGTGAGAGTAGGGAATGGAGGGAGGGAAGAAAGGAGAAAAGAAGAAAAAGAAGATACTGTTAAATGTGGTACTGGAGAGTAATGAAAGTTATATCTTGACAGATGGTGAGAAGTTTAGAAAAAGCAGCATCATTCAAAAATTGTACAAGTAGAAAGTAAACTTATTCTTGTTGGCCCATGGATTCTATTACCCAGACTAGAGGAATGGTAGGTATGGGTCTTGGGTAAATGCATCCAGAAAACACTTTGAGAGAGTTCACTTAGATTGCTTGCAATAGATTCTCAACTTCTAATAATCTCAAAAATTATTCAAGTTTTCCAAGACAAATCCACATGGTATGTTCAGTCTCATCAAATTCAAGTGTGCTGTCAACTTTTACTCTTACATAGAATTTATCCTCCATGAAACTATCCAGTGTTTTAAAATAGCTATTAAGAGTTTGGCGCACTCATGCCAGGAAATTAAGTGTTACCAACTAAAGTCTCTTTGGAATTCAGGACATTTTCCATTTTACTGGGAATCCATTCTATCTGGTGTTTCTAATTCAGCATTTAAAAAAAAAAATTCTACAAGGCCTCTGATCTTGTTTAAACACTAAAATTACATAGTACAGATTCAAATTTCCCTAAAAATGATTCTGCTAGTGAATTCATTTCATTGTCCCCTACATCTGCAAAGAATAGTTTTGTTTTTCTTCTCTAGCTCAAGAACACCTAATCCTTACATTTTAAGAAATAGAACTTGAGTGCTTTTATTACCAGAAGTCTCATTGTAATGCAGATAGAATATTCCCCTGTGAGTACTAGTTAGTGCTATTACTTGTTCACACATACTTTTTTAATTTCCAATATGATTAGTTATAGGCAAGTCACTGAATATTTCAATTTATTACAGATAGGTTTTCCAACTACCTGTGAACAGCAGCCTGTAAATTAGAGGGATTATGAGAATCTGAAATCTGAGCAGGGCTGTCTAAACTCTGGAGGCTGTTCATTATGCTTCCTTCTTGACTTGTAACACCTGCCCTCTGAAGAACCAGAGGTCTGTGTGAGGTGGTCTCCTGAGTTTTAGGTTTTAGGCTGAGGTGGGAGTTGTAACAGACCTCACCAGGAAGGTTTGGCATGTTCTAAGCTCCCCTGTCGCTGAGAATAATTTGAAAGTTGAAACAGAGCTGGGACCAGTAGAATCCTCAAAGCCCAAAGAGAAGTCCAGAGACCATAGGGAGACTTCAATGCCCATTAGAGGCTTAAAGAAAACAAAAATAAAAATTTGGATTGACAGGGAAGCCTGGCATGATGCAGTCCATGGGATCACGAAGACACGGCGGACATGATTAAGCAACTGAACTAACGAACTGAAAATAGTACTGACGTGCTAAAACCCAGAATGAACAATGGTACTACATTTTTACTCAACTGTGACTCAAACCTTAACAAAAACCTAACTTATCAGTTGACAAGTGAACTAAACTATTCTAAAACCAGAGGTGGTAGAGCAGTATCAGATAATATGCATGAGACCAAAACTTATCAAGTTTTGGATTCTTTTTCCTGTTCTGTTTCTTCCGACAAGTACCATCAAGCATATCACTTACCCCTCCAAGACCCTGAATTTCAATTTTTTTATCTGAAGAAGAAAAAAAAAAAGCATTTGGACCAGAAAATAACTAAACTTGCTTCCAGAAATAAATAGACATTTCATGGCATCTGACTTATACCAGAACAGTTCTAAAAAGACAGAATATTTCCTATCTTTTATAAATGTGTTGTAAGTTTCAGAAGTTAAACTCTAGTACCTTATTAAGAGTAATCTACATTTTTTCTCTCAAAATGATTTCAGATGATGAGGATGAGAACAAAGACCTGAATAAGTGAATGCGGGTGTGTCTCTTGTTCCAGAGTATATACTCATTTTCTTCCAAAATCCTGCTAAGTTTTTGTAAGTAGAGGGTAAGTGCTAACATAGCTGCTGCTCGTCTGGGGTATGCCTCCTTCACAACTCCTATGAGTAACACAGGAGCCGGAACATGTCAGCAGCAAGAGGAAGCTTCCTTCAACATCACACATGAAGAGGCCCAATTTAAAGCATACAACTGAGCTGCCAAGAATTGGACTTACGTTGTCAAAGTCCTGAATGTTCATTGGAAGGACTGATGCTGAAGCTGAAACTCCAATACTTTGGCCACCTGATGCAAAGAGCTGACTCACTGGAAAAGACCCTGATGCTGGGAAAGATTGAAGGCGAGAGAAGGCAAGGACAGAGGATGAGATGTTCGGATGGCATCACTGACTCAACGGACATGAGTCTGAGTAAACTCCGAGAGCTGGTGACGGACAAGGAGGCCTGGCGTGCTGCAGTCCACAGGGTCACAGTCAGACACGACTGAGCGACTGAACTGAACTGCCAAAGCCACAGAGGACAGGTATCTGCCTTTCCTCTCCTCCTGTATACCAATGATCGTATGAAAGTGAAAGTGTCAGTCGCTCAGGCGTGTCCGACTCTTTGTGACCCCATGGACTGTAGCGCACCAGGCTCCTCTGCCCATGGGCTTCTCCAGGCAAGAACACTGGAGTGGGTCGCCACCCCCTTCTCCAGGGGATCTTCCTGACCCAGTGATCGAACCTGGGTCTCCCTCACTGCAGGCAGATTCTTTACCATCTGAGCCGCCAGGGACACCATGATCTTATAATGAGGGACAAAACTAGAGCCGGTCTGTACTCAGGGCTGGGGTCCTGCCCTGGCAGCTTGAATCCTAGTCAGATGGGTCACCTGATGCTAATGCAGAAGTCTAAAACACATAGCAGTGTAAAAACTGACAGTTCATTAAAACCCAATGAGGATCCAAGCATTGAGAATGACGTATTTCCTAATGATAAAATCCAAGTTTGCTCCACTGAGACATGTTTCTTCACTTAGACAGAAATACCTTTAGACAACATTAATATGATGAGTGATGGCAGTTTAAAAAAATAAGCAGAAGAAACACTGAAAGTTCAGTCTCACAGAATATGTATAAAAGCATGGCTTTGAGAAGAGGTGCAAACATAGGTGTTACTCCCCTATGCTGTTTACATGGCAAATAGCACTAATCCATGATACTAGTCTTTTCTACAGTATTGGGGTGGCCAAAAAGTTCATTCAGGTTTTCCCATTACATCCTATGGAGAACACTAACGAACTTTTTGGCCAACACCTGGCTCTCAGTTCTACAGTCTTTCTCAACAGCCAGGTCCTACTAATCAACCAGAATTTGCATAAGAAAGACAACCTATTTAACATTTTTCCCAAAGGAGAAAAGAGCTCTCTGTGCTGAGAACTAAGGAGACTTGCTAGTCCTTTGGGCTTTATATTAACCAGCTAGGAGAAGTCACTTTTGTAAATCAAGACCTCTGCACCCTTAAAATTTGGATGGTCTCTGTTTCCCTTCTGTGTTTAAACTGTACACATGTATACCCTTGGGACTGACATATGACTCAGATGCTAAAGAATCTGCCTGCAATGCAGGAGACCCAGGTTCCATCCCTGGATCAGGAAGATCCCCTGGAGAAGGGAATGGCTACCCACTCCAATATTCTTGCCTGGAGAATTCCATGGACAGAGGAGCCTGGCAGGCTATATACAGTCCATGGGATCGCAAAGAATCGGACACAACTAAGCAACTCACGCTTTCACACTTTGACTCAGAAGCCATGGGGAGTATCTATGAATGACTGTAAAAGCTTAACTATCCCATAACTCAAAGAAATAGTTACTCATTGAAGTTATAAATTTTCATTGCTATTTTTTTTCCTTTCTAAATAGCTGCAGATACTAATTATAAGGTTCTTTGTCCAACAGTGGTTATCTAAGCCGAGAAATACATTCTCATCCAACTCCTTCACAGATGAGGAATTGTATGTTCAGAGAGGTTAATTGATTTGCATAACATCATGTCAGTAAATCTGCATACTTAGCTTATGATTATCAACACCAAGGCATTAGCACAATTATTAGTTTTTGTGGAGTTTACAGAGTGATTTCCAAGCTGCAAACCCAAATCTACTGACAAGTCAGAATCTTTCTTCCATCACTATTAGTCTTCATGGTCTATTTTTTTTTAACTGGAATGTAATTGTTTTAAAATGCTGTGTTAGTTTCTGCTATGGAACAACACGAATTAGCTGTAAGAATACACACATCCGCTGCCTCTTGAGCCTCCTTCGCAGCCGACCATCCCACCTCTCCGGGTCATTAGAGAGCACCAAGGTGAGCTCCCTGTTCATGCATGTGGTCTCTTGTTTATGTTAATTTCCTTATACTTGAATACATTAAAGGTGCCTACATTCTTCCAATTCCTTAGGATTCTTTTTGTTTCCTTAATCACTGAGTACATTCATACCAGCAATCTGTAAGTTTCCTGAATTAGAATCTCTGAAACGTTTACTGGTGGGGAATGTATGTACTTCCTTTACCACTTAACAACTCTACTAAGTAAGCCCTTACCTAACGCAAACCCTGAGAACCCCAAGGGCAGCCACTTCCTGCTATCTTTTTTGTCTACTATCTTTTACCTGCATACACTTGCTGTATATGCTGCTTTGAGTGTAAATTCATTAACTGTCAAAAAAATCACCATGGTATGCCATAAAATGATCTTAATATGTCACTGTGTCTGTTGTCTAAACTTGTATCCAATTTTCAAGTGCTTTATGTGGGTTTGATAACAATACACAGTGATTTCAGGCATGAAATACAGTGAACACAAATTCACTGAGATGAGTTTAAGTGGTGAGTTAGATAAGCAGGCAGGAGATCCACATTTCATCCTCACCTTTCACACTATAGTACAAGCTTGCACACTCCTCTTCCTTGAGCCCCAACTATAAAGTGAGGAGTTCAATCATGTCCATATGTATCATTTTATGACTACCATGGGCAGCCCCTGATGTCCCCTCCCCACGCCTCTTCTGGGCAGTGACGTGATATTTCACGGGACCACATATAGCGGTCACTGGCATCATGCTTAACCAGGACTTCCCACTGTCGGCATGGAGGATACAGCCCCCTACCCTGCGGCTAACCCCAAGCATCCCAGGGCAGCAGTCACAGCATCCTGCTTCCACAAAACCTAAGACAGCAAAACTTCTAGTCTCCAGTCTTCACTTCACTTGACAAATTTAAGAGGTCAACGACTACTACTTCCTCCACATTTCATAAAGCATCCAAAAAGCCCCAATTCCATAGGCGTGTATCACTGAGCTAAGAAGGGACTTTAGAGATGTTTTGATATTAAAAACCGAAGACCCACATATATGCACTAATATACGACATCTGCTTTTCTCTTTCTGACTTACTTCACTCTGTATGACAGAATCTAGATTCATCCACATCACTACAAATGACCCAATTTTTTTCCTTTTTCATGACTGAGTAATATTCCACTGTATATATGAACACATGTAGCTGATTCATCCTGTAAAACAGAAACTAACACAACATTGTAAAGCAATCATATTTCTTTTTTTTTTTAAAAGAAGACCCAGAGAATGGAAATGTTAGGACTAGAACTACACATTCTTGATTCCAAACCAGTGTGTTTCCAAGGGGAATATATGAAAGTGAGAGAGAATTAACAACTTCTCATTTCAGTGGGTTTTAGTGGGTGTTTCTATAAGAAATTACATGATACACTGTTTTCTTAACATTCATACTGCATATTTTAGAAGTCTCCATATTCTGATTATTATAGTGAGGTAGGATAGTAATGAGACAAGTGATTTGTTCTAGAGCTAAAATCATGTCTCCTTCACCTATTGTTGGCCAAGTTAAATTCATTGTCCTTTTTGTTGTCTGAAAGATGGCATTACGAATGCTTCCAAATTATTTTTGAAAGTTACAGACATTAACTAATGTAGCGTTACTCACACTCTGCCTTCACACATCCCCTAATGGATTCAAAAGATGTGTTGTCTGACGTTTACAACAAATCTTACAAATTAAAGTATCTCTTCAGGGTGGCCTACTACCAAAAGGGTCTTTGAGATGACATCCTAAGATGTGCCAGTGATGTTGAGGACATTTCCTACAATGGTACTGTTATTTGCTTCCAGGACTCTTGGAACCACACTGCATGGAACTATACATGGGGATTTGAGAAGGTATTAGGTTTATTTAAACTTGTTTTTAAAAAACAAAAGTAATGGCAATAAAAGAATAGTCTTTTTTTAACTCAAGATGGCAAAGGAGAGGTTTCAAATGTACCACTTCCTGAGGGTAATGGAGAAATAATTTCTGAGAACATTAATCTCAACACAGCATTCTAAACTGACGCACGTGTGTATTCATTATATAAAAAAAGAGAGAGAAACAAGTATCAGTCGCAAACAATATTACTCAACATAGGATGAGACTATTTTTCAAATATGTCTTAAAGTCCCACAACTACAGAGAGCATTTCCCAGTTCAAATGTAGCCTACTGTCCCCACATGTCGTCCATAACGGGGAGTATGACAGGGAAGAGGGAAACTTGACTTCACACTGGATCTGTTTCTTTTAACCTTTGCTTTTGTTATTATAATCACGAAGAGAATGCTGCCTATAGTTATAAGCGCATGTAATGCCTGCTTTAAGGAACCTAACCCCTGTGCCTGAATGTTACACTTAAATGACTTTGTTTAGATCACAGGGAGATAGTGTGACCCTGCCCACCTGTGAATAGCCGCAGAAAAGAACTTAACACATCCACTCCCCAATGCTGGCCAAGCCAAGGTATATTTTGCAAGACTAATGACTTTTTTAAAAATTTATTTTTAATTGGAGGATAATTGCTTTACAACATTATGTTGGTTCCTGCCATATATCAACAGGAACCAGCCATGGGTATACATATGTCCCCTTCCTATTGAAGTTTCCTCCTATCTCCCACCCCATCCCACCCCCTAGGTGAGCACCAGGTTTAAGCTCCCTGCATCATACAGCAAATTCCCAATGGCAATCTATTTTATGTATAGTAGTATATATGTTTCCATGCTACTCTCTCCATTGGTCCTACCCTCTCCTTCCCCCAGTGGGGCCACAAGTCTTTCTCTATGTCTGCATTGCCAAGACTAATGGCTTTTTAATTTGACTTCCACACCTTCTCCCAATCTCTGACCTATAAAAAAAAGTGACATCCAGATCCTGATAAGATGGTACTCTAAGGTGCTAGCCTGCCATCTTCTCAGACTCTCGGCTCTCCCAATAAAGTCGCTATTCCTTGCCTCATCACCTAGTCTCCCGATTATTGGCCTGTTATGCAGGGAACAGACACAGGTTGGATTTGTTAACGGGGCAATGAATCCATCACGTCTGCAAAAGTGCTTTCATTTGCAGTTTGCAGCACTATGGAGCTAAAAGGAGCCTTTAAGATCACTCATTACAAATCCTTCATTTTAGAGATGAGAAAATGGAGCCTGAGAGGTTATGTAGTTTTGTTTGTTTGCTAAACTTAGAAAGGCAAAAAAAAAAAAAGAAGCTGAGATGGGCAGAACTGAATGCACGTCATGAGGTGTCTGGCTCACTGTTCTTCCCAGGTCCATGGGATCCAACTGTACACTATACAACACCCAGAGTTCAGGTTTGGACCACATCCCTCTACCTCTGCGTCTATCATTTAAATGAATCCTCATGTCTGTCAAAGTTTTCTCTCACTTTTGTTAAAACTGAATAGTTTTTTTAAATACTTTTTTTCTTTTGAGATTTTTTCAAAAACATTTTTTAATTGCACTCTGTCCTGAGGGTTAGTAAGTACTAAAAAAAAAAAGCAATGGTTTCAGACAGATTATACATTGTTTCTTCTCTTGTCCACTGCCAAAGATATCCACAACTCTACACATACTTCCCCAGTAACTTGGGGCCTAATTTCAATAAGTATCTAACCAAAACCCATGAAAAGAAGAATACGTGACGACTCTAAGTCATCCTAATAGGATATTGAGAGTTTTGTTTTTGCCAATGGATCACTGAAAATGTCCTAGGAACTAGCACATGGAAATGGTACCACGGGAAAAAAATCAGTTTAGGGATATCGGGGTCAAGCCAGGGAAGAGGATTGATATTTTTTGTTGCTGTATCAAACCAGAGAAGTAAAATTCTCATTTCAGATCACTGTTGAATATTCCTGGAATTAAATCATGATGCTGGCGTTGGAGAAACAGTTTCCTCAGTGGAATCTCTGAAAAAAATCCAAAGAAATATGGTTTTGATGAACTTTAAGCTTATACTTATTGTCAAAATAAAGTCAGATAACTGCTGGTGGGAGGTTCTACATGCATTAATCACACATAAAATAAACAATGTGAAGTCTTCTTTATAAATTCCAAGCAAGTGAAAATAGTTTTAAAATAAACATTTATAGTACATCAAACAACTTTACAGGAATTCCATTACCTTGTTGTCATTGTTTTTAAAGCTATAAATCATGATTTATCATTCTTTAATTCCGCATATTAGTACACTTTGTGTCATCAACCCCCTGGTCAATGAATCCTTTATTTTGGTCAGTAAGCAACTACTCTGAAAGTGTTACTTAAATTCTATACATATTCATCGGAGTAGAGCGAAATACACTTAATGATATAATACAAACTAATATTTACAGAAGGTTTACCAGAAATCAGACATGTATGGAACTTATTTCAGGTAATCCTTGTAACAACTACATTTTACAGGTAAGAAACTGAGGTTAAATAATATTAAATAATTTGCTCGAAATTACATAGCTAGAGAGTAGCAGATCCATGATGGTATTTCAGGTCCATGCAACTCCAAAATGCATATTCTTGAACCACTACTCTTTATTTTCCACAATTTAATCTTCCACTCATGATTTTCATGAAAATATTACTGTAATTTATCACCAAGGACAAAAATCATCATTTTGGAGATATCCAGAATCACTGGATACAGGGGGTAGGACTAGTGGACTAATAAATAAGCCAGGGGGTGTGGAATCATGTTTTTACAAAGATAGCATATCTGTAATAAAAATATGGGAGAAGATTCTGCTCAAGAAGAGCATTTCTTAGTGAAAACACCGTAGATTCAAAATCTTAATACAACACAAAATAGTGTGCCTGGCATCTTCCTAGATGACTAGATATATATTAAATGAGGAGGCCTTTCGACATCAACTGAGTCATTTTTCAAAGTAGAATCATCCCCTGAATCTGACTCAAAATAATGAATACAGCCTCAGCCTGGAAGATTCTCTTTTTTGTTACCTTCTTCTAATCTAAATTATAGTTGTGAAGAGCATGTGAGCAGATACAGATAAAGTAAAACAAACAAGTTGAAAAGGAAAAAAAAAAATCAATTGCAGTTTGAGTTTCATTTATATTTTCATTTTTAATAAACTGTACACTTGACATGTTACCTATTAGTGTTAGGATTCTACTGAAAACCTTGCTTTCTAAAAACAAGAGGTAGAAAATAAATGAAATGCTCAACAACAAGGAGAGTGTAAAAAAATACCAAACATGCCTATCTTAATGTAGTCATTAAACATCATACTAAAATAATATGGAAATTTTTTCAAATATTACACTGAATAAAATCATTAAAATGGTCATTAGAATATGGCCCAAATTTTGCATATGTGCCAAAAGGCAAAAAAATGTGTCAATGTGGGTAGCTCAAAATGTTAAATATGGTAAAATGGTATTTCCATTGATCTCTCCCTCTCATCCTCACCCCCATGACCCCTCCACCACCAACCTACCTTTCTTCCTTCATTCCTTCCTTTTACCAATTTTCATAATCTGAAAAATAGACTCTATCTAAGTACATTTGACTTGGTTAGTAACTATACTAATTCAGGATAGAGGAGTATCAATTTTATAGTCTATCTGGATTCAAAACCTGGCTATCACTAACTGACTAAGTTACTAAAAAACTTGAAATTCCACTTTCTTCATATGTAAAGTACAAGGCTAATATGTTTCTACACAGCAGATCCACTGGGGGAATTACATGAGCAAACATATGTAAAATGATTAAAAGAATGCCTGGCACATGGTCAGGATTCAATAAATGCTAGGTATTACAGTTGCTGCTGCTGCTTATTTTATTACTAGAGAGTATTCAGTCAACCAATGGCTCTGCTGTAAAAACGAGACACATATTTTAATCAAGATAAGATGTTATTAAAAACATGTGACTGCCTTGATGAGAGCAGTACTTAAATAATACTAGTACATCTGCCAAACAAGCGTTGAGTCTAGATTGACTATTCTGTGGTTATGAAGATAAATTTATTACAATTCTTAACAATATTAGAATTTTTAAATAAGCATTATTATGTATCTGTTTTTCTTCTCCCATCATATATTGATCGATAAACCTTTGTGGACTTCTCTAGGTTTGTCAAACTCCTTCTTGTCTTAGATAAAACAAGATGATTTGCGGATTAGGTAAGCAGTTAAAGGACAAGAGAAATTTGACACCAGACATGTGGTACATGCAAAATCCATACAACCCAAAAATGTCTGTAAGCAAAGGGATAAGAACTTCACTAGGACATAGATAATCAACATTTGAGGTCCACCATCACCTCAAGAGAAAATTTAAGCTTAGGCCACTTATTTGACATCAGTAAGGGTGAACAAACCCATTTTCAACATGCACTGGACTTCTTTCTTGCTATGATGAGAAAACATTCCCATCATAATTTATTTTCCTTACTACGGAAATTGAAGCCTTCATGATATCAAACTTCCCTGCAAGCCAGGGCTTAACCCAAATATATGCAGGTACTTTTTCTTCTTCATATCTCTTAAGCAAAACTAAAATGATTCTTTCAGAAAATAAGGAGAAAGACATACCCATTTGTCTCTCTACTTCTACCCCAATACTAAACTCCCAAACATCATGAATACACCTTGGCATACACGAGGTCCTTTTAGGCTAATGTTTTCTGAATAAGGCTCTGATTTCTCCCACCTGCATAAACACAAGAACCTGAAGATATGTGCATCATAGTAATAAACTGTGAAGTGGCATGTTTCCCATCTGAAACATTAGCATCATATCTAGTTCTGAAGGATGATTTGAGTGAGGGGTGAGGTGGACTGACCAGGTTTCTGTGGCCAATAAAGGAACTACACAAAGGTGTCAAAACCTCTAATCTGGGCACTATGCAATATTATTTCCCAAAATAGAATTCCTCAGGTCATTTCTTCAAATATGCAATTAGCTACCTGCAAACCAGATTTTATTGTATGTTTAAGTTAGATTAAAATAGGATAAAAATAACCCAAAATTGTCCTAACCACACATTGAAAGCAATTTTCAATTTAATGACTAAAATGAATTTAAATCAAACGAACAAGGACCTTACTATATAGCTCAGGGCTTAGTCACTCAGTCGGGTCCGACTCTTTGCAACCCCATGGACTGTAGCCCACCAGTCTGCCCTGTTGCTGGAATTCTCCAGTCAAGAATACTGGAGTGGGTTGCCATGCCCTCTTCTAGGGGATCTTCCCAACCCAGGGATCGAACAAAGGTCTTCCACACTGAAGGCGGATTCTTCACCGTCTGAGCCAGCAGGGAAGCCCATAGCTCAGGGAGCTCTGCTCAGTATTCTATAATAAGCTAAATGGGAAAAGAATTTGAGAAAGAATAGATACATGTGTAACTGACTCACCTTGTTGTATACCTGAAACAAACACAACACTGTTCATCAACTACACGGCAACATAAAATAAAGACTCTAAAAATCAATGAATCAAGTGAAAAAACGGGGATAGGAAAACAAATTTGGAACGAAAAAGGCACATCTCAAATATTACTGATCTCTTTCAAACCCAGTTCTACATTTGAGAAACTATCTTAATGAAGAGTCGACAGAGGCAATCCATTCCAATATACAGCTGACCACTGAACAATGCGGCAGTGAGTCCACATATAATTCACAGCTGGCTCTGATATCATGGTACTTTCACATCCAGGGATTCTGCCAACCACAGACTGTGTAGGACTGTAGTGTTAACTATTGGAAAATATCCTTGTATAAGTGGACCCGCACAGTTCAAACCCACATTGTTGAAGGGTCAACTGTAAGGCCTCCTTTAATCTCTCTGCTGCTACAAACACACAGTTGTCTTCTGCATTCTGTTCCTCCTCGCTCTCCGTCACAAGGTGGCCTTTCTTTTTTAAACCTGGACTCATACACGGCATGGGGTTTTCATGGTTCCATGTTCAGTCTTCTGTCCTATATGTTGACATCTCTTGCTCAGCAAACATCCATCCTCCAGCCAAAACGACAACTGTCATGCCCTAGAATTCAACTCCCACATCCAAACCTGAGGTTCTCTGTAGACTCAGAGTCACAGTCCTTCATCACCATTTGTCCAGCATTCATTCACTTGAATGGCCTCCCATCACTCTCAAGTTAAAAATGCTTCAGTTCAGTTCAGTTCACTCAGTCTTTGCAACCCCATGAACCACAGCATGCCAGGGCTCCCTGTCCATCACAAACTCCTGGAGTCCACCCAAACCCATGTCCATTGACTCGGCGATGCCATCCAACCATCTCATCCTCTGTCATCCCCTTCTCCTCCTGCCCTCAATCTTTCCCAGCATCAGGGTCTTTTCCAAGGAGTCAACTCATCACATCAGGTGGCCAAAGTATTGGAGTTTCAGCTTCAACATCAGTCCTTCCAATGAATACCCAGGGCTGATCTCCTTTAGGATGGACTGGTTGTATCTCGTTGTAGTCCAAGGGACTCTCAAGAGTCTTCTCCAACACCACAGTTCAAAAGCATCAATTCTTCTACACCCACTTCTTTATAGTCCAACTCTCACATCCATACATGACCACTGGAAAAACCATAGCTTTGACTAGACAGACCTCTGTTGGCAAAGTAATGTCTCTGCTTTTTAATATGCTGTCTAGGTTGGTCAAAACTTTCCTTCCAAGGAGCAAGTGTCTTTTAATTTCATGGCTGCAATCACTATCTGCAGCAATTTTGGAGCCCCAAAAAATAAAGTCTGACACTGCTTCTACTGTTTCCCCATCTATTTGCCATGAAGTGATGGGACCAGATGCCATGATCTTAGTTTTCTGAATGTTGAGCTTTAAGCCAACTTTTTCACTCTCCTCTTTCACTTTCATCAAGAGGCTCTTTAGTTCTTCACTTTCTGCCATAAGGGTGGTGTCATCTGCATATCTGAAGTTATTGCTATTTCTCCCAGCAATCTTGATTCCAGCTTGTGCTTCCTCCAGCCCAGTGTTTCTCATGATGTACTCTGCATATAAGTTAAATAAGCAGGATGACAATATACAGCCTTGACGTACTCCTTTTCCTATTTGGAACCAGTCTGTTGTCCCATGCCCAGTTCTAACTGTTGCTTCCTGACCTTCTTGACAGGTTTCTCAAGAGGCAGGTCAGGTGGTCTGGTATTCCCATCTCTTTCAGAATTTTCCACAGTTTATTGTGATCCACACAGTCAAAGGCTTTGGCATAGTCAATAAAGCAGAAATTGATGTTTTTCTGGAACTCTCTTACTTTTTTGATGATCCAGCGGATGTTGGCAATTTGATCTCTGGTTCCTCTGCCTTTTCTAAAACCAGCTTGAACATCTGGAGGTTCACGGTTAGCACCGAACAAATCACTTTTCCTTCATCACCTTTTTACTACAGGCTTCCCCATTTTCATGAGACTCAGAAAACCCCTGGGCATTCTTTCTGTGAACTGAACACAGTGTCATTTGGATCCTGAATGAACCACATCCCTGTTCTCAATGAGGAATGAGGAGCCCAAGAGGTGAGAGCAAGGAGAAAAGGCAATTACGACAAAGATTTCTCACCTTTACCTGACTGATGCCATCTTGGGGCTTCCTTGTGGTGACTGCTCAGCATCTCTGAACACTTGTCTACATGTTAGAATTTTTCACACGTGGTGAATTTCACACAGAAGCTGAAGCCAGAACCTTAGATACTACCTTGCATCCAGGCACCAAACCAGGGAAAACGAATGCATTGGCTGGAGCATCTGAGGAGGCATTCAGTTCTTCACTAGAGAGGAGATCGTCGCAACGGCAGATGCCAGGGAGCCATATGGTCAGAGACAAGCCCTGGCTGTGGCATGTCACCAGAGAATCCGGCTCTCTTGCACCTTCCCAGAGACCCCAGGTGCTAATATCTGTTGATATTCTTTCTTCCGGTTAAACTGGCCCATGCATATTCTGTTGTTTGCAGCTAAAGCTTAAAAAAAAAAAAAAAAAAAAACCTGTCCAAGACAACACATTAATGTATTGAAACTCCATTAATTCTCAGAAGCACAAATTAAGTATTAGGGGAAAGTGGTTGATTTCTAAAACAATTGCATTTATACTCACCCCAATCCGTTTGTGCATACCACACTAGTTTTGTCATGCTATGGAGGCAGATAAAATCAGGACTTCCATGATACGGTCATGTTGCAGCTCGGAGCTCATATAAGTAAAACTTTCACCATGAATTCCTTAAAAAACATATTCAGTGTTTCTTCTGAAGATAATTTAGAACAGGTAAGTGGCTGACAGTAAGTCTATAAAAATTTGTATTTTCTTTACCCCTGAGCATAAATTAAGCCAAGAAGCTTTAAAATGTAGTCTCCAAAATACATGTCCCAAAGTCATCAGTATTCAGTGTGCTGTGATTCTGAATAGAATTCAATAAACAACAGCAAGAGTTCTGGGATCAGAATATCCACGTTTGAACCCCAAGTCTACCATTCAGCAGTTTTATCACCTTGAAAAGATAAATCACATATCTACACATCAGTTTATCTGCAAAAACAAAGATAATTTAGCACCTACATCAGTAAGTCTGTTAAGTACCTCTTATACAGAAAATACATGCAAAACGCTTAACACACTGACTAACATTCACTAAGTACTCAGCGTTATCCACTATGCTTATTAGCAGCATTATTAGCAATTACGCTGGCAATGACACCATCACAATGCAAGGGTGTCTAGAACTGAGCATGTTTGAGTAAGCACTGCTCTGGATGTTTATCTGGCAGAACTATTCAACATCTCAGTTCTTCCAAAGGTCTTCTCTTGTTCTTGCAGGGGGTTAATATTTCTGAAGCTCAACTGCCCACACTCCTTGGCTGAGAAGAGGGCACCTGGGTCTAAGATGCTTGACTGAAAGGGATGACAATTCCAACAAGAGCTTTTGGCTGATGATGCTAAAGAAACTTTACGTATCAATTCCAAACACTTGATGACTGCTTTGTTACAATGGTGACAAAATTAACACAGAGGTTTGCAAATACTTTCCAAGATTGTGTTCTAACAGCAACATTCTTTTTTAAACTGAACAAACAACTAACTTTCTAGGTTAACATTAACCAGAGATGATCATTTTCCCAGGGACATATTAGGTGAAGTCATTTGCAAATAGCTTGGAACCCAACAATCCCAACACAAACATTTGCTTCCCCCTGGCCACTGGAAATGGACCCCAGCTGGAAACATTGGCTAGAAGTGAGCGATTGGAAATACGGAGGCCCTCTATAAACACCACTGCAGTAGCTCAGCATCCTTCTAATCAGAGGCCGAAAGACCCTCAAAGGGGCACTGATGTAGAAAAGTTGTTTTCCAGCACAAAGCAAATAGCCCATCAAGAGTTACGTAGATAGTCAGTCAAGTAACTTAGTCCCAGGCGCACTCTTCTCAGCCAAGGAGTGTGGGCAATTGAGCTTCAGAGGTATTAATCCCCTGTAAGAATAAGAAAAGTCCTTTGGAAGAATTGAGATGTTGAATAGTTCTACCAGATAAACATCTAGAGCAGTGCTTACTCAAACATGCAATAGACATCCTTGTATTGTGATGGCGTCATTGCCAGCATAATTGCTAATAGTGCTGCTAATAAGCATAGTGGATAATGCTAAGTACTTAATAGATGTTAGTGTGTTAAGCATTTTGCGTGTATTTTCTGTATAAGAGATACTTAGCAAACTTACTGATGCAGGTGTTAAATTATCTTTGTTTTTGCAGATAAACTAATGTGTACTTATGTGATTTACTATTTTAAAGCTTCTTGATTTAATTTATCCTCGAGGGTAAAGAAAACACAAATTTTTATAAAATTGCTGTCAGCCTATTCTAAATCATTTTTGGAAGAAACACTAAATATTCTTTTTCCAGGAAATGATGGTTAGAGTCTTACTTATATGAGCTCAGAGCTGCGGCGTGGCCATTTCATGGAAGTACTGATTTCGTCTGTCTTTGTAGCATGGCTAGACTAGTGTGGTGTGCACACATGGATCAGAGTACGTATAAATGCAATTGTTTAGAAATCGATCACTTTTCCCTAATACTTGATTTGTGCTACTGAGAATTAGTGGAATTTCAATTCTTGAATGTGTGTCTTAGACAGGGCTCTTATTGCAAATAACAGAAGACGCACAGGCTAGTTTAACCAGAAGAAAGAGTATCAGTAGATACCAGTACCCGGGGTCTCTGGGAAGGTGCAGAAGAACTGGTTTCTGCAGTGATACAGCCACAACCAGGACTTGTCTCTGGCCATACGGCTCCCCGGCACCTGTCATGCCAGCAATCTGCCTCCCCTACTGAAGAACCGAATGCATTCCCAAAGGCTCCAGCCAAAATACTGGGTCTCCCTGGTCTAGTGCCCGGATGTAAGGTAGTCTCTGAGGTTTCTGGCTGCAGCTTCTGTGTGAAAATCACCACGTGTGAAAGATTCTGAAATGTAGGCAGGTGTTCAGGGATGCTGGGCAGCCACCGCAAGGAAGCCCCAAGATGCTATAAGTCAGATAAAGGTGGGAAGTCTTTGTTGTCATTGCCTTTCCTCCTCACTCACCTCCTGGTCGCTCATTCCTTATTTAGAACAAGGATGCAGTTTATTCAGGGTCTAAATATCACTGTGTTCAGTTCACTAGAAGACTACTCAGGAATTTTCTGAGTCTAATGAAAACGGTGAAACCTGTAGTAAAAAGGCGATGAAGGAAAAGTGATTTGTTTGGTGCTAAGCATTTTTAACTTGAGAGTGATGGGAGGCCATTCAAGTGAACGAACGCTGGACAAATGGTGATGAAGGACTGTGACTCTGAGTCTACAAAGAACCCCAGGTTTGGATGTGGAAGCTGAATTCTAGGGCATGACAGTTGTCGTTTTGGCTGGAGGATGGATGTTCACTGACCAAGAGATGTCAACATACAGGATGGAAGACTGAACACGGAACCATGAAGACCCCATGCCGTGTACGAGTCCAGGTTCAAAAAAGAAAGGCCACCTTGTGAAGGAGAGCGAGGAGGAACAGAGTGCAGAAGACAACTGTGTGTTTTTAGCATCAGAGAGATTAAAGGAGGCCTTAAAGTGACCCTTCAACAACATGGGTTTGAACTATGCGGGTCCACTTATACAAGGATATTTTCCAGTAGTAAATACTACAATCCTACACAGTCTGTGGTTGGCAGAATCTCTGGATGTGGAGGAACCATGATATCAGAGCCCAGTAGTGAATCATACACAGGCTGAGCCCTGCATTGTTCAGGAGTCAACTGTGTATTGGAACGTATTGGCTCTATTGACTATTCGTTAAGAGACAGTTTCTCAAGTGTAGAATTGGATTTGAAAGAGATCAGTGATCTTGAGATGTGCCTTTTTTGTTCCAAACTTGTTTTTAAATCTCTATCATTTCATTTGATTGATTTTGTAAATTTTATATTGTAGCATTGTTGATTAACAATGCTGCTAGTTTCAAGTATACAGCAAAATGATTTAGTTATACATATACATCTATCTATTCTTTTTCAAATTCTTTTCCCCCATTTAGGTTATTACAGAATATTGAGCAGAGTCTCCTGTGTTATAAAGTAGGTCCTTGTTCATTTGATTTAAATTCATTGAAATCATTAAATTGGACAATTCTTTCTGTGTGTAGTTAAGACAATGTTGGGTTATTTTTATCATATTTTAATCTAACTTAAATATATAATAAAATCTGGTTTGCATGCAATTAGTCACATATTTGAAGAAACGACCTTAAGAATTCTATTCTGGGAAATAATACTGTATGGTACACAAAGTCCAGGCCTGGACAGCTCTGTGGAATTTCATTTTTGGCCACAAACTGAGACCTGATCAGGCCACCTCACCTCTCACTCTAATCATTTTTTAGAACTAGATATGGTGTTAATGTTTCACATGGGAAAAAATACTTCTTCATGGTTTATTACTAGTAATACAAAGCACATGTTTGCAGGTTCTTGCATTTCTTCAATTGTGAGAAATCAGACCTTTCATTCAGAAAATATTTACCTGAAAGAGCCTAGTGTATGCCAGGGTGTACTCGTGATGCTTGGGAGGTTTGGTATTGAGGTAGAAGTAGGGAGACAAATGACTAAATCTTGCTCCTTATTTTCTGAAAGGAATTGCTTTATTTGTGCTTAAGAGACATGAAGAAAGAACATGTATATACATATGTTTGGGTTGGGCCCTAGTTTGAAGGGAAGTTTGGTATCATGGAGGCTTCTATTTCAGTAGTAATGAAAAAAAAAGTTACGATGGGAATGTTTTCTCATCAAACCAAGAAAGAAGTCCATTGCGTTTGAGGATGAGCTTGATCATCCTTTGTTGTTGTTGTTGTTTAGTCGCTGAGTTGCGTCCAACTCTTTGCAATCCCATGGACTGCAGCACACCAGACTTTCCTGTCCTTCACTATCCCTGGTGTTTGCTAAAACTCATGTCCATTAATATGGTGATGCTATTTAACCATCTCCTCCTCCACCACCCACGTTCTCCTTTTGCCTTCAATCTTTCTCAGCATCAGGGTCTTTTCCAGTTGGCTCTCCGCATCAGGTGGCCAAAGTATTAGAGCTGCAGCTTTACCATCAGTCCTTCCAACGAATATTCAGGGTATTGATGCCAAATAAGTGGCCTAAGCTTAGATTTTCTGTTGAAGTGATAGTGGACCTTAAACATTGATTATCATTGTCCTGGTGAAGTTCTTATCCCATTGCTCACAGACATTTTTGGACTGTATGGACTTTGCTTGTACCACATGTCTGGGGTCAGATTTCTATTGTCCTTTAACTGCCTGCCTAATCCCCAAATCATCTTGCTTTGTCTACGAAGAGAATGAGTGTGTCAAACCTAGAGAAGTCCACAAAGGTTCATCGATCAATATATGATGGGAGAAGACAAACAGATATATAACAACGCTTATTTTTAAAATTCTAACATTGCTAAGAATTGTAATAAATTTTCATAACCATAGAATAGTCCATCTAGACTCAATGTTTATTTGGCAGATATACTAGTCTTATTTATGTACTGTGCTCATAGGGGCAGTCATGTGTTTTTAATAACATCTTATCCTGATTAAAATATGAGTGTCTCCTGTTTTCACAGCAGAGCCACTGATTGACTGAATATTCTCTAGTGTAAAACTAGCAACAGAAACTACAATAGTTAGCATTTATTGAGTCCTAACCCATGTGCCAGGCATTCTTTCAATCACTTTACAGACGTTAACTCATCTGATTCTCACAATGAATGTGCTGTGGAGAAACATATTATCCTACTTTACATATGAAAAGTATGGGACTTAGAGGTTTTAAGTAACTTAGTCAGGTTTTAAATCCAGATAGACTACAAAATTCGTATTCTTCTATTCTGCATTAATATAGTTAATACAGTTCCTAACCAAGTCAAATGTACTTAGATGGAGCCTATATTTAGATTATGAAAATTGGTAAAAGGAAAAAATGAAGTAAGGAAGTAAGGTGGAAGGAAATTGACAGGGGAAACATTCTACTTATGTTAACATTTTGAGCTATCCACTTTGAGACTTTTTTCTGCCTTTTAGCACATATGCAAAGTTTGAATCATATTATAATGATCTTTTAGTGGTTTTGTTCAGTTTAGTATTATTTAAAAATTTTTCAATCACATTATTTTAGTATGACATTAATACAAGCATGTTCTGTATTATTTTTACACACTCCCTATTGTTGAGTTTTTAGCTTATTTTCTACCTCTAGTTTTTAGAAACAAGTTTTTCAATAGAATCGTAATAATAGCATGCAAAAGTATGTGTACAATTTATTAAAAATGAAAATATAAATAAAACTCCAACAGCATGTCCAGTAAATTACCCATTTATTGGCAGTATTTTAGTCAGAAATCTCTAAAGTCTGGCTCTTTAGTTTTTCCCATAACAATACTTGGCATCTAAAATAATGACTTTGGCTTTATGAACCCCTTGAAGCCCATGTATAGACACTTCAGAACCTTGCTACTCAAAGCATAATCCTTGGACTGGCAACATCCGCATCACATGGGAGCCTGTTAGGCATGCAGGACCCCAGACTCCAACCCAGTACTGCTGAGTCAGAATTTGCCTTTTAATAAGACACCCAAATGACACACGGCTTTGAGCTCATTAACAGTTGCTTCAGAACCTCTGATCTCACAGATGCTTCCAATGCTTCAGTCACAAGTTAAGAGAAGTTACAATTCTGTCTTCTAGACGGCCCCAAAGTGACATATATGAACAAATACAAATTAAGTGCTAATCGTTTATTCATTCACTTTTCAACAAATATTTATTGAGTATCCATGATGGGCCAGGCATTGCTCTAGTCACAAAGCGTCTATGCTCATTCTAGAGGGAGAATATAGATAATGAACAAACATGCCAGGAAACAGGTCATCGTGTCTGACAGTAATTAGTGCAATTAGGTAAAAGAGGGGAAGATGAAGGCTATAGGTGATGCTGGTGGGATGCTGCATCTTAAAAATAGGGTGGCCAAAATGGCTTCTGTTCGTGGGGTTGGGGAGAGTTAATAATAGCCCAGGAGTCTGTATAAAACCCAGAGGCTTGATCTGCATTTTATTTTTGTCATCAAGTTCATCTGTTTCTCCGCACTTCATTTTGTTCCATTACCATATGCTGTTTGCTGTTGTTTAGTTGCTAAGTGGTATGCAACTCTTTTGTGACCCCATGGACTATAACCCACCAGCCTCTTCTGTCCATGGGATTTCCCAAGGCAAGAATCCTGGAGTGACTTGCCATTTCCTTCATCAGGGGATCTTCTCAACCTAGGGACCCAACCCATGTCTCCTTCAGTGGCAGGTGGATTCTTTACCATTGAGCCACCAGGGAAGCCCTCTATTACCATATATATCATTAATATTACAAACAGTAATGTTACCTAACCTTTGGTGCCAAAGTCAAATGATGCTAAATCATATTTATCAAGTCAACTCCAATAGCATAAATTTAAAGATTAAAAAAAATAGAGTGGTCAAGGAAAACCTGACAAGGAGACGATGGCTTTTGAGCAAAGACTTAAAAGAAATAAGAGAAGTGAGAGCTATACTACTGAAAGGAAGAACTTTCCAGCAGGAAGTGATTGGGTGCATCCAAAGACCAAGGACAAGGCTAGCACATCCTTGGAGAAGGTGAGATTAGGGAGGTGGGATGAGAGTGGTCACACAAGTTCTGATCATCACGGAGCATAAGCACCAACTGCTGTAAAAACATTAGGAACAAGACCACAGGGCTATAAATCTGGTTGGTTCAGTGGAGAAGACCATGCCATCTCTTGCACTAAGTTGGGTAATGTCTCTCCTAGAGGAGATGGGGTCTCAAACACTGCTTGAAATATGACTTACTCCCATCAGAAAGCAATTTATGCTTCTTTTTCTCTCTTTTTTTTTTTTTTTTTTGGAATTTCAGCTTAAAATATAGTTGCTAAGTACCTCTGGCAAAAGCCAGATTTTGTTTCAGAGGGTCTGGCACATACTTGGCAGGAAACATACTCAACTGGAATTAAATAATAATCCCATGACTGGCTATCATTCAGAATTGTATCTTGGCTACCTTTCTAGGCTTATGTTCATAATTATTCAAGACTGCATTTCAACAGTACTCTAGCCATCTTGCCTGAACATCTGTTTCAGGAACTACTCTGCCTTTGGCCAACATGTACTCTCTCTGCAGACAGCATACCAGATGACCAGTGCCATCTCCTTAATATTGTACATCCACATCTTCTGTCTTTGAGCCTGTGCCAAGTTCCCGTTGGGAGACATGTAGTTTTGGTAACGAGGGACACGTGCTCCTCTCACCGCCACGTGTAAACCATATGAAAGAAATCATGACTCTATTGCAAAAGAAGTCATGCCAGCAACTATAAAGATCAGCCCAGCCTCCAAATAATGGCTATCAATTCATACAACCTCTGTACACAGGCTAACCTAATCCACACTAATCTCTCTCCGTTATGCCGATGAAGACACTACAGTCACTCCTCACGCCGAACAGCTTCAATCAAATTAATGTTCCATGTCAGCTCTATCTTAAAATATTTCCTCTTCTTCATCCAGAATGAAGGATGAATAAATCTGTCTATGCCGAATATGCCTCCCAAGGATTTGCCATCTAATCCAGCCAAAATGAAATTTATAAGTAAAAAAGAAAAAGCTAAATAAAAACAAAGATAATAAATGGGTGATATTATTCACTTACAGATAGGTATAATCCACTTTAAGAAAATTAATTTATGAGAAGAAAAATGGCAGGATTATTATTCACAGAAAGTTTCCTTTTCCCACTCAATTATTTGTACAACAGTGAAGCCAGACAGGACCAATGGAGGTCATTATTTACAGATAAGAAAACAGTGAGTTTAGGAGGCAAAAAGGCCTTGCTCAAAGATGCACAGCTCTGTGGTGGCAAAGAAAGCACTAGGACTAAGGTCCTTTATATCTCCTAGACAGTCCACCACACCCCACATTCAATCTCATCCCCCTCACACACATACACACCAGGACTGTCTGCAGGGTTACAGTATAGAGAAATTCCTGACTTGCTCTAATATTTGTTTACGTATCATTAACTACTTGGGAGGGTGGGGAAAGGAAGTATGAAATCCAGAGTTAAAATGGCAGGAACCATTATTAACTGAAAATCAATCAGAAATGAAAATTAAAGCATCTTTGAAATTCTAATGCAAGTCAGTGGGAAAATTGGATTTGATTTTTTTTTAAAATTAATCTTTGCAACTCTCAGGAACATGTCTACTGTAGCACAAGTGAAAGTGTTAGTTGCTCAGTAGTGTCTAACTCCGCAACCCCATGGACTGTAACCTGCCAGGCTCCTCTGTCCATGATATTCTCCAGGCAAGAATACTGGAGTGGGTTGCCATTGCCTTCTCCTGGGTTGGGGATCTCCTGGGAAGACCTCCTGGATCTTCCCAACCCAAGGATCAAACTCAGGTCTCCTGTACGGCAGGCAGATTCTCTACCATCTGAGCCATCAAGGAAGCCCACTAATGCACCCTTGTATATTGTCAGTGAATAATTCCAGGAAATCATCCAATCCATCCGTTCCATACTTGACCAAGCTCAACTTTGCAGGTGGCTGCTAATACAGAGAGCAGAAAATCTTACCACTCAAAATCCAACTTTATAAAACCCTAAAACTTTCATAAAGATAACTGGCACAAAATGTGGCTTCACACTTGCAACTAGAATAGTATTGGGGAACTAAGAGTGCCAAGAAGAAGTAAACAAGCCAGCTAACCCAGATTTGTTTTTCTATTTGCCAACTTGAGTTTAAAGAGTTTTGTCAACCCATAAAGTGTTCCTCAAGAAGTGTGTCAACCAATAAAGTGTTCCTCAAGAAGTGTCAGTGCTCAAAGTACATGACAGAACATCCATAACATAATAACCATATTAAAAACCTTGTTGATGAAAAATAAAATAAAATAAAAAATAAAAACCTTGTTAATGGATCCCAGTAAATCCTCTACTTATAATGACTTATCTTAACTAGCATGGGACGCTCTCCCAGGACATAACAATGACCCTAAGATATTACAGGATTCCCAGGTGTCTACTTTTGTATCACTATGGTGCTGGTACATTTTCTTGGGTTCTGGTTGTTCATATCAGTATCAGTATGCGTGTGTGTGTGTGTGTGTGTGTGTGTATAAAACCACCTGATTCAAAGAGCCTACTCATTGGAGAAGACCCTGATACTGGGAAAGATTGAAAGCAGGAGAAGGGGGTGACAAAGGATGAGATGGTTGGATGGCATCACTGATTCAATGGACATGAGTTTGCGGAAACACCAGGAGATGGGGAAGGATAGGGAAGCCTGGCGTGCTGCAGTCCACGGCATTGCAGAGAGTCGGATACGACAGAACAACTGAGCAAAAACAACAGAGAACACACTTCCTTTGCAGTTATCTGCTTGGTAGCATCTTAGGCATGCTGAAAGGTCCATTCACAATACAGCCCTCTTACTTGACAGACTAGAAAACTGAGATGTTTAATGATTTGCCCAAAGGCTATTACAGCTTATTCGTGCAAATCCAGGCCAGGAACTCGGGTCTCCTGGCTCCTTATCAGGGGCTGTTTCCACTCTGTCAAGCCCCCTCCTCTGTGAGTCACTCCCCACTGAAGGATACAATCTTACTTTATCCTCCAAATCCAATTCAAATGGCCCACATTTTAACTCACCCATAATTGCTAAATTGGACCAGCAGTTTAAAAGCAACTGCTTTTTCTATTATAGTGGAAATTTTGGCTCAATAACTATAAATGTCTTACAATGTTGTACAAAACGCCAGCCTTTCCAGAATGTGTTTTGGGTTTGTTTTCTTTTCTTTTTTCTTTACTGTTCTGGGCTGTCTCTGAACAAGCAATTTCACTGCTGTGTGATACAGCAGGAAGGCTGCAATCTAGCAGGAGAATACTTCATGACTTTTGACTCTCATTTCAAACCTATGGCTTATTTAGGTAATGCCAGCAACACAGTTACAGCCAAGTTTTATTGAGTGTAGACCCCAAGCCATCCTCACTAACCAAGTCCTTTGCGCACACAGCATCTCACTTAACCTTCATCACTACCCTGAGAGATGGTGACAGTGAACCCCACTCAACAGATGAGCAAATTCAGGTTCAGAGATCTTAGTCATCTGCCAAGATCAAACAGACAGTAGATGGAAAATTCAACACTGAAGTTCTCTGCTCTGCTAAAATGTTCCTGAAGAGTATCAACAAAATACAGCTCCCATTCTTCAGCAGAGAATGCACTCTTCAGGCCCTGTCCTTTTCCAGAATCTAAAACAGAGAGAGTTAAGTGGAAGATACTGACACAATTCTGCTAAGAAGCAGAATACTTCAGTTACACATGTCTGCTAAATCAACCTCCAGCCCAGAGATAGAATCCTATTTTCTCAGCCCCAGCTATTCCAAAGCACAGCAAAATGACTTCTGCACATTTCTGCTTTTACAGTAGTGAAACTAGGCTTTATCCATGGGGTCACAAAGAGTCAGACACAACTTAGCAACTGACCAATGACAACAACAAACCCCCCAAAAAGCAATTGTTGCCCCATGGAAAAATGAAGTTTGTAATAGCTATGCTCAGGGCAGTTGAGAGGACTAAATGAGCTATAATACTACATGAAAAACCCTTGAATTAGACCACATTGTAAACTCTCTGCAAATATCAGCTGCTACTCTCATTGTTATCTATAACTTCATCAAACTAATCGGCCAGGCAGCAACATATTTTTGTATCTTGGGCTGATCATTCAGCTTACGAGCAGTTGTTTAGCAGTGACTAGGTGTAGGGATCTACCACAGGAAGTGAATGAAGAGTCATAAAGGGAAAAACAGATTCACCTCCAGCTCTACAGGCAATCCACTGGAGGGAAAAAAGATAGAACCAGATGAGACTGAGAACAAAATGTAACAAACATTTCCATGCACAGTGTATATAATAAGCGTTGGGCCAGTGGTGGCCAGAGACCAGCCAACTTCACGGAGCCAGCAGGATGGCCCTGGACCAGAGGAGGGCTAAGCCTTGCAGAGCACAAGGGGACTAACTGAGGGGCAGTGCAGAGTCGGTGGTGGCAGTGGACCATACCAGAAGGGTATGAGCATCGCTGGGAACATGAGTAAGTACTTTGGAAAGCACAAAAGTGCTCACGTTTCAGATATGGTTTCCAACACGAATGGCTCTGATCATTTTTTAAATTTTTTTTATATTGGAGTAGAGTTGATTAACAATGCTGTGCTAGTTGCGGGTGTAGAGCAAAATGATTCAGTTACACATATATCTATTCTTTTTCAAACTCTTTTCCATTTAGTTTATTACAGAATATTGAGCTGAGTTCTCTGTGCTACACTGTTCAGTTCAGTTCAGTCGCTCAGTCGTGTCCGACTCTTTGCGACCCCATGAATCGCAGCACGCCAGGCCTCCCTGTCCATCACCAGCTCCCGAAGTTTACTCAAACTCATGTCCATTGAGTCAGTGATGCCATCCTAGCCATCTCATCCTCTGTCGTCCCCTTCTCGTCCTGCACCCAATCCATCCCAGCATCAGGGTCTTTTCCAATGAGTCAACTCTTCGCATGAGGTGGCCAAAGGATTGCAGTTTCAGCATCAGTCCTTCCAATGAACACCCAGGACTGATCTCCTTTACGATGGACTGGTTGGATCTCCTTGCAGTCCAAGGGACTCTCAAGAATCTTCTCCAACACCACAGTTCAAAAGCATCAATTCTTCAGCGCTCAGCTTTCTTCACAGTCCAACTCTCACATCCATACATGACTACTGGAAAAACCATAGCCTTGACTAGATGGACCTTTGTTGGCAAAGTAATGTCTCTGCTTTTTATATGCTATCTAGGTTGGTCATAACTTTCCTTCCAAGGAGTAAGTGTCTTTTAATTTCATGGCTGAATCACTATCTGCTCCTTGTTAATTATCCATTTTAAATGTAGTAGTGTATACAAGTCAGTCCCAACTCCCTAACCATCCTCCCACCTCCACTCTTTCCCACTGGTAACCATAAGTTCATTCTGCAAGTCTGTGGGTCTGTTTCCATAAAAATTTTAACCAATTTTATTGGTGTTCACAACTCTTGATCAGACCAAGACCTGCATGATTCTGTCTCTGAGAGTTTCACCTCTTGACACAAAAGAGCTAGGATGTCTGGGGACACCCAACGGCCGGCGTTGGCCCTACCTCCATTTCAAGACTCCCATCCAGGCTGCTGCATCAGACTGAGCAGAGGGTCCTGTGCTATATAGTAGGATCTCGTTGGTTATCCATTTTAAATATAACAGTGTGCACATGTCCATCACAAACTCCCTAACTATTGCTTCTTTTAGTTCCATCATAAGGTACGTGGATCTGGGATCCAGATGACCTGAGCTTGGGGCTCTGCTCTGCCTCTGACTGACACTGTGACCTTGGACATGTACCCTCTGGGTCTCAGGGATTCCTCATCTGTAAGAGGGAGCTAATAATAGCTATTTCCCTAATAGAGATGTTGTGAAGACTCAATAAATTAACAGATGAACAGTTCTTGGAAGAGTACCAGGCACCTCGTGAGTATTACCCATATATTAGTGTTGACATGATCTTCATGACTCGGTTCTATGAGTGCTGGTCTGTCCTGCTCAAGCTCTGATTATTCAATCTGAGACCAGACACACAGTAGGCAAACCTTCAGTGCCACATCCACCTGGTGGGACTCCAGGGATTTAGAAGTGGTCTCATAACAGAAATGAGACACAAGTGGATTGTGAGGCTTTGATCTTCAAAAACAGACCAGGCCAGAACAAGGGTGAGAGGGAGACAACTTCTCCTAACACTTTAACACTTGCTGAAGCAGGAGAACTAGTATTTTTTTTTTCCAGGCTCTAACACTTGCTGAAGCAGAAGAACCAGTTATTTTTTTTTCCCCCATCCTTCCCAGTGCAGAAGTCTGGGCATCCAAATGCAAGGAGAATACACTCAGTGCCCTCCCATAAAATCCACAGACACCCCAAGACTCTTCTCGGCGTGTAGACGAGAGCCTGACCTGGGAATTAGGAAGTCTAAGGACAGCTGTTGTTCCATTTATCCATTTTTCATTTTGCGTGGACACAGCCCAGTGGTTCTCAAAGTCACAGCCTACAACCCTCCAAGGGCTTCAGCCAGCCCCTTACGCTCCACATCACCCTGTCACAAATAGAGAAAACCAATAAGCAAAGACCCCTGAGTTTCTAGTCCATTTCACAGGAAGTGCACACAAACAGCTGCGTGGATTCACACAGAGGGAATATTTGTGGGCGACCCACTCTGTGGCAGGCTTTATCTATCGCTTCTTTTATCTTTTTCATCTTAAACCTTCCTTTTTATTGGAGTATAGCTGATTAACCAGTGAACCAGTGAAGTCGCTCAGTCGTGTCCGACTCTCTGCAACCTCATGGACCGGAGACTACCAGCCTCCTACATCCATGGAATTTTCCAGGCAAGAGTACTGGAGTGGGTTGCCATTTCCTTCTCCAGGGGATCTGCCCAACCCAGGGATCAAACCCAGCTCTCCCGCTTTACAGGCAGACGCTTTGCTGTCTAAGCCACTTGTGATATTTCCGGTGAACAGCAAAGGGACTCAGCCATACATACATGAGTATCCATTCTCCCCCAAACCTCCCTCCCATCCAGGCTGCCACATAACATTGAACAGAGTTCACTGTGTTGTACAATAGGTCCTTGTTGGTTATTCATTTTAAACATAGCAGAGTGTACATGTCCACCCCAAACTCCCTAACTGTTGCTTTCTTTATTTAGCTCTAACAACCTAGGAAGAAGATAGCACAGGACACATTTTAAAGCATGCAAACTAAAACTTAGCAAGTTGAAGTAGAAATGCTTCATATTCCAATAAAGAGCAACTTGATAAGGTTTAGATTTGCCTTCAGGCATATTTGACCTTCACTGTAACTCCTCTCTCTGTTCACTCATTTTACAAATACTCATCACAAACCTATTCTGGGCCAGACGTCATTCAAGGCAAGGGGATAACAGCAAGAAAAAGACCATGACCCTGATCTTAAGGAGTTTACATTCTAGAAAAGAAGAAAATAAACCCAAATACAGTATGATCTCAGAGGACTAAGAATAATGAAGAAAAATAAAGCACAATTGGGAACATAGAGTGACTAGATGGTGAGGGATCAGGGAAGGCTTCTCTGGGGAGGTAGCATTTGAGAAGATGCTTAAAGGAAATGAAAGAGTCAGGCAGGTGAAGATCTGGGGGAAGGGAAAGTGTCCAACAGAGGTACCAGCAAGTGCAAAGGCCCTGAGGCATGTCCAAAGAAAAGCAAGAGAGTCAGTGTGATTAGAACGAATCAAGCAAAGGGGACAGTGGTAGGTAAGACATGATTTTGAAGAGGATGAATCAGGCTTGATGACACCAAGCTCTGTTAGGCCATGCGAAGGCATTTGCATTACATCTGCTTTTAACCAATGGAGGGTTTTGCAATGAGAATCCTATTTTCAAACAAATCATATTTTGAGAAGATCACTTCTGGCTACTTTGTGGAGAACTGATATATAATGGAAGCAAGAGTCAATGCAGGGGACTAGTTAGTAGTAGTCTGGATAAGAGATTCTGACAGCTAGGACAAGGTTTGTAGTTGAACTCATAATATATCTTGAAAATGTTCTTCCTGGTATGGAATCAGGGTGGTCCTCAAGGAATTCTTGCAGGAGAATTCTTTTGAAACGCAATTTGAGGCATGTTGAAACCCAGACTCACGAGACACTTTCAGTCTGTCACAGCCATGACTTAAACGCGATGTTATCACCCGTGTGGCCGTGTATCAAGCATGTAATCTACCAGCCCGACAGCAGTGAATGCTAAGCCACACTGACAATGTCACTTTAACCTTTTTAAAAGGTGAAAGGGCTCACTTTCCTTTTAGTCATCCATCAGCCAGTTCCAATTTTATCTTGCTACACAAATAGGTTCTGAAATTCCAAACTTTTAAGAGAATCCCAGGCTTCCCACATTTCTGCCTTAGAGCAGTCAGCTCAGCCTGAGCTGGGACACTGACAGATGCACGTGCCATGTGGTCAATCCGCTCCTCCTCTCAGACAAAACACTTTCTGAAGGATCCAAGTGCCACTGTCACTACCTTTTCGCCCACAAGAAGATTAAAACAGATTAAGAATATGTGGTTGGGGCTTCCCTGGCGGCTCACTGGTAAAGAATCCACCTGCCAATGCAGGAGACATGAGTTGGGTCCCTGGTCTAGGAAGATCCACGTGCGGGAGAGCAAGTGAGCCTCTGCACCAGTTAACGAGCCTGCGCTCTAGAGCCGGGGACCCGCAACTACTGAGGCCTCTGCACCCTAGACCCATGCTCCACGGCCAGAGAAGTCACTGCAATGAGAAGCCCTCAGGCTGCAACTAGAGAAGAGCCTGCAGAACAATGAAGACCCAGGACAGCCAAAAAGAAAAAATACATGTACTTAAACAGCATCATCAGGGTTACAATTTGGGGCTGCAAACCAAAGGTGGCTTGTTGGTGTACCTGGAATGGACAGTGACATACTCCCCATATCCTATCTAGAGTTTTTTGTTTTTTAACATTATCTCCCCGTGTCATCTCAAAAAATCCACATGGAAACTTACATTACCATATGTAAAACTAGATAGCCAACGGGAATTTGCTGTATGTCTCAGGAAACCCAAACAGGGGCTCTGGGAGGCAGGTTTAAGAGGGAGGGGATATATATAAACCTATGGCTGACTGGGCTTCCCTGATAGCTCAGTTGGTAAAGAATTTGCCTGAAATGCAGGAGACTCTGGTTCAATTCCTGGGTCAGGAAGATCCCCTGGAGAAGGGATAGGCTACCCACTCCAGTATGGTTGCATTTCCCTGGTGGCTCAGCTGGTAAAGAAGCTGCCTGCAATGCGGGAGACCTGGGTTCGATCCCTGGCTTGAGAAGATCCCTTGGAGAAGGGAAAGGCTACCCACTCCAGTATTCTGCCTGGAGAATTCCGTGGACTGTATAGTCCATGGGGCTGCAAAGAGTCAGACATGACTGAGTAACTGTCACCTTCATGGCTGATTCATGCTCAGCTTTGACAGAAAACAATAAAATTCTGTAAAGCAATTATCCTTCAATTAAAAAATAAATTTTTTTAAAAACAGAATCCTAAAAAAAAAAAAATCCAATAGGCTACATGGGCTTTGGTATCCACCCAGTTTTTGGAATGAGAAAGCAGAAAGCATCCTCATGATCATGTATGGAGTTAGAGGCAAATAAAATACCAAATCCCAGGTCTTCTAGTCAGAAGGGCACATTTTATAAGACCAACCTAATTACCAACACGATACATGGTTTCCCAGAGGATTAGAAAAACTCAAAGCAATTTTATTCTTTAAAAAAAAAACTTACTATAAGAAAATAGATACTATTTATTAGCAGATCCAACAATGGTTGAGAAAAATGCAGGAAAGAACCCTTGGTGAACTCCTCAAACCCATGTTAAACTTGTCCCCAAAGGTAGGCATATGTCCCTTCCATGAGTCAAATTCCATACAGATAAATCCCTTATGACAGAGTCCTTATTTTGAAGAAATAGAGGAGGGGACTTTCTTTGGGAGAGGCAGGTGCACATATCTGAAGCACAAGTATGTAGGTAGAGAAACGTAAACAGAAATACCTGAATCTTTATAGAAAACTTCTTGGCAAAGATAAAAGTTCAGCTTTGAAAGAGGAAGGAGGAAATGGAAATAGCTTTTCACCACGTTGAAGAGAAAGTAACCCAAGCAGAGTGAATGGTATTGGCCAAGGCTCACAAACGGGATGAAACCTCCATGTACTCGAGACATTAAGTCAAATAATGACTCTGGAATTCATTATTTGGTTGAAACACGGCCTGGAAACCGAGTGCTATAATCAAGAATAATTGCTTTGGCTTAACCATGTTGGAGAGACTTGAGATGGATACCGTCCAATGTCAATACCCTTAAAAAAGCAGAGGAACTACCGAAACATACTAGCACCTGAATCAACGGAAATGTTCACACCTGTTTTTGCATCATGCTTGCATTTTTCTCTCCAATATACTGAGAAAAGAACGTTGGAGGATGAAGGTCAAGTTCAGAAAAAAGTCTGAGAAAAGAGTGAGGTCTGTGACCAACCCTCAGGTACAAAGCGCTCAGGTACCACCTAATAAAAGGGCGTCAAAAACTACAGCCATGGACCAGTCTTTTTAAGAATTTTGTGAGGTTTTTAGAATTTGGACAGCCCTCCTATTTTATGATTATTGCCTGTCTACTTTCCTATAATTATTAGCATGATCTTGACATATACAAAAACGAGTTGATACATATTTTATTCAGCTAAAACCGAATCATCCCAGTGCTTTTTGGGAAACTGGTAACCTGCTCTTCATCCTTTTTAGTAACTCATTCCACATGGAGTGAAGTCCTAAAAATATAGATATACTGTTAGAATTCATATAATTGGGGAAAAGAGTAAAAATGCAAGCTCAGTAATTAAAACTGGACAAAAAAAGGCAAATGTCTCTCAGAATAAATGGATAAACTGTGTCCTATGCATTCAAAAAAATACTTCTCAACAACTGAAACACACAACTTGGATGAATCTCAGGGTGTTATGCTAAGTGAAATAAAAGCCAATCTCAAATGGTTGCAAAGGTTATATTATGTTCTCAAAATGACACATTTTTAGTGATGGATCTTAGTGGCTGATATTATTATAAAGGAGTGTCAGTAGGGAGCTTCTCTGGCATAACTGGAAGATTTTGTATCCTTAATGTGGTGATGGCTACATGTGATTTCACAGAATTAGACACCCCTCTAAAAAAAAAAAGTACCTGTAAAATCTAAATAAGCTCTCTAGTTTAATTAATGATATTTTATCAATGTCAATTTTCCGGTTTTCATCATTGTGGTATAGTTACACAATCTGTTTTCATGGAGGGAAAATGGGTCAAGGATAAACGAAAGTGTGAGTGAAAGTGTTAGCCACTGGGTCATGTCCGACTCTTTGCAACCCACGGACTGTAGCACGCCAGCTCCTCTGTCCATGGCACTCTCCAGGCAAGAATGACGGAGTGGGTTGCCATGCCCTTCTCCAGGGGATCTTCCCAACCCAGGGATCAAACCTGGGTCTCCCACTTTGCAGGGAGATTCTTAAGAACCTGAGCCACCAGGGAAGCCCAAAAAATACACAGGAATGTCCTAACATTTCTACAACTCCTGAGTCAAAAATTATTTTAAAATTTGTTTTAGGTTTTCAAAAAATATAACCTCACTGAGTCCCTTTCCTCAGGTCATTCCAGTATCACTTCCAAGAGTTGCTGAATTTTTACTTAATCCATGTAAGTATCTGGGGCAAGAAATGGCAACCCACTCCAGTATTCTTGCCCGGGAAATTCCATGGACAGAAGAGCCTGATGGGCTACAGTCTGGCCAAACAGTTGGATACAACTGAGTGATTGAGCATTCACACTATGTAAATAACAAAACAGGAGGAATATTTTTTTTGCTACAGATATTTTGAATTCAGGTTTTTTACTACTAGATTTTTAACTATAAATAATTTCCTACTGAGAGCTATTTTAGCTCACAACTCTTTTTTGCATGGACCTTTCTAGCTCAAGGCAGAGAGAGGATACATGTCAGAGAGGTAACAGAATGTCCCCTTGGAGTGCCAGGAACCTTATGTAGACAACTCCCTGCCAAGCCCCAAGGGCTGTTCTCTGTTCCCAAGATGATTTCTCATGTTCCCCTTTATTTTTATTCTTAAGACTCTAGAGTACTGTCTGCCTTCCTCTCCTTTAAACAGATGCCAACATCTATTTCTTGGGGATTTTCTCTCCCCATTGCCTCTCCTTGGGTCTGAATAAGGCACATCTCTGGAGCTTTGATGTCCTGGAAATGAACACACCAGAGTTGTTCTCCTAAGGGTTCTCTGCCTCTCACTAAAGTTATAAGGATACCAAGTACCTATAAATTTTTCAATATAGTTGTCCTTGGCCTATTTTCTTGTTTCCCTTTCTAAATATCCATAAAACATTGATGCTTCTGAGCTTTATTTTTAGTGGTGATCCCCATGCTCAACTTTCTCAGTCATAGGAAAATCCTGTTATAAATTATTTCCCCACTGACGCCTTAAGCAATTTACAAATAGGAAGGCTCCCATGTCTATACTCCCACACTTTGAGGGGCACTTGTTCTCAAGGTCGGCACCTCCTTTTCCCTTCTTCTTCAATATGTGTGTTTGGCATATTTGACAACTTCTATCTCTTATTTCCTGAGTGCCTGCTCTTGACTCTTTGACTTCTGCAACCCTGCTTTTTCTGACCCCAGTGAAAAATTGTGGGCAGCTATGGTGCTAATAATTGACAAACCAAAGAAAGTGAACAAGCTGTGGCAGAGACAGGGAAGCTGTGCCCTCAATGTACAACACATGACCACATGGATCATAAAATGTGATCAGCTTGAACTCGCGCTGTCTTTCAATGGGCTAGATGCCCCTGCAAGACCCTGAATTCTTGGCTTATGGAAGAGGTTCAAGTTCAAGAAGTTAGACAAGATAGCTTTTTCCTGGGTCATTATAAATTGAACTCTCAGCCATGGGTGGAGGCTTGATTAGACATCCTCTAAGATTTCTTCCACTCAGATATAGGTATAAGTTTATCTCTAAATCTAAACTTTCAGATAATTCCTCCATTTACTTTCCAAATTTGAGTTTGTTTGCCTTCCTTTGAAATTAAAGTCCAGATCTTTAACCACTGGACTGAATGCCTAATATCACACAATCACCAAAAAGTGGCTATACAGTCAAATGATCGTCAGTTCAAAATTAGTCTGATGCTTCACACATAACAGACACTCCATACATATCTTCTGAAAAAAATGTTGAGTGACTGCACATTTCATACACCAAAAACTACTTCTGTGAGAAGAGCATGGTAACCATGTGAGAAAGGATAGATTTCTGTTAATGAATTTTAAGTACAATGACAGGTTTTTATGAACCAAAAAGTTGGGCAAATACTATAATAATGGAATGAAACATTTGAAATTCAGATCATGCAAAAACTCAGGACTTATGGTTGCTCTTATTATAATTTACTGTGTCCTGCATACTGTGATAACTCTATAATAGTATAGCAAGAGTTATAAATGTATGTATATACACATATTATTGTTGTTTAGTCACTAAGTCATATCTGACTCTTTTGTGACCCCATGGTCTTCTGTGTACAGAATTTTCCAGGCAAGAATACTAGGATGAGTTTTCCATTTCCTACTCCAGGTTATCTTCCCAACCCAGGATCAAACCCATGTCTCTCCCACGTCTCTTGCACTGGTAGGCAGATTCTTTACCAATAGGTGTCACCTGGGAAGCCTCATGCTTATTCCCTATTCAAACTTCCCCTAATTGTTTCTAAGTTATCTTTTTAAATTTAATTTCCTTGCTGCTGCTAAGTCGCTTCAGTCGTGTCCGACTCTGTGCGACCCCATAGACAGCAGCCCACCAGGCTCCCCCCCGTTCCCTGGGATTCTCCAGGCAAGAACCCTGGAGTGGGTTGCCATTTCCTTCTCCAATGCATGAAAGTGAAAAGTGAAAGTGAAGTCGCTCAGTCGTATCCAACTCTTCGCAACCCCATGGACTGCAGCCCACCAGGCTCCTACGTCCATGGGATTTTCCAGGCAAGAGTACTGGAGTGGGTTGTCATTGCCTTCTCCGTTAATTTCCTTGAATTATCATCAAAAAAGACTTACATGTTGTTGTTTATTTATTTTTTACTTGAAGGTTAATTGCTTTAGAGAAGTTTGTTGGTTTCTGCCAAACATCAACATGAATATGTTGCTTTGAGTTATCACTTGATTCTCTTCAATCTATAACAACCCATTCCTTTCCACCTTTCATACTATAATTTACCGGATAATACTGGGCATATTTCCTGTACTCACTTTCTGTTTGGTTATTTCCTGTGGTGTTGTTTAATGTGTTACTCTATCCTCAGTGTTTAGCAAACTCCAGAAGATAGTGAAGGACAGGGAAGCCTGGCAGGCTGCAGTCCATGGGGTGGCCAGCAGTCAGACACGACTGAGCGACTGAACGACAATGTCTGAAAATTCCACTAGGTGGTGTTATTAAGACCAATCCCTGGGTTTAGGGTTTACAGCCCAAACCTTCAGGCTCCTCTAATGGTTTCAGTTGGCGATGATAATTGCCTAGGTTAAGGTTTTATTTTTAAAGAGTTGTTGCTTAGTCACTAAGTCGTGTCTGACTATTTTCTGCAAACCTATGGACTACAGCCCACCAGGCTCCTCTGCTCATGGGATTTCCTAGGTAAGAATATTGGAGTGGGCTGCCATTTCCTCCTTCAAGGGATCTTCTGGACCCAGGGATCAAACTTGTGTCTCCTGCATCAGCAGGCAGGTTTTTAACCACTGAGCCACCAGGAAAGCCCATTTTCATGCTCAGTCACGACACCATGTGTCACCAGTTGTGATACCGTGGACTGTAGCCCTCCAGACTCTGCTGTCCATTTTAAAAGTACCAGTCCTCAAAAAAAAAAAAAAAAAAAATTTTTAATTAAATAAAATTAAAAAATAAAAGCTCTCCAGGTGATCCTACTGTGTAGCCAGGGTTGAAAACCATTGGTTTTCATCTGAAAATGACACACCCTTGAAGAAATAATTTAGCTATCAGAAATGGGAAAAGCCACTTCAGGTACATGGAGGCTGTGCACATCAGAATGAACAGAGACATTTAATTGTTTCTGTGTTTGGACAAAAAAGATCAGTCCTGCAGAAGAACTGATGTGTGTCTGAAACTCAAGGGTATGAATGAATACACAGGATCTGATGTGTACGTGTTGACTGGGAGAATCAGGCCCTTCTACATCTGATCCACATATAACATTCCCGCTGACTCCCAAGCCTGCTCCTCGGTCAGATCTACCCCAGTGGGAGAATTTAACAAAATGGAAAACTGTCCCTGTCTCTCCTCTCACATTTTCCAGTTATGAGAGTGTCATAAAAGCCACTCAACAGGAATATACTTGCTCAACTCCCAAAGAGTTATTACATCCTACTATGGCACTGTCTCAAAGGATCCCTTTGACACCAGATCAACTTCAAAAATAAAATGGAATTTGTTCCCTACTGCTATTTTTCTCTTCCCCTCCACCTTCTCCCCACTGGAAACCACTACTTTGTTCTCTTTATCTGTGGGATTATATAAAATCATGTGTGTCAAACTTGAAAATTTTAAGGCATTATAGAATTTTTTTAAATATTTGTTTGTTTGTCTGCCCGAGGTCTTGGTTGCCATATGCAGGATCTTTAGTTGTGGCCTGTAGTGTCTAGCTTCCCGACCAGGGATCGAATCCGGGGCCCCTGGGTTAGAAGCATGTATCTTAGTCACTAGATCACCAGGTAAGTCCCCAGAATTTTTTTTTAAGATAATTAAAAGAGAAAAACAGCATATTATGAAAAACTAACAACACAGTTCACAGAGAATAGCTTAAAAATGTGTCTTCCACATACTCTCTTTCAGGAACCCCAAATCACTTAATCACTGCTTATTATTTATTGCTTCTCCCTCATCAACGTCAGTGTCCCTGGACCCATCCTCCTCCTTTCTCTAATAAAATCTATATTCTCTATACCTCATTCTTTATCATCTCTATAGGGTTCATCTGTTTACCTGATCAAAGGCATTAATTTACTAAATTGACCTGTTAATCTACAATCATGGGAAAGGTATAAAGGGCTACTTTAGGGCAGGGTGGCTTCCCTTGTGGCTCAGTTGGTAAAGAATCTGCTTGCAATGCAGGAGACCAGGGTTCAATCCCTGGGTCAGGAAGATCCCCGGAGAAGGAAATGGCAACCCACTCCGGTATTCTTGCCTGGAAACTCTCATGGACAGAGGAGCCTGGTAGGCTACAGTCCATGAGGTTCCAAGGGTCAGACACAACTTAGCGATGAAATGCCAGGGCAGGGTAACAATGTGATTTGTTTTGTGTTTTTAATTTTTGGCCTCACCCTGCAGCATGTGGGACCTCAGTCCCCTAACCAGGGATTGAACCGATACCCTCTGCATTGGAAATGGAATCTTTAACCACTGACTGCCAGGGAAGTCCCAACAATGTGCATTTTAAGACAGCATTCCACAAACTGGAGCATTGCATTTGCTGACAAACCCCTTGATGTTTTAGATAGACAGCATAGTACAAGCAGAAATATTCTAAGGTCATAATCTTTGAGTTTAATTAATTGGTTCTGCCAGTTATCTTATTAGGGAAAGATATTCTACCTCTCTGAGCCTCTCTCTCTCTTGTTAAATAGTACATTTGGTTGAGACATTCCATGGACAGAGGAGCCTGGTGGGCTACAGTCCATGGGGTCACAAAGAGTCGGACATGACTGACTTCACTTTCACTTTGGTTGAGAGACAATTTAACCCTAAACTCTTATAGTTTGATGAATGGTCAGTCCAAACCAGACAGATGATTGCTATTATAGAAGGTCATCTAAGATGTATTCTTTTTAATAAGAACATAAGAGACACAGTACTCATAAAAAGAGATGAGCTGCCACAGGTATTACAGACACAAAAAATAAACCATAAAGGAAATGACTAGTAATTAAAAACTTACATAAATAATTTAAATCTTTATTATGTCTGGGATTACTTTAAAATATTTCAGCAAAAAAAAAAAAATACTATGAATGAGAGAACACATGAAACAAACCTGGCAAAGTATCAAAAATTGTTAAAGCGAGATGGTAAACATTGGTGTTCAGTTGCTCGGTCGTGTCTGACTCTGCAACCCCATGGACTGCAGCACGCCAGGTTTCCCTGTCCTTCGCCATCTCCCAGAGTTTGGTGAACATTACTTCTTTCTAATTTTTACATATTTGAAATATTTTATAATATAAAGTTTAAAAATCTCATACAATTGCAGCTCCCTCCACCAGTCTTACTGTGGAATGATTAGACATTGAACCACAGTTCTCCAACTAGAGTTACTGATGGAACTCTGGGGTCAGTTACAGGAAGTGGTGTAACTTCCTGATGTCCACAGGAAGTGGAATAGAGTCTATAGACAGTGATGTGGATTCTGGGATACTCCCTGAATGTTGCATTTTCTCATGCCAGTGTCTTTCTCTTCACTGAGATACTACTTGTACTCATAAAGAGCTAATTCTGCTGAAGAACCCAAGTTCACAGTCATTACCAGATAAGAACATCAAGGCTCTAAGGAAGGAGAAATTGTGCTTCAGTTCAGCTCAGTCGCTCAGTCGTGTCCAACTCTTTGTGACCCCATGGACTGCAGCACGCCAGGCCTCCCTGTCCATCACCAACTCCCGGAGTTTACTCAAACTCATGTCCATCGAGTCAGCGATGCCATCCAGCCATCTCATCCTCTGTCGTCCCCTCCTCCTCCTGCCCCCAATCCCTCCCAGCATCAGGGTCTTTTCCAATGAGTCAGCTCTTCACATGAGGTAGCCAAAGGATTGGAGTTTCAGCTTCAGCATCAGTCCTTCCAATGAACACCCAGGACTGATCTCCTTTAGGATGGACTGGTTGGATCTCCTTGCAGTCCAAGGGACTCTCAAGAGTCTTCTCCAACACCACACTTCAAAAGCATCAATTCTTCAGTGCTCAGCTTTCTTCACAGTCCAATTCTGTGTGCTTAGGTTTCCCTAAATGCAGTATCCTGAAGATATTTTAACCCTAATGGACTTCAGTGAGAAAACACAACAGGAATGAAAGAAAAGAAGCCATAATATGAGAACCTATGGTTAATATGTTTTGGGTCAGGTTGACCACAGTTTAAATTGCTCACTAAGGACTGAGCACCAGTGGACAATTCATGGACTCTCTCGGTTCCTTGAATAATGTTCAGCAAGTCACCGCTGCAGTGGGCTAACACTCCAGGGTTAATGCTAATGGATAATGCTCCAACCACCATCCAGAGCGCTTCAACAGTAAAATAATTCAGCTGGGTCACCATAGCAACTCAAGATAAGGTGGATATTTTTCTATGCACCTAAAGAGCCTGGTAAACAAAATTATTCTAAACCATGTGTTAACTGCAGGCCTGCTTCACTCTAAGTACAGATATGCTCTTTTCAAGGCTATAAATATGCTAAATTAATACCGTCTACGTGAGGAAAGTCAGATACCTAAAGTGGTTATTAAAGTGAATAATTCCGCAAGGGGCATTAATTTCAAGCACAGAAATTCCCACCAGCTTATTGAGATGAAGACATCAGATGGGGTAGAGAAGTAACTCTTTTCTTCTCCTCAGCTGCTTTCAACTTCTGATGCAATGGATTATATGATGTGACGTCAATGTATCCCAGGAAGACGCACTCCAGCCCTGACATAGAGACACAGCGGGATAGAGAGAAGGTGGGACAAATTGAGAAAGTAACATTGAAACATACACCCTACTACATGGAATAGATAGCGGGTGGGAAGCTGCTATAGAACACAGGGGGCTCAGCCTGGCACTCCGTGACAACCCAGAGGGGCAGGCTGGGGTGGGGAAGGGAGGTTCAAGAGGGAGAGGATGTGTGTGTATTTTTGGCCAATTCATGTTGTTGTACCACAGAAGCCAACACAACATTGCAAAGCAATTTTCCATCAATTAAAAATAAATTTAAATAAATAAAAATAGGATAAAGATAAGGGTGGACCTCTGTTTCATTTCAGCTGTTCAATTATTGCTGAATAAAAATTAGGGAATTTGGCCCACACTGGCCAATTACAGAATTCTTCTAAGTACAATAATCTGTATTTTAGCTTACATCATTTACTTATGAAGATTCCTCAAAGGCTTTCTTTAATGCCACTTACCATGATGAAATTGCACAAGGATATAGGATATATCCAAAGTGGGAGAATGGTAAACATGTTTTGTTAAACCAAGAACTTAGGTGAACAGAGATAAAACCCTGGGGGATTGGGGGGTAAAAAAAAAACAGAAAATCTGTAATTCCTACGGTACAGAGGTCTGGTTTCTTCATAATGGGTGCTTGATAACTAAACATTCTGCCACAAATTTAAACAAATTAATCAAGTACAGTTTTCAGACTGATCAACAGACTTTGATCAATCACTCTATTCCTGGGCTGTTTATACTAACTAAACCAGGGCACAATGTCTGCTATGAAGGCTACTGAGAATTTCTCTCTCTTTTCTTCATTTTAAGAGTAAAGTCCAACTTAAAGCAACGTCCTGAAATAAAAAGAATGACCTGCTGCTTTCTCCCTTTAGGGTACAAATCAAGTATGTGTTTGAAAACATTTATGGAACAGTCCTTCTTGATCCATGGAAACAAGAAATAAAACTTCCTGGAAGGATGTAAATGCTCCATTGGGCATCCAATGACTGCTTAGAGCAAAGAAGATGCTTTTACCAAAGGGACGGAAGTAAGCACAGATGAGAGGTTATGTTCTACTCCAAGGTACAAGATGATAACAAGTGGTGATTTAATAACCAGGAAGCAATCCTTCAAATAAGAATGTATTTGAATTATTTAGTGAGCTGGCAAAGAGACTCAACTAGAGAAATTCTAGAATATTGCTCAAGGTAGAAAAACCATTAAACTCAGAAGTACTTGGGTTAATACCAAAGCCTTTAGTTTGTTTCCACAACACTATTCCTTTCCCTCTATTTTACAACATGGGGTGGGGACAGCTATGCAGGCATGCTGCGCATCAGAATGTACACCCATTGAGTTTGGATACAACAGATTAACTGTCACAAAATCATAAATGGCACTGCCAAAATGCTGGGTTTCAGGAAAGTCAATTTTTTCCTAACGTGTGAAAGTGAAAGTTGCTCAGTCATGTCCAACTCTGTGCGACGCCATGGACTATATAGTCCATGGAATTCTCCAGACCAGAATACTGGAGTGGCCGTAGCCTTTCCCTTCTCCAGGGGATCTCCCCAACCCATGTATCAATCTCAGGTCTCCCACACTGCAGGAGGATTCCTTACCAGCTGAGCCACAGGGAAGTCCAAGAATACTGGAGTGGGTAGCCTATTGCTTCTCCAGCAGATCTTCCCGACTCAGGAATCAAACCAGGGTCTCCAGCATTGCAGGCTGATTCTTCACCAACTGAGCTATCAAGGAAGCACCTTCCTAACATGAGGTCATAATAATGCAATAATGCCTTCCAAGAAGCTTGCAAACAGTTGTATCTGCTTTTACTAATAATAAAAATATTAAGTGAGAGCAATATCTGATCTTACAGAGAAACATTTTACTATTTCATTACCAGGTATGATGTTAGCCATAGATTTTTTTGTAGATTCTCTTTATCAAGTGAGGAACTTCCTTTCTATCTCAAGTTTGCTAAGAGATTTCATCATGAACCCATATTATGATTTTTTCAAATATTTTTCAGCATCTCCTGAGGGGATCATATGATCTTTCTCCTCCATTCTGTCAAACATGACTGACTGCACTGACTGACTTTCAGATATTAAACCAACCTTTCATTCCTTGATAGAAACATGTCATTCTTTATATATATTGTTGAGTTCAATTTTGTAATGTCTTATTAAGAAATTTTGTAACTATGTTCATAAGGTTATTGGTTTCTAATTCTATTTTCTTGTATTGTCCTTTTCATGTCTTGTTATCAGGTAACACTAGCTTCATAAAACAAGTTGTGAAGGGTTCCCTCCTTTGTTATTTCCTTAAAGAAATTAAGACTGCTATAATTTTCTTCTTAAAATTTTAGAGAAGTAACTAGTGAAGTTATCTGGCCCAAGAATTTTCTCTGTGTCAAAGTTTTGATACTGATTACAATATTTGACATCATCACTTCTCTCCAATGTCATAATTAGAAATCTTAGCCAGAGAAATTCTCCAAAATAAAAAAAATTAAAGGCATAAAAATTATCAAAAAAAAAAAAAAAAAACCATCTTTACTCACAAAGGACGTAATTGTGTACAAAGAAATTTCTAAGAAATGTGAAAGGACCTAGTAACTCTAAAGAAATAGAGAGACACAATATACTCACAGGTTTGAAACCCAATATTATAAAGATACTAATTCTGCCTAAATTTATCTAAAAAAAAAAAGCAATTCCATCAAAATATCAGCAGATTTTTTGAAAAACTGATAACCTGATGTTGAAATTTATATGGGGATTTAAAGGACCTGAAATTGCCAAAATATCTTTGAAAAGAACAACAGAGTTGGAGAACTTACACCATTTGATTTTGTGTTTTAATTATGAGTATAGAATAGGTATAAGGACAAATAGAAAACGAAATAGAGATTCAGAAATAGACTCCCATTTATATAGACACTGGAATTTTTACAAACGTACAAATGTGGGTGGGTTAGTCTTGGATGCCTGATGTGTCTACAGGGGAGTCACGCTGACATGTGACAGTATTTTATAGACAGATGATGAAAATTTATAAACTTCATAGACTTGACTTCATTTATTTTTAGATTGTATAATGAACATACAATAAACTAAAGAAGAAAAAAAAAGAAGAAAACGAAAGGTGAGGGGAAACCTTCTTGTCTATTTCCCTTGGTAGGGAAACGTTTTCAACAAATGTGCTTAGTGGATATCTGCATGGAGAAAAATTAACCTTGACCCATACCTCACAATATACATGAAAATTAACTAAAGGTATATTGCAAACCTAAATGTATGGTAAAACTGAAGATCCAAGAAGAAAACAGAGGATAACCTGTTCATAACCTCAGGATAGACAAAGACTTCGTAGATACAACGCCAAAAAGCACTACCCATGAAAGAAAATATTGATAAAATGGCAGCCATCAATATTTAAAACTTCTGCGCCGGACACGACTAAAGCAACTTAGCAGCAGCAGCAACTTTTCAATAAACAACCTTTAAGAAACTGAAAGGGCAAACTACATTCTGGGAGAATAGATTCACAACATATATATTAGACTCACATCCATAGCATGGAAAGGACAATGAATAACAAGAAGACAAACTAATAGAAAATGAGTGAAAAACATGAATAGATGTCATAAAAGACATGAGTGACCAATACACACAATCAAACCAGACAATCCTAAAGGAGATCAGTCCTGAGTATTCATTGGAAGGACTGATGCGGAAGCTGAAACTCCAATCCTCTGGCCACCTGATGTGAAGAACTGACTCACTGGAAAAGACCCTGATGCTGGGAAAAAATGAAGGCAGGAGGAGAAAGGGATGACAGAGGATGAGATGGTTGGATGGCATCAATGACTCGATGGACAGGAGTCTGAGCAAGCTCCAGGAATTGGTGATGGACAGGGAGGCCTGACGGGCTGCAGTCCATGGGGTTGCAAAGAGTCGGACACGACTGAGCAACGGAACTGGAGACTCACAAAGATGCTCAATGTCACTGAGTGGATGATGCAAATTAAAACCATAATGAGTCACTACTACATACCCTCTATTAAAAAGACTAATAATATCAAGTTCTTGGGTAGGATACAGAACAGCTGGAACTTTCATTCTCTGGGTCAGTGATATTGCAAAACGGTACAATCAGCATGGAAAACTGGCCACTTCTGATAAAGTTAAACAAGCATGTGACTTATGATCCAGGAATCTCATTCCTAAGGACTCTCCCAAAAGAAATTACAACACAGTTTGATCTCCAAAATTGAAAGCAATTCCATCAAAGCAAGATGCAATTCCATTCCTAGGTTTTCTTCTTGGATCTTCAAAGGTTTAACATAAACTTAGGTTTGCAATATGCCTTTAGTTAACTTTCACATACATTGTGAGGTATGGGTCAAGGTTAATTTTTCTCCATGAAGGTATCCACTAAGAACACTTGTTGAAAATGTTTCATAGCATCTTCATAATAAGATGCTTATTATGCTTATTAAATGCTTATTAATAATCTTATTAATTAATGCTTATTAAATAATCTTCCAAAACTGGAAACAACTCATCATCCATTGTGTGACACATCATCCTACAGAACACAAAGGAAAATGAACTACTCACACATGGAGCCATTTAGACTGCTCTTAAAAGCATTATGTTGAGCTAAAGAATCTAGGCACAAAACAGTACAAACTGTATGATTCCATTAATGTGAACGCTAAGACCAGGCAACACTCAGCAGTAGTGAGCAGAATCAGTAGTTGCCTCTAAGCGGGATATGAGAAAGAAGTGTGAGGGGCATGCGGAATTTTCTGGAGAGGTGGAATTGGTCTGTATATTAACGGAGGGCATGTGCACAAGTGCATAAAAAATGAAAGTATTAGTCTCTCAGTCGTGTCTGACTCTTTGCGGCCCCACGTACTGTAGCCCTCCCGGCTCCTCTGTCCATGGAATTCTCCAGGTAAGAACACTGGACTGGGTAGCCACTCCCTTCTCCAGGGGATCTTCCTGACCCAGGGACTGAACCCAGGTATCCTACATTGCATGCAGATTCTTTGTCATCTGAGCAACAAGGGAAGCCCACTCACGAATACATCTGTCAAAATTTACTGAACTGAATACTTTAACGCTTATTTTATTGTATGTAAATTTCACCTGTATATTATACTGTCAAAACATTGTGTGTTGATAACATCTGATACTGTCTTTTCTCCTCTGTTTATGTCCCTCTTTCTCCCACACAGGATCCTCCTATAGGACACAAACTGAGGGAAGAATGGCTTAAAGTAAGGTTTCTTCAAGCCCTCTCTTCCTGCAGAATTCCAAATTTGCTTTTTTCAGTCTAGCTATGGTATTTTTCTAGGCTGCCCATAGGAAATCCAATGAAACTGTATATTTTTCACTTTTTGAAAAACATCCTCAGCATAAATGATCATTTTAGTTATGAATGTAGCACAGTGGAATAGAAAACAAATGGTCTCATTTAGCAGAGCTGTTTTTCTAGCCAATGTGACAAATCCTAAATTATTTCAAACAATAAGAGAATTGGAAGGACGATTTGTGAAAACCAAGAGTAACCCTACACTGAACAATAAAAATATGTTTCTATACTTCTATACTCGGCCTAAAACAGAGCTGCTAAAGAGGAACTTAAGTTGCCACTTTCACTCTCCTTTAACTATTTTCCGGTAAAAATTAAAAAAAAAAAAAAAGTACTAGTAAATCAGGCAGAAAGTATGTGAAAAAAAGAAAGAACGGTTTTCCAGTATTGAGACAGCCTGAAAATGGTACCAAGTCATAAACATCTCAATATGTACACACCAGAGACATAGTTTTGATCACTGCTTTTCTCATAAAAGAAGCACCACAAAAATCCACATGATGCTTCCTAACTGAAAATGCACAAGAACAGTGATATTTAATGGTGATCACACCTTTAGAATATGCCCGGCCCTCTTGCCTTCAAAGGCTCAGCAAATGCATTACTGAGATCCTGGCCCCACTGGAACCTCAGTGTTTGCTTAAAGAAACTGCAAAGATGTTGAAACAGAAATAGATTTACAAATGAAGCTGAAAGAAAGCAGGGAGGCTCAGTGGGCTCATCAAAACTATTAAGCATGACAGTTCTTTCCTTCAGAAACTCTTAAGGATATGGGCACAAGCCAAACAGGTAATACATTCTGTTACTTTTTGAAGCCATAAGATTTTTGATTAATCCTCTGTTTGTTTCTAATAGATGCAAAGGGGAAATAAAATAGGCTGTAAAGTTAATGCAGACGGGCCCAGAGGTAGAGATGCTGTAAAGATAATGGACACTGATCTTCTTTCATCTCAGTCTAGAGGAGGCATGGCTGTCTTTAAGGAGTTGACTATTGCTTCCCAGCACACGTAGCTTTAAGCCCTCCACGTGGGCGGCCAGTATCCATCAGTAACACAGCTGGCACTCCTGAGTCACCAGGATCAGCCTGGGGAAAGCAGGTGTGCCCACGAGGTTGCTTCAGTGGCCTCTCCCCTCTTCTCTTCAGCACAATTCCACCTTCTCTGTCTCCTCCTTTCCTGTTAGGAGGGCCTAGGTTCCACCCATCACCTGGGAAGACTCTCCGTTTCACAAAGACACTGTAAGAGGGTCTTATGAGTGTGTCTTCAGAGATGCTTGTCTTTCTCCAGGACAGTCGACAGTACGTTTGTAATGAATAAATGATACAGAAGACTGACACTCTTCATATGAAATGTGAGACATGAACTGAGGCCTCATCAACATCATAAACCTGAGCACAGGGAAGGAGATGAAGATATCATGCCAGTCAGGATTTTGCAAACTGTGCTCTATAAACAATCATTTGCTTGGATTTAGATCCTAAGCTATGCAAACAGAAGGCTATTTACAAATAAAATGGTGGTGTAAATAATTTAAGCTTTCCCCTTGAGTTTGACTTTGTCCAAAGGGGTCTTTTCCCCCCTCCTCTTGGCCTTCCAAACCACCTTGCACAACCTCCATCCAATAGGAAAACACCCGCCGCATCAAACAAACGACTGAAATTACTCTTTTGGAACAAATGCATCAGGAATTGAGAAGATAATGGTGATTATCTCTTCACATTTCAGGGCTAAAGATGGTTAAGTTTGGGTGGGAGTACAGTCAGAATTCCCTCTCTCTTAGAATGGCAGATTTCCCTAGGAGAAATTGAATTCTCACTGCAGCCATGCAATGGAATCCCGTGCCCCTGACTTGGTATTTGGTCAGTTTTTCAAATGGATGGCCAGGTCTCTTGGCTAATTATACATAATTAACCCACTCCAGTATTCCTGGGACTTTCCTGGTGGCTCAGATTGTAAAGAATCTGCCTGCAATACAAGAGATCCAGGTTCGATCCCTGGGTCAGGAAGATCCCTGGAGAAGCGAATGGCTAACCACTCCAGGATTCTTGCCTGGAGAATTCCATGGAGTCACAAAGAGTCAGACACGACTGAGTGACTAACACTTTCACTTTCCATAGGAAGCAGAGCAAGGATTCGTTAAGCCCCAGGCAAGGTTCAATAAAGTACTTCCTCGAAACAGTGAGGTTCAAGAAACATTCACTTGCTCTGAGTTTAATATGTGAGTGAAATCTGAACATTGGCCAGCCATTCAGACAAGTAAAAGTTGCCAGAATTGAATGAGTGAAGTGTAATTGGAGACAGCAGAGTGATGAGATTGTGGGTCTGAATTTGTGCTCAAACACCAGCTAGATGGCCTTTTGCAAGCAAGCTTCTCCGCGTCCAGTGCCTCAGCTATAAAGTGTCTTCTTAGAGGGTGATGCGAGGTGATTAGCCAGAAGCTGTATGTTGGAATGTCAAGACTGGGACTGCAGGTATAGACATCTTTATAAGAACCAGGCTGTGGCTCAATGCAGTTAAGAAAATCTATGGTTCAGATAAGGCCATGCAGGTCAGTCTCCCCTGCTGAGACTCTGGAGGAAGTGAGCTAATAACTCGCTGTTGGTTGGCAGAACGCCCAGAGCAGTCCAAAGCTGTCCAGGGCAGGAGCTGGGGAAGCGGCTGCAGGTAGTGAGGACAAGGTGGAGGTGATGGCAGGAGGGACAGAACCAACCGGCAGTGCCCGCTGGGCGCAGAGTGAGAGCAGGTGCTCTAATAGGCAGCCTTGCCTTCTACCTAAACACCTGTGTGGGTGGCTAAAGGGAAATCAAGTCAGCCAGCCACACATCCGCACAAAAGCAGGGATTCAATAAAGATAGTTAGAACTGTTTTTAGGTAACATTGCACTAAAATGACAACTTTGATAACTACCTCCTGCCTTCATTTTCCCTACTGAATAGATATGACCAACTGTACTTATCCCTACAAGTTCAGAACTTGCGACAGAGGCCCCATCTCTTAATGGCAAATACATAGGGGGAAAATGGAAACTGTGGCAGGCCTTATTTTCTTGGGTTCCAAAATCACTGTGGACAGAGACTGCAGCCATGAAATTAAAAGACGCTTGCTCTTTGGAAGAAAAGCTATGACAAACCTGGGCTTCCGTGGTGGCTCAGACGGTAAAGAGACTGCCTGCAATGTGGGAGACCTGGGTTTGATCCCTGGGTTGGAAAAATTCCCTGGAGAAGGAAATGGCAACCGGCACGAGTATTTTTGCCTGGAAAATTCCATAGACAGAGGGACCTGCTGGGCTATATGGTCCATGGGGTCACAAAGAGTTGGATATGACTGAGCATACTCCATATGGAAAATGGAAACAGTGGCAGACTTTATTTTCTTGGGCTCCAAAATCACCGTGGACAGAAACTGCAGCCATGAAATTAAGACGCTTGCTCTTTGGAAGAAAAGCTATGACAAACCTAGATGGCATCTAGGTTAAAAAGCAGAGACATCACTTTGCCAATAAAGATCCATGTAGTTAAAGCTATGGTTTTTCCAGTAGTCCTGCACAGATGTGAGAGTTGGACCATAAAGAAAGCTGAGTGTCAAAGAATTGATGCTTTTGAACTGTGGTGCCGGATAAGAGTCTGGAGAGTCCCTTGGACTGCAAGGAGATCAAACTAGTCAATCCTAAAGGAGATCAATCCTGAATATTCATTGGAAGGACTGATGCTGAAGCTGAAACTCCAAATACTTTGGCCACCTGATGAGAAGAGCCAACTCACTGGAAAACACCCTGATGCTGGGAAAGCTTGAGGGCAGGAGTAGAAGGGGGCGAAAGAGGATGAGCTGGTTGGATGGCATCATCGAATCAATGCACGTGAGTTTGAGCAAACTCAGGGAGATAGTGAAGGACAGGGAAGCCTGGCTGCTGCAGTCCATGGGGTGGCAAGGAGTCAGACACAGCTAAGTGACTGAATGACAAGACTCTGGTTTACAGAAGGGTCGGGGCTGCTTGATCTTCTATGCATATCACTCCATCTTTCTCCATATCAACAATTACACTGTTTTGCTTTCTTGTCATTTGTGTGTTCAGAACATCACTTTTCATTTCCCTCAAGAATTTTTTCTTTGTATTCACAACTTGTCTAGCTGGCAGAAGAGACCAGGCTTTTGGCCTGTCTCAGCTTTCTACATGTCTTCCTCATTAAGCTTAGTTATTTCTAGCTTTCGATTTAAAGTGAGATGTGATTCTTCCTTTCCCTTCAACACTTAGAGGCCATGGTAGGGTTTTTAATTGACCTAATTTCAATATTGTTGTGTTTTAGGGAAGAGGGAGGCGCCGGGAGAGGGAGAGAAATGTGGGGAGGAGGGATCCAGTTGGTAAAACCGTCAGAAGACACGTCAATTTGAATTTGCTCTCTTACATGGGCACAGTTCATGCCTCAACACAACTACAATAGTAACATCAGAGATCACAGATCACCATAACAAATATAATAATGAAAAAGTCTGAAACCATCCAAGAATCATGAAAACATGACACAGAGAAATGAAGTGAGCAAATACTGCTGCAAAAATGGTGCAGACAGACATGTTCAACACAGATTGTCATAAACCTTCAAAATGTTAAAAAGAAAAAAAAACTAGTATCTTTAAGTACAATAAAGCAAAGTACAATAAAATGAGGTCTGCCTGTATAAGGGCTATCTTACCAGGGATTAAAAGTGAAAGCATACCATGTATCAACAATATCCCGCAGTGATACCCCAAGACTTCATCCTCAGAACCTTCCAGAACCAGGTAATCGGATGTCGTTAGCAGCAGTGGCAGGTCAACATCACTCAAGACATTTTAAACCCTCTCAACTGCCTATTTTCACCCTAGGAATGCTGCCTCTGCTGTTTACAGTAAGGCAGATGTTAATAGCATCTTAAAAGCATCTTACAAATTTAGCATCATTAAGTTGGCAGAAACAAAATAGGTACCACATTGGATGTGTTTCATTTTTAAGCTCTCTTTGAAACAACATCACCAGAACCGTGTGATAAACTAATAATTTTGATCCTAAAATAAATTAGAAGAATTAGTAAGTGTTGATATTGCTACAAAACCCTAAGGATAAAACCTTGAGACTGGGAGGTCACCAGAGTAAACACGTTTTTTAAAAAGTCCTGATATACTAGGAAAAGCAGTGATAGAATAGTTTTTGAGTCTTTCTTTCCCTCTATTATATTTGCGATAGTGATTGCTTGGCTAAATGTGGCACTATAAATAATTAAAACGGCAATGCTGGTCCAAATGAGCACTGCACTGTCTGCTAATATTTATTGCATGATTCAGTTAATCTAATAACAGAAGACAAAGCATGACTCCTTAATTGACTAAAGTTTACTTTTTTCAAAAGAAGTAATTAAATCTCAAAACTCCCCAGGCTCTTCTCTTGACCGTCCTGCAAGCATGTCTCTAACTTTCTATAACCTTACAATTGAGACCGAAGGTTTAAGTGCAGAATAGCTGAGTACGTATCAGGGGGATAAGTGACTATTTCCTCACCTCTAGGGAGGTTTGCTGGTGTTGCTGCCGCTGTATTACAAGGACTGATTTTACAGTGAAAGATCATGTTGCCAATTTTCTTTAACCATCATTCATTAACAAATGCTTTCCAACAGTCCATGAAAATCCACAAAACTTATAAAAAATATACTAAATCTACTTTTAAAAGTGGCTTGGTGATAAAGTAAAAAGAGCACTGAGATACTACATTTCTACCCTAGGGTCTTACCACTGCCTGGGATCTTACAAATCTAATCTGTGTCAACTGGTTCTCTACAACTAAAATCTTGTACCGAAAAGATATATCTGGTCATAATACAGCCCTTGATGAAAGTTTCTCAATGGCTTTCCATTACTTTTAGGATAATGCAAAACTGCTTTGAAAGGTCAGAAGAGCACTGCCTGGTCTGGCCCCTAGCCACGCCCTCAGCTTATGCCATGCTGACTATCACTCAGCCATTCTGCTATATTTCAGTCCCTCCTACCCCAGATTGTTTGCCAGTGCTGTTCCTTCCCACTCTTTACTCAAGTAACTCAACAGGAGTGTGTGTGTGCTATGTCACACTTCAGTCCTATCTGACTCTTTGCAACCCTATGGACTGTAGCCCACCAGGCTCCTCTGCCCATGGGATTCTCCAGGCAAGAATACTGGAGTGGATTGCCATGCCCTCCTCCAGGGCATCCTGCCGACACAGGGATTGAATCCACGTTTCTCGTGTCTCCTGCATTGGCAGGAAGGTTCTTTAATACTGCACCACCTGGGAAGCCCCTAGCAACTCACACCACCGTTTAATTAATATCCCAGTGACAAATTCTTCAATGAATCTCCTCCAACCCTTCACCAGGGATTTGTAGCTAATTACTTAATTTAAAATTTTATGCATTTCAGTTTTTTTGAGCCTATCATTGATAGAGAACCAACCGGCTCAGTGTTGTAAAGAGGATGAAACTTTCTAGAACGTCTTGTCTATAGTAACAACCACAAATACTATTTCTTTCTCTCTTGGAATCTTCTCTACCCCATGATCATACAGAACCTGTAACACTGCTGCTGTAAACTATTCTTTGAGAATTGAAATAAAAAGAGAATGACCTATAAGAAAATAATTTGATTAGTAATTGGGAGGTCATATTCATCTGTGAATTCCACTTCTGCATTATTATGCCAGTTTCTAGTAGAACTCATAAATTCCAATGACCCAAGGTTCATATTTTCTAACTGCCCCAAGCGATACTGTCAAGTTACATAAGCACTTGGGTACAAGGGAAGGAGGGAATAGAAATGCCACTAAACTAGAAGAAAACTAGGAGAAGTCAAATCCCCATTTGCAAATATCACCACATGACCAAGGAAAGAAACACACTATTAGGTGATGTTCATTTAGAAGAGTAGCATTCATTTCAGCATAAAAATTTAGAGAGTCCCCTGTGGTTTGCTGTAACAAGACCTGATCTATACAACAGCTCAGTCTTAATAAAACACTCTTCCTGAGTTTACTTACGGGTGAGGACACCCTCAGCTTTTCATTTTTTACTGGAGGATGACTGTTTCACAATGCTGTGTTAGCTTCCCCTCTCTCTTGAGCCTCCCCCACCCTGCTCCTCTCCTCATCCCATCCATCTCAGGTCATCACAGAGAACTGAGCTGAGCTCCCTATAGTATTCAGGTTCCCACTGGCCATCTGTTTACACACGGTCGTGTATATATCCTCATCCTACTCTTCCAATTCATCCCATCTTCCCCTTTCCCTGTGTCTGTATGTTCATTCTCTACATCTGCGTCTCTATTCTGCCCTGTAAACAGGTTCATCTCTACGATCTTTCTAGATTCCATACATGTGCATTAATATACAATCTTTGTTTTTCTCTTTATGACTTACTTCATTCTGTATGACAGACTCCATGTCTCTACAAATGACCCAGTCTTGTTCCTCTTTGAGGCTGAGTAATATTCCATTTCATTGTATATACATACCACATGTTCTTTATCCAGTCCTCTGTTGATGGACATCTAGGTTGCTTCCATGTCCTGGTTATTGTAAATAGTGCTGCAATGAACACTGGGGTTTATGTGCATTTTTAAATGCACTCGAGGTTTATCATTTATTTTCTCATCATTTAGTTCTTATATTTCACCTCTCCTTTACACTTTACTGTCCCGGACAGAAAAGTGTGGGTACACATAACAGCAGTTGATATAAGATTGACATTCAAGGCTGCATGTGCATATTTGTACTGTGAAAGCACTCCCATGTATGTGTGGTACCCAGTAATATAAAATAATCACATTTCCATTGAGATCACGGGCTTCCTGCTTTCCACAGAGCTCTCTCTGCTAGCATAGCCCTGTGTGGAAAAAACTCATACGAGGTTAATCCAGGAGACACTGGGGACTGGATTAGGAAAATGGCTCCCCACCCCTACTAATTACATGCTTTCTCCTTTTCCTGTAATCGGGTGATGTTCATGAGATGGAATGTCATGCTCTGGGGAGCTCTATTGGAAATCAAAGTACCCAGGTTCCTCTTGTACTCTCTGGATGCAAACTGTCTTTCAGGAAAGAAAACAGCTTCTCCTGGTGGAAGATAGTAGTGAGAGAAGGCAGTCATCCGCCCCATCTTCCAGAAAGAGAGTGGTGGAAGTGAAGCAGAGAAGCCACGTGTCCCTGGGAGTAATCCCACTGAAACCACATTTATGTGATGTTTATGCATTATGCAAGGCATGAAATTCAGGTAACTGCTGGCCTGGTCTCCAAAAACAAAAAGATTAAGAAATGTTTCTTGCAAAAGAGTATATGGTTGTTTAGTCACTAAGTTGCGTCCAACTCTTTCGGGACCCCACGGACTATAGCCCACCAGGCTCCTCTGTCCATGGGATTTCTCAGGCAAGAATACTGGAGTGGGTGGCCATTTCCCCCTCCAGAGCATCCTCTGGACCCAGGAATCAAACCCGTGTCTTCTGTATTGGCAGGCAGATTCTTTACCGCTGAGCCGCCTGGGAAGCCCACTAAATAGTATAAGCAATCCCTAATTTACCAGCACTAAACTACATCAGATATCTAATTATAATCCCCACCATGCATGCAGATATACATTGTCTACACTTATCCCTGCCCTAAATCTTTTCTCCTTTTTCCAGCACCAGAGTCCTTGCTTTCACTGTGAAAAACACAGGAGCTTGTAAAAAGAAAGTTCAAATTAAGAAAAATTTTAAAGGATAAAAGTTGTGTAAAGCAAGAACTTAGTGGACTATCTTTAAGAACTGCAGATGCTCTGCTTCAAATGACCACCCTCTATACTTCCTCAATCTTTTGCTTCATTTTCTTGTACCACCTGGTATCTGACTAACTAAAGATATAGTGGGATTGGCAAGTATCATTTTTGAAAATGACAACACACTTAAAAGGACTAAGAATAAATCAGGCAATTTATTATGAATCAAAAGTTTTAATTGAGCATCTACATATTTTCTGGATTATAAAACCAATACTTTAGAAAACAGAAGAAACTATAATCACTTTAGAATCCCCGCATCCCAGTCTACATACCTTTAATATTTTATGTGTTTCTTTCTCATGTTTATATGCATTTCTCCAGGGTTGATATCACTGCTTTTATCTTGAATTCTCTCCTTAGCATTTGAACTTATGCATTTTCCCCTGTCATTAAGAGTCTTCATAAATATAGTTTTAAAGGTTGCATAATGCCACGGAGCATGCATTTAGCATAATTTACTTAACCATTCATTCAATCTTGCATATTTAGTCAGTTTCCAACTTTTACACTATTGAAGAGAAAGCTGTGATTAACATCTTTATGTGAAAATCTTTGCATTTCAGAGTATTGCTTTCGGATGGATTCTGAGAAGAGGAATTACAGGGTCAGGAGGAGGACAGATGCGCTTCATTTTAACATTACTTGAGGTGAGAATCACTGAAAGTTGGGACTCTCTCAGGGACTGGACAAGCAAGAGGTTCTGAAAATGGAGCCAAAAATAGCATAAAAGTGAAAAAGAGGAGTGCCCAAATGCAAGACAGAAAGGTGAAAAGATGCCAAAGATATACTTCACCTATTGCACAAGTTTGCCTTGGGCTAGTCCTGCTTAGTACAAAAGAGCCTTTATTCTGTTTCTGTTTCATATGATCTGCTGCTTCCAGGATCTAGGTCTTGGGCGAAAACAGTCACTGCTCAAGGTCAGCTACAATATTACAAGTTAAAAAATAAAAATGTCTGTTGGCTTGTATGGTTAGGTGCATTCCAAATTCAGAAGAAGGAATTGGAAGCTAACCTATGGAGACAATATATGAAATTGTTAAAGGTTAAAGATTGCAGAGAGGAAGTACATGGACGGGTTCAAACACTGGCTCCACACCTACTATGTGACCTAAACAAGAGACTTAATTTCCCTACTCCTCAATGTCATCATCTATGAAATGGGTACAATTAATAGTACTCAGAGTTGTTGTGAGAATTAAATGAGTTAATGGTAAAAAAAAAAAATTGTTTATAATAGTACCTGGTGCATAATAGTGTGTGTATCTGAACCATAAAAATAGTTGTTATTAGAGTCACAGATGTAGAAAACAAAGTTATGATTAATTGGGGGGTAGGGGGGAAGGAAGGTAGGGGAGGGATAAATTGGGAGACTGGAATTGACATATACACATTACTATATATAAGACTGGAGAAGGAAATGGCAACCCACTCCAGTATTCTTGCCTGGAAAATCCTATGGACAGAGGAGCCTGGTGGGCTACAGTCAATGGGGTCACAAGAGTCAGATATGACTAAGCGACTAAACCATATATAAGATAGGTAACTTATAAGAACCTACTATATAGGGCAGAAAACTCTACTCAATACTCTGTCATGACCTATATGGGAAAAGAATCTAAAAAAAGAGTGGATATGTATCATTGATTCACTTTACTGTACCTCTGAAACTAAGACAATACTAGAATTCAACTATACTCCATTAAAGATTTTGCTTTAAAATAATTATTATTACAAAGTCTGGAAAACAAGAGTATCTGTGAGCAACCTTTTTAGTATGAAAAGAGTGTTAAAAGAGAATGGATCAGCATAGTAAGGAAAGCAATTTCTTCCAAAAGTGTTACATATGGTATAAGGGTAGCCTATTTTTTATGAGGCTTTGCAAAGAACAGTAAAGTGAAAGTTGTCCTTGCAATGTATTGTTGGGACATGACATTAAAGTCAGGACAATAAAATTCAACAAGAAAACACTAGGTGATCTGTGTCTTGATTACCCACCAAAGGCATTCATCTTTAAGCAAAGGAATTGATCTGCAATCAGCATAGTAACTATACACCAGCAGCTGATAAGCCTGGGATATATTTGAACCCTAAAGATCCAGACAACTGCACGTCAAGAGTATGTGTGTAAGTGAAACAAGTTTATATTTCTTGGTTCCTCTTAAGCCAAATAACTAGATTTTTCAATAAGGCCTATAATATCTACTTTACAGCTTGTGAAATGGAACCTGTGATAAAGGTGATCAGTATGGCCAAGATCAACGCAAAAAAAAAAATAAAGAAAGAAAAGAAGCAATGAGAAAAATATTTCTCTGACTATTGGCAGAAATGCCTAAACTTCAGAGAAAAAACACAGTGGAAAAGATAGGTGAGAAGACTGTGCTTACTCAGACCAGGTACCGTCAGGAAATACTGGTTAGCGGGGGGAGACAGACACTCTTGCTTGAACTAATTAAGTAACTGGAAAAGTATGCCTCTTCAAATGTGGCACTCCTTCTGAGACGGGCGGTCGTCCCTCACTCATCTGACAAGAGCAGGGAGCAGAGCAGGGACACAGACCCAGGTCGTTCTTGAATGAAATCCACCGTGACCACCCTTCTCTCATGTCATCAATCCTACTTGCAGTACAAGAGAATCCTCTGTAACAACCACCTAGAGGGGGAAGATCTAACTATTCAACACTTTGCATCACTCTTAGCATTGAGCAGTGTCCTGCAAATGGCAGACACTAAGTAAGAACTAAATGAACGAATACTCCCAATTTTGAACTCTCTGGTTTGCTTGACTAATTCCATCTCATTCATTCATTGCAATAAACCTAATGAAGAAAATGAGGTTGCTCACACATTCTCAATAAAAAGCAAATACATAGCAGGTATGTCCAGGCTTTAGCTTTTTTTTTTTTTTTTCCATGAAGGGTTGCACTGATTGGTTCTCATTGGTGGGCATGCATTTAAACATTATCCTTGGACTGTTTCTGTTCTCCCCAAGCCAATAAAAATTTTTAAAGAAAGCATTTTCCCTTCTTCTCTTTTCCTCCTACACACTCAGCTACTGTACCAACTAACAAGAGTTAGTTGAGAAAAAAATCCCCTGTACGATTTAACCGACTTTACACTGACGTGTCAAAGCACAGAGAACATAGCATTTCAACTAAAATGGTTACTGTCCTGAGAACCAGCACAAAGTGTCCTTCTGTGGTCACGTTTTCATTCTGGCTACCTGCTGTAACTTCCTGATGCAACATCAGCTGATGGAAATGTACCCTTCAAATAATCTCCAGCTCCCAGCATGTTGAATATCCTTCTCTCTTCTTTTCATTTCTTTTCCTTTATCTGGTAGTAGAAGCAGCAGTAATAATAATAAAAATGTCATTCATTAATAACCTGCTATAGGCTAAGTAAATATATGAGTTCACTTGTGCCCACAAGAGGCATGAGATTTAACCACAAAGTTTCAACTGATAAATATCAAGAAATGGAAGCTCAGTAGATCAATTCTCTACAGGATCTCAACTGGTAAACAACAGTCAGGATTCCAGCCTGGATTTGTCTCATATTCAAGACTATGACACTTCCATTATGTTAAATAGTGTCACATTTTTGGGTAAATCGGTCTGTTCAAAATGTCAATGGCATCAGCATAGGCTCAGGTTAGAAAATAGAAGAATGTGTCCTCTAAGGCCAACTATTACCAAAACTTTCCAATATAATGGTTTCTATAGCTTTGTAATTATATTTGCAAATCACATCACCCACATCTGAACTACCAAATTTCATACTCTGCCACCATCCCTCCAACATCCTTCTCTTCAGCACGTTAAGTATTTAAAGTACTTTGATTTCATCAAGTTTCCCCAAATCAAAGATTCTGGCTCAGACTGTTCCCAGTATTAGGGGTAAAAAAATACCCATTTGTCTATTCATCCTCCCAGCCTTGCTCAAAAGCCTGCTGCCCAGAAGCTTCTGGACACCTCTAATAGTCAGCACATAAAATCCTAAACTTAGCTTATATTTCCCTTAAAAATAAACTACTTGCAGATAGTCTTCTTTACCTTCATCATTTCTTCCCTAATTTTTGGAAAAGTCTGACAAATAATAACTGCAATAACATGTTTCAATTCTTCAAAAACCTCAAGTTAGTTATATTATAATCTGTCCCTTTTCAGTATGACTGTAAAATCTCAAATTTACCTTTCAGATAATGTTTTGTGTCATTTCCATTTTTCTATGAACTTAGAAAATTTCGAAGAATGTTTGACAAGCATGGATTCATCAGGGCCAGAAAAGGAGCCTGGTTTACACCGCTACTCAATGAAGAAAAGCACCTCAGTTGAGACATTTTCGGTCTCATCTTTTGTTTTACAAAAGAAAGGCCAAGGAAAATACCAAAAAAAGGGTGCTGTAGATATTCACAGTGTGGAATAATAATAAAGGACCCCCATTCTGATGTGTGTGAGTTTAGGTTAACACAATACACTATGAGGACCTCCAGATGCAATATTCAAAATTCATGGGCTTGGAAGGGGTCCCTTTAAGTGAGGGGCCCGGAAGCATAAACTTGATTAACTTCATGGTAAGCCCACCTCTGGGGACAACAGAAAGGAAGATAAACCCCCCAGGAAGCTGAGCTGACAGGAACAAAGTAACCCTCTCCGTGATGTGGCTGGGTGCAGAGCAGGGCTAGGCCATTCTGATCCACTACACTGGGGCAGAGTGAAACCAGGAAAAATCAAACGATTAAGAGGAGGTGGTCAAGATACTTTAGTGGAAGAAATCAATTCCACAAAATGTCTAGGAAAGTGACAGGCACGGTCTTTCACAAAGAAAAGACATTTAATTGTTCCCTGTCTCTCCCCACAGACATCAAACTGTAGACGGAGGATCTGCTCCCCATTCTAGAATAGGATCAAGGAACACAGGGCTGGCCGCACATTCTTCACGTCTGGGATAGAGCTCTGGGCAGAGACTCAATACCAATAGCATTAAACAGCTTTTGAAAATACAGTAAGTCTGCTATATATGAACAAGTCCCATTCCAAAAGTACATTCATAAGTCCATTTGTTAAGTCCAACAAAGTTATTCTAGGTACCCAACACAGCTGGTTATATAGTACTGAACTGAAATAGGTTTATAATACTTTTCACACACATAACACATAAAATACAAACAAAAAAAATTTTCAAAAACCATGTGAAATCTTACAGTACCTTGAAAAGTACAGTTGTGATACAACAGCTTGCATAAAGGTGCCCACTGGCATCTTTGAAAGTTCACAACCTAAAGATTCATATGGAGGGGACTCACTGTACCTGCACAGGTGTGTTATTCCACACGTGAATACCTGGCCCTTCTATCTGGAGTCAGACCCATCAACACAAACCTGGCATTGGCTAATATGAAATACCCAAAGCTTAAAGGAATCTCGGAAAGATCCCTTAACAATTCATAAACTACACTCTGTCTCCTCTATTTAATTCGCATGTTCACACCATAAAGCCGTTAAGAGTTGAAGGCTATGTACATAGCAGTCTTCTTGCCTGTGACTGAGCTGTGAAACAAAGCCGCCTTCCAAGGCAAAGCACCAATTTTACAATACTACAATGTTCCTATGAAAGCTTAAAGTTTAGAAATCATTAGAATAATTCCCAGTGCTTTTGGTAACAATTTTATTATTCTGGGAAGATAAAAATCTATAGTTTTGTGTGTTGTCAGTTTACAAAGCATCTGCTGGAGTTTTAAAGCAAAATTTCCAACATGTTCAAACCATAGGCCCCTTTAGTCCTACTATATTTACCTTATAATTTGTTTACAATAGAATATATTTATTAAAAAATGATTTCTCCTAGAGTGTTTTAGTCATTCTGATATTCTCTAAAGTTTTACCACATGATCGCATGCACATTTGTTTTTTCCAGGGTGTTGTTTTTTTTTTACATAACAATCATTCTATGAACATCCTTGTACATGTTTCCTGGTGTACATATGCAAGAATTTCTCTACTATATCTATACTGCAAATCTGTAAACATGTGTATCTTCAAATTTTATAGCTAATGCTAAATTCTCTCCAAAATGAATGCATACTCGCAAAGCAGCACTGCTTCTCACTTTGTGTCAAAATTATCATCTCAGTAAGGTTTTTTCTTCCTCTTCCTGATTATAAACATTGAACTTTCTCTGTCTATTAGCTAGTGGAATACATCTCCTGAACAATGTCAGATGTAATCATTTCTGCACTTTGCTACTGTTACACTTTATTACAAATTCCTAATTTATTCTGGATAGTAATTCTTTGGAGGCTAAATATATTCCACATTTCTGCTATCTGGTAGCTGTCTTCTCAGCTGCTTTACTGACTCCTTTCATTTAAAAAGAGTAATAACATTTTATGTATTCAAATGAATCCCTCTTTCTCTTAATGATTTACACTGTTGATGTGTCATTTCTCATTTCTGGCTGTGCACACATGCGCGTGCGCGCGCACACACACACACAAAATGTATCTATTCAGTGCTACTCAATCTTTTGGGTGTTTGATAATAACAAAAAAATAGACAAAAAACTCTGACAGTCTAGTGAAGCACCTAGAAAATACTAAGCAAGGATACATGACTTGTGCATATAGAGAAGAATGCTGCATGTTTGTTCAGAGGCAAGTAGAGCAGACAGTAAGTACAAGCGGAAAGTGGCAGCAGAAAATGGTTTTAAGCTCAGGGGTTTAAAGCATGGTCAGTATGTGTTCTTCAGAAAAGTGAACTCTGAACAGAGTTCTGATGGAATTGAGAAAGGAACCAAGTGGATATCTGAGTCAAGAACTTTCCAGGCCGAAGGAAGACAAAATACAAAGGCCCTGACATGGGGCATGCCTAGTATGTTCTAGAAAGAGCAAATAAAATAGTAGTTCGCTGTTGTTCATCAGTTGTGTCCTTCTCTTTGCGACCCCATGGACTGCAGCCCACCAGGCCTCCCTGCCCTTCACCATCTCCCGGAGTTTGCTCAGACTCACGTCCACTGAGTCGATGATGCCATCCACAGTCGGCCAAAAGCAGGCAAAGAAAAGAGAAGGAAATTCCTCCAAACCTGACCCTCCTCCAGGCTTCCCATGTCTACACAGAAGGGAAGTCTACTCCTGCAGGTAGACAAGCCAAAATCCTTGAAGTCATCCTTGAAGATTTTTTCCCACATTCGTCATCAGTTGAAACCTGACCACTTTTAAATCCCCCCACGGCCATCGCTGGAGCCCAGGTCAACATCAGACAAATGAACTTGTATCTCAGCTGCCTGCAGGTACCCCTGTTTCTGTGTGTGTCCCCCTACTGACCACTCCTCCCATAACAGCTGCAGCGTTGCTTTAATTTACATTATTGCTCACATACTCCCCATCTCACTCAGAGTAATGTTCACCCACCCTTTTTCTTTCCTTTCTCTCTCCCTCTCTCTCATGTAGACCCGCATTACCCTCATGGAGAAAGAACAGTTATTGGCTAACTGGCCACCATAGGAATTTTTGTCCACAATGAGAAAGGCCCCTGGCAGTTTGTTTAAGCATTGTCTTTTCTTTCTTGCCTTCCCCCCCGCCCCCTATTTAAAAACTGTAAGAATTTCAGCAAACATCACTGAAATTCTCCTTTCAGTTCTGGCCTGCGTATCAACCAAGATATCTCTCCAATGACTTGTAACATAAGACTCCGGAAGTCTTACCTGATAAAACCCTTTAGAAAGTCAAAGCAGGATAACTGTCTGTTACTGATGAAACTGGCACGCCAAACTAAAATACATAAAAATCAAAAATAACCTTAAGGCAGCTACTTTTCATAAAATGAAAGCACTTCAAGTACTTCCTCACTTCTCCCTTCAGTCCTGTGTGTGGGTTTGGTCTGCTCATCTGAACACCTTGATGGCTCAGTTAGTTAAGTGAGTTTGCACTGCCTAATATATAAAAGAAGAGAGAGAAGAGAAAACAAAACACTTAACAGGGAAGAATCTCATTTTTCCCCCACATGGTAAGTGATTTCAGCTGCAACAGCCTTAAACATTTATAGCTAGCTAAATATTTTATGAGATGCTACTAAGAAGGTTCCATCCATTTCTTTAGAAGGATAAGCTGGTCACAGAGAGTCTCTTAGAAAGTCAGTGTCCAAGTCTTTATGTTCTGAATTGGAATTTTCATCAAAAGATTGAGGGAAGCCGAGTAACGACTCTGCCCTACTCAATGCCAAGTCTTTAATCCAAAATACTAGCTCCTTTCTTTTCTTTTCTAACTATCTTATAAAAGAACAGAATAGCTATGAGGTATGAAGTGCAAATTGAAAGAGAAAACACTCTCACATGAGTGGCAATATTAGCATCAAAGAAGAGAAATTCTTATTGTAAGGAAGCAGTGCATAGTATTAACATTTAGATATAATGCTCCCCCAAATGGCATTGCCCCATTTTCCTACTCTTTTAGGCCTGCGTGAAATTATAAAATGACTTTCTCGTACAATCTCCACAACAATGTTTTAGCACACAGCAGCATAGTAACATTATTAATATTTATGAACCCCAGAGAAATCAGTACAGCTTGGTTTTCAGAAAGGCCATCCTGCCTAGACTTCCACCATCAAAAAAGTAATAAAATTAGCTCCAAATAGCTTAGTGAAAGAATCTAAAAAAAAAAAAATGTAGATCAGAACAAGGAGAGGGGAAATGAAGTATAAAACCTAAAGAAATGCCAGACCAGGAGCACATTCATCAGAATCTAAAATTAGTGGTGCATTACAAACTCCAATGTGAGACAACATGTTATTAATGAAAAGACCTAGGTGGCCATATAATTGGTTTGGAGGTTGAAGAGCAGCCTTGACAGATTCTACTGCCTCAGCAGATCCAGTTTTGTCCATCATTTGTACAGAAAGGCTAAAGGTAGTTTCAAGGAAGCGGGTGTCAGAGAAATACTACTGGAAAAACTGGGAAGACTAATTTCTTTGCATATATGTCGGCATATCACATGCACACAGTTAGGGGTTGAGATGTGTCCCCAAAAAAGATATTGAAGTCCTGACCCCTAGAACTTCAGAATGTGACCGGACCTTGTTTGAAATGAGGTCACTGCTGATGTAATTAGTTCAGATGAGGTCATAACAGAGGACACTAGATCCTTAATTCATCAGGACTAATGTTCTTACGAAAAGAAGGAAATAAAACCCAGATACAGACACACTGGGAGCACGCATGTGAGGACAGAGGAGACACTGCAAGGATGCACTGACACGCCAAGGAACACCCAGGCTTGATGCCGCGATCAGAAGCTCGAGAGAGGTGAGTGAGGACTCCACCCAGAGTCTCGAAAGGAGCACAGTCCTGCTGACACCTTGATCTCAGACTTGGAGCCTCCAGAACTGGGAAAGAAGACATTTTGGTTGTTTTTAGCCCCTTGGGTTGTGGTCATTTGTTCCAGCAGTCCGAGAAGATGAAAACAGCTGGCCCTTGAGCAATGTGGTTTTAACTGCAAGGGTCCACTTAACCGCAGATTGTTTTCTCAATAAACACACACTACAGTCCCACAGGGCCCACAGTTGCTGAAACTGTGGACGTGGAACCACATCTACAGAGAGCCAACTGCAAAGTTACACACAGATTTCTGACTGCACGTTATGACGGTGGGAAGTGGGCCTCACCCGGAGGCCTGCTAGTGTCCAAGCATCAACTGTACACACTTGTACACACATATACATATCAGGGAAAGACAGAAGGAGAAGCTTGGTAATAAGCATTGGTATATTATCATAGTTCAAAAATAACCATAGTTTTCTGTCTGTGAGTGTTTTGTAAAGAAGTTTCTTTTTTACCATTTTCTAGATTCCACATATAGGTGATATCACATGATACTTATCTTTGTCTGGCTTACTTCACTTAGTTTGATAATCTCTAGGTCCATCCATGATGCTGCAAATGGCACTATTTCATTCTTTTCATGGTGGAGTAATATTCCATTATATATACGTACCACATCTTCTTTATCCATTCATTGGTCAACAGACGTTTAGGCTGCTTCCATGCCTTGGCTATTGTAAATAATTTTGCTCTGAACATTGGGGTACATACATGCTTTTTCATTATAGTTTATGACTCACAGACATAGAAAATAAATTTATGGTTTCCAAAGGAGAAAAATGGGTGGGAGGGATCAATTAAGAGTTTGGGAGTAACATATACATATTACTGTAAATAAAAGAGAGAAACAACAGGACCTACTGTATAGCAAAGGGGACTATACTTAGTATTTTGTAATAATCTATATGGGTAAAGAATATGAAAAGGAATATGTATATACATGTGTGTGTACATATGTATAACTGAATTGCTTTGATGTACACCTGAAACTAACACAACACTGTAAACCAACTATACTTTAATAAATTTTTTAAAATTTAACATATTAAAATGAAAAAATAGTTTAAAAAAAATCAGTGCATACTTTGCAAGAGTAAGTTACGAGAGGCTGAAGTATCTTGAATTTTAGCATGAATGTAAATACAGCAGGACATCATGCATGCATTAAACAATGACAGACACTCAGCTATTTAAGGAACCATGCTGGCTTGAAAATGAAGTCCAGCTCTACCCCTTAAACTGCACAAGGAATAAAGTACGACAAAGCCCTGATTCCCGGACCACCTTAGTTACTCTCATAAGAGGCCACTCAGTAATGAGATCAATTACACACAAATATTTTCATCCCTCACTGCCATTATGAGATCTTTGGTTACAGACTGTGCCCTCTTCCATTCTGATTCTGTAGTAGCCTCTCTCCTGGTTCCCCCTTTCAAGTCCGTCCGGCTCCCTGCCACAGGGCTGTTCCTCTCTGATTTAAAGCCAGTCAACGGTCCATATTTGCATACTGCTCTATTTCCTGAACCACGTCCACAGAATGCTAGTTCAGTAGAACGTTTATGTAGAAAATGTGGAATAACATCCTTAGATCAGAAAGAATTGAGAAATCCTAGCTTAGCAAAATGTTCTTTACTGAAAGACTGTGTCTCTAATATGCCAGTATCTGTGGCAAAATTTCCAGGGCAAAGGATAATAAGCAGTGTTTTCCAAACAAACTGACTATGGAACCCTTTTAAAGCCAATCTTAGGGGACTAGATTCCATAAAAACAGACCTGAAGGGAACAATTTCCCCAAAGCATTAGAAGGTAGTCTACAAAGTAACTTAAATCACACAACCTCCTAATACTCAAGACATGTATGTACATTATTCTAGCAAAGTCTCCCAAGATGTGCAGTTAGCATGAGAACCTTGAGGTACCCCAGGAAAGGCAAGGAGATCCCCGTGTCTGGAGCAGAATAAGCTGGCAGAGTGGAAGGAAAGGAGGCCAGAAGGTAACGGGAGACCCAATGATCAAGGGTATTATCTGTGACGGTAAGAACCCGGGGAACTGACACTGCGTGAGGTCAGCAGTCACTAGAAGGTACAAGCAGAAACAGTTACATGATTTGACTGTGGTTTGAAAAGGTCAATCTGGCTAATGAGTATAATGTGCAAAGGTGCATAAAGATCAGATATGAGGTTACCGTAGTAATTCGGGTAAAAGTGGCAGATGAGAGCAATTAAGGTGGGAAGATGTAGTAAGAGATTCTAGATCCATCCAGCTAATTGGTTGTGAATTGGATGTGAAGTGCGAGAGAAAGAGATAAGCAGAAATGACCCCTAAGTTGTGAGCCTGACCTACTGGGAAATCGGGGGTGCCATTTTGGGGGTTGAGAAATAATGGGTGGAGACCAGTTTCTGCATAATGCTAAGAAGTTACAGGAGTTAGAAAATCTGTATCTGTCTGCAAATGGACAGATTTACATCATTTAACTGTAACTACAGGTTGTACCACAAAGAATTAAACAAAAAGCAACCAAAAAAAAACACACATAAAGCATGATTATCTTGTTTCAACAGCTACAAAACACTGCATTTACAGATTCAAGTATAACTTTCTTTGTGAACGGCTCACATGTGTAATCAAATTGTCCAGTACAAAAAGAAGAATGTATATTACTTCAAATTCTGATTATTTAATATCAAGAAAAGTCAGTGCTTTTTCTTTTTTTTTTTTTTTTTTTTTTTGGTTATAAAGGTAGAGCTCTAAGTTTCAGTTAGCAAGTTAGCGTAGTAAGTATAGCTTTCACCAGCCCTAAACATGCCCTACAAGAAATCTTTAGACTACAAACCTGCAAACATACAATTTGTCACAAACCACCCTGAGGTAGAAAAATGTGTTTTTAGAAACTTAGAAAATGCGGAGGCTGCAGGGAGGGTGGGATGCACAGAGCACATTGTACACTCTCTGGGAAGGTCTTGGTTTTTATAGGAGGGCTGGCAGAGGAGTCAGGTGGATTCACCCCTAGAAACGGGATGCAGGGAACTGGGTTTGCCACATACAAGGCAAGGCATTAAATCCATACCTTGGCTGTTAACTCTGCTCTAGAGAATCACCATGCTTTTCTGGCAATGGAGGCAATAGGAGTGGGGAGGAAGTGAACAAGAGCTGCAAGTCTTTAAATCTTCCCAAGGGTCAGGAATCAAATGCTAGGTCCAGCCCTCATAGGCACATCCAATTCACATTCAAATCAACAGTCCCTGGACAAGCATGTGGCCAGATTTCAAAGCACACATTCTTATGATGTGCTTTCTTATTCAAGGCTAGACAGGGCATTGTTTATACCTGTAGTCACTGGATTTCAGAAGGATTCTTAGGGATTTAAAGAAGTTGATAAGAAGAAAGGCAACTGATGCACCTATTCTCCATGTGTGTAAGCTTCCAGAGTCTGGGGTGGTTGTTATTGATAGAACACAAGATAACTAGGATAACTGGCCCAAGCTTTAAGGTGCTGAAGCTGGATTACATCTGCTGATTTACCACTGCCGATCTGATTAAACTTCAAGGGGTGAAGTATCTAAACCAGACTTAGGCAAGGGTATATCCAATCACAGCAGGCTCAGCTGCCAACAACCAATGATCTGAACACACTGAATTTCATCCTGGAGAAGAGAACGGGCTCAGGAGTGAGTTAGTCTTCAGCTGTCTCGCCCTGCTCTCATCACCAAGGAAAGTGCACTGGTTTTCTGTAGCTGCTGCTGCTGCTAAGTCGCTTCACTCGTGTCCAACTCTGTGTGACCCCAGAGATGGCAGCCCACCAGGCTCCCCCGTCCCTGGGATTCTCCAGGCAAGAACACTGGAGTGGGTTGCCATTTCCTTCTCCAATGTGTGAAAGTGAAAAGTGAAAGTGAAGTCGCTCAGTCGTCTCCAACTCTTGGCAACCCCATGGACTGCAGCCCACCAAACTCCTCCATCCATGGGATTTTCCAGGCAAGAGTATTAGAGTGGGTCGCCATCGCCTTCTCCAGGTTTTCTGTAGGGGAACTTTAAATACCTTGAAAGTGCTAGGAAAGAAACAATAAATAACTGCTTTTACATTTGGTCTCTATGTTTAGAGAAAAAGCAGGAGGACAAGGAACTAAAGTATTGAGCACCTAACATATTCTAGGTGGCTGTCTATATACTGACACTTCACAATCCTCCAATGGAGACAGTATATCTTATAAATCATGTCATGAAATTCCAGTTCAAACCTTTATTTTATTCAATGCTGCAATTGCATTTCAATTAAGAGCCTGAAAAGTTTTAAACTGCATTTTAGGTCAGAATTTCCATAAACAACAGTTTTATGCTTTTCTCTCACTGGAAAATATTATAAGTTTATTTACTATATATAAATTAACTGTGCTAAAGTTTTGCTTAAATATTTTTCAAACTGTACTATTGATATATACTGATCATTGAAAATTTTTAATTTTTTTAATATATTTAAAGAGTAGAGATCCTGTATGACTCAAATATTATTTTGTGTTTATGATTTATATATTTACATCTCTCTGCATATGCTGTGTGTATAAAAATATATCACATTTTTGTTTGGGGAAAATACCTGTATTATATAATTTTGTACCCTGCCTTTTCAGGTTACTGTATGGCATGAATTTTCCTATGTCATTAGTCTTTGAAAACACAATTTTTATAGCTCCAGTATCATGAGTTATTAAATCATCATTATCTAACCACTGCTCTTCAGCTGGACTGGTGGAATTTTCCTGGAAATTTGCTATAAGAATAATGACAAAACCAAAAAAAAAAAAAAGGATAATATTTCAGCAAAGATCCTTTGAATATACATGTTTGTTTTTATATCTGGTATATTTTTAGGTGCAATTTGTATATGAAATTCAGATTTTATTTGCTAGATCACCATGTATGTAATGTTAAAGTTTCATCATATAAAAATCACAGTTTGCAGATATTTCTTTTGTCTGTTATATGTCTAAAATACATTTTCCAGGTTTGTTATTTCACTTTTAACTTTATTTATAATGACTTTTAAATGTTACTACAAATTAAAATGTGTTACTAAATGTGCCTTACCTAAGTTTGTTTCATTGTTTCTTCTTGTTTTTGCACAAATATTTCAAATTTTTCTTTTTTGGTATCTGGATTTTATGCTTGCTTTAAGAATGTTCCCTCTTTAAAAAATTATAAAAATATCCTATAATTTTTTCTAAACTTTTATCGTTTTAGTACCTGAATTTTTAATCCATCTGTTTTTGCATCTCTTGTAAGACAGGGATCTAACTTTATTTCTAGCAAAACTGATAGCAAATTGCCTCAAGTCTATCTATTAAATGATCATTCCCCACTGATTTAAGACACCGGATTTATCCGACAAATTCTAAATGCATATATATATGTGTGTGTGTACATACACATATGTATATAGTCATCTATTATTATCCTTAACCTATAATTGGAGAAGGAAATGGCAACCCACTCCAGTACTCTTGCCTGGAAAATCCCATGGACAGAGGAGCCTGGTGGGCTGCAGTCCGTGGGGTCGCTAAGACTGAGTGACTTCACTTCACTTAACCTGTAATTATCATTCGTCATTATCTAATGAGTCACTCCAGGCCCAGAGACACAGCAAGTGGCCCTCGTTAGACTTTCCATCTCAAACAGTCATCGCTGTCCCAGGTTTCTCAAATGACAAAGACACATGGGTCCAAACTCTGCTGACACCACACAAGTGATGTATGCCAGGCATTTGCCTGGAAGAACAAGGAGCATAAACTTGGTTTCACTACCTCCGTGACAGTTATCAGACTCTTAGTTAAAGAAATGACAGTTATTGATGTCTGAGAAAAGCCCATGCAGATCTCCATTCCTGAATAATCCAAAATAGGGTTTTGGATTAATCAAGCCAGAAGGATGGTGTCCCTGAACTCATTGCTTTTTCCTTCCACTGAAGTTGTTTTGACTATGCTTACTACCTGGCATGAAATCATTCGACTACTCAAGAGATTTCTGAAAGATACAGCTTTAAGACTTCACATTACACCTTATACTCTATAGGGTCTTTTTTGATAAAAGGAAAATGCTCCCTGGCCGCACTTAGAGAAAGAATTGGGCTCCTCCTGAGTAACTGGCTTAATATTTTTCTCTGAGTCACGTATCAGAATATTCAGATACATTCATGGCCCTCATTCCGCAAATGAACAGGAATGCAAACCCTTTCTGTAGTAACTTTACTCCAAGCTCTTTGTGTTAACTTCACTCTAAGTTTTCTTCATTTTCAAAATTTTACTTTCTGTTTATTCTTGTTTCCTTATGTATATTAATCTTACAATATGGTAATGTATTATGAAAAAGTATCTTAAATCCACCTGCAATATGGGAGACTTAGGTTCAATCCCTGGATTGGAAAGATACTGTGGAGGAGGGCATGGCAACCCACTCCAGTGTTTCTGCCTAGAGAATTCCATGGACAGAGGAGCCTGGCAGGCCACAGTCCATTGGGTCCCAAAGACTCAGACACGACTGAGTGACTAAGCACAGGACAGTGCCTTAAATATATTTTATAAAATGATGGGGTATAAATAAATACCAAAAAAAAAAAAAAAAACAAACCCGGACCTCAATGATCAGAAGTGGGGATTGGAAAAGAACACATTTTCCCAATCCTGTCTAAACCAGAGACCAGCAAAAAGCCTCTTTACATTCAGTGATATATTCTGATAGAAGTATCTAGCTCTAGATACTTTTAAAAATTACCAGTTATTTTCCAAAGGTAAGTTTTTGTGATGCTATTTTGTTTGATATCATCATGTTCTTCTCTTTCTAAATTACACTCTCATCTGTATTTGCCAAAACAAATAATACCTACTTGTGAATGTATATAATATACGTTATTTTCTAAAAACAGGAAACATATTTAACATGACCTTCTTGCAAAGCAGCATAAAATTTTGTTTTAAAAATTTAACTTCTTGTTTCTACCTTAGTATTTCCTATATCAATGCTGTTAATTCCTGACCATTGCCTAAAATAGATGTTGAAAGCCAACTGCTTCAACACCATTCAGCAGATGTCAATAAGTATATAAATAACTATATACACACAACTAAACCTTTATCATGGTATCAGTGTTTCTTTTTTTAAATGAAAATTTGATGACCCCCAAATAAGAGCCCCAAACCAGATGAACCCTAAAGCCTTCTCCAATTCTGAGTTTCTATGGAATTTAGAAGTAAAACAAAATAACATCAACTCTCTTAGCTCTCTCTCTTGCTCATTAAAATAATCCCAGTATGCTTTCTGAGACCTTGGAATATGCTAATAGGTTTTTAAGTAACTCATTGTTTTGTGACCCTACGGTTCTGTGAATTACGATCATAAATAAAATTCGTTCAATTGAATTTGTGAAAAATTAGTCTAAAACCATACACTGACATTTACCTTTTTGATAACTTGGTGAGCAAGCCTAAAGACGATGACTCACAACAGTTCGTAATTTTTACAAGGCATAAATTTGAATTGCATAAGCTATGAACTTTAGCGAGCATGCAGCCACGACTCCCTTAACTAATTACAATACCAAACTTCCCAGCTTTCTCACAGTGATGCACTCTTTTTAGCTTGTCATCATGTTCATATAACATTGCAGAAGTTCCCTGAAAATGACTAATACTTGGGACAAAAGTGAAAAGAAAATATGATGTGATCAAAGAAATTAATATTGGGGGGCAGAAAGTAGGAATACTAATGAGCTGTAGGTTCCTCCAGGGTATCAAGAATAATAGATCTCTTGGTTATACTCTGATGCATTTCGTAGAGGAAAATCTATGCTGTAAGTGTAGTTATTCATTTGAAAGAATTGAGAGGAGAGCAGTATTTATCCCTTGTCCATTCTATTTGGCACTTATGGTTTAATTATCAATAGCTGTTACGACGATAGGAGAGTAGAGTATGTTTTTTAAAGACTCTGGGTTGCCTCATCACAGTATGATAAGAAATTAAAGGACATGGAAACATCTATGAAGGGAAAGAAATCTAAATTGACTCTTAGCTATGGAAGCTGGTCATGTACCAAATAAAAATAAGTCCCATGAGCAAAACTTTTTCGTGAATTAACCCTTTTTAAAAAATCTTTAAACTGACACGTACATAATTGCTATATGAGCAGTTATGCCTCAATTATCTCTTTACATGTCTTCTTCCAACTAGATGGTAAACTTGTTTTAAGTCCTGTTTTTATCTAGAGTACCTGACACACAGCAGACAGGGAACTAGGAAACTCTTGTTCCTAGGAACCCCTTAGACAATTGTTTTCCAACCACACGTGTCATCTGTGGTAGTGGATGCTGTAGTGTGCTGCCAGAAACACCTTTGACACTCAGCGTTTCAGTGGCTGGGAATACTGACCTTTGAGGACAATAGCTGGATCCTCTCTGGGAACTATTCTTAGTTGAGGACACCTGCCTCATTCAAGTTTCCACCTCCCCCCAACCCCCACCCACCAACTCACTCCTGGGGCAGCCTGCAACCAATGTTTGTTCAAGGCCAAGATACGAAGTCTCACTTGCCTCATTTCAGAACAACTCGCACAGGCCACCCCAGCTCCAGCACTCCTCGGCCGCAACGGCCTTGAAGTTCAGCTTTTCCTCCTCTCTAAGCTTCTGCCTCCCACCGGTAGTTCCCTGGAGAACTTCTCAATAAGCCTCCTACATAATACTATTCTGCCTCAAAGAAGGAAAAAAAAATACTATTTGCCTCAAAGTCCACGTACAGGAACTGAAAACACCAGCAGAGTTTTTAAAAAAAAATACAGATTTCTAGACTTCATTCTAGGGCTTCTCTGATAGCTCAGTTGGTAACGAATCCGCCTGAAATGCTGAAGACTCCAGTTCGATTCCTGGGACAGGAAGATCCCCTGGAGAAGGGAAATACCACCCACTCCAGTATTCTTGGGCTTCCCTGGTAGCTCAGCTGGTAAATAATCCATCTGCAATGCGGGAGACCTGGATTCTATCCCTGGATTGGGAAGATCCCCTGGAGAAGGGAAAGGCTACCCACTCCGGTATTCTTGCCTAGAGAATTCCATGGACTGTATAGCCCATGGGGTCGCAAAGAGTCGGACACGACTGAGCGACTTTCACTTCACTTCAGACCTCATTCTAGATCTACTCAAATAAAAAATCATATGTTTTTAAAAGTGTTAGTTGCCTAATTTGTATGTCAAAAGTCATCCTTAAAACTTTTCTATTCCCATCACAAAAGCAGGTGATTCTTCTGCTTCCAATGAACTTCTAGATCTCAAGACTGGCTGCTGCCTGGTTGTATACCTTTAAAAAAAAAAAAACAACTATCTTCTATGACTGATTCACCTTGATGTGTGGCAGAAACCAACACAACATTGTAAAGCAATTACTCTCCATAAAAATAAGTAAATTTTTTTAAAAAGGTAAAAAAAATCTATGTCTTCTGATATAACACTTTCCAGCTAATGGCTTCTTTAGTATCGCTCACCTGAACAGGGTACTTAAAAGTTTGTTATTTCTTGTATTTACTTAGGCATGCATGCGTGCTTAGTCACTCAGTTGTGTCTGACTCTTTGCAAGCCCATGGACTGTAACCCACCATGCTCCTCTGTCGATGGGATTCTCCCAGCAAGAATACTAGAGTAGGTTGCCATTTCCTCTTTCAGAGGATCTTCCCCACCCAGGGATCAAACCTGAGTCTTTTATGTCTCCTGCACTGGCAAGTGGTTTCTTCACCCACTGAGCCACCTGGGAAGCCCTAATGGACAGATTGATGGATGCAGGTCAAATCCACATCTCCTGCGTTGCAGGTGGATTCTTCACCAGTCGAGCCATCATGGAGGCCCATTTACTTAGGCAGACACCTATTAATCAGTGATTATAAAGCTGTACCTTCCAATATGTACAAATCAGACCTTTTTCAAATTCAAACAATTCATCAGAACCATTAGAAATGGATTTCAGGCTTGACACAGATAATGCTCTGTGGTCTACAATGAAAGGGCATGCAGATTGCATTAAAGGTTTAAACATATGGTAATCTCTAAACTCTGAGAGATAGTGAAGGACAGGGAAGCCTGGTGTGCTGCAGTCAATGGGTCACAGAGAGTCAGACACACGGAGCAACTGAACAAATCTCTAAATGCTGCTTCAGACTTTGCCACAATAATCTTTCATATAAAGCCAATATAATAGGTACGATCAACACTGCAATTTAGTGATTCTCCTCAGTAGTCTCTTTTTCCTTTTTAAACAAGCTGTGATGGAAACATCTCCATCCAAACTATAATAACTGTATAAAACGCAAAGTCCAAGGGTAAGCTTTTGAAAATTGCAAACATTCTTTAAAGGTAAACTTATTGGGCCAGCAATTGCAAAAATAAAAAAAAAATTAAAATGAGCACATTTTTTCCCTTAGGCTATTTTGATTTCAATGCGCTTTCCCGTCTCAGTCCCTTTCCATAACACAAAGATTGGCTCTATCATATAACTAGCAAAAGAAAGATGAACATTTTCTCTTGAAGCTGGGGAGTTCGCGTGCCAAGATTCAGTCTGCTGTGCCTGGAAGCGTGCTGAGGCCTCAAAACTTTGAAAAATTAGTTTCTGAACAGAAATGCTGACCCCAGGTATCTGTATCAATTCCACCCTATGAATTGTGCAGGTGCCGTGGGCTGTTTTCACTAGACATGTTGTGCCCAACTCAGAGGCAGGAAAATAACAGAAAATCATTTCTCCTACTGTGAGTATTCTCATATTTACCTGGGAATGTATGAAAGAGAAAATATGTTCCCACATCTTTCATCTAAATGTCAATCATCCAAATGGCTTAATAAAGGCAATGCCCCCAAACTGCCGCCACCACACCACCACGTCCTAACCCTTCCAAGTTTGGAGCCTCGCAATCACCTGGAGAAACACTGGCAAAATGCAAACCCTGGGCCAAATCAACATGTTTTATACAGCCAGCAGATTAAGAGTGGTTTTTAGATTTTAAACGTAAATATAAATGGTTGGGGGGGAAATGAAAAGCATATTTCATTTTATACAAGTATTCCATGAAATTCCATATTTGTGTCCATGAAGTTGTGTTGGAATACAATCACACTAATTTGTGTGATATCCAGGGTTGTTTTCACACTGCAGTGACAGAGTTGGGGAGTGGCAACAGAGACCTCTGTTCTACAAAGCTATCTGGCTCTTTACAGAAAAAGTTCACTAACCACTGACCAAGAGTGTTGCAATTTTACAAGGTGCATACATCAAATTTAATCCAGTGAGGTGGAGGGTACTGTGTCTACTCTACAGGGCAAAAAAAAAAAAAAAAAGAGATGAGTTTTCCAAGGTCATATAACCAGTGTGAAGGAGAGTTACTCATATTCTTTCACTTTGTCAAAAAGCTTCTCAAAATACAAAAACAAACTCATAGAAAAGTGATCAGATTTGAAGTTTCCAGACGCAGAAGGGGAGGCTCTTCAAAGTATCTTGAGTGGTAAAGGGCCAAGGATCGAACTCTTGGAAAGCACGTTCTGCCTGACAGAATTAACCAACAGACTTATCACTCAAAGGACAAATGGAAGTTTCTCTCTTCAGCTCCTCAAATACCATCATGCCATGGAGGAGAATCCTGAACACGTCACGTTTCTCTGGGACTCCTTAATATTTCTCACACAGATATAGCAGATTCTTTCTGACAAGGTCAAACTCCTCTGAAATAGAGTTACTAAAGCAATTTTATACATTCTCTCTTAACATGCCACTGGCCTTGGCCTGAAGATCCTATTCAAGCAGAAAAAACAGAGTTTCACCTTTTCCACTAAGTTTTCTCTCAACATTTTATACCTGAGTAGCTACAGAATTTATATGTTTAACCTTTATACTGTCCCTCTATTTATATATATCAAGAGAGGATATATAATGATTATCAATTCATTTACTAAATGTGTTACAAATGCAAGGAGAAGGTAGAGTTCTACTAAATGTAATGACCCAGCAAATGCTGAACTCCAACCCAGGAACAATGAGATTTAGCCCCTGACCAGTATCTGTGTGACTTTGGGAAAGTCCTTGAACCTTCCCAGGTTTGTTTTCTGAACTATATGGGCTCTTCTTATTTGAAATGACTTCTATTTATTAAGAATTGTTGAGTGTTCCATCATCTTTAATGTACCATACAGGTGGTAAGTGAAAGGGAGAAAATGAACTTAAAGGACATAGGCACATAATATTCCAAGGAGAATCGCACAAAAAGTAGGAATGATGGTTCTTTTCTGAAGTTACATAAACCCATGGCAAACATTATCTTGGTACCCAGGATTATCCTCCCTCTGCTTCCATGGGCATGGGCTTCCCCAGGGGCTCAGATGGTAAAGAATCTGCCTGCTATGTGGGAGACCTGGGTTCGATACCTGGGTCAGGAAGATCGCAGGGAGAAGGGAATAGCAACCCACTCCAGTATCCTTGCCTGGAGACCCAAGCCCTCATCAGGGCTACTTTCTTCTCTTCACTTATCCTTGGCTAACACAGACCAAGAGGGTGAACTGTGGTCCTTTCAGACCCAAACTAAGCAGGAAGGCACTCAAACCCACAACCACTTTTCAGAGTAAAAGGTCGCAGCAGCTTGAGAGCTTAAAATGTAAAATATCCTCTATTATTGACACATCTTATTTCATAAACTTGGGGTGTTTCTAAATAGTTTCACTCAAACTAGCTCTGCCTTGAGACCAGAATTTATAATCATAAAGACCATCAGCATAAAGGTAATTTTATAATCTCAAAGGTCATCAATAAAGGATTTCTCAATCATCACAAATATTTTCATATTTCCACAGCTTTTTAAAGACTGTAACAATTGTTGAAATTCTTTTCAATACTATGACTTTATATATCACAGTCATCAAAGTAGTTTACATTTAAATTGATTAACCACACCCCAGAGAGGGCTTAAAGCGTCCACATTAATCTTAAAAACGTAACATTTCTTAACCAGTAACAAAAATGAATAAAATAGGAATGCCAAGCAAAAGCACCTGATATGTGAGCCAGTGCTGCCTGGTTCTTAGAAATCTCTTTCCATCAGGTCATGTAGTGATGGGTTAAATCTTTTACTTTGCATGTCTGGTTATTTGTCCAAACAATAGGATCAACAACATCCTACATTCTTGGTAATGTTCTAAGAGTCAACATTTAAAGTTTTAGTTGCTTAAATTTGATACCATCATCAGAACTTAAATATAACTCAATGAAGTCAAGGCTTGATTGAAGTAAATGAAAATACACAAACTACTTCAGAACAGTTAGAATATTTCTTAGGCTCCATTATCCATAATAGGCATTTGCAAGCAATACCACCATAGATTCTAGAGATGTTCTATGTCCACTATCAAGGGATAGTGACCTATTTCTAGAGGATGCTAAGTGCTGGGAAGGAGATGTGCCCACAAGTACAAGGCAAGATGAGAGGCATTCAAATTCAACATTAGGGAGGGGCCAACGACACCCTATGGGTTGAAGAGCCAGGAGGATGCTAGTTATATGAAGGGGCTGGGGAAAAGAGAAACTTCAGGACTGAGTATGTTCACGTGGAGAAGCACAGTGAACCCTAGATGCATATCAAGATGTCCCTGAGATTGCATGCATCCCAATTAGAGAACTAAAACTAGTTAGTCATGGTCTGAATATGTAGCATTTTGGCAAAGTGGCTAGAGTTGAAAATGCCAGGTCATGAAGAGCCGTGGATGTCATGCTAATGAGCTTGAACTTCAACCTGAAAGTTATGCGAACCTAGGGGAGGATTTAAGCAGGAGAATGACTAATCAGCTTCAACATTAAATAAGAGGTAGAGAAAAGTTTGAAAAGACAGAGGGGTGAGTGGTGAAGGGGCAGAAACTTGAGAAAGATGGACAATTTAGGAGTCTCCTGCAGTAATGCGGGCAATACACTGCAATTTGATGTAGGGGGAACCACAACCTTGTTGCAGAGATGCAACAAGGAACATTCAAGTGAGACTTGGTGCTTTATATGAAGAGGATGAGTGAGTAAAAAACTAGAACTCCTGGATTTATGGCTGGTACAACTGTGTAGACTGTGGCACTAATCACTATAATGGGGAACACAGACAATGCTTCATTGATGGCATTGCTTTTGACATTTATGACATATAAACAATTTTACTTAGAGAAAAGATATATTTGTTGAAATTAACTTTCAAAAATGCCCTGAGGAGCAAGAATATTAGGCAAAACAACACAGAAAGAACAAGGAGAGATGGAATTAAGGCAAATTTTCACATATGCCCAAGCAAAATACACAGCATCATAGGTTATGGAACAAGTGAGAAAAAAAAAAAAAAAAAAAGAGGAGAGATTCATGCTTGAATGTCAACCGAATAAAGAGTAGCAAAGAAAGATACAATACAGCTACTGGAAAGAAAGGTATGAAATCTGCCAGAAGGAGAGAGTGGAAAGAAAAAAAAAAAAAAACAGGATAATTTCTTAAGAGGCAGTACTCTCACACAAGAAAATAATTCAAAGGATAAAAGAGACAGAAGATGCTAATTTTTATAAACTGCTTAATAGACACTACCAGGATCTGACTACTTAAATGAATGTTTAAGGAGGAGGGCAGACAATTTAGGAATTATGCCTGTACTTAGATCTAAAAGCTACCAAAACAATACATGTTAACACGACTTTGTCAAAAGCAGCAGCTAAGCTCACACATGCATCACAGTATCCCATGAAAAGAATAGCTTAGATCTAACGCTCTGGGTGTAATAAACTAAACTGCAATTAGAAGGCATTTTTATTCTCATACAAATATACTGAGACAAAGCCAGAAACCACTCTCAAGAAAAAAAAAAAAAAATTGGCAAAGTTTCCTAAACAGAAGCCCCACTTACACCAAATCTGCTACCATCAGGTGCCAGACACCCACAGCAGGCACAGACGGCGGGGCTCCTCCTGCCTGCTTCACAGATTGCTGTCTGGTTGCAATCTCTCCTCATATGTGAGCTGGTGGAGCACAGAAAAGCCCCTGGCTCACCCCTATCAGTCATGGCTCCACAGTTCCAACCATCAAAATCAACTTAATTGCCCACAAAGATTATCCCCGAGTACTACCCTCTGTTTACCCAGAAAGCACTCCTTTACTCCTAGGCAAAGTTCAAGGAGAAATTCACAAACTGTCAAGCAAGTACAGACTAAGAGACACAAGCAACCTTAGCTGTCATGCCTCCATCTCACTTGCATAATCTCTGCATCTCTCCTTCCTTCATGATATCCACCTTCCATTTCTCGAATGAAAGCAGAAACCGTAAATGGATACTTCTTTGTATAAATACACAAATGAGACCCAGAAGGACACATCAAACAGTAAACTGTGTGTGATTGTGGGAGACTTTGTTTTTTTGTTCCTTGTGCTTTTTGTTTCCTAATATGCACATGTTAATGTTTAAGAAATGTTATTTTTAAAAACCTTAATACTATTTTATTTTAAAAAATAATAATTTATTATTACAATAATTAAAAAGGAGGTCAGCCAGTAAAGGGAGTCATCAGTTAATCATCCACATAGCCCCTCAAATACCTGTACTATTTATCAACTATGTGTCAGGCATCCATGACCACTAGCAATTGAAGAATACAGTAAGTTGGGAAGTTAGTGGGAGCATCTAACATAGACAGACAGTTATATCTTTAAAATATAACTTTATAGATGTTATAATAGAAAGATGGGGCTTCCCTGGTGGCTCAGATGGTAAAGATTCCGCTTGCAATGCAGGAGACCAGGGTTTGATCCCTGTGTTGGGAAGATCCCCTGGAGAAGGGAATGGCAACCCACTCCAGTATTCTTGCCTGGAGAATTCCATGGACAGAGGAGTCTGGTGGGCTACAGTCTATGGGATCACAGAGTCAGACGTGACTGAGCAATATGAACAAAGTGTTAAAGAAAAATCCAGAATGAAGTAGAAATGTTTGTCTTTTATTAAACATGCATGTTAAAGGCCCTTTTCCATCACACACAGAAACAAAGACATTTCAGATGGCCTTCCCATATTGCAATGTCTACCCTCTCCACAACTTATAATTTTACACAAGATTTGAGAAAAGCTAAGCAAAGAGATTCATCCTAAAGCAGATCAGTCCTGGGTGTTCATTGGAAGGACTGATGCTGAAGCTGAAACACCAATACTTTGGTCACCTCATGCAAAGAGTTGACTCATTGGAAAAGACCCTGATGCTGGGAGGGATTGGGGGCAGGAGGAGAAGGGGACGACAGAGGATGAGATGGCTGGATGGCATCACCGACTCGATGGACATGTGTTTGAGTAAACTCCAGGAGTTGGTGATGGACAGGGAGGCCTGGCATGCTGCGATTCACAGGGTCGCAGAGTCGGACACGACTGAGTGACTGAACTGAACTGAACTGAAGCAAATACTAGGACATCCTTCTTTCTCCCACTATATCATGCCAAAAATATAGGACCCAACAAAAAAGTTGCATTCACTTAAAATCATAAGCCCAGAGACTGGACAGTCACACATGTACCATGTGGCAGTCCCTGCAGATAAATTTCCATTTATAGCTATCTTAACAAAGGTCATGCAGGACTATGGTTCATGTTCAAGTGCTCATGCTCAAGAAGAAGGTGTGCCACCATTTATATCAACACTTCAAAGAATTCTCAATTTATCTCAAAATAAGAAAATGCAGTGAAAGCACAATAATTTGGACCTTCTAAAAAAGAAACCATGGCAATTTTATACTTTCAAAAGTATTTGGGAGTTCTGAGAAATTGGGATTTACCAACAAAACATCTCTCTCTTACCCCTAATTTCAAGACTTAATTATTTCTTTTCCCTATCTCAACTTTGACAACTTCTTTGCTGTCACGTAGATTCTAAATGATTAAATAAATGGAAATATGGTTTTAGACCAAAAAAATTTGAATCAGCAGTACCTTTTGTGCCTAGTTTAATTTTCTGAAAAGAGTTGACCCTTGAACAACATGATTTGAACTGCATGGGACCACTGAAATGCAAATTGTTCTCTCAATAAATACACGCTATAGTCTCATACAACTCTCAGGTTGTATTGAATTGAATTGTATTGAATTGTATATGATTGAATTCATGGATGCAGAACCATGGATACAGAGGAATCACATACAAGGAGGGCCAACTGTAAAGTTACAGGCAGATTTCAACCAAACACGTGTTGGGGGCAGGGGTGGCCTCAGCCTCAGAATTGTTCAAGCGTTACCTGTATTTCTCCCCTCATTTAAAACAATCCTTCAAAGTAAATGGCAGTAAGATCAAAGAATGTAAAGCTCTAGTTTTAATACACTACAGACTTTTTTTTATCTCTCTAATAAGAAAAATCTAACATGTCAATCAAACAAGAATATTTCAAGGGGATATGTCTGAAACATCTAAAGAACAGGTTCGCAATAAACAGGTACCTTTGATCAAGTTTCAGATTTAGAGGGAAAGGCAGACTAGTAACAATGAAATAGCCACCTACCAGACAATCAGGGGAAACAACCTAAACCAAGATTGGTGATCAACTGGTGTGATAGATATTTTAGCCAGATCATATTCACATCGGAGAGGGCAATGGCAACCCACTCCAGTACTCTTGCCTGGGAAATCCCACGGAGGGAGGAACCTGGTAGGCTGCAGTACATGGGGTCGTTAACAGTCAAACACAACTGAGGGACTTCACTTTCACTTTTCACTTTCATGCATTGGAGAAGGAAATGGCAGCCCACTTCAGTGTTCTTGCCTGGAGAATCCCAGGATGGGGGAGCCTGGTGGGCTGCCGTCTATGGGGTCGCACAGAGTCGGACACAACTGACGCGACTTAGCAGCAGCAGCATATTCACATACATATTTTTAAGAAAATGGGCGTTAACCAGGGGCATTAGATACCACAGACAGGAATATCCAAATGATAGTCTCTCTCTCTCTCTTACACACACACAAACATATACACATAGATGGGGCATTTTCCCCCTAACAACTGGTGCCTTCTAAACATAGTATTGGATGTAACAAGGATCTACAAGAATCTAATGAACACAATGACAAGAATCTAATGAAAACAAATACTTTCAATCCTCATATGTGCATATGTGTATATGTATATACATGTGAATATAAGGAAATATATATATCGAAGAAAATCTCACTGTAGAAATGTTTCCTTGTTAGAGATGGTTTTGCCATTGTTATTTCTCATTCTCTTTTCTTAATCTAACCATTCCAGAACATTCTGAATGCACAGTGCCTTCAATAGGAAAAGTTTGAGTTCTTAGAACATTATGGCTCTCTGTATAAAAAAGGTTCCCGTCAGCTGTTTCTTAAATCTGTGTCTCCACTGGCATTATCTGTGAGTGTCAAGATATAAAAACAATCAAACAACTGTGTACAAAGACTTTATCACAGAAAAATGAGAGTCAGGGACAGCGCACAAATCCCACTGCAAATATTCAGGGTTGACTTGGGAGAACACGGTATTTGTGGAGGTGAGTTTTCTGCTATAAAGCATGAAACAGTTTAGGTCTCTCACTGCTCTGGGTGACTCTGAGTGTATTAAAGGATTAGTATAAGAAGCATGCCTGACACGGCTCAAACCACACTCCCCACACCATACAAAGCTGCCTGGCCCAGCTGCACACATTATTAGAAGCCTGTAGTAAGGGAAAGACAGGCTGTAGACTTCTCCTAAGACATACAGTGTTTTTCCATACCCAGTGATAAAAGTAAAGGCAAACAGGTTTCAGATAAAAGATGCAGAACTAGCAGTTCCCTTCTATGACCAGTTTAATTTTCTGAGTATTTCACTCTTCACAAAAAACTGATTCTGTGCAGCAAATATCCATTAAAGAATGTGAAGAGTATTGTTTTTAAGATACTGGAGAAATTTTTATTTCTCTGATTGACAAAGATTTAACATGTTAACCAAACTGGACTGTAAAAAAGATGTATAAATCTATACACAGACACACCAAAAACACACATGCAAGAAACTTGAAGAAGCATACATCACAGCATTAAGCACAGTAACCATGGAAATCTGTTTCCAATGTAGTAATTCCTAACTATGCTTTCTCAATAATTTGGGGTATTCTCAGATATCTCAAGGATAGCTATAAAATATCATCACCAGCAACAAAAATGTCACTTGGTTTTGATTATGATGTGCTATAACACTTTTTTTGGTGGGGGAGATTTAGAAAAACAGGCATCATAAAAAATTGTTCTAAACTTTAAAAGATTATAAACCACATATTTTAGGGGAATAAATATGAAGTTGGGGATTCTTTTCAAATAGTAATGGATGAAGTAGCTTGTTCTCATAGAGTAGGTGTGTCTAAGGAACATGATGGATGTTTCTATTGACACTTCATAGGATTAGATCTGAGATATTTAAAGTGGAAAGCTCTGAGTATGCGAGCCCTTCACACGTGACCTCCTGTGAAGAGTTCTTTCCTCCCAGGCCCCCATGTTAATCCACTCCCATATCTACCCTGCCATCAACACTTACTTGTTTCCACATCTTGCCTTTAAGAAAGGCAGAATGATAAAAAAAAAAAAAAAAGAAAGAAAGGATGATAGGAGAGAAAACTTTTCTTACCGGTTCAGCCACAAACTATCAGTGTTACCATGAGCAAGTAATTTTGCTGCTCTAAATTTTATTTTCTTTACTTCATGAGATCATTGGATGGCATTGCCGATTCAACAGACATGAGCTTGAGCAAATTCCAGGAGATGGTGAAGGACAGAGAAGCCTGGCATGCTGCAGTCCATGGGGTCACAAAGAGTCAGACACGACTTAGCAACTGAACAACAAGAAGCTCTAACATTTTCTAAATATACAAATCAGGCATATCTTATTTTAAATTATAAAACTGGATATTGCTTTGATGTGTGATCTTCACCTGATAGTGTTTATTTGATTACTGTTCCCACTTTTCAAGAGTTTGCCCTAAAAATTAAGCAGTTTTAAAATTGTACAGTTAAACAACCAAATGAGGGCCTACTGAATGGGAGAAAATATTCCCAAATGATATGAACAATAAGGGGGTTAATATCCAAACTATACAAAGAACTAACAACCTCAATAGCAAAAAAAAAAAAAAAAAATCTAATTTAATAATGGGCAGAAGACCTGAAAAGACATTTCTCCAAAGAGGACATACAAATGGCCAACAGGTACACAAGAAGGTGTTCAACATCATTAATCACCAGGGAAATGCAAATCAAAACCACAATGAGACATTCCCTCACACTTCCCTGTTATATTTATTATGAAAAAAAAAAGGGGAGATAACAAATGCTAGTGAAGATGAGAAGAAAAGGGAACCCTTGTATACTGTTAGTGAGAATGTAAACTGGTACAGGCCACAATGGAAAACATTATGCAGTTTCCTCCAAAATCTAACAAAAAGAACTACCATTTGAACCAGCAGTTCTACTCCTGGCTTTATACCCCAAAAAACCAAGAACAGGAATTTGAAAAGATACATGCACACCAATGATCACAGTAGCACTGTTTACAATAACCGAGATATGGAAGCAACCTAGTGGCCATCAAAGGATGAATGGATAAAGATGCGGTGTATATATGTGTGTACACACACACAAGAATATTACTCGGCCATAAAAAGAATGACATTTTGCCATTTGCAACAACAGGGATGGACCTGGAGGGTTTTAGCAAAATAAATCAGAGAAAAATAAACACTGCACACTATCACTTATATGTGGAAACTAAAAAACAGAAACAGATTCACAGATATAGCAGTTACTGGAGGGGAGAGGGAAGACCAAGGTGGGGTAGGGTATTAAGAGGTGCACACTACTATGTATACAATAAATAATCTACAAAGATACTTTGTACAGCACAAGTAATATAGCAAATATCTTACAATAAATGTAAACAGTATAATCACTATGCTGTACATTTGAAACTATTACAATACAGTACATCAACTATGTTTCAATTAAAAATGTTCTTAAAATTTTATGTGGTTAGACCATAGTGTCCTAAATATTTAAATGAAACTTTCTAAACTTTTATAAAAGTATACAGAGAAAGACCTAGAACTGAGGGACCTAGAACAAGAAGTAATATGATATTAAGTTGAGGATTAGTTGATAAAGACTTTATAAGTAGAAGTGAATTCTACAGAGTAAATCTTATCCTTTATATCCTCTTTCTAGGAAAAGGAATATTTAAAGGATGTTGAGGCAACATGTCAAAGCAACTTTGATATCCTCAGAAATAAGGCAATCGCAATTAAGCCCACCTTGTGAACATCTACCTAACATAAAATCAAGACGTACTTCTGAGGGAAAATGACCACCTTTGGACTCTACCAATGGAAAAGGTTGGACAGGAGATGAGAACAAGGTAGACATGCTGCAACTGTGACTTGGGTAGCATCCTATAACATACAAACTTCACTGTAAACAAAACCCAAAAGCAAACAAACCACCACCACCCAAGGGGCTTGGTGAGCAGTTCTCAAGGGAGTTAACACTGACCCATGTCCGTGAAATGAGTCTCTTCTGAAAATAGACTTCGCACACATTTCACCTCTAATTATCATCAGAGTTTTAGTCTTTATGACATCATCTCAGTTCAGTTCATTCGCTCAGTCATGTCCAACTCTTTGCGACCCCATAGACTGCAGCAACACCAGGCTTCCCTGTCTATCACCACCTCCCAGAGCTTGCCCAAACTCAAGTCCATTGACTTGGTGATGCCATCACCTATCAGCTTTCATCTGAGCTGCTTACATCAGGTCACAAGGAAGCATCCACTAGCTCTGGAAAATAAATGGCACATATTTTTGAAGCAAATTAAAACTATTGTTGTCAATTATCCCTCAGTAAGGTTTCAAGAAGCATTCTAAATATCTATGACTTTGAAACAATATTTACATAAAATAAACATTTAGCTCAGATGTTAGCTAAAAATCTATCCTTTAAGATCTTGCAAAGATCTCAAGAATTACCTTGAACCTCCAATTCCATGCCTTATACTAGTCCACAATAAACACGTCACCCCAGGCATGCTAAACAAGTTCACCTTCTGCAGGAGTCACTATTGTACACACCTCTCACATTTCATCGCAAATGGTTTGCCAAGTTGCTTTTTCCCCCCAAAACCCCAATTCCTTTCCTACAAGTAATTATGGTCCCAGTTGATTACAATACTGTTTTTTTCAAATCTTTACAAAAACAATTAAGTTTGTAACAATAAAAGTTAACAAGAACACTGTTAACAGTGAATTTAAATAGAAGGCTATTACATACTTTATTTCCTTGATTCAATTACATTAAAATTGTTTCACAGGTTTATACAAGCTTATTGTTACCCACACTTCTGTTAGGAAGCTGCTCTATACTTTTACAAAGAGTTGGACAATAGTCCAAATGACTAAGTGAACTCTGAATTGAATTGCTAGACTTTATCTTAATCCAATCATGCACCATTTATCTCAGTTAGATTGACTACTGCTAAAAAAAAAAAAAAAAAAAAAAGAGTAAATCAATCTCTGGCCTAGATCTGTGTACATGCACTTTTGTCCATGAAGTCTCACCTTGTTTCTGCATCTAATATTACATATTTTATAGGTCTTTACTCTGTAATTTTTTTGGACTTCATAAATACAGCAAATATTTTTGACTCAAGGGTTTATCATTTATTAAGATTATATCCTAATCTTAAACTTTGTATTAAATGAGTCTCATGAATTCTTACATACTTATCCTTACTTAAACATGGCAGGAATGCTTTAGCTTTTGCTTCTGTCATAAGTGGAATGTCACTTTTAAAAGAAAAACGCAGAGGCAAAACCACTCCCCCCAAAATGTATTTTCACTTATAAAAATTAAGTTTCTACAAGGAACAAGCAAAAAAAAAAAAAATAGCAGGTATTTAAAGAAAGAATGGGAGAAAAAACACAAGGATACCAAAGATTACAAGAATTCTGTTCATGGTGGAACCAGTGGGTTTCCTCTTTGGTTCATCCTATCTGATGTACTGCAGTTCACGTATCTGCAGACTGCCGTTTTGCAAAAGTCAGTAAATGAGTTGCTTCCATTAGAAAGTTAGCAACATTAGAAAGAGCTCACCAGTTTCTTAATTTGGGGAACTAAGTGATTCAATCAATACAGATAAAATTTATTTATGTCTATCTAAATCTATCTCAGGATGCAAAATGATTCTTATTTCCTAACTGTGGTACATGAAATGCTTAGTCATAACGATGACAGACCAAATGACCATTAACTCACACAGAACTCTAGTCAAGCATTATATGGTCACACAGCAACAAAGCAATCTATAAATAGAGAACACCATGAAAATGAGAAGCATAACAACCACTACAATTCAAAGAGGAAAAGGGACAAGGATATGAATATGCTTCACACCCCCATCCCCGGCACCTTTCTAAACTCTGGCTGATTTTACATCCAAGTGATGCACAACTCATTTTTAATTACATATATGGCCATCAATTTTTAAGAGCTAAAATGAACAAAACTGACAAGTAAAATGTCAGCTTTCATCTTCTGGCATGAAAATGCCACAGAAAAGACAGTATTCCAGGATATTGAGGTAATGGCATAAAAAATTTAAAACAGTTTTCAACAAACTTAGAAGGATATAACCCACACACTTCACAAACACGTATAAGCTCCCAAAGCAACTGAGATTGCATGGCAAACTTAGAGAAATAATTGAAACTCAGAACAGTAAAACAGCCCTTTAATGACAGATCTCCAAGGATACTAGTAGAAATATTTTTTCAAATTGTGTGGTACCCTAAAGTGCTAAAACTATATTTTTCTATACACTATACATTACTGTGAATAAAACAGAGGTCTCAGAAATGATGATAAAAAAGAATCACCTTAGGGTAAACAAATCTATGGAAAACAAGCAACATAAGAGCTAAGAAATAAAAAAGTAGAATAAAATTAAGTGGAAATAAAAATCTGAAAAGAAGTATATTAGATAAAGTTGATACAACAAACATATTTGGAGTGCTTAAAATAAAAACAAAACAGTGGAACAGAAAGCTAATTTTTTAAAATTTCCTTTAAATAAAAGAAAACTATATATACGGAAAAGTACACTGTGGGCCAGGAAAAACTCAGGATAGACAACCCAGAGAGACTGCTACTGAACTTTAAATGGTAAATAAAGAATCATTAAAGCAGACCAGTAAAAAGAAAAAAAATATTTTTCAGTGGAAAATTCAGATTTTGTTGGTTGCATTTGATTCCATAAGATAGTATAACTATAGTTATTAATACTATCTCACATACTTGAAATCTGTGAAGACAGTAAATCTCATACACATAAATGGTAAACTATGTGAGGTGATGGATGTATTAATAAATCTGATTGTGATAATCATTTCATGTCTTTCTTAAAGACAATGACTAGATGGACTTCAGCCAATAAAATGACTTGGGAAAACCATGGGAAAGAAAAGATTTGAGGATTGAGATGACTAAAAAAGAAAGTTAATGTTATCTTCTCTGACAAGTAGAAATGGTACAATTAATTTAATTGAAAGGGGAAAAGAAATCTAAAAGTTGAAAAAAGTTTACATTGCCCTACAGTCACATGGAAATCAAGCAACATCATTAAAGCAAACTAAAAATAAAATAAATAGAAGTATAAATATGTTTTACATATGGTAGGCACAAAGTAAATACAAAGACAATTTTATTGGATAAAAATATTTTTGAGTGGTGGAAAGAGAGGAGAGGGAAGAGGAATGTATTCATGCTTATCACTGAGCTTAGTTTAAAAAGAAATTAAAGCATTATGCTAAGAGAAATAAGTCAGAGAAAGACAAATACCGTATGACATCCCTTGTACATGGAAATCTAAAAACTACAACAAACTAGTGAATATAACAGAAAAGAAGCAGGCTCACAGATAAAGAGAACAAATTAGTAGTCACCAGTGGGGAAGTAGGCAATATGGAGGGGGAGGTACAAACTACTGCATCTAAAACAGGCTCAAGGATGTAGGGTACAACATGGGAAATAAAACCAATATTCTGTAATAACTGTAAATGGAAAGTAACCTTTAAAAATTGTATAAAATTTTTTTAAAAGAAATAGCATTCACAAAGACTGTCAAAGACCATAATAAAATATGAAAAAGCTTCACATGACAGCACTTAGAACAAATTTATCTACTATATTAATATCAATAGGTTTAACTTGTTTAAAGACATTTTAAGATTGAAGCAGAAAGTGAAACCTAGTTCAAGCTCAATGTTTAAAAGAACACCTAAACAAAATGATTCACAGAAGTTATAATTAAAAGGTAGGCAAAGATATATCAGCCAAATGGAAACCAAAAAAAAAAAAAAGTAGATAGTCTTGATTGTCATATCAACCTAGGCATAATTCAAGCCCAGAAAGATGCCAAGAAATTGGGTAACTCTACATGATGCTATTCACAATTTTAACTATACATAGCAAAACATTCATAAAACTGAAAGTATAGGAAAAGACAGAAATACACTAGTTATAGGAGACTAATTTTCCTCCCTCGAGTGAGATAACAGTATAAGATTTGTATTGCAAAATGATCACCAAATAAGTTAATATTCATTACCATCATACCGCTGTATTTTTTTTTCTTGTGATGAGAACATTTAACATTGACTCTTAGCAACTTTCAAATACGCAACACATCCAGGGGATCTTCCCAAACCAGGGATTGAACCTGAATCTCCTGCTTTGGCAAGTAGACTCTCAGATTCCTCTGAGCCACCAGGGAAATCCAAAAGGATCATACACACCAGTAATTACCTTAAATGTAAATAGATTAATGCACCAACCAAAAGACACAGAGTGGCTGGGTAGATGAAAACATGTGCATGTAAGCACTGCCATTTACCACATCACTCTGCTTGACTCCCCAGATTGCAGGTAATTATTTTTATTGTTAGGTTAATCATGTTCCCATTATGGTTTGCAATTGTAATTGTCTTTTCTTTTTTGTCTGGCGATTGATTGTGAAAACTGATAAACATCTCACTATTGTGATTATATAACTATTACTCACTTAACACCATTGTATCATAATTGGTCGACAGAAAAGTAACAGAATTGTATATTACCAAAACTCCCATTTAATAGAAAAACCTGCAATTGCTCTTTTAAAACTCCAGATGTGTATCAGAATTACCTTGGAATTTTTTGAAAAATACAAGTGTTCAGGTATTGCTTTTTTTTTTCCACCAGAATTCCAAGTATGTTTCTAATGAGCAGCCATGTTTAAAACAACTGGACTATATGCAGATCTTTTACTTATATCTAGCTTGTTCACTTTTACTTATATCTAGCTTGTTTCACTTTTTCTATTTTATAGTAAATGCTCTCATTTTCATTTAGTTTATGTTCTCCAATTTCATCTTTTTTTTTCTGTTCTTTCTCAAGCCTTGATCAAGTACAGTAGAAAAGCTCTTGTGTATAACATATACCCTAGAAAACCTATGAATTTTTGCCTAACTAAAAAATTGATGACATTTTGCTTCCACTTGTTTGACTTACTATGAATAGAATTCTAGATGTCTAATTTTAAAAAATAGATATGCAACAAGCAACAAAGGTTTACTGTATAGCACAGAGAACTACAGTCAATATCTTATAATAACCTATAATGGAAAATAATTTCAAAAACAAAACATGTGTATATGTATAAATTAAGAAAAAAAACCTACTTTTCGAAATTTAGTAATGTTTATCTTTTGACAGTTTTTCTAAATGTCCTAAGGAGATCTAGTAACCTATGAGACACAAAATTTTAAATATATTTCTGTAGGATATAAGAATAATGTTTATTAACATAAATAGAAATCTATTATACTTAAATTATTAATAATGTCATTTAAGATGCTCCTATTCTTATTTTTTCTGCACTTGATAAAATGCTAATATTTTATCTCAGAGAAATGTTAGTATGTCTCACTATGATTGTATATTTTTTCTTTTCCCTTATATTTCTTCTGATTTTTGATTTATATATTTTTGCTTCTTTGTTGTTAGATGTCTAGTGGTTTATGATGTCTATCTTCTTTGTGAATTGTATCTTTTATCATTAAAAATATTCATTTTTATTTCATTTAAAACAAAAAAATGAAAATCATGTCTTCATTAAAACAAAGAAAGCAAATATACAACACAGTGTTATTAACTATAGTCACCATGCTGTACATTACATACCCAGGAGGACTTATTTATCTCATCACTGAAAGTTTGCACCTTTTGAACACCCTCACCCATTTCACCCACTCCCACCCCAACCACCAATCTGTTCTCTGTCTCAGTGAGTTTCGGATTATTGTGGGGGTTTTGGGGGAGGGTTTTTTCAGGGTTTTTCAGATTCTACATACAAATAAGACCATTTGACTTTCTCTTTTTGTGGGGAGGGAGAGTTAAGGGAACTAGGGAAATAGAGTTTAGTATACTTAGTATATATTAGTATATATATTTATATATCATTTATAATATATATTTATATATTATATATTTAGTATATATTTTAGTATATATATTTAGTACATATATATAATATATATCATTTATAATATATATTTATATATCATATATTTAGTATATATATTTTTATATATCATTTATAATATATATTTATATATTATATATTTAGTATACATATTTAGTATATATTTTAGTATATATATTTAGTACATATAATATATATCATTTATAATATATATTTATATATTATATATTTAGTATATATTAATATGTACTCATTTACTCTTTCAGATTTTTGAAATATGTGAAAGCATTGCCTATTCAAAGCACTCAAAGATAAAAATTTAATTTTAATTTACTCGTCTTATCCTAAGGAATTTGAAATGAAGGAATAAGAAATTATACATTGAATTTAGCCTCTAAGATGTTTCTGAACCCAGTCATCAGACGTGCAATAAGCAACTGCCCTTCTTTTGAACCTTGTTCTTGGGTGCTCACACAATTGTTTTACATTTATTTTTATTTTTGCATTTCATTATCCCTTCACTAAGCAGGGGTCACAGAGGAATGGAGTTTTCTTTCCTGAAAGCCCAGAATATTAGTACACATAAATTAGCAAGTGGAAAATGGGTGGTAAGTATTTTTATTGTTCACAAGGTAGGTCAAAAATTCTCTCCCCCTAATTATCACTCTTTGGTAAAGACTAATTGGGAAGAAAGCCAAGAATACAAATGGAGAATAAAGAGAAAAAAATTCCCTCAGTAGAGAAACAGTGGAGCTTGATAGCTTTTCAATGATTTTATTCATCAAAATAGAATCATCTTGTCATAACATTAATTTTCTACAATTTACTTTCATAAAGCATGGAACACAGGCTTTCTCCATAAATTACTGTTTTCCAACTTTCATCACATCTCTTGTCCTACAGTGGCAAGATGGGGTACGGCCTGTGGAGGGGAGAAGAAGAGGGAGCAAATAAGACCTTTTCGGAGCTGAGGAACTTTTGAAAACCGCTCTCCTCATGTGAAGGAAAGTGTTAGTCGGTGAGTCGTATAGGACTCTTTTTTGACCTCACGACTGTAGACAGCCAGGCTCCTCTGCACATGGAATTCTCCAGGCAAGAATACTGGAGTGGGTTGCCAATTCCTTCTCAAGGGGATCTTCCCCACCCAAGGAGCAAACCTGGGTCTCCTGCATTGCAGGCAGATTCTTTACCATCAGACACACCAACATGTAGCTATGTGTTTATGAAACATGTGGAATTTTAACACACCTTAAGGCTTTATCTCAAAACAATAAATCAGAAATATGTATCTACTTATGGTTTGCTAGGGATAAGTAATCAGAATCATACTTAAGAGATGGAATCATATTAATTTTTCTAATCAAAAAGAGTCATAAATTTTAACAGTAAGTTTCCAGGTTTGATGGTAACTGTGGTTACAAGGTCAATACATCACCATTTGAGTAGGTTTCACTTGTCATTATCAATTCACTCTTGCCACACCCTTACCATTCACACAACAGAATGTTATGGTGATTATTCAATTAATACGCTGTACAGTTCAGATCATAGATAAGAATTCATAAGTAAGCAAATAATAAAGGTATCCAAGCACAAAAAGATAGTACTACCAACCCATGCACTTTATTCATAAGCTAGTTCTTTACATGTCATTCAAACAGTCTGTTTTTTTTTTTTTTCTTAAATTAAAATTTAGAGGAAGTTTTACCAACCTATAACAATTTAAACAATACTATCGGAAAGGAAAGTTACTTCTATTTAGAGAGATTCACCAGTAAGGACAGATACAGACAGCAACAGAGAAAAAGCAAAAACACATAAAAAACTAGAATACAAAAAAAAAGAAAGAAAGAAAGAAACAGCCCAGGGTCACTTAATACAGGGACAGCTAGTCCTTAATACCTTACCTGTCTAGTACAAATCACCACATTGCAACTCATTTTCACTGTGTATAATGTCTGTCTAATTTACTTGAGAAAGATTAAATTGTGTTCAGCATTTTCTTTCTAAGAAGCATGAACTGGTTAAATTTAAAAGTTTTTTAGTTAAAATTTTTCTAACATAGAACTCCTAAAATATCTCTATACATAGAAGCAGGTCCTGTGTGATAACCTGACTGAGCCTGTTTAGAAAGAAAGGGTAACATAGCCCAAGAAGCTACTTTGCATGAACCAGACATGTGCTGGAGGAAGGAAAGTCATTGGACTGACTGAAGCAGAGGAGAGATGATCAGGGCTCAATTAAAGGAGAACAGTAAACTGAGGACCATGAATCCTGGGAGAGTGAACAGGCGTAAATCAAAGCTTTCAGTAAAATAGTTATGTGAGATGCATATACAGTCAACTAACCTTCAACAATGGATAATGCCAAAAACACAAAATGTGAAAAGGATAGTCTATTCAATAACTGGTGTTGGAAAAATTGATATCCACATGCAACAGAATGAAACTGGACCCCTATCTTATAGCAAACAAAGACTTGAAATGGATTAAGGACTTAAATGTAAGACCTGAAATTATAAACCTTCTAGAATGAAAACATAGGTCGTAACCTCTTTGACACAGGTCTTGGCCATGCCTTTCTGGATTTGACCTCAAACACATAGGCAACAGAAGCAAAAATAAATAAGGAGAACTATATCAAACTAAAAAGTTTCTTCACAGCAAAGGAAACAACCAACAAAATGAAAAGGCAGCCTGCAGAATGGGAGAAAATATCTGCAAATGACACAGAAGATAAGGCATTAACAACAAAAATATGCAAAGAACTCATACACTTCAACAGCAAAATTTTTTAAAATCCAATTTAAAAATGGGCAGAGAATCTGAATAGACCATTTTCCAAAGAGGATATACAAATGGCCAACACATACAGGAAATGGTGATCGACATCACTAATCATTTAGGAAATGCAAATCAAAACCACATTGAGCAATGACATCACATCTGTTATCATGTCTATTGTGAAAAAGATGAGATAATAAATCAGTGAGAATGGGAAGAAAAGGCAACCCTTGTACACTGCTGGTGAGAATGTAGATCAGTGTAGCCACTATGGAAAACAGTATGGAGATTCCTCAAAAACTGAAAATAGAACTATCACATGATTCAGCAATCCCACTTCTGGGTACACATTCAAAGGAAATTCATTCAGTATCCCAAAGAGATATCTGCACTCCTATGTCTGTTGCAGCATTAGTGACAATAGCCAAGATAAGGAAATCTAAGTCCCATCAATGAATGGAGAAGATGTGGTACATATATTCAGTAGAATATTATTCAGTCATTAAAAAAATGGAAATCCTGTCATCTGCAACAAAATGAATGAATATTACAATAAGTGAAATAAGTCAGACTGAGAAAGACAAAGGCTAAATGATATCACATATATAGACAATCTTAAAAAAAAAAAATTGAACTGGTAGAAACAGAATAGAATGGTCGTTGCCAGGATCTTGGAGTTGAGAAAAATAAGAAAACAGTCAAACACACAAGCTTTCAGTTTTAAGATGAAAGTTTCCGAGAAGCCAATGTATTAATACAACATGCTTACTGTAGTTAACTATACTGTATTATATACTTGAAATCTGTTGAAATAGACTTTAAGTATCCTCACCACCAAAAAGGAAAAAGGGAGTGTGGGAGGAGAAGGGAACTATGTGAGGTGATGAATGTGTTAACTTGATTGGGAGCAGTATTTCCCAGCGTCTAGGTGGATCAAATCATCAGTTCGTACACTTTAAATATACAAAATTTTATTTGTCAATTACACCTCAAAAAAGTTGAGGAAACAATAACCAAAGAAACATTTATTAAATAAAAAAAGAGCCTCATGTGGTAGATACTTAGGAAATACTAACTGGGAAACCCTGTACAGACAGGACTAGAGTAGGTAGGTACTGAAAACAAGGAGGTAATCTCTCTCTTCTTCAATGACAGGAAACTAAGGGCATACTCGTGTCTGACAGCAACTCACTGACAATGTCCCAAAATTCAGATTCCCTAAAAAAAAAGAACAGCAGACAAGAGATGCTACATATATCCTCAGCCTATAGCTTAATCTGTTTTAAGTCTACAAACAAGTTTCTTCCAGTCCCCTGGGAATATTAACATTAAACTGGAGGAGGATAATGGGTGCTTTAATGTCTCCCCGTAAGCTCATCAATGATGTACTAATAGTTCATACATTTAAGCCAGACACTCATAACTCATTTTAAATGGTGCCACTGTCTAATAAATTGCTTGAAACTTTTTAAAATCTTCAGTGTTCCATAAAAATGAAAGCCTTTTCAGAATAATTGAAACCAGTAATGCAAAACAAATGCATTTCCTTGATAAATTTAGTTTTAAGTAAGCTTTAATTTATATGCTAAATTTTTTAATTTAGTTCAAGTTTTGGCAGAGACATGTTTATTTTAATTGTTGGCCTTCAAAATTCTAGCTTAGGAATAAACATCTGCTTCTTTTCAATTTTCTGCATAAACTGGGGACATTTCCTTTAGTTGCAAAAAAGGACTGAATACACAGTACTGCTTCTGGAAAGGTTACAAAATTGCAGTAGACAGTTTTTGTGAATCTTTTATGGGAGATCTTACAGCGTGATACACATTGCCCTTAAATCTTAACTGGCATTCTTATAAGTATTTATATTTAAGCTATGTTTTGATGGAAAGAATGTAATACATTAGCACCTAGATGCTGTGCCCAAATATTCTTCTTTGGAACACCTGTTGAATCCTCTTATAAATTTTAAACTCTTCTCATTGCTTTACAGAGATTCACAAAATATGTAGATCCTTTCTCTGTGATGAAAAACCTCCCAGAGAAAAAGCATACACACAGCCTCAGCCCACCTATACTGGAGACCCTGTAAAAAAGCTGACAAACAACATACAGTATGTATTTTTCCAGCTATTTCCTTTGTGTGCATGATAATTCACTTCAGTCATGTCTGACTTTTTGTGGTCCTTTGGAGTGTAGCCTGCCAGACTCCTCTGTCCACGGGATCCTCCAGGCAGGAATTCTAGAGTGGATTGTCATGCCCTTCTCCAGGGGATCTTCCCGACCCAGGGACTGAACTCACGTCTCTTATGTCTCACAGCAATGGCAGGCAGGTTCTTTACCGCTAGCACCGCCTGGGAAGCCCAGCTATATCCTTTGGAGGAAATCAGTAAAACTTTTGGAAAATTAAAGTTATAGCGCTTGAAACATAAGAGGTAATATTCATCTTTTGCAAATACTTTGAGAAGAGAACTAGGAGAATTCAATCCCCATTACAAATGTGCTGTTCCTTCACCAGTCATGGAAACATGGGTGAAGGCACAGCTAGGCACATGTGCATCCATCAGAACCAAGTGGTCATAGAATCTAGGTAACAACGCCCCCTGGCTATTATTATGATTGAAACATGCATTGGGACTCAGCTGATATAAATATGTTAAACCCCTGAAAATCTGTAAGAGTATTTTCTTATTAGGTGTTTTATTTCATTGGTTTCTTCTTCAGTCTACCTTTAAAGTATTACCCAATTGCCATGTAACGGTGTATAGCCAAGTTAGTGATGCTCATGGTTCCCTGAAATGGCATATTTGCTTTAGAAGGAGTCCAGATTACGACAGAAAGAGTGGTGGAGGACCATGAAACAGATCTTTTAATAGAGTTAGTTAACCTGCTGGATCTTAACAGCCAGTCAAGAGCCTCAAGTAATATCTTTGCTCAAGTATCAGAGGAATAACACAAGGCCCAATCACAGAATGGGCTTCCCAGGTGGCGCAGTAGTAAAGAATCCACCTGCCCATGCAGGAGATGGAGGTTTGATCCCTGGTGCAGGAAAGATCCCCTGGAGAAGAAATGGCAACTTACTCCAGCATTCTTGCCTGGAAATCTGATGGACAGAGGAGCCTGGCAGGCTATAGTCCATGGGCTTGCAAAAGAGCTAGACACAATTTAGAAACTAAACATCAATCACAAGTTCCACAGGCCTAGGAAAACCCCTACAGAATATCCTCAACGGCAATGGTTCTCAAACATTAAAGTTACACAAGAATCACGTGGTGAGTTTGTAAAAACAGTTTCTGAGGCCCATCCTCTGAGATTTTAATGCAGCAGATCAGGTGAGGCCCATGAACTTCTAGTTTAACAGGTGGAGCCAGAGCGCCTGCTCTGTGGACCACACTTTGAGAACCACTCCCCCACCGCTAAGAATAAGAGTCAGCAATCTTGTAAAAGGCAAGGTGATTTGCTTGTACATTAAAGTTTGAGAAGCACTGCTTTAGGGGATGCGTGAACAAGTTTGGTTTTTTTTTTTTTCCTTCCTTCCTGCTACAATATCAGGATAGGGAGATGGTGAAAAGAAATGTTTTCAAAAGAAACTAAATCTAAGTGCTTAAATCACACTCTTTTGTCATGAAACAAACCTATCTGGCCCCCTTGTTCACTTTCCTCAACAAAGCATTCTCATCCTTTCTTTTATCCGCCTCTCCATCCTCGTTGCACCTTCCCGAGGACTCACCAGGAGACAGAGGTCCCATATGAACTTCATGTCTGCATGGTATGGATTTCCTGCAAAAATCTAGTATTCATATAATTTTTTCTGGTCAAAAAAAACTACACTGCCATTAAAGAATAAAGTTTGAATTATATATTTATAAAACTTTATGTAAATAACTTCATAAGAAATAAACAGAAGAATAATTTTATTAGACTGATTTGGAAACAGGGCCATGACCAAAGTAAGAAATATCAGAGTGGCCTCCTATGGTCACCCACATCTCAGAGATAGAGGAAGGACAGTATCTTGACTGATTGTATTGTATGTAATTGTGTGTGTGCGTGCTCAGTCATATCCATCTCTTTGTAACCCCCATGGACTATATCTGGCCAGGCTCCCCATCTATGAAATTTTCCAGGCAATAATACTGGAGTGGGTTGCCATTTCCTTCTCCAGCGGATCTTCCCAGCCCAGGGATTGAACCCACATCTCCTGTGTCTCCTACACTGGTAGGCACTTAGCCACTTAGCCACCAGGAGAGCTCACATGTAACTTTATTTTTACACGTAATTACATCAACTAAACAAGTATAACACATGATTAAACAGGCTATCATCATCCCATATGATGAGCCTGTACATAGAGGATAAAAGAGAAGATGTGAAAAAAATTTTCTATTTCTTTACTTTTATACCTATATGAGATGATGGATAGTCACTAAACTTACTGTGATGATCATTTCATGATGTATGTAAGTTAGTAATCTGTATACCTTATTCTTGTATAGTGAAAGTGAAGTGTTAGTCGCTCAGTCGTCTCCATCTCTTTGGGATCCCATGGACTGTAGCCTGCCAGGCTCCTCTGTCCATGGGATTCTCCAGGCAAGAATACAGGAGTGGGTTGCCATTCCCTTCTCCAGGGGATCTTCCAAACCCAGGGACTGAACTCGAGTCTCCTGCATTGTGGGCAGATTCTTTACCATCTGAGCCACCAGGGAAGCCAGTACAGTGCTGGATGTCAATTATCTCTCAGTAAAACTAAGGGGAAAAAAGTTAAGATGTAAACAGATCAAGTCTTCACAATGGGAATGACCTGAGTCCCCATGGCTAACAACACTTTTTTGTTGCTGATTCATGCTACTGTAGGTTCAGCAGCTCCTGAAAAGTTACAGAAAAGTAATCTACTAATAAGTTACAGAAGAGTCCCAAGTCCAGTCACACACTGCAGAAATGTGATTTGAACAAGCAACCACCTCCCAACCCACAATAACCCATCTCCCTTGCCTCGCTTACATAAAACTACCACACAGACTACCTCCTCAGTTATTTCCATAATCAATGAGCCTCTTGCTGATCTAAAATTTGACACATAAATGAGTAGATTTCAGGTCTATGAAATGTCAAGAGCAAAGGAGAACATAGAAAAACAAGGAAATGCAAAGAAAAGAGGAGACATATGTATACCTATATTTAATGGCTGATCCATTTTGCTGTAGAGAAGAAACTAATACAACACTGTAAAGCAATTCTATCCAATGAAAATCAATTTTAAAAATGCCACATTCAGTCTCATTTTCTCCAAGAAATTCAGTGCACACAAAGACACCACTAGACAGATAACACTGATCCAAGGTTCTAACACCAGTTTTGCTACTAGACACCTTGAAGCAATTCACTTGGCCTCTCATTTCTTTTGAAATGAGGCTACATTGCAATCAAGATAAATACTTTATATCTAGGGGTTTATAATTATTCTGGATATCCATGCCATCAGAAAGCCAAAGAAACAGCTACTCAGAAGCAAACGGAAAATAACCATCATGGATAAAGACTTAAGAGCCGCAGTTCCACTAGCCCCACACAAGGCATCCTAATCCCAGGTCAGAATTTGGTACTGCAGGCTGCCCAGATACTGGGGCATAAAATGGGGTTTATTCACATGAGCATCCTCCCTAACTTATTCAACCAGATGTCTTCCATGAATACCACCCAGATGCTGAAATCAGGATCTCCATCCTTGAGTATCAGGACTTCCCTTGTAGCTCAGCTGGTTAAGAATCTGCCTGCAATGTGGGAGACCTGGGTTTGATCCCTGGGTTGGGAAGATACCCTGGAGAAGGGAATGGCTACCCACTCCAGGATTCTGGCCCAGAGAATTCCATGAACTGTATAGTCCATGGGGTCGCAAAGAGTCAGACACGACTGAGCAACTTTCATTTTCAGAGAGTTCAAGCTGCCTCCAAAACACATATAACTGAATGGAAATTGAAGGCCTCACCCACCTCAGTCCTACTACATGCTGCAAATCATTTTCTTAGAGAAAAATCAGAAGCCCTCTTTTTTGAAGACATGTGGGTAGTTCATAAACAACCATCTATGATAGTGCCTGCATGGGACCTCCTTCTCTGAAGAGATCTGAAATGAAAAGAACCATGCATGTCAACTTTAGGACAATCTAGATGATATGTTTAGTGGAAAGACTGAAAGCAGAGAACCAGGAAACTTTTGGTTATCCTATTTCTAAAAAGTCAAATAAACCTTCCAGAAATGGCCATTATTTGCTTTCATGGCATCTGCATCTCCTTGTTTTGGTCACAGCCACAATTTTTATTTGCAAACCAGGTCTACCGCTCTCAATGGACCCATGTCTTCAGTCCAAGGGTCCTTTTTCCTCTAGGAATTTTATGTTCTACATGAACCAATTTGCACCGGTAACTAAAATGGATCATTAAACCCTGACATTTTTTTAAGAGAGAGAAAGCAAGAAACACCCTTTTCTTATTTTGCTTCAAGGATACGCCTACATAGTTCATGGAGTTGAAAGCTGCATAACATGAAGGATCTTCCTCTCCAGTTGAAAGACTAAGGCATGAAATATACAAGCATGTCACACAGAGGTCAAGAAAAGGAATAAAAAGAGAAAAATTAAAATAAATTTTAAAAATTGGGCCTCCCATTTCTGGAGGGGGGAATGTTATTTTGTTAGAATAGGAAAAAGGAGTCCAAAATGGCAGTGGCTAAAAGAGAGACAAAGAAAGGGAGAAGCCCAAGAAAACAGAACAAAGGAAAAAATCTTAGGACCACAGTGAGAACCTCAGGTGAAACAAAGACATCCCCTTCCCGGCTAGCCCTAATTTGCATTGGTCAGGCTCAGCGGGGAGAAGACAGACATATAAAGAGAGGGAGTCAAGACAGGTTGGGGCCTCTCCTTTAGGGTCAGTCCACCCTCACACCTCAAGGGTGTACTATCCTTCGTTTACTGAATACAACTCTGAGCTGTAACAGAGCTGTAACACGGGTCCGCTGTTCCAAACCTTTGTTGTGTAGGACAGAACCAAGGAAATTACACACTCTCCCAACACTATGAAGATATTGGAGATGATTATTCCAATTAAATTTTTTTTTTGAAAAGACAAAAAGAGAGAGAGAAAAGGAATACAGCCAGATCATCCATCTAAGTATTGAGAAGAAATGAGAGGTAGGAAAAAAAATGGGACAGCTAAGCACTAGCCTTTTTCTTAGTGTCAGAACCCTGATTTTTATTCTGAAGCAAGGCTACAACGGGGCTTCCCAGGTGGCACAGTGGTAAAGAATCTGCCTGCAATGTGGGAGACCCGGGTGCAATGTGGGAACCCTGGGTTCAATCCCTAGGTAGGGAAGATCCCCTGGAGAAGGGAATGGCAACCCACTCCAGTATTCTTGCCTGGAGAATTCCATGGACCGAGGAGCCTGGTGGGCTACAGTCACAAAGAGTCTGACATGACTGAGTGCCTAACACTACTACTACTAAGGCTAAAGAAAACTACATTTCCAGATATTCCTGCATGGAAGTGTAATTACGTGGCTATGTCTGGACCAGTGACTTTCATGAACAAGTGTTAAGCTGGCTTCCAAAAAGCTCTGGAAAAAAAACGAACTTAATGAAGCCATCTGATTAGATCTTGACTTATCTTGAGAACTCTGATCACAGAGAAAGAAATCTTATTAATGCAGTACCCCACTGCAGTCAACTATCAATTCAAGGAGTATCATGAGGAACAAAGAAATGCTTGCAAATGTACAAAATAAGCAACAAGCATCCTTGTCAACAATATTAAGTTATGTATTGGTCACACACTACAAGTTATAAAATACCACAAGTAGTTACAATGGGTTCTGGTTCTTCCACATTTAAGAAAGTTATTCAGAACACTACACGGCACTCAGCATTTAGCAGGAGTCTGTGCTTTCACAGAATCTACTGTGTCCACAAATCTTTTATCCTTGGTCCTGAAAGCCAAAAATCAGGCTTTTAATTTTAATGTATTATAATCATGGTTGTTAGGAATTTCTGATAAAAAGTTTATACTCATGTTAAAAATACATGTTTCTGAATCTACCTTTTTTCTTTAGTTGCGTTATAACAGTTGCTATTAGGCTAAAGTAACAAAGAGCCATATGAACATCACTTTTTTTTTTTTACTTCTCAATTCTAAATATCTGGCTTCTACAAAAACTTTCACTTCAGCCAGCATAATACCTTGAAGGAGACAGGAGCCCAAGAAATAGCTGTTAAGATGATTTGAGCATAGTAACACATTAGGTGAACATTATAAGGAGTGAAACTAAGGGTTCTTCACTGAGAAGAGAATGGTGGTAAGCATGGTGTAAGTATTCTCTTTTTGATCTGGATACAGCTTTTTACCATGTTCTTTATTACCAAGTGAAAGGATATATGTTGGCTAAAAATGTACCTTGCTTCTCATCACTGATATTGTGTAAATGGCCATAAATCACAATTGGTCCTAGTCATGAGAAAAGCTGTGTGTCGACTTGAGTTTGTCTGCCTCATAAGACAGATGCAAGGGTAAAATCAAACAGATATTTAAGTGTTTGGGAAAGAAACACTCCTATATAGAAGCAAAGGACTATTAGGGGTAGGAATTATAAACACATATACCTTTTTATACAACAGACTCTGGACAGGAACTCAGGATGAAGTTGGTTTCTCTTAGCATTCATTTGGTAGAGTTTAATTTTTTGTCTGATGAATATTTAAATCCAGAGCACTTCAGGGGTAGTGTCAACATATGCAATATTTTGGGTTGTATATCCTTTCTGCACCAGAAGCAACACTAGCCATATGAAAGTCTTAAAATCCTAATTATTCGGTAGACCAGTGGAAGAGTGGAGAGACATGGAATTAAGGTTCACTTTTAAGAAATAGACATGTCCTGTTTTCTCTATTAGATATACTTTGGCTTTTTTTCTGAGTGCATACAAATTACAGAAGATATCATTAATGTGTCAGATGTCTTCTAAAAATCCTGGAAGACTTGGAGTCCCAGACCATTTTTTCAGTCTAGAGATGTTTGGAGTCCCATTTTTTGGGACTTCAGATGTTGCCAAGGACTGAAAGTAGATGATGCATAGAAGGGGAACCCTCCAAAACTAACTCCTCTGCTTTGCCGACCCCAAAGAATCCAAAAGAAAGGGACCCTCTCACTCAAAGTAATTCCCTATCAACAATAGTTAGGGGGGAAAAAAGTATTTTCAAGATGGTTCAGAGTTGAAGGATAGAAGGCAGAGAGTGTAAACTGATTTGGAATTGATTATGGGGTCACTGGAAAGGATCATAAATGTTCACTTTTAGCTATTACTGACATTTTTTATAAAATCCCAAGACCGTCATTAGAGCCTTATTAATTAAGATATGTAACCCACACACAACTAGACTACAAAATTCTAATACATCATTGTTATTTTCTGTTATTGAGTTTTGTTTTTGTTTTTTGAGAAAGAAATCTCAACTACCAAAGGCTCACCAGTTGCAGGGTTTCAAACGCAGTTATAAAAGCACTGGTCTCCAGTGACTCAACTTGGAAAGAAAAATCTCCCACACAACTCACCCATTAGACAAGATGAAATATACACCTACTTCGGGACACCTTACATTTTGGATGAATGGCCTTAAATTTACTTCACAGTCAATAGTTCACCAGAGAAAACTTAGATTTGGATCCTATTACTTAATACACTAAATCCACAGCTCAAAGTCCATCTTGCCAGATAATTGAATACATCTATAACTAGTGATGGGAATTAAACCTGAGTATGCTAGTAGCCCTGATTATAGTTATTAAATTATCTGTATTGTGAGAAATGACTTTCATATTGGCAAGCATGGGATATAGGAAACTGTGCATTCTTCTGTCTACCATAGCACATATGATTATTTGCCTGTGCAGAATGGTACAAAGGAAGAAATCCTGAGCTTGAGTCAAGGCCAGCTTTAGTGTCAGTTCTGCCACTATATGGCTGAAGACCTTGAACCACACATCACTTTAGATCTAAGTTTACTCATTTATTTAATAACCATGATCTGATCACAGATCAACAGGAACACAACTTTGCTCAGCTGTAAAAGAGGGGAAATGAAACCCAGTTTATAGAATGGGTGTTAAATTTAAATGAGACAATGGGTGTTCTTTGCGTCCAAGACATACCATTTCTATTCTTCTATCCCAAGTATCAGGAAATTTAAATGAGACAATGGGTGTTCTTTGCGTCCAAGACATACCATTTCTATTCTTCTATCCCAAGTATCAGGCAATCAATATTTCAACCCTTTTACAGTGAGGGGCTGAATAATTAGATAAACTGTCTATAAAATCAAGTAATTGGTCCCTTCCAATTCCACAATGCTTTGTTCTATATTTTCCAATGGTTCATCACTACATCATTCTTCCTAAATAATAGCAACTTACTCAGATTTACTGGTTATTGCTTAATAACAAAAGCCTCAAACTATAAAATCTACCTCTATATGTAAGGAAAATAAAATATTTGAAATATAAAAAAATCAAATGGTTTATAAGAAAACTTTCTTTTCACAACAGTGAGAGACTTTATTTTCTTGGGCTCCAAAATCACTGCAGATGGTGACTTCAGCCTGAAATTAAAACATGCTGGCTCTTTGGAATAAAAGCTATGACTAACCTAGAGAGCATATTAAAAAGCAGAGACATTACTTTGCCAACAAAAGTTCATCTAGGCAAACCTATGGTTTTTCCAGTAGTTGCATATGGATATGAGAGTTGGACCAAAAAGAAAGGTGAGCGCTGAAGAATTAATGCTTTGGAACCATGGTGTTGGAGAAGACTCTTGAGAGTCCCTTGGACTGCAAGAAGATCAAACCAGTCAATTCCAAAGGAAATAAGTCCTGAATATTCACTTGAAGGACTGATGCTGAAATTGAAGCTCCAATATTTTCGCCACCTGATGCAAAGAACCGACACATTAGAAAAGATCGAAGGCAGGAGAAGGGGACGACAGAGGATGAGATGGTTGGATGGCATCGCTGACTCAATGGACATGTGTTTAAGCAAGCTCCAGGAGCTGGTGACAGACAGGGAAGCCTGACAGGCTGCAGTCCATGGGGTTGCAGAGTCGGACACGACTGAACGACTGAACTGACACACAGACTATCTAAGTAAGGGTGTTCTTAAGAAACTCTTCAAAGTGATTTTCCAAACCTCAACTTCCATATACTTTTCTCCAAATAACAAGTGAAATAAATGATCATGTGGTACATATACAGTGGAATATTACTCAGACATAAAAAGGAACAAAACTATGTCATTTGTAGAGCTGTGGATAATAAACCTAGAGTCTGTCACACAGAGTGAAGTAATTTGGAAAGAGAAAAACAAATGTCATGTACTATCACTTATATACATGGAATCTAGAAAAATGGTAACGATGAACTTATTTTTGCAGGGCAGGAATACAGACACTGACATAGAGGACAGACATGTGGACATGGGGGCAAGGGGAGGGTGGGAACGAATTGGGAGATTGGGATTGACACATATACATTACCATGGGCAAAACAGATGGCTAGTGGGAAGCTGCTCTATAGCACAGAGAACTCAGCTAGTTCTGTGATGACCTGGAGGGGTGGGATGGGCCGGGGGAGGGACGTCCAAGAGGGAGGGCGTAGATGTATGCATACAGTTGATTCACGTCATTGTGCTGCAGAAACTAACACAAGACTGTAAAGCAGTTATACTACAATAGAAATAAAAAGAATGACGTCAAAAACATGGGGGCAATCATGCCCTGAAAGCATTTCCTCAACAAATTTCGACTCATTCACTTTAAGAGCCACAGGCTAGTGACATCTAGTATCTTTTTATTATTTTGCTGTTGTTTGGGTGAAGTAGAAAAGGAGAGCTTTATTGCTTTGCCAGGTAAAGGGAGACACAACTGGACTTTGCCTCAAAAACTGCATCTCCTCTAGAATCCTGTAAAAGATAACTGCAGCCCCCTGGTCTGAGAGCCTAAAAGAGAAAGACTTGCGTTAGGTGCAGCGATTGCCACAGGGTCCACTGGCTCTGAGTCATTATTTTCACACACACTCAGTCATAAAGACCCCACAGAGACCTCCTATACCAAAAACTGACACTGCTATATCACAAGTTCAGGTTTACACAATGATTGCCTCCTCCAAAGCCTTCCTTATATATAAAAGGCATTCCCAAATTTGCCTTTTAATCTCCGCTTCCTTCTCCCAAACAGCCTCCTCTTTACCGCTTATAAGTCTTCTCCTTTGAAGGACTGAATGCATATTGGGCCACTCAGCAGATATTCCATTCAACTCCATCAAAAGGATCTCATAAATTTGCTTTAATTTAGTAATGTAACATTCCTCTAGACTCATGGAAGTGTAGAGCGCAGAGTTATAAAGCTTTTAATGGCAAAATCAAAACGTAACCCCAGGTCAGACTTCACATCTCATGCTGTTTCTGGTACACCCAGTGATTTTGAGAGCGAGAGAGATGATTTTATGATGAAGGCATCACGGCTGTGCATGGAATTTCTCTTTCACTACACCTCACCTCCCTCCCACCTCAAAATGCAGAGTCAAGTTCTCATGGACTCTGAAACCACAGTAACTCAGAACAGCTGTAAGTCACCAAGACACACATCACCTATTGATTATGTTATCAATAATGAAAGTATCAAATTTGCTAAGGTAGCAGGGAAAAAAAGTTGCATTCTTCAAAAGGGACCAGCAACCAGTATGTTCAAGAAAGGATTTCCATAGGAAAACAGCCCCTGCCTCAGACAGCACCTACAATAAACGTGTTTATGAGCAAACAATATCAGAAAAACATACTGTGAGTCTTAGAAACAGCATATGCCTCACTTCATAGGGGTTGCTATGGTGCTAGGCATTCTATTTTTACTGCATTTCAAAGAAATAACTGTAAAATGAGGGTCTATAACCAGCATGTAACACAATAAACAACAGCATCAACTTCTGCACCCTCGTTGTAAATGGTTTCCCAATGCTTTAATTGAAAATGTAAATTTTAATATGCCTTGTGTTTGCTCTCAGAATAGTTTGGGACAAACTCTAGGATTTCTGTGTTTACGATCTCCACCCAAGGCCCAAAGAGAACAGAATTTACACATGAAGGATATCCTCAAAACACACACATACTCACAAGTCAGTAACAGGAGTCATGACAACAGGGCCCCTGAACAACAGAAAGGAACACGCAGGGAACTGTGACTTGGAACACCAACATGGGTCACCACCAGCTTTGTCCTCTAGTTCAGCTCCGGCCTTTCTGAAAAGCAGCAGCAGTAATCCAGTTCACGCAACTTTCCTGAGATTAAATTTATAGTCGATCTGGGTAACTGTACAATGTAGGTTGTATCTTGAGGGAAGCTCAAACTCTCATAAAAAACTGAGGCTCCAGAAAAGGCTTAAAGTTAGAGATGACATTGTTAAACTGTTGGCACCTCTTTACGTTCCAACTCCTGACATAGCATCACCACTTGCCTCAGTCACCTGAGACTTAACAGTCTTGAAAAGCTCACATGCCTCCCCATCCCCTTCTCACTGACAGATCAGGTCCAATACAACCAACAAGGGATTAGTCTTCAAAATTTACAAACAGCTCATGTGGCTTAATATCATCCAAAGAAACAACCTAATCAAAAAATGGGCAGAAGACCTAAATAGACATTTCTCCAAAGAGGACATACAGATGGCCAAGAGGCGCATGAAAAGATATGCAGCATCTCTAATTATTAGAGAAATGCAAATCAAAACTACAGTGAGATGTCACCTCACAGTCAGAATGGCTATATCCAAAAATCTAAAGCTTAATTCACTCTAAAAGATATATGGACAGTAGCTATTTGTTCAGAGAAACTTCATGTTTCTCTGAGTTTGTGAGCTTGATTTTTGTATTCTTCATTCACTCTGTCAAAATTCAAGGTCATAGGTATTTCTATTTTTTCAGTCTGTGTTGTGTTAGTCACTCAACTCTTTGAGACTCCACGGAGGTCTTCTGTAGCCCACCAGGGTCCTCTGTCCATGGAATTTTATAGGTAAGAATACTGGAGTGGGTTGCTACTTCTTTCTCCACTTTTTCAGTTTATTCTTTAATAAATTTCCCTCTCAGAATAATACAGGAATCAGTTTCAATGATGTAACTGTATATTTTCCCAATAGAATTATTCATGTATATTTTCACAAATGTTTTAACTTCTTCACCCAGAACATAAAATCCTTGTAGAAAACATGTCTTCTATATTCCAGCAAGATATTATGCTCTACACACTTTCCAAATCACCTTTAACACAAACTGTAACCATGAGGAACACCCATGGTCATGATAATTTTGATAAATTATCAAAAATACAGAAGCTAAATCACATAAATGAAAATCAATGAGTTCTATGAGGTTGATTTTAAAAATTCTTCTGTGCTTTAATATGAAGAATATAGATACAACTATGGGGTAATTTCTAAAATGAGTTTCAGCAACTTAAATTGCTACTTTAAAGCATATCCACAAACAGAAATAATCAATCTTAAGAATTGGATTAATCTCTACACATGAGACATTTTTACACAGTTTATTGAAGAATTCACCACATCAGCACATTAGGTACTATAAAGATTAAATGTAATTACATTAAAAATAGTTTATTAAAAGAAATGGTGCTTATTTTATATATAGAAAGAACAGATCTATTTTTACTCTAATTTCCATGACTCATTCCCCACCCATTCACTGATGAGGTAGGTAACAACTGATCCTATTCTTCACTTTTAATTTATTCACCATTGTCTTACGCTACTTTACCTCCTTCAAACAAACATTATTTATCCACTAAGTAAACACCTATTACCCACTGCTGTTAAGAATAATGCTGGGTCCAGGGGTTCCATCTTAGTCTCCTTTTCTGGTTTCCCATATCTGCCCCAATCTGTCGCCCTGGAGTGGTCCAGGACTCAGCCCTGTCTCATCCTCAAGTCAGTCTACACCTGTTCACGTGGTGGTCTCGACTAGTCTCCTGGTCTAACTAGCATCTGTCTTATGTTGATGACTCCTGAATTCACATATACTACAGACCTCTTTCCTGAGCTCCAGATTCATACATGGAATCCCTTACCCATCCTCTGCCACTAGACGTCTTACAGAATCTCAAACATTTAACATGCCCAACTAACTCCAGATCTTCTCCACCAAACCTCCTCCCATAGGATGAAGTTGATGGCAACTTCATCAACTTGTTGCCATCAACAAGTTGCCATCAACTAGTTGCCATCAACTTCATCCTTCTAGTTAGTCAGCTTGAAATCCTTGAAAGCATCCTTGACACCCTTTCTGTCATACCTCACATCCAAGCCATCAACAAACCTGTTTTTGAAGGCTGGTCAAGGAAACATTTCGACTTAAGCCTCTGCCCAATCTTGACGCCTTTGCCTCCTTCCCACTATGCCATTCCCAAGGGCACATGCTTAACAAATATACTATACACTAAACCCTGTCTATTTCCCAAATGACCCAAACTGTTCAAGTCTTCAACTACGAACATCCATTACTCTACAATGTTGTGCATAGACCAATTTATCCCTACTAGAAATACAACCAAGGATGATTTTAGCTGATCTATGTATAGAATCATATATTCATGTATTCAGAGATTAAGGATATTTTTTGCCTTACTTACAAGAACATTGAATGTCTCATGCTGCCTTACTATTCTTCTTGTTTTTCCTTAATGGAGCAATGAAAGGCTTAGCACTGTCAGTAAATAAATCTTATCCATTCAAGTCTAACAATTATTTTCACTTTCTCTTCCCTGAGGAACATCTTTTTTCTATACCATCACTTCTGCGTTACTTCAGTTACTCATTGTATTTAGTTGCATCTCTTATTTTTCCAGAAATATTCCTTTCTAACAATAAGGTACTAAAAACCTCATTTCATAAGTATATATAAAAAGAAATATCTAGAACACCTTTCCTAAAAAGAACTCTAAAGATAGCTAATTTAGTACATGAGTCTTTAGGAAAACATTAGTACAAAGTAAGACAAAGTCAGATATTAACAAGTTACTCAACATAAAATCTTACTATACAAAAGTATCTCTTCCTTAAAACTTCAAAATATTAACAAATAGGACAGCACTGCAAAATATCATGTGTTACATGCAGCTAGAATCCAAAATGTTATGTTTTTAGTTTTGAGATGTCATTTTGCTAAAATAAGAACTTCATAAGAAAAACTACCATCAGTTTAACAACATATAATTTATTTGTAAAAGTCAACCAAGAAAAATCTATGAATTCAATCAGCTCAGGAAGCAGATTTCATGCCATTTTCTCCCTAAATGCTAAATGACACAGGCAGCAATAAAATACACAGAGAAAAAAACATGTCACAGAAGATGTGACAATTTTGATAAATGATGATAAATTGTGATGTAGAATAAGTTTGTAAGCTGCTGCTTTCAAAAACATGTATTTTAATGATGATTTTCACCAAACATCATTTTAAAGAGTTATTTTGTATGAAACCACTGACAAAGTAAATTGGTACCTTATTAAAAGTTAGAAGAAAAATGTATTTTAAGTTTTAAACAAAATTATAATTTTACTTTGAATAAGAATAGTTTTTAGATCCAGTCAGTTCCTTAAAATTTTCAACATAGTTATGTGATCTAGCAATTCTACTCACAGGCATAAATGAAGAGAAATTAAAACATACTTTCACACAAACTTGTACCTGGAAGTTCATACATGTAGTATTATTCATAAAAGCCAAGAAGTAGAAACAATCCAAATGTCCATCAGGTGATGAACGGATACATAAAACAAGGTATAGCAATGGAATGGAATGGAATACTATGCAGCAATAAAAAAAGGAATTGAGTACTGATACATGCTATGATACTGATGAATCCTGAAAACAGCAAGTTAGGGAAGATAGTCCAAAAAAGGCCACATACCTTGTTATTCTATTTATAGGAAATGTCTAGAATAAGCAGATCCAGAGGCACAAGATGTAGATAGGTGGTTCCTAGGGATGAGAGCACAAAGTGGGTGGAGAACAGCTGCTAATAGATATAAAATTGCTTATGGGGGGAGGGTAATGAAATAGTCTAGAATAGTGCATGGTGTTGGCTACAGAGCTCTGTGGACAAATACAACCTCTGAACTGTACACTTTCAGTGGGTGCGTGCATGCATGCTAAGTCACTTCAGTCATATCCTCCTCTTTGTGACCCTGTGGACTGTAGCCCACCAGGCTCCTCTGTTCATGGGATTCTCCAGGCAAGAATACTGGAGTGGGGTGCCATGCTCTCCGTCCACGGGGTCTTTCCGACCCAGGAATTGAACCCACGTCCCTTATGTCTCCTGCATTGGCGGGTGGATTCTTTACCACTAGCGTCACCTAGGAAGCCCTTAAGTGGGCATACTCTATGTAAACTATATCTCAAAAAGCTATTTAAAGTGCCAGTTAAAAAAGCCAGTCATGTTGGAGCTATTTATATCTTGTATAGACTTTTCAAAGTCTAAACCCCTAATTATCAAAATATGTCTCTTACTGTCCCCAAATCTCATCTCATTTCCTTATATAAAACCATCTGCCTATCCCACTATAAATACTACAAGTAGTGAAAGAAAGAAAATGCTTCTAAAATTAAATTGTGTTTTCAAGACAGATTTCTCCTTAATATATTTAATTTTGGTGATTTGCATGTGCATTACCCACACTTTCCATCACCCATGGTTAAATTTCTAATCTCAGATAGCGTCCCCCAATACAAAAGCACATTAATGGACCATTCCTCTTCCAACACAAGCTGTGTGAACTAAATTTGTAACGTATTAGCTTTAATTTTTAAAAGCAAAACTGAGGACAGAGATCTGTAAGAAAAGCAAGCATTGAAGTCTCATAATTTTAGAATGAAAAATATTTTCAAGATTCATCCTCTTCAGGATTACTGAAACTTTAATATCTAAGAAGTCTAGGAATTGGGGATATTTTCATATTATCTTACTATTTTCCTTTACTATTTATATATTTACGTTAAGTTTAAGTTGATTCCTCTCCCTTTTTTGTTTTATTTTTACCTTAGAAATACATGACGCAGTATCAGTGAAGTTATAGGTTTGGTAAGCTATTTGTACTATAGGGCTTCCCTGGTAGCTCAGCTGGTAAAGAATCCACCTGCAATGCAGGAGACCCTGGTTCAATTCCTGAGTTAGGAAGATCCCCTGGAGAAGGGAGAGGCTACCCACTCCAGTGTTCTTGGGTTTCCCTGGTTGCTGCAGGCAGATTCTTTACCATCTGAATGAGGGAGACCTGGGTTCGATCCTTGGGTTGGGAAGACCCCCTCCTGGAGGAGGGCATGACAACCCACTCCAGGTTTCTTGCCTGGAGAATCCCCATAGACAGGAGAGCTAGGCAGGCTACAGTCCATGGAGTCGCAAAGATTTGACATGACTGAGCAAGTAAGCACAGCACAACACAATAAGCATTCAAATAAATGAAATTTTAAAGGGTGATGTGTCTATCGCTTAAAACCCTCTTGCACCTTGAGCAGTAATATATTCATATACCACACTTAGGGAAAAAACAGACCTAGTTTCTTTCTAATTTTATGAATGAGAAAGATGAACTTCCTGGTGACTCTCAAAAGTCTGTGTACATCAGAGTGTCCTGGAGGGTTTGTGTTAAAAAAGAGATTGCTAGGCTCCTCCCCAAGAGGTCTGAAAATTTACATTTCTAACAAATATCCAAGTGGTACTGATGCTACTGGTCCATGGACTGCCCTTCAGAAACCACAGACCAAAAGCAGCTAACCCAAAGACTACAGTCAGACCAGAACTTAAACTAGAAACCACTCTTCTCTTAGATGCTCTATAGTTACATGCTGAATAAAGCATGTTTAATGTTGATGAATTTTATTCAACTTTCACTTAGTTTTAATCTTGTCAATAAAGGTAATTATTAGATGCTAAAGATCAGGTTTACACATTAAGACTTCTTAAGAGCTGTTATAAAATAGTGATTAATAAAAAGTTAAGGGATCACTTCTCGGCCTTTTGGCTAAGATCAAGTGTAAAAACTTATGGAGAAGAACATACAGTCACCTTGGAGGACGCCTGAGTCACTGTTCTTACTTACATACCCTCTGTTAGTCTTTTGAGGTAAACATTATCTTCAATTTTGTGTCTTATCATTCACTTGCTTTACTTGATATTTTTCTCATAGTTGTATCTCTAAGCAATACATTCTCTTAGGTTGTGTCTTCTGAGCTTTATACTGTTATCTCTCTTAGGCAAATTGCTTTTTTACTCAACATGATGCTTTTGAAATGTAGCCCTCTGGTTTTTAATCAGCAATTCATTGCTTTCATGACTGGACAGTATTTCATCTACAAGAAAGGAACTCAAATTGTTTTTTAATTTTTAATTTTGAAAACAGTATAGGTATAAAGGAAGTCACAAAAAAGTAACGAGAGGTCACCCAGTTTCCTCCAATGGTTAAGTCCTAACTATATTACAGTATCAAAACCAGTAAACTGGTTTTGGGATAATATTTGTTTTATGCCATTTCATCATATACGCAATTCTCAATTTTTAAGATCATTCTACTAATGAACATCTGAGTTACTTCCTTTTCCCCCCGCCTCCATTAGAAGCAATGGTCCTACCTGTTAGAAAAAGGAAAATCCAAACACTAACACCACCAAATACTAGCAAAAATATGAATAGGAACTCTCATTCATTGCTGATGGGAATGCAAAATGGTACAGCCACTGTGGAAAAGGGTTTAGCAATTTCTTATAAGTAACTACACACATTCTTACTATATGATCTAATAATCACACACCGTGGTATTGACACGAAGGAGTTGAAGAGTTGTGTCCACATAAAAAACCTGGACATAGACACTTCATAGCAGATTTATTCATAACTGCCAAAACTTGAATACCACAAGACGCCCTTCAGGAGACAAATGGATAAACAAACTGGTACATTCAAACAACTGAAAATTACTCAGTACTAAAAAGAAATAAGCCATCAAGTTATGAAAGGACATGCAAGAATTTTAAATGCTTATTGCTAAGTCAAAGAGGCCAATCTGAAAAGGCTACATTTTGACTCCACCTAAGTGATACCATAATGGGAGATAATGTCATCAGTCAAAACCCACAGAATATAAAACACCAAGCATGAATCCCAATGTAAACTACGGACTTTGGGTGACAATGAAGAGTAAATGGAGAGTCATCAACTGTAGCAAGTATACTTCTCCGGTGAGTAGCTGATTATGGGGGAGGCTACACATATATGGGAACAGTAGGTACATGGGAAAACTCTGTACCTTTCACTCAGTTTGGTTGTGAACATACAGATCCACTCTAAAAAATAAAGTCTACAAACTTTCAACTGTAGGATGAATAAGTTCTGAGGCTCTAATGTGTAACAGTGTGACTAGTTGATAACACTGCACTGGATAACTGAAATCTGCTAAGAGAATAGAACTTAAACATTGACATCAATACATACATACGTAATTATATATTCTGTATCACAAATGCCTTGCTCCTGGGTTCTCTGTTCTCTTCCAATCATGTATTTCTGTTCAGTACCATGATGTCTTAGTTGGTGAAGGTGAAGCGTCAGTCACTCAGTCGTGTGCGACCCTCTGCAACCCCATCAGGCTCCCTTGTCCATGGGATTCTCTGGGTAAGAACACTGGAGTGGGTTGCCATTTCCTTCTCCAGGGATCTTCCCAACCCAGGGACGGAACCTGGGTCTCCGGCATTGCAGGTAGATCCTTTACTGTCTGACCCACCACGCAAGTCCTAGTTGGTACAGTTTTATAATTTTAAGAGCTAGTAGGTCAAAAATCCCCATTCACTCTTTCATTTGCTGTTAAGAATCAGCTTGCATGTTTCATGGCAGGGGAGGGGAGTGAAAGGACTTTATTTTAGTTTCATAAAATCCCTAAAACCATTTGGGGAGAATAACATCTTTTGTAGATTGAAATTTTCTATTTAAAAATATGATTTATTTCTCCATTCCTTTAGGCTTTATGTGTCTTTGTTTTATAATTTTCTCTATTTAGGTATTGCCTATTTTCCTTAGAGTAATCCTTAGGAACTTTATATTTATGATAATACTATAAATGGCATTTCATTGCCTTTTCTAAATAGTTGTAGCAGAGTAGAGAAATGCAATTGATGTTGCATATTGATTTTGTTTGCAGCATACTTGCTAACCACTTTCATTCTAATACTTTATCTATAGATTCTTTGGGGTTTTTTTTTTTCTTCAGGGACAAAATATCCTCAGTGACTAGTGTTAGCAGTTTCTTCCTCTCCCATGCTAAGAATTATTTTTCTTCCTGTATTATCTTAGTTAAGACTTTCTATATAATGCTACAAAGAAGGGTGATCTTGTTTTGTTGGTTAAAAGTGTCTCATCTTGTTTCCAATACTAAAAAGTAGAACATTTTCAATGTTTTACCATTAAATAATGCACTTGCTGACTATTTATACCTTCCAATCATAGTTTGCAGATTCTATATTATGGGTATTTAATTTCATAGAATGTATTTTCTACATCTGAGATTAAATCTATTGTTTTTATTGAGAATTCAATCAAAAGGGATGGACTGGGAGTTTGGGGTTAGCAGATATAGAATGGATAAATAACAAAGTCCTACTATATAGTACAAGGAACTATCATCAAGTACAGAATTTTCAAATTATTATTGAGATGGGAAAAGAAAAAAATGCCCAGCAAGTCTAACTAGAAATGAAATAAACAGGCAAAGACAAAAAGAGAAGTATATATAAAAAAAAAAAAGACAGAAGTATATCTAAAAACACCAAGATGGACCAAAAGAAAATAAGGAAACTCCTAAACCAAAAGTCACAGAGGTATTCTTTCCAACTTGAGTTCATAGAATGGTGATAGGTGTTGGGGGAGGGGGATAGGTAAAAATTAATCTAGATTCTTCATGTAATATATTTCAGAGTCTTTCAACATGCCACTGTGAACTAAGAATCACTAACCTATTTCCAAGGGTATGTATGTGGGGCATAGAATAGGTATGCCTAAGTATGCATCCTTTGCCCTGCCAACTTGATCACAAGAGCCTTAAAAATGCTGCCCTAAAGGTTGGTAAGGCAGATGAAATTTATAAACCATTTTAAATAGTTATAGGAATACTAAAAAAAAAAAATTTAAGGATTTTCTGGTGGTTCAGCTTTTTTCTTTCAATGTATTACTGGTAGAAAACCAGCCAAGATTCAGCTGGACTTATAAACATAAGTACACGGATGCATAAAAGACATAGAAGAGAATATATCAAAATTCTTACATATTTTACTGAAGAGGATACAAATTTTTTTATGAATCAGTCTAAATGTGCTAAATTAAAGAAAGAAAAATGCAAAGGATGTACTCGGCCTAACTGACAAATAAAAGTAAAATACATCACCAAGATGGAATGGTATTCAACCAGAATGCTGGATGGTCTTGAAAATGACTACAAATTTGTAGTCAAAGTTTAGGTAGAATCATGTAAATAGGCCAAAATTTGTCTCCTACAAAGGCTCTAGAAAAGATCCAATAAAATAAAATTCTTTGTGGATTTATTGGAAGTATAGGATATGTTGATGGAATTTTTAATAAAGAAGAGACTCAGACACTGAATCAAAAATAACCTAATAGAAGAAACATCATAAATAAAATTATAGAATATATTGATAGCTATATCTATATTGATATTATACTTAAAGGTAGATTCTGTATCTATAAATAGACATAGAAACACCTGAAACTTTTTCAAGTGGTGAATAAATTGGGGCAGGAAACAATGTTTATTTAGACTTCCGACAGACCTTAGGCAACATTCTTAAACAAAGGCTTGAAATACTAAGTCACTATCAAAAAGGGATATTCTGCCCCAGACAGGAAACTGGCTTGGTGGCAGAAAACAAAAGGAAGAAATAAGCAAAATCTCAAATATCTCAAAGTGGCTCATCCTTGGACTTTAGTGGAAAACTAGTCTCATTTTCATAATATTGAAAAATGGAACACACAGCAAATATTCAGGTTTACAAATAAGTAGTGGAAATGCCGAGTGCCAGCGATAAGGGATGGAGAGTTATTTATCTAGCATAGCCCTGGTAATGACAAGGGTCAGAGCCAAGACCAACCAGGACATTCAAGGAAGCTATCCACATGCCAAACACCACCTGAGTCCCTGTGTGTGCGTAACTTTCAGTCTTCTCAGCTTCCTTCAGAAATAATCCCCATTTTATTCCATAACTTTGCAGGCTAGACAATAGAGGTTCAGAGAGGAAAATAACTTCCCCCAAAATCATGCAAGTAAGGAGGTGACAATAACAGTATCTGTGAAATGACAGAGCTAAATTTGAAACCTGACAACTGACTCCAGAATCCTTACTCTGAATTACTGCACAACGGTTCTCAAACTTGAGCATGCATCAGAATCACCCGAGAGATGTGTTCAAGACTGACTACTAGGCCTGATACCCTGGAATTTCTGACTGAGCAGATTCCATGGGTCCCAAATTTCTATTTCTAACAAATTAAAAATTTCTGTTCAAGGACTCACACTTTGAGAGCTACGGTCCCAAGCCACAGGTGGTGAAACAGAAAGGATGGGATCACAGTAGGAACAGCCCTAGATAAAGGAGAAAAACCTAGGTGAAAAAAGCTGATGTGGAATTAAGAAAAAGAGGACAGAAGCATCCAGTAAGTGGGTGGGGCTAAAATCACATGGAAATTTTCTTGGGCCTTTTGCTCCCTGGGTGGATAAAGAGTCTTCCTGGGATTTCAAACAGTCCCAAACTATTCAAAGCAGCTCCAGGCAAATTACAAATGTAGTGGCAGAAGGATGTTCCAATGTTCAGGATCTCCCTGCCCTGGCTACCCCCACAAATCTTACGTACCAACAATCCAATGCCTAGAATTCTTTTAACAGGGAACAAAACACTTTCCACTGCAGCAAGAAATAGAAGCTTGAGAAGCAAGCAAGTCCTAAAAAGTGAATATATTGTTGTCTATGGATTTCATTCAAAATGTAAATGACTGCTTGTAGATTAGCCACAGGTCTAATATAACATGGCATATCTAATTTTCTTAAAATTACAAAAATTCAGTTTTATTACTTTGGAGAGGAAGCTTGATGCTACATGAAAGGCATCAAATTTGGTGTTAGAAGTCCTGTATTTGGGGTAAATGACTTCTGACAAGTCGTTCTCTATATCCATAAAAAAGGAGTGGTAATTCCTCACAGAGATGTGAGGATCAAATGAGACTGTATTTGTCAAAGCATTTGGTCAATTAGAACTCACTTTCTCAATCGTAAGGTGTTATGACTTCTTCAGGGGTTAACACATTTTATGCAAGCTGCTACTAGATGTGCATTATATTTAAGTTTATGATATTTATTAATGTCCAGTGTTGTTTACAAACCAGAGATGCCTCAAAGGCTCAAGAGACAAAAGATCTAAGTGGAAATCAGGCATTCCTGATGCTGGAATTTGATAACATTTCCCCCAGTCTAAACCCAGGGGGGGAAATCTAGAACTGGAGTAGGAGACACGCCATTTAGTGTTTTAAAAAGAAGGATAGACAATAGGATTAGGGAGAAGTACCAAGTCTATCAGCTCAGTGATGCCTGATCTCTGCCTACAGAGGCTGCATATTCCTATGACAAAACCCTAAGGTACTAGGGTGTGGGTGGGTGTGGGGGTGTGTGGGTGTGTGTGTTGTTTTGTTTTTTACTGCCTGATAATGAGCTACTGTTCTCATATCTCACTCGAAAGCCTGTAAAAAGATAAGGGCTGAGTCCCTACAGCCGTAGGCCTCAGGGAAGAGTGCTGCAACCAAGACTGAAAATAAAGGAGGGCACAGTGCTACCTCACAGTACAACAAGGCAATGACAAGGACTTACACTGTCCTTCATCTGCTGATGGAAGAGACCAAGATGAGGAAAAGATGCTAAGAAGGACATGGCTATGGCACAGTGATGGATGAGTCCATTATGGCTGTGGCAACCATTAAGACTTTAGGATAATTGCTGGCAAACTTTCATAGGGGTAGCTTCAGGCCACGAAGCTGAATATAAATCTTTCATCTGAATACAAGGTGTCACTGGTCAGTTCCTTCTAAACCAAGCCAACAAGATTTTAGGTCAGCATCAAGAAGACACAGACATTCAGTTAGGCATAGATTTCTTAGACATGATACCAAAAATACATTGATAAAAGGAGAAAAAATAAGCTGGGCTTCATTCAAATAAAACAAACTAGGCATTTCAAAAGACACCATTAAAAAAGTGAAAAGCAATGCATGGACCAGAAAAAAATATTTGAAAATCATATAACCAATATAGGAACTTGTATCCAATCACAAGTTTTGGCAAGGAAATGGAGAAATTGGAACCCTCATGCACTGTTGGTAGGTAGAACTGCAAAATTTGAAGCTGCCACTCTGAAATACTGATTCATCATATGACCCAGGTAAGTATGCCAAGGTAACCACCTGAGTAAAATGAAAACTGCATGCACATATCAAGCAGAAGAGTGAAAAAGCAGAAACAAACCAAATGTCCATTTGCTGGTGGATGGATAAATAAACTGTAGTATATCCAAACAACAGAATATTCTTTGGCAATATGATACACGCTGCAACAATTAACCTCAAAAACATTACACTAAGTCAAAGGAGTAAGGTGCAAAAGACCACACACTGTATGATCTCATTTACATGAAATGTCTAGAAAAAGCAAATCCATGCAGGTAAGAAGTAAAATATCGGTTGAATGGGTCTGGAGGTAGGAAGACGAGTGACTGCAAATAGTCACAAGGTCTCATTCAAGGGAGTGATGGAAATGTTCAAAAATTAGATTTCGTGATTGTTGCATACAACTCTATAAACTCACAGATTTGACTGGAAATCATCGAATTGTATATACTTTAAAGGGGTGAAGTGTATGGCATGTGAATTACACCTCAATAAAACAGTTTAAAAATCAAAGAAGAAAAGTCATGGACAGCCCAACCCCAAATCTCACCAAGAAATATTAGCATATTTACACAGTCATCTGCCACTTATCCTGGTGTCGCCCTTCCAGAAATTTGACTCTTAGGATGACAAGGAATGTAAGCAAAGAATAAAACACCTCCCAACAGGGAATAAGGTGGCCATGGCTAATGTATGCACTTCTGACTACAGGAGAAAATGGACATCCTCCTCGTGCTCCTATGCAGCCTGATGTTAAAACTGAATGACTCAGAGTGGCACTTAAAACATGTACATTTCCACACGTAAAACAGATGACCCAAGCGAGTTCGATGCATGAAGCAGGTAACCCAAAACTCGTGCCCTGGGACAACCTAGAGGGATGGGGTGGGCAGGGAGGTGAAAGGGGGGTTCAGGATGGACGGGACACATGTATACCTCTGGCTGATTCATGCTGATGCACGGCAAAACCATCACAATATTGTAAAGTAATTATCCTCCAAATAAAATAAGTAATTAAAAAAAAAAAAACTTAATGACTCATATGTACTAAGGCAGGGCACCTGATTTTCTGCTGGATGATCTGGTTTCCCTCAGTAGCTATGTTCACGATGTGACATTTAATACTGAGGGTGGGATCAGAAGCAGATTATCAAAGTACAGCCCCCTCTCCGGATCTGGTCAGCCCCTCACAGCCTCATACCAACGAGGGCAGGGCATCAGTGGTACCCTGATAGCCAACAAGGGTTATGGCATCTGTCATCCAAGGCCAGAAAGACAATCTGTGTTTCTCAAAATGAGGTCACAGAATGGCCGTGGGTGCATATTTATGATACAGGTTTTCTTGACTCACCCAAACCAACTGAATCAGAACCTCCAAGAGTGATACCTAAGAATCTGCATTTTAAATAAGCCCCTTTGGTGATCCTTATGTTTTAAATTTGGAGGGGGCAGTGAAGTTTTATTTTTTTATTTTTAATTTTTTATTTTCTATTGGGGTAGAGCCAGTTAATAACGTTGTAATAATTTCAGATGAACAGCAAAGGGATTCAGCCATACATATACATATATTCATTTGCCCCCCAAACTTCCCTCCCATCCAGACTGCCACATAACATTGAGCAGAGTTCCATGTGCTATACAGTAGAATTTTGTTGATTATCCCTTTTAAATATAGCAGAGACCCCAAATTCCCTAACTGTTGTTTTAAATTTTAGCCTGCACAAGAACCCTTTACTTAGAGAATATCAGAGATGGAAGGAACCTCAATGATCAAACCCTAACCTCATATATTGTAGAGAAAAACACTGGGACCAGTGCTCTAACATGATTTTCAAAGATCAAATGTTTCTTTAAACTCTTTGAAAAAAATATACATCTCTAGTCCTGTAAGTAGTCAAGAATATTACTGACACAAGAGAATGTATAATGTACCTTGGAAATATGTTCTTCAAAGATTGATGAAGATAAAATGCTTAATCATTTAAAGGGATATGTTTCTGCTCTCAGGAAAATTAATCCAGAGCACCTCATTACCTGAAGCTGCCAACTAAATGAGTCATCATAAGAGTTAAATTATTTTTTCCTTGTTTGTATGTTCAGTTTAATTACTGTCCTTTTTTCTCCCCCCAAGCCTACCTCCTTTGAGAAAATGCATAGGTTATTTGACCAAAAACACATTCTTACAGATTACAAGCATTAAGTCATTGTTCTAAAACACATCTCCAGTGCTACAAGCCACATTTTTATATTAATCCAGCCTCAATTCTCTTGTGCGTAGGTCCTAAATCATAAGCTAGCAGCTCTTATATAGAACCTTGGAAACCTAAATGCTTAAACCAGTCCAGATTGTTACCTGACAGAAATCTTTTGTCCATAACCTTTATCACACTCACAGCTTCAGTGAAACTATCTACGTTCCATCTTTGTTGAACGATTTTGTCACTTTTTTAAATGGGATAAATAATACAAGCCAATATCAGAACACTCTAGATCTTGGAATATTGATCTAGAGGCTCATCTACTACTAGGCTGGTGTCTGATGCTTTCTCATAGTAGAAATATACGGAGAAAATCTGCCAACAGCAATGATCTATGGGGCTTGCTGAGGTAGAATACATTCTCAGTACAACCCTACCCAATTTTGATGAGTGATACCATGCTGAAATTTAACAGGTAGGGGAAAAAAAAAAATACCTCGATAGGAGACATTTCCCAAACTGACAACTGCAAAGAATTTAGGACAAGCAAATCCAAATAGATGGGAAATGTAATTACAGGAAGACCTCTTCTAATAGTGATATTCAATGCATCCTTGCATGTAACATTTTGACAGTCAATCTTTTTTCTCTCTCTCATCTCTATACTGCTATCCTTTTTTATTTCTGATAGATTGTGAGAGATCTAACATATGTCTTGAGAACAACTCTATTTTCTGCTATTGAGAACTGTTCCTCCCATCAGGAAACCGTAGTCTGGTATATATCTCTTTGCTAGTGACACTGGTTTTATCCTCTGGTAAAATAAATGGTAGGCTGGTAAACTCTTCCATCTCATGAAATTCTTACTTCTCTTCCACAGCAAAGTCAGCAGCTTCTTGTTTCTTTGCTCATGATGCCACCACTGTATTTTAAGATTTTTCACACAACATCTAAATTATGAAAGTCATTCATTTAAAGTCTACGAGCTAGAACAAAAGCAAGTCAAGTGTTTGCTTCTGCTCTGTCTTCAGTGGGAAAAAAGACTTAATCTTATTAAGCAAATTAATAGTGAAACTAAGAATGCAACCCAAAATATGTACACATACATCCTTTAGAAATTAATCTAATGAATCACTGCTAAAAGAATGGTGCTTATAATGATTCTCCTCTCTCTTGTAAGACTGCCAAGTATGTAAAAGTCAAATTTCCATACCTGATTTTTTGGACAACAGAATGTATGAAGAAACAGGTACTTCAAAAACAAACAAAATGGAAAAGTCTTTGATCGCCTTTTTTCCCTGGTAACCCATCCTCTCTTCTCACTGCAGCCAAGATTTGTGAGGTTCCACAGTACTCTTTACCCCCAAAAAGTGACATAAAAATTTCAAAGCAAAGTATTGTAGTAGAAAATACCCTTCAAAACTCAAGTTAGTATAAAAGAAAGTTAAGACCCTGGTGCCCATGTTTTTTTGTGGCACAGTCTTCACTGACCTCTCCCATGCCACTCCCAGGACCACCTCCTATCAGGACCAGGGAGATTCTAGCTCAACACCAAGTAACAAGGACTTCCCTGGTGGTGAAAACTGCCTCCCAATGCACAGGATGCAGGTTCGGTCCCTGGTCAGGGAGGTAAAAATTCCACATGCCTCTCGGCCAACAAGCCAAAACATAAAACAGAAGCAATTTTGTAATGAATTCAATAAGGAGTTCCAAAAATATTTTTTAATTAAAAAAAAAAACCACCACGTAAAAAAAAGTAACTTGGGTTAAGCCTGGTAACCATTGAAATCACACTTGGGGAGCTCTTGATCCGCCCACTTCTGCCAAAGGGGTACATTTTCTACCACATGGATAAATAGAATGAGAGTTCTAAGCTTGTTCAAGAGATACTTTCTGCCAATAATCACATTTCCTGTCAGTCATCTTTTGATATCTTCCTGATTCCAGAAACACATATATTGTAACGGAATGAAATACCTATTTTAAAAATGAGATAATAACAATGCAAGATTCACTAATGATTTTTGATTAAAGGGATGAAGTCTGGTCGGAAGAGGGGAAAAAGAATTAAAAGACCTGCAGTCTAGGAGCTCAGGAAGACCAAACATGGGTTTGATGGAATCAGCCAGTGAGCAAACACAATGGCTTGGAAAGGAATCTAAACAGGGTGATGTTGACTTCAGAGAGTAAGGAAGAACTCCATGCTGGATGGATTGGTTTTGGTAAATTTTGGGTCCTAAAAATAACACACACACAAAAAAACTGTCAATGACCTGCAGAGCTCTAATGGAAAATGCTAAAGGTTGACAGAGAGAGTGGTAGGAAAAAATAAATAAAAATTAACTAGATGCAAAGAAATGTCTTTGTCCTGAATTTCTCTCATAGGTCTGTAACTACCTGATACCTAAAGTTTTCCTTTCTGTAATGCACATGTTATGCCAAGACGCCTCATTCTTGTAGTAGCTTTGTTCTACACAGTATAGCCCAACTGTTGTATAAGCTGATGACATCATTCATTCATTCACAATTACTAATTCCTACTGTATGTCACGCATTCCATCAGGGACTGTGTGTATAAAACTGTATGAAACATATACTTTTCACAGGAGCTCAGTGTCCATACCTGCTGTAGAGTGAAGCAGTGAAACAAAAAATAACAGCGCTTTAGGGATGCATGCCAGAGAGCCAGGCCTCCACACCTACTCACGTCTTTCTCCAGCACTTTGTCCCAAATATCCAGGCTACGATTTTCTAATCATCTATTTTGGGTTGAGGACACAGTACTTTCTGATCCAACTGAATAACACTGTCAATTGAAATTAGAGTCCTGCTCCTAAATAATACTCTTGGTCCACTGTCCATTTGAACACAGGAAGAAGGCAGCCTGAGACAAAGAAACACCTCTCTCCCTGACTATGTATCCTGGAAAAATGTCTGGGGATCGAGTAAGGAAGGCCAATGAGCTTTCGTGATTTCTGACTAGGGCTTTCCTCCCCCAAAAGCCACATCAATTAACCCACTTCATTTCAGCCACTGAGTTGACATAAAATTGAAATAACTTACAGTTACTGCCAATTTGGGATCTTTCGAAACCAATGATCCAAGAATAAGAGGTTCCACAACCCGTTATCCAATTCCACTCCATTCCTTTTAATTTGGTAAAGTAGAAAATCTGGTAGGTTTGTAATGTTCTCATGACTTGCTTATAGAGAAACGTCACAATCTACGTATCAATTATCTAAGCCTCAGCTCCATATTATGACCTTGAAATGTGATCATTCTTTCAATGGAAAAATCAGAATTAATTCGATGTGCATTGATTTTTAACCTCCTCCCTTTTCTTTCCTTTCCAACAACATCTTTATTGCTGAACCAAAAATCCCAGAAATAGACACAGGATCCAGACTCTCTCACAGTCTGTCTCTGGTAAGGAAATAGCTATAAGCTATAAATAAGAGCAGTGATTGCCAATCTTCTGAAATGTGCAGTATCTTATCGCCACTTAATTTTAGGTTACACTCTGGTTCTGCTTTTCCACTTTGCCATTAAAGTGACTGAGACCTTAGTGCTGGGCAAAAAGCACTGTTCTCGTGGTTCTGATGGAACCCAGGGTCCCTAAGCGAGTAGAGAACACCATGGACTCTGAGGCCTTCCCTGGACCGCTCCAGCCTCACCTCTCACCTCTTATCCATTTACACTCTGCTCTCCAAACAGACCAAATCACGATGCAGTTCTTCTCTTGGCTCTGTGCCTTGTACATTTACAAATACTGGACTCCTACTGACTTGGCATCATCATAGCAATTATCTCACCCAACTGCAATGTGCCATCTTCCTGTCCATCTCCCCTAACTAGACTGTAACTACCAAGGCTACTGGTCTATAGTGCTTGGCATCTACTAGCTCTGTACTTTGCTAAAATACTGAATTGATGAGTGAGCCCTCCTAAGTGTGGGTCAGAAGTTCCACCACGGAGCACCTTATTGGCTTCCAAATAAGACAGAGCTCCTCAAATGTAGGGGTAAGGCCTTTTCTCACATCATAATGCCTAATCTTGTTCCAAGAACACTGTTGAATAAATATTTGTTAGATAGGTAGGTAGCTACTAGCTGTTGTGGATGGAGGGATGGATGGATGGATGGATGGGTAGATGGATGGGGGCGGAGAGAGAGTGAGTTTGTCTTTGAGGGAGATGAGAATAACAATCAGCACTTGTCAATGAATATTCAAGTTGATGGTAAATAGGATGAATGTCTTCTAGAGTCCTCAGTTAGAACAAGTTGACTCTGGAGTCAATCTGATCTTTCCAGTTAGACTCTCTCAGGTTCAGTTTTCTCATCTGCCAAATAGGGTTAATGATTGTCCCAAACCTGACAGGGTTGTTGCGAGGATTAAACGAGTTTTAGAGAAGCGCTTGACACATCCTAAGTGCCAAAACACAGTAAACCAGAAAAACACATGTGACTGCCACTTACATTTTCAAATCTGAAACGTCCTCCTAGTCCTGCCAGAAATGCTACTTGGGATAATTTTCTCTCAAAAGCCTGTTAGAAGGAAGACACCATTCTGAATGAATCACTGAGGCATGGAACGCAATTCCATCTAGTCACCTCGGTATTTAACCAGTTATTTTCCCAGGAAAAGACACCAAGGTAAAAGTCGTAAAAACCTGCTTACTGAATGAATCTTCTAGCAGTCCCCAACCCAAGCTCACATTGTTGGTAATTTCCCCAAAAGCCAAAGAAACTGAACATGAAGGAAACACTTTAGTGGGTGTTCTGCCAGAGAAGGAAATTACTGGTCTTTTTTTCTTTTTCTTTCTTCTGAATAAAAAAATTAGCATTTCAAGGATTACCATACTAAAAGGACCACACCAACTGTATTTTTTCCCCAGCCAACTGGTTTTTTTTGTTTGTTTTTAAGATAAGTTCTAATCTACAATATTTACTCCATCTCCCCGCTTTCATCTAACCCAAGTCAAGGCAGGACTGCTGAGTCCCTTGAGCAGTAAGTCATCAGACACTTCCCCGAAAATGCAAATGAGGGAAGGATTTTTTTTTTTTTTAATGTAAAGCTCAGCGCCTGAAGAAAGGCAATGCCTGTCTCGTGCACCCACCTCCTTCTCTCAATCCCATCCCTTTCACAACCCAAAGGCTTTTAACATTTTCTTTAAAGCAGCCCAGGAATCTGCCCAACGACGTGTTACTACTGGGGTCCAATCTGTCCTGAAGTTTGCAATTAATGCAGTAATTAAAACCCTTCTGAAGGGCTCTTGGTTCAGGCAATGGTATTTTATTTTCCAGAAACGGAGGCTCTCTTTCTATAAAAGCACAACAGGAGGCACATTTAAAAACTATATTTCAATTGCAAACAACATGGCAGCATTCCCAAATGGCAAAAAGACAGTAAGAAAATTATCGGGGTGGGGTGGGGGGGTGGGGAGGGGGGTGTCCCTGAGTTGGTGCTAAAGGTGGAACTTAAATTCTTTTCAGCAGCATCCATGCACCACTGCTGCTCCTGCAGCAAAGAAAACTCATTCAAAAATGGAGCAAATTAGCAGAATTAAACAGATGGGCGCCCTGGGTCATTATCACACCACTTCATTAACGCATCCAGGATGAAGGCAATGTAACACAACAAAACCATGAGAATTAAAGTTTACAAAAGAAAGCAAGCCTGTGCTTTTCTATAGTGACTGAGAACTTAAGATTTAGTAAAGACTGACCATATTAATGGTCGATTTTCAAACACAAGTCAAGACTCACGAGTAATCAAGTTTAGAATTCAACCAGTCAAATGAAACTTTTGGTCATATCTACAAGGAGCGTTCCGGGTAGCTCAAATGGTAAAGAACCTGCCTGCAATGTGGGAGACCTGGGTTCGATCCCTGGGTCAGGGAGATCCCCTGGAGGAGGTCATGGCAACCCACTCCAGTATTCTTGCCTGGAAAATCCGCACGGACAGAGGAGCCTAACAGACTACAACCCATGGTGTCCCAAAGAGTAGGACAGGACTGTACGACTAACACTTTTCATGTCTACAAAGTCATTCCTTGCTTAGCTCTTCTCTCTGAAGCTGTCTGACACACAGCCAGGCTCCTCTCCCCGCCACCCCCTGCCTGGAGCTCCTTCAACGGCCCCTTCTTTGTTAAGACACTTTAACCAGTCCTCCGCCCAACTTTCCAAATTCACCACCCTTTTTTTTCCCCTAGATGACTCACCCTCAACAAAATGATCTGGTTTCCATCCTAGGTGCAAAGTCTTGGCCTTCCTGCTCCAGACCAGGTGTCTGTGCAGAACGGCCTAAAGGCAAGCTTGTGTTAGCAAGGCCCTGGCTCTGACTTTGACTATATTCATGACTGAGAAAGTTTGGGTCATGAATTTATACTTTCTGAGTCTGTTTCCTTATTATAAAATGGGGGTGGTACACCCCCCTTCTAGAACTGTTATAAGGGTCTGGACCAATGGAGATACCCAACCATTCACATCCGTGGCTTCCTCCGTGTTACTGACAAAGATTCTTCACTTGATCAAACTTTTGTCAAGTTCCTGAATCTTCTCCCAGGTTCAGCTGTGCAGTTCTTTGTAAAACCTCGTTTTAGCATGAACCCTTCTAAGTCAGGTTAACCAGAACCACCCTCTCCAATATCTGATAGGTTTCCTATCCTCCACTCCACCCCCCAGGTGATGTCTAATTACCCTGGCCTGTGTTCAGCAAGAATCCTTTGGGTCAGGTTACCCAGAATCCCTACTATCCCGTGATTCCTCTCCCCACTCCACTACTTCAGTTCAGTTCAGTTGGTCAGTCGTGTCCGACTCTGCGATCCCATGAATTGCAGCATACCCACACTACTTATTTGGTCATAAATCTACACTCACCACTTACCCACATCACACCTAGAACTGAGTCTAGTTCAACACTGAGGTTTTTCCCCCTACTCCAAGTGTCCTGATTAAAATCTGTTTTTATCACTTTAATTACTGTCCAACTCTGGTTTTTCTTTGACATGCTGCGTCATTTACGGTTCACCACCTAACTGCCCTCAACAAAGCTTCTTCTGACGCTTGCAGGTGAAAATGAGCTCCACCTCCTCTGAATACTTACACCATATACCCATGACTTGTTCATTTGACATTTTTGCCAAAAATAATCTTGTAGTATCGTTATCTCCCAAGGGCCCAGACACTTTACAATGAGACCATAAGCCCACTGGTCATCGACCACACTTTCTTCATCCACTCCAGTCCCAAGCAGAGTCTTAGACCTTGGTTAACTCATCATCTATTAAGCTGTGCCAGCTGATTGTGGTTTGTTCTTTTCCCTCACCTGAGGAAGTGAGCAATGGCCATTACTGAATTGGCAGTTCAACCACCATCTCTCCATGTGACAGCATCCTTCTCTCAACAAGGCAAAAAGAATCTACTAAAACACTCAATTTTTTCTCATAATATTAACTTCAGTTATAATATATACTAACTAGTATATATATATACACACACACTAGTGTTTTAGGGGTTAAAGAGGAAAAGTTACAGAGGACTATTGCAGGGTGAAATCTTAATGAACTGGTAGAACCAGCCCTCCTCCTGGCTCTGGTTAACTTTCCAGCCAATTTCTTAACGAGCTTTCATTATCAACTACACCTTCTCTCTGGCTCATTTTCCACCCTTCCTCACTCTTTTCAGATATACCCACTGCTTCCCTACACAGAGTTAATTCTTTCACCACTCATTTAGTTCATCTCTTTTTCAAAGAAACCCAACACATCTTGGAGTGGAAAAGTATCCTGAGTTAATTGATTGCTTCTTCCACTTTCCTGGTGGCTCAGACGGTAAAGCATCTGCTTACAATGCAGGAGACCCAGGTTCGATCCCTGGGTCAGGAAGATCCTCTGGAGAAGGAAATGGCAACACACTCCAGTACTCTTGCCTGGAAAATCCCATGGATGGAGGAGCGTGGTGGGCTACAGTCCATGGGGTTGCAAAGAGTCGGACACGACTGAGTGATTTCACTTTCACTTTTCTCCTTGTGGGGAATTCTCAGGAGTGGGAAGCCTGGCCTGCAGGGGAATTGTTGGTGTCTCTCTCTGCTGGAGAAGGAAGGGGGCTCTGAGGAAAGAGGATGGTCAGGGACAAGTTAGATCAAAAATGACAAATGTCGGGACTTCCCTGGTGATGCAGTGGCAGTCCTGATGTGAAGAACCGACTCACTGGTAAAGATCCTGATGCTGGGAAAGATTGAGGTCAGAAAGAGAAAGGGGCAAAGAGGATGAGATGGTTGGATGGCATCTTCGACTCAATGGACATGAGTTTGAGCAAGCTCCAGGAGATAGTAAAGGACAGGCATGCCTGGCATGCTTCAGTCCGTGGGGTCGCAAAGAGTTGGTCATGACTTAGAGACTGAAAAACTACCACCAGTGGTTAAGACTTCACCTTCTAATGGAGTGGGTGTGGGTTCAATCTCTGATAGGGCAACTAAGATCCCACATGCAAAACAAAAAAAACAGAAGCAATACTGTAACAAATTCAGTAAAGGCTTTGAAAGTGGTCCACATCAAAAAAAAAAAAAACTTAAAAAAAAAAACAACAAGAATGACTTTTGTCTATCACCTTGCAAAAGACTACAGCATTTCACCCTGCCTCTCCTTTCTCTGAGCCGATCAACCAGAGAATCTTGATAATTCTTTTTACAGGGAAAGGTCACATTCTCCTAATCAGAGTTTGAGTTGTGAATGAAATAGGACTGAATACATTTACCTGTTCTCTTTGGTTTCTGGTTTCTTCCGCATCATCTCAACCTGCAGCTCCCTCCTCTGATTTTCATCTCCAAAAATAGCAAAGGGGAAGAATGAGAGGAGAAAGCCACCCACCAGAGGAAGCAGAGCCATGCTTTGCAGAGTCCCTCATCTACTCAAAGTGCGATGCAAACTACAAACCTGCCCAATAATTGCACACAGGCCTGCCCTCTGCCTCATGAAAGTCCTGCTCCTAAGGAGACGAGATGCTACATAAAAGTCTTTCACATTTGAGGGAAAAAGTGCAATAAGACATGCTTTGAAAGACTCTGTTAGGTGCTGCTGGAGGTCCACAAATGTATAACCTTCAATCCCCTCACCCACAGCCTAATCAGGCAAATGAGCACACAGACATCATCACTCACTGCTAAGTGCAGAATGAGTACTGAACACACAGAAAAAGTAAGACCGTCCTAGTGACTTGAAGTGGGCAAACAGCGTCGGTTCTGGGTCCTGCCCCTCACCCCCATTCCTCTCTTGGGTTCCCAGCTGAAGGAAATAATCATTGGCGTCATTTTTATAAATAGGTGGGCAAGTTTTCAAGTGTTTTGACTACTTCCAAATCCAGAACTCTTTGGTAGACAATGCCTGGGTACGAAGTTTAGCCACAGTGGCTCACTGAGGTTTCCCAGTCTCCAATCCAATCTATCCCGGGTCTGTCGGGCAGACCCACAGCGCTCCAGGAAGCTAGCCTCTCTGAGCATCGACGCAGACCCCTGAGCACGCGCCTGGGGGTCGCATCCACGCTGTGAGCAGGAAAGGCCAGCGGGCCTGCCCCTGCAGAGTCCTCCAGCCGTCCCTGGGAACACAAGCCCTTCCACATTTGGCCACAGATAGGGAAAGGAGGCCCCAAATGACACATGGCCCCATGAATCACAGGGCCAAATCCTCCTAACATGAGAGGGGCTCATGAGGATAATGCTGGAGAGAGGAGCCCAAAGGACTCCCTTTGTTTCTCTTCCCCCATCAGCAACGAATCCTAGGTATGTTTTATTCCTCTGACCTACAAGTGTGTCTAACATTCTTCAATCCATTCCCTCTCAGTTCAGTTCAGTTGCTCAGTCACGTCCGACTCTTTGCGACCCCATGGACTGCAGCACGCCAGATCTCCCTGTCCATCACCAACTCCCAGAGCTTAGTCAAACTTACATCCATTGAGTCAGTGATGCCATTCAACCATCTCATCCTCTGTCGTCCCCTTCCATCTCAGTAGTGACAATAAGATCTAAGGAAACTTTCCCTCAGAGTTCTCTTAGGCTATTAGACATGGAGGAATTAAGATACAGAGAGGCACTCTACCAGCACCTACTACAAAGTTAGCTGGACAAGGCCCTGAAGGACGAAGCACTTGACTTTTTTTCATTTACTTACTTTTTATTTACTCATTCAGTCAGTCGTCATTCCATCTCTCACATCACCCAGGCCCAGCACATTAAATCAAACAGGCATTTACAGAGCAAATGAAACCCAGAAATGGAGAAACAGGAAGCCAGGAATGTCAGGTGGCAGGGGGAACTGGCGGGCATTGGAAATCCAAAGACTGTGACATTTGTTTTATCTTTTTGAAATGAGGCTAGAAACCACAAGGGCTAACTAAGCCTATGATAGCCTTCTCACAAATTTTCAGGAGCCCGTCATTCATGGAGACAAACGCATTTTTTGAAAGATAGCTCATTTTCAGTTCAGGTCACTCAGTCGTGTCCGACTCTTTGCAACCCCATGGACCGCAGCACACCAGGATTCCCTGTCCATCACCACTCCCAGAGCTTACTCAAATACTCAAACTCATGTCCATTGAGTCAGTGATGCCATCCAACCATCTCATCTTCTGTCATCCCCTCTCCTCCTGCCTTCAATCCTTCCCAGCATCAGGGTCTTTTCCAAGGAGTCAGTTCTCCCATCAGGTGGCCAAAATACTGGAGTTTCAGCCTCAGCATCAGTCCTTCCAATGAACATTCAGGACTGATTTCCTTTAGGATGGACTGGTTGGATCTCCTTGCAGTCCAAGGGACTCTCAAGAGTCTTCTCCAACACCACAGTTCAAAAGCATCAATTCTTCAGTGTTCAGCTTTCTTTATGGTCCAACTCTCATATCCATACATGACTACTGGAAAAACCATAGCTTTGACTAGATGAAACTTTGTCAGCAAGGTAATGTCTCTGCTTTTTAATATGCCATCTAGGTTGGTCATAGCTTTTCTTCCAAGGAGCAAGCGTCTTTTAATTTCATGGCTGCAGTCACCATCTGCAGCGATTTTCGAGCCCCCAAAAATAAAGTCTGTCACTGTTCCCATTAGAAGCACAGTATCAACTTATATGGGTTCTTTTTTTTTTTTTTACTTATTATTTTAAAATTAAGCAGCAAAGTGCTTAAATGCCACTTAGAGCTCTTGATCTTGTGAAAATCTGGAAGCCTCTCCCATGCCCACAAGTGATTTATTCCTGTCTACCAACTGCCCGGCTTGACTTTATGGTTTCATTTACCCTGAGAGTGCTGGCCCCTGTCCTGTGCTGGAAAGTCATTTGCTCTCAAAAGGTATTCTCTGGTCATTCCCTCTTCTCCTTAAAGCCCATCATGTGGTCAGGGGAAGATGAGAACACGGGTTAAATCACAAGATGATCTTTTTTCTTTTAACTTCAGAAACTACTTTGAGAAAAGCTGGCCTTTCTGAGACCCCTGAGCCGACAGACTATAAAATACAAACCCACACCATAAGGATAAGGACTTATTCAGCAATGTCTGAGTGTTTAGCACTTAAGGGCTCAAAGCATACTTACTGGGGGAAAAAAATGACTATGAATGTGAAGATCGCAAGCAGTGGTCTGCTGAAGACTTTGTTGGCTTTAAACATTTTGTTGAGGATTTAAAACAGTGGACATCCTTAGGATACTGCTTAGTAAAGGTTAGAACATATTATTTAGTTAATAACTTTGTGTCAAGTCATGCACTATGAAACTATCCATAGAAATCAATGATACTGGGGTGAACATGCTGGTTGGTTGTTTGCTTGGTTGGAGAAGCATTTGTTTCACCCATGCATATCTACAAACTGTTACAAATGCATTTGAAAGGAAGGGCATGGGACTTAACTGGTGGTTCAGTGGGTAAGACTCAGTACTTTCAAAGCAGGGGGCCTGGGTTTGATCCCCAGTCAGAGAACTAATAAGATTCTACATTGCACAAACAAATGGCCAAAAACAAAACAAACAGAAATCCTCCCTGAAAATGGCTATACTACCCAAAGCAATCTATAGATTGAATGCAATCCCTATCAAGCTACCAATGGTATTTTTCACAGAACTAGAACAAATAATTTCACAAGTTGTATGGAAATACAAAAAAACCTCGAATAGCCAAAGCAATCTTGATAAAGAAGAATGGAACTGGAGGAATCAACCTGCCTGACTTCAGACTCTACTACAAAGCCACAGTCATCAAAACAGTATGGTACTGGCACAAAGACAGAAATATAGACCAATGGAACAGAATAGAAAGCCCAGAGATAAATCCACAAACCTATGGACACCTTATCTTAGACAAAGGAGGCAAGGATATACAATGGAAAAAAGACAACCTCTTTAACAAGTGGTGCTGGGAAAACTGGTCAACCACTTGTAAAAGAATGAAACTAGAATACCTTCTAACACAAAAATAAACTCAAAATGGATAAAGATCTAAATGTAAGACCAGAAACTATAAAACTCCTAGAGGAGAACATAGGCAAAACACTCTCCGACAGAATAGAAAGCCCAGAGATAAATGCACAAACCTATGGACACATTATCTTCAACAAAGGAGGCAAGGATATACAATGGAAAAAAAGACAACCTCTAACAAGTGGTGCTGGGAAAACTGGTCAACCACTTGTAAAAGAATGAAACTAGAATACCTTCATACACAAAAATAAACTCAAAATGGATTAAAGATCTAAATGTAAGACCAGAAACTATAAAACTCCTAGAGGAGAACATAGGCAAAACACTCTCTGACATAAATCACAGCAGGATCCTCTATGACCAACCTCCCAGAATATTGGAAATAAAAGCAAAAATAAACAAATGGGACCTAATGAAACTTAAAAGCTTTTGCACAACAAAGGAAACTATAAGCAAGGTGAAAAGACAGCCCTCAGATTGGGAGAAAATAATAGCAAACGAAGCAACAGACAAAGGATTAATCTAAAAAATATACAAGCAGCTCCTGCAGCTCAATTCCAGAAAAATAAATGACCCAATCAAAAAATGGGCCAAAGAACTAAACAGACATTTCTCCAAAGAAGACATACAGATGGCTAACAAACACATGAAAAGCTGCTCAACATCACTCATTATCAGAGAACTGCAAATCAAAACCACAACAAGGTACCATTACATGCCAGTCAGGATGGCTGCTATCCAAAAGTCTACAAGCAATAAATGCTGGAGAGGGTGTGGAGAAAAGGGAACCCTCTTACACTGTTGGTGGGAATGAAAACTAGTCCAGCCACTATAGAGAACAGTGTGGAGGTTCCTTAAAAAACTGGAAATAGAACTGCCATATGACCCAGCAATCCCAATCCTAGGCATACACACCGAGGAAACTAGATCTAAAAGAGACACGTGCACCCCAATGTTCATCGCAGCACTGTTTATAATAGCCAGGACATGGAAGCAACCTAGATGCCCATCAGCAGACGAATGGATAAGGAAGCTGTGGTACATATACACCATGGAATATTACTCAGCCATTAAAAAGAATTCATTTGAATCAGTTCTAATGAGATGGATGAAACTGGAGCCCATTACACAGAGTGAAGTAAGCCAGAAAGATGAAGACCAATACAGTATACTAATGCATATATATGGAATTTAAAAAGATGGCAATGATAACCCTATATGCAAAATAGAAAAAGAGACAAAGATGTACAGAACAGACTTTTGGACTCTGTGGGAGAAGGCGAGGGTGGGATGTTCTGAGAGAATAGCACTGAAACAAGTATACTATCAAGGGTGAAACAGATCACCAGCCCAGGTTGGATGCATGAGACAAGTGTTCAGGGCTGGTGCACTGGGAAGACCCAGAGGGATCAGATGAGGAGGGAGGTGGGAGGGGGGTCCGGGATGGGGAACACATGTAAATCCATGGCTGATTCATGTCAATGTATGGCAAAAACCACTGCAATAGTGTAAAGTAATTAGCCTCCAACTAATAAAAATAAATGAAAAAAAAAATCCTCCTTGAAATGAATGGCATGAAAGACCCATATATTTCCTTTAAATATTGCCAACTATAGGCTTTTCACTTTCACTTATTGGAGAAGGAAATGGCAACCCACTCCAGTGTTCTTGCCTGGAGAATCCCAGAGATGAGGGAGCCTGGTGGGCTGATGTCTATGGGGTCCCACAGAGTCAGACATGACTGAAGCGACTTAGCAGCAGCATAGGCTCTGCAGACTTAAGTTTGCTCTCACATCATAGCAACAACCTTAGGCAGCACCTGCTGAATTGTAAGGTTCAGTTCAGTTCAGTCACTCAGTCATGTCCGTGCGACCCCATGAATCGCAGCACGCCAGGCCTCCTTGTCCATCATCAACTCCCAGTGTTTACTCAAACTCATGTCCATCGAGTCGGTGATGCCATCCAGCCATCTCATCCTCTGTCGTCCCCTTCTCCTCCTGCCCCCAATCCCTCCCAGCATCACGGTCTTTTCCAATGAGTCAACTCTTCGCATGAGGTGGCCAAAGCATTGGAGCTTCAGCTTCAGCATCAGTCCTTCCAATGAACACCCAGGACTGATCTCCTTGAGAAATGAATGCAGAGTTGCTTGTTTTCCTTTACTGAAATTCTGGTTCACTAATTCACTTAGGGCCAAGAACAGACCCAAGTAAGCTGAGGAACCTTCATCAGGATAGATAAAAGTCAGTCAGACCTCTGGAAGTGGCCAGGAATTTCCTTTGATCCGCTAAGAAATGTCTGGGAGCTAAATAGATTACAATGGCATTGTAAAAGGATTCTCAAATCAACAGCTCTGAGAGTTTATTTCTCTTCAATATAAGTAGGCAAATATCCTGTGCAACAAATAAAGAAACGAATGAAGAAAAGAACCAAATTACATAAACTGGGGAAATACTAAATCATCATCATAATAGCATTACAACAAGAACTGTAATTATTTTCCATCTTCTAATCCAGAAGCAATAATACGTCAGATAAATTTATAATACACTTAGGTCCTGCAATAGTTTTAATGGGTGGTCGCTATTAAACAGTAGTCATAAAAAATGTAAAAACAATTAAGACCAGAGACATGAACTTCAAAGAATGATGGCCAAATAATATCATAGAAAATAACCGTTACTACAGACTCCCAACAGGATATGAAAAAACCTTACCTCAAGATAAACACAGAAGCATGTTTTCTGATAATAGCAAAGAAGCCAGGGTATTATTCTCTTTTCTGCTACTAAAACCAAAATTATATTGCTTCCAAGTAAGAGTGCTGATTTATATTTTTCCATGCTCCTCCCAAAAAAAAAAAAAAAAAAAACCACAGTAGCAACTTCTTCCCCATTGAGTGAGATTCTTTGGTGAGAGTTCTACTATCTCTAGTGGCAGGTGGGCCTTATTATACAGAATTAATTCAAGAAGAAGAGTGTGTACGTGCTAAGGCCCTTCGTTTGTTTCTGACTCTTCAACCCCATGGACTGTAGCCCACCAGGCTCCTCTGTCCATGGAATTTCCCAAGCCAAGAATACTGGAGTGGGTTATCATTTCCTTTTCCAGGGAATCTTCCTGACCCAGGGATCAAACCCACATTCCTTACATCTCCTGCATTGGCAGGCAGGTTCTTTACCACTAGTGCCACCTGGAAAGCTCCCAAGAAGGGGCAAATGTCTAGTATTTTTTTGATACACTCCCTGTTCTAATTGTTTTTACAACTCAGAACACACATATGCAACATACTCCTGCAAACAATTTTTAACACATTCTGAAAATGTAAAATGAAACGATCCCATTTACCACAAAAGTGTTATCTTAATATGCTTCCTAAAGGTTTGGGTTTTTTTGTTTTTTATTTATTTACTTATTTTTTGGTTTGTCACAAGAGAGGTGCTTTCTCCTGCCTAAGAGAAAGTCTTAGATCTAAACTCTTGTGACACATAACAGCTGCTTTCTGATCAAAAGCATACACCTATCTTTTCTCCTCTGCTGAATCATAAATTTCTCAAACTTCTCCATATCCTGCCTAACAACAATTACACCATGCAAGAAACAGTCAGTGATCAATCAATAAATAAGTACCCATGGAATTAGGGAGGGTAGGGAATACATGCTATGACTTTCAGTATCTACATTATAATGGTCATCACATACGCTGCCTTTTTTTTTTCTAACAGCCAAATAGAGAAAGCCCCTGCAGAAGGAAATGGCAACCCACTCCAGTATTCCTGCCTGGAGAATCCCATGGACAGAGAAGCCTGGCGGGCTACAGTCCAAGGGGTCGCAAAAGTCGGACACAAGATAGCAACTAAACCACCAATAGAGAAAGCCTGCACTTAGTATAAAAGGAAGTTTTCTAACAGGCCTGATTTGGTTCTGAATCCCAGCTTCATCACTCACTCAGCTGTGTGTCTTGGGCAAATGCCATAACTGCTCTGAGATGGTTTCCTCTGTAAAATGGGTATAAGGATGGCAACCTCTGAGTTATAACTGGGATGCAGTGAGGTAACAAACAGGAAGGACTCTGCATAGGATGAGCACACCAAATAAGCTCATTCATAGGAAGAAGACAGAAAGCAGCGTTGTGCCCAATTTAGCGGTTATCAAGGTGGGTTTTCATCTTGCTCAATTTCCTAAGATATTTTAAAGGCAAAATATCCACTCAGTCCAAGTCTATGGAGACCACAGCAAGATGGGAAATCTTCCCAAAGCCCATGGTGGTGGTTGAGCCGCTACCATGAACTCCAGTTAAGCAAACAGAGTCTGGCAGGTGGATCTTTTTCTGTGTTGGAAACTTCCCTCAAAGTCATTCTTGGATCAGGGCCCACTGCAATTCCCCTCCCTAAGAGCAACTGCCTGATCAGCATGCTCAGTGGGGGGCGGAGGGGTCTCCACTTCCCTCCCAGGGGGGCCTCAGATATATTCTCTCAGTCCCCATCCCACCATCCTGTCTGCCCTCGTGGTGCCCACTGTCCTTCCATGAGCATCCCTGCTCGGCATCCATTATTACCCATCCTCCACGCCACGTCCCCGAGCTCCTGTGGATAGGGAGGGCATGTTATCACTTAACGTTTCTAGGAAAGATTTTCTTTTTTCCTTCATTTTCTGCATCTTTCACCTGCCACCATCTACAGCGTCCTACAGGAAGAAGCTACACTGCAAAACCAGCATGGCTGAGCCTGGACACACACTCTTCAGTGACCAAGCAACTTCCCAGACGTGACTCACACAGAGGGAGACTGCCTCAGGAAGCAGAGCTGCCCAGCCTTCAGAGAGCATCTGAGACACCAGGAGGTTGGAATTAACTTGCACACACCACTATGTTTAAAATGGCTAACCAGCAAGGACCTGCTGTATAGCAGAGGGAATTCTGCTCAATGTTGTACAACAACCTCAATAGGAAAAGGATTTGAAAAAAGAAAAAAAAAATCACTTCTACAATTATTTTAACTTAAATAGTTAAGAAACACCTGCAGAGTAGTATAGGTCTAGGGTGGACTCGGAAATCTGCAGTTCTAATGAGCACCAGGCTGGTCTGGGCTGCTGGCCCACACACCACCCTGGAAGCAGCACTCTTGTTAAAGAACCTTTCGTGCCATGGACTAAGAAAACATGAATTCGTTAAGGGAATGGAGGGCACAGCACTCAAGCAAGCGATGTTTCTGCCTCTTTGCTACTTCCTGCCATGCCGCAGCTACAGGCATCCCCCTGCCTCCCACCAGGCTCCATGCTGGAACCTCTTGCTCTTCCACTTGTGTGACAAGGGCATTTACCATGACCGAGGTGCTAGAACTACACTATCACAGCTCACACATGCTCATCTCTAAGAGAGATGCATTATTCACATTGTATATCAAGTTTAGAGCCATCAAGGAATGTCTTCAAGATCACGAGTGACAGATATAGGTCCAGAAGGCAAGGCCTGACCCTGAAGCAGGGTACTAAGTCCAGGCCAGCCTCCAGATCTTCCCTTCCAGACCCCATCATGTCTCACTTGCTTCCTGGAGAAATATTCGTGACCATGTGTGAAGTTCCCTCATTCAGACTTGAACGTGTTAGAACAAACCTTCATGGTATCAGCTCCTAACAGGATGACCAGGCTTGTTCCTTGCAAACTGTTGAAGATATGAAAGTGTTAGTCATTCAGCTGTGTCCAATTCTTCGTGACCCCATGGACTGTTGCCCACCAGGTTCCTCTGTCCATGGGATTCTCCATGAAAGAATACTGCAGTGGGTTGCCATTCCCTCCTCCAGAAGATCTTCTTGACCTGGGAATCGAACCTAGGTCTCCTGCATTGCAGGCAGATTCTTTACCATCTGAACCACCATGGTTTGGTCCAAATGGATCTGACTTCAAAACTCTCAAAAAGTATCCAGTTCTCCCCACTCAATTACCCATATGGACACTCCCTGAAGATAAACAGGAAAGGTTTCCATTTATCTGCATGGAAACAGGTGCTCCCCACGACAAAGAGGGCATATGGCCTTGCTCAAAGGATGGTGGCCCCTAAATTCTCTCTGACTGCACTGCTCCGAACTTCATCATGGTTCTAACAGAGGAAGTCAAATGACCTGAATGCAAATAGATGTTCTGCCTCCAGCAGCTGCCTGACCTTTAAGTTCTGCAAACCACTTGGAATCTTGGGTTAAAATTGGAAGAGAGTGATATATCTCGCAAGATGGTGTTCAGGAATAAAGGAGGGAAAACGTAAAGCATATTTGGCACACACAAGAAACTCCATCAATTCCCTTTCTTACCCAGCTTCTGATTGTCCAGAAAATCCTCAGCATTATGAATTGAAAACACCTTAGACACCACAAGAGTCCAAGGTCTCCAAATTACCTGGAGAGAGTTCCTAAAACACGGAGTCTCAGGGGAAAAAAAACCTGAACCAATTCAACTGTTATCTCCAGGAGTTAAGTCCAGGGATCTGTACATTCTAATGTGCAAACCCTGTTTGGAAACCACTGGTTTGTCCAAGATCAGAATATCTGGTCAAAAAACTCATCTGTGGTTCCCTGGGTGAATGAGACCAAGGGGCCTGCTGCTGAAGTCAAGGTTTCAGAGCTGTTCTTCCTATGTTTTGGAGAGTTCTTTTTCATCCTTGGGCCCATTTCTTTTGATATATAAATGTATGGTTTTCATAAATCTGATTCTAGCTTATGTACACTTATTAAAGTAGTCAAACCTCGGTCAGGAAGATCCCCTGGAAGAGGGCAACCCACTCTAGTATTCTTGCCTGGAGAATCCCATGGACAGTGGAGACTGGCAGGCTACAGTTCATAGGGTCGCATAGAGTCAGACACGACTGAAGTGACTTAGCACGCACATGCAAACCCAATATAAAAAACAAATCTTTGCATGAAAACACTACCATGGCACAAATGAAAACAAGAAATTCAAAAATGTTCTTCCCATGGCTGCTGAAAGTCCTCATCCAAGTATAGCCATGAATGCATCAGATCAGCAGCTGACTAGACAATAAAGACTGTATACAGATGGTCAGGAGAAACGTATTCAGTTACTGTCAGAATAATAACTTTGCATTTTTTGACTGCTGCTCATTAAAATGCCCAGTCAGAGCTTCAGATAAAGGTAGCTCTAATGCATGGTTCAAGGACATTTTGACTCAAATATTTTTTTCAAATTAGATTGATAGACATCACTTCACAAGTCTTTACGTGATGAAGCATTAAATTCCCATAGGACCCGGGTACCTACTAGAAAGACATAGTTAGTTCTCAAGTTGGTGTGTCAAGAAAACTTTGAACAATCATCTGTCACTGAAGTGGCTTATGTGGTAAGTAGGAAAGAGGTCCTAGCCACGGGGAAAAACACTAATAAAAAGGGTGGCCTGCAGCAACCCTTTAGCTACACTATATATAGCAATCTGATTTTTTTTTAAATCATATCTTCATACAAACTACCTATTAGATCTCTCAAGTTGAGAGATTCTTCCCAACACCACATAAAAAAAAAAAAAGACGTTTTTTTTAAATAGCTTCCTGCTACTTAGGTTCAAACACATAGAAGTATCGCTAAGACCCAGTCTTAACAACCCAGAGGCTGGCCGTTAGTACTTCAACCCACCCCTGTCTGGAGTCCACCCTTGGCACTTGGCTGGAACTCTTTAAAATGCCTTCATGCTGCTAATGAAGTACACTTTTTAAAAAAATTGTTTTATGTGGACCATTTTTTAAGCCTTTATTTAATGTGTTATAATATCATTTCTGTTTTATGTTTTGGTTTTTTGGCCACGGGACAGTGGGATCATAGCTCCCTAACCAGGGATCGAACCCACACCCTCTGTGTTGGGAGGTGAAGTCTTAACCACTGAACTGCCAGGGAAGTCTCAGATGATGTGAAGTTTCACTTTACTTTTTACTTGGAGATCAACATACACTTTTAAATGTAAAGTGCTTGGCAGCAGTCAGCACTCAGGACATGCTTCTTTGGGCAAGCTCTCCTTCCCCCATCTTCTGAAATGATTTTCTAGGGACACAGCTAAGGGCTTTCCTGGTGGCCCCGTGGTAAAAACCTGCCTGCAGCTGACCACTTCCTCCATCCTGAATCTTAGTAGGTCTTCCTTCTGCTTCTCTGGCTGCTCTGTCCCCTGTCACTTTTGTCCCTTTCTCTGCCTTAGCTTTAAAGGCTGCTTCATGCTTAAAGGCTTCTTCATGCTTCATCTTCTACTCACCTTCCCCCCCGACCCTCTTTCCCTAAGGAACTGTACATTTCCTGCAGAGAGAAATACTACGTCCCTGTTCAAAACTCCCATGTTCCTAAATCCAACTCAGACTTCTTTTTGAGTTCCATCCATCCGAGTGCTGACTCAGCATTTCCATTTGGATGGATCAAAACCACACTGAGCTTCACCCTCCTTGGGCAGTATTCCCCTCCCCTTTCCTCTCATGCACACCAGGGCTTGTCCCAGAAACTCGGGAGCCACCCTCCACCTTCCCCTTCAGCAGCAAAACGAGCTGAAAACCAAAATGAAAAGATAACTCCAAAACCAGCAGAAACACTCTTGCTTCTCTTCGCCCCCACCTGCTTCCTCTCTAGGGCAAGCCTGCATCCTGATCTCAGCCAGAGCACTGTCTCAGTGCCTTGTCGCCCCACCATGTCTCTTTTCATCCATTCTCTGCACAACAGCCAGTTGCAATGTCTTCAAAATGGAAGTCTTATCACTCCTGTGCTTAAAAACCTTGCAGTGGTATCTCAGGCTTTTAGGACAAAGTCCAGAATCTGAAAAATTCCAGAATGATCTGATTTTTTTTTCCCATTACTGCTCAGATCTCCTCCTGGCCTCTTTTGCCCTGACTCCCCTCTCTGCTGGTCCTCTTCTCCCCATCAGGCGTGGAAACATCCTTCGGTCTTCCTTGCTCCTCCTTGTCTTCCCACTCTCATCAGAAATGTCACCGTCTCAAGGAGACCTTCTTGTATCTTTCAAACTAAGATTCTTCTATGTTCTCATCATACCTTGCACTTTTTCCCATATAAAACTTAGCACTTACATAATATATATATAATTGTGCTAAACTTTGTACATGCACACACACATATATATATGGTTGGCCAAAAAGTTCACTCAGGTCTTTCCTAACACATTTCTTTCAACCCAAAACAACACACATATACATGTATGTATTTCACAATCCTTTGTGTAGAGCTGTTCTTTCTGCCCCATTAGCTTGGAAAGGGCCATGCCTAATTATACCATCACTGAGATACCAGAAAGCAGCAGAAAGACTGGCAAACAGATGCCCAATAAATATTTGTCAAATCATTATGTAAACAAAGGACACTCACCACTTCTCTTTTTCTATCACTTACCCACAGTGTTAAATAATTTCATGACTCTCATCATTTATTTAAGCAACATCCTCCGAACGGCCCTTAACGATCTCTCTCATGGTTCAGGACTGCCTAGATCGAAGAGGAAAGGAATAGGATTGGGGGAGGGAGGTGCTATACAAATTGACTGAAGAAGTGATAAGTGAATAATAAATTTCTAATCCATTTCAATGAATGAACAGATAGGTCCTTGATCAGCCTGTAAGCAAGACCCTGCCTTGAGGTTCATTAAGTCAGCTGAAACCCAAGAACAAATGGCCCATGATGAAAAATGAGGCTGAAGAAAAGTACTACACATATATTATCATTTTCTATCCTTTTCACATAATTCTTAGGTATATCCTTTATCTTCTCGGTATTTAATAAGAATTTTGAGAATGAAATGGTAACATGCAGAATGTAGATGCACAAAAGACTAATTATTTCACATAGCGTTACAACCATGCACTCATTTTCTCCATTCACCTGTTTTGAAGGGGTCCCCCTTCTTCCCGGGCTGCACAAAAGCAGCACAAGCATACACCCAGCTCACCATAAAACCACCAACAATTCTTCTAACAGGAAGCAGGTGGATGATATCAGGGCCTTAATCATTTTCATGGTCTTTTCGATTAGTATTTTAAAAAGAAATATGACTGAGTACATAATGACAGTTATTTAGCAGGTTCCTGGAGATACAACTACTAAAGAAAGTTAATAAAAGTGATTAAACATGGTGGAATGATTACTCATTAACACAGTTAATACAGTGGGCAGGTAGAACCTAACAATTTTGCTTTTTCAGGCAACTTGATCAGCCATTTTTAATTTATCCTACTAAGAAGAAATGTGATCATGAAACCCAATTAAGTTGGCAGTGATAAAGCCTGGGCATATTTTGCTACAGTCATCTATATCAAGGTCCATCAAGTGCCCAGCTGGGTCTGACTCTTTGCGACCCCACTGACTGTAGCCCACCAGGCTCCTCTGTCCATGGGATTCTCCAGGCAAGAATACTTTAGTGGGTTGTCATTTCGTTCTCCAGGGGATCTCCCCAACTCAGAGATTGCACCCAGATCTCTCATGTCTCCGGCTCTGCAGGCAGATTCTCTACCACTGAGACACCCCTATATCAAACACCCCATATCAAAATGATCTGTTAAACACGGAGCTTTAATAGGCATCTCAACATGCCAGTGAAAGGCAGTGACTATGGCCTAACTCTCTGCATTTCCAGGGATAGCTGATGAAATCAGACATAGTGACCAGCACACCTTAAAGATTCAGTACAAAACCAACCCGCAAAAAGCTAAGTCAAACACAGGAATGGATACATAGTTTATATGGTATTTATCTACCATAAACATGCATGGCTATTAGGATCCACTCTGCACATAACTATTGGGCTCTCCCACTGCAATGAGGCACCAAAAGGCACATTTGTCTACTTTTCGAAGGATAGCTGGGCCATTGAGAATAAAATGACCACTGCAAATTGGAATTCTGCCTATTTTAACCAATATGGTCAGAAGTGACATTCAGCTATGCATCAGGTGTCAGCATCAGTCTCTCTCAGAAGAAACTAAAGACTAGAACATCTTGTGTTTTGTCTATTAACTGGCATGAATTTAACTGCTAGATTTGTGCTGTTATATATTTGGGACACCACTTGTTACAGGGTGTCCTAACTAGTACATCTACTATGAGAAGGGCATGTTCTACAGGGACAGAGTCCCTTAAGTCAGTCTTTCGTAGTGTTCTATTACAAATACCATGTATTCCTTTTCCTTATTGAAAATAAGACAGTCACTCTAGAAACTTTAGAAATGCAGCCAAACAAAATCAAAGTCCTTAACATTAAGAACTCTAAAGTCTAACCAATAATATTATGTTATATAGCTTTACAGGCTTTTATTTCTCTTTAGGTTGACAGACGGATGATACAGATAATATCTAATAGTATTAAAAGCAATCATACACAGACTGCATCATAATACCTTTTTTTCACTTGACAACGTACTATGAACATTGTCAGTCCTTATACTTGCTTTCCTCTACAACGAGATTCGTAAAGATGATACAATAATCCATTATATAGCCATACAGTGTTTGCTTTTTGTTCCAGGTTTTTTTTTTGGGGGGGGGGTGTTTTTGGAGGGGAGGTTTTGGTCACGCTGTGTGGCATACAGGATTTTAGTTCCCCAACCAGGGATTGAATCCACGCCTCCCGCATTGGGAGTGCAGAGTCAACCACTGGACTACCTGGGAAGTCCCGAGCCACACAGTTTTACGTAACCATCCTCCCACTGAGGGACACAGTATTTGGGACAATAGGTAGCAAAGGTACAAGACGTAGATAGGAAAGCATGCCATTACGGGGAAGACTGAACAGTGATGCAAACGTATGGATCCTTCCGGCCACCTGGCACATGAAGAGCAATGCCGTCATAGGCACAGGGTTCCATGTAGGAGAAGGAGCTGGATAAGAACACTTGGATAAAAGTTGACTGAGTCACCCTAAGGAGTCCGGATTTTCCCCTGAGGGCAGCTGAAGACGTTTAAGAAGGGCATCGTATGATCTTTTGTTTCAGAAAAAATCACTCTAGCAATAGTACAGAGGATGAATTTAAGAAAGGGAGAATGTCTGAGCAAAGGTAAGAGACTGTAATAGAAAGGATGGGAACTGATACACAATCAGTGGAGCTGGCACAGAAGGAAGGAATCAGAGATGGGTTAAGAGAGTAGAGTCAGTAAGATCTGGTCACCGATTGGACCTGGGGCAGAAGGAGAGGTTTCTGGCTGGGGTAACTAGGAAGACATTGATCCGACCACACGGTGAGGGGTTAACTAAGTTCTCATGAGCACCTCTCCTCTATCTGGCTCAGAAAGCTGTCAGTCCAGGAAGCCACTGGGAGTAAGAGTAGTGACTGTAATAGGTGCAGTGACAGCAGTCTCATTATCAGTATCCAGGTGGCTTCGCAGGGGACATGATGAGATCCTATTTGGTATGTTTACCATAAAGTGTCTGTACGACATTTGGGCAGATTATCTGGTAAGTGGTTGGGTATACAGACCTGGAGCCAGAAAATAGGGTCCACAGAGATACAGACACAGGAGCCATGACTGATAAGCATCACTAGATCTGTTGGAAGAGGTGAGCTCACCAGGGGCGAAGGGAAGAGAAAGACTCAACTGGATGCAATGCGACTGAGCCCCGCCCTGCCCCCTCGCAGCCCCCACTGCTCTGCCAGGGCCTCTTCATGCGGTAATTGAAAAAGTCAGATCGAATTATTTCTCATTTGACAACTTGTTTCTGCTCTGCTCAACCTCCTCACCAAAGGACTAAAATATACCATCTTCTTGCCCCAACATAAGAATCATAAGCTGAGAACGAAGGTCTCTTAACCCAACCTTGCCTGAAGGTGGGAACTCTGCCTATCATCATCAACACGGGTTCCAATGTGGCTGGAAACCAAGATCCCCTCGTCTCTATGCTGGCCTCCCCCATTTCCACAACAGGGCTCATTATGAGAACCTGAAATAGTGCCAGATTTACACTGTTAAGATAAAAATTCATAGTTAAGCACTTTGAATCTTCTTTGTCATTTTGTAAAACAAATGACTGAATTTTCTTGCTTTAAAAGTTTACAGCTGTAGGTTAACAACTCATTTTATGGCTTCAAAGACAGTATTTGCTTCTTGAAAAAACGATGCCCATGAGCACAAATAACTCTATTTTAGACAATGTAATAAAAATGACCCAAAAGGCAAGAGAGGTGAAAATCTTTGGAGGAAAGAGGAGATATTTTTTTCATGAAAGTCCCCTCTCCTTAAGCTCTTTCTCACTTTCCGCTTGTCCAAAAGTTTTACCATTGTTTTTCCATAACTGCTCTCTGTAGAATAAGACGAAAAATGAGAGAGGATGAGAAAAGTTCACGGGTAGTAGCAGAAGGGGTTTGCATGTTGGCTCACTTCTGAGATGACAACCAGATGAGTTTGAATGGACCGTGAAAAGCTCTTTAGTTCCACTTTCTCACTTTGCATATTAGGAAACTGAGACCCAAAGTGGTAAGGTTACTTACCCCAAACCATCCAGGTACTGATCTACAAAGCTGGAAGTGGAAAGGAGTTCTCTTGACCCTGAGACCGGGGTACTTTTTACTCATGAATAAGCTGCGGATACCATGGTCTCCTGGGTGAGCAAGACATATTCACAACTAGAAAAAATTGCAAGACATCAGTTTTTTAAAAAAAACAAAGATAACATAAGGGAAGTTTGTAATGGCACCATATATGAAGTATATGGAATAAAACGTCATTTCTAGGGTGTTCTGTGTTCAAAGGCTAGAGTGCATATATATCTGGCAGGATCACTAGTAGGATTGTCATGGAAGCAGCAGGATATAGCTGCCCCTTGAAGGAGACAAGTTCCGTGAACAGAAATGAGGGAAAAGCAGAACCAGGCAGAGGAAATAGCATGTGTATAAACAAGAGGATTGGGAAAGAACACAGCCTGTTTGTGAAGCAGTTGGACTAGATCAAATCATCCACACAGTAAACATGAGAAAGATTAGTCTTAGTTTGGATTAAGGAGGACAGTGAATGTCAGGCTCTAGAGTTAACAATGACGCATCCATAGAAAGTTTGAGAAAAAAAAATAAGTCTGATAAAAGCAGAATTTTAGAATGACTCGAAGTCCACTGCAGGGTTTAATAGAAGTTGATTTGGAGCAGTGGACAGAATAGAAGCAGGAAAATTAGAAAAAAAGAAAATTAGTTGAATAAATAAAAGCAATTAAAACATTCCGATACTAATCCAAGTATGATAAAGTGTGTCTCTGGACTCTGTTGATAGAAATATGAACAGAAATGCAATATTCTCATGGTGACTGAAGGTCAAGTTTACTCTTTAAACCTTTTATTGGTTTTTATTAAGCTATTATCTGTTGTAATTTTGTTATCTGGTGGCTTCAGGTTCAGGAGCCTAAATGCTGGGCAAATTAAGAGTTGAACAGATTAACACCTCTTTTCTAAGAATTTTTGTTTATTAATGACACTGTAATTAGAGGCAATAACGTTGAATAGAAAACAACAATATAAAAACTGCTCACCACTTCACACCCATTAGGATGGCTATTATCAAAGCAATAGAAAACAATTCATGTTGGCAGGACTGTGAAGAAATTGGAATCCTTGTGCATGGCTGGTAGGAATGTAAAATAGTGCAGCTATTGTGTAAAACAGTATGGTAGTTCCTCAAAAAAATCAGATATAAGATTACCATATGATCAAGCAATTACCTTTCTGGGTATGTACTCCAAAGAACTGAAAGTAGGATCTTGAACAGGTATTTGTACACTCTTGTTCATAGAAGCATTACTGACAATAGCCAAAAAAATAGAAGCAATCTGAGAGTCCACTGACAGAAGAACACATAAACAAAATGTAGTCTACACATGCAATGGAATATCATTCAGCCTTCAAAAGGAATGAAATTCTAAGACATGCTAAGACATGATACAACATAGATGAGTCTTAAAGACATTATGCCAAGGGAAATAAGCCAGTACCAAAAAGCCAAATACTGTGTGTTGCCACTGATATGAGGCAAAACATAATCAAATTACAGAGACGAATTAGAGTGGTAGTTGCCACGGGCTACAGGAGGAGGGAATAGGGAATCATTGTTTAACTGGTTTGGAGTTTCAGCTTGAGAAGATGAAAAAAGTTCTGGAGATTGATGGTGGTCATGGTGACCCATGATTGTGAACACTTAGTACCACAGAACTGCACACTTAGAGATAATTTAAAGGGTGAATTTTATGTTATTACAACATGGGGGAAAAAACACTCACCAGAATAAGACTGTGGTTCAAAATGCTTGGTTTCTTTTTAAATAAAATTCCCACTGCAATGAAAGAAAAGGTGTCAGTGTTTCTGAGGAAGAGATATGAGCCAGCTTAGTGGATGGGAATGAGGGCCTTGGAAGAAAGAATATCTCAGTGTCCCGACCTGCAGAGAAGTAGACAGGCTGGGGTGTTTCGAAGCCGTGGTCCTTGTGAGCTGATAGCATCGACAATAAGCTCTGAGCAAAACATCTCCATCCGGGCGGCCACCAAAGAACCCTGATGGCAGAACCACCGCCCAAGGACAAAGTCTAATGACTAATTCTATCTGAAGCAATCACAGCCACCCTTCTCCTCAGAAGACAGAACCTCCTCTCCAGGTTCTGTGCTGAGTAGCAGCCGGAGTGCTCCCTGCGGTGGAAGAAGATGCAGCCACTCCGTCTGCGGCTTCACTGAGGACACATCATCACCCCTGGTGTCTCCGGGGCTGATGGAGAAAGTGGAGGAAAAGAACCTCCTTGTTCACAGCCCAAATGGACAGGCACCATCCCACCTCCAGTCTACCCAAGAGCTGCTGTGATATTCACAACAAAGGGAAGAAAAGGTGAAAACTAACTTATCCAAAGTTTTTTTTTTTTAATTACTTCTTAAGGATACAAGCAGTACTTTTCCATCTTCAGTTACAAGAACTGAACTGAACAGGCCTGGGTCGTCAAACACCTACAGGGGAAAATCAAGGGAAAACACAGAATTGAGAGCTGAGATCTAATACCCAACTGGAAATGTGGTGGAACGATTTGGGAATGGTGAAATCACTGCAGATGGTGACTGCAGCCATGAAATTAAAAGACACTTACTCCTTGGAAGGAAAGTTATGACCAACCTAGACAGCATATTAAAAAGCAGAGACATTACTTTGCCAACAAAGGTCCGTCTGGTCAAAGCTATGGTTTTTCCAGTGATCATGTATGGATGTGAGAGTTGGACTGTGAAGAAAGCTGAGCGCAAAATACTGATGCTTTTGAACTGTGGTGTTGGAGAACACTCTTGAGAGTCCCTTGGACTGCAAGGAGATCCAACCAGTCCATCCTAGGGGAGATCAGTCCTGGGTGTTCACTGGAAGGACTGATGCTGAAGCTGAAAGTCCAATACTTTGGCCACCTCATGCAAAGAGTTGACTCATTAGAAAAGACCCTGATGCTGGGATGAACTGGGGGCAGGAGGAGAAGGGGACGACAGAGGATGAGATGGCTGGATCACCGACTCAATGGGCATGAGTTTGAGTAAACTCCGGGAGCTGGTGATGGACAGGGAGGCCTGGCGTGCTGCGATTCATGGGACTGCAAAGAGTCGGACACGACTGAGTGACTGAACTGAACTGCTAAAGACAGTAGCAGGGAATCACTGATGCTCCAAAAATTTCTCTGTGCTAGGAAGTCTTTACAACACAGGGAATTTTGTCCCTCAGCTGGGGCTAGAGAGAACAGAGCATTTGGATAAAGACAGAATATTAAAATTCAGAAATAATTCAGCAAAAAAACAAATTTTTGGAAATTAAACTTTTCAGAAACCCAAAGGTTGATCCAGAGGAGGAAATGGTGTGCTAAGAGCATGTAGCTCTAAATTCTACTTCCTACAGAGACCATCTCACCAAGTTAGAGACCAGAAGAAAAAGTATCAGGGGTTTTTGTTTTGTTTTCTCCAAAACTCAACCTAGAACAGTGATGGCCACCATCCAAGGAGCTGAGATGCTCATTTATTTGTTTGATTATTTAATATTTAGCCCACACAGAACAAAGAATAAGTCTATCAAAGAGGAAAAAAAGATACAGACTCAATGAGCGGTAGTTACAACCCAGTGGTCTTAGCAAGTCCCTCAACTTTTTAGCTTCCTTTGCCTTAATGACAATTCCCAGACTAGAGACAAACATTTACGATAAGAGTGTTACTGTTGTGGACTTTCCAAATTCAGTCAAGCACACAAGGCCTCGCTCTGATCGTGAATGTCATGCCCGGGCTAGAAGAGGGTGTGCCCATTACCCAGACTCCAGAGCCCTCGGCAGACACGGCCCCTCGGGCTGGGCTCTGTTCATCAAAGGACGTCATTCCCTCCTCTAGCTTCGCAGCATCACCTCCTAAACCCGGCCCCAGCTCCAGAAGCAGGCCGCCCTCAGAGCTCTGCTCTGCCGGTCCCCAGCACAGTGGACTGGAGCTGATCTCAAAAGCCAGAGCCCTGGGCTTTGTAGGGGGAAGCCCCGGAGACAGAGATGCAACCCAGGTTACCATCTGTGTCCCCGCGGGAGGGACAAAGAGCATATCAGGAACAGAAGGACATCTATAATTAGATCTGTGTGTGTGTGTGTGTGTGTGTGTGTGCATGGGTGTGCAGGCCACACAGCCTGCAGGATCTCAGCTCTCCAACTAGGGACTGAACCCAGGCCACAACCATGAAAGCACAAAATACTAATCACTAGGCCACCAGGGAACTCCCAGCGTTCACATCTTGTGATCTAGGACCTCCATATATGGACACACTTGGACCCCAGACAGTCAAATTCCAAAGTGCCAAGCAAAGATTTGTCAGTGTGACGATGAGCAATCACCAATACATACTTCGATGTCTCACAAAGTCAGATCCACTCGTGGGCCCCATCGTTGACCTAAGGCTTTCCCCTGAAGAGTCCCCACCAAGGAAAGAGACGTAAAGGGAAGACAGCTGAAGTCCAAGTCAGGAATTGAGAGTTCTGTTCTTCCATGTACCATTCAAGCTGTGTGTTAAGTTTCTTTTTGTTTTCTTAGTTATTATTAAAAACAGGATATAAATCCGACTAGGGCCTAAAAGGGAGAACCAAAGTTAGGATATAGTTTTCCAGGAAACTGTTTTCTATAGGGGAAGATAACCTGGTTCTCTTGAAGACCAAAAAAAAAAAAAAAAACAACGTCAATAACCACTTGAAAGTGGAAGAGTTAGCTGCTCAGTCATATCCAACTCTTTGCGACCCCATGGACTATAGCCTGCCAGGCTCCTCTGCCATGGGCTTTCCCAGGCAAGAATAACCCTTAGGCATCTCTTTCCAGGATGCCTAGATGGCAAGTCTATATTGGGTGATAACCCCATGGACTGTAACCCCCGAGGCTACTCTGACTGTGGAATTTTCCAGACAAAAATAATGGAGTGGGTAGCCATTCCCTTCTCCAAAGGATCTTCCCAACCCAAGGATCGAAACTGCATTTCCCGCATTGGCAGATGGATCCTTTACCACTAGTGCCACCTATGAAGCCCATATTAGGCGATACAATCAGATCTATGCCAAGGAGAGATTGGTCAACCCATTTTAAGCTTTCAACTTGACCAAAATTTCTTTAAAAAAAAAAAAATCTTCAACCTGTATGGGTCATTTGGAAATAGAGAGCCAGGAGACCAGCCTTCAGAAACAGGCATGCTTCAAGCACATCTCATCCCTAAACAAGATGAAACACAATAATATGAGACTACAGTCTCTCAACTAGCACCTACCTCGGTAAGACTCCACTCTGAATTCCATAGTGTCAAATCAGTCAACTCTAAAGTGCCACAGGCTGTATCACTAATCAAGTTATTCAAATACTATAAAGTGACATATCTGAGAGAGTGGCTAGGTCATACATTCTTTCATAATGTTACTTCAATTTAAATTTCATGATAACAGATGAGGACAGAGTAAAATGTGCATGCACAAATTTAGCGCATTCACATATGCATGTAAAACTGTCCACAATAGACATTGCTGTTGTTTAAAAATAAGAACATTAAAAGTTACTTTGCATTTTCTTATGAAAAGTTTTGACTAAAACATGCTGTTACATTATGGCTTTGGTAACACATTACATGAGCCCATAAGAGCCCAGTTTTTTTTATCTTTTATTTTCTTTAGTTTTCTCATTATATACTTTCAATGACTATAATAATCCATGAATCCATACCACTATTTCTCATTATGCACTTTGTTTTCTATATTATAATTCATTTCGGAGAGGGCAATGGCACCCCACTCCAGTGCTCTTGCCTGGGAAATCCCATGGATGGAGGAGCCTGGAAGGCTGCAGTCCATGGGTTTCGCAAAGAGTCGAACACGACTAAAGCGACTTAGCAGCAGCAGCAGCATAGAGAGAATTTTTTACATCATTTGATGTAAAAACCAAACAAAAAACCTAAGTGTTCCTAAATACTAAGAACAGATGAGTTTCAAGATCTTTGGACATCCAGCCAGTTCATCACTTGCCACTGAGATTTAGAAATAAGTTATAAAAGATGTTATGTTTATAATTAAGAAAAAAATAACAAGAATAAAACGGGCATCAAAGCAAAGGAGATTTCCTGAACACTGAATATATTGCATTTGACAAGGGCAATAACCCACCCAATCACGTCTTTTGCTCTCATTTGCTATAAATATTCAGGCCAGCAGAAGCATAGACCATTGTTTTGACCCTCAGGGCTGTTTAAGCTTATGGGTCTTACTTAATACATTAAGACATATGGGAAAAGTTTCCCTAGACTCAGAAGACTTACGGATCTCCCACAACTGATGAGAACTTCCCCCTAGTGCTTGTAACACATTCTGACTCAGATACTTAAATTTACCTTTTAAAATATTTTTATTCCAAAGAGCTGTTTTCCCAAATGACCTACCTAGGTTTCATCTTTTAACATAAAATATATATAAATACATACATGGTTTTTCTATTCCACATCAGTGTTTTACCTATACTCTAGAACTGACAGTAAGATTTATACAGTTTAAAGAGAGCCATCACAAACACTTGGGAGTTACATTTACATATGTATTTGTGAAATTCAAGCCGTCAAGTTATATCTGTTCCTATTGCTACCATCTAAATATAGCTTTCATTAAGAATAATTCTCTTTAATTATTGGCTGGAAAATCCCTGCACTGTTGTCATTTTCATAACACCATAAGGTCAGCACAGTATATTAAACAGTTATTGAGGACATGAGGAAAACACAGACAGTGATCATAAATATTTGAAAAACATGTTTGCATTATCAATACATTACAATACAATAGGGTATACCGAATATTTAGGTTGACTTGTAAGAACATAACTGATGCACAAATCTCATATGGCCCCATTAGGATGTTATTTAACATCAGTATTTCACTCCCTTTTGGAAATCAGTCGCAGCCTAGTAGAACCTCAAGGCTTTGGAAACAAATGTAGTGCAGCAGACAATAATATGTTTGAATAACAGAAATTTAATTGAACAGCAAATTATTTTGCATTCCAATAAATATAAAACCTAGAAATGTGTCTCAACCTGTGCAGTGAGCAAGAGAGAAAGCAAAGACTGGGAAGAATTTAAATGATTGTAAAGGAAGTGTAATTCACACAAGCCCCACATATAAAGCAAACAAGCTATGAGATTCTGTGTTGTCATCTAAAATACACTAGACAGTTTGTTTCTCCAAAAGTCCATTGTTCAGACAAGTGTTTTCATACATAGGCTACTCAGGAGTTTCTTAGACGAGGGGTAGGGAGGGGAGAAAAAAGAATTCAAGACAGACTTCTATTAGTTCAACCCTAAGGCTAATCTGTTGCACGTGTAGTTTCTACATTCATAAGCCAGTTGTTGGAAACACTGCAGCTGAGTGCAGGAGAGCTGGAAACTGCTCCCCGGGGCATGATATCACAAAATGACTTTGCTATATTCCCTCTCCAGCCTAGCATCAGGCTCAGGCAGGAACACAACCATCGCGCCCCTAGGGCAGCTTCCTGTTCTTAGATAAGAACCCTCCGCTCCATCAGTCTCCCTGAAATCTGACCAGAAGTACACGGAAGTGGTTCCACCAAGACAAATCAGCCCCTATTTTCTCTGAATGTTTTTCCCCCAATTTGTGTTCCTCTGCCTGATAGGTTCTGAATGACATTGTTAACCCAGACCATACAACTGAATGAATTCACAAGTTTTCACACCCTCACACACACACTTTTACACCCAATATTCCAAGTATGGTTTGACTTGAGTTTCCATTGTATAAGATAGCTTACAGTCTTTACTTACATCTTCAATGTCACAATAACGACCATGCTTGTAAAAATGCAAGAGAAACTTTTAGCAGGATTTCAGTTAGTCTTTAGCTAAAACTATTAATGTTTCATGCAATATCGTACTTTAAAGTGTTTAACACTAAAATCACCAAACATACATGGTAATTACACAAACCTGAAGCTGTAACTTCATAATTTCTTAATCTACTACATTACATGCAGGTTTCCAGTTCATTTAAAGGAAAACAAAACAAAACCGGTTTTGCTTAACCTGCCACAACTTACAACCATGTATCTCCTTTGGCTGGCAAACAAAAGGGTAAAACTACCTTCAGTGATGCTTTTTCAGTTCGGAAATCCGAAAACAAAATAGTATTCCTCCAGGCAATTTTCCATTTCCAAACATCCTCTGGACCTTTATAAGAAGTTTACCCCTGAAAACTGACATCCTTTTGTAGTTAAAAGGCGTAACTAACACCATGGCTAATCTAGCAACACCGCCCCCCATCCTAGGCATCATTGCCAACCACGACCCCCTTCATATTAACTTCCACCATGTGTAGTAAGTGATTCACAATTTATATGGTTTGGGGGTAAAGGCAAAATCCTTCCTGAATTGCATGGAGTAAAACGTGAAAATTGGATGATGGCGTGACTGAAAAGGTTTTGTTTCAGATTCTCTAACAGGATACCATATGATGCAGGACATTGCTGTGATGCTTTTGTGTGTCCTAGTAAGACATCTCCCAGCAGAGAGTTTCCCATGTTTTATAGTGACATCTATCAGCCAGACCCAGGGAATCCCAACGTCACTCAGCCTTCTTCAGCACCACTGTTTTGAGAACAGCTTCTTGCCACAGAGTGGTGCAGTCTTAACAGGTCCCTGGTGCACGAAGTGCATTGTGAAAATCAGGCAGTGGAGGATGAGCCATGCTCTTCCCTCATCTCAAAACCCAACTGTTAGGCATTAATGAACCACCGCAGCCTATAGGCAGCACAAATGCCCCTCAGAAATGTAAATAAATGGCCATCACCTGCTACAAGCTGAAAAGAGCTACACACTTTACACACAGGCAGATCCAGCAGGGCATGGTGCTGAGTTTTGTAAAAATTCAATTAACCCAACCATCCATTAGATGGATACATAAAGACCAGGGGGAAAATCTATTATGCATGTGAGAATTTGTGATGTGTAATCATGTTAATTTATGGTTTGAGAAGAAACCCCGCTATGCTGTAGTGATTATATGATCATCAGGAAATTACAAATATTTAGAACCTAGGAATTACTTTTATGAATGGCATAGAGGTAATAACTCCTTCAGAAACGTAATCAGATTATCAACTAATTTCTCAGACCTGCTAACATTAAGGAGACCTGGGAAGAGTTTTTTTCAGTGGTAAAATCGGGAAAGGTCCTTGAAATCGGATTGTTAACTCATCTCCCCAAATTCTCCTTAAGGGCCTACATGTGAAGCTCCATAATGACGTTCATCTGGTCTGATACACTTAACTGCAAAGCATCCGCCAAACGAAAATACAGCGAAAACAAAAATTCTTGAGATGATGTCACCAAAAAGATAACACCCAACTTTATACTTCTCACATACACATTTTCACAAGGTACAGACTGCACCTATCTGTCTGGACACTCCGTTTTCCCCAAAAACTGCCACATTGAAAGACAAAATCTTGAATCTCGGTGCCTTGTCGGATTCACCACAGACACAAACCTCTGACCAAGTCCACACTCGGGACTCGAAGTGATGGCCAGACTGGAGAGTCCTGTCCGACTCACCCTTCCTCCTTCAAAGGAAAAGCCCCACACGGCCGCCCTGAAGAGCAACTCCTAACCAGAGCCAAGTTCGAGAAGGCACCGCAGGCAAGCCACCGGCCCCCTGCCATTCCACCTGGCCAACGAAACCCCAAGGAATTAAAAAGTTTCAGGCGGCCCCAACCGCGGACCAAACTCGGACTTTCCCCCACGGCAAAGCCTCGAAACCGGGAAACGGGAGAAGGCGCTTGCCTGGGGAATCCAATCCACCAAGCGGCTCCCAAACGCGCCCCTCCGCCGCTCGGACCGCGTCCGCCCGACAGCCGTCGAAGCCCGGCGGCCGCCCGGCGCGCCCCGGGGAGGTGCGCCCTCCCCGCCCTCCCCGCCCGGCCCGAGCGCGCCCCGCGGGCCGAGGAACTTACCGCACCGCTTGCACAGCACCCGGCTGACCTCCTTCTTGAGGTTCCGGCCCGTCTCGAGAGGGGGGAAGGAGGCTCGGAAGGCGGCGGGCGCGCGGCCGCTGCTGTTGGCCTCGGGCTCCATGAAGAAGATGTACCGGCTGTCCTCCTTGAGGCGCCCGCAGGAGGGGAAGGCGGGGTGGCCCCGGGCGCCCAGGCGCACGGTGAGGAGCGAGTCCTTCTTCAAGCCCCCGGCTTTCGCCGCCCACACCTGGTGCACCTTCACCAGATAGGGCGCCTCGGCTCCGGGCTCGGCGGCGCTGGGCGCGGAGCCGGTGGGCCAGGCGGGCACGGTCCCGTTGGCCGGCGGCGGGCGCTCGCCTCCCCACGCCCCTGCCTCGCCCGCGGCCGCCGCCGCCGCCGCCGCCGCCTCCCTGTCGAGTGCCCCCTGCTGCCGCCGCCGCGGCGGGTGCAGCTTTCCCTCGATCACCACCGCGGCGCGCTGAGCCAGCTCCTGCACCGAGCCCACGCTGGGCGGGGACGCGTAGCACACCGAGGCCCCCGCGGGAGCCGCCTCGTCGCCGGCGGCCGCCCCCGGCGCCAGGGCCGCGGTCCACAGCAGCAGCAGCGGCGGCAGCAGCAGCGGCGACGGCGGAGGAGAGCGGGCGGCGGGGCCGGTCCTCCCGGCGCGGCGCGGGGCGCATCGCCAGCTCATGGTGCGAGGTGCGTGCGGGCTCCGGTGGCTGTCGGTTCGGACTCTTGCCTCCTCGGTCTCTGGCGCTGCCTCCCTTTTCCTCTCCCCTCCTCCTCCTCCCCCCACCCCCCCGCACCCTCCTCCTAATTTATTTATTGGCGGGGGCCGTGGGAGACTTGTTTACGGGAGGGGGAGGAGGAAGGGAGAGAAGGGGTGGGTGGAACCACAGAAAGGCGAAGCGGTGGAAAGGGCAAAAAAAAAAAAATTTTTTTTTTTAGGCGAAAGAGAGAAAAAAAAAAAAGCCGCCGCCACCGCCTCGGATGCTCGAATGCTGGGAGTAATAGGTCCTCCCCGCTCCGCCGCCGCCGCGCCCGAGCCCGGCTGTCGGGGCTTTGCTGTCACCGGAGGAGGACGTGGAGGTGGAGAAGCTGCTCAGCGGGTAACAGTCCTTTGTGTGAAGTGATGCTGCGGCGGCTGCTGAGGCTGCGAGCGGGCGGCGGGGCGAGCGCGCGAGGCAGAGAGCCCTGGAGGCGGAGTTGCGTGCCTGGAAATGGCTGGGTGGCCGCGGCGGCAGCGCCCTGCGCCTCGCCGGCCTGTTTACCTGCGGGGCGAGCTCGGCCCGCGCCTCCCTTCCCCATGCTGGTGCCCGAGCCCGGCCCGCGGGGTCGGTCCTCCCGCCGGGTCTCCCCCCTCTACCCCCGACCTGAGCGTCTCCTCCCTCTCGATCGCCCCGGTTGCTGCAATGGGAGGCCGGGCGGCGACCAAGGGCTGCAGTCCGAGTGGGCTGCGGAGATTTCCCCGGGACTCAGAGGTGACGCTTCGGCGATCCGGGACCTGTTAGCCGGCGCAGGAAGGCTGGGGGCACGCGGGAGACGCGGGGCCTCGTGGCAGAAAAGTTTTGGGTGAACTGGTTACTGGAGAGTCCAAAGGGAGCAACACGTTCGCAGGAGACAGGCTGCGATGAAAACAGCAACTTTCTGTCTCGCTCGCTCTCCTGCTAACGCGCGCACACGGCGAGATCTTCAGATTTGACGCTTCTCGCTCGGCTCCCCTTGTGTGGCGCTTAGGGCTTGATTACCCTCGCCTTTTCTCCTATGGAAATGCCCGGTTCACCGTGATTTTCTGACCTGTGCGGTACTGCTGATCTGACCATTGCTTGAATAAAATAGTTGCTCAATAAGGCTGTCTTGTATAAAGTTTATAGCACTTTGTCAACTAGTCCGTTTAAATAACTGAATGAAGTGAAGGATGCCTCTGTGCTTGCTGGGAGAAAAAAAAAAAAAAAAGCATCCCAGACAGGAGGAAATATAGGTTCAAGATGTTCCATCTGAATATCACACTCCCCCAACCCTAACTCACCCCATCCCCGCCCAACCCACCGACACCCCATCTCCTGCCAAATTTAAGATGCTACTTTTAAAATAAGAATCCATCATCTCCTAGAGATGTTCATTTCTGTCAAGTTCAGCTCAACAAAAAGAACACATTTTTAGCACTTAAAGGAAAGCATTTCTCTTGTGCTCTTTTATGGTGAAGAATATATTCAAAGACCTAATAAAATTGAGTGGAAGTTGTTTGTTACTCAGTGGCCTACTAGATCCACCTTGTGAGAACTTAAGATTTTAAAAGAACTCTAGTTACATAATATCCTTTACTCTGGGATTCTTTAAAGTTGCCTCTAGCAGTTTCTAGAAAGTCAGTCACAAAATAAGCTTCAGATTTTTCTGCATAAAAAGTAAAAGCTGAGTATAAGTCACCAAAAGAAAAAAAAAAAAAGTTTTTCCCTTGGCATAATATAGTTGGCTAGAAAAGAGTATTTTACTCTCTTCAAGTCCAGCTTGGACACATAGGGGTCCATGATGCTCACTGTGTGTTTCAACATGTGGGGATTTGTGCTTCTTAGAAACCGATGGAGTGCTTGAAGGATAGTAATAGTGCAGGTCTGATCTCCATTATATGTTCTATTAAATGCTCGTGGGCCTACTGATTTATTGAAAGAAAGTGGTCAGTCCTACTGATGCCTTCACTTTTCTTTGTCCTGACCTCACACATTTCTGATTCTTGACCTGTTTGGAGTCGCAGCTCTAGTCTCAAAAGTCTTCTCCCTTCCTGTCCACCTTGTAGACCTTGTATCAGTTATCTACTGCTATATGACAAACCAGTCTGAAATGTGTTGGCCTAAAACATTATTGATTCATGTAGCCCAAGATTCTGTGGACTGACAATTTTGACTGGAATCAACTGGAGGGTTCTGGTCTCAGCTGGGCTCACCGATGGCCCTGCTGGGCGCTAACTAGTCGCAGATGGCCTCAGCTGGATAGCTCATCTTCTGATGGATGTGGTCTCTTTCCCTTCAACAGGCTTAACCTGGTCTTGTTCATGTCAGCCCGACATGTTCCAAGAGAGTGGCCAGAAGCATGCACGGTGTCTTGAGGCTCAGAACTGGCACCTCACCACTGCTTCTGTTACAAGGGGAGCTCCAATTCCAGGGGTACATGCTGAATATGAAGAGCTGAAAACTCGCATTGCCAAGGGGCAGAGATCCAGAGAGGGGGAAACTGAGGCTGTTTCTACAATTCTCTGCAGATAGCCTCCTTTGAGGTCCACCTGCCCCCTGTAGCCTTCTTCCATAGACGCCAGATGCTCAAAAAGATAAAGCCCTGCATTGCAGCCTCCTCATATTTGATCATGTTATTTTATTGAGCCCAAGCATTTCCATGTTACTCCCATCTCTTCAACTAGTAAGCTTGTTAAGAAGCCAAGACCCTGTTTTCAGCATTCCCCTGTTTTAACCCAATTTGCGGGACACAGTAAGTGCTCAATAAATGTCAGCTGATTAATGAGGATGACACGGTAACGTGCTTCCCACACGTTACCCCAGCAGCACCCAACACTGTCTCAGAGATCAAGTCCAGAAGTGAAAACAACAATAATGTTTTAAAGCACTGCTTTACAGGCTCATTAAATGTGGATCCCCCCAATTTGTAGTTCACAAAGCATTTTATTTTTGATTAAACATAAACTGCTTCATATGTTTTTTAATGCCCTTTTTATGTATTTTTTTAAGCCTTTACCTTCCTCCCATGTTTTCTTCTACTCCTCCCTCAGCTCAGTGGTGTTAAGGGGTATTTTCCGTGCACCAGTGAGATCTGTTTGCACGAGTATTTCATTTCTTGCCTTGGGGGGGTCTTCCTTTCCAGGGCTCCCAAACATTGAAAGAATGTTACCTAAAAGGGTACTTTGAGACCCTTTTGAATGAAAGGGGAAGGGTATTTTTTTAAATTAGATCCTTTACTTAAGAACAATATTAAAATAGTATACATTGGCTGTCCACTGTAAAAGGTGAAGAAGCTGATACATTTTTTTTGGGGGGAGGGGTAACTCATCAGTCACCATTTCCTGGTTTTTATAGTAACATTTTGGAAGTTAATCAAATTTTTTTTTTAATTTCCTATATTATCTTCTTTTGTTTTTTCTTTCTTTTTTTTTTCCATTTATTTTTATTAGTTGGAGGCTAATTATTTTACATCATTGCAGTGGTTTTTGTCATATATTGAAATGAATGAGCCATGGATTTACATGTATTCCCCATCCTGGTCCCCCCTCCCACCTCCCTCTCCACCCAATCCCTCTGGGTCTTCCCAGTACACCAGGCCCGAGCACTTGTCTCATGCACCCAACCTGGACTGGTGATCTGTTTCACCCTAGATAATATACATGTTTTGATGCTGTTCTCTTGAAACATCATAGATGTTTTTACATAGTTTCTCTTTAAGAATCCTTTTTAATTTTTTTTTTAAAAAACCTTTTTGTATTGGGGTATAGCCGATTAACAATGTTGTGATAATTTCAGCAAAGGGACTCAGTCATACACATACATGTATCCATTCTCCCCCAAACTCTCCTCCCATCCAGGCTGCCTCATAATATTACTCAATTACTCAACTCTACTCAGAGTTCCCTGCTATACAGCAGTTGGGAAGGGTATTTCTAATATGATCAACATATGCTTCAGAAATGCATGAATAATTGTTCAGTGTGATTAATTGCTTTTCAGAAAAAGAACAATTTAATTTGCCCACACCATTGTTTTCAAAAGTCAAAGGGGCTTGTTCTTGGAAACATCCTAAAACGAGGGTACTTATACTCTGCATCAGACTCACTCGTGAATCAAAATGCAGATTGCCAGTCCCATCCCAGAGTTTCTGAAGGGCTGGGGCAGGCCCCAGGAATCTGCATTTCTAACAAGTTTCCAGGTGCTACCCATGCTGCTGGGGGAGAGACCACATTTGAGAACCACTGGCAAAAACTGTAGATTTATAACTTAGATACTCATGGCATAATGATGCTATGCTGCTGCTGCTAAGTCGCTTCAGTTGTGTCCAACTCTGTGCGACCCCATAGACGACAGCCCACCAGGCTCCCCTGTCCCTGGGATTCTCCAAGCAAGAACACTGGAGTGGGTTGCCATTTCCTTCTCCGATGCATGAAAGTGAAAAGTGAGAGTGAAGTTCCTCAGTCGTGTCCGACCCTTAGTAATCCCATGGACTGCAGCCTATTAGGCTCCTCCGTCCATGGGATTTTCCAGGCAAGAGTACTGGAGTGGGTTGCCATTGCCTTCTCTGATAATGCTGCTATAGGCATGTGTAAACAGACATAGACTTTTTTTTTTTTTTTTTTATTTCCTTTGGTATAATTATAGTTTTTTGGTTTTTTGTTTTTTTTTTTTAATTTTTATTAGTTGGAGGCTAATTACTTTACATCATTACTGGGTACATGAGACAAGTGCTCGGGCCTGGTGCACTGGGCAGACATAGACTTTGTATGCAAATATCCAACCTCCCCTGCATCACAAATGTTCCCCAGCCCAGCTTCGAGAAGGAAATGTGGGGATTGCCTCCTTGGTTATTAGAGACTGGCACTATTTAGCAGACTGATCCTGACTAGTTAAGAATGACCATGTATCGATAATAAAGGTGAGTGTTTCCTTGAGGACTTATCTCTTTGGTCAGTTGAAACCAAGAGGAAAACTAGAGATCAGAGTGGCTGTCATCATGTTACCTGGTAATATTTATCTGCTCAAGTGGGGAAAAAGCGGACAAAATTACGCAGGTAAAAATGAAAGACTATTTTTAGTAGTTTAGAAAATCTGAACAGCAAGCCCACAGTGCAGTGACAACCTGTAAAGGTTTACCCGCCCCCAGCACTTTATGCCTGATTGTTGTTGTTTTTCAGCTGCTAAGCTGTGTCCAACTCTTGCAGCCCCGTGGACTGTACCCCACCCGGCCCCTCTGTTCATGGGATTTCCCAGGCAATAATACTGGAGTCAATTGCCATTTCCTTCTCCAGGGGAATCTTTCCCCACCCGGAAAACATGTCTCCTGCGTTGGCAGGGGGATTCTTTAACACTGAACCACTAGGAACGCACTTACACCTGATTAGATCCCTGCACTTGATTAGATGCTTCTAATTGGTGGTTCTTGAAGGGGCAACAGGAAATCCAAAGAGGCACTGGTATCCACTTTATCATCACTGACCACCAGCACAGAGAGTGCACACCTTCAGCCATAAATCAGGAAACCAGTGATCTCCTGTGTCCAGAATTTACAGTCTCCCAAAGCATCCTCACTTGCGTAGCCACCTGTCTTGGAGTAGATATAGGGTTCTGAAAAATTTAGGATTCTGACTGTTTACAAGTGCTTTTCGCTAACAGGCTGTAAGATACTTATTTGAGATCTGGTCATAAAATTCACGCAGTGATTCACTGGTGGGCACCAGTCTTAGATCACTCCTTATTTTGACTGAGTCAGCTGTGATTGCTGGGCTGAGATGGCAATCCTGTCTCTCCCATCATCTGTCCAGTTTGAATGAGTTCATGATGGTTTTTGACGGGTTATTGGTGATGGCAGTGTGTGTGTGTGTGTGTGTGTGTGTGTGTGTGTGCGCGTGCACACGTGCACATGCACACATGTGTATTTTCTAAATGAGAAAGGAGAAACGTGGGGGGAGAAACAGAGGAAGGAGGAGGATGGAAAACGGAGAACACGAGGGGAAGTATTCCCCAGGCTGGCTCAGAACAAGGGCTCAAGCTTCTAGGGACAGAAAAGTAAACGCTGAAGTGGCCATTTTGATGGAGAACGCTGTAAGGCTTAAAGGCACCACACCACACCTATCGCTGTCAAACTCGGGGGGAAAGGTGGAAAGCTGTGAAGGGGGAGGCTGCTTTGCATTTCTGGGAAGAAGGATGACTACAGGTGTGGGCTGAAGGAACTGCGCGGGGACAGGACAGCAGCAGGAGTGCCGCCGCCCCTGCGAGAGAAGTGGGGGGCTGTGTTCTCAGGACACTTGAGACAGAAGCCCAAACAGAAGGACAGCAGCCAGGGTCCACGTGTGGCCGCCCCGTGGTGGAGAGTCCCAGCCACTACATAGCACGCCGGAGAGGAAACGTGGAAAACAAGGGAGGAGCCGGTGATTACATCCATGTCAGCTAAGAAACTAGAAGTAAAGCTATTGATGCTAATAAGACTTCCTTAGTACCCACCTTGGGGCCAACGAGATGATGAATCTTAATATTATTGTCGACTATATTACATATCACAATATTGTTGTTCAGTGGCTAAGTTGTGTCCAACTCTTTGTGGCCCCATGGACTGTAGGCCACCAGGCTCCTCTGTGTATGGGATTTCCCAGGCAAGAATACTGGAGTGGGTTGCCATTTCCTCCTCCAGGGGATCTTTCCGACCCAGGAATCAAACCCAGGTCTCCTGCACTGCAGGTAGATTCTTTACCGTCTGAGCCACCAAGGAATCCCATATATCACAACACTATCGTATTAATCATATCTTATTATAATACTATGATATAAAGAAAGAATCATTATCATCATCATTTTGCAGATTATTGAAGGCAGTTGTTGAGATCAAATACTGTTTTTATTTTATCACTTTTTTTCCCTTGAGCAATTTTCTTTCTTATGCCTCATTAACCGTTCTTGTCATTCAGTCGCTACGTTGTGTCCAGCTCCCCGTGACCCCATGGACTGTAGCCCACCAGGCTACGTGGAGTTCTCCAGGAAAGAATACTGGAGTAGGTTGCCGCTATTAGTAAGGCACTATCAATAAGATACCATATAAACCATCCAATAGAAATAATGCCACTTGGGATACTGAATACATTATATATGTTATTCATTTCCCTTCAAAAATTGATCTGAATATTTCACAGTGATATCATGACTGATACACAGGAATAATGATTATGAATTTTATTTATTTCTAAGAATATGTTCTGGGGCTTATTGTTGCTATTTACAAATATGCCAAACATGAAGAAAGAAGAGTCCCTTCTGGTAGGTTTTACATCAGCTTTTATTATATCTACGCATGAAAGAGTGGAGTAAATAAATACTTGATTATCCACCACCTAACCTGGGATTCCTTGTCAGAACATTATAAGCTTTCCCCATTAAGCTGATGCTTTGCCTCAGAAACATATCAAATGTTAGACCAGGAAAGAATCCTAGGTATCTGGTTCAAAGTTCTTAATTTTATATATGATAAAAAGGTTCAGAGAAGCTGAACTGCTTTCCCCAGGGTCATAAAGCTGTTTTCAGAATGAGGTTTAGAACTCAGGTTCCAGCTCTCCCAATTCTATGCTGTACCCGTGAACCACAAGAGTTTAACGAAGAACCTTGTCATAAGCCTCCCTAAAAAGCTGGCAGCCTTTCAAAAACCATTTCTGGAAGGGATAGGATACACAATACTAGCACTTCAGTTCTCCGTCACAAAGTTCTCCTCTTACAAAGGAAGGAGGTCTTGACCCCTAAGCCTGCCCTGAAAGGGCCCCCTGTTCCTTCCCTTGACCACACCATTCCCAAAAAACGACACGCACCAGCTTGCTGTTTGTGGTCCCTGTTTCATGAGAGCATCATTTTTCTACAGTTAAGCTCTTTTCTGGCATAAGACGCATGCCCCAGTTGGGATGTGAAAAAGTTAAAGGCTTTTTCATTGTCTTTTCCTGGAATGCATCTGTGTTAGTTTTTAAAAAAAAAAAAAAGATCTAAAACTGGCCCCCATACAAGGTGAGGGGGAGAGAAAGAATGAAGAAAGAGGCAGATCACCCCAGACTGGTGGGTGTCAGATTTAATGAGCGAAGTCATTTCCAAAAGACTGAACCCCAAACACTGATTCTTCAGGGAAGGAATTCACCAACTTCTTAACCTCATACTCTGGGCTCAGCATCCCCAAAGAGCCTCCTTAACAGTCCACAAAATAGCCTTACTCCATAATCTATCCTCATGAAATCAGTTTATTGAACAGTCTCAACTGGGTGGGAAATGGCTTTACTGTTTTCTCCAGTCACTACTCAAATATCTCCATCTCCTGGCCCTCGTTTCAGGCAAATCCTATAGCTTCCAGATTTTTACAAGTATGTGAAGGAACTCCACTGCATTCACGGTAACTACCATGCAGGGATTGAAGGGGTCTGGTCCAGTCTAAGTCTCAGGCAACCTCATCTCCAATCCCAAGCCTCTCTCCAAATACCCCAAATCGGGCTGCCATGTGGTGGAAGAGACTGGCCTGTCCCTCTCCTTTCCTCCTTATCCTTCCCCTTCTACTTTTGGCTTTTCCAAGGTCTGGGTTGAGGAAGATACAATGAAAGGAAAAGCATATATATATTTTTTTTGTTTGCTTGAATTACTCTGCATTTTAGTTCTTCCATGGTTATTACTGGCTGGCCATCAGTGACCTCTTTGGGGCAGACAGCCAAATAACTAGCACTTTTGTGAGGTTCACAGGAAGCTGCCTCAGAAACCCTGCAGGTCCTCAACACTGCACAGTCCCCAGACAAAGGTGACCCAGGTTTTGGCTTACCTCTTGAAATTTCCCCATCCCTAATGGTATAGCTCCTTCCATCCTAACCTAGCACTGCAGCATTCTCTTGCCCCAGCAAGGCACCTTTGGGACAAGTACTTTTAAGGTAGCTTCTACCTTTCACAGCATCCTCTTGAGCCGTGGGAGACTCAAACATCCTTTCCATGCCAAATGATGACAAGGCAGGCTACTACTCACTCATTTCACTGTCATTGGACATGTTCCATCTGCTGTTCTACCTTCAAAATTCCCCCAGGTAAGAAGTAGGTCCCAGTCTCCATTTCCACCTACTCCTCAAACATCAAGGAGTACCTTGATCCCTCTCCCCCATCTCCAGCTGTCTCAGGGAAGGCATAAGGGGTTCTATGTTTAAGAAGGGGAGAGCTGCCCATTTCTTCCCATTCTCGGGACACCCATATCTTCATGTAGCTTCCTTGAACCCTCTCAGTTGGTTGAAAGAGGTGTTACCTTCTTTTACTGAAGTGAGTGGGGGAAACGTCACAGTCCTCCCGAGTTAAGCCAACAGCTCACTACCTCTGTGTACTCCTTGCTTCTCTCCATGGATGGGGATGAGTTGTGAAGTAATGAGGAAAAGGGTGATGACCCCAGGACAAGCCCGGTCACAGGTTAGGAAGTTCATGAAGTATGCAATATCTCACAGCCCATATTATATTGGGTTGGCCAAAAAGTTCATTTGGATTTTTCCATAACATCTTATGGAAAAACCTCAACTAGTTTTTTTGGCCAACCCAATATTTGTGCTGGGCATGGAATTAGGGCAACACAGCAAAATCAACAAGGAAAGTATTTGAAATGTTCTATAAAGGAAAAGCAAAAGGGGAGGAGGGCAGTTCTTTTCTGAGGTCATTGATACAATATAAAAAATGGGCCAAAAACTCATATGGTATACAGAAATGAAAATGTCTGTGAACCCTACTTTATCAACAGCAAAATTCAGCCTACCAAGAAGAAATATTTGGGAAAATAGCAGTAAGTTATTTTATCTTGATATTATAAATGCAGACGCAATGAATAAATGATTAAAATTACATCTGATAGACTGAGCATCCTTTATATGTTATCATAAGCATTCAATTAAGTGTACTGTTGGGTCTGGAAACTTAGAAAAGGGTCAAGTCTTTAAATAGTTATTTTTTTCTTCACTAAGTTAAATTAATATACAGGTTTTGGATTCCTTTCTCTGCCCCCAAGGCAAGAGTTCTTAATTATTAAGCAATTTAATTTAGAGTTTATATTTTTACCACTTCAACTTTGCTGTTCTCTAGTTAATTGTGACGTTTCAAAACATTCATTGATAAGAATCTTTGTTAGGTTGACCAGATATCAAAATTATTTATAAGCAGCTCCTTATTTATACAAGTTTATGCATGCCCGCTAAGTTGCTTCAGTCATGTCCAACTCTGGGCAACCCTATGGACTGTAGCCTGCCAAGCTTCTCTGTCCATGGGATTCTCTGTCCGTGAGACTCAAGAATACTAGTGTGGGTTGCCATGCCCTCCCCAGGGGATCTTCCCAACCAAAGGATCAGACCTGTATCTCTTAGTTTCCTACACTGGCGGGTGGGTTCTTTACCACTAGCACCACCTGGGAAGCTCTAAACAAGCTCAACATATTATACACACACACACACACACACACACACACACACATTGGGGAAAGAGAGAGAGGCAAAGAGGCAGAGTTGTTAAGCCAAATGCCATATGACCAAACAACTCACTTTCCTTCTGGAAATTCTATTTTCCCGAATCTTTTCAACTTCTTACTCCCTAGAAATTCGTCTAACTATATCTTTATTTTGTTTTCAGCTAGGAACTAGATCAGTGAGATTCAGAATGGGTTCTAGATGCCATTGTTTTCGGTCAAGTGGCATTGAAAGAGGAGAGGTAAGTTTCCCTTGATATAATTTATTCTTTTGCAACACTCTCCTGCCCTTAAAGAGTATCTCTACCCTTGATCCCACCCACTCATCACTCCTTTTTAATTTCTGTTACAAAATGTGGTCACAAGTATTCCTGCAGCTCAATATGAATCATATTTGAATTTTTCCATGGAAACATGGGTTTAGTTCAGTACTGTTGTGGCAACCAGTGACTAACGAGTCATTAGAGGTTTGGCCTAATGGATCCCACCACCTGCAGTTGTTTCTATAGGAAATCATGTTCAGAGTTTTGAACAATGGCCATGAAATGGTAAGTTAAAGATACCCTGAGTTTTTTTTTTTTTACAAATAACAGAGATATCCAAGAGGGAAAAAGCTCCTTAAAAAGTTCCTTTTCAAATGAACACTATTGCTCTCATGTCTCATAGAGAAGTATCTTCAGAATTTCCTACTTAATATAAAGCAGCAAACTTGCCCTTGAAATCTGTTCTCGCTCCAATCAAGAATAAGATCTTTGTTCAAGCCTTCTCCACGATCTAATAAATTAATCTGTGCCAAACGAATGTTTTCTTAACATCTTTATTTTTCCCATCTCCTTAACATTTTCTATTATATTTCTGCCTCAAACTCAAAACTTCTCATAACAAGTTAGTTAATAATGGAACCACCTTCTTGTTGTCTCTACCCTCCAACTCAATGAACTTTAGTTACCCTTGACCCTGCTATGGGCTGATGTCACCTGGATTTTGTCGTTCAGTTGCTAAGTCGTGTTCAGCTCTTTGTAACCCCATAGACTGCAGCACACCAGGCTTCCCTGTCCTTCCCCATCTCCTGGAGTCTACTCAAACTCAAGTCCTTTGAGTCAGTGATACCATCCGACCACCTAATCCTCTGTCACCCCCTTCTCTTCCTGCCCTCATTCTTTCCCAGCATCAGGGTCTTTTCCAATGAATTGGCTATTCACATCAGGTGGCCAAAGTACTGGAGCTTCAGCATCAATCCTTCCAATGAATATTCAGGGTTGATTTCATTTACGATGGACTGGTTTGATCTCCTTGCTGTCCAAGGGACTCTCAAGAGTCTTCTCCAGCACCACAGTTTGAAAGTCACCTGGATAGGGTTACTTTTTCTACGATTCACCAGCAGGTTGGCTGTGTCAGATGGAAGCCAAGTTCGAAACTGTCCTAAGATCTAGAAATCCAGGAGCAAAGAGCTTAGTTTCAGCATCCATGATTTCATGACAATTGGGGGAGAAATGTTAGAGGTTCCTGAAGTTTCAACAGACTGATTAGAAATTTCTTGGAAACTCTAGAACAAAAGACATTTTCTTACAAGTTTTGTTTCTTATCAAAGCAATACATATATATAGTCCAAGCTGATACTTCTTTAATCAAATTTGTTAAAACAAATAATGTCAAGGTATCCCTAACTCCTCATTTCCCCATCCATTAAGTGATCACTTTTAACTTTTTTAGCTCTTCTGGTATTTACCTCCAAAACATGCTTGAACTGCTATTTCTAGATTTTTTTTTTCAGTTCTAGGCATTGTCTATTAACTATGAAAGACAAAGAGTTAGCTCTTTTTTTCTTCTTCTAGCTCCCAAATAGCAGCAAACTCCCCATGCCCCAGAAATGCTAAAATCAAAAGCTTATATTATCACATCTATGTATGTAATGCAGGAATAAACCATTTAATACACTATGATGGGAATTTTTCCCCTGCTCAATATTTTTATTATCCTGAAGCTAATAATTATTTGGGTTATTTTTTTCCATTTGCTTGACTTTCTACTGGGGTGCCCAAAAAGTTCATTCCAGCTTTTCTGTAATATCTTCTGAACTTTTTGGCCAACCCAATATGTGCTTATCACTAAGTAACCTCAAAGCCTTCTCCAACCTGTCTAAATACTCTCTCATTGCTTTTATTTACACTAGTTATTCTATCATCTTCATCTTCTTGAATAAATCTCTACCTAAAATTCTGACTCTTTCCAGCTTCTACAAGTCACACTTTTTGCCTGATAGTTTTCATTTCCTATCAAATGAAGGGAGCGTGTTCCTTTCCTGAGTTGACTCTCCTGTTTCTTAGATATAATGGCTCTTTTTTTCTTGGTTTGCTCCTTTGTTTTAAAGGAGTACATCCTTCAGCAGCCTCCCAAGAAAGCCTCTCAATGTTTTCAGATGGTTCTTATATGTCACCGGTAATTAATCTATCCTTATACTTCACTGGAATTTGGCTGAGCATAGATTTCTAGGTTGGAAGTGAGTTTCCCTTAGAATGTAGAAGATAAATTGCTCCACTGTTCTTTATCAGCGTTGTTTTTCTGCAATCTACAGCCATTCTAATTCCTGTTCCTTTTTATAGGATAAGTTCCCGCCTCTGTCTGGAAGCTTGTGTGGTCTCCTCTTTTTCCCTAGTGTTCTGAAATATTATGATGGACCTTAGTAGAGATCAAATTTTAATAGTTGCAAACTCCTCCCTCTGACTCCTTGATCTTATATGCCTGCTACCTCTCCACACAGATATAATCCTGTAGGTTTATTCCTTGGAGGGGGTGAGACAAGGCGGGAAAGGAGGGGGTCTGTGTATTGTGGACCATCTTTGGCCTAATATATGCCTAGTCATCTTTTAATCCCAACTCGAGGGTCTTCCCCTTTGAGAGCATGCCTGGTTCAACCAACCTGAGTCAATCTCTCCTTTCATGCCACTGCTGTGGCTCCTATTTATCTCTGTTGTGGACCTTATAACACTTTATTGCATTGTCTGCCTCATTTACAAAAATCAAAGTCAAGGATAATGTTCTATTTCACGATGAAATATTCTTCTGATCCACAGAAGGAAGTAAATTGACTTCTTCTATTATGCTAAGGACTTTATATGTGCTCATTAAACCCTTAAAATCCAATGAGAAATGCATTGTAATGTCTAGATTTTACAGCTGAGGACACCAAACCCTAGAGAGGTTACGTTTCTCCTGCAGGATGCACAGATAAGCTGCAGAGGGGGGATGTGACCCAGACCGACCTTCTCCCAGCGAGCAGCTTCTCCTCTCTGATTCCCAATGAACCAGTGTGTCCATCCCCCTGGGCGTTCCTCCCCACACCTCCTGTAGTGGTTTTCTAGGGCTGCTGTGAAAAAACTGCAACACATCTGTGACTGATAACAACAGAAATTCATTCTCTCCTAGTTCTGGATGCCAGAAGTCTAGAATCAAAGTGTCCCACCACAGGCTCTAGGAACAACCTGCTTCCTCCTGCTTCTGGTGGCTGGCTGGCAGTATTGCTCATGGCTGTGTTGCTTGAAGCTCTGCCCAGTTTTCACATGACCTTCTCTTCTCTCAGGATCTCCCTTATGTACCTCTTTTTCTTTTCATGAGATCTTTATTTTATTTTTTCCTTTTTTGGCCACGCCACGTGACATGTGGAATCTTAGTTCCCTGACCAAGGATCGAACCCATGCCTCCTGCAGTGGAAGCATGGAGTATTAACCACTGCACCGCCAGGAAAGTCCCCCTTATATATCTCTTATAAAGACACTTGTCCTCAGATTTAAGACCCTCCAGATAATCTAGGATGATCTCATCTTGAAATTCTTAATCACATCTGCAAAGATCATTTTTTTCTAAATAAGGTCACGTTCACAGGTTCCATTATGTGGGGACCATCATTCCATCCAGCATATCTCCACCCTCTTTTACCCTTGGAAAAGAAACAGCATTGTTTGAAAGAAAGACCTTAACTCTGAAACGGATTTGCATGGGAATTCTAGCTGTGCCTCCTACTGGCTGTGTGATGTTTGATCAGTACCTGAAAACCATCAGCCTTTCCCTCTTCTTTAAAAGGGAAATATTTGTTTCATAGACTGATTTGGGGATTAAACGAAGTAAATCACCTAACACATAGTGGACAAGAGTCACGGCTCATTCTCTCACCACCTTTATAAATAACGCCTCTCCAAGGCCAAATCACAAGCTGAGTGATACATACTAGATTTTATTAAAAATCACTGAAAACAAAAGTTCAGATTTTAAAAACAGCCATTGTTTGAACTCTGCACATTTTGCTCTGAGTGAGTTTCTGTTTTCAATTTCCTGGGGTCTGGTTCTGATCTTACTATAGGTAAAAGTTTCATGGCTTCATCATCAAGATACGAGTTTTTAAATATTTTTGCATTTTTCTCAAAACTAACAAATACTTAAGAGATATGTATTATGTGCCAGTTTATGAGTCTCAAAAAAGGTGTCAGTTTATAGATATACCTCACTTTTAAAAATCAAAAATACCATTGTTTAACTTGGCCACCAACTCTTTACCACATTTAATACTAGACTACTTTTGACTATTTCCAAGACTGGAATTTATCCTCAAGGAATGAATGTTTGATACTCCTGAGTACATTTTTTTAAAATGTGATAAGCAGCATAGATGGGTGAAAAGAATAACAAAACATAAATCAGAAGAACTTACTTCAAAATTCAGTGTGTTGTTACCAACTATGTGACCTAAGGAAAGTCATATAATCTCACTGAGCCCATTTTTTTCTTCTACAAAGAGTGATGCAGATACCTGCCTTCTTAACTTTTAGAGCTGCTGTTAATACATGTTCCATGGAAAAAACATACAAACCCTGGACTGCTAGAAATACAAAGTTGAATGTGAGAAACATAGACCCTCACCCTTCCTAGTGGACAGAATCAAAATAAAATTATACCCGTGAAAGCATTTTAACGATGTTAAAGTGATGTGCATTACTGGTCCCCTTATATCCCCAGCAGTGGTGCTCATCCTAGAATCATGGGATAATACAGAATCCAATCTTAAGCCACTTTATGACTGATCATGAGAGTGGACAATACAACAACACCTTCCCAGACTAAAGGGGAAAGTTCCTAAAAGTTAGCAAGGGCTAAATCTCACAGTGCATTGCAACAACTTGCAAAATTCTCTTCCACTACAATTTATTCCCCTATTACTTGCCCTATGCAACCCTTAAAAATTCTAATCATAGTCTTTAAGGGACCATCTCTAGCAATGAATCCCAACCTTTCTGGCACCAGGGACCCATTTTGTAGAAGACAGCTTTTCCACGGACAAGCAGTGGGGGTGGGGGTGGGGGTGGTTTCAGGATGATTCAAGCACGTTACATTTGTTGTGTGCTTTATTTCTATTCTTATTACATCAGCTCCATCTCCGATCACCAGGCATTAGATCCTGGAGGTTGGGGACCCTTGCTCTAGAGAATCAGACTGAATATGCTGCCCTCCTCCCAGAGCAAAGCTGTCTGGTGGCGTGGTGGGTCCCTGCAGCCCACAGTGCTGGCCCAATGGCATATAAAACCCTCCTCTGGGTCCCATCACTGCCTTGTGTATGTTTATTACAGAATGTCCTCTGTATCTTCCTGCATTAATACTATAAATAGATTACACCATCTCACATAGCAATTAAAGGAGAGATAAAGAAGGCCAACTATAACCTTGCTGTTAGCACAAAGGCAAACTATAATGCATGTTAAATGCAGGACACTAAATGTTAAAGAGTGGTGTAAATCCAAATAAGACACTGCTCAGAGGACTGAAAAGAGAGAGGAATGCAAACCAACCTCAAAGGGGGCAACTTTGAGATCATGCCCTGCTAACCTCTACTATATTTGTTCTACTTTTAAGTCTCATCCCTGCTGGCTCAGACAGTAAAGAATATGCCTGCAATGCAGCAGACCCAGGTTCGATCCCTGGATCAAGAAGATCCCCTGGAGAAGAGAATGGCTACCTACTCCAGAATTCTTACTTAGAGAATCCCATGGACAGAGGAGCCTGGTAGGTACAGTCCACAGGGTCTCTGAGTTGGACATGACTGAGTGATTAACACTAAGTCTCTTCAATCCCATGAAAATATAAAGCGTCGTCAACGTATCCTGAGCAAGACTCACTCTGCACAAGGATGACTCCCCTCCCCAGCCTTCCTTGTGGTCAGGAGCAGCCCATGATGAGCTTCTGGTCAATGGAATGTGAACGGAAGTTATGTGCATAATCGCCAGGTCTGGAAGGAAGATGACCCTTGCACATCTTGTGGGAAAGAAGCTGGAGTCCCCATCTTACTGATCAAGTTAACCAAAGGAAGAGGGGCACTTGACTTATTTATTTACCCATTCAATACCATCATGAAACTGAAAGTGGCTCAGTCGTGTCTGACTCTGCGACCCCAGGGACTGTACAGTCCATGGAATTCTCCTGGTCAGGATACTGGAGTGGCTAGCCTTTCCCTTCTCCATGGGATCTTCTCAACCCAGGGATCGATGAACCCAGGTCTCCCACATTGCAGGCAGACTCTTTACCAGCTGAGCCAACAAGGAACACCATCATGGGAGCATGTAAAAATCTTCCGCAATGTTTGAGACTTCATACACTTTGGGGGTTAAGACCCTCTAAATAATAGCTTCTAACAGCAATTCCTTTTAAAAAAAAAAATAGAGCATGTGTCTTGAAGATATTGTGAGCTATACTGGTGTCACTGAAGTTCTTATGAGGACATCGAGTGTTAGTTACAAGTGTGGGCTTTACAGTCAGACCTGAGTTTGAGTTCACATTAGCCACCAACTGGATTCGTGCTGTTTATTGGGTTTCTCTAAGTTTTAGGGCTGACACTAAAAAAGTCTCAGTACTTTTTCAATGTACAATACTGGGATATTAATAGGGGTCTATTTCATAGTATTGCCATTTATCATAGTACCTGGCACACAGTAAGTGTTCAAGAAAAGTTGTCTATCATTAATAAGTGTATCTAGTGCCATGTAATTTTAAAAATTAAACTGTTGGTAGTCATTAGTGCTGTTATGAAGTTATTCAGCTTTTCCTTCCAGACAAAGGGTGGGGTTATACCTCCCTTCCCACCGCTTAGAGTTATGTGTACTCACATGTTTAATTTTTACCAGTGAAATATGAGTGGAATAGACATGGATCGCTTCCAGGTAGAAGTTTTAAGAGTCAGCATTTCAAATACTATCTCTTTTTTTTCTGCCACACTGGCAATGATCCAGCTAGTGGCTCCTCTGTCAGCTTGGGTCCTAGAGCCAACCTATGATGTAGCGTGGCCAAGAAATAAATCCTTGTTATTTTAAGCAACTAGAGTTGTTGGAGTTTATTTATTAATAGCCCCCTCTGACCTATACAGGAACAAATATTCATACGGGTAAGTTAGTTTTAAAAATAGTTTCATTGTTTTATAGCAACGTCTCATAATAATAGCTGACAATTGCAAAGGGCTCACGATATTCCAGGAACCACTGTATGCTTTACATGTGTTAACTCATCCATCCATTTCCACAATAACCCCATGAGATGCCTGCAGATTTCTTATCCCCAATTAAGAGGAGCAGAGAAGTTAAGTAGTTTGCTCAAGGTGACCTATCTGGTGTCTAGTGTGGTAGAAACCAGTTTCCAACCAGCCCACCTAACTCTAAATGCTATGACACTCATCTATGCATTCTGCTACTTCCTGCAGTGAATGCGGGAGTGTAGCTCCCAGGTAGCCTACTTCAGGACCAAGGCTCTGGTCTCATCAGTTGTCAGAAGTACTAACTACTGATGGGCTGACTCCCCAAACACCGGGGAAAGCTCCCCCCAGGCAGAGGGCTGCTTTGCCAACTTCAGCCCTTCTCTGAAGGACTAGCTGCCTCTGCATTGATGATCAAGTTTTCCCATTGCCTTTTTCTCCTTTTCTTACTTCCAATCTTCCCCAAAGCATTCCCAAATAAATTTCCTTCATGTAAATCTCATCATTTCTGAGTATGTTTCCCAGGGAACCAGAACAACAGTACCTCCCTGTTTAGCCCCACATGTGTCCTGAAACATACACGGACTACATATTAACTCCATGCACAATTAATTGCCAAGTGACTGTCACAGTTCATGTGAGTTCAGGGAAAATAAAGATCATCAGGCTGTCTGGAGAAAACTCAAATGATGAAAATTCTCAGGAGTTAATGGAGACATAGACTCTTCTACTTTCTCTATTGAATTCAGGACAGTTCATTTCTCAGAAATGTCACCTGTAGTTATTTAGATCCAGAAAAATGTCCAAAAAAGAACCACATATTTGTATATAACAAATGATAGTTGATCTGTATTATGGCATTTATTCATACTTGTAGGTAGAAATGGGAAATTGTCTCAAGGTTACATAACTCATGAGCTGATGTTCTTCATCTCTTTCATGACGATAGATGTCTCAGGAGGCTAGAAGTCATGGATCTCTATTGCACCAGATATTACATATCATTGTATTCTACTTATACATGAGAATACTATTGAAAACTGGTGTCTTAAATTGATTTTGATTTCTAAGAAATGATAAGGAAAACCTAAGATTTACTTTATAATCCATCCTCTCTCTCGTACATCTTAGCTTACGTGGCATCTAATTCCACTAAAATTTAAAGAGAGCCAAAGTATTACTTGTGATGTTATTTATACTTTTATAATTGAGTATTTCTCACAATTTCAGCTCTATCCCATTAGTAGTTGTCCATATTTACATGCTGTAAAACTTGAAATACACAAGAAGTTCACAGGTGTGGTAACAAAACAGGTCAAATTATAAAATCAAAAGAGTCTAAATGCATCTGTGTAATTTAAATTAGTTGCTCAGTCGTGTCCGACTCTTACCATCTCATAGACTGTAGCCCACCATTTTCCCCTTCCATGGGATTCCCCAGGCAATAATACTAGAAGGGGTATCCATTCCCTTCTCCAGGGGATCTTCCCAACCCAGGGACTGAACCTGGGACTCCTGCATTGTCGGTGGATCCTTTACTGTTTGAGCCGCCAGGGAAGCCCACCTATGTAATTTAAGATAAACATTATTACCTATTTTCCTTGGTATAAGTGTATCTTCTGCACTGTACATTCTGCTCATATATCTTCACTACATGTTAATATAGGTCAATAGCTAATGTTATATAGAATTCAGGACAAATTAGATTATTATATTTCCTTCTTTATCTTGGTCTGCTCAGGCTGCTACAACAAATACCACAAACTGGGTGGCTTAAGCAGAAATTTATTGCTTACAGTTCCGGAGGCCAAAAGTCAAAGATCAAGGTGCCAACATGGCTGGGTTCTAGGGAGAGCCTTCTTCCTGGTTTGCAGACATCCGTTTTCTCCTTGGACCCTTACATGGTGGAGAAAGAGAGAAAAAATATAAAAAACAAACTCTTTGATGTCTCTTCTAAAAAAATGTTAACCTCACCCTAAGGACTTTACTCTCATGACATAATTATTTGTTTGGCCAGAGTTTGTTCAGATTTTTCTGTACCATGGAAAAACCCATACAAACTTTTTGGCCAAACCAATACTGCGTAAAGGATCCATCTCCAAATATCATTACACTGGTATTAGGGCTTCAACGTAGGAATTTAGGAGTGGACACAAATATTCAGTTATTTTTCACCTAAACAAAAAAGTAGGATTTCAAGAATAAAGACTTAAAATTGAGTAGCTTATATTGTCTACAGAATTTTAAAACTGTTAAAATCATTGTGGAGTTTGTGTTTACAGAACATATAACAAAGCCCTTTGTAACCATCAGTTCAAAATGTAAGTAAGAATCCTATTTCTTGTTAGCTACTTTAATTTTATTGAATGAACATTAAATTATGTTAATATTTCAGTGGGGATATATTAATACTTTTGCACTCATATTACTAACCATTAAACAACTGCTTTATTTTCACAGAATTACAGATAAGAATAGAAAATATGCACCCTTTAAAGTGTTAATATAGGTTAATGAGAGGAGTAACTCCTTGGAGTAACCAAGGAAAGAATAGCCAGAAAGAGTGGAAATGTTAAATTATGAGATATTTTCAGGGAAATATAATCTTTGAAAAAGTTACAAGTGACTGAGACAATTCAAACTAATCAAAGAACTACCATAACAGTGGTGCACAGGAGATTTGGTTTAATGCCTAGAGAATTATCCAAAATTAGCATATCAATTATTTGCAGGTAAATAGTTGCCTTTTTCTCCAGCTTGAGGGTTTTCAAAAATAATTTGTTTACTGAAATAATTTATGAATTTCCCCCCAGCAATCTTGTGAATTAACTTGGACATATTAAAGCAAAGTTTGCTACGTAATTCCCTCCAAAGTGCTATACCTTCCATCTAGTTAAGATACAGTTCTGAATATCCGTGATGTCAACTGCTAGTCTTCTGCTTCATCTTGGTTATATGTCTCTCAGATATGTATGCTTTTTCATACATTAAATGTTGCTTCTATCAAAATAAATGTTGGCATTAAAATACCTCGACATCAATATCGAAATATTTAATTTAAAACAAGGTTTAAAAAGGCCAACAGTCTAAATATAGTAAGATATTTCCTTGACTATACCATAGACCATCAGGCTCCTCCATCTATGGAATTCTCCAGAAAAGAATACTAGAGTGGGTAGCCATTCTCTTCTCCAGGGCACCTTCCCCACCTAGGGATCAAACCCCAGGCTCCTGCATTGCAAGCAGATTCTATACTGCCTGAGACACCAGGGAAGCCCGGACTATACATTATGTCTTATGAATAATTAGTTGATGCAGTCTTGGCATTGATGAGATAGGCTTGTTCAAATGCCATGTGGACTTCTAAGAGAGAGAGCATCTCAAAACTTTCCTTGACTCTCAACCAAGCACATTCACCAACAATGGTCCCTGAGACAGAATGACTGAAAGTAAGAATAATCATCATGACCATAGAAAACATTTTTGGTTAAGAGGATATTTTATACAGAAGCATGATTTCTGTTTTCAAAATAATTACAAAATAGTTTCTTCTCAAAATAGTTATTGACAGTTTTAAATTTCATTAATTTTTTTCAAATGATTATGAACTCAGTAAAAATGAACAAATCTTAAAGATTTTATTGTAGTACATAGTTTAAAAAACAAGGCCATCATCAGTTGGGTATATCTTACTTCATATGAATTAGTGACTGCATAATTTTTTTCTATTTTGTGGGGAGGACTGCACAGCACAGCTTGCGGAATCTTAGTTCTGTGACCAGGGATCAAACCCATCCCCCTGTAGCGGATGCACAGATTCTTAATCGTTGGACTGCCAGAGAATTCTCTACATAATTATTATAGAGGATGACATGGCATGTTGGGTCTGAACTTGGGCTCAGGAGCCAGAGTACCTTAGATCAAAGCTTGACTTCACCACTTCCTATCTGCGTGATGATGCCATTAGGTAAACAAGCCATTAACCTAACTTTCTGTGGCTCAATTTCCTCACCTAATAAATGAGATGATCATAATTACACCTACTTCATAAAGTTATGAAGGTTAAATGTGTTAATACATGTAAAGCAATTAGAACAGTGCTTAGCATGTGGTAATTACTCAAAAAGCAGTAGCTACCCAGTTTTGCTGGTTAGTTTTTCCATGCATAAGTTGACTTATAAATTCTCCCAATTTTGTGTCCTAGTTTAGATATTCACGTAATTCATCATGTGTACGTGTAATGTTTTTAAAGCTTCCTACCACTGAAAAATGTATATGTAACATCTGAACATCAAAAAAAAAAAAAGTGAGGTTTGTTTAAAAGCTTCCTATTATAAAGAATTGTGACCTACTTACATTTGGTCTGTGAATAGCCCAGCCTTTCATACCTGAAGTTTAGAACATAAGAAACACCACACTGGGTTGCACCCCCAGCTTCAGCTGCTCATCATTCTGTTTGATAATGGTATCTAGAAGTAGGGCCCAGGGATAATATGGCCACCCTCCATAAAACCAAACTAAAGCATTCAGGAATGTACACCAACAACCTCAAATACCTTTCCTGGGACCCATGAGGCATCTACCATTCATTCATTTTTGCCAGTCCTTCATGTACCATTTTTAATCAATTTCCATCTAGGAGGATGGCAAGCAAAATACATGTCTACATTCTTTTTATATTTATTCTGAAAATTGTACTTCTAATCTTCACTAAAAGATTTTGTCCTAGAATTCCACAAATAAGGAAATAAATATTCAAGTGATAAGAAAAGTCATACACGTAGCCTATGAGTTGAAAACCATTCTGGACATTTTGAACTTAATTCCTAGAGAAATTTAGTAATGTGATAAAGCCTGGAAGGGTAGGGGTCTTTTTCTGAAAACCCAATTATCCTGATTCTCCTTATTCAGATAAATGAACTCTTCACCTGGCCAATGAAAATGCTAAAATTCTTGCAGTTCATGATAATAGAAGCAATGGATGTTTCCTGAGCATAGTTTCTTACTTTATTTGCTACAAATCGTCTATTTGTACGTCAATATATACTGATTAGTTTTATGTTTCTGCCCTTGAGAAATGTTTTATAATTAAGTGTGTAAAATGACTTCTAATTTTTACTTCCTTAAGGTGTGTGATAATTATATGCATATATTTGAATTTTAAAGACTTAGTTTTATTTAACAGGGGTTCGAGTATTCCTGTAAGTAAACAATGTTGGGAGATATTAAAGTGTTCAATACCTAGAGCTGTACTTTATACAGCAACGGTGGAGAGCTGATAATATATGTCCCTTAAATTTGGGGCTCCCCAGGTGGCACTAGTAGTAAAGAACCAACTTGCTAATGCAGGAGACAAAAGAGACCTAGGATCAATCCCTCGGGAGGGAAGATCCCCTGGAGGAGGGCATGGCAACCAACTCCAGTATTCTTGCCTGGAAAATTCCATGGACACAGGAGCCTGGCAGGCTACAGTTCATAGGGTTGCAGAGTCGGGCGTGACTGAAATGACTTAACACGCATGCACGCATGTCCCCTAAATTTCAAGGTATGCTTTGCTTTTATATTTATAATATTCCTTTTTATATAAAATAAAATAAGCCATCCATAATTGCTGTTTTTGTTTAAATGCATAAATTGAATAAATAGAGCTTTAATAAATATTATTCATGAAGAGCATTAGTCAGTCAGTCAGTTCAGTCGCTCAGTCGTGTCCGAGTCTTTCCGACCCCATGAACTGCAGCATGCCAGGCCTCCCTGTCCATCACCAACTCCCAGAGCTTACCCAAAACTCATGTCCATTGAGTCAGTGATGTCATCCAACCATCTCATCCTCTGTCATCCCCTCTCCTCCTGCCCTCAATCTTTCCCAGCATTAGGGTCTTTTCAAATGAGTCAGCTCTTCGCATCACGTAGCCAAAGTATTGGAGCTTCAGCTTCAACATCAGTCCTTCCAATGAAACACCCAGGACTGAGCTCCTTTAGGATGGATTGGTTGTATCTCCTTGCAGTCCAAGGGACTCTCAAGAGTGTTCTCCAACACCACAGTTCAAAAGCATCAATTCTTTGGTGCTCAGCTATCTTTATAGTCCAACTCTCACATCCATACATGACTACTAGAAAAACCGTAGCCTTGACTAGACGGACCTTTGTTGACAAAGTAATGTCTCTGCTTTTTAATATGCTATCTAGGTTGGTCATAACTTTCCATCCAAGGAGTGTCTTTTAATTTTTATGGCTGCAGTCACCATCTGCAGTGATTTTGGAGCCCAAGAAACTAAAGTCAGCCACTGTTTCCACTGTTTCCCCATCTATTTGCCATGAAGTGATGAGACCGGATGCCATGATCTTAGTTTTCTGAATGTTGAGCTTTAAACCAACTTTTTCACCCTCCTCTTTCACTTTCATCAAGAGATTCTTTAGTTCTTCTTCACTTTCTGCCATAAAGGTGGTGTCATCTGCATATCTGAGGTTATTGATATTTCTCCTGGCAATCTGAATTCCAGCTTGTGCTTCTTCCAGCCCAGCATTTCTCATGATGTACTCTGCGTATAAGTTAAATAAGCAGGGTGACAATATACAGCCTTGACATACTCCTTTTCCTATTTGGAACCAATCTGTTGTTCCATGTTGAGTTCTAACTGTTGCTTTCTGAACTGCATACAGGTTTCTCAAGAGGTAGGTCAGGTGGCCTGGTATTCCCATCTCTTTCAGAATTTTCCACAGTTTATTGTAATCCACACAGTCAAAGGCTATGGCATAGTCAATAAAGCAGAAATAGATGTCTTCCTGAAACTCTCTTGCTTTTTTGATGATCCAGCAGATGTTGGCAATTTGATCTCTGGTTCCTCTGCCTTTTCTAATCCAGCTTGAACATCTGGAAGTTCACAGTTCATATATTGCTGAAGCCTGGCTTGGAGAATTTTGAGCATTACTTTACTAGTGTGTGAGATGAGTGCAATTGTGCGGTAGTTTAAGCATTCTTTGGCATTGTCTTTCTTAAGGATTGGAATGAAAACTGACCTTTTCCAGTCCTGTGGCCACTGCTGAGTTTTCCAATTTTGCTGACATATGAGTGCAGCACTTTCACAGCATCATGTTTTAGGATTTGAAATAGCTCAACAGGAATTCCATCACCTTCACTAGCTTTGTTCATAATGATGCTTTCTAAGGCCCACCTGACTTCACATTCCAGGATGTCTGGCTCCAGGTGAATGATCACACCATTGTGATTATCTGGGTCATGAAGATCTTTTTTGTACAGTTCTTCTGTGTATTCTTGCCACCTCTGCTTAATATCTTCTGCTTCTGTTAAGTCCATACCATTTCTGTCCTTTATTTTCCCAAGCCCATGAAGAGCATTATGAGGCCCTAAATTTTTTTTTTTCCAAAATCTTGTTCTGTAGATCATGTGACCAAAGTTATGGCCCTGCAATTGTACCCGAGGAATTTACCCAAGAGAATTGAAAATATATGTTCCCACAAAGACTTGCAAATGAATACTCATGGCAGCATTATTTTTATTAAATACAAAGTAGAAACAACCCAATGTCCATGAATTAGTGAATGGCCAAACAAATTGGAATCTATTCATACAGGAGAGCATGTTATTCACCTGTAAACAGGGATGAAGTGCTGTTATTGCTACAACATGGATGAGCCTCAAAAATATCATGCTAACATGGAAATCCATGGCTGATTCATGTCAATGTATGACAAAACCCACTACAATATTGTAAAGTAATTAGCCTCCAACTAATAAAAATAAATGAAAAAAAAAATATCATGCTAAGTCAAAAGAGCCATGTGGGAAAGACCATATATTGCATGTTTCCATCTACAAGAAATGCACAGAAAAGGGAAATCTATGAGACAGAAATTGGCAATGAAGATAAACGTGTTATATATAATTATCTTAGAAATTTGGGTTTTAAAAAATGCTTAATATTAGTAAAATTATAAATAATAAAATAGATGCTATGGTAATGATACCTATATACTTATAATTTCAGTATGTTATTATTCATGTCTTTTTATACTGCCTGAGGAAAAATGTTTTAATTAAACAATTTCCTACAACAATTGGGACGATGCCACAACATCAAGTATGATTTAAATCTACATACTACAGCATTAAACGGAGATGACTTTAGCATGATTTTTTTTCTGTTAACTATTAAACTAAATTGCTTCTTAGTGTCCTTTCTAATGCTAAAAACATTAAATACCATGGGATGAATTTTGCTAGAGTTTGGTTTTAAAGCTTATTGCTAACCTTAAATAATAACGGTGTCCATGCAGCATTCTAATTGCTCTACTTGTATCAGCTCATTTAATCCTCACATCAACCAGAAAAGGGACAGGCGAGTTAATTGCCATTTTCCAGAGGAGGTTACCACTTACAGAGAGATTGAGGAACCTGCTCAGTTTCACACCACTGATAAGGGGCAGAGCTTGGATTCCAACCCAGGCATTCATTCCAAAGTCCATGCTCTTGTCCATTACACAGCTGTCTCTTATGGAGCTTTGTAAGGACATATTGGGCTTCCCAGGTTGCTCAGTTGTAAAGAATCTGCCTGCCAACACAGGAAACGTAAGAGATATAAGTTCGATCCCTAGGTGGGAAGATTCCCTGGAGAAAGAAATGATAACCCACTCCAGTATTCTTGCCTGGGAAATCCCACGGACAGAGGAACCTGGTAGGCTACAGTCCATGCGGTCTCAAAGAGTCAGACTTAATGACTAACCAACAACAATGAGGACAGATTAATATCTGACTTACATTAAGAAGATTAAAAGTGCTCTAAATATTCAAAGAGTTTTCTATTGACAAGTCAGTTTTTAATGAATGAGTGGACCAGGGAACAATTGCTGTTATTTACTTAAATAAGCCAGAAAAACAATATAAGTATTATGCATTTATGTTGCAGGCATTGAGAAAGGTTGCTTCAAGTGAGACTCATAAGTGGCTGCCCTAGAGAAGACTTTATTAAGGAAAAATAATGGCTAAGATGTGTTTGCTTTTGGGAAGAGGAGAGAATCCTTCCACATAATAAGAAAAGGTAATTTTCTAGTTTTAAGAATTTTTAATACCAGGACTTAATTTTAAGGAGGGTCAAAGAAATAGACAACTGGAAACTTACATTTAAAAACTGGACATTTTAAATTACATTTCTTAAATGGGATTTTATTATTTGAATTTAAGAGTAAAATAAAAATTTTCTTAAGCTTGTTATGTTCTCATTTCCATCAATAACCTCAACAGAAAAACAAAAGATTACATGGAAGCAATGCAAATGACAGACAGACACACACACACACACACACACACAAAGTATCCTACGAGGGAAAAGCTTTCCTTCTGTAGAAATAAGCACAGGATTTGGCACAAGCTAGATTTAGGTTCAAATCGTGACTTTATTGATACTTTATTTGGCCTTGTTCAAACTTCAGCATCATTGAATCTCAGGTCCAATTCACAGCTCCTTCACACTGTTGTTCTGAAGATTAAGGGAAACAATGTATGATAACTGTCTTTCCTAAGAAATTTGAGCAGCAAATTTTAGTCACCCCTTCTTTCCTCCTGGAGTAGAATGGGGAGCCCAGAGACATCTGTGATTCCTTCCTTAATCTTTCTTCATAGTTGTAATGACATATAACCTGATAATATCTAAGGAAGCACCTTTAGCTCTAAGGAGAAAAAGTATTAAATGTGTGGCACATTTATATTATTTTTCCTTTCATCTCTATTTTTTTCCCCTTTCCTCTCTCTTTCTTCCTTTCCTCTATTTTTTTTTTTTACAAAAAGTTTCTTTGATCAAGCTCATTGCAAAACAGTATCATAAATTTCTTAGTAATCCTAAACCCTGCTTTGAAAACATTATGCCTCATTTCACAGGCTAGATACCAATTTTCAAAAAACCTGAAATTCTCAAACGTGGGCGAATATGAATCCAAAAATGTGTGTAATACATGATCAGTATTTGTGGTATCCATTTATGCCAGACTACTGAATTGCACATTCCAAATGTGAGTTATAGCGTTCCTCTGAAACATCTACAGAAAGGATGCTGACACCTCCTGGCCTCTATGGGCTTGGGTCTGGGCTGGGCTCTGCCAAGAGAAGCTGCTGTAGAGGCTGCTTTTTTGGACATTTTAAAACCTCCACACTGTGTCTTGGCCCAAAATTTTTATCTAAATGTGCCAACTGAAATGGTCAAAAAATTCCAGAAAATTCAGTAAATACAACACAAATCCAAAAGACTTCACAGATGCTATAGTATCAACTATAAAATAAGTGTAGCTCTTACTAACACTTATAGTTGAACAACAAATTCTAGTTAAAATTTCGACAGGTTATAAGACTCTTTGTGACCCCATGGACTGTAGCCCTCCAGGCTTCTATGTTCATGGGATTCTCCAGGCAAGAATACTGGAGTGGGTTGCCATTTCCTTCTCCAGGGGATCTTCCCCACCCAAAGATTGAACCCTGCTCTCTTACATTGCAGGCAGATTCTTTACCATCTGAACCACCAGGGAAGTCCTATTAATTATAATACATGCAAATAAAGTAATATTTTGTGCTATTTAAAAGAGTTCAAAATTTAAAAGTTAACAAAGACATATCTTGAAAAAAGATTTTTTTTTTTTTTGCTATTGAATAAAGTTCCAAACAGTGAGTATAACATGCATCTATAAAACTTCCAAAAGTTAGACACAGACAGATATATAAACTGAAAGGGAGAATTGTATATTGTTTGAAATTTTACTTTATGCAAATATTTTTAAATAAAATAAAAATTTTTCAGAACTGAACTATTAAAATTGCAGATATTATAACACAATAAGTCAAACGGGATTTCTTATACTGACAACTAAGAGTAATGAGAAATTGGATAACTTGTGAACATTATCAATTTAGTAATTCTCAAAAAGGATTTGTATAGTTAACAGAAGGTATAGCTCTTTTGGAACTGCCAAAAAGTAAAGAAATACCAAGAGTTTAGATTTAAATTATATAATTCCCATATTTGTTACCAAACTCAGTTCAGTTCAGTCGCTCAGTCGTGTCTGACTCTTTGCAACCCCATGGACACAAGCATGCCAGGCTTCCCTGTCCATCAACAACTCCCAGAGCTCACTCAGACTCATGTCCATTGAGTTGGTGATGCCATCCAACCATCTCATCCTCTGTCATCCCCTTCTCTTCCTGCCTTCAATCTTTCCTAGCATCAGGGTCTTTTCAAATGAGTCAGTTCTTCACATCAGGTGGCCACAGTATTGGAGTTTCAGCTTCAGCATCAGTCCTTCCAATGAATATTCAGGACTGATTTCCTTTAGGATGGACTGGTTTGATCTCCTTGCATTCCAGGGGGCTCTCAAGAGTCTTCTCCAGTGCCACAGTTCAAAAGCATTAATTCTTCAGTGCTCAGCTTTCTTTATAGTTCAACTCTCACATCCATACACGACTACTGGAAAAGCCAAACTACCCAGGAATAAATTTAAAATTTTCAATTTTACATATTTAATATTTTCCAGAAGTGAAAAGCTTCAATATTTTCATTGACTTTACAGTATAAACAAAATTCCTTTGACACTCAAAAAAAAGGTTAAAATGTTCTACCTTCTCTTCTGCTAAGGAGAAAGAACCCTTCCCATATCAGTAGAAACAGTGAACAATGATCAGTAAAAAGCTTCCAGATCTTTAGACAAGATCTACTGATAATGAAAACAGAAAAATTATAAATAAAGACAAGTAGGTACTTGATTATAGGAAGCTCCAAGATTTCCATGTTCATTGCATTCATCTCCTTTAGATCATAACTTTATGTATTCATTTATTTACTCATGTTTAACAAAATGTGAACTAAATAGAGTACCTGACCTCTGGTGAGAGAGAAAATAAACATATCTAAACTAAAGCCAGAGACCAAGGAGTGATGTCCAAAAATTTAAAAGATTGCAATATATGCATATAACAAATCATTGTGTTGTACGCTTGAAACTATGTTACATGCCAACTATATCTTGATTAAAAATATTCAAAAACAGAAGAGTAAGGGAACTGCTTCTACTTCTAGTAAGAGGGGACCAAATTCACCCTTTGACCTCTGACTTGAAATAACAATAACAAATGACAAAAATATATGGAACAATCGTTTTCAAGATACTGGACATGAAGCAATAAAAGACAGTGATTTCAGAGAGATAAAAAGTAAATCAGGTAATCCATTTGATTGTCCCAGATGTATTGCCTTGAGGGAAGGGAATTTTCAGGCCACAGACAGAGAAGAGGAAGCCAAGCAGAGCCTGGTGGACAACCTGTGTGGAGATGGAACTGAGAATTGGGGTATATTAAAGTGGCTCGAGTTGTAGCAGACTACTGGAGAAGAAAATGCCGAAGGTCCGAGAAGGATACTCCTTAAGTATAGATTAGTACAAGGGAGGAAACTCCTGAGTTCAGAGAAAGTAGGACTCATGAAGGAAAAAAAGTTGATAAAGAATACTTTGTCAAAATTAAAAATTTCTGCTCATAAAGAAAGTGAATAAATGAGATGATAAGCCACAGATTGGGAAAGAATATTTGCAAAGCATAAATCTCATAAAGGATCTATATATTTATATATAAAGGACTCCCTAAACTCAACAATAAGAAAACACAATCCAAGTAAAAATTGACTAAACATTTGAATGAAAACTTTTCAAAAGAAGATGTATGAATGTCTAGTAAAACCATAAGTTTACTCAGTATCATTACTCATTAAGAAAATGCAAATTAAAGCCACTACAAATAACTAAAATTTAAAAGACCAACAATACCAAGTGCTGGTGAAGAGTGGAAGATTTGGAACTTTCATACACTACTGGTGGTAATGCAAGATGGTACAACCAGTTTGGAAAATACTGTTGCAATTTTTTTAAAGTATGTATATATATATATATATATATATATATACATACTTTATATATATACATATATATATATTAGGCTTATTCATATTGATGTTTGGCAGAAACCAATGCAATTCAGTTTAGCAATTATTCTTCAATATAAAAAATTAATATTTTTTTAAAAAGCTATATTATATATATACATGTGTGTGTACACACATACATACTAGCCATTCCATTCCCAGTATTTACCCAAGCGAGAAGGAAAAGCATATGTCCGTACAAAGACTTGCACAAGAATCTTTACTACAGCTTTATTCATAACCTCCCGAAACTGAAAAGAACCCAAATGTCCATCAAATCGTGAATATAAATCACACTGACATATAACCATGTAATAAAATACCACTCTGTAATAAAAAAGAATAAATCACTAATACACACAACATGGATAAATCTCAAAAAAAACACATGAGATGTAAGAAATATTAGCCACAAAAGGCTAATGTAAAATTCTAGAAAAGACAAAAATATAGTCACAGAAAACAGATCAGTGATTACCAGGGTCCAGGTAGTGGTGTGATAATAGTAATTGAAAAGGAGCATAAAGGAAATTGGGGTGGGGGAAGGGCAGTGGATAGAAATATTCTACAGGGAATATGGCCAATACTTTATAATAATCATAAATGGAGTATAATCTTTAAGATTATGAATCACTATGTTGTATACCTGAAACTTATATAAGATTATAAATCAACTATACCTTAACTTTTAAAAAGCAGAAGCGAGAGAAAAAGGCAAAAAACTGTTCTACATCATCATTTTGGCAGTGATTACATGACCATGTATACATTTGTCAAAATTCATCAAATTGTACATTTTAAATTGGTTAGTTTCATTTCAAGTACATTATGTCTCACTGAAGCTGATAATTCTTAAAAATTGCTTATTAGGAATTTCCCAAAGAGATGATGCTATTGATTCACTAGAAAAATACAAATAAATTTCTCTTTAACTATGTAACTGAAATGGTTGTCTTCATAGATTTAGCTGATATGTGGCTGGAAGAGTAAACACCCGCCCCGGCAAGAGTTACACACCAGCTCCAGTCTTTCATTTGGTACTCTCGCCTGGTTTTCTGATTGCATTTTAAACTGCGTTACACACACAAAACCTGTATCAATAGTTTTTAATTACTGTCCCTCCACAAATAGTTCCTGGCATTAGGAATGTAGAAAATATCTCTGCAAATCTTTATTAATATTATCCCTGAAGCCTTGACAAGGCTACTATCCTCCTTGAAAAAGTCCTTTAGATCCAGGGAATGGTCTATTACCTTAGAATCTGGACATTTAAGCCTTTCTCAGAGAAAACAGTTTTGTTAAAGCTTGATTTAACTAGATTTTCAAACCTGTAATTCTAGGAGGTGGGGGAATCATGTTCCTTAACATTATCTTATAGCACCTCCTGGTGTTTTAGATAACTGAAGGTTTAAATCTTGGATGGCCAGTCTTTATTTTTCCCTCAAGCCAGAGTAATTAGAATGATTCTTAAGGATGAAAAGTGAGACTATAAATAAATGTGTACATTATTTACAAAGAAATGAATTGAAGGATTCTTGATTTGGAACTGCCACCTGTTTTTCACAATAAATAAAATTAATGCCTACTTACAGGATAGTCTAAACATTAAAAAAGAAAACAGTAGGAGATACACTGGAGTTTTTAAGCAAAGAGTTTCTTCTTAGCCAGCCAGCCATCTCTAACCCCACATAGAATGCTCTTCATGGGAAGAACTTCTGCACCAGTCAGGGTTTGTCTCAGTCAGATTCTGGGCAGCTTTTAGGCACAGAAAAGGGTCAGGACCAGTCTCATCAGTACGTAGGTTAGAACTTCTTGAGGCTGAAGAAATGCTTTGCCAGGAAAAGAACATGACAAATTCAGACACGCTTACTTACTGATGAGCAGTTAAATTCAATGTCTCTTTCCTCATACCTGCACACTGACTATTCCATTTTCCCTGACTTATGTAATCAGCCAAAGTACGAGATGGAAAGAAAAAAAAAGAAATAACTCACTCAGCACATTTTCCTGCATCTGAGTGATTCTGAAATAATTTGGAGCTATGGGGAGATTGGAGAGATGAAAGCTAAAACATCCCAAGATTATCTGTGGATATCATTTAAGCATGTTAGCCTGTACCCCAATTCCATAGGTAACTCAGAGAGTCAGCCAGAGTTCCTGTCTTCCGTATGGAAATTGAACAAGCCAGATCAAAGCAGGAAGGGAAACATTCATCATTAAGATACCCACACACAAACAACAATATAGCTGATTTCTCATGAACATCATCCCTCTAATAGGTAGATGTCTTGGTATAAATGCAATGATAAGCTTGAAATTTGGACATTAATAAATTGGTTAAAGTGATCCTTTACCTAAGTCTTTTCTTCTTCAGTTTCTGCTGTTTGTGTATTATTAAAATACTTTTTACTCTACTGGAGAAAATCAGCAGGTGCTTTTTAATTATTCAAACTCCTCTAGAAACTGAATTACTTAATGTAATTACATCTGGGATAAAAAAATTTACTAATAAAAGCCATTAACAGTTCTTAGGGAATCTGACATATATATTCACTATTTTGGAAAGAGAGAATTGATTTTTTTTCTTTATATTGATGGTGTTTTTCATAAGAATTGCAGAGCAACAATCAGGAAAAGATGGTAATATTTATCTTAGTGATAAAATGTACTGTGTTCAACTCAGCAGATTTTATCCATGAAAATCCATTTTGTTTGGCTGTATTTTCATTCGATTGCATCAATAATGAGGGTTCCCCATGTTATCTCTGGCACAATGAATAATGTTCTTACTGGAGTAAAAGGACGTGTTAGAACTGAAACAAAACAGATGTAGATACCAATCATAAACAACCAAGCAGCGGCTTCCCTGGTGGGTCCGTGGTAAAGAATCCATCTGCCAATGCAGGAGACACAGGTTCCCTCCCTGATCCTGGAAGATCCCACGTGCCACAGAGCAACTAAGGCCATGTGCCACAACTACTAAGCTTGTGCTCTAGAGCCCAGGAGTGGCAACTCCTCAGCCCACGCGCAGCAGCTGCTGAAGCTTCCACATCCTAGAGCCTGTGCCCCGCAACAAAGGAAGCCACCGCGATGAGAAGCCGGTGCACCGCAACTAGAGAAAAGCCCGAGCGGCAGCGAAGACCCAGCACAGCCAGAAATAAAATGAAAAAGACAACCAAGCAGGGCATCAAAGAACGCCCAACTACTCCTATGAAAAAAAGAAAAGTGAACAGTGAACAATATAATTTGCGTGTTTTGAAACAACTTTGAAAAAGTCAGAAACTTATGAAACTGCTTTTCCAGTTGTACCCTGATTTTGAATAAACAGGGAGGTGTTTGGGGATGGAAAATTTAAGTGCAGCTGTTTTGATATGGAAACCTCCACAATTTCATCCTTGAGCCAACCAACGAAGTACCCGTCACCCTTTTACAACTTCAGAAAGAGCCTCGAGCTAGCATTTCTGCCCGCCTTGATATGTAAAGGCTGCACTTGGCTGGGATTTGACTCTGGGGAAATTATTCTGAAAGGAGAAAGTTAGGAAGGTATAAGCACACAGACTCGTACACAGCAGAAACATTTGCTTTCTGGTGCAATGAAAGAGCAGCTGCACATTTCTCATGGCCCTCAATTATGATCTATGTGTACCAACACCACACACAAATTCTGCTTTTTATATTAGTGTTCCTACAACTGAGAACAAAGCCTTGTGTCAAGCAGCTAAAACAAGGCAGAAAGTCAGGCTCTCATGATCCCAACAGCTCACACAGAGGTCACTATGAAGATAAACGGTCCTTCCAAGCACACGCCTTTTGGATAATAATTTGTTTTTAGTCTACAACTTCTAGGACTTATCATAAATTGAGCCATTTATTTTTAAAAGTTAACGCCTTGGCTTCTCATTGAGAACTGTTGTTTCTAATTAAACAATTCAGTTGATTTGCTATCCTCCTTATGTCTCATTTGTACTTCCCTGGTAGCTCAGATGGTAAAGCTTCTGCCTACAAAGCAGGAGACCTGGGTTTGATCCCTGGGTCAGGAAGATCCCCTGGAGAAGGAAATGGCAACCCACTCCAGTATTCATACCTGGAAAATCCCACAGACTGAGGAGCTGGTCCATGGGGTCGCAGAGTTGGACACAACTGAGCGACTTCACTTATGTCTCATTTAAGATTGAAATTTGCTCACCTTGATCACTGCTTTTACAAAGTACTGTTATTTTACTTCTCAGCCAGTTTCTCCTTGTAAATGGATTTATTTTTCTGTCCGTTCTGATGTTGGCCAGTTAAAGGGGCTCTTTTGGCTCCCTCTAGGTTATCTTTAAGACAGGGTACACATGATTTTCATCATTCTTCATTTAGACTATGAGAGGAAGTCCTAGTCACATTGCTTATAATTCTCAGGCACAGACATCAGACAGGGGTTCTCAAGCCAATGCCAGCACATGACAAAATTAACACTGCTTTTTTTGCAAAATGAAAAGACAAAAACCAAAGGGGGAAAACACAGGTTTTATAATGCTGAATTTATTCCATTTGAGTGGCCATCTTTTGATTCTGAGAGCAATTTTTCTTTATGGCTAAAATTCTCTTTTTTGAAATGAAGGTGAGTGCAAATGGTAACTGTTTTTAAAGCTCTACTTGACACAATAAAAATGCTCTATAAATTTCCATTTTCTGTGAACTTCTGCTGGTATATGAAATTTAAAAATCTGAACTCATCTAAGACAAGCAGGCCCTTGACTCTCTGGAATTGCAGTATTAGGTAACAACTAAGAAATGGAGTCAGATGTTTGCTATGGGCAAGTAGGGAAGGCTTCCAACTAGCCTTTAGAAAAGAATGGTTTGAATTGACAGCACTCAGTTCAACATTATATGCTAATTAGTTTTCCTATCTTAACACTTAGTTGAGTAGCTCAAAATAATCACCCGTTATTTTTGTCTTCAAAGTCTTGTGTTAACTATAAATTTACTTATCAAATTTTTTGTACTAAATAACAAATATTCCAAAGATAAATTCCATCTCCAGTATACCCAAACAACATCTATCGGTGGAATTAGAAGAAATGAGTTCACTGGAGCTGGCCAAACTTGGCTCAGGCAGAGAGACCTCAGTTTCCTCAGAGAATCACTGGTTGCCATCATAGTCCTTCCAACTATTACGGGTGACATTGGCATCTCACTACTTTCATACACCTTGGATTCCTCTTTCTTTAGATGGAACCTACAAGAATAATCCCGACCCACCTAATAGGATGTGAACTGAGCTTTACATTACAAAATTGCAGCAATTGTTTTAGTGGTATTTTAATTCTGAGTTTTAGGTCAACACATAATTTAAAAGCTAAAAAGGTAAATAGCTATTCTCTCTGGGATGGCTTTCCTGGGAGGAAGCCAGTTTAGTGTTTTGAATAATTATTGGTTGTAGGATCAAGAGGGAATATGAAAAGTACTGAACAGTGACAATTAACATCAGTTTCTCCAAAATCTACCCTTTAAGCTGATACAATTGATATACTTCTATATAAACCCACACATTATCTGTGAAGCCAAAAACACAACAGGAAAAACTGACGTCATCAGTATTTTATTACATCTGTGGATATTCCCTTTGTTTGCTTTTGCCTCATGAGATAACATTTTGGATCCAAGTGTTACACATCCACTAGCTGGATTTCCTATGTTCTGCAATTCTCTGAGTAACCTCCATTAATCTAGATTCCTCAAGGGGCTCCAAGGCCATTAGATCCTTTAAATGGAGAGCTGTTCTTTATAAGCCTCACAAAGACACACGTTGAATTTCTATCCACAGATTGGAGAAAGATATTGATTTAAAACAGGTGTTAACATAGGTTTTTTGTGTTTTTTTTTTTCCTGGTTTCTTTGATACATTAGTGTGATGATTAGTTTATCTCTAAAAGAGCATCATCTAGACTTATTTTTTTCTTTCTCAAAACTGCCTACTCAAGTGCCACAGCTTCATTCTGTATTACTAGGAAAGAGTAAATGCATTAGGAAACATACAGCCATGGAGAGACTAAGGTAAATACACCTAGTGTACATGCCCGCTCAGTCGTGTCTGACTCTTTGTAACCCCATGTACTGTAGCCTGCCAGGCCCCTCTGTCCATGGAATTTTCCAGTCAAGAATACCCGAGTGGGTTGCCATTTCCTTCTACAGGGGATCTTCCCAACCCCCGGATCAAACTCATGTGTCTTGAGTTTCCTGCACTGGCAGGCAGGTTTTTTACCAGCTGAACCACCAGGGAAGCATAGGTTCTTTTCAAATACGCCTAACATTATCTCTAACAAAAATGTCCATTTTAAAAGTACTTTAATGCAAGCTAGTTAGAATATTATTTTTTAAAAGTTTTGATTCTTTGCATCGATTCTTTGTATTGATTTTGTACAAAAAAATAAGAGTGCCAAAATATTCTAAAAACAGGTTGCAAGAATAATTAAAGTCTTAATCAGTACGGATAGGGAAGTCAAGAGGTGTCTCCAAGAGGTTTATGATGCTTCCTCTCCCCTCCCCCGGTTCAAGTAAATATCCTATCTTATTGTGGGAATGCAACTTCAAAACAAGCACCTATGGGATTTGCTGGATTATATGATAGTTTTATTTTTAATTTTTTGAGAAGCCTGGATGTTTTGTTTTCCAAAGTAGCTGCAACTGTTTACATTCCCATCAACGGTGTGCAAAGGTTCCCTTTTCTCAATATCTTCACCAACACTTCTTTGTATTTTTGGTAATAGTCTTCCTAACAGCTGTGAGGTGATATCTCATTGTGGTTTGGAGACCCTGATACTGGAAGACATTGAGGGCAAAGAAGGGGATGGCAGAGGAAGAGATGGTTGGATAGCATCACTGATTCAACAGACATGAATTTGAGCAAACTCCGGGAAATAGTGGAGGACAGAGGAGCCTGGTGTGTGCAGTCCACAGGGTCACAAATAGTCAGACATGATTTAGCAACTGAACAACAACAACAATGATTAGTGATGATGATCAATAAATGGTGTTTGGAAAACTAGGTATCCACATGCAAAAGAATGCAATTGTATCTTAATCTTATACCATGCACAATAATTGACTCAAAATGGATTAAAGATGTAAAAGCTTAACTTGTAAATCTTCTAGAAGAAACAAAGAGAAAAAGCTTCTTAACATTGGCCTTAGCAATGATTTCTTCATATGACACCAAAAGCAAAAACAACAGAAACAAAAATTGAAAAGTAAGATTACATCAAAGTAAAAAGCTTCGGAATAGAAAAAAAAAATCAACAAAATGAAAAACAACATACAGAATGGGAGAAAATGTTTATAACCCATATATCTGATGAAGGGTTAATATCCAAAATACATACATAAGGAACTCCTACAATTCAAAAGCAAAATACAAAAAAAAAAAGCCACAAATAATCCAATTTAAAAAGGTCTGAATAGACATTTCTCCAAAGGAGACATACAAATGGCCAATAAATATATGAAAAACACTTTTGTAAACAGAAAGTACAAGTTGAAATGACAGAATTTCTAAAAAAAAAAAATAATAATGATAATAGAGAGATATGTTTAGAGGAAAATTCATAGACTTCCATTTTTGTTAGTCAAAAAAATAAAAGAATGAAACCAAATAAAGTAAATACCAGCTGAAAAAAGCCTATAAAAAAGAATAATAAAGAAGTAAGAAAGCACAAAGGAGGAAAAAAATAAAATGTGGGAATTAAGGAGGAAACAGATTTAAAAATAGTAGGCTTAAAGAAAATTAATGTATGTTTAAAGAAATTAATGAAATAAGAGAAATCACAAACATGAAAAATAAGAAATAATAAGGGAAAACAAACACTGAAATGGAAAAATTAACACCGAAAGAGATTATTTTGCAGACTTCTAATCAAATAATTTGAATATCTGCCTGAAATGTACAATTTCCTTGGGTAATACAGGCTAACAATATTTGACTCTATTATCAATAAATAATATTTTTCACAGAAGATAAAAATAAAGAAACTATACCACTGGAAAAAAAAAAAAAAGGAAACATTTTGCCCAAATAATTTGAGAAGAACTTGAGAAGAAAATTCTATCAACCTTTCAATGAACCACTATTTCAAATGCTTTATGAATTGTTCTAAAACACTGAAGAGGGCTTCCCCGGTGGTCCAGTGGATAAGAATCTGCCTGCTAATGCAGAGGACATGGGTTCGATCCCTGCTCTGGGATGATCCCGCGTGCTCTGGAGCAACTAAGCCCGTGCTCCACAGCTATTAAGCCCACTCATCCTAGAGCCCATGCTCCACAACCAGAGAAGCCACCACAATGAGCAGCCTGAGCACCACAATGAAGAGCGGCTGCCACTTGCCACAACTAGAAACAAGCCCTAGGAAAGCAATGAAGACCCAACGCAGCTAAAAATAAATAAAACAAAATGTTGAAGATAAAGGGAAATTTTCTAATTTTTCATGAAGTACTACACTGATTATTGTGAAACAATCCCAGGGTTATCTTCACAATAAAGGCCTACTATCAGAAAAGGCAATTTTGAGCCTTGTCTCAGATTGGGGGAAGGTCATTCTTCAAACTGTAGACCTCTGTAGGCTTTCCCTCTCATCTAAGAGAAAAAAGTTAACAGGGGTAAGGGCTTAAAAAAAATAAGTTGGGAACACTGCAGCCAAGGAAGGAAGTTAGGGGGCAAGAAGAAACAAATTAAAAGCTATCCCACTAGAGAAACAATTGTGCAGGTGACAAACAAGAGACATAGACCCACTAAAAGACTGAGATTTCATCTTCAGATTATAGACTGTTCCCCGAGAGTCGGACCACAAAGAAGGCTGAGCACCGAAGAACTGATGCTTTCAAATTGTGGTGCTGGAGAAGACTCTTAAGAGTCCCTTGGACTGCAAGGAGATCAAACCAGTCCATCCTAAAGGAAATGAGTCCTGCATATCATTGGAAGGACTGATGCTGAAGCTGTAGCTCCAAGACTTTGGTCACCTGATGTGAAGAGCTGACTCACTGGAAAAGACCCTGATGTTGGGAAAGACTGAAGGCAAAAGAAAGGGGCAGCAGAGGATGAGATGGTTAGATAGCATCACTGACTCGATGGACATGAGTTGAGCAAACTCTAGAAGATAGTGGAGGATAGAGGAGCCCTGTGTGCTACAGTCCACAGGGTTGCAAAGAGTTGGCCATGACATAGAAACTGAACAACAATCCTCTCCCCTAGCTTTCATCTTCATACCAACAGAGCTGCAGAAAAATAGAATTGCCAGACTTTCTCTAAGGAGGAGTACATAGCTATGAAGCCCCAAGAGAAGGGGAGAGAGAAAAACGAGGACAGTGGAGGGATCTGAAGTCTCTGACAGCACACACACAGCAAACATTAAACCCAGATTGCATAACTGTTCTTACTGAAAGCCCATTTATCAGTCCCTAGCACCCAATACAAGTTCAGCCTCCCACATCTTGTAAGAAATGCCAAAAGTCAGGAAAAACAAAAATCTAAGCAGTCCTCAGACTCAGAAGAAATTATCAGACAGAAATTTAAAACAGCTATGATTAGAATGTTAAGGAAAAAATAGACAACATATAAGAAAAATATATAATGTAAAGAGATATATGGAAATTTTAAGAAAGACACAAAAGGAGATGCTAGAAAGCAAAAAGATAGCAGAATGCCTTTGGTGGGTTCATCAGCAGACTTGACGCAGCCAAGGAAAGAATCATAATTGATGGGCTGGAGGACATGTCAATAGAAACTTCCCAAACTGAAATGCAAAGAGAATGGAAGGAAAAAGAAATCAGTACAGAATATCTAAGAACACTGGGATAATTTCAAAAGGTATAATATATGCATAATTCAAATACCAGTAGGATAAGAATGAAAGAATGGAACAGAAGAAATGATGGATCCAACAGAGAATTTTACAGAATGAGTCATAGAAAAGCAATGCACATATCTATAAGGTGCAGAGAAGACTAACTAGGATAAATACAAAAGAATAAAGAGAAAAACTCCCACACCTAGGCATATCATATTCAAACTGCAGAAAACCAAAGACAGAAAGAAACTTCAAAAGAAGCCAGACCTCCCCCCACCAAAAAAATCCACATCCCTATAGGGGAACAAAAATAAGAATTACGATGGACTTCACATCAGATACCATGCAAGCAAGAAAAGAGTGGCGTGAAATATTTAAAGTGTCAAAAAAAAATCCACGCAGAGGAATTTCAAATAATTTATATGGACATTCTCAAGGAGGAAAGGCATAACTTCTTACTCCTCGAGTGCTGACTTTTCATGGTAACTATTTCCAAAGAGCACATATGAAAAGAGAGAGGAATGATTTAAGAGTGGAGAAACCTGACCAACACTATCTCAGCTAGGCGACAGGTCATGTTGACAGTATGTACCCTTGGTATATGTAGTCTTCCTCCCTAAACCAATAATCCCAATCTAATCATGAGAAAAACATCACATAAATCCCAACAGAGGCACATTCTACAAAATACCTGACCAACACTCTTCAAAACTATCAAAGTTATCAAACACAAGGGAAGTCCAGAAACTGCCATAGCCAACAAGGGCTTAAGGAGATATAATTATCTGTAACATAGTTTCCTGAATGGAATCCAAGGACAGGGGAAAAAAATGATATTAGGTAAAAACTAAAATAATTTAATTATTGACTTTACCATACTAACGTTAAGATGTTAATAACAAGGAAAACTGAGTATATCAGAGCCCAGGGCCAAGGGGTGAAGTAGGTAACCCCTCCTAGGGTGGAAAGGTACTTATGAAAAGTTTGGTGACAAACGACATGACCATAACGGTAAGGAAATATAATCTCTTTTCAATATGACATTGACTTAATTTACAGGTTTTCTTCCCATCTCTTTCATTTTGTCCTTAACATTTACTTGATTAATGCTATTTTTCCTGTGAAGACTCTCAGAGTATGGATTTTGCAGACTGAATCCTCATGGAGTAGTTCAACATATCATCTGGCTGCTGGATTACCTGTAAACTCAATGCTGGATCCAGATGCTAGATCGGATGTAGGTTCCTGCTTTTGATATGACTCTAGGAAGTGGTGCATTCTTTCAACAGAAGACACAAATTCGGCTTTCTCTGTTTTGGAGATGTTAGCAGCCACTGATGCTCACTGCCAAGATATGAAGGAGTTGCACAAGGGTGGAATTCTTTGTTTTAGTTGAACATTAAAATGTTCTAAAATCAATTTTATGGAGGTATAATTTACACACAATAAAATTCACAAGTTTTAAATTGCAGGGGGAAAATAAAAACTATCTGATAAAATAGAAATGCATGGTTGTAACAATTCCTTGGACTTCTGCTATTCTATATGCAGAAGGATAAATGATTGACATCTTCCTCGGTAATCTTTTTTAAAAGCATATTTTGGTGGTCTCTCTCCCATAAACTGAATTAAACTATTTGACGTCTCTCTATTAAAGTCCAAAGTCCTCGGCCATCAAGCATTGCATGATTTGTCCCAAGCCTTTGCTCTCCTTTCCAACTTCAATTTACTCCATTCTTTCCACTTCTTACTAAACTCCAACCTTAATAATTTAGCTCCAGCTATGCTCATGTTCTTCCTATCTTGAGATCTTTTCCCATGTTCTCACTTTTATCTAGAAGATGTTTCCTTTCCTCTCTATATTGCTAATGCCTTTTTTCCCTCAAGTGTTGTCTTTTGGGACCTCTCTTCAAGAAAGTTGTCTGTTACCTTTCAGATTAGGTTAATCCTACTGTTATTTGTGTTACAACACCAGGAATTTTTCCTTCATTTCACTTTTTCAACTGCACAGTTATAGATTTTGGTTATATATATTAAATATCAACCTCCTCTATACGCTAGTAAACTCTTCAGCATAGTGAAAACGTTGCTGTTTCTTGCTATATCCACAGTACCTATCACAGCTTCCAGAACAAAGAAGATACTCCAAAACATTTTTATTTGTTTCTTTGATAAGTAAATGAAACTTTTCATTAGTATGTCTGCCTTGTTTCACTTTCTCTCCTCTTTAATCTTATAGAAATAGTGTTGCACATGGATTTCCTTTCTGGTGTTAATTGTTACACATTTGAAATAGATTATCTCCATGTCTTTGCATTTTACCCCTGGACTCATCTGGGGCAACATTGCAAACTGCAAAACTTTCCTCTTTTAGTGTCTTTTGCCTTAATCACCTTCAGGTAGCCAGCGCTCTCATCCTGTGAAGAGGTAATTGCCTTTCTAAAAATGACCTTGAGTTTCTACTAAATTCTAGACTTACTTCATCAAGAGGCCCTCTTAGCAACAGACAGTGCATAAACAGAGTGGAATTGTCCACACCTTTGACAGGCATAGAACAAAGCTAATTTTGGAGGGAGCTTCTCCACTAGCCTTCAGTAATGATGCAGAGTTCCTCCTATTCTGTTTCATTATTTTTTCATTCCTTCATTCACTGCAATACACTACTACATGAACAGTATACACAAGAACCAATGGTACAAATAGGAAAATGATTTGATCCTCATCTTTAAATTCAATCCACAAAAGAGATGGATACTTGAATGAACAATTACAATACATTAACAATTATTAATTCATTCAACAGACATATTGAGAGTTTACTCTGTGTCAGGCTGTCAGGCTGTTGGGGAAACAAGGTTGAAAAGAAATATGGTTACTCTCAAACAGATTACAGGATAAAGGCTAACATATTTGCAAGCAATTATTATTAAAATACATGGCCTGGGTCTCACAGATGTAAGAAATAACTGCCTCGTATAATTCTTTCAGAGGCAAAAAAAAAGAAGCCTCATAAAGTCAATTTCCATCCTCAAGAATATTTTGCGGTTGGTCTTTTTAACAAATGCAAGGAGACAGACCATTTTTTTCCAGAATGAAACCTAGTACAATATAAAGGGGAAATTATGATGAAGAAAAGCAAAGGACCTATAAAATACAAGGAAAGAAATGTCAAGAGGATAAAAGGTTAGAGTAAAAGCACACTTAAACTTTTAATAAGGTCGAACGGGAACCAATTAAAAACAATACTTTCTCAATTCAGTTCCACAGCTAAAGGGCTTATAGGAACCTTGCCAGGTCACTTGGTTCAATTTCCTGCCTCTAGGCGATACTAAATTTCAACTATCCTGTGATGTTCCCACCTGCATCCCTTGGCTTCTACACAATAGCTTTATTTTCACCAATTAAACAAATTCATTTTTTCCCCTTGGCAAAAGGAATCAACAGAACCCACACTTATTTGTTATTCATTGTTTCTTCTAGCGCTTCTCACAGGCAGTATCTAACACGTAATTCAGTAACATATTTGCAGCGAGATATGGACTATCCAAAACATATTCCTTTAATCTTCATTATAAAATTGTTGGGAAGGATAGAGTATGAGAGCCTGACGCAGAGGGATATATCTTAGCCAAGTTTTGGTACCTTGGTGAAGTGACACTTCGCAAACGTTTAAATTTGTTTGTGCTGAGGGTCCAAGTTATAAACTGTGTGATATTCAAGGTCCCACTCAGGGTTGATCAACTATGAATCTATATATTCTGACAATTTACTTGACCTTACAAGGGGAACCCAAAATATCAACTGTATTAGATACTGTGATGCTCTGCCCAGATCCCACCTCAATTTTTCAATAGCAAGGGTTTTCGTGCTTGCATAACAGTCACTCCTTGTTACATTTCTTGAATGTTCAATTTATTAAATAATTGCCAATAAGATGTATAAATTGTTTCCTTAACTATTTCAATCTTTATTATGAATTTAACTACATCTCCTTAATTAATTTAAAATAGGCTTTAAAATGTTACAGTTGAACCTACTTACAAAGCAGAAGTAGAGCCACAGATGTAGAAAAGAAACCTGTGGTTACCGAGGGGAAAAGAGAGGGAGCTAAATTGGGAGACTGGGGTTGACATATACACATCACTACGTATAGAACAGAGCTTCCCTCGTGGTTCAGATGGTAAAGAATCCACCTGCAATGCAGCTTCAATCCCGAGGTCAGGAAGAACCCTTGGAGAAGGAAATGGCTACCCACTCCAGTATTCTTCCCTGAAGAATTCCGTGGACAGAGGAGCCTGATGAGATACAGTCCATGGGGTTGCAAAGAATCAGACTAACAAAAGTGACCAAGAGTGACACAAACACATTTAAGAACCTGCTGAATAGTACAAGGAACTCTGTTCCATCTCTCTAAGGACCTATATGGGAACAGAATTTTAAAATAGTGGAAATATGTGTATGTATAACTGACTCACTTTGCTGTACAAAAGAAACTTAACACGACTTTGTAAATCAATGATATTCCAACAAAAAATTAACTTTAAAAAGTTAGCTTGGCTGATTCTTTTGAAACTTCAAACACCTTAATCAGTCAGCAAAAATTACAGAAATACAGTGTTTTCAAAATGTATTACTATATTTAGATCTGGTTCTAAACATTAATGACACATGCTTGATTTCTTTATTATTTCTATGCATCTTCACATATGACTAATGTTATGGATATACTAACTTTGATACCATCCCAGAGTTATGGTATTCTAATTAAATTACACAATCTTAGAAATCTAAGATTACAGAATCTGGATTACCAACCAACTAAGTTGCAAAACAAGACTTGATTGCTTCTCTCAAGATGAATTTAAAAGGTTATGTAGTCTCACAGTCTTTTGCAGTTATAATTGCTTATTAAGCTAATAGCAATTTTTATAACCATGATTTCAACTGGATTTTAGCTCTGTTTAACTCCCCAAATGATGTACCCTTTAGATTCACTTGGATGATATTCAATGACACATGCCCCATTGCAGTAACATTAAAATGTGTGTGTGTGTAATGATACTCCAGTCGCAATGAGCACATCTAGCACCTAAATCTTGGTTTCAAGATACCACTACAAAGTAAGGTAACTAGGGCTACTTAGAGAAATGGCTGATTCCAAGGGTCAGGGAGAGAAAGTACAAGATGAAATTGGAATATCTTATTGTGCCAGACAGTAAGAAATAACTCAAAAAATGATGGGGGGAAAGCCAACTAGTAAGTGTGGAAGGGATGAAAAGGAATTAGAAAAATTTCAACCATGTATAATGTATCTTAAATATTTGCAATATCTTACTGAGAGAGAGAAGCTTTTTACACTGATTAGATACATTACTTGACAGACTCACTTCTGACAATATGTCAGCATTGTTGTCCCTTCTTTCTGGCACGTCCTTCCTCCACTTCTCAGTCTCAGCAGAATAAGAATGTCCTCTATGAGCCTACCCTGTCCCACTAAAAAGATGGATCTCCTTCTCCTGTCGCTAAGTTTCAAATGACGTTCTGATATTTTTTCTTCCTGCCTTATTGCTACTTGACTGTACATCTTATTTCAGAACTATACTCAAACTATTCCCTCCCATTTCACTATCTACAATTTTGAAAGGAGAAGATGTTATGTATTTTTCTTCCTGGTATAACCCCTTCCTCTCCATTTTCTGACCTCACTACTGACTCAAAATGTCCTAGTCACTAAGATCACAGGCTTTGGTGTATGTCTCACCCCAGTTCAAATGCTGGTTCTACCACCAGCCAGGTGTCTGGCTTTGGATATTTACTTCTCTTTACCCCCAAGTTTCTCATCAGTACAATGGTAAATTGTTTTTGATAAGAGATGTAGTGAGCATCACATAAGTGCTAATACCCAGCTCTTAGCACTGTAACTAGCAAAAACTGCTTGATGAATATTACCTACTGTCATCACCACCACCATCATCATCATCATCACTATAGTAGCATCGTTAGTAGCTGCCAAGAGCCCCAAAATCAGGACAATTGATGAAACCTGAACATCTCTGGCTGCTGAAATTAAAGAGTGTTTAGTGAGGTGTTAACCATAGTTAACTCTTCTGACCGAAAGCCCAGAGACTCTCACAGAGGAAAAGTTAAGACATTTTAGTCCTGGAACTCAACAAAAGCAACCATTAATTCTTAACCTTGTTAATGACCTTAACTGTAATAACGTGTTCCAAAAGCAGAGACATCTATTAACCAGATAAAGTATGGCTCATATATTCATTGGTGTATCCTTTGACCATCATTTGTTGAGCATCTACCATGCATCATGTACTCTTTGAGGTGTTAGTGGTATTGCAATAAGCAGAGTAGACAAATCCCCCGCCTCCTCAAAGTTCACATTCCAAACCAAGGTGGTAAATAAGTCATTCCACTCGCAAATAAATGCTGTATATTATAAATCACACAGTAATGAGTACAGAGACAAAAAGGATAAGGAGCAAAGAATAACGAGAAAGAGGCTACTTCAGTGGGGAAGTCAGAGAAGATCTCTCAGATAAGTGTTCACTTTTGAAATTCCTGCTTAAACTCATCTTCCCGTAATTTGAATAATAAAGACATTAACAATATACAGCAAACTCATATCAAGTCTTGACCGAGACCATTGTGTCCAAATACATAAATAGAATAAAATAATTACTGTTTATGGGCTAGTTCCAATCCATAATATACCTAAAGCTCTTGAACTCACATTCCAACTGCAATTAGTTCCACAACGTGAAGTGCCACTCGTTTTCCAATGAAACAGGGAAGCCAGCCTAGGGCAACCAGTTTACGCTAGCCTCAGCTGCATTTAGGTAATTTATGGGAAGAAGTTTATTCCAGACTCATTCATCAGTCTACAAATACCGTTCTCTTCTGGGTTCTGTGTCTGTTCAGTATGCTAATTGAGAGTGGTGCTCTTCTGCAATTAGAGTATGGTGTGCATTTCTTTTTCTCCCCACCCATTTGTGTGTGTGTGATCCTTCACTTCAAATAGACTAAAACCGACTTAAAAGTCTCTTTTTCCAAAAATATATAAAATATATTATTGTAATTTTGAGTGCTGTATCACATTTTATAAGGGTTCCCATATTGCATTTAGCAGTTGATTCAAAGTAGCTCTTCCTCCAGGGGCTGTAAGTGCTGCCGGCAGCCAGTCCTCACTATCAGACCTCATTTGGAAGTGCCTTGGTTGAGAAGTGCGTCCTCGTCCAAGGTTATGTCCCTTCCCTAGACATCCTGCATCCAATACACAGTCGACACAGGAGTGTAAAGGCCTGTCGCCTGACCCCAACTCGGAACAACTCTGCAGAGCCAGTCCACTCCAAGAGCTCCCCAGGGGGTCAGCCATGGCATTCGCCAAACAAGCATCCCAGCCTGACTTTTCCTTCTGCCCAACCTTGCTTCTTTCTCTTCCCTTCCATGGGGTATTTTTTTCCAGAGCACTCTCTAAGAAGCTATCACATGCCAGGGAGACTAGCATAACTTGCAAGACTTCTATTAAAGACCTAAGGGATAGAAGGATAATGATCTCCATCACATCTTCATTTAACTCACTACTCACCTTAAAAAATGAGATGAATTCTCAAGAAAGACAATGGATAGCCACAAACTCTACTAAGCAGTAGTAGTCCAATTGCAGCTGCTTGCCAAGTGTGACATCTTTGCCAGAAAAGGTCATTATGACCTCACGGTCATTGATTTGTCCAACACATTCTTTTCTAACCATAATAGGAAAGAAGATCAGAAAGAGCTCACATTTATTTGAAAGGGACAATGGTATACATTTGCAATCTTGCCCAAGGGCTATGTTAACTCTTTTTCCCTGTCCTGATATAGGTTTAAGAGATCTTGACCAACTAGACATCCCACAAAAAATATCAGTTGTCCTCTATATTTAAGATATCATGAAAGTTGGACCAGATTTTTAAAAAAGCTTTAGCAAGGGCATTCTGGGGACCATATGACTTGAGGTCACATTATCCAAAGGGGCACTGCTACAACCAGGGAACAGAATGATTCTAGTGGTACTATATAAGTTTTGCTGGTACCTGGTTATTTCTGGCACCTCAAGTGACAAGCTTACAATAGAAGGAGTCACCGTCTTGGCAGTGCTGCAATTAACCCAGATTTTCGGGAGAAAGTAGGGCTTCTCATATACGATGAAAACAGGAAGAAATATTTGTGTCTGGCACTCATGTATCCACCTGCCTAAACATGATGGCAAATGGACTAATATAACTAAGGCTTGAAGAAGGAAGGTAAGATGACCAGAAGCTCAGGATGGTTAGGGCCAGACCACCAGGAAAGCCACCAAGACCAGCAGAGGTGAGGGAAGTCTAGAGTGGATAATCTAGGAGGGAGACGGTGAGTATCACTTAAGACCTTACAGCTAGCTCTATCAGAAGGGGTGCTCACTTATCCCACCAACCTTATTTCTGTAAGAAGCCTCCAGGAAAAGAAACCCACTGGAACCCTGGACAATCGATTCCCCATATTTATATGAAAAGTGGATCCAAGAGAGATACAAGCACCTCACTGATCTTCTGCCAAGTTGCCCAGTTAGGAATGAAGATGTTATTCTCCAGCTTCTGGAACTGCTGCCAGCTGTCAGCCCTCTCTATGAAGCGCCTTGGCTGAAGAGAGACAAGGTCCTCAATCAAGGTCAAGGCTCCTCCCTGAGTGCAGCAAATAGTGACTGATCATGAAGGTTATAAGGCCTGGCCCCTCTGCCCCAACTCACGACAATCCTCAAGGGCTGTCCTAGTCTCGGACTTCCCCCTGCATCACCCGTGACCTTCATCAGAGAGCATCGTAGCTCAGTTTTCCTCTGTACTCAATGCTGCCTCCTTCTCTGTCATTCTATACATGTTATTTTCAAGAGAATTCCCTACTAAGCTTCCTACCCACTAATCTCTATGTCATCTCAGAAAAGTTAACCTATGAAACCATTAATGGCGTCACATGAAGTAAATTCATGGTCTGGACCAGAAATAAAGAGACTGGTTCTAGTCACACGTTTGCTTCTAATGTGTCCACTGACCTCCATTAAGTCAGTAAATCATTTGATCATTATTTTCCTCATCATATCACTGAGAAGGAAAAAGAAAGTGCTATGGTCCTTAGTCCAAGGCTAAAAATCAGAATTTAAGTTCCTGACTGGCTTTTTCATTGGTTTTGTGACCTTGAAAACATCACTCTAAGCCTCTGGTCCCATCTCTTAAAATGAGAGGTAAACTGAATGATCTTCTGTGTCCTTTAGAGCTCTAATAGCCTGTGGATCTAAATATAAAAATCCCACAATCATTAGTTCTGTAACCTAGCATTTAAGATGGCATTTTCAATTTTATCAATAACTTTGTTGCCAAGGGAAAAAAAAATTTAAGTCCTTATGAAAAACATTTATAAAAGGTCTTGGCCAAAAATAATTTTTTAAGTCCTATTACTTCATTCTCTCTCATCCCTTTGTTCCTTCCTTATTGACCTTTTTTATCATTTTTTTGGCATGTACCTTTTTTCCCATCCCTAGGAGACTCTGAGCAAATGATAAGGGAGCAAAATGAGTTTTCAGCATTGGCATACAACTCTTACAAAGCTGAGTTTCAAACACTCCATGTTCTCATCTCACTACAGCCTCTTTTGCATCATATGCAACATCATATGGGCATTCTATCTTGTTTTTCTTACTCAACACTCATAAAGTGTTAACCGCTCAAACAGAAATGTTTTCAAGTTTCACAAAATGCTTTTCTTCCCCCAAATACCCTTTCTCAAGTACCTTCCTGGTCTGTGACATTCAATGTGCACCCCTTTCTGGTCACAAGCATGTGTGTTTGCTCAATCACTTAGCTGTGTTCGACTCTTTGCAACCCCATGGACTGTAGCCCACCAGGCTCCTCCGTCCATGGGATTTCCCAGGCAAGGATACTGGAGTGGGTTGCCATTTTCTTTCTTTAGGGGATCTTCCCGGCCCCGGAATCGAACTCAAGTCTCCTGCTTGACAGGCAGAATCTTTACCACTGAGCCACCAGGGAAACCCAGGGTCACTTCCACAGAGGTGGCTTAAACTACCCGTTCTCCTTTCCTCTCCTTGCCCTCATATAACTGACTCCACACATTCTCACGAAGCAGAAAAAAGATGTCAACACATCGCAACAGGAGCGATTAGAAATGGGGTTGGCTGGCTTGTGCCCTCTGGTCCTCTGAAGAGGAGCCAAAAATAGACATGAGTGAGTCTGCTCAGGGCTTAGCGCTGCCACAGGCGTTTCCTGAGTAGTTCTCCAAGGCTACATTTTCTGAGTCATCTTTCACAACTCAGAGGCCAGAGCTCATAACTCATATGCCGCGCTCTCCATCAAGGCATAGTTACTGTCAGAAAGTGGTTCCTCTCTAAAGCGAGGTCTTTACTCATGTCCTGACTGACAGCCTGCAGAGTTTGTCAAAGGAAGGGCAAATTGCTCACTTGTCTCAAAGCTGCAGTGAGAACCGACTGCCTCATACGATGAGAGTATATCTCCTCTTCTCCCTCTGAATGCCCTAAAGCAACAGGGAATTTTAAAATGAACTGTATTAAAAATATATACATTGGCGTGGTCTGTGGATTCCACGCCACATGAAACAGAGATGTCACGGGAGGACGGGGAGAAACAGTGGCGTTCCTCCTGAGTTAACATCTCCCAGATGGTCCTTGTTGCTCATTACCTTCTGAAAGCTTGCTTATTCTTCATTGTTCAATGAATGTTGAAGAGCGTTTGGGGTTTGTTCTCTCAAACGCTGCTATTAAATTGTACTGAACCAATAAGAAGATAAAGCCCAACCCCTTTAAACTTAAATGTCATGAGTGTGAATATTCTTCTTGCTGTGAACCTTTCTAAAAACCAAAGTTGTCCCAGTTTCCCTAGTCTCCATGCCCGGCCCTTAGATAGTTTTAAGTGAAAGTATTGGTCTCACCTCATCTCATAGGGTCAATAAATGAATCCAGAATGGTTTTCTCCCTCCCTCACTTCCCTTCATCCTTTCTCTCTTCCTCCCTTCACCTTTGTTTCTCTGGCTCCTTTATTTTAAAGAGTAGCTTATATTTGCAAAGGCTATAAAGATGTCACCAAAGATGGACATTGAGCAGAGACTTTTAATAAGGCCAGGGTGGGGCTGAGGAGCCTACTGACACACATCACAATCTCCTCCTGCTGCTCTGTTTGAAACACTAACGTGAAGTTAAAAGACAGCATTCATGCCACTGTGCACGCAGGCAGGCTGTCACTTCAATTGTGTCGGACTCTGCGACCCCATGGACTGCAGCCCACCAGGCTCCTCTGTCCATGGGATTCTCCAGGCAAGAACACTGGAGTGGGCTGCCATTCCCTTCTCCAGGGGATCTTCCCCACCCAGGGATGGAACCTCCATCCCTTATGCCTCCTGCATTGCCAGGCTGATCCTTTACCACTAGCGCCACCTGGGAAGCCCATCATGCCACTGTAGGTGCTAGCAAAGAAACCAGAATCTAGCTATGAAATTTCTTGAGGGGAAGACAATGTTTCCTGGTCTCCCTCAAAGCCTTTCTGTTATTCAAAGGATGTTTTTCCAGCCTGCTCATCTGGCCCAGGAACAGAGAAAAGGTTGGAGATGCTGTGTCTCACAATCAAGGCTCTCAGAACAGCTCAAAATGGGGACATCAGCGCCACCAAGGAACAGAGTGATCTGTAACTAATAAAAATCAGCATACAATGCCTTGCATGTGGAGGATGCTGGGTTAACTGCCATCACCTAAAGTTGAAAATATATTGGCTGCCATGTTGATTTAAGTGACAGGAGAGGTGTTGCATTACAACCATGTCTTTGAAATTCACACTCAATTTCTTCCATGAATTTTGGCCATGGCCTACGGTATTAGGTGATAGAAAAGTTTACATTTGTTATTTATTGAAAAAGTTGGTCTCTCGGTCATACTGAAAATGTAACGTCTTCAAGAACAAAGATGATGGATAGACCCGTATGTTCCTTAACTCCACCAGCCACAACATGTTCTCAGCTCTGCAAGGGGAAATGAAGCAATTTCTTCAACTACTGAGAAGAAATTATTTTCACGGGAGCACCATCATGGTATACCACAAGATGCCCCCTCCACTCCGCCCACCATCCATCTTAACTGGGGAAATGCACTTGCTATTAACCTCGTGAGAACCGTGTTTAACAGGAAATTGACAACAGCACATCATTTCCTGGAAAACTGCGAGCTATAACATTTCCAAGCACCATGTGCCCACTAGACATCGCCACGGGGTTCCACTTCTGATATTATTTAGGCTTTATGCCTTACCCAACAATGACACAGCATTTTTTAGTTCATAGACAGGCGTTTTCTTTTTAAAATTTGTCAACTACTTAACATTCTATAAAGTCCATAACTATAATTCATGGCATTTGTATATTTATATAATGGTTTAGAGTTTTCAAGTTGTCTGTAGGTATATTCTTTCTTACTTAAATCCATTCAGTATTTTTTTAGAATCTTCACTGCTAGCCTGAAGCATAACCCTCACACATAAACATGCAAGAACAAAAAAAAAAACCTACGTGTTATTATCTCCAGCATGCAAATGAAGAAAAGTAAGGCTGGGATGCAAAGTAATATCCCAAGATCACAAGAAAAGTTTGATAGGCAACAACGGAGGGAAAGATTTGTCAGGATAGTCAAGGTCACTTACTAGATAGCTCTCAAAGTAATGAATATGGAAAAGGATAAGGATAATTCAGAAACTTAAGTGAAGTCAACTGCTTCCAACTTAGTATTTGAAATTAAGCCTCTAAATTTAAATTCTTTCCATTTTTACTGCTTTTTCTTTCTTCTGGAAGTATGCGCAAATTAAAATTTACCAAATCTGATAACCATCGACAGAGACTCTATCTTTTTAGTGTCTATGAACCACCTCTCAGACTACTGTTTTGAATGTATAAAATAAAATTATGTAGGGTTACAAAAAACAATTCCTTTGAAATACAACTATAAAAATATCAAAGAAATTTAATTTAATGATGTGCATGCTTCTATATTAATGCATTAAATAATAAACTCTAACTGAAAGCCCAATAACTAATTTTAAAATAGTAATAAAGCTTAAATGGCATTTCCAGAGATCTGCAACAACTGTAATGTGATATGAAAATATGGAAGTTTGATTGAGGATAAGGTCACAGCTACTCTTGATACTACAGTGATCTGTGACTACTTATATGATTAAAGGAATTGTTAAATTTTAATGATTAATAATTTAAAAGACAGAATTTTTTACAGGCTGTTTGAATTCTATCCAGTAGCTTCTGTGGGGCCATGGGCCCTATATTTAAAATAAAACAAAAGGATATAACAAAGTAGAAAGAGAATCACAGATACAGAGAACAAACCAGTGGTTACCAGTGGGAAAAGGGATGAGGGGTGGGGCAAGGTATGGGTAGGGGCTGAAGAGGTATAAAATACTAGGTATAAAAAGAAATAAGTTATAAGGATGTGATGTACAGCACAGGGAATATAGCCAATATTTTATAATAGATTTATATGGAGGATGATCTATAAAAATGTTCAATCACTGCATTGCACACCTGAAACTAACATACTATTATTGTGAGTTAACTATACTTCTTTGACTTCCCTGGTGGTCAGACAGTGGAGAATCTGCCTGCAATGCAGAAGACCCGGGTTTGATCCCTGGGTTGGGAAGATTCCCCTGGAGAAGGGAATGGCTACCCAACTCCAGTTTTCTTGCTTGGAGAATTCCATGGACGGAGAAGCCTGGCGGGCTACAGTTTATGGGGTTGCAAGGAGTCAGACACAACTGAGCAACTAACACACAAACATACTTCAATTTTAAAAATAAATTAAAAAAAGAAAAAAGTTCTCCATAGGAGGAAGGAAAGGGTAAGCACATTTGGAATGCACAGAAGGTATTCAGAGTAGCCTGAATTAGCATGGGGTTTCATCAACCTAGATAAGAACGCTGTTTTGTGTTTTACAGATCCTAAAACAATGTTTGATAAATAGTAGTCAGGTGCTCAGGAGCGCTTGTTAACTGACTCCTGGATGGTCAGTCCTCTTGGCTGGGTCCCAGGGCAAGATCTTCCTTCCTAAGCTGAGACCCTTCTTGACAAAATGCATACGTGGCCTTAGTGAGCCAAAGGAAGAAGAATGAAATGGTTTCTTATCACCACTGGCAGGTGGGAAAATTACAATAGCAAAATGGGGATAAAACAAATTAAAAACATATCAGAGAGAATGTTTCACTTAATATAGTTCTACTTGACAAATTGTTTCTCCTTCTAGTGGAACACTTTATTTTATGTGACATTAAATGGCAAGAATAAATCAAAAGCATTGTTTAGTTGGGGTAAGGAGAGAAATAAACTTGAATGAATTTAAACTGTAAGTCAAAATAGTACAGATACCCTGACGAATGACAGCGATTTACTCTCAATGGTTTCATTATGCAAATTATGTTATTTGTTTTCAAGCTTTAGTCAGAACAAACGATGATGCCAGAATCAAAGCAAATCGTTTTCTTATCAAGTGTCTCATCAATACAACTTATATATTACAAAATTACTCTGTGCTGGCCTTCTTTATATTACCCCACTGATCATTTAATTTCTAATGTTGATGCGACATGGTTAATATCATCACCAAAGTGTGTTCTTAATAAACATTCTGGGAATAGAGAGGTATCATGGCAGATTAGAGTTTATAGTTAAGAAGAACAAAATGAATGTGATTGTTCTAGTCTTTCTGTCATTTAAACAAGTTAGGTCTTGTTTTGTACCAGTAAGTTTATATTTCCTATTATGCCTCCATAGCAACAGTAAAAAAGCCACATATCCCTGAGTTAATGAAACAGCAAAAGGAAGTGTATTAAAACAAATTTTCCTCTGGAGCCAGAGTCAGAGTTCCTTGTGTGGTAATTTGCTTTTTGCAGTTTGTGCATGCATGCTTAGTCACTAAGTCACGTCTGGTTCCTTGAGACCCTATGGAGCATGCCAGGCTCCTCTGTCCATGGGATTTTCCAGGCAAGAATACTGGAGTGAGTTGCCATTTCCAACTCCAGGGGGGTCTTCCCGACCCAGGGATCAAACGCAAGTCTCCATCTTCTGCACTGGCAGGTGGATTCTTTACCAGTGAGTCACACAGAATTCCCTATTTTCCATCCATCCCTTTCTTTCTTGGAATGCCCACCATTTCTCCTCAATTTTGTTCCCTCTCTCCTCTTCTTAGACTTCTCTCAATTTTAGTATCATGATACTTTTTCTTCTATGTCTTCTTTGCTTTGACTCAATTTATTCTGCAAGTAATCACAGAAAGCAGAATGAAATAGTGATGAATTTAAATCATGAAAAGTGTGATTTTCTAATAAATCAGGAATCAGTTTACTTAAATCCTCATATAGACAAGTAAGCATCAAAAGGATATGAAAAATATATGAAAGAAATATTTCAAATTCAGCAAAATCTATCATTAACTTTTTTCCTCTAATGACTGGGAAAAGCCTTGGGATTTAGCTGTAGAAGAGCTCACATTTCAGCTACTTAGTAGCTGTTTTATAAGTAAAATCTTCCCTCCCTCCCCCCACCAACCCTGATCTCTACACCCTGACCCACCAAAATAACAATCTTCTTGAACCAGAAAAACATGTTTTCTTAGAAATCAGAGCAATACAACTGCCAGCATCAAAGATCACAGTTAGAATTGAAGAATAAGTTTTCAGGACTAACATCAGCCATGAACACAAAAAGGTAGTCATACCATCTTGGTCTGTTTACTATAGTATTCAAATCAATGAATATTTATAGAGCACTTGTTTATGCAATGTTTTCGAGGAATATGAAATTATTGGCAGTGCTGGTACATAGAGCACAGACTGCAGATTAGAAGAAATGGAGTGATGGTCTTCATCCTTACTGAGAGATAGGGTCTACATAGCCTGCGTCGGGATCAACCCCTCGTGTGGGAATATCTTTCCTTCTTTCAGGCTCAAAGAGTACTTTGTTTCTGCTCAGTGTGTGCATGTTATATGGCATCTTGCTAGTCTCACTGTTATATCTGTTCTTCTCAGAGAGGGGACAAGCTCTGTCTACATGGTCCTTCTGCCAAGGGAGGGGTATATGAGGTGAAGTGCCCTGCAGTGGCCTCTGGGAGAGACCTACTGGCCATGGGGGATGGAATGCCTACTACTAAAGATGCTGTTGCTCTGCTCTTCTCTATGTGAGCAAAACATTGTTCCATCCGGTGTTGGACTGTGTTACATTTTCATTGTTAACTCTGATAACGAGACAGTGGGCAGAAGTGGTCGGGGTCCTCCTCAGGGATTGATAACCAGTATACACTACTGTAAGCACTGTAGCACTATATGATTTTCTAAAGTATGCACAATTACTACTTTAACAAACACAAACTTTAGTGTGAGCATTATTTCAAGTAATAACAATGCAAATACGACTGGCATAAACTCCATTGATAATGGGATTATAATCAGCATTATACCCACTTATACGCACATTAGTTTCTATAATGAAAATGATGCTGCATTTGCCTACCATTATTAGCGAACAATATATTTGGCTTCCCATAGGAAAAAAAATAGAATCTCTGATTATGCAGTTTCCAAAGACATAAGCTTTTTTTGTGGGTGCATTTTCTAAATCCACACATAAAGGAATGCAGCAAAACTGATTAAGTTACATGGTAACAGGTGGTTGAAAGGAGAACAGTTTTAAGCAAGGACTCTAGTCCATAAGTTTGCAGATGGTGGACCAAACAAGACATACCTACTCAGAAGAAGAACATGAGTTCGGGAACTCTGAGTAGGAATTTGGTGATGAATTGAATATAGGAAATGAGATGTCAAGGGAGACAACATAAATTTGTTTTACTTGATGGGGTTGGTGGTAGTGATGTTTTCTGAGAGAAGGAACATGGGAGAAAGGGTAAACTTGGAGAATTTTATTGTAAGAGTGAAGAGTTCTGTTTTGAGTCTGTCTGAGATGCCTGGTAGAACACTGGACTTACAAGGCAGAGCTCAGGAAAAAGATCTGGACCCACCAGAGATTCAGAAAGATGGTGAGTGAACTCAGGAGCACAAGTGGATAAGGAAGGCCAGATCAATGGAAAAGGGTGTGGAGAGTTAGAAGAAAGAAGAGATGAAGAATTTTGAGGAATACCAACATTTCAAAAATAAGAGAAAGAGGAATCCAGAAAGAAAGAAAAAAAAACCTGGGTGGGAGAATCCAAAAAGGGAACAGGAATACCAAGAGAGTGTGACTTGCCTGACAACAGCCAAAAGCAGAGATAAATTCAGGAATGAGAGGGTAGATAATTGAACTGAATGCTATTAAGAAATGAAGGATGGGGTCATGGCATCAGAACAGGAAGGTCACTAACAATCTCAATGGGAGAGATTTTGGTCGTCCTGTGGAAAAGAAGGCCCTTTTTTACTGGGTTGGCAAGAGAATGGAAATGAGAAATTGGCAACAATGAATATAGACAAGTCTACAAATGACAGGAAACAGAAGGACTTCAGGTCCTTGCTGGAATAAAAAGCATTAACATTAAGCAAACAAAACATTAAACCCTTATTTGTTTGGCTAGGCACCTGATTGTCTACCTATCCTTTTTCTGAGCTGCTTTTTAGAAAAACTGGTTCTATTTTCAGAAATCCTAGGTGCTGTCCAATGCCTTAATCCAAACTGAAAAGATCATCCCAAACCACTACTGGTCAGTAGTTGAATTTCTAGAAGTATTGGGTTGGCCAAACATCTTTCATAAGATGTTGTGGAAAAACCCAAATTAACTTTTTGGCCAATCCAATATGACTGCCAGTGACTCTTGATACAAGTCTCATTTATACATTGCCTCCTTCCTGACACTGACCTACGCCCACACAATGAGTTCACCCCATTGTGTTTGACACTCTGATTTTTTATGGCTGGTGGGTCAGCTTCACAATTCTGGAAGGAATCACAAGGATTCCCCCAGGCAATCCTCCTTCCTCAGTGACCAGTGCCTTTGAGTGTATACCAATAGCACTTGTGATAATGATAGTTACCATTATTTAGTGTTAATTATGTACCAGGAACCATGCTAAGTGCTTCGTGGGCATTAGCTTCTCTAATTCTTTCCCCCACAACAGTTTTATTAATCTTTTTATTTCCAGATGAACAAATTGTTGCTTAAAAAAAAATTTAAAAACTTGCCCACATTCACATTTCATAAGTGATGGATCCAGGATCTAAACTAGGTTTATCTGACTCCAGGACCATCATCTATGATCATACAAATTAGAATAGACCCTCGTAGATGCATTTATATCCCAATGAAACCAGGCCTCCTGGAGCAAAAAGATTATGGCTTGCTGTTCCAGATCATTGACACATAATAGTTTCTTCCTATACAAGCCATTGGGCTTCACAGGTATGGTAAAGAATCCACCTGCCGAGTGAAAGCACCAAGTCCTAAACACTGGACCACCAAGAAACTCCTCAAAAGTTTTGATTTTGATGGAAACAACTTTTTTTCTTGTATCACTTATGTTTTGGGTATCATAGCTAAGGAACCATTTTCTAATTCAAGATCACAAACATTTATCCTTATGTTTTCTTCTAAGTTTTATAGTTTTAGCTTTTACATTTAGTTCTGTGGTTCATTCTGAGTTAGTTTTTGTATATGATTAAAGGTAGAGGGCCAACTTCAAAAAAAAAAAAAAGAATGTGCCTGCCAATGCAGGAGACATGCATTCGGACGCTGGGTCAGGAAGATCCCATGGAGGAGGAACTGGCAACTCACTCTAGATTCTTGCCTGGGAAATCCCATGGATAGAGGAACCTGGCTCCTCCATGGGGGAGTCCATGGGGTCACAAACAGTCAGACATGATTGAGCGACGGAGTACACACAAAAACAAGTCATTGGGCCGTATAAGCATGAAAATGAACAGCCCTGCCCTAAAAGACTCTTTAATCTAGCTAAGGAGATCAGACAAACAGCACTGGAAATTCAATGAACTATACAAAATAGCATATGATTAAGGGTCAAATGACTAGGAAAGATTAGAAATACTGCTCGGAGGTAAGAGGAAGAAGAGATTCAATCAAGCTGGGAGGATCAGAAAAGACTTCCCAAGAAAGACCCGAACTAGACCTTGAAAAATGGCTCCAATTTTAGCAGGAAGAGAAGAGGGAGGAGGATATGAAACCCATCAGCAGATATGAAACTGGGACTGAAATGTTAGTGATAGCAAAGTCAGGAAGTGAGCAGGTCACTACCATCTGATCTGAGTACAGCCAGTTTTTCTCTGCCTGAGAACATCTACCACCAAACTGGGGAAGTTATCCTTCTCAAGCCCCATTAAAGACTTCTAGCCTGATGACGGTTTTATTTTCTTTAGAGTTAATAAAAAGCTTTCCTTTGATGAGATGCTGCTTCATCCTACCATTCGCCAAACCCCAATTCAGGTTATTTCAGAATGTTGATTTCTATTTCCTGAAATGACTCATGCAGTGGCAGCTTGAAGGAATCGGCTTAGAATTTCTAATGGAGGCAGCAAAGAAATCGTGAATTAAACCTTTTGTATCTGTATTGTTGCCAGCATTTTATGGAAGAATGAAATACACGTATTCATGTTTATACACATTATGAGCCAGATCAGCTCATTAAATTTTCACAGAGTTGAAGCAAATGAAAACTTCTTTAAAAAATTTTCACTGATTCATTCATCAAGACTTCCAATTTGACAAATGAATGGAGAATTTCAGAAAATTATCTTCTTGAATGAAAATCTTGTCTCTTTAGAAGGAGGCATTATTATACTCTATTATAAGTAAGAGTAATAATGATTGTATTTATTTAAGAAATGATGATTAAATAATGAGGTGGTATCTTTGCTCCAGCTTTTGTTTTTCCAACTGAGTAAAAATGAGACACAGGAAAATATTTGACTCTGCTTGAGGGTGGAAGGGTCAGAAAAAATGCAGGGACCACTCATGTTTGATATATACAAGATACATCCTCAGTCACCCTCTAAACATCATTTTTGGCTTTGCTGATCAAAGTAAATGACTATAACTAGTAATACTCAATATACCTTTGGTACTATATAAACCTTCTCAGGTACAGCTCTGGATTTTTAGAGAGGATGTAATTTTTGAGTGTCTGGAAATCTCAACACATGAAGAGATCTAGTGCTCATCATTTGCATATACTCTCACAACCAGCTCTACCCCATTTGCTATCAAATGTCCACTGTTAATTGCCAGACATCAAATATTTATTCGTTTAGATATAGTGAGCAAATATTTGTGCCTGGAAAATAATGAGCTGGATTCTAGTTAATTTGAAACAAATAATGACAAAACAGAAAGGCCACATGAAGTCAAAGCTGTCCTCATTTCAAGGCATTGAGAAGATTACATTTTTGCTTCTCATCTATATTCATTTCAATGTCCCTCACTGTATGATTCTATGAGTCTTCAGTAAAGGGCTGTTGCATTGGCTTTGCAAGTAGAAACCATACTGGCTGTCTCCAGTCAACTGAGCAATTGCTTTTGTAGCCAAGTCTCCAACTGAGACCAAATGTTTATCACTGGTAGGTGACCCTTGCATCTTCTCTGGTGGGTCAGACAGCAAAAAGTATGCAATGTGGGAGAACCAGTTCAATCCCTAGGTCTGGAAGATGCCTTGGAGGAGGGCATGGCAACCCACTCCAGTATCCTTGCCTGAAAAATCTCATGGACAGAGGAGCCTCGTAGGCTATAGTCCATGGGCTCGCAAAGAGTAGGATGTGATTAAGCAACTAACACTCACTTTCACTTGTAGGTATATGCGTAATGATTTTAGTGTTTTGATTTAGGGGGAAAATGTTTGGGTTTGGGGGTTGTTTATTTGTGGTATGACTGGTTAGAGAAGATGAGAGAAATGGCAAAGATGGCAAACAGGAGAGCAAGGAGGTTTCCATTCTGCCCTTCATGTGACCCCTGTGGAAGGAAAGCCGAAGGAACTGACTTCAGGAAAGACTGTGGGAGACTCTGACCATGACCAGTGATGTTTTAGGGTGTAAATGACAAAGCCCTTCACAGTGTCCAGCACCCAAAGCAGAGTCCCTCGGGGACACCAGTGGACCACACGACAGCAGAAACATTGACATCTGCCAGGACAGCAGTACTCGCAGAAGCAAGTGAGATCGAAATGAAAAGCCAGACATAGAACCATGGGAAAAACCTTATACCTGGGCACAACTGAGAATCCATCCTGAACTATTCCAGAATGGACTGAAGCAGGTTTAAGAGGAAGCTGAATTCCTAACAGGGGGTGGGCTGGGAGGAAGAGGTAGAGAAATGAGTTCATGAGTATGCTCCTGCTCTGTTCTTGCAGAAGTGGCTGGCGTTTGGGTATTATATAAATATGATGTGTTTATACATTTAATGTTAAGATGTCAACATCCCCTTCAAAGGGAGCTGGGCAAAAAGATTTATCCTAGACAAGTTCTTTTGAAGATTAGTCTAAGCATGAACCTCTCTCAGCATGAACATCAGTGAACGTAAGTGATGAACTATCTGATAGGCTTACTTAACTTTCCTCCACACGATGATTTTTGCAGGACATTATGATTCTTCCACATGCTAAGGAATTGGTTATTCCATCGTCACTTTGGAACAGTTTCTAAAGGATGTGAAATATGCTCTCTATCAAAGCTAGGAAGGAGGTAATTATTCACAATTTGTTCCAACTACTGCTGTATCCGGTATTGATGCAAAATGAATATAAGTGATTGTCTCTTAATGTATATTTTTCATGTTGTTACTCTAGAGGCTTCATTCACCTAGTGTAATTTACTAACATCTTACTTAATGGAAGACCAAATGCTACTCCACCAGATTGGGAACAAGGGAAGGATGTCTGCTCCCAGCACTTCTATCCCAACTGTACTGCAGCTTTGAGCCATTGCAATATAACAACAAAAGGAAATAGCAGTTTGGTCAAAAAGTTCATTCAAGTTTTTCTATAACGTCTGATGGAAAAATCCCAAACAAAATTCTTTGGCCAACCCAATAAAAGGCCTGTAGATTGCAAATGGAGTAGAGCAATTTTTAGTTAATGGACGATATGATCATGAACATAGAAAATTCTAAGCAATTTAGAAAAAAATCCACTATGGCTAATAAGTGAGTTACGCAAATGGTCAGAATACAAGACCAATTGACAAAAATTAATAATTGACTTCTATACTAGCAATAAATAGTCTAAAGAAAAACTTAAATATGTCATTTAAAATAGCATCAAAGATTTATCAAATACTTAAGGACACATGTGTCCAAATGTTTTTTAAGGCTTGTATACTGAAATCTAAAAAATATTGCTAACTGAAATGAAAGAAGATCTAAATAAACAGAGAGGTATAACATGGTTAGTGGATTAGAAGACTCAAGATTGTTAGCATATCTATTTTCCCATATCTATAGATACAACACAGTCCCAGTCAAACTGCAGTAAAGGCTTTTTTTTTAGTAGAAGTTCACAAGAAAATGCTAAAATGTATCATGTTATTCACGGTGGATACTATGAAGTACCACCAAGCTCCCTTTCAGAAATAAAGGAACTCTGCTCTTTAACCATTGGTAGTACCAACTGCAAACAGTCCTCAGATGCCAGTACCATTTGGGATTGCCTCAGTGATAAAAAGCTGTTTCAGAAAGGTCACAGCCCCTTCCCAGGGCTGCCTGTATCCAGCAACTAATAGATGGTTTAAGGACCTGGCTTTCTCATTCCAACTCAAGACCATTTGAAAGTCATTCCATCTCCTAAATTCCTTGCAGCATCAGTTGAAACATTCCACTGTAACTGCATTTCAGACTACTTACGTCTCTGACACATTCTGTTTCTTTCTCTTCCTTTCCATAAGTGTTGATCCCTAAAGCATTCCCTAATAAACCTCCTGTAAGTTTATTTCTATCTTACAATCTGCTTTCTGGGGAATCCCACCTGTGATAGAGTCAAGGTCTAGAAGACACAGGAACCCAGGGTCCAATTCATTACAAGAAATGACTGCCTAAAATTAGAGTGGTTCAAAAATAAATCACTCTGCTCTGGAAACTGCAGTCATTTTCTTAGCAAGGAAAGATCTCACGATGATTGCCAGATAGGTTGTAGAGAATTTCTTCTTCAGTAAGACATGTAAGTATATAACTAAAAAGTCTTTTTCAATTTAAAAAGCCTCCGGTTTCTCAACTAGTTTTCTGACTTGGGACAAATCATTTGTTCACTTGAGGCTGTTTCCTTTTTAGGAAAATAAGGGTGTTCTATGAACACTTAAGTCCTTGGTAGCTCCTGTGATTTTCCAACCCATTATGTATTTTTATAACAAGTTTTTAAGAAAGGGAGGGTTACTATAATCCCAGTTTCACAGATAATGAAAAGGAGGCATAAAAGAGTTAGAGAATTTCTGATTCAGTAAAAGATGCAACTATATAACTAAAAAGTCTCTTCCAATTTAAAAAGTCTCCAGGTTAGTATATCTCAACTAGTTTTTTGACTTGGGACACATCATTTGTTCATGGCTTCTACAGCATAAAGAGAATGCAGACCATTCTCTGCTAAATTCCTGATTTTCCCTGAGAAGCTCCAAGTTCCTCCAAAAAGTGTGTTTGCTTATTATTATAATTGATTCTAGTTTAATTACTTCCTTAGAGTCACCAAAAGTACTCATAACTTATTCTCTTTAAATTTCATGCCAACATCTTATCCTCAAGCCAACAGATATATGAAACCGTTGACTTGTTTGCTGAAAAGTTTTCTGGTACTCAGCTAGAAAGCTCAGGAAGTCTTTTATTTCCTGATATTGAGAAGACCCAGATACTTACCCAGTGAGAAAGGAAGACACACGCATACACTTTCTCATTACTCTTTTTTTTTTTTGGAGTGACTGCTTATGAGTATGGGGTTTCTTTTGTTGTTGTTGATTTATTTATTTGTTTTAATTGGAGGCTAATTACTTTACAATATTGTAGTGGTTTTTTGCCATACACTGACATGAATCAGCCACGGGTGTACCTGTGTCCCCCATCCTGAGCCCCCTCCCACCTCCCTCCCCATCCCATCCCTCAGGGTCGTCCCAGTGCACCAGCTCTGAGCGCCCTGCCTCATGCATCCAACCTGGACTGGCGATCTATTTCACATATGGTAATACACATGTTTCAGTGCTATTCTCTCAAATCATCCCACCCTTGCCTTCTCCCACAGAGTCCAAAAGTCTGTTCTTTATCTCTGTGTCTCTTTTGCTGTCTCGCATATAGGGTCATCGTTGCCATCTTTCTAAACCCCACATATATGTGCTACTCTTTAATCCAAAGTCTTCAATGTTGCTGGTAACAGGATATACTAATGATAATACTGGTTTTAGATAATATTTTTGAAAAGTGCTTTTCGCTTATAAACAACTTTCATGTGCATTCCTATATTTACAAGTAGAGAGGTAATGCCCAAAAAGTAGTAGAAGTAATTATTATTATGATCACTAAGGAAAGAAGAGAGGAATTAATCTATGCTACAGCATAAAATACTGAGATGAGGCAATGGAAATAACGACAGTCACATGGAATATTATCTAATATCTTTCTCTGAAGGATTTTTAAAATTGAAATAAAAGTCACATGTGACAATGAGGATCTGAGGTGGGTGTGTATAGAGGCAAACACCCACTGAACAATCTATTAAGTTTCCTAGAATAAAATCACACGCCCACCAACACTTCATGGATTATTTGAATGTTGATATGTCAGAGGATCAGCCCAGAAAAGGTTTTGTGAATTTTTCTTATGAGACCATTGAACACAATAAAAATCCCCTTATTAAATTCCAGAGATATTTTGTTACATATACCAGCAAAGTAGCCAGTACTGCAGTTCTCTTTAACCAGCCTTCAAAGTCATCACACGGCTTCTTTGTATTTGAGCCTCATCAGCAAAGTTCCTTTGGGATCATTAGTAAACAGCTCTCATCAATTTCAATATTACTTAGGGATATATTTAGAAGACAAAATGCAAACAAATCACATCTCATCCTTTAAAGACACAGCTTGGATATGTCTAACTTCTCGGCAAAAATATTTTTGCTGTTTTGTGTTTTCATTTGGTTGAATAACAGAAAAGACATTCCAATTGCCAAATTAATGAGAAAATTGTCCAACACCTTGTCTCCATTTCAGTATTCTCTGAGCCTAAAAAATGCACAGGTACAGCCCTAGATTTAATTTTCTAGAATGTGAGAACATAGGATGAAAATACAGAATGTCTAAACATAACTAAAATCGATAGTCCTAAGTGGCTGCTAGCTGATTCATGTTAATTCTGGCTACCACCCTTACACTTTGTGAGCCGTGGTTTAGAAACAAAAGCAAAGCTCCAAACAAAACAATCCATGTAGGATGTTAAACAGATGACCGCATATTTGCTATTTTTGCTTAAGGAAAATCATCCACTTCAGTATTCTTGCCTGGAGAATCCCATGGACAGAGGAGCCTGGCGGGCTATAGTCCATGGAGTCACACACCATCAGACACTACTGAAGCGACTTAGCATGCATCTTAAGGGAGTGAAGAGTGATCTTCACTCAGGATGGTGGGTTGAGAGTAGGTTGCTGGCACAAATCCCGTTAGAAGCCAGAAAACACAGAAAACAAGATAAATGAATTTATCTCCACAGTAGGAACAAAGAAAGGAGAAATATGAGGACTTCCAAAGCAGGGAACTGGATTGAGAAGGAGGGAGGACAGGGTAGGCGAAGGAAACGGGCAGCATGCGTGCACCCAAGACTGAAGACGCAGATGCTAGGAGCAGGAAAGGGTCCGGAACACACACATCTTCCTACTCCGCCCTTCTCTCCCCAGCCTTTCCAAGCGCCAAGCAAAAGAACAAGAGACTCCTCCCTCAGGTCAATGAGAATCGGTGGAGAGCAGGGTGGGGTCCCAGGCAACTCTCAACACTCAGGAGAATGGAGAGCTCAGGGCACAGAGTTTTGTCCATTTATGATCCCACTCAAAAACTGGTCCTGCTTCTCCCATCAAGCAGGCTGTAAAAACAGATGCAGCCTTTTCTGAGTTTGAGAGAGATTTTCAGTTATAAATGTGCACGACTCATCAAATATTTAAGGAAAGCCAGCACTGTGAAAGAGCAATATGAAATTCAACAAAGAGAAGGAATTTGCAAGCAAAGAAAGAAAATTGATAGGGTGAGTGAGCCAGGACTTTTGAATGTTGTAGATAATATTCCAACAAAAGATTCAAGAGACTATTTCAAACTGAAATAAAGTCAACAAGAGAGAGGTTCAGGAAATTGAAACTCTGCCTACAGATATAAAGATTAACCAATGAATAAATACAGAATTTTCAACTTATAGAAATTCAGGAGGAGAGAAAAAAACACTGACAGTAGTCACTGCTTGCAACTGCTGTGTGAAATAATTACTAAAGAATTCAATGAGTAGGGGATGAGGAGAGAGGGGAAAGAAAGAAAGGAAAAGGAAAGATTATAAATGTAAGAAGAAAAAGTAGGATTAAAAAAGTAATGATGAATAATAACAACAACAAAAGAACATTTAGGGTTAGCTAAACATGTTGATAAGACAGAACAATAAAACCACAACAACTATCAAACTAAAATTCCAAACTATATAAAAATGAGAAATGTGCAGAAGTACCTGTCTAATTAATGGGGAAAATTGCAACTCTGAATAATTAAATATACATTTATATGTTTGTACAACAGAAATATAATTATTCAGAATTATCTTCCAAACCATTAGAGTGAGGACAAAAGAAGGAAAAAAGCCAGTGTAACAAAAGGCTGAAAAGGAGGTAAAGAAAAAATATCCATAGCAAGTGAGGTAAATATAATAGAAAACAAAGCAGAATTTTAGGAAAAAGTTAAACGAATTGTTAGTTACAATACATATGCCAGGGTTAAACTCATCTATTAAAAAGACAGCAACTCAGAGATGGTTAAAAAGACAGTCTTCAGAATTAACTGTTTATAGAGACATCCTTAAACATCCTTAAAATGAAAGCAAACAGGAAAATCTAAAATAACAATGAGGAAAAATACATATCAGGCAAATTATAAAAGAATATAAAATAAAGGAAAACTTGACATGGAACTATTAAATGATTCCTTAATTAAAGGAAGACCTAAGTAAGAAGACTCAATAGTTATAAATCTATAAGTAGCTAATAATATAGCTTTGAAATTTACCTAAAGAAAAACTATATAAATACAAAGAAATATGAACAATAAAAAATCTTAAAGGAAGATGCTAACAAAGCTCTCTCACAAACTGACAAAACAAAGAGTCAAAACAAAAATATTTAGAATGCATAAAATACTATACAAAGTTCAAAGTCTATATACAGTTTTTCAAACACACATTGCCAAAAGTTGACCATGTATTGTTAAGCCACAAAAGAAATTTCAACAAATTCTGAAAAGCGGAAATCATAGCAATCACCAAAGATAAAGATAATGGAAAAAAAAAAAGAAATTAATAACCTTAACAAAAAATGTTAGCACAGCCTTCCCACCAAAAAAATACAAAATAACTGGAGATTGTTAATCACATTCAAAATTACTCTTAGGTCAAGGAGGAAACAAAATGAAAATTACAAACTGTACAGAAGTATTCAGAGTGTAAGGAGAACATGAGTCCACCCCTCAGCGTTACATCAAAGCAGTATTCTAAAAAAGAAAGGCTGAAAATTGTTGAACTAAGCTTCCAACTAGTTTTACAAACTGTCAGAAAATTAGGGTGGAAATATGTAATGTTAAAAAGGAAATTAATAAGACTAGAAAATAAGAAAAGTTTCTCAGTAAAACCAAAAGGTTATTTTGGGGAATGATATTGTGAATGAAAAAGTGGAAATACAGGGAATGAGTTTAAAATTTTATTAAAAATACTACATTACTCGGGGACTTCCCTGGTGGTCCAGTGGCTAAGGCTCCATGCTCCCAATGCAGGGGGCCCAGGGTTCGATTCCTGGTCAGGGAAGTAGATCCCACATGCTGCAACTAAGACCCAACACAGTCAAAGAAATAAATAAAAATACTACATTACTTATCTAGTTGAAAACAGATACTTTAAAAAAATTAAAATTCTCAAAATTGGCCCAAGAAAAATTAGAATATACATATATAGATTTAGAAAAAGTTGACATGTCAACTGAAGAACTATTTTACAAATTGTACAGGCCCAGATTTACATATAAACTTCAAAAACTTTTAAGAAAAATAGTTCAAATATACATACCAATTACTTCAAAATATACAGTAAGCAAAAGAAGCCAATCTGAAATGGCTACATGCTGTGTAATTTCAACTAAATAACATTCTTGAAAAGGCAAAACTTTGGAGACAGTAAAAATCAGTAGTTGCCAGGGATTAAGTTATGGGGTAGAAATAAATAAAACATAGAAAGAAGATTTTAAGAACAATAAAAATACTTTGTATGATACCATAATGATGGCTACATGTCATTATACATTTGTCCAAACCCAAAGAATATACAACACCAAGAAGAAACTCTAAGGTAAATTATGGACTTTGGGTGATTACGATGTGTCAACGTATTGGGTTGGCCAAAAAGTTGGTTTGGGTTTTGGCCAACCCAACAGTTTCATCAATGATAACAAATGTAGAACTCTGGTGGGGGGTAATGATAATGAGGGGGTCTATGCATACGTAGTGAGAGTATATGGAAAATCTCTGTACCTTCCCCTCAATTTTGCTATGAATCTTAAACTGCTTTTAAAAAGTCTTAATCAAATTTAATTAATTAAAAAAATACATACATTTCCTAGCCCATTCCTCAAAGATCACATAACACTAATATCAAAACCAGAGGAAGATAGTATCCAGAAAGGCATTTATGGATCATTTTCACTGACAAATGTATCAACAAAATTTGTAACTTAGCTTACTCAATACTGAAATATATTAAAGTAATAATTTATTATAAAATATAAAGGTATGCAATAATTTTATATAAACTATATCTTGCTATTGTGAAGGACAGGGAAGCCTGGCATGCTACAGTCCATGGAGTCGCAAAGAGTTGGACAAAACTGAGTGAGCAAACAACAACATCTCACTATGCCCTGGGAAACTGAATGATTTTATGTTTCCATTCAATGAGGGTCCACTTAGGATACACGACTTAATACAAAGAATTGTTAACCAGCCAGATACTGAAGGACTGAAAAGGCAAAAGGGAATACCAAAATATGGGGTAGGAAGCAGCTCTCATCGTGAGGGCAGAGAGAACAAAGAGACACGGCTAGGATTATTATAATTTAGAAGCTGAGGGCCGCCTCAGAGCTGGGGCCCAGATCTCACAGGACGGGTGCTTGCCAGCCAGGGCTGGTCCCGAAGGAGTCCAGTCAGACTAGTTCTAGGAATGTTGTCTGAACTGCAAAGTGGGACCCACTGTGGCTCCTGAAACACACTATTACAGCTGGTATGGAAACCACTGCTAGGATGCCATGCAAAGGCGCAAGGAGCAAACAGGAAGAAACGCGCTCCTTCTTCCGCCTTCAGCCTTCCAGTCTGCCTCGAGCATCTCCTGATGAGCAGAGCCAGGTAGCTGGCTGGTACAAGTCCTGGGTCTGGCATCACAGACAGAGGATGAAATCAAGGCAGCAGCTTATTGACAGCCTGTGAACATCTGCACATACTATGAAGGTCACACTCTATTTCCCATAGACTGGGTTTCCTCTTTATGTCCAAATCAAAAAGGTCTTGTCTGTTTTACTGGTCTTTATCATTACGCACTGAAACATTAAGGAGTAAGAATGATAGCCCAATTGAGATCATTTTGATAGTTATATTCTATATACATATTTTTACAAAATTCGGAATTTGAACCATAGCTTCCTTCACTTATGCTGCATACCTTTATATGAATACATTTCTTCCAATTTCACCCTTCAGTGGTTCAATTATTCAAATAATTCATGCATGGGTTTCTTAAAGTAAACATGTTTTTAATAAGGTCTTTTTGTGTGTTTAATTTTCATTCAAATTGTATTTACATTAACATAGTCTTGAGGGGCTTTTTGTGAATTGTGTGATTTTTTTTAACTAGTTGGTGTGTTTTTCCTTTTCTTCCTGTTTAGCCAGTTCCTTGGAATGTGGAGGAGGAAGGTCCCTGGATAGAGAGGAAAGCAAAGAGTGACTAGAGGTGTTGATTCACAGGGATAAGTCTGCTTAACCAGTGAGCTTTCCTTCTGCACCTACAGGGATCTATTTCTAACACTTGGCCAGACAAGGCAACTCTCTGTCATTTAGTCACCCTCCATTTTGCAATAAATTCAATCTCATCCCACTTTCATCCTCCCCATTACTGTTCCTCACTTTTTCTCCCTCTTTCTGTACCCACTGAGATGGTAGCTATAGACTACAATTATCACTGTGGCATTTTTTTTTTAAAAAGTGCTTTCAGCTCTCAGCTCCTCTGAATTATCTCCTTCCTATGCTGCCATTTACAGAAAAGTTTATCTAAAGAATTCTCTACATAAACTTTTCAATTTTCTCCTCATATTCATTCTATTTGTCTAAAACTTTGTAATGGTGTGAAATAGTATTTGAAAAGAAAACATTTCACTGAAGAAAATATACAAATGGCCAATTAACCCATGACAAGATGCTCAACATCCTTAGTGCCTGGAGAAATGCAAGTCAAAACCACAGTGAAATACCACCTCACATCTACTAAAATAGTCATAATCAAAAAGACAGATAATAGCGAGTGCCCATGAGGACGTGGAGAAATTGAAACCTTGCTGGTGGGAATAGAAAGTGATGTAGCCACTTTGAAAAATGTCTGGCAGTTTCTCAGATTAAATGTAGAATTACCAAATGTCCTAGCAATTCTAGTCCTAGGTATAGGCCCAATAGAAATAAATGTATGTGTTCAGCAGCCGAATAGATAAAAAATGGAAACAATCAAGTGTCTACCAAGTGATGAATGGAAAAATAAATGCAGTAAAACCACACACTAAATATTATTCAGTAATAAAGTAGGATGAAACACTGATACATTTTACAACATGGATGAAATGCAAAAATATTATGCTAAATGAAAGGAACCGGACCCAAAGACCACATATTTCATGTGCTGTAAAGGCAAATCTAGAGAGATAGAAAATAAATTAGTGGTTTCATAGGGCTGGGGGGTATTGATGATGGGGGGAAGTAAGAACAGTTGCTGAAAATATCAGATTTCTTTGGGGTGCTAAAAATGTTCTAAAATATATTGCAGTGATGGTTACATAACTGTGAATAAACTAAAAACCATCAAGTTGTACACTTTAAGTGGGCAAATTGCATGGTATGTGAATTATATCTTGATAAAGCAGTTTTTAAATAAAGGAATGAAAACAAATATATATATGGTCCAAAGATCATCTAGCTTAAGGAGTCTGATATTTCTGCCATCTCCTCTGCATGTGACTTGTTTATCTAGCTCCATTGAAACGTATCAGTTAGTTATATAATCCATTTTGTTAATCAAAGGTGCCGCAAATTTCTTCTTCCAGTTTGCTGCTCACATTCCATACATGACCTAAGGTCTCAATTTTCTTGAGTCTAATTTACCAGTCTTCTCATTTTGAGATTATGCTATATGTGATTTCTTAAGAAATTCTCTCCTGCTTGGCAAAATATTCTTAGCAACTTATTCTCTAAAAAAATTTCAAAGTCTTGTTTTCCACATTTAAGTTCTAGTTGAGCCTAGAATTGAATTTCATTCATGGTACAAAGTAGAGATGCAGTTATGCATTTTCTATGTAAGTAATCAACAGCCCTGGGCAACATAATAAAATAGCTAATTGACCAGAAAACTTTGACAAAGATCTTGTATTTCCACATCTGTGCAAGGTCCTTCCGAAGTCCCTCCCCCTTCCCTCTGTAGGCCAAGAGAATCACTGCTCTGGTCACAGCCTACAGCTTACCAGCTATAATCTGTAAATATATATCTATTTACTTTCTGCTTACTAAAACAAAATCTCTGCTTCTCTTTGAACTACTTTGTTCCACATTTTCTGACATTTTCTCTTTGTAAACAATTTTATCTTCTTTCTTTAAATTTCTCTTTAAAATATTCCATTAAGTTTTTCTTCTCTGAAAACCCTATCTGATTCAATTCTTCTGGTCTTTTCATTGAACTATTATTATCCTTCAACTATTGATTATTTCCAACTTTGGTAAATGTATTACCTGTTCATAATAATTATGTGAAATAAGGAGCATGATGTCTGACACATAAATTGCACTTGATATATCCTAATTATCTAATTAATCAAGCTAGTTACAAGCTGTTTACAATATTGACATTTAGCTATACAAAACAATATATTGTTTTACCTACAATTCATATTCTGGGATATATCCAAAAGCTACTATTTCTCTCCATCTTCCACCAGAATGAATATGTCATACTCTGTTCTCTTAGGATTCCCTCATTTGCAGCCTGTTTTTTCTTTCCTATTCATTATTGCAATCTCTATTAGTAAATTGGCCTCTTTCCTATCCCTGATAAGATCCCAGCTGGTTGGACTACAAGCACTTTGTAATCAGGGCCAAGACTCAAGATTAGATAAGGAAGTATTATTTCTGCCCAATAAATTTACATTTCAGGTTGCCAATGAATAACGAATTTGCTGCCAAGTTTTTCTAGAGTAATGTTTTGAATCTTCTACCAAAGCGATACATAATAAAATTACCATTTGAAAATATTCAGTTCAGTTCAGTTCAGTTCAGTCACTCAGTCGTGTCTGACTCTTTGCGACCCCATAAATCGCAGCACACCAGGCCTCCCTGTCCATCACCAACTCCCAGAGTTTACTCAAACTCCTGCCCATCGAGTCGGTGATGCCATCCAGCCATCTCATCCTCTGTCGTCCCCTTCTCCTCCTGCCCCCAATCCCTCCCAGCATAAGGGTCTTTTCCAATGAGTCAACTCTTTGCATGAGGTGTCCCAAGTATTGGACTTTCAGCTTCAGCATCAGTCCTTCCAAGGAACATCCAGGACTGATCTCCTTTAGGATGGACTGGTTGGATCTCCTTGCAGTCCAAGGGACTCTCAAGAGTCTTCTCCAACACCACAGTTCAAAAGCATCAATTCTTTGGCGCTCAGCTTTCTTCATAGTCCAACTCTCACATCCATATATGACCACTGGAAAACCATAGCCTTGACTAGACAGAACTTTGCTGGCAAAGTAATGTCTCTGCTTTTTAATATGCTATCTAGGTTGGTCATAACTTTCCTTCCAAGGAGTAAGTGTCTTTTAATTTCATGGCTGCAATCACCATCTGCAGCGATTTTGGAGCCCCCAAAAATAAAGTCTGACACTGTTTCCACTGTTTCCCAATCTATTTCCCATGAAGTGATGGGACCAGATGCCATGATCTTAGTTTTCTGAATGTTGAGCTTTAAGCCAACTTTTTTCACTCTCCTCTTTCACTTTCATCAAGAGGTTCTTCAGTTCTTCTTTGCTTTCTGCCATAAGGGTGGTGTCATCTGCATATCTGAAGTTATTGGCTTTTTTCCTGGCGATCTTGATTCCAGCTTGTGCTTCTTCCAGCCCAGAGTTTCTCATGATGTACTCTGCGTATAAGTTAAAGAAGCAGGGTGACAATATACAGCCTTGACGTACTCCTTTTCCTATTTGGAACCAGTCTGTTGTTCCATGTCCAGTTCTAACTGTTGCTTCCTGACCTACATACAGGTTTCTCAAGAGGCAGGTCAAGTGGACTGGTATTCCCATCTCTCTCAGAATTTTCCATGGTTTATTGTGATCCACACAGTCAAAGGCTTGAAAATATTACACAGTAATAATTCTAAAGGTATTAAAATCAAAGCTAATAAAATAAAAATGAGTATGACCAATTAAGGTCCTTAATAAAAAATCATAATAAAAATTCTGAGAGAAACAGATTTCAAAAGTGTGAACTTTTAGCTGAAATAAAAGTGACCTCAAAACATGATTTTCAAACACTTAGTAAAACTACAGGGCATATGAATCTAGGTCATTTCTCTGTGTATGTATATAAAGAAAAATAAAGTTCAGAGTGAAGAGCAGCATGCCAACATGTGGAATAGAAAACTGAATATATCTTTTAAGAAAACAGCTAAAAGAAAATCTATCATTTTTCGCCTAAAGATTGGCTTTCCTACCTTCACGTTATGATCTCTACTCTCATGAGCCACCAGCCTTTTTGAGGGCATGCCTTTTAATTTTTGGTAGGCAGAGGAAGTTCTAGTGTTTTCCAGCTGACTCTAACTTAATAGTTCTCACTCCACAGCAGCAAATATTTGGTCACCCAATTCCTTGACTCTGTATGTACTTGGTTACAGTGGTCTACAGCTGATAATTGAAATTGCTTTGCTATTGAATGCCACTGACAAAGAGAGTCTCATTTACCACTGGAAACAGGACCATTAATTTCCTTTTAAATTGAATTAGATCCATGAACTTTTCAGATAACCTAGAAGCAATTGAGAACAGAAATTCTGCTATTTGTAAGATAGCATCAAATAGCTTTACATATGTATAAATGGAGACCCAGAAAGAGGGGAGAAAGAATGAAGCTGAATAAAATACTTGAAGAGATAATGGCAAAAACTCTTTCCAAAATTGATAAAATAAGTCAACCTATAGAACCAGGGAACTTGGTGCAGGAACTTTATGCAGGATAAATACAAAGAAAGACACATCTAGACACACCATAGTCAAACTGCTAAAAGAAATTGATAAAGGAAAATCTTAAGAGCAAATGAGAGAAACAAAAATACACATCACAAACAGAACAATTATATTCATGGTTGACTTCTCACCAGAAAGAATAAAGGTTAGACACAATGGAATGACATCTAGAATGTACTTGAAGGAAAAAACTCTCAAACTAGAAGTTGGTATCCAGAGAAAATATCTTTCAGAAATATAAGCAAAATAAAATATTTTCAGAAAGAAAAAAGTTTCTTACACTATAAGAAAGGTTAGAATAAGTTTCTCAAGCTAAAGGGAAATAAAAACTCAGGTAAAACATCAGAACTTCAGAAATAAAGAATAACTTTTTTACAAATAAAAAGCTTATTTTTAAAAGGATTATATATAAAGTATTCCAAAATTCTTAGGGATTTTTTTTAGGATACTTTTAAGCTTTAATAACTTCAAAACCTTAGATGTCACAAACATTAAAAAAAATTCATTTTTAAGTTTGTTGATTTACATCTAGAGGTTTATTTTTTGAGTTTTAATTTTTTCTGGGTGACAGTTTCTAGATAATTGGAATTAAGAGATATCTAGTTTGGCCATATCAGCTACTTGATTACTCTCCATTAGGCTTTTTCTTTAGAGACATATAAACAGAAAACCTCTTTAGGTAACTCATATGTATCATGTAGCTATCAAAACAATTTTCTTTGGATGACCTTGGGTCTGGGATTACAAATGGTCACTTGGCCATTCTGGTCACTGAGCAGCAGTGGATCAAATTTTTATGAAATCCAAATTTGACTAAAATAATGAATAGTATAAGATGTTGTTTACATGGAAGTTGAGTAAAAATATATTAATATCAAAAGTGTTTAAATAACTTTTAAAATGTTTTTTTAATAATTTTTCAGTACTTATTAGTGCTTGAAACTTCACTAAAACATACATACTTATTTTTTAAAAAAACAATAATAGCAATATACTGTGGGGTTTATAGTATATAAAGAACTAAACCATAAAAAAGACCACAAAAGGTGAGAAGGAAGTAAGAATACTGTTGTAAATTGTCACACAGTCTGTGAAGTAATGTATCATTTAAAGATAGACTGTGAGCATTTAAACTTGCATAGTATAAGCCATTTAGAGCCACTACTAAAAAAATGACACAGAGATATAGATTAAAAATTCAAATAACATGGAATATTTAAAAATGTGTGATTTGATGAAACGTAATCGGAAATAGAAAATGAAAGAACAAAGAACAAATGGAATTTTTAAAAATTAAATACCAAGATGGTAGTCTTAAACCTAGCCAAATCAATACCTGTGTATGCATTCTTTCATAAACTCTTTGTTTCTCTCTCATCCATTTGTCTTTTCTCAGTCTATTTCATAGGCCCAGCCACTGAACCTGAGGGTAGAAGAATGTTTTCCAGTCCTACAGTAGCCACAAATGAAACAACCACTTGTCTAGCTAACCCACACCTGTAGTTCAAGTTTCAGCACAAGTGTAACTTCTTCCAGTAAGCATTCCCAGACCCCCATAACTGTGGTCAGCTTGCCTTATCTGCGTTCCCCTAGCATCCTCACAAACCATGCAATAGGTCACCTTTCACGATGCGTGGAAGCAAGCCCTTCCCAGATTCTTCTCACTTGTTAAGTCCTGCTAAGAACTCAGTGGTCCTTCGCAGAGACTGGTGTCTCAGTCTTAGCCCAGTGCTGGCACAGGGGAGAGCCTCCACAATGTTATTAAACAAGGTGAGACTGAAGAAAGGCAACAGAAAGAAGAAATAATAGAAGAAAATGGTGTCACCATATACTGAGGACTCCATTCAGATAGAAAGCCCTAGGAAACTTCCATCCTGAATGCAGAAAGAATAAAAATTAAATTTGTAAAAACTAAAAGGAGAAGAGAATATAGTCAAAACCTAGCAAAAGAAAATATGTGACACCTGGGTATTGTGCAGCCATGAGATTCAATGTCAGAGCACCAAATTTCAAAGAAAAATAAATTTTAAAATATCTCACAAAAATGTGGCTCGGAAACACATATGGTTTTTCAAGAAAATGATCTGGGGCCATTTTTCAGTGCTGTGTTTACTATACACTTGTATGAAAGTGTGAAAGTGTTAGTCGCTCAGTTGTGCCCGACTCTTTTGCGACCCCATGGACTGTAGCCCACCAGGCTCCTCTGTCTGTGGAATTCTCCAGCAAGACTACTGGAGTGGGTTACCATCCCCTTCTCCAGGGGATCTTCCCAAGCCAGGGTTGAACCCAGGTCTCCTGCATGTAAGGCAGATTCTTTATCATCTGAGCCAGTATATCACTTATTAATAAAACTAAAAAAACTTCAGTTATAAACATATGTATTTCAGCTGAATGCAAACCTTTATGTGATTTAAATGATGGGAAAGCTTCTGGACAATCAAGTTAACATGTACCTGACAACATTGTGAATCAGACACAATAGATATGTGCAGAGTTGCTTCAGTCCTGTCCAACTCCTTGGGGCTCTATGGACCGCAGCCCTCCAGGTTCCTCTATCCATGGGATTCTCCAGGCAAGAATACTGGAGCGGGTTGCCATGCCCAGGGGATCTTCTTGAGCCAGAGACTGAACCCAGCTCTTCTGCATTGCAGGCAGATTTTTTTACCATCTGAGCCACCAAGGAAGCCCCACAATAGATACAAATGTCACCAAAGTTTCAGTAAAAGAAGTACCTGGCCAATATAAAAGAAAGTATTGGGGAGAAGTGGGTGGAAAAGGAGGAAAAGATCTTCAGAACTTGGAAAGGAAGGTTGGTGTAATGGAGAAAACAAAGATAGAGGTTACCAGGACTAGTTCTATTTTTTGCCCCAAACTAACCCTTCACTTCAGACTTTTATTTGTAAATTGAGGGGGGTGGAATAAACTATAATTTCATATACTTCAAAAGAAGAGAGAGACTAGAAAACTCTGTTATCTTCCCATCTGTTCTCCAGGTTTTTTTCCTTAGTCATTTCTTTGCCTCTCCTATCACCTTCATTTTAAAACAATTAAATGTGCGTCACAGGCACTAGATTATAACTTCAGGTGCAAAATGAACAAGCAACTCTTTAAAAAAAAGAGAGAGAGAGAGTGCATAATTACTGGCTGCATGCAGTATGACAAAAAGAGGTGAGAGAACAGGGCTAGAATTTTCTTCCATACTTCCCTTAACATGGAATTGGCCCTCCAGTCTCCACGAAGCCCCAGTCTCTGCGCTTTATAAGTTATCCTAGATCTATTCTATTTCTCCTAAGATGGGTACTGAAGTGAGCCCAGAAAATGTGCTTTTCTTGAATCCCTCCTGAAGCAGACACCAGGCCTCCAACTCAGCACAGAGTAGAAACTCTGGTGTTCCTTGGAGGGCACTGAGTAATTCATTTTCACTTTCCCCACCTTCTCCTTCCACCATCCCCTCTTGATTCTTACCTAAAATCCCTCCACTAAATATTTACTCTCTACTGTTCAGAAGTCAGGCTTCCCGCAGTCTAGTGCTTCCTAAGCATGCTCTATCACGTGCATCACCTGGTATGCTCTGTAACACACAGATTCCCCCAGGACTCTGCCTTCGAGATTATGATTCAAAAGGTCTGGGAAGGGGCCCAGTCTGTTTCATTGAATGCAAAATGTCCCAAAGGAGGGATAACAGTTTAAGCTTTTGTTTTATTCATTTTACAGTTAACTCCCCTACATACGAACAAGTTCCCTTCTGAGAGTGAGTTCTTAAGTCCAATTTGTTAAGTTCAACAAAGTTAGCCGACATATCCAACTAACACAATCGGTATATAGTACTGTGCTGTAATAGATTTATAATACTTTCCATACAAATAACACATAAAAACTAAACACAAAAAATAAAGAAAATCTTATGAATCTTACAGTATAGAACCTTGAGGGTTTCTTAGGAGGCACTAGCGGTAAAGAACCCGCCCTGCCAATGCAAAAGACATAAGGGACCTAGGTTCGATCCCTGGGTCGAGAAGATCCCCTGGAGTGGGACATGGAAACCCACTCCAGTACTCTTGCCTGGAGAATCCCATGGACAGAGGAGCCTGGTGGGCTACAGTCCATGGGATCGCAAACAGTCCAACACGACTAAAGCGAGTTAGCACGCACATACTCACAGCACCTTGAAAAGAACAGTAGTACGGTACGACAGCTGGCACACAGGGGCTGGCATTGAGAGAACAGGCCGGAAGAGCTACTGACTGGAGGGAAAGGAGGTGGGCTGGTAGAACTGAACGCTCATCAGCAGTAGGAGACAGATGGCAAACTACAATTTCATCCACACCTGACATTGATGGAACATGTGTTTGCATCTTTCAAAGTTCAAAACTTGAAGTTCAAGTTAGGGGATTTAATGGTATTTGTTTATACCTGACCTCTTTCAGAGATGCATTTGAGGTGCCCAGCTACAGGCTGAAGTAAGGGGCTTCACTGATTCACAAGGTGATGAGTCGCATCCAGGCTTGTGTCCCTGCTTCCCTGGGCAACCATAGACTCCTTGTGCCCCTCAAGGCTCTCCAGCTCAGCAGGAGCAGGAAGACCCTAGGCTTGGAGTGGATCACACGCTCAACCCTTCATCATCAGCTGTATGAATTTGGCAACTTATTGAAACTCTGGGCTAACACATTTCTTCAACTATCAAAACTATGGTGTTGAATTTGATGATCCTGAAACGCGGCTGCATGTCTTACATGTAAAACAAGCCCATTCATCCTGAAGTCTTGCAAGACTTCCAGGGAAAATTACTAAATAACTGTCCTTCAGCCTTGTTATTTAGCCTTATCTGAGCAAATGCAAAAATCAAACATTCTCTTCTGCACTTTATTATGAATTGAATTGTATCACTGGAGAAAACTCTTGAGAGTCCCTTGGACTGCAAGGGGATCAAACCAGTCAATCCTAAAGGAAGTCAATCCTGAATATTCACTGGAAAGACGGATGCTGAAGCTGAAGGTCCAATACTTGGACCTTCACCTGATCAGGTCCACCTGATGTGAAGCATCAGGTTTCCCTGATGCTAGAAAAGATTAAAGGCAGGAGGAGAAGCGGGCAGCAGAGGATGAGATGGTTAGATGGCATCATTGACTTAATGGACATCAATTTGAGCAGACTCTGGGAGATAGTGGAGGACAGAGGAGGCTGTCGTGCTGCAGTCCATGGGGTTGCAAAGAGCTGGACACAACTTAGAGATTGAACAACAACTGCCCCCCCCCAAAAAAAGATACATTGAAGTCCTAATCTTCACTATCTCAGAATGTGACCTTATTTGGAAATGACTCCTTGAAGATGTAATCAAGTTTAGGTGGGAGATTATATCAGATTAGGGTGGGCCCCAGTACTAGGACTGATGTCGTCATAGAAAGCGGGAAATCTGGACGCAGAGACACAGGGATGATGGCCATGGCCATGTGAGTACAAAGGCAGACAATGAGGGATGCATCAATATGCCAAGGCATGCCGAGGATGGCAGGCATCACCAGAAGCTAGAAGGAGGTAAAGAAGGATTCTCCCCTAGAGAGGATGACCCCGTTGACTTCGACTTTAGATTTCCAGCGTCCAGACTGCCAGCCTCCAGAACTGTGAAAGAACACATATCTGTTGTCTGAAGTCACGCAGTCTGTGGTACCCCATTACAGCTACACCAACAAACTGCACTACCATTCACCTTAAAAAACATCACCATAGAACTGCGATGATTAGGACTATATTTAACTTAGAGTTAATGCTCCTCCACTTAGCCACCTCTATAAAAAGAATTTTAAAAGAGAGAATGTGGAGTTTAAAAAGTCTAACCAGAGAACAACATCCTCCCCACCCCTGCCTCCCTCCATCACAACTTCCACTCCCTGTGACATTAAATAAAATGTTCACACGCCTCCCCAGCAGTTTACAAACAGTGGGGGAAAAAAGGGAACTAAGCATGTAGAAATGGAAACATTTGGCAGGCTAATCAGCTGCAGAAATAGCTTTATCAGACTAGAATGAGATTGGGTCTTGCCTATGCGCCTGCCAGATAAAAATTCTAATGGTCTGGGACACAAAACAAAATACCCAGGAATTTTGCTATAATGGTACACATTATAATTCAGAAGTCAGCGTATGGAGCCATTCTGGACGTCATCCAAATTGGACTTATCATGGAAGATCCCCCAGTTGACTTTTTCGAACGCTCACAAACCTAAAGCCCAGGAACAAAGACTGCCTCCGAGCAGCCAGAACCAGTCTCATTTGGTCATTGTGGAAACACTGAAGTATTAGAAATAGACCCCCCACGTAGGGAAAGCTTAATCTTCCAAACTGGAATTTCTATACATCATTTCTTTTCTCTCTACAAGTGTTGGCTGCTAGTCATTGAATTTTCCAAAGACAGACAGAAGTGATCTATTCCCTCTGTTTTTGCACTACTGGACAATTCACTTGCTGGGGAATAAATGTTCCCATGCATTCAATCTTCCAGATGAGGTTTGGGGAGCCTACTTTGTCAGACTTTCCTCCAGGAAGCAAACAGAAATAAAGGCAGGTGGGAGGGCAGGAGATAATGAGGAACTTGTGGAAAGTGGTCAGGGCACACGGTGACTCTGTTAGTTTTGTATGTGATTCCTAAGGAATACCCCAGCCCTGTGTTTATCTCAGTGAAGTGGTGAGGGCAATGATTTCAATCTGCAAGGAGTTTCTTTTAATCAGTCCTTTTGAAGATTTTGAAGAATAATACAATTCCACGTTAATTTTAAAACCACACTAAATCAATACCTTTACTGCCATCCCCTTTCATATTCATCCATGAATGGCTTAATTTGAATGCGCAATCATCCGACTTTTGAGGGGATGGTATAAAGTATAGAGCAGAGAAAGGTCAAAAGTCCACAGTTGCCAATTCATGGAAAAATTGTACTGGTGAACTCACCAAGAAAACTACCAAAACGTGAGAGCCACTGACTTGACAAGAACTGACTCTAATTTCCGCCCCCAGACTCAGCAAAATTGTCCTGCAAATGAAATTCAGCTTCCACAAAAATCACCGCATCAGTAGAAGTCATAATTAGGCAATTACAGTTTCTAATGACATGATTGTTCATATTTATCCTGATGGTATAATTGGTCCTAATTATATTATGGGTTCAAATAGTCTGAAGATTTCTACTTCAAAAAAGTTTTTTTAAGTGCTCATCATGCCAAAATTATTCTAAGGGCATCACAGTATTATTACCTACAGGATAAAATATGCCTGTAGTCATCTCCATATTTCTTAGTACATAAAGGATGAAAAAACACTCTACACAAACAAAAAACATTCTTCCTGGGCTCCATCCCCTGTTTAACAGGGACAGACACACACATATACATGCACATGCTTGCACGCACACACACACACAGTCCAAAGGCACCTCAGTAGTCCCCATTAACGACTTTTGCATTTGGTTTTTCCTGCCAACCTGCCCCTTCAGTATGGAAATGTGTTATTTCTCAAGAGCACTGGGATTTTGAAATGCAAAAGAAGCAGACACTAGGCATATTTTTTTGCTGTTGTTTAGTCACTAAGTCATGTCTGACTCTTCTGCAACCCCAAGGACTATAGTCTTCCAGGCACCTCCTCTATTCAAGTCTGAATTCATTCCTATAGCATCCAATAGCCCCAATAGTCTTAATCTCACTAGATAGACTTGTTCTTCCTGGACCATCTGATGAGATCTTTTTCTTTCCTGTAAGTTCAATTTTTTTCCCATATCCTAACCATGAACTGAATTCTCCATATTATCCCTTGGGCTCCAGAAATGTAAAAATCATACATGTAACAAACACAGATCCACCAGGCAAATTAACATGAAACTCTCTCTTGCTTCTAAGACATTTGAATCTCAACTCTAGCATCTCCCTATTCTGACTATTCTGTCCATTTTTACCCTCTAGGTCTGAACACATGACAAATTTGATCACCGTATCATGTCCAAAACAAACTCTTTGAAAGAGCTGTCTGTCCTCTGTTATGTCTTTCAAGAACCACACATTCACACATAAAAGAAATCTTCATGGAAGGTATAGTTCAGTCATGCATCCTATTATTTTTAATATGACAAATAGAGAAATAAATTCAGATAGTAGATGAGACAAGGTCTCTGTAATCAGACTGCTCTCAATTCAGATCCCACACTGAGAGGTACAGTCAGAGTGACCTCAGGTATTTTATTTAACTAGTCTGCTTCTTAGTTTCTTAATCTGTAAGATAAAAATGGTTTATATATCTTTCCCTGAGATCACACATAGACGGCAAGGCTGAACAAATGCTAGCAATTATCTTCCCTGGTGGCTCAGATCATAAAGAACCTGTCTGCAATGCAGGAGACCTAAGTTCAATCCCTGGGTTGGGAAGACACCCTGGAGAAGGGAATGGCAACCCACTCCAGTATTCTTGTCTGAAAAATCCCATGAAGCCTGGCGGGATACAGTCCATGGGGTTGCAAAGAGTCGGGCATGACTGACAGCCTAACTATCATTATCCTCACTTAAGCACCAGTGTGTGTGCTCATTATTCTGGTGGCTAAGACTCTGTGCTCCCAATGCAGAGGCCCCAGGTTCAATCCCTGGTCAGGGAACTAGATCCCACCTGCTTCAACTAAGACCCAGCACAGCCAAACAAATATTAATTTTAAAAAAATTAAATGGAAAGAATTGGAAAGAGAGAAAGCTGAATCTAAGGGCCTTAGAAGGAGACAGAGCTACAGTACTTTCCAAGTCTGCCCCATGTGTATAAAAGACTTCACCCTGAAGACACAATACACTGCTCTGTGCCCCACCAGAGACCAATGTGCCAGTTATCCCCTTTCTGCAGAAGAGGAACCTTTCAAGTGAATCGACATAATAGCTCACCTAACCTTTCCTTGGTCAATAATCAAGGTGAGGAGTCAAGATTCTGATCTGTCTTGTTTCCATTTGAAAGCAGTGCCCCATTGGATATCAAGGACTTCTATTGTGCTGAAATGCGGGGAACTAATTGGAATCATTTTGGCTTTCGTGACTCATAAACTTAATGCTCTTTTAGCATCATTTGGGCTGAGCAGATTTCCTAACCACGGTTTAATAGCAAAAGGCATTTAAAATAACAATCTCAAAAGTCTTGCCAACCTCTCCAATTAGAGTAAAATAAATTGGCTCTTAGAATTAGAGGCTGTGCCTTCTCAGGCTCTGGACCATCTTGTCAGTTTCTAATATCTTAACTCTGAAGGAAAATGACAATTACTAGCAGTCCATTTTCGTCTTACTCCCAAATACTGAAAGATTCCCACAGGACCTGAAGTCACCTGCTTGGTCATGTATGTTAACTTGGATCAGGAAGTTATCCAGGAAGACCTGTGGTTTGGTTTGGCTCTCATTCATTTTGTTAATTAGTTATTTTAGCTTTTATTGGGTTTCTGGGAAAGGCTTTGAGGTTTAGTTTGTCATTTCTGGAGTAGCCAAGAAAATTCTCATGTTATCACTGTCAGCTAATATTTATTGAATTCTAGACTCTGTTATAACAAATGACAGACAAGGTTCTCCCATATTTTTATATTCTACAAAAGAATAGATAATCAGATTACTTTAGAGTGTCTTTGTAATCATTTTGCTCTTATCATTTATGAAGTGGGAACAGTCCCTAATCCTAAATCAGTTCAATAACAAAGATCTGATTGGTGGGCCAGCAGGTTTGAGGCTTGATCCAAAGAGACCCTGTGGTTATGCCTTTACTGTTTTCTCCAAATTTACTTCAACATTTATTTCTGGTCCAAAGGTGCATGAATGGAGTTCTTTTCTGAGACTTACAGACAAAATAATTAACTAAGAAGAACCAAAACAAATAGCAGTGATCCACCAATTTGACACACACACAATATAATATACACGTGTGTGTATGTTAGTGGCTCAGTCGTATCCAACTTTTTGTGACCCCATGGACTGTAGTCGCCAGGCTCCTCTGTCCATGGAAATAATATACACATATTCATCATTGACCTTTCTTTAATAGGATTGCTAATGTCCTTCCAACAATATTCCTTAGAAGCCACTTGCTGCTTTAGACTCTCCAGGAGTAAGCACTTCTGTGCATGGAGGAAATAGGAATTAAAAGTCATCTGAAAATTCAAGATACTGGAAAGCTAAATTCTGTCTCAGCTCAGTGCATGCACTTTTGGCTCCCACTGTGACTTTATGGTTCTTTGACTTCCCTCTTCTGCCACTGGGTTGTCCCTACATGACAGTACATTGGCTTTCTGATACCTATTTCTGTTGTTTTTCCTTGTTTTCATATAGTTCCAATACTGTGGTGTTGGAGAAGACTCTTGAGAGTCCCTTGGACTGCAAGGAGATCCAACCAGTCCATCCTAAAGGAGATCAGTCCTGAATATTCATTGGAAGGACTGATGTTGAAGCTGAAACTCTAATACTTTGGCCACCTGATACGAAGAGCTGACTCATTTGAAAAGACCCTGATGCTGGGAAAGATTGGGGGCAGGAGAAGAAGGAGATGACAGAGGATGAGATGGTTGGATGGCATCACTGACTCAATGGACATGAGTTTGGGTAAACTCCGGGAGTTGGTGATGGACAGTGAGGCCTGGTGTGCTGCGGTCCATGGGGTCACAAAGAGTCAGACACGATTGAGCTACTGAACTGAACTGAACTGAATTCTGTCTCAGTTTGTGTAGCTGACCACAGCCTGTTTTGTTTTGTTTTGTTTTTTAACTGGAGGCTAATTAGTTTACAATATTGTAGTGGTTTTACCTTACACTGACATGAATCAGCCATGGGTGTACATGTGTCCCCCATCCTGAACCTCTCTCCCACTTTCTTCACTTGGTTCAACCTCCCAAGCTTCCACGATCTGGACATAAACTTCTCCCCATCCCCAGCAATTCCCAACGCATGGATGCTCTAACAGAAGGCTGGAGACAGAACCACAGCTGTGCCCCTCAGCATCAATATTTTTCTTTTATATCAACATATGGAAGATTGGACAGAATCCTGTTCCTTTTCAATCTTGAGTTACTCACAGATAGATTCCCTCTGTTTTGTAATTTCTGGGACATTGTGCACATACAATATGTGTGTATAAAGTTTTGGCTTTACCTACTCAAAAAATCAATAATTTTGCATTTCTGCTTCCTTTTTCCAATCTTTTCTTTTTCTTTCATTTTACAGGTATCATTCTTGGAATCTCCCTATCTGTCTTTTAAAGAAAAGAATCTAAGGAAGAACCTTTTCTCTGAACTGAAGTTTGTAAGTCTAGAGACTATAGTTTTAATCTCCCCACCACACTCCTGACAAGTCACAAAAGAAAAATTAAAGTCAGCTCCAGAGGTATGCAAGAAATGTCCCTTAATAAGGTTCATATTTTGTACAACCTCTGTCATTTCAAAGTAAGCAACTCAAGGATACCCCTAGTCTGCACACGTGCCTTTCTCAGTTTTGGAAGAGCTTAAGTGTTCCACTCAGACATTTCATTAATATATGCATGGGATCACAGTGGTAAGGGTCAAGAAACAAGATCATCATGGTTCTAAGCCAGTCCCTCAATACCTGGATATATTATTTAGGTAGTGGTCAAGAGCAATGAGCCAGCAGTGTACCATAACACCTGTGTTATATGTGGATTCATTCATACTTTTCCTTTTGTCATGTCTTAGCTGCTAATCCAGGACCAACCAGGAGAAGGCAGTACAGGCTAAACAACAGAAGCTTTCAATTTTCTTTAAAGTGAAAGAGAAATAAGCTGATGGATATTCTTTATAATATAAACCTCCATCCACGCTGGGGAACAAAGGAAACTTCTCCAACATGGTCGTCACCTCCTGCACGTATCTTAACCCTTCCTCACCTCTGTCACTCTATTTTCTCCTTCTACCATCTCCTCTACTCTTCCTTATAAGTTAAAATACACACAATATATTAAGTGGAAAAACATCTGAATTACAAAGTTTTCTAATCCTGCCTTAAACCCTCAAATTTCTCTCTTCAGCACTATTACTTAAGGCAAGATTTCCTTTTTAGATGGCATTTTTGAAGGGTCCATGATGTTTTTTTATGACAAGGCATACTTATCATGAGTCCCCAAGGCCACTTGCTTCATTGCTCAAATACAGAAACATTTCATGCATCGAAAAGAGAACTATTTTTTTTTCCTCTGAATATGGAATGCTCTTCCCTAAGAACACTAAAGAGTGGCTGAAGGCTGCTCACTAAAAGCCAGAAGGAGGATTCTAAAGGGCCCCCAACCTCTGGCACGCTGAGAATCCAATCACCCTACCAGCCAGGTGGGGCGATGGAGGGGGAATCCCCTCTGTGTTCTGCAGGGCCCTGGGGAGAGAGGACAAGTAGCCATCTGGATATTTAGGCAAATCTGTTTCTCTACTCAGCCAAGTAGCGCCGGCTTCATTAATCATTCAGCCGCACTTCCAAGCACTCTTGTTTGGGTGATTGGGTTTTCTGGGGTGGTTATTACCAGAATGCTCCGCGCAAAAGTATGAAGTCGCCAAATTGGGCCTCTCTGCCTTCCATCTGCAAGTCCTTCTTTAATGTCACCTTTATGCTTTCCCCCAAGGGCACAGGGTCTCCACACCAACCCATGCCAGCCAGGGCTCTCCTCGGAACCCTCCCACTGAGACATTCCTTGTGTCTTCCCTTCCTCTGTCCTGACCCTTCACCTCCCTCTCCAGCGGAAACGTTTTTCTACCTAAATCCTCGATGGGAACAGTATCAGGGTCCTGAATCTTTGGACACCAGAGCTCATCATACTACTTAAAACTACACTAGATTTAGAAGGGATCTTGGATATTTTAACAGCTAACTAGCACTTTGACCTTAGTTTCTGTATGATCTCCAAACCCAGTGACCAGGCTGAACCGAACAGGAGGCATGAGAAGCCCTATGCCTCTTAAGCTATGAAGCCAAACTAGCAGCAAACTCGCCTCTTCCTGCATACCCACTCAATAGTCTTAGATTCCTGGGTCTTACTCAGCGTCCCCATTTCCAGGGAAATCAAGCAAGGACATTGAAAAGAGCACCCTTCTTTCTCAAAAAAAGAAAAAAGCAACATGAAGTATATTAAACCTATAGATAAGAAAAGAGTAATAGAATGAAGTCTATGTACCTAATATCTTGCTTTATCAAATATTAACATTATTCCACATGTGCTTCAAATTACCTTTTTTAGAAAATAAAATATCACAGATGGAATTAAGCCTCCCCATTTATAACACCACATTCTTGTCCCTACTTTCCTCTAAAAAAGTGCTCAATCATGAACAGCTGTATATATTTGCTCCATATTTATAACTATGGACATTATTGCATATATTTAATAACTTATATAAATAAATTTGGGGTGTTCCTTGTAGTTCAATTGGTAAAGAATCTGCCTGCAATGCAGGAGACCCGGGTTTGGTTCCTGGGTTGGGAAGATCCCCTGGGGAAGGACATGGCAACCCACTGCAGCATTCTTGCCTGGAGAATCCCATGTTCAGAGGAGTCTGGCAGGCTACAATCTATGGAGTTGCAAGAGTCGGACATGACTCAGCGACTAAACCATCACCATCATAAATAAATTTATATATTGACTCAGCAACTAAACCATCACCATCATAAATAAATTTATATATTGACTCAGCAACTAAACCATCACCATCATAAATAAATTTATATATTGACTCAGCAACTAAACCATCACCATCATAAATAAATTTATATATTTATATATAAACATAAAAAAATTTATATATAAATGTAATTTAAATAATATATTTAATATAAACATTTAAATATTTTATAGTCAAATCTCTATTTAATGGAAGCATTGTATTCATAATTCCATAAAGAGTATTTTCACTCCATATTATGTTTTTAAAATATACAGTTTTAAATTATATAATTTTACAATTACAAATATACCTCTAGTTTATTCATCTTAATTGTGGCATTAAATTAATTCAGAGGACCGAACAATTAATTATTTATTCTTTTTCCATTTGGTGAGCATTTATGTTGAGTGTTACAGGAACAGTCTATAAGCTTCTTTTGCACCTGTGAAAGAGAGTCTCTGGCAGATACATAGAAATGGACTTGCCAAGTCAAAGAGTGTGTTCATCTACTATTTGAACAGATCACCAAATTGGTACCCAGAGTGGCTATATTAATTCTCACTCGCACCAGCAGTTTGAGTCACCCTGCTCTTCCCCCTTTCCATGTATTATATCAATCTTTGCTGATGAGCACAAGACAGCACCTCACAGCCTTTCTGACCACACTCCTTACCAAAAATGATTTTGACTGTCTTGGTACAACCATGTGATCTACATACACGCAGCTTGGAGTTTCCAACATCTTACATATACATGTAATAATGTGCTTTAAGGGAAAACAGAATAAACTATTTGAAATTGGGTGTACTCTCAAAATCCAGGGTGCATGTTTGTACACATTTGTGTCCTCGAGAGTTTCACAACAATATGAATGTACTTAGCGCCACTGAACTATACAGTTAAATATGGCTACAGTTGTATGATTAATATTATGTGACTTTTACCACAACAAAGAAGCATTTAAAAAAAGGAAGTGATGATATTTTGGAGATTAGTGAAAGGCTCCATTGCTATATGGGGGTGTCAGAAACACTAAGTAAGCTACAACTGAGGTTCTGGTAACAATAAAATCAGTATTAATGTAAAAAAAGTAAAAAAAAAAAAACAACTGTCCATCTAGAAGGAATAAACTGATGTTTTCTCAACTCACAGTATGAGTTCACTCAAGCAGACAACCTGTATAAAAGTGACACCTGAGAAATCTTCTAGAATTACCTTTCATGGTCTATAGATGCTTCATTATAACAGATCAAGTCAGCTCCACTGGTTCCCAGGTTTCAGGCATTAAGTCTAAATTCTGAGATGAGACTTGGTTTCCTACTTACTAAAGAAAAACTGTGGCCAGGGTAAGGGGCAGATGCTTGTCTAACCACATCTCAGTATCTTAAAAATAGTTCCTATATTCTAGGCATAATAAATGTGCCACACACCATGGCAAATGAATTATCTGAATTATTTCCCTTAATCCTTATAATGACTATAAAAATTGTACTATGATTGTTCCCATTTGAGAAATAAAGAAGCTCAGAGTGTGAAAGATTAGGGAAAATCAGAGAGCTTATGAATGACAGAGGAATTTGGGTTAAATTCCTCCTGATTCAGAAATCCCAGATCTTCACAACATTACAAAGTGGCCTCATCTGAGGTTCAGAGGCCTATATTATTGTTCTAAGTTCTTTTTAATGTTAGAAATGAAAGTTTTTTTCTCTATTTCTGTTCTGGTTTTAAGCTCAAAGGCAAAGCAATTCTGCATGTATTAGAAGACAACTCTCATATCCCCCAAAAGCATCTCTTTCCCTAGTTAGACACTCTCACATCCTTCAGCTGTTTCTGTCCTTACGTTCCCCACTTTTATATCCCAGTTACCATCCTCCAGGTGAGCTTCCGAGATGGTCCCCTCAGCTGAAAGCAGGATGCTTGGAACATATTGCAACAGCATATGTTCAAGGCATATTCAGTACAATGGATCTATCAGCTATCATGTTCTATACCTTATACTCTACCAAATGCTGTCCTAAATCATACTGACCATTTAAGCAGCCATATCACACTGTTAACTCATTCTAAGCTCGTGCTAACAGTAATTCCCAAGTGTTTTTTTGAAAACCTGTATTTCTGTCGTTCTCAGCCTGCATTTTTACAGTTGTTATTCTATCCAAATATGGAGTACTATATTTGTACCCATAAAGTTTTATTTCTTGCAGCCTGCTGAAAATATTTTAATTCTTGACTCCTTCAGTTTACTGGAATTCCCTCCAACTTTACATGACCTGTATGCTATTTGTCTTCATCAAATTAATTGATTAAAATCTACTTGGAGGTCTGGATAACAAGATTTCTGCTATACTCACAGAAACATTTCTCCAGACTTACACTGATCTCCTTAGAGAGTCATCCAGAGTCATAGGTTAAGATCCTTTGACACTGTAAATCCATCTAAATGCATCAGCCTCAACCTCACATTTCTTCCTCTTGACAAGGATACCAAATTTTTGTCAAATGTCTTTCTAAATGTCAGATAGACTATATCTATCTTTTGCGACCTTGACAAAAAAGGAAGAAAGAAAGCTAGATAGATGATAGATAGAAATGGAGTGATTCTATCTAGGATAATATATTCTGAATGATCTTCTGTTAGATTTAGTTTACTGTATACCCCTTTATATTCAATAATAACTCTCCATCTGCCTTATAAACAATGAATTTTAGAATTTTGCTTGGTATCTAAAATAAACTTACTAGTTTATAGATCACAGAATTCACTTCTCTTTTTCTCTTTAACAAAAGATGAATTTCACTTCCGGGAAAGATGCAGTAGGTTGTGGCAGGTCACTGTTTCTCCTGGAAACTAGAGGAAAAAACACATAAATTACAAAAATTGTATGTTTCGAGATATCACAAAGTTGTGGAGTTGATGATGACTAGGAGAACTAAAATTTTAGAATTGAAAGAGCCTTTCCCAGGAGAGCTGAAAATCACCAACCATTTTCTTTCCTGGGGTCATTGAACAATTCCAAAATAGACATGAGGTTTGAAGTTGGTCCTTGCAGAGGAACTCTACCAGGGAAGCGAGAAAGAAGATGTGAATTTAGAGGCTTAACAGCTGCTGACCTGTATTAGAAACCAGAGAAGCCCTAGGTGCAATGTCAGTTTTGGCCACGGGTCAGTGCTTAAGTTCGGAGGCAGCATGGGAGGCTGGGATGGGGGCTAAGTTGTGAAGGCAGAGTAAAATCTTTCATAATGTCATGGTGCTTAGGATTAAAAAAAAAAAAAAACACGAGAGTCTTTTCTGACATGTATTACTGCCCTTAAAACATTTCCCAGGCTTTAAAACTATGTAGGGCAAGAACCTCAAGAACTATATCGAAAGCCTCTAGTGGTCAGAGTCGAAGCCTCTAGTAAATAGCAATGCCAAGGAGATGGGGACCACAAAGAACTTAGCCCAGGGATGAACCAGAGGTAAACTAGACCTTAGGAAAAAGTCTAACCAAGTCCCAACAGAGATCTTCCACAGCTAGTGGAAGTGACATGCCCTTCAAACTGAGTTCCTAACAGAAAAAAAAAAAAAAAGTAAGAGCTTTCTTGAATGTAAAATAGCATCACATACAGCTTTCAGTTTCTTTTATTCACATGGTTATAATATAAAAAGCTGTTATGTATGTGGAGTGAGAATAATGTGACCAAAAGAAAAAATCATTAAAAAAAAGATAATTCGGATACTATACCACAATATATGTCACATTCTTTTTTTTTTTTTATAAAGAATATGCAATCCATTTGGGATTTATTGCATTTAAAGAAAGCAGATTATTAAAACAGTAGGTATGATAAATACAGTAAGAAAATAACTTTAAATTTCAAACAAAACAAAAGTGAATGAGGGATAGGATTCAGTCAATAAGAATAAGCAATGTAAAGGCAATATAGTACTAAAATCAGTTAGTGCTTAATTAGATATAGGAAGAAAAAAAAAAAGCAACTGATTCTATTTCATAACAGTTTCCCAGCTGTATCTGAGGATTGAAGTTAACTTTAGAAAGCATGGTCTTAACAATTAGAAATATAATAAAGATGAAAATCAGGTTTATTAAAAGTTAAAGTTATTTGCTTAGTGGTACATAAAAGGCTTCAGAAAATTCAAGTTTAACAAAAAATGGAAGTGTAATCAAAGAAAGTGCACTTAAAGCTGTTTGCCAGAAATTAAAAAGTAGCCTATTATTATTACTATACTGCTTACTATTAGATGACTTTCAATCACAAAAAGAGCAGTCATAAAAACAATTCTCTTTCAAAAGTAGCACAATAAATTTTTAAATAAAAATAACCCCAAATGGTGACCCTTCGCATTTTCATCTGTCTACCTTATTCTTTTTAGTGGCTTTTGTAAACCCTCACTAGGAGTGAATGTTCTTTTAGCAATGATTGTGGTTGCAATTCCATTCAAAATGTAAAAATTCACATTAACTCCACACTAGAGAGATGTGTCACATTCTTAAAAAGACTAAAAAAATACCTCTATGAGGCAGTCAGCAAAATGTAAAGGCAAAGAGACTGGAAGGAGAGCATTTGTATATTTCTGATAAGGAATAAATACCCAAAATACATGTAAACAATTCAGATAACTCTATAACAAAAAAAAAAAAAAAACAATTAAAAATGGGTAGAGGAACTGAATAGGTATTTTCCAAAAAAGATATACAAGTAGCCAATAGGCACATGAAAAGGTGCTCAACATGATTAATCATCAAAGAAATGCAAGTCAAAACCACAATGAGATATGACCTCAAACCTGTTAGAATGGCTGGCATCAAGCAGTGTCATCAACAGGTGCTGAGAAAAAATGTGAAGAAAAGGGAATTCTAATGCATTGGAGGGAGTGTAAATTTATGCAGCCACAATGGAAAACAGTATGGAGGTCCCTCAAAAATTGCTAAATAGAACTACCGTAAGATCTGGCAGTCCCACATCCGAGTATATATCCAAATGAAATGAAAACAGAATCTAAAAGAGTTATCTGTACTCCCATGTTCATTGCAGCATTATCCACAATAGCCAAGATATGGAAACAATATGTATCAGTCAACAGATGAATGGATAAAGAAGATGTGGCATCTACACAAAGGAATATTAGTCAGCCATGAGAAAGAAGAAGATTCTACTGCTTGTGACAACGTGGATGGACCTTGAGGGCATTATGCTGAGTGAAATTAGATGAAGAAAAACAAATACTGTAGAATGTAACCTATCTGTGGAAACTGAAAAAGCCAAACTCATAGAACAGATGGTAGAATGGTGCTTACTAGGAGCTGGCAGAGGGTGGGAGGTGGGTGGAAATGGGGAGATCAAAGGGTTGCTAAAAGGTTGAAAGCTTCCATTTATCATATGAGCAAGTTCTGAGATACAGCTGGTGATTATTGTTAATGCTACTATATTGTTTATTTGAAACTTTCTAAGACTGCCTCTTAAATGTTCTCACCACAAAAAAGAAGTGGGAGTTATGTGACATGATGGGCGTGTTAGCTGACAACTATAGTAGCCATCATTTTTGCAATATATAAATGTATCAAATCAGCAAGCTGTACACCAACTTACACAATGTTGCTTATCACTTACATCTCAATAAAGCTGAAAAAGAAAGGAATGAAAACTTTTCAAGTGCATATGAGCGTTTACCAAAATAGATACTGGGTAGTAAGGTAGGCCTCAAAAAATGTCAAAGAATCATGCAAAATATACTTCTAATCACCTTGGAATTACAGTGAATGAAAACGAAGAAAGAGCAACAGTAAGTAGCAGGTGTCATGCAGCTACAGCAGTGCTTTAGTGGAAAATTTTTATCTTTAAATGGATACTTTAGGGGGGAAAGATTGAGAGTGATGCATCTAAGCTTCTAACTCAAGAGTCTACCCAAAGAATAGCAATATTAACCTAAAGGAAGTAGAAAGATGTGAATACCAAAAATAAAAGCAAAAATCAATAAACAGAAAGTAGACAGACAACAGAGAAAAAGGCATAAACAAGACCAAAAGTCATTTCTTTGAAGAGATTAATGGAAGTGATAAATACCTACCAAGATCAATTCAGGAAAAAGAGAGAACACCTATTACCAATATTAGGATTAGTAGAAGAGACTTCACTACAAATCCTGGACATTAGAAATATAAGAAGGGAATACTAGGAGCAACCTCCTGCTGAAAAATTTGATAACATAGATTAAATGGGCAAAATCTTTGAAAAGCACTATTTAACAAAACTTACCCAAGAAGTAATAGGAGGTCTATCAGTTCAATATCTATTAACAAAATTTAGTTCTTAATCAAAAGCATTCCCTCAAAGAAAATTCCAGGACCAAGTGACTTCATTGATAAATTCTGTTAAATACAACTACAAATCAAATATAAATCAAATTTTAAAACCCTTAAAAAAAAGAAGGTATGCTTTCCTTTGCATTTGACACTTAGCCTATAATTCTCCCTCTTCCCAAAATGCCATCTACTCCCCAACCTCCTGATACATAGAGTTCACCAGCTAGTATCCCTTTGAACTCAAACTCAATGCATGTTCTCAGGGATCCCTTCCTTCCTATACTCCATAGCATGCTGTGTGTGCCCCCTCATAACACCATGCCAAACTGCTACTTCCTAGTCATTTGTTAGTATCCATGCCTCTTGATAGATAGAAACATATATCTATATATCTTTCCATGTAATATATGTGTTACAATATATAATTTCGGCTTATATATATGAGGAAGATCCACTGGAGAAGGGATAGGCTACCCACTCCAGTATTCTTGGACTTCCCTTGTGGCTCAGCTGGTAAAGAAGCCGCCTGCAATGCAGGAGACCTGGGTTTAATCCCTGGGTTGGGAAGATCCTCTGAAGAAGAGAAAGGCTACCCATTCCAGTATTCTAGCCTGGAGAATTCCATGAACTGTATAGCCCATGGGGTCACAAAGAGTCAGACACGACTGAGCAACTTTCACTTTCATAGAGATGTACAATATGAACTACATACAAATAATTCCATATATATATATGTGTGTGTGTGTGGAATATTTTATGCCAGATCTCTCAAGATCCTTCAGACATCCTGGCATACAGCAGGGCATATGATGCTGAAAAAAAATCCACATAGAAGGGAGACAGGAAGACTTGCTCCCAGCTCCAATCCTTAGCACAGGGAAGTGCCAATTTCCTAAGCTATAACATGGAATATTAAAAAGCAGAGACATTACTTTGCCAACAAAGGTCCATCTAGTCAAAGCTTTGGTTTTTCCAGTAGTCATGTATGGATGTGAGAGTTGGACCATAAAGCTGAGCACCGAAGAATTGATGCTTTTGAACTGTGGTGTTGGAGAAGACTCTTGAGAGTCCCTTGCACAGCAAGGAGATCCAACCAGTCCATCCTAAAGGAAATCAGTCCTGAATATTCATTGGAAGGACTGATGCTAAAGCTGAAACTCCAATACTTTGGCCACGTGATGCAAAGAAGTGACTCATTTGAAAAGACCCTGATGCTGGGAAAGATTGAAGGCAGGAGGAGAAGGGGACAACAGAGGATGAAATGGTTGGATGGCATCACCGAGTCAGTGGACATGAGTTTGAATAAGCTTCGGGGGTTGGTGACAGACAGGGAAGCCTGGCATACTGCCATCCATCAGGTCGCAGAGTCGGACATGACTGTGCGACTGAATTGAACTGAGCATGGAATACCTGACTTCATTAGTCACGAGCCTCATAGAGCTAATTCTAACAGAAAGCTGACTTTTAGAGACATAGAATTAATAATTCATTAACAACTACATGTTAGTATTTGAAATGTGCCTGTTCATTAAGTGCAGCTCCATGAAAACAAAACTACCTAACTATATAAATGTTTAAACTAAAAGTCTACAGTCACTGCCATGATTTCATAAGCAATAAAGTGAATGAGGTCAAAGTCAATTTCCACTCACCCAGCATAAATCGTTGATCAGTCTGGACAAGGAGAGAGGTACTGGCCATCTCCCAGGCTGAGCTAATCCTTTCCGGTAGCACGTGCCATGACTCCCCCCTGGGCAATGTGACTGAGTGCAGTACATCACCATGTCCCTGCTGGGGATCATCAGATGAGTTCTTAGTCAGTGACCTACGGCCAGGCCCCCCCCCCCCCCAGCACCGCACTTGCCTGGTCACCCAGGACAGAAGGGGCCAGCCAGGAGAGCTCTGGACTCGGCAGCCGCAGCCTCAGAGCATGAGACTGGAAGCAGGAGAAACTGCTTAGCACAGTGCAATGCTCCACAGGCAGCATTCAGCCACCTCAACCCACTGACCTCAGGTACCCTGTTGTCTGCATCGTTCTTCTGCTATATGGATGCCCCTGGGTTGTTATTTCATGGCTCGGCACCTAATTGCTGCTCAAAGCTGCCCAGCTAACCTCCCCTTCTTCAAAGAGGACTGGAATGACTTGCCATTTCCTTCTCCAAGGTATTTTCTCAACCCAGGGATCAAACCTGGGTCTTCTGCGTTCCAAGCAGATTCTTTACCAGCTGAGTCACAGGTAGGATATCTATTATACAATTAAAGACAAAAACTGATGAAAGAGCATTAATAGACCACCATGGCTTAGTTGCTCAGTCATGTGTCCATCTATTTGCAACCCCATGAACTGTAGACTGTTGGGATCCTTTGCCCATGAGATTTTCCAGGTAAGTATACTGGAGTGAGTTGCCATTTCCTTCTCCAGGGGATCTGCCCGACCCAGGGATTGAACCCACATCTCCTGCATCTGCTGCATTGGTGGGCAGATTCTTTACCACTGACCCACCTGGAAAGCCCAACAGACCACCACAAAGATGCTCAATAGAGGTGGCAGCCAAGGCAGAAAGAGAAGTTGGGAAAAGGTTCTAACCCAGAGACATCCTCTCGCGTCCACCCCAGCCCACATATTTCAGACTCAGTACTTGTATAATCCTACTCACATTTAAATGAGATCTCACCCCTAATTCTTCTTCACAGAAATCTCACAATACTTCTAGTAGCCATTATTACATAATGAGTTGTCTATTTGCTTCTGGGATAGCCTTTCCCCAACATACTCTCAGACTCACAAAGGCAGATTTTGTCAGTACTACTCTCTTAGCACCCTGGAGAAGGGAATGGCAACCCACTCCAGTACTCTTGCCTGGAGAATCCCATGGACAGAGGAGCCTGGTGGGCTACAGTCCATGGGGTCACTAAGAGTCGGACAGGACTGAGCGACTTCACCTTCCCTTTTCACTTTCATGCACTGGAGAAGCACATAGCAACCCACTCCAGTGTTCTTGCCTGGAGAATCCCAGGGACAGAGGAGTCTGGTGGGCTACAGTCCATGGGGTCACAAAGAGTCAGACATAACTGAGGGACTAACAGACATATACACTCTTAGCAAGGGTCTGGCACCCAGCAGATGTGAGTATTTGTTGAAGGAATGAATGGATGGGTGTGTGGGGGTTCTATGTGAGAGGACCATAAAATCTGAGGGATCCTTACAGCAAAAAGCCTTCATGGGGCTTTGGAGCCTTTGAAGAGTTCTGAGAGGCTGCTCTGGGTTTTTGTTCCAGGAGCCTTTGGGGGAGACTACTTTCCTTCTTAGCAACATGAGTGCCCAGGGTAAGGTCCAGAGCAGATAAGTCAAAGACCTAACCACTTACAGATTTTCCCAGACTTGAGACACATACGGACTTAAAAGTAGGGATATTTAAATTTCCTTCTTGTTTACACATCCCAGTTCACGGTAGAGAAAAAGAGGCAAGGATTCAGGGCAGAAGTTCAAGTCAGGAATGAAGAATGAACATTTGGTTGGCATAGTCTTTGTAGAGTATTTTAAGATCTTTTATTTGAGCAAGGAATACAGGAGACTTGACTACTGAAATAAATTAAAAGTTTCTTTTTTAATTACTAAAAGAATTTTATTTTTTAATTTTTAAAATATTTAATTTTAAAATATTGTAAAGCGATTAAATCCACGGGGTTGCAAAGAGTCTGACACAACTGAGCGACTTCACTTCACTTCAACATATACATTATATGTTAAATATAACATATACATTATATAACATATACATATATACATATCCATATGTATATACAAATATAAAATATACATTATACTATGCACATACTGATTTTAATATAACAAATATTTCAAATACTTACATCTCAAGGTATCTACAGGCTCAAGCCACTTGTGACTAAATGACCAAAGATGCTGGGGAAACACTTGGCCTGCACTCAGACAGGAGCTTCCCCAGATTATATTAATAGAAACGCCTGACAACTCAGGGTCTGCCTGCACTGCTGTTCCCATGGAAACCGACATTAGATCTCAGAAGCCCAAAGCATGAGCACTTAAACTAATCATTGTGGCAAAAAAATAAAAAATAACAACCCATTTTCTTCTCACAATGTGGCAATGGTGATTAGGTTAACAGACCCTGATCCCTTTTCCTGGGGGTATGCTTTTTATAAAAATAAGGACAGAAATCCATCCTATGAAAACTTTTTCCACACCTGTTCATTCCATACTACATCAATACCCTTCCCCCGCTAACATTTCAAAATTCAATAGGACCATCATCCAACAATTAAGTAGGAATTAGAATACTAAACCACACAGCCTGGATCTGGATCTGTTTAATTTGATCACTTTACTATAAGCATTGAGAGAGGGAAAAAGAGAATACAAAATTAAGTGAAAAACTGAGCCCTCTCTGGATTAAGAGTTTAACTGTATGTATTAGTTTCTAACTCTGCAGTTCTAAATAGAATACACTGGAGTTTATGGATAAAATGATTCATAAGCAAGCTTAACTAGCCAGCATCTGTACTACATAAAATGCAAGGCTAGGCAATCATTTCCATTAATGCTACTTGTATAAGGAAAAAAATCAGTCATGCTGACCATCTGGCTGACCCCAATTTCAAACACTAAACAAGAGAGAAATCGTGAATGTGCATTTCCATCAAAGGAACAGAATTCCCTGGAGAAAAAGATACTACAAATCTAAGAGTGAGGTTGCAGCACTCTTTTTCAATAAATTGTGGAAAACTAACCAACTTCTAGTGTCTTATGGGCAGCAAGAGAAGACTGAACACAAAGTTGCTTGAATTTAGATAAGAACAAAGCTCATAGGGACTTCCCTAGTGGTCCAGTGGTTAAGACTTGGCACTTCCAGTGCAGCAGTTACACGTTCAAACCCTGGTCAGGGAACTAGGATCGCAAATGCCACGTCACGCGGCCAAAAATTAAGAACCAACCTCATATATTTACTGTAACACTTACCTTATGTCTAGGTCAATCACACATGCCTTAACCCACCAACCCACCAACCCACTCTGTCTTCTGCAAACAGCTACAGTGATTATAGCCTCTGTCTCTGTTTACCATTCAACCTAGTTCAGATGGCTACTCAATTGGCAATTAAATATTTTGCAAAACATTGCCTTGTTGGTTAATTTCATTTTGCTAAATATTATCTGCAGTCCTGTATATCATTAACATATTTAACTGTCTGATTTACATTACAATTAGAGATACCAAGGGAATATTTCATGCAAAGATGGGCATAATAAAAGACAGAAATGGTATGGACCTAGCGGAAGTAGAAGATATTAAGAAGAGGTGGCAAGAATACACAGAAGAACTATACAAAAAAAGATCTTCATGACCAAGATAACCACAATGGTGTGATCACTCACCTAGAACCAGATATCCTGGAATATGAAGTCAAGTGGGCCATAGGAAGCATCACTATGAACAAAGCTAGAGGAGGTAATGGAACTCCAATTGAGCTATTTCAAATCCTAAAAGATGATGCTGTGGAAGTGCTGCAGTCAATATGCCAGCAAATCTGGAAAACTCAGCAGTGGCCACAGGACTGGAAAACGTCCGTTTTCATTCCAATCCCAAAGAAAGGCAATGCCAAAGAATGCTCAAACTACTGCACAATTGCACTCATCTCACACGCTAGTAAAGTAATGCTCAAAATTCTCCAAGCCAGGCTTCAACAGTACATGAACCATGAACTTCCAAATGTTCAAGCTGGACTTGGAAAAGGCAGAGGAACCAGAGATAAAATTGCCAACATCAGTTGGATCATCAAAAAAGCAAAAAGTTCCAGGAAAACATCTAGTTCTGCTTTATTGACTATGCCAAAGCCTTTGACTATGTGGATCACAACGAACTGTGGAAAATTCTAAAAGAGATGGGAATACCAGACCACCTGACCTGCCTCTTGAGAAATCTGTATGTAGGTCAAGAAGCAATAGTGAGAACTGAACAATGGATGGGTTCCAAATTGGGAAAGGAGTTTGTCAAGGCTGTATCATTGTCACTCTGATTATTTAACTTATATGTAGAGTACAACATGAGAAATGCTGGACTGGATAAAGCACAATCTGGAGTCAAGATTGCAGGGAGAAATATCAATAACCTCAGATACACAGATAACACCACCCTTATGGCAGAAATTGAAGAAGAACTAAAGAGCTTCTTGATGAAAGTGAAAGAGGAGAGTGAAAAAGTTGGCTTAAAGCTCAACATTCAGAAAACTAAGATCATGGCATCTGGTCCCATCAGTTCATGGCAAATAGATGGGGAAACAATGGAAACAGTGACAGACTTTATTTTGGGGGGCTCCAAAATCACTGCAGATGGTGACTTCAGGCATGAAATTAAAAGACGCTTGCTCCTTGGAAGAAAAGTTATTACCAACCTAGATAGCATATTAAAAAGCAGAGACATTACTTTGCCAACAAAGGCCTGTCTAGTCAAGGCTATGGTTTTTCCAGTAGTCATGTATAGATGTGAGAGTTGGACTATAAAGAAAGCTGAGCGAAGAACTGATGCTTTTGAACTGTGGTGTTGGAGAAGACTCTTAAGAGTCCCTTGGACTTGGATCCAACATGTCCATCCTAAAGGAAATCAGTCCTGAATATTCATTGGAAGGACTGATGCTGAAGCTGAAACTCCAATACTGTGGCCACCTGATTTGAAGAACTGAACATTGGAAAAGACCCTGATGCTGGGAAAGATTGAAGGTAGGAGGAGAAGGGGACAACAGAGGATGAGATGGCTGGATGGCATCACCAACTCGATGGACATGAGTTTGAGTAGGCTCTTGCAGTTGATAGCGGACAGAGAAGCCTGGCGTACTGCAGTCCATGGGGTTGCAAAGAGTCAGACACAACTAAGCAACTGAACTGAACTAAACTGATATGCTCTCTGCAATGTGGAAGTAATATTCCATTTCTATCCAATACTATTCAGCCTTATTTCATAAAACATACGTATATACCCAATTATGATTTTATCATGTGTTAATTAAATAAGTAGTTGACACTTTAAATATCTTAAAATTCTGGTCTATTTCTCTACAGATGTTTAAGAATATTTTAGCCATATTTGAAGAAGGGATGGGGGCTTTTATATGGGCTAGAAACACACTATTACTTAAAATAATGGGATATGTGCTCCTAGTATTTAAATATTTACTATTTAAACCCACTTTTTAAATGGCAAACATTCCAAAATGTTCCTGATTATAACATTAAAAAGTTATTTTCCTAATTCTAAAGGAAATGCCTATTTAATATGGAAGAGCTGTAAAATAGAAAAATCACAAAGAATAAGATTATTTATAATCCAATAGCCCATACCAATTGGTATAAATTTTGGAATCAGCTTGTCAATTTCTACCAAAAAAAATCACCTAAGACTCTGATAGGGGTTGTGTTAAATCTGTAGATCAGTCTGGAGAGTATTACCATCTTACCAGTGTTTAATCCTCTGATCCATGAACAGAAGATGTTTTTTCCATTTATTTAGATCCTATTGCATTTATTTCATCAATGATTTATGGTTCCAGGGTATACATTTTGCCCTTCTTTTGTTAAATTTATCCTTAAGAATGTTATTATTTTTTGTGCTATTGTGAATTGGAATTGCTTTCTTAATTTCGTTTTCAGTTTGTTCATGACAAATGTATAAAATTAAAATTGACTTTTTTATGTTGATCCTCTATCCCAAGACCTTGCTGAACTCACTTATAGTTTTAATGAATCTCTTAGGATTTTCTGTATGTAACATCAGGTTATTTACATATTGGAAGGAAAAAACAATTTATGATGCATATGAGTGAGTGAGTGTGAGTCACTCAGTCATGTCTGACTCTTTGTGACCCCATGGACTGTAGCCCACCAGGCTCCTCTGTCCACGGGATTCTCCAGGCAAGAATACTGGAGTGGCATGCCTTTCCCTTCTCCAGGGGATCTTCCAGACTCAGGGATCGAACTGGGGTCTCCTGCATTGCAGATGAATTCTTTACTGTCTGAGCTGCCAGGGAAGTCATAATGCACATACATCTATCATAAGAACTCTACCTTATAAGTCCCAGCATCCACCCCGTATAGCATTGACCCAGGCTAAAATTCAGCATGCCGATTAATGCTTAAGAGTAAGGCTTGGGACTTCCCTGATGGTCCATCGGTTAAGATTCCATGCTTCCAAAGATCCTATTCCTGGTTGGGAAGTAAGATCCCATGCACCATGCAGTGCAACCAAAACAATTAAAACAATAAATAAATAAAATCCAGACTAGGAAAACTTTGGGGAAAAAAAATAAGGCTTAATAGTTGCTACTGCTATTATGGAAGGTGAAGTGAACTGGACAATTGTTACACAGAAGTGCTCACTTCTGGAGCAATGTTATAGCACCTCATTTGAAATGCGATATAACAGCAGTTTTTTTCTCAGAAAGAAATCAGAGTTCCCCGTCGTTGATATACAGGTTTCTTCTTCTCTGACCTCTTTCTGTAGGTTTAATGCTGACCAGCTTTTCTATTGGTTAAATTAATATCATCAGGCTCTTTACACAGAGATTATCTTGAAGGATAAACTATTATTGCCATTTGCCATTTTAGGTGATTGACTTGAACTTGGGTCTCTCCTATAGTGATGGCGGGTCACCAGAGTTCTACATTCAATCTTCAAAGGGCCACTCTGGGTTGAAGTTGAAGTCCAGAGGGACACCAATAAATAGCACCCTTCTTCCCAAACAGGGATCTGAATGATCTGAAAAAGAAAAGACTACAGATGGAGGCTAAAACATCAACATTTATAAAGATACAGCTGGGCAGGAAGACATGTTCACTGAATCCCAGCAACACGCACCCATCTGCCTGCATCCCAGGGAGTGGTAGTCAGTAGGGTAGACCCAGCCTTGCGGATAGAAAAGAGCAGAGAGGAACATCCACCCTCCCAGGGCAACCTCCTTCCCAAGAGGAAAACAAGCTGAAAAGAGCACACACAATTAATCTCATCACTAACTACAAGTAATCTGATTTGCTAATCAGATGCTATTCCACCACCAAGACAGAACTGAGACAGGAGGTAGGTGGCCCCTCGGGGTAAAGCAATTGGAGATTCATTCCATATTGATCAAAACTCCAAGGCGAGAATAGCAGGACAATTAACGGAGGAGGCTGGCCCTGCCCCAAAGTCAGGAGACCTCCTCAACCACAGGCACAGAAGGGCTCCTAGGAGCATAGAGGGAGCAATGTTAAGGGATGCTCTACCTATACAACTTTGGGGTAGAACCCAGTTTGGCTAAGAAATATGTGCTCACAAATGGATCCTAAGATATACCAAATATGGATTATGAACCAAGAAAATCAGAATGATTGTCAAACGAAAACCAGAAGAAATGTCCCACATAAATGATTTAAACTGGCACGAGGTACAAAAACAGAAATATAGACCAATGGAATAAGATAGAAAGCCCAGAGATAAACCCATGCCAGTCAGAAGGGCCATTATCAAAAAATCTACAAACAACAAATGGTGGAGAGGGTATGAAGAAAAGGGAACCCTCTTGCACTGTTGGTAGGAATGTAAATTGACACAGCCACTATGGAAGACAGTATGGAGATTCCTTAAAAAAATACTAAAAATAAAATTTAACATATGAATCAACAATCCCACTACTGGGCGTATACCCTGAGAAAATCGTAACTGAAAAAGACACATGTATCCCAATGTTCATCTTAGCACTATTTACAATAGCTAGGACATGGACACAATCTAGATATCCATCAACATAGGAATGGATAAAGAAGCTGTGGTACATATATACAATGGAATATTACTCAGCCATAAAAAGGAATGCATCTGAGTCAGTTCTAATGAGGTGGATGAACCCAGAGCCTATTATACAGAATGAAGTAAGTGAGAAAGAGAAAGATAAACACTGTATATTAACACGTATATAAGAAATCTTAAAAGATGGTACTATGAACCTATTTGCAGGGCAGCAATGGAGACTCAAAGAGAACAGACTTGTAGACACAAGATAGGGAAGAAGAGGGTGGGACGAATGGAGAGAGTAGCATGGAAATGTACATTCCATATGTAAAACAGATAGCCAGTGGGTATTTGCTCTATCACCCAGGGAGCTCAAACCAGTGCTCTGCCTCAATCTAGAGGAGTGGGGTGGGATGAGAGGTGGGAGAGAGGTTCAAGAGGGAGCGGACGTATGTATATCTATGGCTGATTTCACGCTGATGTGTGGCTGAAACCAACATAATATTGTAAAGCAATTATCCTTCAATTAAAAATAAACAAACTTTAATAAAAATAAACTGCCATGAGGGCGCAACTCAGGGACTCGCCCTCTGAGTCTGCCCCTGTGTCTATCCACACATACTGTACTCTATTTCCTCTTAATAAATACTTTACTTGCTTCACCACTTTTCCTCTTGGTGGAAATTCTTTAGTGCAAAGCTAAAGGGCCAAGGGCTTGTCACTGACCACTGGTCTAGTGGCTAGGATCTGGATCTGGTGTTTTCACCACCATGGCTCAGCCCACCTCTGGCGGAGAACCCAAGCCCTGCTCCAAGTTGTTGCAGGCTGAGGCCACCCAAGATCAGAAGGAAGTATGAGACACAATCAACCTAATGGAACTCCCCTTATAGGAAAAAGAAAAAAAAAAAAACTTCAGAATCAGAGAAGCAGCATTTCCCACTTCCAGTCACTAACAGGAAGACTGAGAAAACCCCTCTGCTACAAAAGTTACCTCTAGGAAAATAAACACACACGGCTTGAATTTTCTCTGCCTATTTGCAAACATAATTCAATATATCTAATGAAACAGACCCAACATTAGGAGAGAAAGCATAAATATGTCTTGTGAGTTGTCACTCATTTTGACCCGACATTGGGAGAGGTAATCTGGCTACTTTCTGGGGCCCCCTTCCCACACCTGCCTAGAACCTTCACCCCAGGGTTTTCTGTGTTTTTCTCATCGGTTTAAAATGCTTGGTAATAAAAAGGAGGCATTCAGCAAAAATCTAAAGGCTCTGGGTTTTGGCAGTCTCTACACAGTCAAGTGAAGCATTGAAGGGATTGCCATACATTTTCAAAAACATTCACAAGGGGATGTACTATTTGTAGTTGAACTGTGACAAATAATTCCTTTACTAAATGTCATAAGTCTAGACTTAATGGAGTCAAGTATGTGCAAAATGGGTAGGGAAAACAACCAATTCTACTGTCCTGGAATCAACACTGTCCCCCTCAACAGTTGAATCAAATATTTGGAAACTTCATGGTATAAACAAATGTTCTGCAAAGATTATTCAGAAAGCTCAGATGCATACAGATAGAATGCAGTTTGTCATGCAAAGTATTGTTTGGCAGGTTTGGCAAACCCGCCACTGGTTAAAGTAACCCCAGCCAGAAATTATATGGTTGAATTGTCAGTGATTCATCACTAAGAGATAGACTCAAAATTGCCCAGCCAGGTGATAGTCTAAATTTAACCCTTGAAGAGCAAACTGAAGATCACCAGTTTTAAAAAAGACGGATGCGGTACTTCCCTGGTGGTCTAGTGACTACAACTCCCTGTTCCCAACGCAGGGAGCTTGGGTTTGATCCCTGGTCAGGGAACTATATCCCACATGCTCCAACTAAAACATCCTAAAACATTTTGTAGGCTGCAACTAAAGATCTTGCATGCAGGACACTACACAAACATCATTACAAGGGAATACTGAGTGACGAAGAATTGATGCTTTAGAACTGTGGTGTTGGAGAAGACTCTTGAGAGTCCCTTGGACTGCAAGGAGATCCAACCAGTCAATCCTAAAGGGAATCAGTCCTGATTATTCATTGGAAGGACTGACGCTGAAACTGAAACTCCAATACTTTGGCCACCTAATTCAAAAAGCTGACTCATTTGAAAAGACCCTGATGCTGGGAAAGATTGAAGGTGGGAGGAGAAGGGGACAACAGAGGATGAGATGGTTAGATGGCATCACCGACTCAATGGATACGAGTTTGAGTAAACTCTGGGAGCTGGTGATGGACAGGGAGGCCTGGCATGTTGCGGTCCATGGGGTCGCAAAGAGTCAGACACGACTGATCGCCTGAACTGAACTGAACTAAAATGAGGGAGTTCAAACATAAAGCCCTGTTGGTTTGTTTTGTCTTTTTTTAAAATTTAGACCTATCTTGTATAGATATCAGGACTTGGCCAAGTTAAAATCAATGTTTACAAGGCAAATTATTACAACACTTTTCTCTAAAAACATTAAATACATATAAATAATAGTTGATTTGGCCATGATGTAAGCAACACTTTCTGAATCTAGATATTTGGCTATGGTATATCAATGTTCAAAGTCTATCAATTTGGGACACTGAGAGATATTTTGATAAGCTTACTTCTTAACCTTAAGAAGAAAATAATCTGAGATATAACTTTATAGAGCAATAGGACAATTTGGCTCGATCTTTCTACTATTTATTTCAATTTTCCCAGTATGATCTACCTTTCTAGGCATTTTATACCCAGAAAAGTGTGCTTGCTTAGAATATTTACAAGCAACAGAACAAACTGCACCATCAGGAGCTTCCCTGGTGGTCCAGTGGGACCAATGAGCTGACTCATTGTAAAAGGCCCTGATGCTGGGAAAGATTGAAGGCAGGAGAAGGGGGTGAGAGGGAATGAGATTGTTGGATGGCATCACCAACTCAGTGGATATGAATTTGAGCAAACTCTAGGAGACAGTGAAGGACAGGGAAGCCTGGAGTGCTGCATTCTGCTGGGGTGGAGGTGTGGGGGGGGGGGGGGGGGGGGGCTGGGTCACAAAGAGTTGGACACAAATTAGCAACCCAACAACAACAATCAGTGGTTAAGAATCCAGGCCTCCACTGCAGAGGTACTGGTTACATCCCTGGTTGGAGAACTAGGATCCTGCATGCTGCATGGCACAGCTAAAAAATAAATAAATTAAAATGAATTTAAAATGCCCCAAGAAAAGATACTTAATGGGATTTCCTGACTCCAAAGATGAACCTACAGTCACTCAGTAATGATCACCTAAGATTCAAGCAGGGATGAGATGTTACAATTGGTACAGACAAATGAAGGGCACTGCTGAGCTGAACTCACAGGCTGGGCATGACATTGCGCCCCGCGATACTGTCAGTGTAGAGTTAGATCCGAAACTCACGTGAGCGAAGTCTTTGATGTTTCCTTTCATGTTTCAAAACAGTGAGAGGCCTAGAGCAAGAAAAAGTGCCTCAGATAAATCCGGAGAAGAGATGTGAGAAAAGTGCAGAAAACAACCTAAAAAATTAGGGAAGGAAAAAGGCAAAGTCAATATCAACTCTGTAGTCACCTTCATTTATGTTGGCTATACTTCACCCTAGACCCTGCTTTCTAACTGTCGATCATCAAGATGATAACACTGTTTAAGTAATCCATAAATAGTCAGGAGGGGGGAATTGTTAGTGTAAGTAACAGCCAATACTGTAATCACAGGTATTCGTTTTTAAAACTATTCACGGAGCCAACCTCACTCCAGGTATGAAAGAGAGGTTTCCTCATATGATAAATATGTCTGTGAAAATAGAATGAATGTTAATAATAAATCATTTAAGTTAGGACTTCCCTGGTGGTCCAGTGGCTAAGAATCACCTGCCAATGCAAGGGACACGGGCTCGATCCCTGATCCAGCAAAACTCTCACAGGCCATGGGGCAGCTGAGACTGCACGCTGGAACTACTGAAGCCTTTGCGCCCTAAGCCCATGGTCTACAACAAGAGAAGCCAGCACAGCGAGAAGCCCACTCACTGCAACCAGAGAGCAGACCCCGCTCACCGCAACTAGAGAAAGACAGCGTACCCCACCAAAGACCTGGTGTAGCCAAAGTAAACAGATTTTAAAATATTCTTAAAAAATTTTTTAATCTCTGAAGTGAAACCATTACCCCTAATAATGACACACCCTATATCTAAGTGTGCTGACTCACTCAGTGGGGCCTGACTCTTTGCGACCCCATGGACTGTAGCCCGCCAGGCTCCGCTGTCCATGCGGATTCTCCAGGCAAGAACACTGGAGTGGGTTGCCACACCCTCCTCCAGGGAATCTTCCTGATCCAGGGACTGAACCCAGGTCTCCCGAATTGCAGGTGGATTCTTTACCATCTGAGCCACAGGGAAGTCCCACAGTCTCTATTGGACTTATTAAATGGCTTTTCTTTATGAAAATGAGTTTAAATGTCATTGTGACATTTATGTTTAATAAAAATAAGAAAACAGAAAACTAGTTAATAAGCTCTAAGTAAATTGTCAAATTAAGTGATCCCAACTCAAAACCCTTTTTTAAACTCTCTATTCTCAAAATAGCATTTTCATCCACAATATCTAAGTTAATTATCTCATTCATTAAAGGCCCTGTCAAATGAAAATTTTAGTGAGGTGTCAAGGTCTCAGGTGAAAAAATGTTAAGTCTATGACAGGTTTATAGACTAATCCTTTAAAAGTCAAAATATATGTTAAAAATACAGAATTCTGGTAGATACTATCCAAGGGAGGAAAAGGGTAAGAACAGATCACGTTAAGAAATTAAGTGTTACAGACAGAAAAAATTTGTACTAAAAATTAATAAAAGGGATTCCTATTTAAATGGCAGTGCTTCCCAAATTTTGCACCAAAATACCAAGGAAGATATACTCCTGGTAGAAGTATAAATGGATACATGTTTTCTGGAGGGCAACTTTGTACTATTCAACTTAATCCTAAAATGCACTAACCATTGATTCCAGATTCTCTGCCTCTAGAAATTTTTTTAAAGAAATAGAGAGAGTCTCTAAAAATAATATACGTACATGGCAAGTCATTATTTAAATGAAAAATTAGAAACAAATTCCCCAAAAAGATGTTGATTAAATACAGCAGGATATTCAGATTGAACATGTTGGGGCACTTGGTAATACTGTTGTAAGAGGACATTTTAAGGCATAAAAATATACTCACAGTATAGTAAATGGATCACAGTGAGTGTTGAGGAGCATAGTGCTGTGGTTAACAGCCCAGCTGTTGCAAACAGGCAGCCTACATTCAACTCCTGACACCACACTTACTGGTAACGTGATGGTGGGAAAGCTACTGTTCCTCATCTGTGAGAGGGGGAACAGGAGTATTTACTCCATTGGCTTATTTGGAGGATTAAATGATTCAGTGCATATATGGTGGTTAGAAAAGTACCCTACATGTAACAAGAGCTCAGTAAATTTCAGCTGTCATTCTTATCAATCCAGTCAGAAAGTGCAAGCACAGCCTTTAAAAAATAGTAAAGTGAAAGTGAAAGTTACTCAGTTGTGTCCAACTCTTTGCGACCCCATGGACTGTATATATATTCTCCAGGCCAGAATACTGGAGTGGGTAGCCATTCCCTTCTCCAAGGGATCTTTCCAACCTAGGGATCAAACACAGGTCTCCTGCATTGCAGGCGGATTCTTTACCATCTGAGCCCACCAGGCAAGAAAAGAGAAAAAAATCTTTAATTTTGTCATACTTACTAGAATATATGATTTCTATGCAATAGCAGCAGAAAGTCAAAATAAGGGGAAAACTGAGGATAAAGGATGAATATGAGCAGAAAATAGAAAAAGAGACACAAAGTAGGAAAATTTTAAAAGAGAGAAAAATCACAATGTGTGAGTGAGTGCTTAGTCCTAAGTCATGTTTGACTCTTTGCAACCCCATGGACTGTAGCCCACCAGGCTCCTCGGTCCATGGGATTTCCCAGGCAAGAATACTGGAGTAGGTTGCCATTTCCTCCTCCAGTTCTTCCCAACCCAGGGATCAAACCCAGTCTTCTGCATTTGCGGGTGTGTTCTTTACTATTGAGCCACTGGAGAAAATAGGACTTAAATGCAAATTGATTCAATGAAACATAAGATTAAACCTGGAAAATCTAATGATGCAGATACAAAATAATTTGATAAAATTTTCAGAATATAGTACAAAGATCCAAAGTGATCCAAAAAAGTTGATGGAAAAGTTAGTAGATAAGAATAAAGGAAACAAATGGACTTCCCTGATGGTCCAGTGGTTAAGACTCTGCATTCCCAAAGCAGGGGACCCAGGTTCGATCCCTGGTCAGGGAACTAGATCTCACATACAGCAACTAAGTATCCCACATGCAGAAATGAAGAACTGACAGAGCCAAATAAATAAATATTTTTTAAAGACAGCAAAGGAAATAGAGATTATGGTGTCTTTAGGAAGACACCATAACAACTAAAGAAGCAGCAAATATCTAAAGCAGAACTGAAAGATTATTCTCAAGACTAACCACGGAGCCTCATGAAAAGGGCTTACCACACAATGTTCAAAATCACTGGAAAGAGACCCACATAAAGAGATGCCCTGGAAAAAAACATATTATTTTCATTAAGACAGATAAGCAATAAACTTTTAAACAGCAGACATTTTTAAAATGGGTTTACCCACAAAAAAGAATAAAAATCAGACTCTCATCAAACTCTAAATATCAAGAAGGCAAAGAAATTATATTTCATTTATAGTTTCAAGGAAAATATTATGTCCCCTAAATTCTGAAAGCGGCTACATTGCAACTCATGCATGAATAAACAGAAAGCTATTCTAAAATGTGTACTGTGCAAAAAGACTTTCACTTCCAATGGTTGTCCAAAGACCAGTGCTCCAACCTAGAATTAGAAAAGCCAGATGGAATACAAAATTATCTTTTCCAAAGCAGAAGAGAGTTGCTGAGGCAACAAGAAGTAAATGAACTAATACTTCAGAAGGGAAGGGACAGAGAGGTGAGCTGGCTTCTGCAGTTGCTTTTACTTGAGTGTATTGATGAATTTGAATATGGGCAAGAAGCTGAGAATCTAGGCAAAGCCTGGAGCCACAGCTGGAAGGGGGCTGCTTCAGGGAAAGAAAGAAATCTGAGGAGATTTTGGTAGAGAATTGGAAAGTTCCAAGTGCATGACAATGTTTTTAACCCAAAACATACCCCAATACTGGAGCAGTATGCAGAAGGAGACAAAAACATAATTGGCAAGTCTCTGAAGAGCAAAACAGAGCTCTGTTGTCAAGCTCAGAGCACAGCGATTAGGACTTGAGACACAGCAAAAACAACCCTCTCCCCTCCCCAAAAAGCATCAAGATTCTAGATGAAAATACGAAAGTCAGGGCTTGAGCATGAGATAATCTGACCTTTACACTGGCATGCTTCATAGGAGCTCCTTATTAAATGGAAGCTGCCTAGTAGAAGGCTGACTATAGTAGAAACTGTCCTTCTGGTAAAGGTAACAGTTTGACATCACTTATTACTTGGATTTGTTTTCTTCTCTTACCATACTTCCACAAATACCGTCATTACTGAATGCTCTATATGCAGGCATCATGTCCCAAACGACATTGCTTCTGACCAAGGAACACACTTTAGAGTGAAGAGGGGGGAAAGCAATAAGACAACCACTGGTTCTATCATGAATCCCATCCTCTGAAAGCAGCTGGACTTACAGAACATTGTCCTGAGCTGTGGAAGCCTGAGTCACTCCAGCCAAGAGACAATACTTTGCCAGGTTAGACTGAAGGCTTTAAGAATACCAGGAATTTCCTGTTTCTTCCTAATGGGTGGAAGGCGGTATGATACCTCTAAGAATTACACCTGATAATATACTTACAAAAATTTCACACATTCACATCTCCTAACTCTGTTCTCCACTAGGTAGGGTTGAAGTTTTGTTTGCAAGGAAACAGATAACCACCCTGTTGAATTGCCATCAGGCTGTTGGCACTTCCTGCACCACTGGGTGAATAGATCATAAAAAGGTGTTGAAGTCACTGGTAACTGACACTATTCATTTATAAAAGAAATACATACTTATTTTTAAAAAGCAAATAAGGATGCTCTTTCTCTATAAGGACAGAGGAGACTATCGTGGGATACCTTCCTTCTCTGACACATTCAGTGATCAGTTTGAAGCGAATGATTGTTGCCGTTCAGTTGCTGTAGCCCACCAGGTTCCTCTGTCCTCCACTATCTCCTGGAGTTTGTTCAGATTCATGTCCATTGAGTCAGTGATGCTAGTGAATGATTTTCTTGTTGTTCGGTCATGTCTGACTCTTTGCAACTCCATGGACTGCAGCATGCCAGGCTTCCCTGTCCTTCACTATCTCCCAGAGTTTGCTCAAATTCATGTCCATTGAGTTGGTGATGCTATCTATCCATCTCATCCTCTGTTGCCCCCTTCTCCTCTTGCCCCCAATCTTTCCCAGCATCAGGGTCTTTTTCAGTGAGTCAGCTCTTCACATCAGGTAGCCAAAGTATTAGAGTTTCAGCTTCAGCATCAGCATCAGTCCTTCCAATGAATATTCAGGATTGATTCCCTTTAGGATTGACTGGTTTGATCTCCTTGCAGTCCAAGGACTGCATTTCCAGCACCACAATTTGAAACTGAAGCCTTAAACAGACAAGATTAGCCAGGTTTCAGGGTTATCTTCAAATTGGGCAAAGAATTGGAGTGAGAAAGAGCCCAATTCACTGAAGTATAACTGATGGCAAAGGGAACAGCATCATTTGAGTTACAGTTGTGTACAATATTGCAGGCATCAACCACATGTGGTTATTTAAATCTAGATGTATTATATTTAGAGCAAACTCAGGGAAATGGTGAAGGACAGGAAAGCCTGGTGTGTTGCAGTCCATGGGGTCACAAAGAGTCAGACACAACTGAGCAACTGAACAACAAACTAGTTAGAATTAAATGCCATTATACTAGTCTCTCCCCTTCACTAGCCCAATTTCAAGTACTCCCTGACCACATGCGGCTAGCAGCTTCTGTACTGAGCAGGGCTGGTAAAAGACATTTCCACTGTTACAGAAACTTCTATTGGATGGTGCTGATCTACAGCCGTCTGAACAACTGAAGAAATAACAACCATAACCTGTAGCCACACTTCTTTGCTATGAATATATTTTAACCAGCTTCCCTTTTCTTCCCTTTTCTCTTTATCCGTGTATGGTGTGTAGCGTTTATGAGTAATAATTAACTTGAGCCATCACTTAGAAAACACTGAGGAGACTTCCCCGGCAGTCCAGTGGTTAAGACTCCGTGCTTCCAATGCAGAAGGCACAGGTTCAACTCCCGGTCAGAGAACTAAGATCCTACTTGCCACACGGCTTGTTCAAAGGATTTAAAAAAACAACAACAAACACTGAGGAGGGATTATGACGAAACCAGAGAAGGGCTGATATCAGGCAGAGATCTGGGATACAGCGAGTGATGCGAGCAGGACCACACCTCGATGTAGAAGGAGGAAAGACCAGAGGCCTGCCAGCTCGGGCCTCTTTCAGCTCTGTGATAGGCGGGAGACTTGTGCTTAACCCATTATGCGCTCATGGGAAGCCTGGCATGCTGCAGACCATGGAGTCACAGAGTCAGACATGACTGAACAACAAGAAGATCATTCACTAGCATCACTGGCTCAATGGACGTGAATCTGAGCAAACTCCAGGAGACCGTGGAGGAGAGAGGCACCTGGCGGGCTACAGCGACCAAACAGCAGCAATCATTCACTTAAAACTGTTCATTGAATGTGTCACTGAAGGAAAGTGTCTCATGATATCCTCCTCTATCCTTATGGAGAAAGAGCATCCTTATTTTCTTTTAAAAAATAAATATATATTTCTTTCATAAATAAACAGTGTCAGTTACCAGTGACTTCAACACCTTTTTTAATCTCTTCACCTGGTGGTGCAGGAAGCACTGACAGCTGGATGGCAATTCAACAGGATGGTTGAATTCAACCCTACTTAGTGGATAACGCAGTTAGGAGATGTGAATGTGTCTGGGACATTCATGTGCGGCAAACGATGCCCTGAAGCAGAGAAAACCTTACAGAGATCATCTGGTGGCAGTAGCTGCGGCGTCTGGAACCCAGGCCAGCACAGGTGACAGGAAGCGTCTGGTGGCATGTTCAGGGGACCCAGAGACCAGGGTGGCGGCTGAGACGTCCAGAGAGCTTCTCCTGGGCGGTAGCCTGCCCTGTGCCAGGACTACCAATGGCTTGGCCCTGTGTACCTGCCCTCCTTCCCAGCAACTCAGCAAACAGTTCCTTATCCTTCCTCCCCAAAATTCCTTTTCTGCCTGATTTAACTAGAGTCAGTTTCTAAATATGTATAAAAGAACTCTCACCAAAACAGAAAATGATTAATAATAGATTAGATATTTTCTAAAGGCCAAAAGAAAAAAAATTTATAGGGATGTTTATCTTTCAGAACAATGGAAAAGGAAAAAGCAAGCAAAGCATACTATACAGAATAGAAGACATAAATCCGGAGAAAAAGAAGAAAGCAAAAAAATATAAAACATGATGACAGAGGCGGGGGCCAAGTGTACAAGTTACGATGATCCATTTAAGTTATTTCAATTCCCCATTAGAAAAGAAGATTTTGAACATCTATTCATTTTCTGTTTAAAGAAACATATTAAATTGACAAAGAAATGTTTTTTTACTGATAAGCAAAGCTTTATCAGATAAGCAAAATTAAAGGAGAGAAAGTGTGGCCCCTTTTATTTCAAACAGAATTTAATAGAAGGCGAAAATGTTTTCATGGCAAAGAGGGTCATTTTATATTCATAAAAGGCAAAATCTACATAAAATTTGTAACAGCCCTGAACGTTTATGCTTCATATAAAAGCATCAAATTATATAAAACAAAAATAGAATTGCTGTGAGACACTGTAAAACATCTCTTTCCACATTTTATAGATCTATTAAGGGGAAAAGACAAATGGAGAATGAAACTGGGAGATGGAACAAATTTAATAGAAGGAACACAGATGTGTCTATCCATTTCTCTTCAAATCCATTGAAATCACATGAAAGAATAAATAATTAAAAATAAATTTACAGCAGTGCTGAAAAACAAGTCATTATTGTTAATCAGTGGACTAGAAATTTTGAGTCATCTTGGCAAATAAAACGTCAGTGATAGCAGAGTGGTAGAGAAAGGATAGAAAAAGAAACTTTAGTCCAACACAACTAAGGAAAAAACAACTATGGATGGGCTTCCCTGGTGGCTTAGATGGTAAAGAATCTGCCTGCAATGTGGGAGACCCGGGTTTGATCCCTGGGTCAGGAAGATCCCCTGGAGAAGGGAATGGCAACCCACTCGAGTATTCTTGCAGGATGATCCCATTGGCAGAGGAGCCTGGCAGGCTACAGTCCATGGGATCACAGAGAGCCACACAAGACTTAGCAACTAATACTTTAACTTTCATGGACATAAAAATAATTCTAAATACTGCAAGTTAAGTTGAAGTCAACACATACAAAAGAAGGAAGGGCTGTGGGACAAACAATAAAATGTTTAACTAAAGAACTAAAATGCTGTATAGGCAGGGACTTCCCTGGCGGTTCGGGTTCAGTCCCTGGTTGGGGAACTATTAATAAACTTCCATGTACCTCGTGGCGTGGCCAAAAAATTTTAAAAATAAAATAGATAAGCAAAAAGAATTTGTTACATAAGCACAGGGGAAAAAATTTAAAATAAAAATAACATAAATAAAATGCTGTATAGGCAGCCTCCTTCATATTCCCTTCTCAGTGAGCAGCAGATGAACATTGTTTCTGCCCTAAGATAAACCCCAAGAACTTTTTCCAAACTTCTGTGAAAGGTCTGCCAGAGGCCACTTCCTAGCACTGGGGTCAGTAATCATAGCTGTAAATGAGAAATAGCCCAGGTTGCTTTAAAAAAAAATCCCAATGCCCAGGTTGCTTCCGGAACAAAATAAATCAGGATCTCAGAGAGCAGGACGAAGGCTTTAGAAGTTGCTTTTTTCTAAAGCAACCCAACAGACTCCAATATGCAAACAAGGTTGAGAACCGCAGGCTGAGTAGAAGCGCTGGGGCTGAAAATAAAAAGCAAAGACTAGAGGAATGCTGAGCTTCCACATAAACAGAGGAAGAAAAAAAACTGCAAGGAAGTAGTTGTCTCTGGCTTTGGTCCCTGAGTAAGAGCAGTGAGGACCATTTTCTGAAGAGGGAGCCTTGGCCCTCAGGACTACAGGTTGGCTCAGTCAGACAGCGTTGCCTCACCCCCATTATAACCTGCAATCCCCACCTGAATGCCCAGTAAAGGAGACCGGTGCAGCTTCATTCTGAAATTTACATGCTAAAGGCTGTGGCCTTGAGTAAAATAATGAAAAGCAGAAGCTTAATTAGGCAAAAAAAAAAAAAGAATCATTTTAAACTGCTGGCCATATCTATAATATATTGTTTTATTTCCCTGACTCTATCATTCTGCTATTTTTCATTTAGCAACCGAAGGCAGAAGTATGTCAGCAACTATGTTTGCTGTAGGAATAACTGGACTGAATTTTGTCATGTGCTTAGAACAGAGCATCCTAACATCACTGGCATTAATGAGACCTACAGAGTTTAAAAATGAGATGCTTGACTACACAACCTTCCAGTATGAATAATGTATCTACCCTAAAAGAAAGTACATTTTTCCTATGTACTTTCAAGTTGCAAATTCATCAACTTGAGCAACGTAGCACAAATCCTTTCCCCTCATTTGTAAACTGATCCCGAAGTTCTACATTGAATCCTCTTAGTTCAACTCCTCTCAGGACTTTCCCTATAGTTCAGACGGTAAAGGATGTGCAATCAATGGAAGAGACCTCGGTTCGATCCCTGGGTCAGGGAGATCCCCTGGAGAAACCCACTCCAGTACTCTCGCCTGGAGGATCCCATCCACAGAGGAGCCTGGAGGGCTAGAGTCCACGGTGTGGCAAAGAGTCGGACACAACTGAGTGCGAACACTACTACTTTGAGAGGATTAAAATATAATTATATTGTCTTAATTTTTCTTTCTTTCTTTTTTTTTTTTTTTGCTTTTTGGTTTCACTTCTCAGGGAAAGAAAAGGAGTGATGAGAGAATAAAATGAACAATTTCAAAAGCACATGTGTAACAAGAAGAGAGCATGGTACAATTTACTGGCCACACGCTCCAACGCCCTCTAAACCATCTGAGTACAGATTTCTGTATTCACAACCACCAAGAGGCAAAGAAAAGAGATCTCAAATAAAAATAGGAGCCACCAGATAAGAATCAATGAATGTTAGAGGAAAATCAACACCCACGAGAGAGGAGTCAAACTCAGTAAGTTGCCTAAAACACAAAGGAAAATAAAGTTATAGGATAAGGATAGTTAATATCCTCAGAGAAATAAGAAAAAGGTTCTATAAAAATATAACAAGTGGAGATTCTCAAAATTAAAAATATCATATTTTGGAGACGTCCCTGGTGGTCTAGTGGTTAAGACTCTGTTCTTCCACTGCAGGGGGCACAGGTTCAGTTCCTGGTCAAGGAACTAAGATCCCACATGTCCAATGGCTTGGCCAAAAAATGATTTTTTAAAAATCCTATTTCAAAACTTGATAGTTAGGCAAAATAGCAAAATAGAGAGATTGAAATCATGTTGAACTAAAGAATTCTCCCATAAAGCATTAAAAAATAAACACAACAAAAGAGAGGTGGAAAATATGAGATAAGCTTTAAGTTGCATGGAAAACAGATCTACAAGAGCTCTAATAGCAAGGAGGAAATAAATACCACTGACCCTGAACAGCAGAGGTTTGAACCGCATTGGTCCACTTATGCAATGACCCACTTACTTATTTTTTCCCAATAAATTAGTACCGAGTGCATCATTCATGGTTGGTTGAATCTGCAGATTTTGACCTCAGATACACAAACCGATTGTAAAGTCATATTTGGATTTTCAATTGCAAGTAGGGTCAATGAACAACTCCAACTCCAGCATTGTTTAACGGTCACCATACAAAAATTCTTAGGCACACACATGGGGGTATATATTATATTTACACTCATGCAAAGTGCCATATATATGTGTGTGCATGTGAGTGTATCTGTGTGTATTATATTGTTGTGGGTGTATGCATATAGAAGAACTTCCAGAACTAAAAAAATACCCAAATCTTCAGAAATGCTTCCTCAGTACCAGACAGAAAGAAAGAACAAGACTTCCATCTATGAAAGATGTACAGGCCAAAAATGTCCCTCAGTTGGTATTTATATAATGTTTTCCTTATGTTAGACTAGGCTTATGGGATTGGGGAGGAAGTAAAGTGCTGTTTTATCACATCATATCAAGGGTGTGTGCATGCATGCTCAGTTGTTAGTTGTGTCCAACTCTTTTGCAACCCCATGGACTGTAGCCTGCCAGATTCTTCTGTCCATGGGATTTCGCAGGCAAGAAAACTGGAATGGGTTGCCACCTTTCTCCAGAGGATTTTCCTGATCCAGGGATTGAACCCACATCTCCTGCATTGGCAGACAGGTTCTTTACCACTGAGACATCCTGGAAACTCCCTATCAAGGGGGTGTGTGTGTGTGTTATTCACTCAAGCGTGTCTGACTCTTTGCAACCACATGGACTGTAGCCTACCAGGCTTCTCTGTACATGGGATTCTCCAGGCAAGATCACTAGAGTGGATTGCCATTCCCTTCTCCAGAGGATCTTCCCGACCCAGGGATCGAACTCTGGTCTTCTGCACTGCAGGTAGATTCTTTACCATTTGAGCTAGAGGGAAGTCCTCATATCAAGGGTACATAATCAATATTACTTGTAACTGTTAATATTAATCTTGATCACCTGGCTGAAGTGAAGTTTGTCAAGTTTCTCCACTGTAAATTTATGTTATTCTATTTTCCCCCTTTCTACTGTACTCTTTTTAAGGATGTGTCACCCAAATTCAAGGAGTAGAAATCTATGTTCCGTTTACTCAAGAGTGGAATATCTGAATAAACTATTTGCCATTCTTCTGCTTTCTTGGTGGCTCAGTGGTAAAGAATCTGCCTGCAATGCAGGAGACCTGGGTTCAATCCCTGGGTTGGGAAGATCCCCTGGAGGAGGGCATGATAACCCACTCCAGTATTCTTGCCTGGACAATCCCCATGAACACAGGAGCCTAATGGGCTACGGTCCATGGGATCTCAAACAGTTGGACATGACTGAGCAACTAAGCACATTCTTCTGCATGAAAAAAAAAAAATGTGTATTTCAGAACTCCACAGATAAAAAGAACCTAAAAGCTTCCAGTGAGAAAAATTATGCTACCTACAGAGGAGATGAGATGAGATGAGATTGGAGGCAAAGTTGCAATGTCAGATGAAACATCATGAAAGGACAACAGAGAAGGAAAGATCTGGACAGACACTGAAGGAAGTGTGAGAGAATTCACCTAGCAGACATACAAGGATTCCAAAGAAAACACTTTCAAAGATGAACACTAAAGCAAAACTAACAGCAGAGAAATGTGATGAGTTTGAGGGTTTCAGGGCTGATCAGGCAAAGATAGGACCACAAGCTGGCATTCTTGCACAGCACAAGGTTTACTGGGTGGTACTTGGACAGGCTTGCAGGAGAGGGAGAGTGTCTCTGAGCAGGAAACCTTCCAAAAACAGTGTGTGTGTGTGTGTGTGTGTGTGTTGGGGGGTGGTGTGGTCACTTCCCAGAAGGGGAAGGGAGCATGGGAAATCCCAAGGGAGAGGGGATTCCATGTGGGCAGATACGTGGTGACGTGATGTCTCAGCAGAGTGGGGATTTCTGAGTCAGAGAGCCCCAAAGGGCAGCCATAATTTGGGGTCTTTTAGAGCTGTGGTGGTTTGCTTTATCTATGGCTAGCAGATGTTGGGTGCAGTTTGCAGGGTATGCAAAGCAGACAAGTTGTAAAATGGTTGAAAATATGCTAATGTGAGCTACACTGAAAAGGATTTGAATTGGGGGCTGGCAGGCTTTGAGTTAACAGTCCAAACCTTCTGCAAGAAAGTAAACAATATAGGGGCCAACATACAAGAAATATACAAGAAAAAAACATTTCTTTTAAAGTCTCACATGATGAAAATGAAGCATATTATGTCTGTGTGTGCATGCTAAGTCGCTTCATTCATGTCCAGTTCTGTGTGATATATGGACTGCAGCCTGCCAGGCTCCTCTGTCCATGGGATTCTCCAGACAGGAATGCTGGAGTGGTAGCCATTTTCCTCTCCAGGGGATTTTCCTGACCCAGGAATCAAACCCACATCTTTTATGTCTAACCTGCATTGGAGGGCAAGTTCTTTACCTCTAGCGCCACTTGGGAAGCCCAAAGTATATCACACTATCCAATAATCTAGAACCAAAAGAGATGAGTATTCTGCTCAAACGTATGACAAAAATAAATACATTGTCATAGAATAGAAAAACTATACCTCAAAACTAGCTCTTTCCTTCTTTTATATTCCTAAATAATATGTATCCTCATATTATTTGTCTGTATCACTCTGCATTTCTTTATATGTCTATCCCCTACTGGACTGTAAGCCATGGAAAAATGACAATCACTTCTGGCTCATCTTAAAACTCCAAGTATCTAGAACAAATTTCTAGCACATAATACATATCCTACTAACATTTTTAAATAATGAATAAAGAAACGTGAAGAATAGAATTACAATATTTCAAGGTCCACAAAAGAACCAAGAATAGTTTTATCACAATCCACATTTCTTTCGAGGCTGTATACTCATTTTTCTTAGTTTTATAATTCTAAAATATCACAACATCAATCTTTTCCCATTTGTTAAATCTCTTAATCAGCAAACTACCAGCTCAAAAACACTTTTAAAATATAATTTAAAGATTGTTGAGAGATATTCATTAATTCTGTCACAGTTATTCTTGTGGATGGCTGAATCCCTAAATTAGAAAAATGGAATAATCTAGTTTGTCATTTGGAATGCCTTGGGCCATAGTTTTAAAAGCACCTCATTGAAAATGGCTTCATATTAGGAATTCATGATTCCCATAAAAGCAGAAGTCTAAAAGTAGGTTGTTTGGCTAATTTGCCCCTCAGTGAAGTCCAAGTTCCAATTTAAGTTCTGTAGAATCTTTTGGCTTTTCTTTCAGGGTGTAAGATGGCAGCCACAGTTCCAAGCATCATGTCCTATAGGACAGTATCCAATGGTAGGAAGAGTGGCATTTCTCCAGGGTGCTTTCTCCTTATCAGGGAGAAATCTCTCTCCCAGAAGCTTCAAGCATATGCTTCCTACTGTCTCATTGGCTAGAAATCAGCACCGTTCCCACTTCAAACCAATCACCAGCAAAAGAAAATGGACTTTTTTGGTTTAAAAAAAAAAAAAAGTTAAGCAGAATTCCCGGTTTCAGCTGCACTGAGATGGAATTAAGCACATTCTATTCCGTTGCTCTCACAAATTACAATAAAAGTCCTTGCTCAGGATGCATAATGCAAACATCCTGGGACTCTGACAAGCATTGATTAAATAATACCAGGCATATTTGGAAGGGAAATCAAATCCTGAAGAACAACCCAAATGGCAGTGAATTTCCTGGCTGTTTCCATTCCATATCTCCCAGCTCAGACTTTTGGGCGATCCAAATCCAGGGATTGCACAGCAAGTGTAGACAGAAAATGTTTCAAGAAAGACCCTCTCTTTCTAACCAGAATACTAGGGAAAGGGGCCCCTTGGGGGACACAGAATGCAGTAGAAGGGGAAAGCACCATTCTCCTACTTTGCCTCTCCCTGCCCTGCCCTAAGGCAAGCCCCAAGTGGGAAGCTGCGTTCTCTGGATAGCCTGAGCAAGGCAACAAGGTTATTTGAAAGAAAATACTTCCTTCTTTATCCCTAAAACAACTGGGATAAGGAGATCCTGTGGTCCTATGTTTTCTTGTGACTGCTTTATGGTTTCACATTTTATATTTACATGTATGATCCAGTTGGATTAATTTTGATGTCAAGTCAAGATTAAGTTTCTATGGGGGGGGGGGTGTGAATGACAAAGAGTTCCAATACCATTTGTTGAAAAGACTATCCTTCCTCCACTGAATTACTTTCACATTTTTGCCAAAAACAAGTCATATTGGTGTAGGTCTATTTCTAGGGTCTCTATTCTATTCCACTGGTCTATGTGTCTATTCCTTCACCAAATATCACATAGCCTAGATTATTGTCACTCTATAGGAAGTCTTCAAGTCTGGTTATGAGATTTCTCTAACTTCATTCTTCTTTTTCAAAATTGTTTTAGCTATTCTAGTTCCATTAACTTTGCCTATAGACTTTAGAATCAGCTCGTCTATATCTACAAAACATCTTGCTGAGATTTTGATTGGTGTGGCATTAAATCTACAGAACAGATAAGGCAGCTGACATCCTTACTAGACAGAGTCTTCCAATTCATGAACATAGTATGTTTCTTATTCAAACACTATTTATTTAGCTCTTTGATTTCTTTCAACATGTTTTGTCAGCTTCAGCATACAGATTTTGTACATTTTCTTAGATTTATACCTATGTATTTCATTTTTTGAACTACTATAAATTATATTAAAACATCCAAATTCTTATTCTGAATATTCAGATTATATACTTAATTTGACAAATATACATTGAGCATCTACTCTGCCAAGAACTGGAATGCATTCTAAAGAATGCAAAAGAAATAGATTTATCGCCTTATTCCCTTGGTTCTCATTTCTGCTGTTTTCATTTGGTCTATTTCACTGCCTCTTAGCAGATGGAAAAGAAGAGGGGGAAATGGAAGAAGGATTCAATTTAAAGCAATATACAATTTTTAAGATAATTGTGAAAGGAGGTTACAACTTTTGTTTATAACAGATGTCTCAATTGTTGCTATTTCATTGACTTCATTTCCCTTCACCAATTGATAACTGAAAATAGGCTGCCATACTTTGATGAGAAATTACTTGTACTAATGATCTGAATAGATCTCATCTTCACTTTAGTGTAGGAATTATCTTAGATTCAGGACTGAAGAAGAGAGTCGTCTCTTGAGATATTTTTAAGGAAAGTAGGGTTTTAAATGCAGCTGGTTATTATTTGTTCATTCACTTTATTTCCCTTGATGGAGGAATTATCAAACTACCTTCAAAAATGAGTTTCACAGCTATTTCCCGGATTCCCTGGCTATGGAAAAAATAACCTGATGTTGAAAAGGATTGTTTTATTCGACTTGCAACTGAGTCACATGTAATAAGGATCTCTTGGTTGTTTTAATGCCTGTCAGTTAAAGACCCATTTAACAACTTTTTAGAGTGCTTTGAAGTACAGGAGCTTGAAAGCAATGAGACCAGATGTCAGATTATTATGGCAGGTGGCTCACAGTTCTTGACTTTCCTTTCCTGCTCACAAGTTGTCTAAGTTAAAAAAAAAAAAAAAAAAAAAAGCACTAAATCACAAAAGCATTGGAAACTAAGACAATCAGACAGTAATTTTCCATACTCTCAGAAAGACACCAGCAAAGAAACAGTTATCTAGATAAGCATTTTTTTTTACATAATGTAAATAGTTAAAGAAACCATATATCTTGGGTAAATGTCTTAATTACTTTTACTAGAGACAGGCCAAATTACCATGAAGACTCATCACAAGGGCCAAGGAAGTCTCAGTTTAGATTCTAAAACTAAGACTTGAAAGGGAATTTTCATTGACTCTCTGACCTATGGAAATAATTGAGAAGCACAATTTATGGCTTATCTATTCTACACAACTAAAGCCCAAGGAGGCCCAGCTACAGGGCCTGTGAGTAACTTCTTCATGGGGTTAGCACGGACCAGTCTCATGGAACTAGTTAGGCTTGCCTGTCAGGGTCCGGAGTTTCACTGGACAGGCTTTCTTTAACCTGAAAAATGTCTGACACCAGTGGGTGGCTAACAGTCTAGGTCCTCTCTTCTGCTACCATCTGTCCCTGAAAAGGAACTAAGAGGATGGCATGTTACTAAAGGAAACATGAGCCAGACCTTTCTGCAAGTAAGAAGCATCAGAACAGCAGCCTTAGGCAGGGCCTGGAACTTTAAGAAAGGCAAGGTTTTGGCAAGTATGGCAGAAGATATTAATATGTCACCTCTCATTGGGCCCTCGGGGACATGCACTTAAGACATAAAGAGGGAGTTCCCTGGTTGCCCAGTGGTTAAAAATCTGCCTTCCAATGCAGGGGACATGGGTTTGATCCTTGGTTGGGGAACCAAGATCCCACATGCCACAGAGCAACTAAGCCCATGCACTCCAACTAGTAGTGAAAGATCCGACGTCATGCATCTAAGACCTGGTGTAGAGAAATAAATACATATTTTTTAAAAAAATATAAAAATCAAAAACAGTGATAAGAAGACCTTGCACGTTTGCTGGTCTGGGAATAAACAGAAATAAATAGAAAGTCTGGAGCTGGGAAACACAAGGTCACGATGATCATGGAGCACTCACAAAGGAGTTAAATCTGTGTCCTTACAAAGAGCCCACTGTTGATTGAAGATTGTGGACACAAAAACACAGGCATTAATGGAGTTAGAAGAAATAAACTGGAAAGTGGTACGTATCTGAGGAGGTGAATAAAAGGAAAGGCTCCTCAGAAATGTCCTTGTTTATCATTTCTTTCCCCTGTGGCTCAGCTGGTTAAGAATCTGCCTGCAATGCAGGAGATTCAGGAGACTCGGGTTCCAGCCCTGGGTCAGGAAGATCCCCTGGAGGAGGAAATGGCAACCTACTCCAGTATTCTTGCCTGTTGAGTCCCATGGACAGGGAAGCCTGGCGGGCTACAGTCCATGGGGTTGCAAAGAGTCAGTCAGACACAACTGAAGTGACTTAGCACGCATCATGAACTCTAAGAGAGAAGGCAATTTGCATGATGAATGAATGAATGTTTTTCCAAAATATGGAAATTTGAGTGTCACAATGACTTATTGATGGGAGAGCTCTGTGAGTGGAGTTTAAAGGTGGCTGAACCAGAATAACCATCACGGATTGACTGGGATGATAGCAAAGCCGAAACCATAAAATATCTGTTGTTTCTTTCTCTTTCGGGTGGTTGTTTTGTATCCCTTTCTCCAGACAATAAGAAATCTTGGCAATGGTCGCTGACTAGTGACAGTAGAGAGGTTCCAGATCAGCAGTTCTCAACTTTGTTGTTCCTGTGACACATTTTTTGAATGCTATCATTTCTGGCACTCCAAAAACACCAACACTAGGCAAGCCAGGAATAATTATAGCACAAACGCTCCTAGAGAAGCACGTCCCACGCTCTTTCAAAGAGCCTGCCTACTGTGCTCCTCACCTGGTCACCCTTCAATACTGTGCCACTGTTGAAAATAACCCTCTTCACCACAATGACCACGCTGTCAGAAGGCAAAGTCCTGCATGCTCCATTGCATCTCTTTGGGTACCAACTTGACCAGGTGTTACCATTCGAGCCTCTCATTTCCAGCACGGAGCCCTACTGCAAAGCCCATTACATGACCTGCTTTGCTCAGTGATTCCGCCACTGGACAGCACCCTTTCAAGACATATCCACAGTTGTTGCAAAGGCCCAAGAGGGAAGGGAGACACGTATACATAATGCTGATTCACTTCATTGTATAGCAGAAGCTAACACAACACTGTAAAGCAACTATATTCCAATTTAAAAAAATCAATCAAAGGCTCACAGTGCAACAATGTGATGCCTCACATGGTTTGTGAATCTCTGTTCTAAATTCATACATCTTGCTTAGAAACAACTATGGGGCCCAGGAGAAAAGAAACGGGCTTGAGGTGGTTGGCAGAGATCAAGAGCCCTAGGTGTAAGGGAGAAAAATTCCTCCCCTGATGCACTTCCTAAAGGATTCATCTTTCTGTGGTGCTGGCCTGGACTCAGAACCAAGGAGGATTGTGCTGGACACGGCCACAGGGAAAAACGACAAATAGGGCCCAAGCTCCATGTGGTCTAGCCTGGAGCCAAGATTCTTCACGGGTATTGGAATCTAAAGCTTTAGAGCAATACTATGGACAGTTCCCTTGAGAATCTATGAGAACATGGGGGCTGATTGAAGATGTTAGAATTCCGGATCCAAGCCAATCTTCTGCAATACTACCTCGTGGAAACAATTAGTATAACGTAGAAAAATTGCCAACTTAAATCTTTTGTGACAAAATGCATGGTTTACATGTATAAACCATGTTTATACACGGTTTCCACTTCCTATGTCCATATATCCATTTTTTAAAATAACAATAGTCACAGCATAGAACACTTCTCAAAACTGAGGCTCTGTCATGAAGAAAGGGACAGTAAAAGAGAATATGTGCTAAATTCGTTATCTAACATGGATAGAACAAAGAAGACAGTATTTCTTTCTTGATAATTAGAAAAAGAACAGTTGTCTAAATGCATTTGAAAAATTTGAAGTTAAAAACTGAGAGGATTAAAAGTAGATACATAGATTTTCCAAATAATACAAGTTGTAAATGCAGATAATTCATTATTTAAATAGTCACAATATTAAACAGTGAGGAAGTAAAAAATAACTTTTAAGACAAGGAGAAAGACTTACTATTTAATGCAAGTGAAGATATAAATTTAAAAACACTCTGTAGTGCGAATCAAATTTTGTTTTTAAAATGCTTTTTTATGGATGTGTATCTGTGTATATTTACACTCACTATGTGCTAAGTCACTTCAGTCGCGTCTAACTCTTTACGACCCTATGGACTATAGTCTGCCAGGTGCCTCTGTCCATGGGATTTCCCAGGCAAGAATACTGGAGTGGGTTGCCATTTCCTCCTCCAGGGGATCTTCCCAGAGATCGAACCCAGATCTCTTATGTCTCCTGCATTGGCAGGCGGGTTCTTTACCACTAGCATCACCTGGAAAGCCCATTTATACTCACACATGCATTCAAAAGAAAATAAATGCAACTGTTGGTCTACAGTTGGTGGGTAGGTTTTCTTTAATTTTTCCCTGTTGGCTACTATAGGTATATATTTATATTACATTTATAATTCAAAAAATTATTGTGGAGCTTTAAAAATTACAGTATACAGTTAGAAGTTAATAGTCAGAGGATATTTTGTGTGTATGCATGTGTACTCAGTCATGTCCAACTCTTTGTGACCTCATAGACTGTAGCCTACCCGGTTCCTCTGTCCATGGGATTTGTCAAGAGAGAATACTGGAATAGATTGCCATTTCCTTCTCCTCACAGGATATTAGGTGAGTGTGTATTCAGCCACGTGGTAAACTAAAATGAAGGCTGTCTTGATGCTACAGACTGGATGTTTGTTTCACCCCCAGAATTCATATATTGACATCCTAACCCCCACTGTGATAGCGTTTGCAGGTGGGACCTTTGGGGGGTAATCGGGTTTGGATGAGATCAGGAGGGTGGCTGCCCCACCGCCCGCCGTGTTGGGATTAGAGTCCTTATTAAAGAGGAAAAGACCAGGAGACCAGAGGGCTCTCTCTGTCTCTGTCTCTCCCTCTGTCTCTCTCCATCGCCTGTCTCTCTCTCACTTCTCTCTCCTCCTCCTCTATTTCTTCTTTTTCCACTACTTCTCTCTCTCTCTCCCCTCTTCTCCCTCTCTCTCTCTCCCTCCCATCCTCTGTGTGTGTGTGTCCTATGTGAGATCTCACCAGAACTCAGTTGCCACCCTGATCTCAGCCTTCCAGCTTCCAGAACTGTTTGAAATAAATGCCCGTCGTTTAACCCACCCAGTCTATGGTATGTAGTTAGAGCAGCCCGAGTTGCCTAAGACGCTCAGTATCAGACCATCTGATAACAGAGTTAAAGTTGCTACGAAACTAGCTGAGTGACCTTCAGTGGTTTAAAAAAAAAAATTGCAAAAGGAGACTCCACGTTCTGTGAGATCAGCGCTATCTAAACAGCTGGGCTTTAAATTATCCAGAAGCAGCTGTGGTGAAGGGTGTCGAGGGCCCCGCCGGGAAGGGGATGCAGTCTGCCTCAGCTGCCTCCCACCCAAGGGGCTGCCGCTCCTCTCTGCGGGGGTCCTTTGCCAACCGTGAATTGAGCCACTGAAAGTAGCAAGAGGAGGTGCATTGACGCTCGTCCAGAACGTCCTTTAATGGGGTTGGTGTGGTTTCCCTTGGGTGAAGAAGCAGCATCGTTTGGACGAAAATATAATAGTGCATTTGTAACACTAGGTCTGAGCAGAAAACACTACAGAATGACAAGTCACCACTGGCATAAAGTGTCCTTCGGTACGATTACCAAGTAATGTTTGAAACAGTTTTCGAGTGATTCAGGCCTTGGACCCAAAGAGGGCTGAAGAGGTTCACCCCCAGGTCCCGTTGCTTGGAGGGTGCCTCGTCCCACCAGCAACAACTTGTGTGTTCTGGTTTTGCTTCATGTGGTTCTGTTTTGTTGGTCTTCTAAGAAAAAAAAAAAAACTTTTTTGGAAGTTCAATAATTTACTGAGCAAAAGAGCTTTTGGGAGAGAGACGTGGGACAGGCCGAACCAGGTCTGGACTGTGAGCCGAGGAGTGTGTGTTGGGGGCGGGGAAGTGCCGGGAGCCCAGGAAAGGCGGCCGCTGCCCCGGGAGCCAGAGGCCCCCTGAACCGGGTGTCTACGCAGCCTTCTTCCCCACAGAACGAAGCTCCTTCCCACCCCCTAGCTCTGCAGGTGTGTTGCTTGAAAGCCACTTAGAACTCTCTGGAAGTTCCTTCATCAGAAGAGTGACGTGAGCAGAAGGGGAATGGCCCCCTGGCTCCAGGAGGCGCCGGACGAGTCAGTACTCCCCGGGTCAGACATGTACAGTCCCACGCAGGCACAGGCCCAGCTCCCACCGACTCTGCCCCAGAGGCTCTGACGGCCATGCAGGCAGCCAGAGGGGGCCTGGAGAGTGAGGCCCCAGCCCCCTGCAGGTCGCCAAGAAGATCTGAGAGGGGCCACCACTCGGCCAGAGCAGACCATCGTTTCGGCCATGGGCCTGTCTTGATTTCTTTTTTTTTTTTTTTTTCCCATTTATTTTTATTAGTTGGAGGCTAATTACTTTACGACATTGCAGTGGTTTTTGTCATACATTGAAATGAATTAGCCATGGATTTACATGTATTCCCCATCCCGGTCCCCCCTCCCACCTCCCTCTCCACCCCATCCCTCTGGGTCTTCCCAGTGCTCCAGGCCTGAGCACTTGTCTCATGCATCCAACCTGGGCTGGTGATCTGTTTCACCCTAGATATACATGTTTCAATGCTGTTCTCTTGAAACATCCTACCCTCGCCTTCTCCCACAGAGTCCACAAGTCTGTTCTATACATCTGAGTCTCTTTTTCTGTTTTGCATATAGGGTTATCGTTACCATCTTTCTAAATTCCATATATATGTGTTAGTATACTGTAATGGTCTTTATCTTTCTGGCTTACTTCGCTCTGTATAATGGGCTCCAGTTTCTGTCTTGATTTCTAACCTTGAAACAGTTAGACACAGCCTTGGCCCTGGTCCCACAAGCCAGTGGGTCTGACTCTGTCTTACAGGAATAAGTCTACCATCTATAATTGCGTTACAAAGGCTCTGCATGCAAGCATGCTCAGCCATTCAGTCGTGTCTGACTCTTTGCGACCTCATGGGCTGTAGCCCACAAGGCTCCTCTGTCCATGGGATTATCCAGGCAAGAATACTGGATTGGGTTGCCATGCCCTCCTCCAGGGGATCTTCCTGACCCAGGGATTGAACCTGAGTCTCCAGCTTGGCAGGTGGATTCGGTACCACTAAGCCACCAGGGAAGCCCTAAGAGCTTGAGGTTTCTAAAGCCTGCAAGCTCCACCTTAAGTCACAGCCCTGGAAATGGCCTGTTCCCTCCAACCACAAGACTCAGGTGCTGGGGGGCAGCCTCCCGCTCTGGGACCCCAGACTTCTAGGATCCACACCCACTCGGGAAGAGCAGTCTGAGCAGCACTTTTTTCTGCCAGCCTGTGATAAAGTATTTCCTCTTCATATTATGTCTTGGGTACATAGTTCCTTTTGACAGAGGAGCCTTTAAAAGCCCCATAAAAGAGAACTTGAAAGAGACACATGGTTATTTCCTTGATGGGGAAATTTATAAGGACTCAGGCTGTGACAACAAAAACATTTGTTCCTTGTTCTAATAGCTTGAGGAGCGACTTTCCACCTCATCGTGCATTATCTGGGTTTCTAAATCAGGATTGGTAGGAGGGACACTGTCCTGGGAGGCAGGGAGCCTGGGTCCGAGAACTGGCTCTGTGACCTCGGACTGACTGGGTGGTCTTTACTGCTCTTGCTCGAACTGTCTTGGCCTCAATTTCCTCTGCTATAAAATGGAAATAATAATATACTCTCTGTCTACATCACCACACCCAGACAGGCTTTGTCACAACTATCATCCCTCCCATCTCTTTGTCCAAAAGCCCTTTCATTCTAAAAATCATTTAGTGTCCCCTAAGAGACCCACATGACCTCCCACCTTTTCCTCTTAAGATTTAAGCCTGAATTCTAAAGTTGCTCCTTGTGTTACTCAGTTTTCCTGGGTTCTGTTTATTTTACTTTTGTTAATCTCTGTTTTATGAGAGGCGGGGGTCTCAGTCAGGAACTCAGAAGGGTAGAGAGAGAACTCCTTTTCCTCCTAACACGGGCACACTCCTTTACTCGGGGCCTTGTACCTGCTATTCCTTGGCCTGAAAGGCTTTCCCTAAATATCTTCAGGGCTCCCTCACCCCCTCCAACCATCTTGTCCGTGAGGCCTCCCTTGCCCATACTGAATCAGACAGAGAAAGACAAATATTGTATGACATCACTTAGATGTGGGCTCTAAAAAAAGTTGGTAGAAATGAACTTTACTTTCAAAACAGAAATAGAGTCACAAGCTGTACAAAACAAATGTATGGTTACCAAGGCAGAAGGGAGGGGGAAGGAAAAATTAAGGGATTGGGATTGACATATACACACTGCTATATATCAAATAGGTAACTAATAAGAAACTGCTGTATATAGCACAATGAACTCAATACTCTCTTAAGGACCTGTATGAAGGAATCTAAAAAAGAGTGGCTCTGTGTAAGAACCTGCCTGCCCATGCACGAGACGTAAGAGATGCAGGTTCTATCCCTGGATCAGGAGAATCCCCTGGGGAAGGGAATGGCAACCCACTCCAGTATTCCTGCCTGGAGAATCCCACAGACAGAAGAGCTTGGCAGGCTACAGTCCATATGACTGTAAAGAGTTGGACATGACTAAAGCAACATAACACACACTTATGTATAACTGATTCACTTTACTGTACAGCCAAAGCTAATGCAACACTGCAAATCAACTATACTCCAATAAGAATTAATTAAAAATAAAATAAAACTGGAAGCAGAGTTGCGCAGCAGAAGCGTGCTGGGCCCATAAAATAAAACTGGAAACTTCTCCAGCGCCACACCTCCTAGTACCTTCTTCTGCCATCTTTAGCACTCAGAAGCATCATGTGTGCTATAATTCTGACTTGTTTTTCTTATTAACAATCTACCTCTCATTAGAATAGAATGGGGGCATAGAATTTTGTGGGTTTTTTATGCATGGCTCTATTCTCTGCAACTTAGACCAGCACCTGGAATATAATAGGTGCTCAATAAATATATTCTGAATGAACAGATCTTTTTCAACCTATAGAAATTGTTCCTATTTTCCTCTTTCTCTATGCTTTTCTCTATGTTTCTTCTGTTCAATAACTTCTGCCCAATTGGACTGATCATCTAGCTTTAAATTGCTTTCATCTAGATTATAATAAAACATTTGTATATTGTTTGGTTTCATAAATATTTCTTGACTCCCTACTATTTAGACCCTGTTCTAGAGGCAAGGCTATAGCAACCAGCGTTACTGCTCAGCTCACACCCATTGACCCCAAGGAGATGGACTGCAGTAATTAATCCCTTACCTGCCAACAGCTTCCCACTTCTATTTAGCTCCTGGTCTCTCTTCTCAGCCAAAGCGGTTTCTGTGACACAGAATTTGCACTGCCCCACTCAGTTACAACAAGAAGTACAGGGTTAATACTTCTGGAGGTATGTTAGTGGATCAATGTCCCAGCCTCCAATTCACAGGACACACAATTTCTTGAGGGCCTCATGGGACCTGAGCCCCAACTTCCCCCAGCAGTGACCACTTATTAATACACCCTCCTGTGGGATTTTCTCTCCTTTCTGTCCAAAACTGTCATTTCCTCATCTGTGTTTCCTGGGTTCATCCCCCAACTCAGCTACCTGCACCCAGGTCCTGGTCTAGGGTTCTCAGGAGCAGAGGAAGGAGGAAAGGAAATCCTGGCTGGTTGCTGTGTCCGGTTGGACTGGAAGACCCATGGGTTCTAAGAAGTACCCAGGCTGCTGGCACCGAACAGAGATCGCATGTCTCCTGCGCTGGAAGGCGGCTTGTAACCTGAACAGCAGTGAAACATCAGTGCTGGGAGGTTTCCTGGGTGCCCCTGCAGCAAACCTGCCAAGTACTTACTACAATTACACTCTCAGCTGAGTGGGAAGATTCTGAGCAGGAAAGAAGAATCCTAAGTGCATACTTGTAGCCATGCTCTTGGAGGGCTGTGGCCCCAAAGATGACCGACACCCCCAACACCATGGTCTTCCACCCTCTCCTTCACATTCTCTTCTCTCTTCACTCCTTCCTCCTGTCTCTTTTCCTCTTTCTCTTCCTCTAGAAAAGTGGGGTCTGGAGGGATGGAGAGACTGAGAATAGCCCTACATAATAGGCTGCAAAGGATGTGATTCCTCAGTGGGTCAGTACCTTGTTGGCAATTTATGCTGAGGTGAATGGCTCAGCAGCTTAGCAGAGAGAAAAGCAACTGGATTGTTCCAAGCACAGCCCTGTGGAATGTGCCAGAAATGACAAGAGTCACTGGGAGGCATCGAGCCCAGCACCGGCACCAGCGGTGTCACCATCTACAAGATGCAGCTAAGAAAGCTCGATCACACTATCACAGACCATAAATCCAAACTGCAAGTAAAATGCAAAAGAGAAGATGCCAGCTTACTCAGAACCTCAATGGAAAATTGCTCTTGTTTAGAGTTTTTTTTTTTTTCCTTTCTCTTTCTTGGTCTACTGCCATTTGAATAGATAAGAGCACAGGTTTGAGTTTGGCTTTCTGGTTTGCTCTGGGGTATTTTTGACATTGGCTATTTTTCCTCTTTATGTTTTTAGTTTCATCCAGTACAGAGGCAGGGGGTGGCAGTTCCCTGGTGGCTCAACTGCCAACTAATGCAGGAGATGCAAGAGATGCGGGTTCAATCCCCAGGTTGGGAAGATCCCCTGGAGGAAGGCATGGCAAGCCGCTCCAGTATTCTTGCCTGGAAAATCCCACGGACAGAGGAGCCCAGCAGGCTACAGTCCTTGGGGTCACAGAGTTGGACATGATTGAGCATATACACACACAGTGAAGAGGGAGATAAGAAAAGGAAAGCTGAAAAGTTCAAGGCATCAGAGATCTAAGACCTGATTCAAAGCAGTCATCCTGACAAGCAGTTTTCAAAGAGTGGCCCAGGAGCTATGATGAGGCATCTCACAGCCACTGGGAAACAGGGACAGATGATTTTGATTTTCCACACCTATTCTATTTGATGCATCAGAGTTCTCTGAAGGATTTGGTTTGAGGGGAAAAAAATCCCCTGCCAACATTAAATCTGAAAAGCATTTATCTTATATTTTAATATACCCTTTATATAAAGTGATACTCCATTAAGGAAAAAATGGTTCCTCCATGATCAATAAGCTTTATTCCTGGAATGTGAGGGAGACCATTTTTCTTATGTCAAATTTTCCATAGAACTCACAAGAATACACTTTGGATGGGAGTTGGACAACTGCTTAATTAACTTTTTCACTGCAACCATCTCCCATTTGGAATTTAGAATTTATGCAATTATCCAGAGACTTCTAAAAGTCACTCACTATATGACTGTAAGATGGTTGCAAACACACCTATCTTCATAAAAGCAGAATGGATGACAGATGTTTTGGACTAGAGTTAATATGCCCATAGCATCTCCAGTGAGAAAAATTAATAGTGGAGATATGAGTGATGATACTAATCAGGGTAAATTATGCTACACCAATGTAACAAACAAAAACCCCAAATCTCAGTGGCCTAACAAAGACTTTACTTCTCACTCATACACTTCTGATGTAGGCTGGGGGACTCTCCAGGACAGACTGCTATCCCTGTCTTTGCATCTGCCCTTGAAGAAACAACTGGCTCGTTGCCACTGGTCAAGACCTTGTGCCCAAGCAGGACCACTTGACCCCAAATTCTTAAAAGCTTCAGGAGTGTTTAAAAATTCTTTAAACAAGCATCTGAGCAGCAAGAGTCTCAGCTGCTGCAGGGCTATTGTTTTATATTATTTATGAGAGCTATTGTGATTATCAGAATTTATAGCGGTCATTAGGCAGCAGACACCGTGGTGCTCTCAGCCAGCAATCTGTCACTCTTCTCCTCGGTTGAAGGGAGAGGAAAGGACGTGGGCAGTTACAGGGCACCCAAAGCTCCGGGTAGTCTTGTGCTAAGAATGATGCAATCTTCCTCCCGGAGAGCCGGCCAGACCTTGGTAATGGAAAGAGAGAGAGAAAGAGAGAGAACAGGGAAAGAGGAACAAGAGCAAATGAAGGAGACCAGGCATGCTGTCAGAACTCGGAAAGCCACAGCACCGGAGATGAAGGGAGATGGGCAGAGCCAGGGTCCAGGTGTCTGAGAAGTTGGTTGTACCCTGAGCAACCAGCCACAAAGGGTGTCTGCGTTCACAGTAAACATAAAAACTCAGTATGCCGAAAGGTGTTTGCTTGTTTTCAAGGCAACAAGCAACACCGGCTCCTCGATCCTGATTTAGCATTCACTGCTGAGCATCCACGTTTGTTTGCCCTGTGACTCACAACCTAATAAAAGGAAGACCTCATCTGGTGAAGAACACAACGGCATAGAGCTGGAGCCATCCATGTCAGACACCACCGTTAACTTCACAGGTTAATTTTAATGACTGTCAATTTGTGGGGAAACATTCTTCAGGAATACAAATGCTCGGTCTTACCTGAACCACTCACAATCGTCCTCTTAGCCCAGACATCCATGGATTAAAAAAAACACAATAAGCTATTTGTCATCCTGAGGTTGTAACAACTATGATGCTGATACTAGGACATCCCTTCATTTTTGCAGAAAAGGTTTTTTTTTTTTAACCTGTTTCAAAGTGCTTACAACCCATTATCTCATTTGATTTTTATGAGCACTCTCTACAATGGGCCATTATGTTTCATTTTCAGGACCCTGCGTTAACTCCCCAAGGAGAGCAATCATTTCTTACCGAAGCAACCAATCTCCAGACCAAGCACAGTGGCTGCTACAACTAAGTGTTCAAAAATGCTTACAGAAAGAATTAATAAATGAGGGAATGTGTGAAAGTTATTTCTGTTTGAATAATGAGAACACTGAAGTCTTTAGAAAGCCTTTTTTACTTACATTCATGGTACTATTTGGTGGCAGAAGCTGGTATCGTGTCTCTTAGATTTGTGCTCTTCACACTTACATAAATCTCACTGTAGAAATATTGCTGAAAACCTGATCCAGTATGCACTCAGCAAGGACAAGCTAATCTAATGCAAAACATTATTCTATTTTTTATTTTGAGTTCTATTTCCTATCAGCTGATATGGTGTAAGGGCTAACTACTAGCCAGTTCTACTTTTCATTGTTGAAGCTGATGTTCTAATATATCCATCTGTTTAGTCGCTAAGTCATGCCCCACTCTTTTGTGACTCCCTGGACTGTAGCTCGCCAGGCTCCTCTGTTCATGGGATTTCCCAGGTAAGAATACTGGGGTGGGTTGCCATTTCCTTCTCCAGGGGGATCTTCCTGGATCAGGGATCGAACCTGCATCCTGCATTGCACACAAATTCTTTACCACTGAGCCACCTGGGAAGCCCCCTAATATATTCATAGGAATTGATGAAGTGTGACAGACCAACTCACAGAAATGTGCTGAGCCTTCTGAAGAAAATGTCTTTGGTTAGAGAGGCACAGAGCAAAGAGCTAAAGAACCTCCTGATGAAGGTGAAAGAGGAGAGTGAAAAAGCTGACTTAAAACTCAACATTCAGAAAACTAAGTTCATGGCATCTGGTCCCATCACTTCATGGAATATAGAAAGGAGAAAAAGTAACAGTAACAGATTTTATTTCCTTGGGCTCCCAAATCACTATGGACAGTGACTGCAGCCATGAAATTAAAAGACACTTGCTCCTTGGAAGAAAAGCTACAACAAGCCTAGACAGCATATTAAAAACCAAAGACATCACTTTGCTGACAAAGGTCCATATACTCAAAGCTATGGTTTCTCCAGTAGTCATATACAGATGTGAGAACTGGACCACAAAGAAGGCTGAGCACTGAAGAATTGATGCTTTCAAATTGTGTTGCTGGAGAAGACTCTTGAGAGTCCCTTGGACACCAAGGAGATTAAACCAGTCAATCCTAAAGGAAATCAACCCTGAATATTCATTGGAAGGACTGTTGAAGTTGAAGTTCCAATACTTTGGCCACCCGATGTGAAGAGCCAACTGATTGGAAAAGACCTGATGCTGGGGAAAGATTGAAGGTAAGAAGAAGAGGATGGCAGAGGATGAGATGGTTGGATGGCACCACTGATTCAATGAACATGAACTTGAGCAGCTCTGGGGGATAGTGAAGGACAGGGAAGCCTGGAGTGCAACAGTTCGAGGTTGCAGAGTCAGACATGACTTAGCAACTAAATAAGAACAAATGGGCACAGAGGAGAACAGGCTAGGAGAGAGAAAGGAGAGATAGTGGAGGGGTGGAAGTGGAAAGAAAGGAAGGAGGAATGGAAGGAGGGAGGGAGAGGAGGAGGAAAGGAGGAAGCCAACAGGTTCTTCTGGGCTTGTGCCTGCAGCCTGCCGTGGCCAGGAGTATGTGAGACACCCAGTGGTGCTCGCCAACATCATGTTCAGTGGGCTCTTCCAAATTAAAATGCTTGTTTGCCATCCAGGAGTGCAATACTTATTTGTATTTTGGTTTTTTTACTTGATTTTTGAAAAATATTTAACTCCTTACTTACGGTAGAATTTAAATGAGAACTTTAAAAACAAACTGAATTAGAAAGTACAGTGGGAGAATGTAGAAATGATTGGGTTGTGCTTGTTCCTTATTCAACACTTAGAAACAAAATTCCTAGTGAGCTAGAAGTGGTCAGTGAGGAGTGTGTACCTTTAATTGGCTCATTAGAAACGCAGTCAGCATGTTTCACCCTAGAAATGAGAGAGAAGTGTCTCAATTACCCAGCAAGTGCCTGCGTGTGCCACAATTAGCTAATTATTGAGGACATTTTTTCCGTGCTTGATCAGTCAGGCAGTCCCTAGGAAAGAGGATGCTAGCATCAAAAATCCAAATCCAGAACTTTCCGAAGTTAATTTTAATTTGCATGGTCAAGAAACAAATATTAATGTTCGGGGTGGGGTCTAGTCACTGACCACACTTGGTTTAGGATATTATTGTTTGAATTAGGAACAAGTGTCATACATTTTACAGCTATCAGAGAAAACTGACTCCTATCACTAGAGACATTGGCACTGGACTAAGAAATTACCTGAACAGGCAATTGTTTCAAAACAGTCATATCTTCCACCTGTTTTCCTAAGGCTTCATTTATCTCCTTAATTTATCTTCCTATTTTCCCTTCCTTATTTTCTCAACAGCACCCTTCCCCTTCCTGTATTAGGATGGTGTATGAGCACCAAATTCTATCTGCTTCTTTGAGTCACATTTTTCATGAGCTCCCATTTACCTACATGAATAAACATTGTATTTTCTCTTGCTAATTTGACTTTTGTTGATTTAATTCACAGGCCCTCTATAACTTCACATAAGAGGTTGTGGGAAAGTTTTCCAGCCTAGACATTACCTAGATTTTTGTTCTCGTTTGATCATTGGATTTGTCATACATGTGTGTTAAATGATCAAGTACATTTTATGGATCCATTGAGATGATTATATGTATTTCAATGTATTAACTGAATCATTGCTTTAATAGATTTTTTCTTTTTAGATCATTTATTTAATAGATATTATTTATATTTGCATCCTTACAACAAATCCTACTTGATCATTGTGGCAGAAGCTGCTAACTGTCCACCAAAATTTATTCTCCGTACATCCAGAGTTAAAGAGTGGAAACGGGCTGGAGCAGCTGAGCTATAAACAGGAAAGTATCAGTGAATGTTTAAAAAGTGGTCCCTGTATTGGGGGAGCCATGATTCGTAGCATTTGCCAGTCTCTGTGCTGTTGTTACACTGTGGTCAATTTCAAGCCGCCAGTGTGATATCACTAAATAAAGAATTGGGAGAGATTTTCCCAGCATGCCATTGCCTAGAGATCATATTTTCCAGTGTGACTTGCAGTTAGATGTAACCAGATGACTAGATTCTTGCCAACAATATGGGAAGGAAATTGATGTGTGAAATTTCTTTTACCTTAAGATAGTAATCAAACAAATCACATAGCCTTGTTTTCTTTTTCTGTCACCTGGAACCCACAGTGACCCATTTTTCACCATGTAGATGATACTGATGTTCTAGTGAAACTAGGATCCCAGACCAGTAGCGGTGCAATTACCTGGGCATTTTTTTTAAGGTGAATTCTCAGGGCCCACTCAAAATCAACTAACTAAAAAGTCTGAGGGTGAGACCCAGCAGTCTTGATTTTTTAAGGCTCTCTAGCTGACTTCTTTGTTGCACTAAAGTTTGAAACCCACTTCCTAAGTAATAATGAAACAACATAATTGAAGGAACCTGGGTCCCTGGGTGAACACAAGGAATAGCCAGCAAACCTGGAGCCTTGTAGCATCAGCATGAAAGAGGAAGAAATGCCTATGTTCTTTGAGCCACTGAGGTCTTTTTAGTCCATCAGCTTTGCTTCACTTTAATTAATATAGCTTTGATTTTTTTCATCAGCACTGAATTTGATTTGATAAGCTTACTTATGATTTAACCTACCAAAATTCCATTGAACACTTCTGCATTTACATTTATTGTGTGTCTATTTCCTTTATATCTGCCCTAGTCCAGTTTTCCTTTTGAGGTTATACTGGCCATTGTAGTTTGGTCATTGTATTATTTCTCATCTGCACACCATTCCCCATTCAGGACCTCTTATGACTATCTCCAAATCCAAGTCTTACAGTCTTGGTGTGGGGTCTCTAGTCTATGGCAGTACGGGTCAGCGTCCCTCACCTGCCAGGGGCCAGCTTGCTCCAGTTTCTGGCGTTGGGGCCGCATCTGTGGCTTTCCATCTCCCAGGCCTCCTGCTAGCCCTAAACAGATGGTGGTTGGAAGCGCTTTTCTTTTGAGTATTTTAATGACATTAAAGTGGATAATCATAACTCCCTAGAGCAACCATGACTTAGAAATGCAAGTCATTAACTGGATATATTATATTTACAAGTCTGATTCTTCTTAACCACCATGTAACATACAGATTTTCTTACTAAGATGTATACTCAGTTTATCCTGAGATAGCAGAGTATTCTTGATCTTATGACATGTTTGCTCTACCTGACTCATTTACAGTGCACGTGCGCATGCAAAATCTCTTCAGTCGTGCTCAACTCTGCGGGACCCCATGGACTGTAGCCCTCCAGGCTCCTCTGTCCATGGGATTCTCCAAGCAAGAATACGTGAGTGGGTTGCCATGACCTCCTCCAGGGGATCTTCCAGGAATCGAAACCACGTCTCTTACATCTGCATTGGCAGGAGGGTTCTTTACCACTAGCGCCACCTGGGAGACCGTTATTTACAGTAACTGTGCAACAGATATTAAATTGTTTTAACATTTCATTCCTTATTTTAACTGAGAAAGATAATGACCAGTTCAGGAATTTGGATTTCACAAAATTCTTACAACATACTACACATTCTTACATTTCCATAATGTAAGAACAGATCAAGAAACTAAGGCTTATAATTTTTCCTTCTACATTTTGAGCCTATGCTGTCTCCTATATTTGGGCGTTTCCCTGATCCTATTAATTTCTTCTATCACACATCTGCCCTTTTTGCTTTCCCACTGCCAGGACTATTGTGATGATCTGCAAACACATCTTCTTTGCTCATTGTATTCCCCCTCCAAATTATGTTACCATCTACTACCTACTTCTAACCACACGCCTATGTTGCTGATAATACTTGAAACTCCCCACATTCACCAAATGCCTAAAGAATGCACTCTCAGGGTCAAATTCAAGGTCCTCAAAGGCCTGGCTTATCTCTCTAAACTGTACCCAAATCCATATGAGCTCAAGAGGATGCATTCCCATTTCATGCCTTTAACATTGCCTTTCTACTCACCTCCAACGTCCTTGTCTACCACTGTTTATAGACATCAAAGTCCCACCTGTCCTTTGAAGCCCAGGTCAAATGTTCTGCCTGACATCTGTCTTCCATAAATGTTCTAGCCGACAGTTGTTTCACCTTCTTCTGAAATCCTATAACATTTTCTATCTCCCTCCTGGCAGTTTGCGGTGTTTTACTTTGTACTTTTGCTCTCCATGTCACTTCTGCTTTTGTACACCAATTTGGGTCACACACCCTAATACCATGGGAGGTGCTCGTGAGCTGAGTATATAACTCATGTATTTTTTTAGTTAAGTGGGGAAAAGTCACCATTTCCAACCCTAACCACCACTGTGGTTTGCTCTAGTCAGATTAGAGATGCTGAGAATTTGATACAGGGCATATTCACAAAATTCAAATTTCATAGCTTCTGGCAGTTCTTTATAACCATGAAAGGTATCTCAAGGTTAATAATCAATTTATTTAAATTTAGCAAAGTACATTGGTGAGTTTTTAGATATGCAAATGATGGCTATTATAGAAAGAAGTTTTTACCTAAGGCTGATTTTTAATGAGTCTCTGTTACTCAAAACATTTCTGTCTTATCTTTTACTGTTTGGGGTCCGGCATAATAAAATTTTTCCAGATCCCAACAATCTTTGAGTTCTGGACTTCCCCATTCCCTTCAGTCTCTCCTTCCAAACCAGCCAGTTCTTTCCTGAGTTCATCTCATTCTTGCAATATCTTGATAGTGGCAGCCAATAAAAACCAACACACGCTCCTAACACACTGTTTTTTTTATCTTAAACTTTGGAACAAGAGGTACAGTAGACACAAGATCTAACTTCAAGCTTTTCACAGTGATAGTTTTACCAAAAACACTGTCACTGCAGGAGACAGAACTACAGGCTTTCTGTCCGTAATACCAGGTTTCTCACCACTCAGCTTCTAAGCCAGAGTCACACATCCTCAGTTCTTACAACAGTATGCTGTTTAAATGATACAGGAATCCATACCTCAAAATCCACACTAGCTGCTCCAGTATACAAATTCCAAACATCTCACAATAAAAGCTTATTTCTCACTCACATGAAGTCTAGCTGCTGCCAGGAGAGAATTCTATTCCATGTAGTCAGGCAGGGACCCAGGGGGACAGAGGCTCCAGCATCTTCTACACAAGGCTTGCATCACTTCCATGGATGTTATCATCCCCTGGATCGTGGGAGAAGAAAAGGTGGAGTCATACAGAAGATTTTATGAAACAGGCCTGAAAAAAAAAAATATATATATATATACAATTTCTCTCTGTACAGCCTATCAGCCAGAACTCTATTACCTGGCCATAACTAACTCCTCAGCTGACTTAGAAATGTAGTCTGGACGTGGACAAGGAGGAAGAAGAGCCAGGTTTACTGAATCCATCATCTGTGTCATTGATATGGTGATTCATGGACTTGCAAGGAAATGTGTAACTGTGGCCTGAGAAGCAATGCCTTAACATGGAAAGAGACTGGTCTTTGACGTCAGGCCCATCAAGCCTTAAATCTAGGCCCAGGTACTTATTACGTATGTGACTTCGATTGTTTTTATGAACCTCTCTGAGACTGATTTCTTCATCTGTGAAATGGAGCTATAGCACCTACTTCATGTAGAACTGTGATGAAAAGTGAAATAATATATTTAAGAACTTAACAAAGAAACTGCCAAAAACATATATGAGTATTTGTATCAGAATTATTGAAAGGATTGTGTGAGGAATCAGCACAGTTTCACATTCCTTATCTAAACAGCAATTTTCAACTTAGACCTGATATTTATGAAACTTCCAGTTATCAAATAATTTCTTCCTAGGATGAAGAAATATTTAGGCTTCCAAAAGCCAGTGAAAGGGAATTTAAAAGAGCTGTATAAAATATAAATGTCACTTCCCAAATGTTCTAAGTAGAACAAAACAATAAGTCATATGAAATACTTGCATAAGGATCAGATTTTATCATTTGCAGTGATGGACCCCAAAAGGAGCAGAGCTGGTTTCTTCTTGGGCAGGGCTCATGTGTTTGATATCTTGCTTATGACAAGACAAAATTATTTTTAGAGTCCAAAACGAAAACATTTTCTACCTTCCATTTGTAAATAAAAAAAACTCCCCCTATGAGCAAGAGCAGACTTGGAACACAACATACTCAAGTGCGACCAAAGCTTCAGGTATCTTTACGAATCTCCAGAAAAAAGTTCACAGCCTGAAAAAAAAAAAGTTCACAGCCTGAAACTGACCTGTAACGACATCCTGGCCAGGAGCATCACTACTTCTTCTTCACACAAAAGCAATACATCATTAATATTTTTCCTCCACAGTTTGCCACACTTAACCCTCAATCCTCACTTTTTAAAAAATACCCCTAAAAGATCCAAACTTCACAAAACTGGAAACAACGCAAGAAAGTTCCAAGCAATCAAATAGAACATGGTATGTGTGTATGTGTAACGTGTGTGTGTGTGTGTTGTGTGTAAAGAATGATCAAGAGGGACTTCCCTGGTGATCCAGTGGGTAAGAATCCACCTGCCAGTGCAGGGAACACAAGTTCAATCCCTGATCCAGGAAGATCCCACGTGCCATGGGGCAAGTACTGAGCCCGGGCACAACTACTAAAGCCTGTGCACCCTAGAGCCCGTGCTCCACAGAGAAGCTCCCACGGTGAGAAGGCCGCACACCGCAACTAGAGGACAGCCCCGCTCGCTGCAACTAGAGAAAGCCCGAGTGCAGTAGCAAGAACACGGTGCAGCCAAAAAATGATCGTAACACTTTAAAAAAGAGTGACAAAGAACACTGACTGAGCTTCCTGGAAAATAAATCCAAATTATTGATTTAAACATCAGCTCATTTGGATGTGGAATTACGTGCACTCTAGGCAGTTACTATATAGAGATTTTATTATCCGTACTGAAATTTCAGGAAGATCGTTTTCCAGAACCTAGTGTTTCTCTTTTCGGTCTGTTAGTCTGGGCTGTTTAGTTCTTGATTTTTGGTCAGAATGCTTATTCATGCCCAGATGCTGTTTTTGTTTTGTTTTGTTTTTCCATTTGTCAGTAGAAAGATAAAGGTGGTGCTTGGACATGAGGGAGGCAGAGGATGTGGTAGTGTTTGCTTTCTTTCTCTATTTTGGTGGTAGTGTCCAAATACAGTTACTAAGTTTATAAAACTATTTTGACTTAAGAAAATCATATTTTTTACCTGCTTCTTTCTCATTTCTCTAAGAATCAAAGTTTAAGTTCTATTTGGGATCATCTACTGACCATAATTGTCTTTGAATGATCTTAAAATACCAAATGTCTAGACATAAAGTTAAGAACTGATAACTAAGAACTGATATCTAAGTAACGTTCTGGCCAGAGCCAAAAATGAGCCCCAAAAGGATGTGAACATGAATTCCTCTGGTCATGGTAAGTTGGAAAATACAGCCGCAGAGTGAGGACCTTCCTAGCGGTCCACTGGTTAAGAATCTGCGCTTCCACAGCAGGGCGCACAGGTTCAATCCCTGGTCAGGGAACTAACATCCCACATGCTGGTGTGGGTAAAAAGTGGAGTGAGCCTCTCCAGGTACAACACAGGGTGGGCAGGCAGGTTCAAGGTCAACCACTTGGCAGTCAGGTGGCCAGAGCTTCACTCAGGTTGGTTATATCCGAAAAGAAACTGTTAATAAATTGAGGAATCCCTAGCCACTGAAGACTTTAATCTGCATGTGTATGTGCGCTATGCTCAGTCATGTCCGACTCTTTGCAACTCCATAGATGTAGCCTGCCAGGCTCCTCTGTCCATGGAATTCTCCAGGCAAGAATACTGGAGTAGGTTACCGTTTCCTTCTCCGTGGGACCTTCCTGACCCAGGGATCAAACCCGTGCCTTCTGTGTTCTTTACCACTTGAGTCACCTGGAAAGCCCTTAATCTGATAAGAGTTAAGAAATAACACCCTCATGAAACATTCCCTTCCAGCGCCTTACGTCCATTAGGACTTTTTCATGACTGTATTTCATTTCTTCTTCACAAAAATCCTATGGAATTTCTTATCAGGCATCACTATCTCTATTTACAGGCAGTAGAAATGAAGTCTCTTAAATTTCCAAGGTTATAGAAAGATTCAGAGCTAGAACTCAGCTCTCTTAATTCCCAGTCCAGGGATTTCAAGCAGTTGTCACTCTCCTATTAAGGGAAAGGGACCTCCATTCTTCTTGAATGTACTATGACATTCAATCACACTTGAGTTCCACTAAAATCCCAATTTTCTGGGTGCCTGTTATTCCAAGGAGTGGGTTGAAGGCCAGGGAAACAGAAATCAAGGCAGAAGAAAAAAGCAAGGTATCATGTCATTTGTCCTAATTACATGCATTTGATTTTTGCAAGACTTTTAGGAATCCCTCAAATTCAGTTTGATTCATTTCAACAAATTAATATAAAAGGAGAATTTAGTCTTTCATTCTAACACCCTGACCCCCCTCAGGCACACAGAAGAAGTAGATAAGGAAGAGAGGAGATTTTAAGAAATAACATTGTAAGTCATCTGTGGCAAATTGTATTTTCCAGAGATGACTACAGCAATACCAACCACCCCATACACTCTTCTTATCATGTACTATGGACTGAAGGTTTGTGTCCCCCCCAAGACTCATTTGTTGAAACCCTAACCCTCAATGTGATGCTATTGGGAAGTGGGCACTTTCAGGGCTAATTAGGTTTAGATGAGCTTATGAGGGTAGAGCACCCTTGATGGGATTAGTGCCCTTATAAGTAGGAACTGAGGCTGTTTCATCTCAATGTATGGCAAAAACCACTACAATATTGTAAAGTAATTAGCCTCCAACAAAACAAACAAAAAAAGTAGGAACAGAACCAGAGCTTCCTCCCTCTGCTATATGAGGACATGGCAAGAAGGCAGCCATCTGCAATCCAAGAAGAGAGTTCTCACCAAGAAGTTGCCAGGACCTTGATCTTGGATTTCCCAGCCTCTGAAACTGTGAGGAATAAGTGTCTGTTGTTCACGCCACCCAGTCTATCATATTTTGTTCTAGTAACTGAGATAATTAAGATACCATGTAACCTTGACAGATCTTCCATTAAGTGGTGATCTGTGGGGTTCCCATTCCCTTAAATGTGGGCTAAAGTCTGGGACAGTAAAACCAGTAGGGTGCAGCAAGGAATAAAAGGGAAGCTATATGATTTCTGATGCTAAGTCATAACATGCCATACACATCTGCCTTACTTTCTTGGGATGTTCACTCATAAAACCCAGCCTCCATGCTGGGAGGAAGCCCAAACTATCATAGAGGGAGATTCAATGAATAGGCCACATGTACATCCTCTGGTCCGACAAACCAACTGAGGTCCCAAGCAAAGGTGAGCATCCATTACCAGACACAGGGAGAGATGCCTCCAGATGATTCTAGCCTCTAACTATCGAGACACTCCCAGCTTGTGTTTTCCCAGCTTAGGCCCTAGAAAACGCGGGACAGAGACAAACTATCCCCATTGTGCTCAGTCCAAATGACTAACCCACAGAATTGGTGAGCAGAATGTTCTATAACACTAAGTGGTTGATTGTTGTTGTTGTTGTTACTTAACACAACATGAATTTATTATCTGATGGTTCTATAGGTCGAGTCTAACGAGTTTCACTAGGATAAAACCAGGGTTTCATTTCATTTTTTATTGGTATAACATTAAGTTTTGGGATGGCTGTTACATCAGTAGTAACTGGAATATTGTCCCCAATATGTGGGGGAATACCTGACTTGAAGGAAGACCCTAAACTAAATCTATACTCTTCTCTATCTCATTTGAATGCAGACAGCTTCTCAGACTCTTTTCAAACAGGGATGGAAAAATAACACAACTGCTAGATAAATGGCTGCCTGACACACGGCAGAGGCTGTATTAATTTGTTCCCCCAAAATATCCTACATCCAGCAGAGCCACTGCAATTGTGGTTACTACTTGATTGTTTGAATTAAGAGTTGCATTACTATCCTCCACAGGATATGGTATTTATTCTGATGTACTACCCAGGCCAGGGGTAGGGATCTTGAAGGAGAGGTCAGGTTTGGAGATTTCGAATTGGCCTTCCCTTCTATGAGATCTCTTACCCCACATGAGAGTTCTGCCAAGTGCCAACTCTGTTCCTTTGAATTATACATTGATGGATCAAGGAAATAACATCTGTGTGAGCTCATAGACCACGTAGACTCACAGTAAGCCAGTCTTGAGATAAGGCTCCATTCATAACCAAAGGAGGTCATGGTGACACTTTGGATCTCCAAGCACCAATGAGAATCAGACTCTGTGCCCAACAATCCTCAAAAATTTAGCTATTCCACTTTCCTCGATGCAAGTTATCCTAGTAAATGTCTGTAGATCCATTTGACGAAAGAGGCTGAGAATTACTACTGATTAAATGTAACACAGAGCTGCCTTGGCCTCTCCTCCAATCAATGAGTCTTGAGTCTGAGAACTGGCTTAGGTCCAAAAACCGGGCAGTGGGTCTTGAGTTTTGTTGGGGTGATGACCCTTAGCTTCCTGATCATCTATCCTTCATTTATGTATTTACTTTTAATTTATTTGGCTGTGCCCTGTTTTAGTTGTGGCATATAGAATCTTATCAAAATCTTAGCTGAAACATAAGGATCTAGTTCCCTGACCAGCGATCAGACTGGCCCCCTGCATTAGGAGGGTGGAGTCTTAACCACTGGACCACCAGGGAAGTCCCTATTCTTAGTTTATTTTGGCTGTTTACATTAACTAGTATCCTTGTTGGCTGCCTACCTGTCTTGCCTCTAAGAAGACTGTTCTCATTCAGAATATTCATAGCTCTCTGCAGACTGAGGTCCTTTGCTGAGACTCAGATCTTGCTGTTCATTGTGATAGTTGTTTTTCCTTTCTTCTGATGGTTATACTGCCACTTGGACTCTAATACTTCAGATTTTTATCACCCCCACTTTGGTCAGGAGTCCAGTTCTATAAAAGCATCTCCTACTGTCTGCCTGGCCTACAGAATTGCTGAGCATCTCAGTGATTCATTGTTACTTGAGAAAACTGAGTGTCTTCTGGATTCTCCCACAGAATACTGTCAGGTATTGGATTTTCTGACCTTAATGGTTTACCCACTATCATATCACCACTTCTCTGAATCTTTTGACCCCCTCCTCTACTATCTGCCAGTAAATCTTAATTTTTATTATCATTAATCAACTCAACATTAGTGTTCTACTTACTCCTAATTTCCATTAGAAACTCAAAGGGCAGGATAGAAAAATAAAGGCAAATGCTTTGGGAAATGAGCTGATAGAATGCATAGATACAAGTAAAACAAATTCTCTAAGAAAATTTAATTTCTATTTCAATGTATATTGCTTGTCCCTATCTCTACAATTTGAGGAAGATGCCTACCTACTCACAACCAAATTCAATTTAATAGACACAAATTGATAAAGAATATTTATTTCCTTAGAGAGCAAGAATATAGTCATCTTGGAAAATTTATCAAATGGGTCCTTTTTATTGAGAAATCGTGTCATTATTTGTTGCTGTCACAATGATAATCTAATAGAATGCCATCTGCCATATAAAGAATAATTATCTTCCAAAGAACAGAGGATTTATAGATATGCAGCTAATACTAGAAAATTGCTGTAGAAACTGCAAAATTGTGAAATACCACCTTCTGCTCTGCAAAAATCAATGAAACAAATGTTTGCTTTTATCCTGGAGCAAAACTGGAATAATTCATTTCCTTGTCTCTATTGGGCTTGCTGCTGAAACAGAACCTGATTTCACCTTTGTGGGTGGCCTGCTCCATTGGGTTCTTGGTTAGCTACTGCCCAGTGAATCCCATTTTTAATCTCCGTGGGCTAGCAGACTCTCATACCACCCCCTAGCTGAGATAGAGAATATCCAAAACTGTAAATATTTCACTCTGTTTCAATCAAGCAGGAAAACAGAGTCTCACAGGAAGGTGCTGCTTAGACCTGTGAATCCGATTTTAAAATTCAGTGATTCTTAATTTTTCCTGAAAGGTTAGCTAGTGGAAGGTGCATCAAGAGATATGGGGACTTCCCTGGTGGTCCAGTGGTTAAGAATCCGCCTGCCAATGTAGGGAACGTGGGTTTTATCCCTGGTCTGGGAAGATCCCACATGCCTTGGGGCAACTGAGCCTGAGTGCCTAGAACTTGTGCCCCACAACAAGAAAAGCCACTGCAATGAGGAGCCCATGCACCATAACTGGAGAGTAGCCCCCACTCACTGCAACTGCAGAAAGCCCATGCACAGCAATGAAGACCCAGCACAGCCAAAATACATACATACATACATACATACATGAAAAAGAAGAGATCTGGGCTAAAAGGGCTCTATCCTCTGTGACCAGATTTGACATTTTTTTAGGTATATTTATCCTTTTTTAGAGAAAATTTCATGATAAAAAAAAATAGGCCATTTGATGACTGACCTCCTTTCTTTAGGGGAATGAACTGTGTGTCTAGATTAATGCACTCTCCCCACCCAAAAATGTAGAATCATCTCTTTAGCGTCCATCTAGCTTTCAGGTTAAAAAACAAAAGAAGACTCAAGTGTGAATTCTGTCTGTTTTGCTGATCAGTCATCAAAGCCAGACGCCAGCTGTCAGATGTGAGCAGAAAGACACTCTTCTTTAGTCTCACACAATGGATTCTGGAGTCAATTTGGCTTGATTCTGGCAGGAAATGGAACAGGAGCTGACTTGGTAGAAGCACTGATAACTTCCCATCAGGTTCTCAATGTGGGTTATGAAAAGAAGCTAGTAAGAGATGGAGAGAACCTTCTGGCAAAACATATGATCAAATTAATAGATTCTTTTAAAAACTACCACGCTGTTGGACTCAGTGAACCTCAGGAAGGCAAAGGAGAACCTTTCAAAGGACTCTGTTTCCCAAATTACTTTTCTCTTCCTTTAAGCTTCCGGAAAATGACATTCCTATTTCTGGCAAGGTTCAAGTGAATTCTATTTGGGGCTAGTTGCCAAACTTAAATTGCTTTGGGGCTTGCTGTGATTGGAATTTTGCTTCCTTAGTAGCAGTACAATCAAATCCCTATCTCCTTATATCCAGGACCTGACCACATAATCAGCATGATGTGGGGGTTGCAAGAAGTACCTTCATCTTCTTAGACCACTCTCATTAACATAAGATAATTTGGGGTCTTTTGACTCCTGGGGAAAAAGGACATCAGTGGGGTGCGGGGTGGCCTCCATCTCTAAACTGAGACATCCCAGTGGGTCTTGGGAGAGGACTCAATTAGTTACTGTGGCCCTCAGCTCCATATGTATCCTGATGACATTCAGATTTATCTTTTCCATCCCTTAAGACATTAGTGAGGAAGATGAAAAATGAACAGTCCTTGCCAAATACAGTCCTTAGAGTTCTCAGAAAATGAATGCTGTGTTTCCAAAATAAGAACTACCTCTGATAAAAGAAGATAAACTTGTTACTTCCCTCCAGTTCCCCTAATTCTCACTCTGCACACTGTCTTCGCTCTGCCAATCATTGTGCGTGTCAGTGTTTGGACACAGGGCCTGTAAATGGGAGATACTGAAAGAATTGACTCAGTGTCACCAAAGGGCAGTAAATTGCATGTCGAAAAGAGGTAGATTTCCAGGCCTAACACACGGGGATGGAGTAATTTAAAAGAAGGAAAAGAAACAACCCATTGTGTAAAGCAGGAATGACTTTAGGTCAAAGTAACAGAAAATATAACTGCAAGAGTTGTAATTTGTTCTCAGAATTAGCTGACAGCTGTTCAGGGTTTGGGTCTCTAAGATCTCCTTGACCTTTCATGCAGTTTCAAGACGACCATTGCAACTCCAGGTTGTTGTTGGTTTTTAGTCGCTGAGTTGTGTCCAACTCTTTTGCAACCCCATGTACTGTAACCCTCCAGGCTCCTTCTGACTTTGGGATTTCCCAAGTAAGAAAACTGGAATGGGTTGCCATTTCCTCCTCCAGGGGACCTTCCCAACCCAGAGATCAAACCTGCATCTCCTACACTGGCAGGTGGATTCTTTACGACTGAGCCACCTGGGAAGCCTTGCAACTCCAGGTATCACATCCATATTCAAAAAAGATGAGAAATCAGTACCAAAAGATTTGTGAACTTTCCCAGAAAGCTCTCTTTGGCTGAAACAGTATAACATGGCTGATCCTAGCTACAAGAAGGCTGTGAAAGAATTTCACTCTCCTGTAATGGAAGGTGAAAAAGGACCATTTTGCCAACCAATCAACAGTCTGCCATGTCCCCGAAGATATTTTCCCCAACAGTTCAGCCATAACAACAGTGCCATATGACTTATCTTTCAAGATGTGTTTGAGTAAAAGAGGAGACTGTTAATAATTATGCCAAGGAGAGACTTCCCGGGTGGTCCAGTGGCTGAGATGATGTACTCCCAATGCAGGGGGCTCAGGTTCAATTCCTGGTCAGGGAACTAGAAACTACACATTGCAACGAAAGATTCCACATGCCAAAATGAAGACTGAAGATCCTGCATGCTGCAAATAAGACCTGATGCAGACAAATAAAAATAAATTTTTTTAAAAAATAATAATTAAATAATTTTAAAAAGAAGTAATAAAACTTTAAAAGTAAAAAAAAAAGAATTATGCCAAGGAAACAGGAGCTAATGGGACTGTCCTGGGGAAGTGGGAGTATGTGGCCACCCCCAACATAGACAAAATGTTCTGAGAAAGTGGTCCCTCTTCCTTCAGTAATCTGATGGAGGAACAGAAAACCTGCATTTCTGGTGAGTACAGTCTCTCAGTGTGGACCCAGGGTCTCTCAACGTCCTTTCCTGTTTATGCCTCTTCCTGCCCCCAGCTTTGGAGAAGGCCAGACCACTTTCCTACTGCAGGTTTTGTTAGGATCATTTGGCAACTAAAGCTCTGAGGCACGTTCTTCTCTTACTTCTGTGCAGGTGAAGCCTTTTAAGACATTTTGTTCCTACCTGCCACTCTGACTGTGGGAAAGAAGATGACATCATTCTGTAAGGTCAAGAGAGTCTCAGAAATGAGATGGTTTTGTCCGTTTACAGGGGAGAGGGGAAGGGGTGTCCCCGCCAACCCAAACTGATTTCATAGTGTGTTTCCAAACCGAGATAAGCAATACCAGTAGTATACACTGAAACCTTTCAGAGCATTTGACTTTCCCATCCTGACTTCACACCTTTATTCATTCAAAAAGACAGAAAAATAATGTGGGAGTGAAATTTGTACCTGGCAACATGACTATAATGTAGAAAAAGATAATTTCTAATCTTATCATTACAAATAGCTTCTGATGTCAAAGTGAGTTCTGGAAAACCAATAAATGGGTGACCTTACTACTGTAAGTTCTAGTTACTTTTATATGTCTTATCTTTCCAACCTGATTATGACTTTTCCTTTCTTCTCTCTACTTCCAGCTTTCCAAAGTTTCTATTCTAAACAAAATGCAATGTTACTTTTATTTTTATTTTCTAAGTATCTTTTCTGATTTTTGAAGGGATATATACTTATTAAGAAAAACCAAATACCATAGAAATGAAAGAGTGAAAAAGTGAAAGTTCTTTGTGATTATAAACCACCACATTGCCCACTCTCAGAGAAAACCAGTTAACATTTTGTGTATCTTCTTATTCTATACATTATTAACATATTTGTGTATAAATAATTACTGAGCATACACACAAATATTTGTTCACTGAAGAGTCTACTAGTAAATTCTATATCATTCTCTCTATACTGTATGCCATCACTTCTAATGGTGTGAGAAATACTTAAGATATGAAAGCCATAGTGGATTATGGCAGTTTATGGATGGAAAAAATAGGAGAATTGTATATAACTATACTGAAAAAAAGTATTAGAAAACACACTTTACTTGGAGCAAAATATACAGGTAGGTTGCAGTATTCTCACATAAAATATTATGAAATAAGATTTCTCCAAAACTACCTTCTATTTTCAGAGTGAGGGTAGAGATAACTTTGCATGAATGTCACACTCCACGGTTTGGGGAAGATCTAAAAAATAAATTTAATTGACTCTTTTATTAGAGTGGATGTCACTTCAAGGATTTTTTATTTTTTAAAAACAAATCCCCAAAATGACTATTTCCATGGTCTAGATTCAATCGCATATACTAAAATGTCATTCTTTTATAGAGAATGTTCACATTTGACTTTTTTCTTTTTAATACAGTATTGTGAAGGCATTTTTCCATCATGTGTTATTTTAAAGACTTCTCTCTTTTTTGCCAATATTGTGAACTTAACAAGTATGCACTAATGAATGAGCTTAAGTTAATCTTCCTTCCTCTCCAAATCTTAACTATCCATTCAGATTTTTATAGTCCAGTCTGAGGCTTTAAGACCACCTAGAATTTAAAGACGGAGAAGGCAATGGCACCCCACTCCAATACTCTTGCCTGGAAAATCCCATGGACAGAGGAGTGGTAGGCTGCGGTCCATGGCTTTGCTAAGAGTCGGACAAAACTGAGCGATTTCACTTTCACTTTTCACTTTCCTGCATTGAAGAAGGAAATGGCAACTCAGTCCAGTGTTCTTGCCTGGAGAATCCCAGGGACAGGGGAGCCTGGTGGGCTGATGTCTGTGAGGTTGCACAGAGTCGGACACGACTGAAATGACTTAGCAGCAGCAGCAGCAGCAGAATTTAAAGAACATTTTCCTTCTCTGCACTGTGATTATTTACCCACCTATCTTAATCATTTACTTTTTCTAACTATTCATCTATAAGACAGAGATCACATATTCTGTAATTCTACAGCTGTTTCCTTCTAATTCCCCCTGAAATGCACGTGTTTGTGTGAGGCTGATTCTGTTTCTCTCACTGAGAGACAATCTTTCTCCTAAGTTTATGGTGCCATATACCTTGGAACAGCTGACATGATGTTTACTTAAAGCTACACAGTAGAGTTTAGAGAAGACTGGAACAGAAAATACTCAAGGAAATCTATTTAGCCTCTTATCATCTCCCTTAACTTTTCAATAATGTGCTTTTGGGAGAAAAAAAAACCACACTGTATGTCTTTTAATCCCTTCATTCCTGTCATTTGATCTCAAGTAATTGACAGTGTGATGCAACACAAACGTTTAAGGGTCAACATACTAAAATCTAGGGTAGGTATAGCAATTCTCAAAGCAGTTCTCAAAGTATGGCCCACAGAGTCCTAGGGTCCCCAGGTGATTTTCAGAGACTTTGTGAAACACTTTCAGGGGATCCACAGGGTCAAAGCTATTTTCATAATAAAACTAAGGCCTTCTTTGCTGATTTCATTGTGTCGACATTTGCACTGAGGGTATAAAAGCAACAGTGGATAACACAGCTGGTGCCTTACAGTGAACCAAGGCAGTGAGTGGCATCAGACTGTACCAGTGTCACCGTATTCTTCACCAACATGCATTTGCTAAAACAAGCCTATTCCACTTAAGAATGTCCTTGATGAAGCAATACTCTTAATCTTACTAAATGTCAGCTCCTGGGTATAATTTTAATACTCTAGTTGCTGAAATGGGAAGCATTCACAAGGCTCTTCTGTTGCATATCTAATGCAATGACTGTCTTGAGAAAAAGTGCTCTTACAATTAAGTTGCAACTGAAACTAGCTGCTTCTTTCTGAAACATCATATGCACTGGAAAGAATGACTGACAGACAAACAGTGGTTCTTTAGACTTGAATATTTTATAAAATCATTTCTCAAAAATGAAGTAAGCCAGTTGATTTGAGGAAAATGGACTGCATTTGTTTCTAATGATAACATTGCAGCTTTCCAGCAAAAAATGGGAATTATGGAAAATATGTCCATCACAATGACCTTGATCTTAAAGACTTTTCTGGTGAGACCAGTGTTGATATTCATGAATGTGGCTTTTTCATGTTTTAGAATGAAATGTACATTTTAAAGATCCAAATAACTCAGTAAACCAATATTGTCAACAAATAACTAAGACCTATTGCTACAAAATCAAGTATGGATAAAAGGTCTATTCAAAAGGTAATGTAGACCAATGGATCTTAATACAACAGATTATTAAACATCCATTGATATGATGTTAGAGTCTATTTTGCAATTAATCTTTAAGAAATTATCACTTGTCAAATTTTGAAATAGTATCAAAGCAGAACAGCCACAACTATCTAAAAAGACTATTAAAATTCTCCTTTTTTCCACCTCCAGGTTGTGGACAGCTGGATTTTCTTCATATACTTCAATCAAAAGAACATATGGCAACAGATTGAATATATATTTGACAATTCAGTTGTCTTCTATTAAGCCCAACATCCAGAAGATTTGCAAAAATAAAATGATGGGGCTCTACTCACTGCTTTTCTTTCTGGAAAGCATAATTTTTTTTACATAAAGTAAATGTTATTTATATTAGCATTAAGGAATATTTATTATTTTTAAATACATTAATAAAATATTTTTGTTAGTTTTAAGTTAATAAGTATTGATAGGTGTATGCCACGTAAAAAACCAAAACTGCTCAATCACTTTTAAGAGCATAAAGTCCTGATCAAAAAATATTGAGTTTCTAAGGAAAGCTCCATAAAAGAAAGAAAAAGTGAGCAAACAGTTTCATCAACCAATGCAGGAACTAGAAGACAGAAATCAAACCAATTTTTACTATATCTCTATAATATTTAATCTAGATTAGGTTCTTTTAGTTTCAAACAACCATCTCAAGGGAAGACCACATCAGCATGACTACCAGCCATTTCAGTTCCAACAAACATCTCAGCTAACAATGTTCCTGTGGATTTCCTGGTTCAAACATCTGTGAGATCAGGACCGCTTGTCTCAGCTGACAGTTATCATCTCTGTGAAGATTCCTCCATCTGAAAGCCTCCCAAGAGTCACTGATCAGCCTCTGGATATCAGTTGGTTCAATCAACAACCACTCTAGAAGAAAGAACCTCCCAACACTGCTTTGTGGGACAGAGGACCCTGAGTGAGGCCAGTTGAAGCCAGGAGCAAGTGTAACAGGAAAACACAGTGACATGTTTGAAAACTCTATCCCATCGCCTACTGCAGCAGAGACAGAACAAGTTACTGAGACAGAGACCAGCCTCACAGAATTATTCCTCGGGCCAAGTCTCAACTCCAGTCTTCAAGATTGAAGGCAGGAGGAGAAGGGGACAACACAGGATGTGATGGTTGGATGGCATCACCAATGCAATGGACATCAGTTTGAGTAAGCTCTGGGAGTTGATGGTGGACAGGGAAGCCTAGCATGCTGCAGTCCATAGGGTCGCAAAGAGTCGGACACCACTAAGCGACTGAACTGAAGTCTCAACTTGCATTCCAGATCCCTTGCAATGAGCTAGGGATGCAACTGCTTTGGCATCTGGTTTTCAGTCTTTGATGTGTGAGAGGTCATCACCTACTACTTGCCACCCCAGCAACCACCAGCCCTGCCATTTGCTAACCCTAAACTGATAACCTTCATCTACTTTGAATGGCACTACTCCTCATCTTTCTGTAGAAAGAGGTCAGTTGTTGGCATTCTTCCCCATGTTATATCTAGAAGAAGAATGAAGAAACATGGGGAATCCCAACTCACCACAACTAGATGCTAAGGCTGTGTGCAGTCTTCCTTGCAGCTCCTTCTTTCAGAAGACTCTTGATTTGCAGTCTTCTTCTCCCTCTTTCTCTGCTGTCTTCTTAAAAATAACCTGGACTCTCCCTGAGGGATGCTGAAGAAAAGACACACGGATCTGTTGGTAAATCAATGTTGTCCAAAAAAAAAAAAAAAAAGTTGGTTAGCAAGACTGTTTCCCTTTTTCAGGAAAAAAGAAAAAATCTTATTGTATCCAAACTATTTCCAAGAGCTTTAGAGGCACCAGTGACCATCAGCACAGAGAAAGCTACAGTCAAAGCAAAGACTTTTCGACTGTTCTATAATTGACATGGCACAGTGGTTGCGAACAGAGGATTGGAGTCTTTGACCTTTAAGGGCTTTTTCCCTTTCATTCACTTCTTTCTTGAAACATAAAATTGCTTCCATCTGATGCTAAGGCTAACCAAGGCACAAGCAGAAAAAATCAAATAAAGGTCTTTTGAGGACTTAAAAAAATGATACCCAGGCTTTCCAACTGCACTTCAGAGTAATCATTAGCCTTGTGACAATTCCCTGCACTTCCTTCTCGCTCTGTAGCAGACACAGCTGTGTCAAAAATAAATCCATCCTCAGTTTTTGCAGTACTGTCCAGGTGAAGGGCATCTCGTCCCCTAATCAGCACCTAGCCCACTGCCTGGCATGTGGTAGATATTAATACAATACCTGTGTGTGAAATGTAAGAGCTCAATGTATTACTCATTCTGATGAAGCCAGATTTCAATTTCGTAAAAGAAACATTGAAGCTGACAGAAAAAAAATTATAAAGAAGAGAAGGTGAAGGAGTACTAAAGAAACTTTTTGTTTGTTTGTATAAAGCAGATCTCAAAACGACATGAAACTATCCATTTTTAATTTAAAAAAAAATCAATCTGCTAGAGCTGAGCACTGCTCCTTGGGCAGGTTAGATTTGTGTGTGTATCTTATTTCCTCGGCTAGAACATCAACTTCTCTAAGGCAAGAACTGTTTCAAACCACATAAAAACCATATGTCCTAGATTTTCTAGGGCTGTCCATATTTCACATAACCACAATCTTTTTTCATAAAGTCAATAAACTTCATACATAACCAGGTGTTATTTAATTTTTATGTTTCTTGGACCTTTAGTTTAACTGAAAAAAATTTTAAATATCTTCAGATTGTGCATTTATCACCTTATCCCCTTTTTCTCTTCCAGAATAACTAGTACAGAAACCGGCATAAAACAGAAGCTTACCATGTTTATTGATTACTTAACTAATCAATTAGTGGGTTAATCTGTAATAAAGTGACTTCCCTAAAAGTCACTCCTGTCATGGAAAACAGAAATTCTAATTTTCTATCCTTAAGGAAGATAATACTGTAAAGGTTATCCAAGATAACACAGTAAAAATTATCAGAGTCAAGAAAAAATTCTAAACTGAGAATTTGAAAGCATTTCTTATGTGCCATTCTCCCTACCTGCCATTAAAAAAAAAAAAAAAAAACTTACTTATTTTCCTATACCTAACAAAAAGTTTATTCCTAAAGGGCACAAAGTAGAACAAAAGGTGATTATAAAACTGGCCAAATGATTCTTACCACTGTTTGCAAAATTATAGGAAGGAAGAAGGAGGGAAGGAAGTAAGGCCTGGGAAGGAGGGAGGGAGGGAGGGGAAACAGGTAGATTTATACTCTAAAACAGTATTCAATATTCCTCCATGCAATAATTTCCAAATTTCCACCAAAATATCTACGAAGACACAGAAAATAATAAAACTTCTGAATGTCAAATAACAAGCCTGACAATCAATCTATTGCCACTATGGGAGAAATTTTCACTGTCTAGGAAGCTGATGTGTTACAGCTGACCCTGGCAACCTCCATAGCTCTCCTCCTGGTCAGAGGAAGCCACTCTGGAGCTGAATTGAGCAACACTGTAGCCACTATTACATGTGATATTTAAAGTTACTAAGATTAAATAAAATTTAAAGGCAAATTCCTTAGTACCCAATAGTCCCAGGGGCTAGTGGCTGCCACACCGAAAGGCTCAGCTCTGGAGCATCCCATTACTTAAGGTCCTGTTGGTCAGGAACACCTTCAATTCAGCATCTAGCAGGTCTGTTTCCTTATCGTGATCACTTCCTTTTATCAACTCACTATGCAAAACTTTTTCTTGGGTCTTGTTCTTGGTCTCCATTGATTCCCTGGAGCCAGATACTTCCCATCTTCCTCTGCTTCTTGGTCTGCTCCCATCAAGGAAATTAGCTCCAATCTCCCCTGTGATCATGGCCTGCCCATTCCCAACAAAGCCCAGACTGTCCCTGCCACCACTGTCTGCTCATTGCCTCCTGAGTGGAGGATGGCTAGACAGTCGTTCATGAAGGACTCCGAGTTTGAGTCGTCCATTGAATCCTGCCTCCATGGCCTGCCCTGGCCAGGTTTCTGCCCCGATACCGTCAAGAAACACATGCTTTAAAGCTTTGATGTGGAGCTTCCCATCCACACGGGGAAGCTAGAACTAATAGTGTGCAATCCCGGAGTAGAAGCTCCCAGAAACTTGCTATTAAAAGTGATAATTAGATATATCAGAAGGACCTCTAGAATCCATAAGCCAATAATAAATAACATCTGAGAAAAAAATACATAGTACTCAGATGCAAAGGGATCATCACATATTAAGAAAACTTAATGAGAAAAAGAGAACCACATGCAGATATTTCATAACTATTGGTTGATGGGAAAAATATGTCAAGTATCCAGATTTTTTTAGAGGAAAGATTATCTGAAAAGAAATAAAAATCAAATTGGCCTCAGACTTTTATGAAATAAATACCAGATCTCAGTACAGCAATGTCAACATGATTCTAGCAAGAAAATGTTTCAGTCTAAGAAATTTTTCCCTAGCTAAGTTATTATTCATGAGTAAAGAAAATGAAAAGGCATAAAATAAACTGCCCATGTTACTGTTTTAAAATAAGTTTAAATAATTAACGGTTATAAAGCTTGTTTGGAAATGAACATTGTCAATAATGTATATATTTGTATATACAGTGTAAATGCATACATTATATTTATATAAATACATTATATGTATTAATATAACTTTATATATTTCATCAAAAATGTAATGAAAATAATGATAAAATAAAGTAGACCAAATCCTATGTTATAAAAATAAATTCTACATTTGGCTTGAGTAAATGAAAGTAGTATAATCTTGTCTTTAGTCTCAAAAGGTAAAATTTTATGATTTATTGACCAATTTAAAAATATACAGCAATGTATCCTTTTAAAAAATTAAATGGCTTATTATGTAAATATATGCCACAGATAAAAATAAAGCAGTACCACCTTAATATTTGAAGGGCTAAAGAAAATTAAGAAAAAATATTCAATCTCATTCTAAACCAAGGAAACATACATTTTTAAATACTACGTTTCATTTACCAAATCACCAATTTAAAAATAATAATTGTACTTCGATGTGGGGGTGTGGCTAGCTCATAAACTTTGTCTAACAGACATGTACTGGTACAATTTTTCCAGAAAGCAATTTGGAAAATCATATTAAGAACCCCTTAAAATATTCATACACTTGGCCTGATAATTCAATTCCACCTCTAGGATCCTGTTCAAATACTGGATAAGACTGAATCCCAGAGATGTTAGCTGCAAATAAGAGAGAGACAAGGAAAGAAACATTTCTAACAGAAAAAGAAATTAATTAATACAATATAGCACAAGGCTTCCCTGGTGGCTCAGATGGTAAAGAATCTGCCGGCAGTGTGGGAGACCTGGGTTTGATCCCTGGGTCGGGAAGGTCCCCTAGAAAGGGGCATGGCAACCTACTCTAGTATTCTTGCCTGGAGAATCCCATGGACAGAGAAGCTTGACCAGCTATAGTTCATTAGGTCACAAAGAGTCAGACACAACTGACCAGCTAATACTTTCTTAAACAAAATACTGTATTTCACATCTAATAAAAATACAGTTTTTCAAGAAGTTAAAAAGAAATGAGAAATGTCTCACTGTACAATGTGTAAGTTAAAAACAAGCAGGATATAAAAAGCAGGAGACATACAAAATATGTACACATTTTTTAAATATTAAGAATGGTTATCTCTAGAAATGAGTTTCATAGTTGATTTGACTTTAAGCGTTTCTGTATTACTCATATGTTCTACAATGTGTCCACTTTGCTTTTAAAATCAGGAAAAATGCATATACTATTTATCCGATGTAAAACTAAAATTATGGATTCAGCATCCAAATGGCAGCAGCCTGACAGAATCCATGTGAAATTCATTCCCCCTGTGTGACAGCTAATTTTTCATCAAGCCCACTTGTGAATAAGCCCTCATGACTTCCTTCATTACGTTCCACACAATTTAGCACTTGGGAATATGCTGTCTTGCGTGCTGTGTGTGGTTCTTTACTACTAATGCCTGTGGGTTAGCGTTCTGAATTTGGTAAACATTTACGAAGCACTAGTTCTGTTCCAGGCTCTGTGTTCTGCTCCTGTGTTAGTTTGTTTTTTATTCAGTTAGCACAACAACTCTAAACTATTCTTCATTTTAGCCAATTTTTAAGGATGTAAAAAGGTTAAGTGACTCAAACTCAAGAGTGGCAGAACTGAAACTTAATCTTGGGTCTTCTATTTCCAGAGCGACATGGTTGTTCCACTAAATGGCTTTTGCACTCCAAGAGGATATGTGTTACATCTTTTACTTTTTCTTCTCACCTAAGCCGGCCAGAACACTTCGCACATACTTGTGGGTTATTTAATTTCCTGACAGAGGTGACCAGATGTGCCACAATGCTCGACTTTCCCATCTGTGTCTAACACTGAGCAGGGCTTATCTAATTCTGGATTTGTGCTGGCTTGCTTACACACCTGTTCAGAGGTTTATCCCTAACATTTGCCTGTGTGTTGAATGTTATGGCAGATGCGGATGGAAGCGTGACACAATAGAGGAAAGCACAGGACAGGCGTGATGGTATCAGGGAAACTTACAAGTGGAGGCGGAGGGTGGGGGGGAGGCGTGGTTGGGAGTACGTGTGTAAGACCAGTCATATGGTCCTCCAAGTTTTCAGCAACATGGGGAGAGGTAGGTTGGAGGCCAGGACACGTCATGCGTGTTACTCTCTGTTCCCCTGAAACCCCACCGTCTTTTACAGGACAAGCAAAAGGGCAGCCTTGCAAACGTAGAAACAATCTGAGTTCATGTGCCACTCATGCGTGGAAATTGCATGTCTTTGCTCAAGTCCACTGGGAGCCTTGAGAGGAGATGAAATTTTGTGCAGCCCCATCTGGATGAAGATAGATAGAAGGTTGGGCCACTGGTCCCATCTAAAGGTTTGCCAGGCTCTGCCTAACCAAGTCCCTAGCATCACTGAGAGAACAATGCTGTCACTGGAGAAGGTGGAAGACAATGTTTTAGGTGATGTGAAATAATTTAATCTTTCTGTTCATCCACTGGATTAACTGGAGGCCCCTCCAATGTGCTTCAACACACACACACACACCCCTCTCACAGCTCCATGAGTATCTGTGCATTTGTGTCACCCCTCTTTCAGGAACACAATTCTTCCTTAACTTCTCTCTTTTTGCCACCAATATATCCTCAGCACCCAACTCAGGCAAATAATAGAGAATCAATAAATACTTATTTATTAGAAAGGCTCAGATGGTAAAGAATCTGCCTGCAATGCGGGAGCCCAGGGTTTGATCCCTGGGTTAGGAAGATCCCCTGGAGAAGGGAATGGCAACCCACTCAGTATTCTTGCCTGGAGAATCCCATGGACAGAGGAGCCTGGTGGGCTACAGTCCATAGGATCACAAAGACTCAGACATGACTGAGCAACTAACATACACATGTAAACGAATGGATCCGTTCCAGCTCTTATATTCATACTTCAATCAAATGCTCTGGTGAGGGACTGCCCTGGTGGGCCAGGGGCCAGGGGGCCTGGGTTTGGTCCCTGGTCTGGAAGTGGATCCCACATGCTATAACACTAAGAGTTCGCATGTTGCAACTAGATTCTAGGTGCCGCCACTAAGACCTGGCACAGCCAAATAAATATGTACATATTTTTTAAGACCATTTTAATAAATGTTCTGGTGAAACAAAGTTTCTGGTGGCTGTAGGCAGCCTCTAAGGCAATTTAATAAAATGGCACTTGGGCAGCTACGTCTCCAATCCTATATGCCTGCCTGCACCTTCCATGCTACTCCAAGTTCTCCTCAACTGAAGGTTCATCTGGTCCCAGGGGTCCAGAAAAACCAAATCTGAACATGGGAGTCAACTATACAGGTCTACCTACTTTGCGCCCTAAGTCCTTATAGCTTCTGATCACAAGTCAGTGGCCCTACGGGACTGAAGTTCTTACTTCTTCTGTCTGTCCTCTGATGGGTGAGACTAAGGAGCTCGTGCAAACTTCTTGATGGGAGGGACTGGCTGTGGGGAAAACTGGGTCTTGCTCTGGTGGGTAGGGCCCTGCTCAGAAAAGCTTTCATCCAATTTTCTGCTAACAGTGGAGCTGTGCTGCCTCCCCGTAGACTGGCCTGTGACTGCTCAGTTCTGGAGTCTGCATTCTCTATGGTAGGGTTATCGGCTCTATGGTAGGACTAATGATGACCTCTTCCAAGGAAACTTATGCCAACACGCTGTGCCTCCCAGGACTGCTTCTGCCCATCAGTGCCCCTGTGCGAGGACATACCCCTGTCCATGGGGTCAGAAGGAGTCGGACACGATTTAGCAACTGAACATCATCAGTAGCCCCAAAGCTCTATCCTAACCAGAACCAAGATGGGCTCATATCACCGTTGGGTGGAGCGGAGAAGTAATCCGAGTCTAGGCCCCAACCAGGAATGCTGAAGAAGCGGAAGCTGAATGGTTCTAGGCAGGCCTATAAGACCTTCTAGAACTAACACCCAAAAAACATGTCCTTTTCATTATAGGGGACTGGAATGCAAAAGTAGGAAGTCAAGAGATACCTGGAGTAACAGGCAAATTTGGCCTTGGAGTACAAAACAAAGCTAACAGAGTTTTGTCAAGAGAATGCACTGGTCATAGCAAACACCCTCTTCCAACAACACAAGAGATGACTCTACACATGGACATCACCAGATGGTCAGTACCAAAATCAGATTGACTATATTCTTTGCAGCCAAAGATGGAGAAGCTCTATACAGTCAGCAAAAACAAGACCGGGAGCTGACTGTGGCTTAGACCATGAACTCCTTATTGCCAAATTCAGACTTAAATTGAAGAAAATAGGGAAAACCACTAGACCATTCAGGTATGACCTAAATCAAATCCCTTATGATTATACAGTGGAAGGCACAAAAGATTCAAGGGATTAGATCCGATAGAATGCCTGAAGAACTATGGATGGGGGTTCGTGACATTGTACAGGAGGCAGTGACCAAGACCAACCCCAAGAAAAAGAAATGCAAAAAGGCAAAACGGTTGTCTGAGGAGGTCTTACAAATAGCTTGAGAAAAGAAGAGAAGCTAAATGAAAGGAGAAAAGGAAAGATATATTCTATCCATCTGGATGCAGAGTTCCAAAGAATAAAAAGGAGAAATAAGAAAGACTTCCTCAGTGATCAATGCAAAGAAATAGAGGAAACCAGTAGAATGGGAAAACTAGAGATCTCTTCAAGAAAATTAGAGATACCAAGGGAACATTTCATATAAAGATGAGCACAATAAAGGACAGATATGGTATGACCTAACAGAAGCAGAAGAAATTAAGAAGAGGTGGCAAGAATACACAGAAGAACTATACAAAAAAAGATCTTCATGACCAAGATAACACACCCTAATGGTGTGATCACTCACCTAGAGTCAGACATCCTGGAGTGTGAAGTCAAGCGGGACTTAGGAAACATCCCTGTGAACAAAGCTAGTGGAAGTGATGGAATTCCAGCTGAACTATTTCAAATTCTAAAAATGATGCTGTGAAAGTGCTACACTTAATATGCCAGCAAATTTGTAAAACTCAGCAGTGACCACAGGACTGGAAAAGGTCAGTTTTCATTCCAATCCCAAAGAAAGGCAATGCCAAAAATGTTCAAACTACTGCACAATTGCACTCATCTCACATGCTAGCAAAGTAATGCTCAAAATTCTCTAAGCAAGGCTTCAACATACGTGAACCGAGAGCTTCCAGATGTTCAAGCTGGATTTAGAAAAAGCAGAGGAACCAGAGATCAAATTGCTGACATCTGTTGGATCATAGAAAAAGCAAGAGGGTTCCAGAAAAACATCTACTTCTGCTTTATTGACTATGCCAAAGCCTTTGACTGTGTGGATCACCACAAACTGTGGAAAATTCTTAAAGAGATGGGAATACCAGACCACCTGACCTGCCTCCTGAGAAATCTGTACGCAGGTCAGAAAGCAACACTTAGAACTGGACATGGAACAACAGACTGGTTCCAAATAGGAAAAGGAATATGTGAAGGCTGTATATTGTCACCCTGCTTATTTAACTTATATGCAGAGTAGATCATGCGAAATGCAGGGCTGGATGAGGCACAAGCTGGAATCAAGATCACCGGGAGAAAAACCAATAACCTCAGACATGCAGATGACACCACCCTAATGGCAGAAAGCAAAGAAGAACTAAAGAGCCTCTTGATGAAAGTGAAAGAGGGGAGTGAAAAAGCTGGCTTAAAACTCAACATGCAAAAAATGCAGATCATGGCATCCAATCCCATTACTTCATGGCAAATAGAAAGGGAAACAATGGGAACAGTGAGATATTTTATTTTCTTGGGCTCCAAAATCACTGCAGATGGTGACTGCAGCCATGAAATTAAAAGGGGCTTTCTCCTTGGAAGAGAAGCTATGACAAATCTAGACAGCATATTAAAAAGTAGAGACATTACTTTGCCAACAAAGGTCCGTCTAGTCAAAGCTACGATTTTTCCAGTAGGCAAGTATGGATGTGAGAGTTGGATCATAAAGAAAGCTGAGCACCAAAGAATTGATGCTTTTGAACTGTGGTGCTGGAGAAGACTCTTGAGAGTCCCTTGGACTGCAAGGAGATCCAACTAGTCCATCCTAAAGGGAATCAGTTCTGAATATTCATTGGAAGGATTGATGCTGAAGCTGAAACTCCAATAGTTTGGCCACCAGATGAGAAGAACTGACTCATTAGAAAAGACCCTGATGCTGGGAAAGACTGAAGGCAGACGGGGATGACAGAGGATGAGATGGTTGGATGGAATCATGAACTTGATGGACATGAGTTTGAGCAAGCTCCAGGAGGTGGTGATGGACATGGAAGCCTGATGTGCTGCAGTCCATGTGGTCTCAAAGAGTTGGACACAACTGAGTGACTGAACTGAACTGAATCATACAAATAGTAGAGACCTCAACTAACAATAGTCACTTCTATTGGGCATGAAACAGAGACAGACAGCAAACCCAGAGACCCAGGGGAAAGTGGGTGGCAGAAGTATCTGGCAGAGAAGCTGAGCATTAGGACCTAAAAGCTCTCTCCTTACAACTGTGAGGATCCTCTATGCACCTGATGTCAAGCTGCAATGGAAAAAAGACACAGGGAGACTTTTTTGGAGTAAAGAAACACCAACAGCCCTGATAAGAAATTTGACTATTAAACTGACTGAAGACCTTTAAAGACAAGTTTATTTTTTTTTCTTCTTCAAGTAGCAGAAATAAGGGTTCTGGTAGCTTTTACCCACCATCCCCAGCTGTAGACAAATGAAGGATATTACCCTTAGTGCACACCTGAGTCACAATATAAAAAAATGAACTCTGCCTAATTTCCACGGTGTCCAGTTCTCCCTACCACCTGTGCTGTTTATTGCTCTCTATATTAGTGCCAAACATATCTTTCACTTCTGATCAGAAGTGATTTCTATTTCACAACTATGAATTATTGAAACTGGAAAGATGAGACCATGAGAATAGTAAAACTGAAGACCTTGAATATCGGATTCATCATGAAATTGGAAGTCCTGCCCATTTTGAAAAAAATTTTGGCATCTTTCTTGTAACTGACATGCCTAATTCATAGCCATGTTATTATTCCCATTCTTTCTTTGCTAAACCAGAAAACTTTTTCCAAAAGCACCCTTTGTGACTTTCCTTCTTACTCTGTGCCTTTGTTTTATATGTTTTAGAGGCAGTGCTTTAAAGACTGATTATAATTTTGGAAATCTCCAGCATTTAAAGAAGGAAGATTTCCAGCAGGTGAGCTGACATTGCTCAAACCCTGTAACATAGAAACTTATCAACTAGCTTAAACTTAAGGCCAAAATGTATGACTGTCTTGGCAGCAAATGACAATTTCCTTTTGACTAGAAATGGATTAAACTTTCCTCTCTAAAAAGTATGCTCACAATGATGGCACTGTGTTCAGAGTCAGGCCTGTGCAGGTGTGACTTGGCAGGACTTGGGAGGCATAATAACAGGAGATATTGTTATAATTGGAGTCATTTCATTCAGATTGTCCACAATGAGTTTCTAATCTACTCAAGCAATAAAGATTGAATAAACCGCATGAAATATTCTCAGGAGGCACTGATTCCTATGAAAAATACCGTGCTCCTGAAGCTCATAATTTATCCCACGGTTAATTTTCTTCATTCTGCTGTCTCGGTTTAGTCCTACCTTGGGACTTGGATTTCTTCTCAACTAGACTTAATTTTATGCTCTGACAATTCCCCCAGAAACATGCTTCCAATGTAGCCAGGGTCGTTCACGTGCATTTCAAGTCCTGCTGCCCAAATACTTCCCTCGACAAAGCATCAACTTTGTCACAATTTTCTTCCTTTTGTAGCATTTACCCTTGGGATAATCTGGTGTCAAACAATCTTGGTGAAAGCAAGATAGATTCTATCGGGTGTGACGTGTCTACACAAAGATGAATGTCTGGAGAATATATGAAAGCATTCGCCGAGAGCTATTAACTCTGACTGAGGCCAGTCTTAGCTAATAGTCTACAGAACAGGGATCAGCAAACTATCGACCATGGGCTAAATTTGGTCTGCTGTCTGTTTTTGTAAATAAAGTTTTATTGGTATGCAGCTACTCTCATTTGTTTTCATTTTCATAGTGTCTATTTCTGCAACTACAATGGCAGCATTAAGTGACTGTATGCCCTGCAAAGTCTAAAATATTTAGCAACTGGCCTGTTTAAAAAATATTTATTCATTTGGCTGCACTGGGTCTTAGTTGCAGCATGCAAACTCTTAGTTCTGGCATGTGGGATCTAGTTCCCTGATCAGGGATTAAACCTGGGCCCCCTGCATTGGGTACACCAAGGAAGTCCTGATAGAAAAAGTGTGCCAACCTATGATCTAGAACCTGGATAGTAGACCCACCACAACCGGCCTGTACCCTTCCCTCCCGATGTAACTAATCAATCAAGGCCTTTTTTCCTGCTGAAATTGATGTGACCTCAGAATCCTTCTCAATAGAGACAGACACCAATATTCTCTCCAAGCTGCCACCTTTGACTTGGAATAAATAAATTCTTAGGGTCATTAGGACAATAGAAAGGAAAAGTCATTCCTCACAAACTACATACTTGAAAATTAAATTCAGGTTTTTCTCAAACTGTCCTTTTTTTCCAGATTTCTATTAAGTTAGATACACCATCTACACATCTGGGTTTTTAAACTTGATCCCTGGGCTGGTAGAAATCACAAGGGATCACTCAGTTTTCCCCTTCTGTCTTTGAGATTCCCTAGAACTTGGTAACCATACTATCAGTAACGGTACTGAGCCATTTCCAAGAACTGCAAGAATTTTTTCAATTATTAGGAAAAGAGGTTGCTTCCATAGCAATCTTAGACTGTCTAATGAATCTATCTACTTTTGCTCTTTTTCTTAAAACTTCAAACCAATTTCATCTTTCTCTGTCATTGTAGTAAGGTCATATCATCCTCAATACTTTCCCTCTTAATCAACTGCCTTGCCATAAAGCTTTTTTGTTTTTTAAGAATCAGGCTTACAAGAAAGCTTGCACACTGGTGCTTCCTAGCCAAGGAAAGAGAATATAATGCATTCATCCTTATCCACCTTACCCACCCCCCACTTTCCCTAAGCATATGCCCAGAAAAGCTACAGGGGAGCAATAATTTATCACCAGGTCTAAAAATGAAGATTCTTCAGCAGTTACTTTACTCTGCTCTAACCAAATGAGAAAACACTTAACAAAAGCACTTATAAGTGCCACGGAATACCTATGATGCAGGAGAAATTATTTATCCTCCACTTAAGGACCACATAATGAGATATTATTAATAAATGAACATTGATCTTCCTTGGAAACTACAAAGCTCAAATCTCTTTCCTACCAATCATGAGGTCTCTTTCTCTCTCCAGCCCACAAAGGGAAAGCAATTTCACTTTAGATGGCCCCAAGACGTAAATCAAAGATTTTATGGCTCAGCTGCTGGGTTCTCTGGTGATGCACTTGGCTGGTATCAAATTATAAGTATCGAATCAGTAAGCATTGAAGGTTATTAAAAGGTCCTCACAGTTCCCAGCATATCTAAACAGTAAAGTAATCACTGGGGGATAGATGTTGCTTCGTGAAATTTATTTTCACAAAAGTAATGTCAATGATAGTTCTTAGCACAAGTTATTCTTATTCTTCATATTCTTAATGTCTTTAGTCTTTAATCAGCCCTTCCAAACTTCAAGTTTCACAATGCAAGATGTACTCCCAACATGTAGGAAATGGCTAACACTCTGCTTTGAGATGTTTAAACTGACAACAGAATGGAAAACAGGACTTTTTTGAAAGCTATAAAATGCGTCTCTCCAAAGGGGTCTCCTAAACTCAGTCACCAAATAGTCACCCTTCTGTAGTTAAGATTTCAACTTGAAGATATTTTTCATTTTCCTTAAGAGGAGGGGAACAGAAAAGGCAAGAAATTCCCTATATCCATGCAAAAATGCCCTTGAAATAGCCATGAGCCTTTTTCACATTTTATCAAATGACTCATACCCTAGACATCCTGCACCTAAAATCCTGTCATGATCACAAGACAGTGATGTCCTAGGGTGCACAAAGGGTTGAGCAGCGTTAATATGGGAAACCAGAGATGTAAAAGGAGGAAAAACTCAGATCTAAGAGAGAACTTGATGGATTTTCCAGCATGAAGATCCAATGACTTATTGAAGGTCACAGAAAAGGCTACAAAGCAGGGGCCTTAGGAGAATACTCTAGGCATTTGTCTTCACTCTCTGGATTCATCTATTGGGTGTCAATTCTGTCTCCAGCTTCTGGTAACTGATGATGATCACAACAAACACCAGCATTGAAGGTGAAGTCTACACCCACCTGCTGCCACTGCCCACCTTCTTGCCTTCCACTGTTAGCCTCAGCCTCTGTCAGAAGCATCTCTCCTTGGTGACACAACAGTTCCTTGCTCCAAGTCTCCTGACAGACTGGATGCAGGACTTAAAAGAAAGATCAGTCAAGCCTGACTTCGAGGTTTTGGGTCTGACCAATGCCAGTATGTTGACTTTGACAGAAATGGCGGATGGCATGCAGAGCAGGTTTGGGGGATGCGGAAAGGTCAAGACTTTGGTTTGGGATATTTTAAATTTGGGCTCTCTGTTAGAAATTTACGTGGAGCTGATGAGAGAAGTGTGGGCTGGAGAGATCCACTTGACATGTCGATTGCATTTAAAGTTGGGAGTCTGGACCAAGGGAGTGATTAAGGATAGAAAAGAGGTGGTGGAGTTCCTGGGGCACTTCAGGGATGAGACATCAGGGTGACAAAGGGCAACTAGCAGAACAGATGGAAAGGAGGTGCCAAGGTGGTAGGACAGAACCCAGGTGAATGTGGGGTCTGGTAGCCAAGTGGAGGAAGTGTAACAAAGCGAAAGGAGAACTCAACTATGTTGTATGTGGAATCTAGAAAAATGGTACAGATGCATCTATTTCCAAAGCAGAAATATAGATGCAGACACAGGGAACAAATGTATGGACACCAAGGCAGGATATGGGAAGGTGGTATAAATTCAGAGATTGATATATATACTGTATATTTCTATATATCCATCAGTATATATATATATATATATATATATATATATATATATATATATATATATATACTATGTATAAAATAGGTAACTAATGAGAACCTTGCCAACATTCACTGGATCATGAAAAAAGAGAGTTCCAGAAAAACATCTATTTCTGCTTTATTGACTATGCCAAAGCCTTTGACTGTGTGGATCACAATAAACTGTGGAAAATTCTGAAAGAGATGGGACCACCTGACCTGCCTCTTGAGAAACCTATATTTAGGTCAGGAAGCAACAGTTAGAACTGGACATGTAACAGACTGGTTCCAAATAGGAAAAGGAGTAGGTCAAGGCTGTATCTTGTAACCATGCTTATTTAATTTATATGCAGAGTACATCATGAGAAACGCTAGGCTGGAGGAAGCACAAGCTGGAATCAAGATTGCCAGGAGAAATATCAATAACCTCAGATATGCAGATGACATCACCCTTATGGCAGAAGGCAAAGAAGAACTAAAGAGCCTCTTGATGAAAGTGAAAGAGGAGAGTGAAAAAGTTGGCTTAAAGCTGAACATTCAGAAAACTAAGATAATGGCATCTGGTTCCATCACTTCATGGCAAATAGATGGGGAAACAGTGGAAAGAGTGGCTGACTTTATTTTTCTGGGCTCCAAAATCACTGCAGATGTTGACTGTAGCCATGAAATTAAAAGACATTTACTCCTTGGAAGGAATGTTATGACCAACCTAGATAGCATATTAAAAAGCAGAGACATTACTTTGCCAACAAAGGTCCATCTAGTCAAGGCTATGGTTTTTCCAGTGGTAATGTATGGATGTGAGAGTTGGACTATAAAGAAATCTGACTGCCAAAGAATTGATGCTTTTGAACTGTGGTGTTGGAGAAGACTCTTGAGAATCCTTTGGACTGCAAGGAGATCCAACCAGTCCATCCTAAAGGAGATCAGTCCTGGGTGTTCATTGGAAGGACTGAGGGTGAAGCTGAAGCTCCAATACTTTGGCCACCTGATGTGAAAAACTGACTCATTTGAAAAGACCCTTTTGCTGGGAAAGATTGAGGGCAGGAGGAGAAGAGGACGACAGAGGATGAGATGGTTGGATGGCATCACCGACTCAATGGACATGGGTTTGGGTGGACTCCGGGAGTTGGTGATGGACAGGGAGGCCTGGCGTGCTGCGGTTCATGGGGTCGCAAAGAGTCAGACACGACTGAGCGCCTGAACTGAAGAGAACTGACTGAGAACCTACTCTGTAGCACAGGGTACCCTATTCAATGCTCTGTGGTGACTGGGAAGGAATTCGGTAAAAGAAGGGATATATGGGTATGTATAGCTGACTTACATTGCTATACAGCAGAAACTAACACAAAATTTTAAAGCAACTAAGCTCCAATAAAAATTTAAAAACTGGTGAGAAGTCAAGTACCTAGGGGACTGAGAACTGGCCTTTGGATTTAGCAACAAGGCATTCTGGTAGTCTCCATAAATACAGGCAGTTCTATTGGTGTGATGGGTGATGAAAACCCAAAATATGTAGGTTGATGAGAAATAGGAACAAGTAATTAGAGACAGTGAAACAGCAAGGACAGACAGCTCTGGCAGATTTTTGCAAAGAAATAAGGTTGCAGTTGGCAAAGGAAAGTTTTTGGGTTTTGTTTTGTTTTAGTCTGTTTTTATTTGATTGTTATAAGAGAGACAAATAGAAACAGACAAAGGGAATGATCCTATGGAGAGGAGAAATCTGATGATGCAGAAAAAAAAAGAGGTGTCTTCCATGCTTATTTCCTTCTCTACCGTGATTATCACTCTCTTATTTCTTCAGGCCATTTTTCCTTAAAATGCATTTGTTTCTTTTATATCTGGCCAACACCTGGGCATCCATTTAACTTAGAATGAAAGTAGATATCATGGCCAGGAAGTCTACTAACCTGCTTCCCCCCCAACCTTTACCCTCTGTCCACACCCTGCCAATCACTTCAAAATTCATCTCCTATCACTGTCCCCTGTGTTCACTCCATTCCAGCCATTCCGGCCTTTTCTATCCCTTGATGCCACAAGCACACCCCTCCCCCAGGGCCTTGGAGCTGATCATTTCCTGGAAATACTCTTTCCAGTTATCACCAGCATATTCCTTGCTTCCTTTAATTTCTGCTCAGACATCCCCTTTCTTTTTTTTTTCTTTTATATTAGAGTATAATTTATTAACAATGTTGTGCTAATTTCAGGTGTTCAGCAAAGTGATTCAGTTATACATGTACCTGTATCTATTCTTTTTCAAATTCTTTTCCCATTTAGGGGATTACGGAATATTGAGCAGGGTGCCCTGTGCCATACAGTAGGTCCTTGTTGATTATCTGTTTTAAATACAGTAGTGTGTACATGTCAATCCCAAACTCTCTAACCATCCCTCCCCACCTTCACCCACTGTAACCACAAATTCATTCTCTAAGTTAAACATCCTCTTTCCATGGAAACCTATTTAAAAAACCCTCTTGAAGATTACTGCCATCCCCTTGTCAACAATCCAATGTCCCTCATCCTGCTCTAATTATTTTCTATACACACTGACATCCAACAGTCCATTAAATTAACTTATTCATTATGTTTATCATTTTTTGCCAGTCTTCCCCCATAAGAATGCAAGCTCCATGAAGACATGGATTTTTGTTATTTTTGTTCACTCAGGTATCACAAACACCCAGAGGAGACTTGGCATGTAATTAGTGATCAACAGATGTGTTGAAAACTGAATGAATGATGAACCGGAAGAAGAGCCAGAATATAGAGTTTGTGAATGGCAGAAATCACTTAATATAAAACAAAAAGAAAAACCAGCTTATGTCCATTTTTTACTATAAATCACACATTATGATGCTTTCTCCTTTCCTACACGTCTCCATGACCTCCATGCACTTTCCCCTGGAACTAACTAAACATTCACAGAGTTCCTCTTGAGCAGGTAGGTGACAACATGAACCTTTACTCTCTAGAACTAACGAAGGAGGCAGGAGATTTCCTTTATTCCAGGCCCTGAGAGCAAAAAAAGATGAGGCCCTCCAGTGAACTTGAACTGTCTGAGTAAGCAATTATAGAGAGATTATTTCTTCTCATAGCAAAGTCAGAACTCTTTTTTGGTCTTGACAATAAAAATTTAAGTGGCAGCCATGGTGTCAGATTTTGTGTCAAAACTTCAAGTGTTGGGGGAACAGTGAACTGATTGTTCACAGACAGAAAATGACAAATGGTAGCACAAGAAACTAGTTTCCTGGAATAATCATAAAACTGGATGTATAAAAGGCCACAGGCATGAATCAATAGACTAAGCCAAATAATTCTCTCAACCTGAGTCTCTCTATTGTTAAAAATCAGATAGCTTGAGATGTGTAATTATAAGCTCAGTGATTTTTAAACAATGGGAACTGATCAATTTCCTCTTTCTTCTCCATTGAACAGACAAGCATGACCTATTCAGTTGAGATAAGGGTAAAAATTAGGAAATTGACCCAAATCGTGTGTGAAGCAGCACTTTCCTCTCAGAAAGGAAGCAAACTCACTTGAGACTTTGAAAACTGCATTTTACTTACCAGCCAGTCATGCTAAGAGGTGGATGAGAAAGAGGAAGACGGCTGATGAAGAAGAATGGGAGGAGGATAGTGTGCAAGATTGGGAAAAACAACAACAACAACAACAACTTATTTTATGAAAAGAAAGCTAAGGTCTCACATTTTTCATTTTTTCCTGAGTTCTAACCATGGGAATAAATATCTCATAAGAGTTCATGAGTACTGTCACGTCTGAGAGCTCTGAGGTGGCTCAAATGGTAAAGAATCTGCCTGCAGTGCAGGAGAACTAGGTTCGATCCTTGGGTTGGGAAGATCCCCTGGAGAAGGTGATGGCAACCCACTCCAGTATTCTTGCCTGGAGAATCCCAAGGACAGAGGAGCCTGGTGGGCTACAGTCCACGGGGTCCCAAAGAGTCACACGCGACTGCCAGTTTCTCAGTCGTATCCGACTCTTTGCAACCCCATGGACTGTAGCCCACCAGGCTCCTCTGTCCTTGGGATTCTCCAGATAAGAGTACTGGAGTGGGTTGCCATTTCCTCCTCCACAGTATCTTCCCAACCCAGGGATCAAACCCAAGTCTCCTGCTTGGCAGGTGGATTCTTTACCACTGTGCCACCTAGGAAGCTCTATATTATTTTAAACCATTGAAACATCGAAGTTTGTAACAACTATGTTGTTCAAATTGTCTGCTGAACACTTAGAAAAAGAGACGTGTTAAGATTTCACTATGATTGTGGACTTTTCAATTTCTGTTTATGCAAATTTAAAAACTATGTTATTAGAGCATTCAGGCTTACAATTGCATCTTTCTGATGATTTAAAACTTCCATTAACTGTGATCACCTTTGAATTTGGAAATGCTTTATGCCTTAAAGATTTACTTAGTCAAACATTAATACAGTTACGCCAACTTTTTATTTGTGGGGGAACAGTATTTATGTGACTTTATCTTTTTTCTGTCTTTGATCTTCAACCTGAGTATTTTACTATGTTTTTCATAAATAGCATACATCCCAGTTTTCAATGTTTTCATCAAGGTTAAGAGTTGTTTGTTTGTTTTTTAAGTATGAAGTTTCCACTTATATTGACTGTAATCACAAAGAACCCATCTTATTTTGTACTTTCTGTTTGGCACACTTTCTTCCTCTCCATTCTTGTCTGTTTTGGATAGACTGAGGATTTTTTTTTTTTATAATTTTTGTTGTTGTTGTTGTTGTTTTTTTTTCCATTTATTTTTATTAGTTGGAGGCTAATTACTTTACAATATTGTAGTGGTTTTTGCCATACATTGACATGAATCAGCCATGGATTTACATGTATTCCCCATCCCGGTCCCCCTTCCCACCTTCCTCTCCACCCGATCCCTCTGGGTCTTCCCAGTGCACCAGGCCTGAGCACTTGTCTCATGCACCCAACGTGGGCTGGTGATCTGTTTCACCCTAGATAATATACATGTTTCAATAAGCTGTGGTACATATACACCATGGAATATTACTCAGCCATTAAAAAGAATTCATTTGAATCAGTTCTAATGAGATGGATGAAACCAGAGCCCATTATACAGAGCGAAGTAAGCCAGAAAGATAAAGACCATTACAGTATACTAACACATATATATGGAATTTAGAAAGATGGTAACGATAACCTTATATGCAAAACAGAAAAAGAGACTCAGATGTATAGAACAGACTTGTGGACTCTGGGAGAAGGCGAGGGTGGGATGTTTCAATAGACTGAGGATTTTAATATTGCTTCTTTCCCTTTATTTTTTTTATCCTTATTAGATGTTATTCCACCATATTTTTATTAGTTACTCTAGAAATTTTAATACTCCTGATTAAATTCACAAAGTTCAAAGTTAAACAATATTAAGACCAGAATCTTGGAATTTTTATCCCAAGCACCAATCTCAATTATTATCTAGATTTTCAGTCTATTTTATTTTTTAACCCCATGAATTCTAATTTTTCTAATAACTTATTCTGATAATTATTATTCTTTTGTGCAACCTTTGCATAGATTTCATTGCTTCTGCTTAGCATGAGTTCTTTAGTAAACATCAGTAAATCAAGAGTGGGCAAAAGGGGATTTAAGAAAGGATACACAGTAATGAAAAATGATGTGTCACCTCATTGGCTCCCACTTCACAAGGGCTGCCAGAAGAAACCATCCCTTGGCACAGTACATGGACGAGTGGAAGGAGAGGAAGGTCATACACCTGGCTGCCTTCTGTCTCCTGGTTACAGTAATGTTTGTCCCATAGGAAATTAACTCCTCTTGAACTTCCAGCTTTCTCATCTGGCCCCCTGAGAGGCACACTGGGATGCAGACACCCATCCTGCCACATGGAGTTTATTCTAAGTCTGAAAGTGGCAGAAATAGCCAGACACCAAATGCAGTTGGTAAGGCTGGTGGCACAACAGTGGCCAAGGAGGAGAAGTCATCAGCGGTCCCCAGGCAGTGGAGCTACACGGGCTGGAGAGAAGGCCATGGGACTGCAGAACAGCCAGGGTACAGCAAACGACTGGGGCTCTGGGAAACTGATTAACCCCTTTACTTTCCTAAAAGCACAGTTAGGCAATGATTTTTTTCACTTTTATCCATCATAAATTAGTATCAGTAACGTGTACTATGAATATTTAGCTTGCTGCCATAAATGCTGTTACTGATATGCCAGCAAAGATTGAAATTCCAGGAGAGAGTCTGCAATTCACCTCTCTGTGTGGCATTCCCATCCCTCGAAAGCCATGTGAGATTTGTTTTTCTGTAAAATATTTGTTGGTGAGTTTATCGGAATAAAATCTTAGGAGCAATCTCTTCAGTCATAAAGCATTCCGTTTTGACATTAGTAATAGGCTTCCCAGGCGACTCAGTGGTAAGCAAGCCACCTGCCAGTTCAAGAGACACAAGTTCCATCCCCGGGTTGGGAAGGAAATGGCAACCCACCTCAGTATTCTTGCCTGGAAAATCCCATGGACAGAGATCCTGGCGGGCTACAGTCCACGGGGTCAAAAAGGGTCAGACATGACTTAGCAACTAAACAACACCAAAAAAGTGCCCTCCCACATATTTACGGAGTTTAGCATAAACCAAATACATACATTTTAAAACTTTTAAGTTTTAATACTTGTGCTTGAGCAAGAAGCCTCACATTTTCATTTTTCATTGAGCCGCATAACTTCTCTTTTTTTATTGGAGATAATTGTGCAATGTATGATTTTTTAAATTAACAAATCTACCACATCCAACAGGTAAGAAGTAAATGTTCAAAACAATTGTCAGCAGTTGGAACGAGGCAAAAAGGGAAATGGAGGTCGTTTAGTCAAAAACTAGATGAAAAGCACTTTCTTGGCTATATTTTCATTAATATTACTTAACAAAAAGAAAGCATTTTTGAGTCAGACAGCATACATGCTGAGCTGCTAAGTCGTGTCTGATTCTTTGTAACCCCATGGACTGCAGCCCACCAGGCTTCTCTGTCCATGGAATTTTCCAGGCAAACCTGGTATAAAATTCTAACAGTATCTGTGGAACGGTGTTAGTTTTCTAACACTGCCCATGACAAATTGTCACAAACATAGTAGTCTAAAACAACACAAATCTGTTATAGTTCTGTAAGTCAGAGATCTAACAGAGGTTTCACAGAGCCAAAATCAAGACGTCTGCAGGGCTGAATTTGTTGCTGGAGCCAAAGAGGAGAATGGCTTCCTGGCATTTCCAGCCTCGAGGTCCCACCACATCCATGGGCTTCTGACCCTCTTTCTCCATTTTCAAAGCCAACAATGTCACATCTCCGACCCTTCTTCTGTCATCACATCTCTTTATAACCACAGTCAGAAGAGTTCTTTGCACATGAAGACCTAATCTGATTGCAACCATCTGGACAGTCCAAGCTCATCTCTCATTTTAAAGTCCTCAACCTTAACTACACCTGCAAAGTGCCTTCTGCCATGTATGGTAACATATTCACAAGTTCTAGGAATTAGGACATGGACATCTTGGGGGTGAGTGTGGTGGAGGGGGGCTACCATAGTAATCATACCAAAGTTAAATCAACTTTCCCAGGCCTCAGTTTTCTCACCTGTAAAATGGGATAATATACCAGTGTCTCACAATTACTGGCAAATAACAGATATTTCACAAACTCGTTAAATCGAAGAATAAATATGTACATTATGAAGCTATTTGGAAGATTAAATTAGATAATGTTAAGTAAAATATCTAGAACAGTACTTAGAGCATAGAATAGCCCCAAATCAGCTGTTCCCATTGTCCACAGGGCACCATTCTAGATTCTTGAAAGAAGCAACCCAAGCATGGAGCCCATGAAGCTGCAGAATCTGAGAAAGATGATGTAAACATCATAACTCCCTGAATAGAGTCTGCAGTACTGAAGACAAGATGTTCTCTTCCAAAGCACCCAAATCTGTGCTGAACTCTGGCCTCAAATAACCACTGCTAGGCATGAGTGAATACATTAGCATAGAATTCACTCTGGTTTATATCACAAGGCAAAACTGCTAACTACTGGCCAATTCCCTCCAGTTCACCATCTGTCTAATGTTAATCCCTTTGGACCTAAAGGTCCATGCTCCAGACTGAGAACTCTTTTTTATTTTTCTTCTTTGAGTTAAGCAACTGCCATAAGGAGATAAAAAGGCATCCTACCAGGTTCCACGGTGACACCCTTCCAGTTCTCTTAGCTATCTTGATGCTTCTCTGAGCTTAAGAAATCCTAGTATTAAACAGAAATGTGCTCTCTATGATCAGAATGACAGCTTACTCCAAGTGAGCTCCCCCAAACTGTTAACAGCTATCACCCTAAATGTTGATTCATGCTATGTCTCCATTCCAGAAAGATCACTTGGTCCTTGACACTGTCATTTAATACGGCTTTGTGGGTCACCATTCACATAGCATGACCAGTTTATGTAGTTATAAGCATTCAAATATCCAACACATTTCAGAGTACGCTCTATGGGCCAGAATCTTTTTTAAGTACCCAACTAAGGAAGGGGCTTCGGCTCAGTGGTAAAAGAATCCACATGCCAATGCAAGAGATGCAGGAGACGCAGGTTTGATCCCTGGGTTGAAAAAATCCCCTGGAGGAGGAAGTGGCAACCTGATCTAGTATTCTTGCCAGGAGAATTCCATGGACACAGGAGCCTAGAAGGTTACATACGGTCCATATGGTCGCAGAGTCAGACACTACTGAAGCAACTGAGCATGCATGCAACTACGAAGTCTTTACCCTCCAAAAGAAAACTGACCACCAAGTTAATTATTCAGATGTAATTTTAAAATTGATAATATAAACCAGAGTGTAAAAAATCCTTAAGCAGTATATTTTAAGATTAGAGAGAATCTGATGGTTTGTAACTAGTTTTTAAAGATTTCCACCATAGTCTTTCTGTATGCTAACTCCAAGGGCTAATATATTCCAGTACTTTGAAAATATGCAACCAAATAGCCTGAGAGTTTCAAAATTGATGAGTCAAATACATGGAGGGATATAATACTTCTAGTTTATAAGCAAATAATAAAAGCATAATTATTTTAAGCAATTACTAAATTAAACTAAAATAATTATGTAGTAGATTAAATTGCAAGAAATAATTTTAGCTCTATTTTTATTCAACTTAAACAGCTAAAGGTATCACATATAAAAATCATAGCTCTATAATACTCAATTACTTGTTCCCTCAAACACCCTAACCATGGCCTCACAATAAGATGGTGACAATTCCAAGAATCAAATGTGTTCTGACATTCTAAATTTTTTTCAATCTAAGTAAGGTAGCAACAGCTTACCCTACTGGTCAGGATACACTAGTTTGTGCTATTGTAACAAAGAGCCCCCGAGTACATGGCTCAACATGACAGATGTTTAATTTGACACAACCTCATCGTCCTCACTGAGGGTCACAGGCTGGGGGTGTGTCCACCATCTGGAACATCGCCCTTCAGTGGAACATGGAGAAAGGACTTGGAAATCCTATCCTGGTTCCTGAAATCAGTTCTGAATAGTCACTGGAAGGACTGATGCTAAAGCTGAAGCTCCAATACTTTGGCCACCTGATGCGAAGAACTGACTCCTTAGAAAAGACCCTGATGCTGGGAAAGATTGAAGGCAGGAGGACAAGGGGACGACAGAAGATGAGATGGTTGGATGGCATCACCAACTCAATGGACATGAGTCTGAGCAAGCTCTGGGAGTTGGTGATGGACAGGGAAGCCTGGTGTGCTGCAGTCCATGGAGTCGCAAAGAGTTGGACACAACTGAGTGACTGAACTGAACTTATCTTGGTTCTAACAGGCTCCTGCCTATAAAGGACCCTCATCACTTCTGCTTCCTTTCTATTGGCCAAGTCAAATCCTGTACCTATGTCTAACTTAAGTGCCTAGAATGTGCTTGGAAGGAGGGAAGAATTATTGATGAACATTCTCAGTGGTTAGGATACAACAATCATTTTCCAGTTAAAATTATCTTCCATATAACGTAATTCGCACTCCTCTGATACTGCTTCTTTTTCACTTTCAAATATCGACATCTTTCAGAATCTTATTAAGATGCTCCTCTCTAACACATAAAGGATTTACTTCCTAAAACTGCAAACCTCTAGAATGCCTCTGTGCCTATTCAGACACCATAATTTATATGTACAGCAGAACGTCTTATGCATAAATGCCAACTTGCTGTTCAAATAAAATAAAATTCCAGCAGTGTTGCCATTTGGTCATAAAGCTCCTATTACATCTAAGGAAAGCGTTCATTGACAGTTTGACAGATTATTATATTTGACTCCCTAATAGTTATCAGCTAAAAATTCAGAGGGCTTGCAGAGCAAGGGCACAGCCCTGTTGGAAACCAGAATTCAAACTGAGCCAAAATGGACTTCCTGATATCACAGGGTGAGTCTGCAACACAGTCTACCAATCACTAAACACTGGGATGATTTTTGCATTTTCTCTTTTAAAGGGAAGGTCAAAGCATTATCCTCAGGATGAAAATTAAATTCCACCTTGGAAAAGTTTGTTTTTAAAATGACACAGAAACAATTAACTTGGAGAAGATAATTGTACAACTTAAAGGCATAACTTAAACAAACTATGGGATCTAGTATCTCTAGGCATGTGTGCTCAGTAGTGTCTGACTCTTTGAGACCCCATGGACTGAAGCCCACCAGGCTCCTCGGTTCATGGATTTCCCAGGAAGAGTATGGAGCAGGTTGCCATTTCCTTCTCCAGGGGATCTTCCTGACCCAGGGATGGAAACTGCGTCTCCGGTATCTCTTGCGCTGGTAGGCGGATCCTTTACCACGGAGCCACCTGGGAAGCCCTTGTATCCCAGTTATCATACGAAGAAAGTGATCACGCCTAGGCACTTTTACAAAAGTACTGAAGAATGATCAAGAATATTATACGGAATGTTTGAAAAAGTTTGAAGTCTATTCTAGATTCAATCTTCCTGGTGATGCACTCCTTTATTTTCATTTCATAGTGGTTCCATTCTTTTACTATTAGTGGTAGTCTGTGGGGGCTTCCTTCAGGAGTGGACTAGCATAGCACAACAGGGCTGTGGAAAACGCAGGCTGCAAATGAAGGTCAGTGGATAACAGAGGAATACTGCATCCTAGGGCTTCCCTGGTAGCTCAGCTGGTAAAGAATCTACCTGCAATGCAGGAGACCCCAGTTTGACTCCTGGGTTGGGAAGATCCCCTGGAGAAGGGCCAGGCTACCCACTCCTGTATTCTTGGACTTCCCCGGTGGCTCAGATGCTAAAGAATCTGCCTGCAATGCAGGAAGACCTGGGTTCGATCCCTAGTTTGGGATGATCCCCTGGAGGAGGGCATGGCAACCCACTCCAGTATTCTTGCCTGGAGAATCCTCATGAACAGAGGAGACTGACGGACTGCAGTCCATGGGGTCACAAAGAGTCGGACATGACTGAGCGACCAAGCTCAGCACTGCATCCTAACCGAAAATTAGTATTGATTGAGCACACTTACCGATCACGATAAAATGCTTCCATTACTTTGTTTTTAAAGTTCAGTTTTCTTTTTTCATTTGGGAAGAGGAAGGTTGTACCTTCTGGAAATTCAAATGAGACTCATGGAAACATCGGGGAATTTTGAGCACTGCAGACAAAACAATAAATTCACTCTAAATCGGAAAGCCCGTAGAGTAAGGGCCATAGAGACGCCTGCCAGGAAAGGCGGGGGTTGGGGTGGAGAAGAATACCCCAACAGAGCAAGTAGCACCAGCAAAATGGCAGAGATAAAAGAATGAGTGAGCATTGCACATGCAACCACCTGAAACACGTTCAGGGAGACCAAATTCTGGAGAGGGGTGGCGAGTGGCGGTGTTGAGACTAGACTTTGCACAGTTTTGTCTAACTCATGTCAAGAATTTAGACCTAAAGGGCAAAGAAAACCTCTGAAGGGTGTTAAACAGACATAAGGCATGATTACGTTCATGGTTACACTGTTGCTTAATATAAAGACAGCATAAATTTCACATAGTCTTATCCTGCTGTATCCGTTGTAGGTAGGAGAAACCAGCTTTATCTGGAGCTCCATTTGAAACCTGATCTCAAACTGAGGCATTTTTCCCTCATTTCCTGGGATCCCACTAGGAGAGGCAAAACACAATGCAGTCAGCTTTACTTACACAACTTTCCACGTTATTTTCAGTGCTCTTTTTGGAGCACTAGTGTTTAACTAGTTTCAGCAGCAGTTTATAACAGCGCTCATTTCATTTACTGTTCCTTCCATGATGTCCATTTGCTTAATGTGATATGTGGCATTGTTTTCATTTCCTTGATATTTGCTGTTTTGTTGGGATTTTTAATTAAGTTTAATGACTAAACACTGAAGGTTATAAATGCAGGATCCAACAGTGAGCATATTCTCAAATGTAAAAAAACATAATACTTTGAAGAGAAATTAACAAGAGCAGGTATACAGCCTCATTACAGAGACATTAGTGCAGAGGAAATTGCCTACTAGTGGATGTTAAGAAAACCAGTGTTTTCCTAATGTTAACTATTGAAGCACTCGTTAATTACTGAGTTTATTTAACAGGATTTAAAACGGATATCCATTTAGGACAGCAGTGGTGCATGGTAATGTCTCTCATTTTTAAATAATGATAATTATATTTTCATTTTGGAGAATACACAGACTGCTTCGGAAGAATTTTATCAGTAGCAAAGGTAGATGGTAAAAGGGGATGTTCCTTTGCTCACACCAGTCAACAGCAACACGACTGACAAGTTAAACCAGATCACTCTTTGTTGTGGGAACTCTCCGGTGCATTATAAGATGTCTGGCATCACCTCAAGTCTTCACCTATCAACACCAGCAGCGGCCCCGTGCCCAGCTGTGACAATCACAACCGTCTTCAGATGTTACCAAATGCCCCCAGCCCCTGAGAACGCGGCTCTGAACTCATCAGGAGACCAACTCAAGGCTGCATTAGGTGGCCTGGACTCGGGTGGGGAGGGAGGAAGGGAGGCACGTGGAGCCGATAGGCTGAGCAGACATCATGGGGAGGGAAAAGCTTCCGGGTTAGTGAGGGACAGGCTGTGGGAGACCGCAGAGCAGAACAGGAAGTGAGGCTGGGCGCTCGCTTTGTACCCTGAGCAACTGTGCTGCGCCACCTATTGGGCTAAACTGGGACTGCGGGGAGCTGAGGCGGAAATTAACGAATTTAATTTTTCGCGTCGATTTTGGAGATGCCGAAGACGCTTCAAATTAAGAATTTTGTTAAGAACAAAAAGTTGAGGATTTTCTTATGTTACAAAACCCACATGATCGGCACCCCCCTCCACTTGCCCGTCCCTTGTGACATAGACTTGAAGAGCCACTGCTAGTTCACGCCTTGAAGCCTTTCAGCCTGCCCCTCCCTTTGCCTGGCGTTCTCTCACGCTGGGTCCTCTTATGAGTGGCTTCTTCCCATCACTCAGGTCTGTTTTCTTGACCCTTCCAACAGTTCCCTTATCGCAACCGCTCTTTTTCCAGTATCTTTTTTTTTATTTTTTATTTGGTGCTTATTAGGATCTTTTTTTTTTTCCCTATCTGGTCTTTGTTAGTGTTTCCCTCCCATAAACATGCTCCATGAAGCCTAGGGCTTCTTCATCTGTTCAGTTTTTGTTTGTTTTAACCTCTGTATTCCCAGCACCTTGAATAAGGTAAGACATTCACTCATCTATCAAATAAATCAATTTGCCACAGACTGCCAGACTCAACAATTTCAAATGTATCTCCGTTTTTGCCTTCATCAAAATGGTTCGTTTACCTAAGTTCAGTTCAGTTCAGTCTCTCAGTCGTGTCCGACTCTTTGTGACCCCATGGACTACAGCACACTAGACTTCCCAGTCCATCACCAACTCCGGGAACTTGCTCAAATTCATGTCCATTGAGTTGGTGATGCCATGCAACCATCTCATCCTCTGTCATCCCCTTCTCCTCCTGCCTTCAATCTTTCCTAGCAAAAGGGTCTTTTCAAATGAGTCAGTTCTTCTCATCAGGTGGCCAAAGTATTAGAGTTTCAGCCTCAGCATCAGTCCTTCCAATGAATATTCAGGACTGATTTCCTTTAGGTTGGACTGGTTGGAACTCATTGCAGTCCAAGGGACTCTCAAGAGTCTTCTCCAACACCACAGTTCAAAAGCATCAATTTTTCCACGCTCAGCTTTCTTTATAGTCCAACTCTCACATCCATACATGACCATGGAAAAACCATAGGTTTAAACTAGATGGACCTTTGTTGGCAAAGCAATGTCTCTGATTTTTATGGGCAAGAATCCCTTACAAGAAATGGAGTCACCCTCATAGTCAACAAGAGTCTGAAATGCAGTACTTGGGTGCAATCTCAAAAATGGGGGCTGGAATGCAAAAGTAGGAAGTCAAGAGATACCTGGAGTAACAGGCAAATTTAGCCTTGGAGTACAAAATGAAGCAGGGCAAAGGCTAACAGAGTTTTGCCAAGAGAACGCACTGGTCATAGCAAACACCCTCTTCCAACAACACAAGAGATGACTGTACACATGGACATCACTAGATGGCCAATACCGAAATCAGATTGATTATTTTCTTTGTAGCCAAAAATGGAGAATGCTGATGCTGACTATACAGTCAGCAAAAACAAGACTGGAAGCTGACTGTGGCTCAGATCCTGAACTCCTTATTGCCAGATTTAGACTTATCTTGAAGAAAGTAGGGAAAACCACTAGACCATTCAGGTATGACCTAAATCAAATCCCTTATGGTTATACAGTGGAAGTGACAAATAGATTCAAGGGATTAGATCTGATAGACAGTCTCAGAGATTGAAACCTGGTTGCCCACATTGTGGGCAGATTCTTTACCAGCTGAGCCACAAGGGAAGCCCAAGAATACTGGATTGTGTAGCCTATCCCTTCTTCAGCAGATCTTCCCAACCCAGGAATCGAATGGGGGTCTTCTGCATTGCAGAAGGATTCTTTACCAACTGAGCTATCGGGGAAGCCCCACATAAGTTCTGTTTTATTTAAATGGCATAACCATCTACTTTGTGGCTAAAAAATATAAGTTGTCTTTACTCTCTGCTCTCTCAATTCACACTCAATTTTTCTAAGGCCTTTCCATTCCACCCTTAAAATATCTCCAGTCCACACCTTCCATTCCCTTTGCAAGGTCTATAACATTTCGAGTGACTTCCTAATGAGTCATTTTCTACCTGCTGTTACTGAGTCTCTAAGCTACTCAACAAATTTATCTTCCACGAAATATGAATCTTATTTCTTCTTTTAACAGGTTCCAGTTACCCACAGGAGAAAAAGATTTTTTTGTCCACACCATACAACGTGTGGGATCGTAGTTCCCCAGCCAGGGGTTGAATCTGTGTCCCTTGAAAGTGCAGAGTCTCAACCATTGGACTGCCAGGGAAGTCCAGGAAAATCTTTTAAACTCCATAATATGGCTTCTAAACCTAGTCCCAGTCTGGGCCACTTCTTCCTCAGCTTTGTTTCCATCTAGTTTTTAAGCTGCATTTCTGTGACTGACATGTGGACTGACATGATTCTTCAGAGTAAAACTCCTGCCATTCCTTGAAAACATCAAACTCTTTAAAACAGCTATGTATTGGGGACTTCCCTGTTGGACTGGTGGCTAAGACTCTGAACTCCCAATGCAGAGGGCCCAGGTTCAATCCCAGGTTGAGGAACTAGGTCCCACACGCCACAACTAAAAATCTCACATGCCACAAGGAATATCAAAGATCCCACGTGCCACAACTAAGACCTGGTGCATCCAAAATAAATAAATATTTTACAAATAAATTAAACAGCTATGCACTCATTCAAGCTATTTCTTTGGACTGAAATGCCCCTTCTCCTTTTTACACAGCGAAATCCATTTTTCTTCTTCAAATCCAGTTCAAACACCATGCATCTGTGAAATTCCCTTAGCCTATCTGTCAGAAGTAAATTCCTTCCCTTGTGCTCCTAGAGCCCGGACATGGGCATTTCTACACACACCTCTTAACACCATCTGACATAAATGAAAGCTACTTTGTGTGGGTGTCATCCCTGTATTTCATCTTATGAGCATATTAAGGGGTGGAGACTAACATGTTCGCTTATTCATCTCTGTAAATGTCCCGCGAAGCCAAGCAACTTCTCTAAATAGATTGGTTCTCAATAGATGTTTGTGGAATTAAACATCTGAAGAAGCAGAGAAGCCTCTGGGACCACCCTAACCAGAGACCTTACAGCCACATTCATTTCTAAAGAACACTAAGTGCTTTCTTGTCTTGTGTTGACTCCTCAGCTTCAGTCTCTTGATGCACCTTCACATCTCACTCTGACATCATTTAAAAATCTCCGGTTAACATGGCTCACACATCTCTTCAACTGGCAAGCAGAGGAAGAGAAGAAGAGAATGGTGAAGCCCAGAGTTTGAGCTAGCTACCTACGAATTCAGACTGGATTTTTGAAGGTTCAAGCAGGAACAACCAGAAATTGTGTGCCTATAGATAGATGTACTGAGAAGCACACAGAAATGCCTATCTAATATCATGGCCCCCAAAGTGGAACTTGAATCGAATCAGTCCTCTAGACTAACTCCCATTACAGAAAATACAAGGGACAACAGATCGAGTTAAATAATACCACAAAGAGAATAAAGAAAACACCAAACTAGGGTAAATTCTACAGGAAAACTGATCTAGTTTTTGTAATAGGTGAGTGGGAAAAGGTGAAGGAAGACTTTTTTAAGTGTAAAGAAGTCAAAAAGCAGTGTCAAAGAAAGAAAAAAAAAATCAGAGATTCTAGAAGGACCCACCGATCATGAAATAGGTCTAAGAAGTTATGGAAAACAAAGAACATTTCTATAACCCCTGGACTCAGAGACCCTGCTTTCCTGAGCTGTGGCCTCTATGAGAGAAAAGAATATGATCACTAAGTTTTTCCTGGCTCTCACATTCATCTTTATTAAGTCTGCCAGACTTTCTGTACTTTGTGAGTTTTTTTTGTTAGCCATGCCATGGAGCATGTGGGATCTTAGTTCCCCAACCAGGGATCAAACCCACACCCCCTGCAGTGGAACCTCAGAGTCTTAACCACTGCACTGCCGGTGAAGTCCCAAGTTTTCTGTACTTTGGTTTGATTTTCTGCAAAACTGAGAAAGTAGCTAGTGGAGTAAGGGGAAAGCAGTGTACCCAACTGATTGAATGTCTTTTCTCAAAACGGGTGACAACTCTAGTGTCAGATTCTGTTAGAACAAATGAACTAGTGGCTAAATTCACTGTTAAGAATCCAAGAACAGCTTTCCTGACTTGCCTCACTGAGTTATAGTGTGTGACAGAGAAGTTTAAAAGAGAAATAAATATAGTGACTGCAAAAGACTTCCCCAAAAGATTCCCATTAACTGACCATCCTATTTAAAAATGAAGTATCTTCTGTATCATCGCCAGCTTCCCAGGTCCTCCTGAGGTCACAGTCGACCAGTTCCTGACAACTTTCTCAGGACCTCCCTGGATGCCAATGCATATTGTTATCGGAGAGCAATGAAGTTCTTAACGGGAGGAAAAAAAGAAGACTGGGGGGATTTCTTTCCTCCATATGCTTTCATGCTTCCATCCTCAGATAATACTCAAAGAAGGGGATGTTTGAGTATCTGCCCTACACTTTCAAGTGGAAAGTAAGCACAGAAAAAAATACATTTAGCTAAAATCACTGAATGACGCGAGACTATTTAAAGCTGTTCTTTATTTTTAGGTGTTGCCCTATGTATCTAACCACATAGGCTTGTGAGAAGAGTAGAAAGAACAGTAACCCTGGTTTTGCCACTAGAGGGAGCCGGAGTGAACAATTTCTCTGATTCACAGTTAAAAGGGAAATCATGCAGACTGTTTTACATGAAATTGAGGGCAGTGGACGTGACGGTCTTGGTGATGACTCTAAAATAACTACCTAAACATGACGCGTTATTACCACAAGGTCTGTGCCTCCCTGAATATTAACGGCCACCATAAAGTTGTGTTAGAAAAAGAGACTATTTTGTATTGACCATGTACTAGATAGAAAGTCAAATGCCTACTGGTCCAGCAATCCAAATTCTCAAACATGGAGGAGATGTCTAGTGTGTGGACTCAAAGTTGTCAACTACAATTACACTTAACAAAATAATCTAACCAATTGGTAAGCAGAATATACTAGCTATTCTTTTGGGGTCCCTGTAGATTGTTAACTCTCTGAAAGATAAAAAGTATATACCTATTTCCTTAATCAAATGAAAAAATATCAAACCCTGTAAGTATGCTGCCACTTGCACTCTTAACAATAAATTAGAACCCTAAATGTTTTTCATTCTAACAGCACCTGTTGCTAAATGTTATCGAAGATCAAGCTGAAATCAGTCATATTATACAGTAAATAGGAAAATTCACTCTTTTTCTTATTCTACTATTTGCATTCTCCTTGGACATAATAATAGTAATATAACCCAGCATATATTTCACATATATTATGTATCAGACATTATTCTAAGTTTTCTACACATACTAACCCATCTATATTGTATATATTAACTATAGTTTTTACATCCATTCTAATTAACTTGGAATGATTTTCTCTTTATCACATTATTTGTTTTACGTACATTTTCACCCTTTCTGTGGGTGAGTGAAAAATGTTCTCATCTACTAAAAAGGGGTTTCCACCCTGCTACAATGATATAACATATATTTAAATGAACTCCAAAGGACTATAACTAACTTTGCCTCAGGTTTTATATAAAAATTAAAAAATAATTTTTCCTTACCATAGTATGTAAGTTAGTGAATTTAAAAATATTAAATAATTACTGAATCCAAATTTCTGAAGCAGTTTAGTTGCTAAGTCGTGTCTGACTCTTGCAATCCCATGGACTGTAGCCTACCAGGCTCCTTGTCCATGGGATTCTCCAGTCAAGAGTACTGGAGTGGGTTGCCATTTCCTTCTCCAGAGGATCTTCCCAACCCAGGAATCAAACCCAGGTCTTCTGCATTGCAGGCAGATTCTTTACCAACTGAGCTATGAGGGAAGACCCATAGCTGGGTGTTCTGAAGTAGAAACAATAAAAAGTGGGTATCTTTCTTTATACAAATAGATAAAAATATATTCTACTTCTAATTAATACAATATACTAGTTATGATTTTCTGCCAGAAAGTTAAAAAAAAAATCTATAAGGTATTCTCTGTATCTTAAATTACAAAAGGACAAATAATTTCCATCAAATTTAATTTTCTAATACACATCTCCACTGAGATTAATTGGAGATTCAGAGAGATTAAAAAGAGGTGGGCATGTCCTCCTCCAGGGGATCTTCCCAACCCAGGGGTTGAACCCAGGTCTCCTGCATTGCAGGTGGATTCCTTACCGTCTGAGCCGCCAGGGAAGCCCAAACTAGTCCAGCCGCTATGGAGAACAGTGTGGAGATTCCTTAAAAAACTGGAAATAGAACTGCCATATGACCCAGCAATCCCACTCCTGGGCATACACACCGAGGAAACCAGATCTGAAAGAGACACATGCACCCCGATGTTCATCACAGCACTGTTTATAATAGCCAGGACATGGATGCAACCTAGATGCCCATCAGCAGACGAATGGACAAGGAAACTGTGGTACATATACACCATGGAATATTACTCAGCCATTAAAAAGAATTCATTTGAATCAGTTCTAATGAGATGGATGAAACTGGAGCCCATTATAAATAGTGAAGTAAGCCAGAAAGATAAAGACCAATACAGTATACTAATGTATATATATGGAATTTAGAAAGATGGTAACGATAACCCTATATGCAAGACAGAAAAAGAGACACAGATGTACAGAACAGACTTTTGGACTCTGTGGGAGAAAGCGAGGGTGGGATGTTTTGAGAGAACAGCATTGAAACATGTATATTATCAAGGGTGAAACAGATCACCAGCCCAGGTTGGATGCATGAGACGTGTGCTCAGGGCTGGTGCACTGGGAAGACCCAGAGGGATCGGATGGGGAGGGAGGCGGGAGGGGGGATCGGGATGGGGAACACATGTAAATCCATGGCTGATTCATGTCAATGTATGGCAAAAACCACTACAATATTGTAAAGTAATTAGCCTCCAACTAATAATAAATGGGAAAAAAAGAAAAAAAAAAGAGGTGGGCAAATGTAGATGGTTTGAAATATTCACCAAAGCCAAGAAATAAATTCTATACCTAACAAAAAGCAAATACAAAGCATCTCATTTCAAGATGCAGACTTGAAAAGTTTCCATCCATGCATTTAAGGACTTGACAGACCTGCCTGCTTGTGGCCCATCGCCTGCTCACAGCTCACCAGGCTTCTGACTGCCACAGACAATAGGGCGAGCAGGAACCTGCTTCAGCCCCCTGCCCTCCCCTCCCCACCGAAACGTTGCTGCAGAGTAGGAGCTGTGTATCTTTCTCCAAAAGCTAAGTGGTCACTTAAAAAAAGCACAAAGCGTTTGGTAAACACTGTGCTTCATACGTCACAGGTAAATATTCCAATTTATTTCAAGACCAGTTCAGTTCAGTCTTTCAGTTGTGTCCCACTCTTTGCGACCCCATGAATCGCAGCACGTCAGGCCTCCCTGTCCATCACCAACTCCCGGAGTCCACCCAAACCCATGCCCATCGAGTCAGTGATGCCATCCAGCCATCTCATCCTCTGTCGTCCCCTTCTCCTCTTGCCCCCAATCCCTCCCAGCATCAGGGTTTTTTCCAGTGAGTCAACTCTTCGCATGAGGTTTCTTCGCATGGGGTGGCCAAAGTATTGCAGCTTCAGCTTCACCATCAGTCCTTCCAATGAACACCCAGGACTGATCTCCTTTAGGATGGACTGGTTGGATCTCCTTGCAGTCCAACGGACTCTCAAGAGTCTTCTCAACACCACAGTTCAAAAGCATCAATTTTTTGGCCCTCAGCTTTCTTCACAGTCCAACTCTCACATCCATACATGACCACTGGAAAAACCATAGCCTTGACTAGATGGACCTTTGTTGGCAAAGTAACGTCTCTGCTTTTTAATATGCTGTCTAGATTGGTCATAACATTCCTTCCAAGGAGTAAATGTCTTTTAATTTCATGGCTGCAATCACCATCTGCAGTGATTTTGAAGCCCAGAAAAATAAAGTCAGCCACTGTTTCCTCATCTATTTCCCATGAAGTGATGGGACCAGATGCCATGATCTTAGTTTTCTGAATGTTGAGCTTTAAGCCAACTTTTTCACTCTCCTCTTTCACTTTCATCAAGAGGCTCTTTTGTTCTTCTTCACTTTCTGCCGTAAGGGTGGTGTCATCTGCAAATCTGAGGTTATTGATGCTTCTCCCAACAATCTTGATACCAGTTTGTGCTCCCTCCAGCCCAGCGTTTCTCATGATGTACTCTGCATATAAGTTAAATAAGCAGGGTGACAATATACAGCCTTGACCTACTCCTTTTCCTATTTGGAAGCAGTCTGCTGTTCCACGTCCAGTTCTAACTGTTGCTTCCTGACCTGCATACAGGTTTCTCCAGAGGCAGGTCAGGCGGTCTGGTATTCCCATCTCTTTCAGAATTTTCCACAGTTTATTGTGATCCACATAGTCAAAGCCTTTGCTATAGTCAATAAAGCAGAAATAGATGTTTTTCTGGAACTCTCTTGCTTTTTCAATGATCCAGCAGATGTTGGCAATTTGATCTCTCGTTCCTCTGCCTTTTCTAAAACCAGCTTGAACATCTGGAAGTTCACGGTTCACGTATTGCTGAAGCCTGGCTTGGAGAATTTTGAGCATTACTTTACTAGCTTGTGAGATGAGTGCAATTGTGCGGTAGTTTGAGCATTCTTTGGCATTACCTTTCTTTGGGATTGGAATGAAAACTGACATTTTCCAGTCCTGTGGCCACCATTGAGTTTTCCAAATTTGCTGGCATATTGAGTGCAGCACTTTCACAGCATCATTTTTCAGGACTTGAAATAGCTCAACTGGAATTCCATCACCTCCACTAGCTTTGTTCATAGTGATGCTTTCTAAGGCCCACTTGACTTCATATTCCAGGATGTCTGGCTCTAGGTGAGTGATCACTCCATCATGATTATCTGGGTCGTGAAGATCTTTTTTGTACAGTTCTTCTGTGTATTCTTGCCACCTCTTCTTAATATCTTCTGCTTCTGTTTCAAGACCACCTATGCTATAATCAGTTACTCTCTGTATTTCACAGTGAAGAAACTGAGGCTTAGGTGGATCAAGGACTTTCTTGACGGTCACACAGTAAAGGGCAAAGAACAAAATAAAATCCAAGCCTGTCTGATTCCAGAGCCCATTCATTGTCTTAATCACAACACTACATTACCTAAATGTGACAGGCTTCAATAGAGAGAATTATAATTGGGGGGTTGATTTCCTGATTCAGGTTATTTATGAATCTTATTTTATAGAATATAGAATATGTATTCCCACTTGATAGAGAATTACCTATTTTTTAAGATTATTACTCAAAGTATAAATCTCTGAAAATTGCTGTTGATTTTGAAATGTGTGTATCACAGACACGTACTTCAAGGATAAGCTCTGATTCCTCTTACAAGCATTAGTAACCACTAGACCATTCAGGTATGACCTAAATCAAATCCCTTATGATTATACAGTAGAAGTGACAAATAGATTCAAGGGATTAGATCTGATAGAGTGCCTAAAGAACTATGGACAGAGGTTCATGACAACATACAGGAGGTCATGATCAAGACCATCCTCAAGAAAAAGAAATGCAAAAAGGCAAAATGGTTGTCTGAGGAGGCCTTACAAAGAGCTGAGAAAAGAATAGAGGCTACAGGCAAAGGAGAAAAGGAAAGATACACCCATTTGAATGCAGAGTTCCAACAAATAGCAAGGAGAGATAAGGAAAGTCTTCCTCAGTGATCAGTGTAAAGAAACAGAGGAAAACAACAGAGTGGGAAAGATTAGAGATCTCAAGAAAATCAGAGATGCCAAGGGAACATTTCATGCAAAGATGAGCACAATAAAGGACAGAAATGGTATAGACATAACAGAAGCTGAAGATATTAAGAAGTGGCAAGAATACATAGAAGAACTATACAAAAAAGATCTTCATGACTCAGATAAGCATGATGGTGTGATCATTCACCTAGAGGCAGACATCCTGGAGCATGAAGTCAAGTGGGCCTTAGGAAGCATCACTACGAACAAAGCTAGTGGAGGTGATGGAATTTCAGCTGAGCTATTTCAAATCCTAAAAGATGAGCAACTGAACTGACTAAACTGAACTGAACAAGCATTAGTATAATTACTTACGTATTACTCAGTTATCATTTAAATTCATGAACAATATTCCAGTTCTAATTAACAATTCTAAACTGCTCTGTAAGAGTCTTGTTAAATATTTGTGCTGTTCTCCCCCATGCTATTTTTAAAAAGATTTTCCGAATTCAGTGATTTGAGGATCATCCTGGAATTTGGAAAACTAGGCAACCCCCCTTCAGTTCCATTACTAAATTTCCCCTAAAACACTTAGCACATAAGTTTAAATACCCTGCACAGTGACAAATGTAACTGGCAGAATAAGTGGACTATATATATGTTTGTTTAGTTTTCACTGAAAATTTAAGAATCTATGTGACTAATAATTTCTAAGATTAAAAATGAATTTTCCTAAAGTAATTATTCAATGAAAAGAAGGCACTTATTTATATACTTCTCTACTTGCATAGGTATTCATTATTCACTTTAAAAAAAAACAAAGAGTTATTCATTTACTTCTTTTATTTTTGGCTGCGGTGGGTCTTCACTTGGGTTATCTCTAGTTGTGCCAAGCAGGGGCTACTGTTTCTGCAGTGTGTGGGTTTCTCGTTGCCGTGGCTCCTCTTGTTGGGGAGCATGGCTCCAGGCACGTGGGCTTCAGTAGTTGCGGCTCCCAGACCCTAGAGCGTTGGCTCAGGAGGTATGGCCCATGGGCTTAGTTGCTCCAGGGCGTGTGGCATCCTCCCAGACCAGGGGTCAAATCAGCGTCCCCTGCATTGTTAGGCAATGCGCTAACCACTAGACTACCTCACTCCTCACTAGTAATCACTAGGCTACTCCTCCTCACCACTAGACTACCAGGGAAGCCCTCATTTATATACTTTAAAATCTTGCTTGAATTCTAAGATCCTGGCTCATCCCTGGTGACAGCAAGACGTCAATTCCTGGGGTGGTCTGGAATCATCACCAATACATAGCTTCAAAGAGAACAGCAAGGCCATTTTGCAGGTGCAAGAACAATCTTCATGATAACTACAATCCTGAGTCTATTTTAAAATCTAATCACCAGCATTCTCATGAACATGATGACATTGGTCAAACATGGTCTACCCTATCTCCATCACTAGCTGTTTACCTCAGTGATGAGTTTCTCCACAAAACCTTTAGAACTCCAGAACTGGAAGAAAAAAAAAAAAATTAGGGATCACCTCTATATAGCAACCTACTCTTTGTATAAATGAAAGTCTGAGAGTGAAGGATATAATTTGCCTAAGATCACTTCTTTCATAAACTCGAGTTTGATACTGAATTTCATAGAATCATATGAGAACTAAGTTAAGTCAAAAAAAACAGTGCACCTTCAAATTTGAGAAATTCTATATTAATAAGAGGACCAGTAGGTGGGGTTGAATTCTAAGTTTGGGCAATTGGCATAAATTCACAGATCTCAGTTTTCTATTCTATAGAGTAAGCAGTCAATTACTCTTGAAATCTCTGATACCCTTGAGCAAATGAAGAAGGCAAAAAGTTTACTCATGATTATTGAATGTGGAAGAAAATTTAAATACTAGATTGGAGGCACTTTAGCTGGAGGCATTTAATTAATAATAAGAGCTAACATTCATTATTTATTATGTTCTAAATACTGAGTTAACTGTTCTACATGTTTCTTTATTCCTCACAACTTTGAGACAGATTCTATTACACTGACATTGCAGGTGAGAAATTGAGCCTTAGGTTAAGCAGCTCAGCCAAGGTTTCCAAATATTGAATGGAGCAGGAAAAATTTAAACCTAGATTTAGTCTAACTCTAAAGCAATGGTTTTAAATACTGCACTGCCCTTTGGATAATTCATTTTGTTATCATATTTCTTAACCAGTCGCTCTTCTGACTGACTTTTTTTCCTTCTGAGAACAACCGTGCTTGTCCACAACTCTTGATAAAATCCAATTCCTATCTCTGTGGGCAGCCATTCACTCCATTTCCGTTCCTGCTGGCATCTGTAAATTAGCCTCTGGTAATTATCTGTGTAGGAAGCAGCAGACAGTGTACAGAACAATGTAACTGTTGGTCAGATTCCAACATGGGAATTTAGCATTCTTGAGTCATAAATCAACTTACGATGGCCCAACTAGAGGATGTATTTGCTCAAGCTTTAAAAATAGGCTTAACTGCATAGCTGTGGACAAATACACCTTCTTGTACCTGCAACAGTAAATTCTCAATCTGCAAGAAAAAAAACAGGTGTTCACATCTTACCCTCAAAGACAACTGGTACCCACTCTGTTTGACCAGATGGTGAATTCAGTGTGGTGGCGGGGTGGGGGGTGGGGGGTCATCTGTTCTCCCTTGAGAATATACTATATTCAGTTTCAGAAGCCATATGCAGATACTTGAATGTAGCCTTAGAAATAATCTTAATTCCAAAGTTAAGATTTAGACCTAGTAGCAGGAGAATAACTTCCTAAGAGTCCTACAAGTTTACAGTTATGTTTCATTACATCCTTACACTGTGGAACACTCATATTTTAATTCATAAACATTGTTTTCTCTTTAAGGGAACCAGAGACATGGGATAGATGAAATGAACAACCCAAGAGAATAAGTAATCTTAGGCTAAAGGCACTGGCAAACGACAGTCTATTGGCCAATCTGCCTGCCATGTGTTTTTGTAAATAAAGTTTTATTGGAACTCAGTTTCACAGTCCACAGTTTTTTTCATGCTGCTGCAGCAAAGCTGAATAGTTGCAGCAGAGACTGTATGATATGTAAAGCCTAAAATATTCATCATCTTGGCTTTTTGTAGAAAAAGTTTGCTGACCCCTGGCTTCCATGATGAATCGGAAATCATCATGTACATACTTCTCTGGAGTTTCTTATAAGAATACATCTGTAAATGAAAAAGCAGAAGGCTCAGATCAGGTTACCCATTTGATCTTGCTTGATCTTGTTTACGAAACCAACCCAGCGACCTAGAATCGGCTCCTCTGACACCAGTTCCATTAGCAGATGTTTACTGTGCTCTTTTCATAACTTTGTATTCTACCATCAAAATGGCTCTCCTGGTAGAGGCATCTTAAGATATGTCATACTTGTTAAAATCAGATGTGAAGGGGAAGAAAGGAAGAATGCCAGGCACCGTGAATAACATGTTTGGGGGCACAGATGACACCTTTTGCTTCACAGCTGTTCTTAGGTCTGGCCTTATTATCCCTTTACAAAGTATGCCAAAATATACTTTGACATGTAAGGAGATCATGTAAGCCAAGTCTAATCCAGGGCCTGAGATTAGGTCCTACAAGTGAAGAATGGAAAACACAGGACTACTGATCTTTTGGTCCCAGTAGAGATGGAAGACAGATTCAAAGAAACAGCACTTACCAAACATGAGTCAGAGAAACAGCATTTAGCATAAATGAACCAGATCCTGTAAGAAATGATGGCTATCATTCTCCACTGAGGCTTTCATCTTTCTTTAAACTCCTCTAAAGTACCTGTCTGTTTTATTCCTGAATGATGTTGGTATTCCACTGAGAAAGTACCAACATAAATTAAGAGTGACAGACCACTAAGGAAACAAACCCTAATTGATATTTTAACTTCAGAACACTAGACTCTTGAAATTCTGAAACTTAAACATCTCCTGAAGCACAAATTGGTACTGCATGCTTTGCAAGACTGCTGAACTGAAATGAGTCACTGAAGTAATGAGTGAGCACAGCTGACGGCCCTGCTCTCGAGTCTCAAAATAGCTTTATAATTCTCTGTTCACCTTCTAGATGAAGCAACATTTCTCACGTGATTACAAAAATAGTGCCCCAAGGAAAACTACCTGCTAGTGGTCATGACAGAAGAGAAAAAAATTGAAGATGGTGGTCCAGTAGTGAAGATTCCACGCTTCCAATACAAGGGGCACCCGTTCAATCCCTGGTCAGGGAAGTAAGATCCTGCAAGCTGCAAGGCATGGTCAAAATAAATTTTAAAAAAACTAGAGAGGAAAAATGTGATGAAAATGTAGTAGGATGAGAGGGAGGAGATGGATCAATGGGGGTCTAGAATTCCATCTGAGAATTCACTGGAAAATGAATTATCTACTCACTGGTTTTCTTAATTTTTATCATTTATTTTTATTACTATTATTTTCATGTCTTCTGATGAAAATATATGTGCATTTTGGGGGTTTACACCAACCATTGGATCATAGGATATATGCCTATTCAATGCTAGTAGATAATGTCAAATAATTTCCAAAGTGGTCATACCAATTTACACTCCCATCAGCAGAATATAAGAATTCTGTTGGAGACTTTTGGACTCTGTGGGAGAAGGCGAGGGTGGGATGTTTCGAGAGAACAGCATGCATATTATCTATAGTGAAACAGATCACCAGCCCAGGTGGGATGCATGAGACAAGTGCTCGGGCCTGGTGCACTGGGAAGACCCAGAGGAATAGGGTGGAGAGGGAGGTGGGAGGGGGGATCGGGATGGGGAATACATGTAACTCCATGGCTGATTCATGTCAATGTATGACAAAACCCACTACAATATTGTAAAGTAATTAGCCTCCAACTAATAAAAATAAATGGAGGAAAAAAAAAAGAATTCTGTTGGCCATCTCCCTTCCCATCCTGGAAAACACTTGACTTTTACAGCTTTTTTCAATTTAGCTGTTCTATATGTGTGTATACGTATGTATCATGTTGTGATTTTTAATTTGGATTTCCCTGGCAGCTAGTGAATTCGACCCCTATTTCATATGTTCCTTGCCAGATGGATATGCTCTTTTAGGTTTGCATATTTCTTCCATTTTCTACCAGTCATTCTGCCTTTTTATTATTAATCTGTAGGCACCATTATTGGGTTGGCCAAAAAGTTCATTAGAGTTTTTCTGTAAGTTGCTATGGGAAACCCCAAACGAACTTTATGACTAATCCAATATATTTTATAAATATAAGTCCCGACTGAGGCTTGCCCTTTCATGATCTTAATTATTTTTTGAACACATTCTTAATTTTAACATGGTCCAGTTGATCAATGCTTCATTTATGACTGCCCATTTAGGCAGTACTATTAAGAAATCTGTCCTCCCAGTTTAGACTCCCTCCTCCCAGATTATAAAAATAGTCTAGGGGAGTATATGATAAATGCATAATTCAGACAAAAGATATCATATATACAGTTGAGCACTGAACAACCAGAGGGTTAGGGACACTAACCCTCTGGGCAGTCAAAACTCCACATACAACTATTAGAGTCAGCCCTTCGTATCCATTCCATGTACTTGTATCTAAGCATCCACATCCACAGATTCAGCCAACCATGGTCACACAGTGCTATAGCATTTTCTATTGAAAAAATATGTGTTTTAGTGGACCCACACAATTCAAACCCATTTTGTTCAGGGGTCAACATATATATATATATATATATACACAACCTTTGTCCCTTAAAGCAGACCCTTACCATTTTAAATTCTCTGGAGTTTATTGGGCCTGACTTTTCAGGCTGGGGAAGGGATGTGGTCAGATTGTATAACACAGAGACTTCAGGGAGCCCTCCAATCCTGTGTTTAGCCCCTTGACTCAAGCTCATCCTCGTGGTACCTGTTGCTGGCAAATCCTGAACAGATCTACATTCTCATCACAGCATTTGGTTCCCATCTTCCCCTGTCTTGTTTTCAGCCTTCCAAAAATGTGTTGACATCTCCTGTCCATTGTCAGCTCTTCCCCCATCCCCTAAAATCTTATGGTTTTACTCATTTTACTATCCATTAAGTGTGAACTGAGACGAGCAGAAAGGTAATGGCTTCCATCCATCATTTCACAGCACTTTCATCCTTACCTTTTTAACCATCACCTTCTTCCCTAAGTACTTATTCTTGCAGCTCTTTCCCCAGCTGCCTGTATTCCTACGAGGTTCCCTTCCAGCACATATGCTCAACTCTCCACCTCCATTCCTCATCCTTCCCATCTTGATCTTCTGCTAACCTCTTTCAGTGGAAAACATCTTAGATTCAGATTAAGAACAGACTAGACAGAAATGTTAAGTATGTTTTAGAATCTGGTGGTTGCTTTCTGAGAAGCCAGCTGACTCCTTCCCTTGAGGAGAGGTTGCTGTCAAAGTCCTAGGGAGCTCGTCTGCCCTGGTTGCCTGCCCATCCCTCATAAGCATCTCCTGGGTCACACTCAGGTCCAGTTAGTTTATCATTTCTGGAATGTTCAGGAATGTTCAGTTCTCCATGGTAACTAATTCCATGGATTCTCACTTTTTCCATTTTAGCAGTTTAACAGAGCACAGAAGCCTGCAAAGCACTGAAGCCTGTGAACTTTCCTGTAATTCTCTGAAATTTCTTTCTGCTTTAGGACAGTATACTAATCCCATCAAATATCAAACCTGAATTCCTGAGTTTCTTTGGATATGCACATAACCTGGTACCAACATAGGAGCTACACTCACTCCTCAGAAGTTCTCACACAGCTTATGGCTTTAAAAACCATCTCTGTGCTACTGGTTCACACATGCAAGTTCTGGCCTCAAGATGTGTCTACAGCTCTCTCTACTCCACATTGCTACTTGGTTTTCTAATTGGACCAACACCAAGCCTTCAATTCCAACACATTTCCTCCAATTTGTTCCTCTCATAATCTTCACATCTGAGTAAATTCCAACTCCATCTTTCCAGCTGCCCAAACCAACTAAATGTCTTGTAATCAACATTGACAGATATACACAATGGAAGACTATTCAGCCACAAAAAAGAAGGACATCGTGCCATTTGTGACAACACAGATGGAATTTTCAGGGAATTATGCTGAGTGAAAAAAAGCCAATCAGAGAAAAATACTATATGATCCCACTTACATGTGGAATTAAAAAAAAAAAAAAGCCCAAACTCATATAAAGAGAGATCAAATTGGTGGTTACCAGACTTGGGGGCATTGGGTGAAGGTGGTTAAAGGTCCAAATTTCCAGCTACAAGATAAACAAGTTCTTGGGATGGGCATGAGTTTGAGTAAACTCCGGGAGTCGGTGATGGACAGGGAGGCCTGGCGTGCTGCAATTCATGGGGTTGCAAAGAGTCGGACACGACAGAGCAACTGAACTGAACTGAACTGAATGTACAACATGATGACTGTAGTTAACAATACTGTATTGTGTATTTGAAAGTTACAAAGATAGTAGATTGTAAAAGTTCCCAGCATAAGGGAAAGAAATGTGTAATTATGTGAGGTGATGAATGTTATCTGAACTTATTGTGGTAATCATTTATCATACATACACACATCAAATCATTACATTGTGCATCTTACACTTATACATTATATGCCAATTGTATCTCAATAAAATTGGGGGGAAATTTTATAAATTACAAAAAAAAAAAAAAATTCCCTTCGTGTCATCTAGTCTCAACAGTCAGAACAATCCTTCCAACATTTCAGTCAGATCATGTCACTTCTGTGCCCAGAACTTCCTCTGGATCCCCATCTTTCTCAGAGCAAAAGCCTACAGACCACATGTACTTGGCTACCACATCCCACCACTTTCCCCGCTGCCTACACCCCTCCAGCCTCGACCCCCTGTTTGTTAAGCACAAAAAGTACAATGCTGCCTCAGGGTCTTTGCACTTGTTAAACCCTCTGTCTGGAATGCTCTGCCTCTAGACATTCCCAGGCATAATTTTGTCACTTCCCTTAAATTTCTGTTCTAGTGCCTTCTTAATATTAATAGTAAGCCAATTTATACAATACAGTAAAGACTCCCCATCTCCCAGCCTGGACATAAACCCACAGGTGCACACACACCTTAACTTGTCCAGTTTTTCTCGGTAGCACTTATCACCATCTAATATGCTATGTGCTTGCTGTGTATCTCCCCCCATTAGAATAGAAGATCGACGTGATTATTTTGTTCACTGTTCTATTCCTAGCATCCATTCTAGAACAAGGTTAGACATAGAGAAGTCATTTGGTAAATACCTACAGAGTGAATGCATGAATACATGCTAGTATATGTACAGATTTTTCCTGATCGGATACAGAAGAAAAGCCTAAGCGGTAACCTTGCGAGAAAGAGAGAGACTGAGGGTGAAGTGGGAAGGGAGATCTGTTCCTCTTTCAGGCCTTAATATATTGTTTGATTTATCTACATTATGTCATACATTAAATTATATTCTATTTTATAATTATATTGCATTTTATTTTGTGCCTGTAATTCTGTACACTAAAAATAATAAATGACTTTTAATAAAAAATAGATACTTATGATGACACTTTTTCCCCCCACTTCAGGGGTCCATCCTTTCCACCGGTCAACAATATTAAATACCCACCCCCACCAGTCCACTCCCCACCAGTCCTCTCCCTCCAGGAATCCACCCTACTGCAGCCGTGACCCATTCTAAAGGATTTATAATGGTCTTAAGAACATAAAATTAGAAGAGTGTCCTTATTACCAACAAGCATCGCTGCCATTAACTCCGGGATGACCCTAGCCTAAAACATCTCTGAGTCCACCTCTGTTCCCAAGCATAACATTCAGCCCATGAGCTACATGTCGCACCTTCTTGCTGTGTGGCTCCCACGGATGCCAACCTGCCTTCTGTGTCAGCTCCGTCCCTGGGACCCTTCACCTCCGAGGCTCTGAGGGGAGCAGAGCACAGGGGGCTGAGGAAGTCACCCCTCTTCCTTCGTCCCTTCCACTTCTCCCCCAGGGCACTTTTCATTGATTTATTTTACTTCCTTTATTTAGTATTAAACCTTTTATATCAAGTTATTTTTCTGAATTATCTATTTATTCACGTACCAGCACTGTGCAAATAAAGCATATAGCTTTATAAAAAGTGATAGCAAATATTTTAAGTAGAATCCAGTGCGACTGTTTCTGCCTCGTTATATTTCTTTTCCAGCATTTTTCAGTGCTGTTTTTAGTGCTTCATTCTCCAGTGGAGAACAGGGTTTATCTCCATTCTGGAACTCATGTGTCTTCCACGCATTTGCTATTAATCTCTTATTGTGTTTAATTAACATGATCTCAGCATTTTTTTCTGTGTGTCATAGGCACCTGTTTATCTAAGTGATTATGTTAAAAAAATATTCTGTTTGGAAATACAAATGTCCTAATAACAACAACACTCAAAAAGCAGGGGACTTCCGTGGCAGACCAGTGGTTAAGACCCCATGCTTCCAACGCAGGGGGCGCAGGTTCGATCGCTGGGACGGGAACTAAGATCCCACAGTTTGCAAGGCATGGCTAAAATAAATAAATAAGATAGGAAAACAAACCACCAGGGTCTCTCTATGCACTTCAAATGTTCAGTAGAAGAGACTTAAGTGGTTGGGGTCATGCAGGTGTTTCCTCACAGTCCTTCTCCTTTGGGCGTCATGGTTTGGCTGGAGCAAGCAGAACAAAGGGAAAGACGACAGGACCGCAGCCTGGGAAAACCAGGCAAAGTGCTGAGGTAAGAATATGAGGCTCCTAACACTGGATACTTTCCAAAGTGATAAGATAAACCCATCTCACCGGAGTCTTGTGGGAATGAGGTAATCAAAATTATGCTCTGGCTTATTATGCACAGAATGATGAACAGATGTTTTCCATCTCCTCTGAGGAGCCAACAAATAGGAAAGGGCACACACCGCAGCGTCAAGTCTGTAATAGTGTTTCTGCAACTTTCATGCATATCAGCGTCACCTACTGAAGCAGGCTGTCTCAGGGGGAGGGGGAAAATTTTGCATTTTTAGCTAGCACCACAGGTGATTCACACAGAGGAGGCTCACACGGACCATATTTATGTAAACTCTGCACATGAACTGAACTGAAGGAAGAACTTTCTAGAAGCTGGGAACTAAATCTCTGGAGTAAGATGGGGAGAATTCCCAAAGAAGTGGAACAGGGAGCCTGCTTTCCTAGTGACTGGTGTTCTGGAAAGCAGGAGGGAGGGGATTTTGAGGCGAAATGTTCTGTTTTTAAGAAGGAAACCTCTTTGGCTGCATCGGCAGGAGGTCAGGAAGTAACAACCAGAGTGGAAAGAGGTCTGGATGGAGCCTAACATGGTTGAGTGTTTGTCTCTCCTCAACATACACTGACGGAGTAAACGTCATCATGTTGCTTTACTCTTTGTAGTTCACTGGGCATGATTTTCTTCGTGAAAAAAGTGAGATCAGCCTAGAATTTCTAGGTGTCCTTAGTTTTCTATTGCTTTGTAACAAATTGCCAGAAACTTAGTGGCTTGAAAGGAAATGAGTGTGTGAACGCATAGTTTCTGGAGGCCAGAAGGCCAGGCTTGGCAAGGCTGGATTCTCTGCCCAGAGCCTCACTGGGCTGAAACCGAAGTGTCAGCTTGGCCTGCGTTTCTCATCTAGAGTTTGGAGTCTTCTTCTGTTATGGAATAAAATATGTGCCCGCAAAACTCATGGAGCCCTAACTCCCCAGTGTGACTGTACTTGGGCATAGGGCCTTTAGGAAGTAATTAGGGTTAAATGAGGTTATAGGGGTGGGGCTCTAATCTGAGAGGGTTAGTGCCCTTTTTTCCTTCACTCACAATTTTATTAGCTTATGCTGCTGCCTAAAGGCTCATAACTGCCGGTGCAACATTTCCAGGCTATCTTTGGCCTTTTTTAACTGAACTATAGTTGATTTACAATGTTGTGTTAGTTTCAGGTATACGGCAAAGTAATTCAGATATATATATATATAGATATATATATATATATGAGTGTGTTTATACACACATGTGCACACACACACACATATATATACACATACCTCCACTCTTTTATATTAGTAGATTCTTACAGACAACTGAGTGGTGTTCCCTGCGCTATACTGTAGGTCCTTCTTAGTTGTCTATTTTATATACAGTAGGTATGCCTACATCAACCTCAATCTCCCAGTTTATCCCTCCCCGCTAAGAGAACTAACATCCTTTTGTAAGAGGAACAGACAACAGAAAACTCTCTCTGTCACCCTGAGTGTACACCGAGAAAAGGCATAAGAGAACATAGCTAGAAGGCAGCTATTTGCAAGCTAGAGAGTTCTCATCAGAAACACACCCCTGACAACAGCTTGATTTTCAGAACTATTCGAAAATAAATTTCTGTGGCTTCAGCCACTCTGTCTATGGGATCGTGCTATGGCAGTGCTGGCAGACTAATGCATCATTCAAGCTCACGTGGTTGGGGCAGAATTCAGTTCCTTTGGGTTGTAAGACTGAGGTCCCCGTTTTCTTGCTAAATCAAAGTGATTGCTTCAGAAATGAGCATCTGGCCCAATTCAGGCCATTTAGGTTTGGGGGGGACATTACTATGGATGAAGATCCCTCAGTCCTTTGAGAGAGTCAGTAGAACCCAGTCTTCACAAAGATTGATGCTAATCTTTGAAACATCTCAGTATCTGATTGAATTGAGGTAATGAGTCCCTGACCTAACTGCCTTCCAGAAGCAAAAGTATATCACCATTGGAGAAAAATAACAGTGTCCAGATCCTTAACTTTTCACTATAATCTTTCATACACTATAACTGCAGTCATGAAATTAAAAGATGCTTGCTCCTTGGAAGGAAAGCTATGATAAACCAAGACAGTATATTAAAAAGCAGAGATGTTACTTTGCCAACAAAGGTCCATCTGATTAAAGTTATAGTTTTCTCAGTAGTCATGTACAAATGTGAGAGTTGGAACATAAAGAAGTCTAAGCACCTAAGAACTGAGGTTTTTGAACTGTGGTGCTGGAGAAGACTCTTGAGAGTACTTTGAACTGCAAGGAGATCAAGCCAGTCAATTCAAAGGAAATTTCAATTTCCTTTCAATTTTAATTCCTTTCAATTTCAATTCAAAGGTTAATTTCAAAATTAACCCTGAGTATTCATTGGAAGGACTGATGCTGAGGCTGAAGCTCCAATACTTTGGTCACTTGAAGCAAAGAGCAGACTCACTGGAAAAGACTCTGATGCTGAGAAAGATTAAAGGCAAAAGGAGAAGGGAGTGGCAGAGAATGAGACAGTTAGATAGCATCATGGACTCAATGGCCATGAATTTGAGCAAACTCCAGAGATAGTGAAGGATAGAGGAGTCTGGCGTGCTGCAGTCCAGGGTTCACAAAGAGACGGACACAACTTACCAGCCGAACTAAGACAATGTAGAGCTTACAATCTAAAATTATCAGGTATCAAATAGATAAGACTTGTCTAAAAATTAAGAAAAACAACAAATGACAGGAACTTATCAGACATGAATTAAAATAACCTTGGATGAGATATTTAACTTGAACAAGCAAGACTGGAAAATTTCAAAACTGTAAACTTTAAAAAAAAATCAAATAGAAATTCTGGACCTGAAAAACACAATTATTAATCAACTAAAAATAGAATTAATGACAAGAAGATACAGTCTTCTCTTGGTATACATGGTGGTGGGGTGGGATTGGTTCCAGGACTCCCTGCAGACATCAAATTCCATGAATGCACAAGTCCCTTACATAAAATGTAGTAGTATTTGCATACGACCTACATACATCCTCCTATAAATCATCTAGTGATTACTTGTAACACCTAATACAATGTTAATTCTATGTAAATAGTTGTAAATACAATGTAAATACTATGCAAATACTTGCTGGCATGCCTTAAATTCAAGTTTTGCTTTCTGAAACTTTCTGAAAAATTTTTTTCTGAATATTTGGAATTCATAATTGGTTGTGGAGAAGGCAATGGCAACCCACTCCAGCACTCTTGCCTGGAAAATCCCATGGACGGAGGAGCCTGGTAGGCTACAGTCCATGGGGTTTCGAAGAATCAGACATGACTGAGCAACTTCACTTTCGCTTTTCACTTTCATGCAGTGGAGAAGGAAATGGCAACCCACTCCAGTGTTCTTGCCTGGAGAATCCCAGGGAGGGGGGAGCCTGGTGGGCTGCCGTCTATGGGGTCGCACAGAGTCGGACACGACTGAAGCGACTTAGCAGCAGCAGCAGCATAATTGGTTGAATGCATAGATGTAGAACCCACAGTATAGAAGACTGACCGGAATTCAAAAGAAAGTATCAAGTGGATAGGAAGACTCAACATCATTAGGATGTTTGTTCTTCCCAACTTGATCTAGAGAGTCAATGTGAGCCTGATCAATACCCAGCAAGTTGTTTCGTGGATACCAACAAACTACTTCTAAAGTCTGCATGAATAGGCAAAAGACCCAGAATAGTCAACACAATATTGAAGGAGAAGAATGAAATTGGAAGACTGATATTACCCAATGTCAAGACTTACTTTTAGCTACAGTAATCAAGGAAGCATGGCATTGGCAAAATAATAGATGAAGAGATCAATGAAGCAGAGCAGAAAGCCCAGAAGTAGACCCACATAAATATAATCAACTGATCTTTGACAAAGGAGCAAAGACACACACAATAGAGAAGACTGTATTTTCATAAATGACAAAAAAAACCCACACCCAATTAGACATTCACATGCAAATAAATCTAGACACAGACTTTTCACCCTTCACAAAAAAATAGCTCAAAGTGGATCAGAGACCTAAATGTAAAATTCAAAACTATAAAACTCCTAGAAGATAAGATAGGATAAATCTTAGATGACCTTAAACATGAGGATGACTTTTTACAGATAACATCAGAGGCATGATCCAAGAAGAAACAATAGATAAGCTGGACTTCACTAAAATTTCTGCTCTGTGAAAGACATCAAAAAATGTCCAAAAATGAGAATACAAACCACACACTGCGAGGAAATATTTGCAAAAGACACCTCTGATAAAGCCCTGCTATCCAAAATCAACAGGGAATTCTTAAAGTTTAACAATAAGAAAACAACTTGACTGAAAAATGGACCAAAGGTCTTAGGAGCTACCTCACTAAATAAGATATACACATGGCATATAAGCATGTGAAAAGATACTCCCAACATATGACACAAGGAAACACAAATTAAAGCAACAATGAAATATTTGTTTTGAAATGAAACACAACATACCTCGTATGTGCTCAGTTGCATCTGACTCTTGGCGACCCCGTGGACTGTAGCCCACCAGGCTCCTCTGTCCATGGAATTTCCCAGGCACGAGTACAGGAGTGGGTTGCCATTTCCTCCTCCAGGGGATCTTCCTGACCCAGGGATCGAATCATCTTCTCTCATGTCTCCTGCATTGGCAGGAGGATTCTTTACCACCAGCGCTACCTGGGAAGCCCTATTAAGAATGGTCAAAATCATTACCATCTTTCTAAATTTCATATATATGCGTTAGTATGCTGTATTGGTGTTTTTCTTCCAGTGTGAAACAGATCGCCAGCCCAGGTTGGATGCAAGAGACAAGTGCGCGGGGTTGGTGCACTGGGAAGACCCAGAGGGATGGGATGGGGAGGGAGGTGGGAGGAGGATTCAGGATGGGGAATACATGTAAATCCATGGCTGATTCATGTCAATGTATGGCAAAAACCACTACAATATTGTAAAGTAATTAGCCTCCAACTAATAAAAATAATTGGGGAAAAAGAAAAAAGAATGCCAAAAGCTGGAACACTGACAACTTCAAAAGCTAGGGAGAATGTAGAACCACAGAAACTCTCCTTCATTGCTGGTGGGAACGCAAAATGGCACAGCCACTGAGGAAGACAGCTTGGCAGTTTCTTACAAAACTAAACACACTCTTATCACACAATCCAGCAATTGCACTTCTTGGTATTTACCCAAAGAAGCTGAAAACTTATGCCCACATAAAAACCTACACATGGATGTTTATAGCAGCTCTATCCATAATTGTCAAAATTTGGAAGCAACCAATGATCTCCACTACGTGAGAAAATAGATAAACTGTGAAATATTGTTCAGTGCTAAAAAGAAATGAGCTATCAAGCCATGAAAAGACATGGAGGAAAGTTAAATGTTTATTACTAAGTGAATAAAGCCAATGTGAAAAGGCCTACCTTCTATACAATTCCAACCATATGACATTCTAGAAAAGGCAAAATTATGGAGATAGTAAAAAGATAGATGGTTGCCAGGGGATCGATAGGGGTGGGGGGTGGAGGAAGAATGAATAAATGGAACACAGAGGATGGGGGGTACAATAAAAATACTCTGCATGATATTATAATGGCAGATACATGTCATAATGCATTTATCCAAACCCACAGCCCCAGAGTGAAGCCTACAGTCACCTATGGACTTCAGATGGTTATGCTCAGTCAAGGCAGGCTCATCAATTGTAACAAATGTAATCCCTCTGGCAGGGGATGTTGATAACAATGGAGGCTAAGCATGCATGGGGTAGGGAGTACATAAGAAATCTCTATACCTTTTGCTCGATTTTGCTATGACCCTAAAACTGCTCCCCTCAAAATGTCTTTTTTTAAAAAGAAAATATCTGGAGTGAATCATAGAAAATAAATGGAAAATACGAAGAGTGTGAGACCAATGGAATATAATAAAAATATGCAACATATGTAATCAGCTCCTAGAAGAAGAAATAGAGAATGAGGAAAAAGTCATATTTGGAGTAATAATGATACAATTTTCCCCAAGAGAATGAAATACACAAATTCAAACCCAAAGCAGGAAAAATGCAAAGAAAGTCAAACCTAGATACATCAGAGTAAGATGTACCTAGTTTATTTACAGAGCTAAAAGTGCTTAAAAAAAAAAAAAAGAGCTAAAGAGAATTTTTTTTAAAAAATATATTACTTTCAAAGGATAAATGGTATGACATTAAGACAGAGGATAGCTTTTCAAGATGATGAAAGACAGAAGATGATGAAATAATATCTTCGAAGTATTTTAACCTAAAATTCTGTACACAATATATGCATGTGTGCTCAGCTGATTCAGTTACATCCACTCTTTGTGATTCTTTGCGACCCTATGGACTGTAGCCCACCAGGCTCCTCTGTCCATGGGATTCTCCAGGCAAGGATACTGGAGTGGGTGGCCATGCCCTCCTCCAGGGCATCTTCCCGACCCAGGGGCTGAACCCGGGTCTCCTGAGTCTCCTGCGTTGCAGGCAGACTCTTTTCACAGCTGAGTGACCACGGAAGCCCCTATACGAAGTAAAAATATTTTTTGAAAGTGAAAATTGGCTGGACCCATTTTCAAACTACAACTGGAGGCAGTTATCCCCAGGAGACCTAAAACAGAGAAAAAGAGAGAGCAAGAGTGAGGGGAGAGGCCTGAGCAGAAGCAGCTACCCCACGTGCTCCCCCGGGCCCTGAGCCGGACGGGGCACGGGGTCAGTGGCTGCTCTTGGAGCTCCTGCTAAGTGGCCCTCACTATACGCAGGGCTTGAGGCCAGTGGTCTCACCCTCACAAAAAGGAGGGAAATACAACCTAAAGCTTGTGCTCAGTCGATGCAGATGAGCACACATGCTCATCTTACAAGAGGAGGAAACTTGTAAGGCAAAGTGCTCAAATTCCCTAGTGAGTAAGTGGCCAAGTTGGATTTAGACCAAAAGGTCTGACTTAACTTTGAGGAGAACCCCTCACCAAACAATCCTAAGCCCCAGTTCTGCACCACACAAGACTAGCGGCTTCGTAGGCATCACCTCATTTTCATTCTCAGACACCTCCATGGGGAGGCATTAGCTTTGTTTTATACATCAGGAAAAGACATCAAAGGCACCTTGCCCAAAGGCCTAAGTGTCAGCAGTGGACCTCAGATTCTGATTCAAAGTGAAGTCTGGAGAATTTAAACGTTATAAGTGTATCCCTTTTGTGAGTGAACAAAAAAATAACAAACCTGGAGGCTAAAGATCAGTTCAGTTCAGTTCAGTTGCTCAGTCGTGTCTGACTCTCTGTGACCCCATGGACTGCAGCACGCCAGGCCTCCCTGTCCATCACCAACTCCCGAAGTCTACTCAAACTCATGTCCATTGAGTCGGTGATGCCATCCCACCATCTCATCCTCTGTCATCCCCTTCTCCTCCTGTCTTCAATCTTTCCCAGCATCAGGGTCTTTTTCAATGAGTCTGTTCTTCACATCAGGTGACCAAAGTATTGGAGCTTCAGCTTCAGCATCAGTCCTTCCAATGAATATTCAGGACTGATTTCCTTTAGGATTGGCTGGTGTGATCTTCTTTCTGTAAAGAGTCTTCTCCAACACCACAGTTCAAAAGCATCAATTCTTTGGCGCTCAGCTTTCTTTATAGTCCAACTCTCACATTCATACATGACTACTGGAAAAACCATTGCATTGACTAGATGGACCTTTGTTGGCAAAGTAATTTCTCTGCTCTTTAATTGACAGATTAGGGCCTTGCTATTTCCAAACAGAATAATTTGCCTCCTTATCCCTGTTTCACCATACCTTTTCTCGCCTTTCCCCTTTTCTTTTCTTTAATTTTTTGGCCACACTGTGCTGCATATGGGATCTCAGTTCCCTGAGCAGGGATCGAACCCATGCACCCTGCATTGGAAACTTGAAGTCTTAACCACTGGACAGCCAGGGAAGTTCCCACCTTTCTCCTTTTCTTTAGGACCACCAACCATTCTTCTATCCTTGAAGTAGCTACATGTAAAGGTATCCATGGTTTACACCTTGGGAGGATTATAAGACAATACTTTAACTTTCTGGGAACATACACCTTTAAGTCTCTTTCCAAACTGCAGAATCAAAGGCCTTGTCCCCATTTAAGGAATTTGAGCAAACAGGAAAATTGGCAGGAGAGATTCTAGAAGTTTTGCCACAGATTATCAGCTTTCCTCTGGCTTTGTGCAATTGGGCATCTGATCATTTCCTAAATAAAAAATGTTACATATACTATATAACAATACATACGACAAGTTTTAGGAATTTTTGTCTTGTTTAAGATAGTTGGGGAGAATGAGAAAAATAGTCTACTATTACACTGTCTTAGGGTTTCTTCAACTCCCCGGTGCTTATCATTAAAATAATCCTGAAATGTTAAATCCTCTTAAGGGCATCAGTACTACAGGACTAGTACCCATACTCTTACAACTTCACTTAACCTTAAATTGCCTTCTTTAAGTCATATCTCCAAGTAGAGTCATATTGGGGGTGGGGAGGGAACCCAATTCAGCCCACAGGGAGGACTGTGGAACACATTAGAAAGGTGAGGTCTGGGAATAAGAAGCAACCTGTCTGGTTAAGGAACAGGAAGGATTTGATCACTATGTGATTGTGGCTGTCTGAACTAATGTTTCTTGATTGCTTTCTCAAATTCAGCGTCCTGGAGGAAGAGGGAATTAAAAAGCAATAAGCTTTTGTAAGACACATTGCAAGCAGTCAATGCTCAAACGGATTATTCAATAAAAGGGTAATTTTTTTTTAAGTTTCCAACCTCTCATTTCTACAGAGCAGCCAGTCTTGGCTTATGCTGATGATCTTCCATTTGTCAACAGCGATAGAAACGTCTGAGCTGATGGGAGTGTTTCTGCGGATTGAGTGCGCCACCCAGTGGCTAGTGTGGAAATTGCAGAGACACGCCGCGTAGACAGCGCGAAGGAGGGCTTTCCACCCCAGAGCGCAACAGCTGCTGCTGCTGCCAAGTCACCTCAGTCGTGTCCGACTCTGTGCAACAGTCAGTTAAGTCGCTCAGTCGTGTCCGACTCTTGGCGACCCCGTGGACTGTAGCCCACCAGGCTCCTCCGTCCATGGGATTCTCTAGGCAAGGATCCTGGAGTGGGCTGCCATTTCCTTCTCCAGGGGATCTTCCCGACCCAGGGATCGAACCCGGGGCTCCCACACTGCAGGCAGGGTAACCACTTCCACCTCCCAGACCGGAAACCCCTTCTGGACTTGGCTGTGTTTCGGCTCTCCTGCCTTCTGTGTTGTGACAATCGCTGCAGCCTGCATTGATCCTTCTGCCCCCATTCAAGTCCCATCTGCATCACTCCAGCCCATTCTCCATGCTGGTGCCAAAAACACTCTACGAACTTGTTCTCCTCGCATACATTTTTGGAGCACTGTATTAGATAATGCAGCTAGGCATAATTTGAGAATGTTCCTTATAATAAATATAAGCTAAACCAAAGAACAAAATCAATGTAGACGATAAATATGAGTATGAATGTATATTCATATAAATATACTTACAATGCATAAATACACACAGACATACATAGATACATCAAAGAGGAGATCTTTCTAAAAATACTACAAAATCCAGAAGTCACATGGAAAAAAATTAATTTGACTACAGACAAGCTTAAAGTTTTGATAAAGAAAAATAATGCAATAAATGTTTGGGGGCTTTCTTGACCAAAGGTCAGGGAGCATTCCCTTTCCTTTGGCACATTTTAAGCAAATACAAATAGAGCCTGTGATGGAAAAATTCAGAATTCCAAAAGAGAGATATCAGTCAGAATCTACTACTCAATGATTAATATCTACTCAAATCCTTAGGTAATAATCAAGTATCACAAGATCTGCTTTCTCAGACCACCACTGGTAGGGGGTCTTTCCTTTCATTCAAATGTCTAAATGGTGCAGGCTTTCACCCACCTATTTTAGGAAGGACCAACTGACAAGTTTGCCCACCAACAAGCCCCAAGTATGAGAACTGCTTCCTCTAACCCAGGAGTGAAGCTACTTGATGTCCTTTTACATCCAAATTGATGAGAATGATGAGAGGAAATTGTAACTTTTCTTATTTGCATCACTTTCTGAAAGAGCAAAAGACAGAAGAAACTTAAGAGTACACTTTGTTCTTCTGTTCCTTTCTCTTCTTGCAACTTCGATAAATTCACTTTTGGCAATGAAAGTCTTCAGGCCTTGTTTTGAGAACAAAAGTCACCACCTATCAGGCCCCTGTGTCTCCAGGTGGAAGAAAGAGTGTCAGACATAAAAGGTAGAGCAGGAGTCTTCACCTGGACATTCAGGATTTTCCAGCAAAGTCTCCTAATGCAAGTACCAAATTATCAAGTTTAATAATCACCTCCCCACGATGCCTGATGGCCCTAGCACAGGTCTGACCTGACTCAACCAGCCACTGACTTAACATGAGGAATCAGAAAACTGGGGGATCCCAGAGCTGGGAGACCTACTAGAGGAAGCCAAGGAGTGCAATGCCTGATGGGAATATCTTACAGGATGTGGGACAAGAAAACTAGTGACACAAGATCAGTGACCTCTGGCATATTTATCACCCCCTGAAAGCAGGAATCATGGTGGAGAAATTCCCTTCACAATAAGCACAAATAATAATGGATAAGCCTTCCCTCTTCACCGCGGCCAGTAACTCCAGTAACACACACACACACTGCCTTTACTGTGCTGGAACAACCACATACACAATGAACTGGGAACACGGCTCGCACTCTCTCTCTCAAGAAAGCAAGCCTGCAGCGTACCAGAGTAGTTTTGTTTCCACTTCCATGAACATCTCTGTTCATACCTATCACTGTTCTTTATCTTCCTTGGGTTCACATGGAGAGGATTTTTGTACCTAAAGGCTCTGAAATGGCCAAAACGGAACATTTACTGAATTAACTTCAAGGCCAAACTGCACCCCGAGCCTAAACTCATTTCCTACCTGTGTCCATCTCAAATGATGCCAGGCTGCGCTATAACAGCTCCCCAGAAGGACGCTAAATGGACATTTTTTAATCCCCAGATCCTTCGGCAGCAATACAAACATGCACCAAATTTCGACCATACGAATCCCCTCAGAGTAAGTGCTGAGAAAGAAATTGGACTCCAGAAATAAAAACCTCTTATATATGACAGTCAGAAAAAAACCAGTCCCCAAATCTGTTCCCCTCCCACATTTTCAGTCTGCTTTGTCTTAGAGACTTTCACCTCCTGGGTGGATTCAGGCCCCTGATTCAGTAGCTATAGGCTAACTTTTACAGAATGGGTTCCTTCAACACCTCCAAGTTGAATTAACCAGGCTCACATCGCTGCCTTAAAACACTTGTCCAAAGAATCAGAGTAAATAGCATGCATAAAAGAGACACCTAGCGTTAGCACTGGATGTAACCCATCACCGAAAACATCCCTTCCAGCTTTTTAGGATGAAGTGTGTATTTTGACTGTGTTAAGATATTATACTTGTGGAAAGAATGTAAATAACTAGGTAATTAACATATTAGGACAATTCACTTACTGATTGTCCCATCACAGAGCTGTTAGCAGAACATCAAAATTAGCGCTGTGTATAAAGAAGCTTGGAAGACTGCGTGGGCCCAGCTGCTCCTAGGGATCTTCACCCCTTTCCTGGAGCCTTCCAGACATGTCATCCTCCTTAACTTTAAAATTCCCTTACTGTCCTCCCTTCGGAGGGAAGGTGTTTTTAGAACATGAACTCTCCCTTCTCTATTCCTTGATCAATGAATAAAGTTTCTGCTCCGATTTATGGAACCTAGTTGTATTTGATGGGCATTCCCAACTCTAGGCAAAGGACCCACTGAAGGGGTCACTGGCCTGGTGGGGCCAGATAACAATTCTCTCCCTCAATAACTGACCAGATATCACTGCACTGCAGAATGTGAGTCCTGAGCGCACACAGCACTCTGTGAGTTCAAGGCATCAAAGGAGCAGTTAGGGATAAAAGCTGTTAGGGGCTGCTGGTGGGCCTGACTCTATAAAACAGCAGGATTAACAGCACATTTATCCAACCACTAAGATCAGGAATTAAACCTTAATTCTCTATAAGAACAGCAGGTAGAAACTGAATCATGTTTAAAGAAAACTGGGTACCACCACTGAGAACGGAAAAATAAATCAATTCTTCAATCACATCGGCAAAGTTCCCCAGGGAGAAAATCCAGTGGCTTTTTTTTTTAACCTGTTGCCTCAAACTACCCACCCCGCTCACCACACACAATCACACGCACACACAGACACACATGCACACACGCATACAAACTGACATACACTCACAGTTGCAAATATTTAAACCCCACTAACAACTTCATCTATATCATCACACTGCCTATTATCAGCATTTCATTTCATTATCATTGTGAGAAATGCACAGTATTTTCACATGTTATTTATTATATTTCTTCTTCCAATATTGAGTACACCATGTGATTTTTTTTTCATGTGCTTTTTTTAACCTTTCTCAACACCCTTTACAATTCTCTTCTTCCTCAATACATCAGACTAGATTTTTTTTACCATATAAGCAAAGGCTCCTCAACTTGTTGCCCTATATAATCCCTTATATAACCAAAACTTCTCAAGAGAAGAAGTTTCCATAAGTGTTAGACTCTTTTCAGAGTTTTTCTAGGACTCTAATGAGAATTCCAAGACAAATACAAAATGTCTCCTTTCATGTGGGAGATGAGGTCATTTCTAAGGGGCATACATTAGGTGGGAGTCTTCTCATGCAGGCCTGTCCTTTGAGACAGAACAAAAGGTATTCTGACAGCCACTCAGAGCAACAGACTCTCTATACATCAAGTCACATGACCGTGTGAACATAGCCTAAATAGACACAGGCATAAATCTCTACCAACTCTCACCAAACAGCAGGTCCATCCACAAACTCAACACCCTCCTTATTTCCCAGTAAGTTGCACAGAAGTGGCTGTCATGAGACCAGGAAGACAGTCGTGATCTTCGTCCTTCCAAGTGTCTTTGCACAGCTAGGATCTTCCCACGTGTTCCATGAGTGGACACACAGACACCAGATATGCACAGGCAACCCCCCTCACCCACTACAGGTCAGTGCAGCCCTCGGCTTCAGCTACTTCCTAGGAAGTCAATCGCACAGTGGAAATAGGACCTTTAAGCATGCTCATGAAAGAAAAAACAAAAAACACCATAGTTTGAGCTATGATTGTTGGAGGAACCTAGGAAAAATAATTTCCTTTACAACTTGTTAGCTAGTTAACATAAAACTTCTGTTTTAGACCTCAGAAAACTGAGCATAAATCATGAAGCTACTGCTTCAATACTGACACCTTTATAATTACAAATAGACCACTTTTTTGTTTATTTTTTGGCTTAAAAGTATATTCCTTATGTTTTTACAAGACACATAAAATTTGAAATAACTGTTTGTATTCAAATAATTCAACTATTTTAGGGGACATCACAAGGGAAACTTACTTTGTAAAACAAAAACTCAAAAATTGTGACATAGTCATGCCCCTAATTGATACCTTTGGTAAATTTCCATGGTTATTTGTGAAAATATTTTATTAAAATCAAGCCGACTTGTATTACCTAAAAAAGCAGTGACTAATCACAAACCAGAGCTCCTGACAACAAAGGAAAACCCACCTCTATCATCCTCCTGGCCATCACCTCAGAGAAAATGTTGATGGATTTGGGGTATAAGAAAACACAGGAAACTCTACTTACAACTAAAGTTGGCACAGGAGCTGCCTCTAGAAAGCCCATCGCAGTAACTCTCCACTGGCAGAAATGCAGCCTTTCTGAGCCATAGGGAAACGGGGAAAGGCCTGAAGGAAGACCCCCATCATCTTGCTAGAAGAGGCTTAAAGAAGGAAGGTTCCAGATTGCCCACTCCCTCATTTCTTTGTCACCTTGTTAATGCAAGTTCGTGTGCCCAACACACAGGAGGCTAAACAAACTGAAATATTGGAGTTGGGAGCAGAGAAAGTTTATCACAGGGCCCCATAAGGAGACGAGGTGGCTCATTCCCTGAAAAGCCTTGTGCTTGCCAAAAGGTTTCAGCAGAGCATCTTTAAAGGGAAGGTAGGATTGGGGGGTCCACAGGGTATGAGATCACAGTTCTCTGACCGGCTGACCGTGAGACAACAGGTGGTATCACAGGGGTGAATGTTATCAGTCCTTCCTAGGCTCCAGGAGGCCTGGGGCCATGTGCTCATGGTCATCAAATAGTCAAGATCTTTTGTTAGGTGGGGCTTTTTCACACCTGCCAAACAACTCAGGAAATGTGCATCAAATACTGTTATCTGCTCAACAGGTACTTCACAGAGGGCCTAAAGCAGAGAATATGCGGGAAAGCCTCTTCTGGGCAGGCCCCATAGGATGTTGTGGGTCTCCAGTCTCTTAAAAAGAAGCTCCTTAGGAAATCTGTCCCGTTGAAGGCTTTTCCTTTGTCAGTGTTAGTAAGCTATTTTTGATCAGGGTCCTAGGGAACAAAGCTATTGTCTGCTCTGCTCTTTGCTCTCAAACAACAAGGTGACCGAAGCCCGATACAGCGAAAGATCACAGATTCCGGTTCTGTAAGGCCTGGTTGTAGTTTAGTCACCAAGTCACGCCTGACTCTTCGTGACCCCATGGACTGTAGCCCGCCAGGCTCCTCTGTCCATGGGATTTTCCAGGCAAGTATACTGGAGCAGGTTGCCATTTCCTTCTCCAGGGGATCTTCCCAACCCAGGGGTTGAACCTGCATCTCCTGCCTTGGCAGGGGGATTCTTTATCACTGAGCCACCAGGGAAGCCCCCTGTAAGGTGCGTGGCACGTGGAACCACAGAGCAGATGCCTGGGCAGCATCAGAGCTGGCGAGGGCTCTTCTGGCTAACCAGCTTGGAGACCAAAGTGTACGTCCAAGGAGAGATAGGTCCCAAAGCCCTCAGAAAGCGAACCTTCTGGTGACTCTTAGTGGGCACTGAGATGGACTCTCTTCTCAGTCCATTCCCCGTGGCCATTATGCTGGGAGGCTGGCTTGATATAAACTGACTACTAAACAACTGGTGAGTGTAAAAGACGTGGAGGCTGGCTGTTTACCAAGAGCTGGAGAACTTCAGCCTATGGAGTGTAAGAGCCCTAACAAGCTAAAGAAATCCACACAGGACCCCCCATGAAACACACATCAAACAGGCAAGGGGCTGCCTGTCTCCAGGAAATGGGAACTAGTTTGAAAGAAGTAGGTCAGAAATGGAGGTGAATTTCAGATGAAGCCTGGAGGAGTTCCCCTGGGGTCCATTTAGGAAAGCTTGAGTTCTGTAAGAGCAGCCTTGAAGAGGCAGAGGAGCCCCTCTTTTCTCTCCCAGATTACGCACCAGCTTCCTGGATGTGCAGCACCGTTGAACATGACAAAAGGCAGAAAAGCCTCAGCTAATTACCGCATGGAGGGACGCAGGTGGCCAGAACTCCCTGGGCTCCACGCCCACGCTGTTACTGCAGAGAATGAGTCATGCAGAACCCAGCTCGGAGCCCCCCAACCTACATTTGTTCAGGAACCACTGTCTGCACCAGCCCAAGACAAAACTGGGAGCCAGGGGAGGGTGTCCCAGTCTCCTCCCAACATCCTTTTTTCCAGCCCCTTTTAGCTCCCGAGCAGAAGCTGAACATGACGTGATTTTTCTGCTTTGTCACATCACTAGGACGCTTCGAAGAGAATCAGCATCAGGACCACCTCACTAAATCAGCATCAGGACCACGCAGTCACTAAAGCACGTCCAAGTCCAAAACCCAAATTGGCATCCCCGTGTTGGAACTCTCTCCTGTGTTCCCACAGCCTGTCTCTTTTGCATTATTTTCTGCAGGTCTCAGAAGTACCTCCAGACTCAGCCTGGACACAAATGAGTATCTCCCCAATCCAACCCTCCAACATCTCCAGAACTCCCTATCTTGGTTAAAACACCGTCCAACCTCTCACCAAGGAAGAGTTCCTTCTATAGGAAAGTAAAATTTGCCACTCCAAAATTGTCTCTTTGGCACGAGGATTATTTTGGACTGCTTTAAAGGAAAAAAAACGGGGGACTCAGGAGCAATCTTGGCCTTCTATTTTAACTGCCTAGAAGATTTCAGATAAGAGGGCCAGAGAGCATCCAAAAGTACAGGAATCAGGTGTTGCAGACAGAGGAGAACCGGGCACACTGCGCGTGTTAAAATTTTTCCCCGTGTCCCACGGTTTCTACATGGCCCAGCAAACATTTGTTGACCAGATATTTGTTCTTTTTTTTATCTTCAGTGACTTGCCTTCCTTCTCTCTGAAGTCTCAGACCCCTGCCGCCTTCTTCCTTGGTCTGTGCAGGCACAGTGGCTCAGTTGCCTCTGACTCTTTGCAACCCTATGGACTGCAGGCCCTCCAAGCTCCTCTGTCCATGGGATTTCCCAGGCAAGGTTACTGGAGTAGGTCAACCATTTTCTGCCCCAGGGGATCTTTCCGGCCCAGGAATCGAACCTGCCTCTCTTGCATCTCCTGCATTGCTCGGCAAATTCTTTACCACTGAGCCACTTGGGAAGCCCTCGTCCTTAGTCTAGAATGACATATATACCTCATTTTGCCTGGCTGTTTTTGGGATCTCCAATGTTTGTGCAGATTTTCCATACCTACATAATTAAACCTGATTTTCTCCTGTTAAATTGTCCCAAGTCAACTTAATTCTTATGCCAGCCAGAAGAACCTAGAAAGGGTGGAGGAAATTTTTTCCTTCACCAGACTCTCCTCAATCCAGTCCCCAAAGCCTAACAATCATAGCGTCGTAATAGCTTTAACATGCTTCTTCTCTTTAACCCCATCACCTCATTACTGAGAACCTTTCAGGTTACAAAATTAAAGTAATTCCCTTTAGTTGTGATTATTATTATTAGGTTTGCCAAAAAGTTTGTTTGGGTTTTTCTGTAAGATGTTCTGGAAAAATTCAAGTGAAAATTTTGGCCAACTCAGTATTACCACTTTTGGGTTTTGTTATTTGGAAGAATTAAAGGTTAATTATTTTTGTTTTGGAAGTTAGTTATTTCTCTATTAAAAGTGGAATTAGTGAAGCTTTATCTGGAACTCTTGAGAAACAGGAACACTTCTTTCTTACAGAACTTCTTCAAGGGACATATGTCAACCAAAACAGAAAATAATTCATGACATTTATGCGCTGTGCTTAATTGCTCAGTCATGCCCAACTCTTTGCGACCCCACCAGGCTCCTCTGTCCATGGAATTCTCCAGGTCAGAATACTGGAGTGGGTTGCCATGCCCTCCTCCAGGGGATCTTCCCAACCCAGGGATCGAACCCCGGTCTCCCCCACTGCAGGCAGATTCTTTACCATCTGAGCCACCAGGAAAGCCCAAGAATACTGGAGTGGGTAGCCTTTCCCTTCTCCGGGGGATCTTCCCAACCCAGGAATCAAATCCAGGTCCCCTGCATTGTAGGCGGATTCTTTACCAGCTAAGCTACGAAGGAAGCCCTTGGCATTTATATACATTCACTAAACCAGATAGCACAGAATGGCATGTATGTATCATAAACCCAGGAAAACTTTATCGCTGATTTCTGCCAGGCAGCCTGGTATTTTAGACTAATGGGATGCTGGAGATCTTCCACGTGTCCTCTTACATTTACTCTCCATCCTTCTCCACCCAGTGTGAGCCCCAGGTGTTTGGCTGGAAGAGACCCTGTCACCAGTTGCCTTCTGGCTTCCGCTTCCGGCAGGACTGAGCCAATTGACATCAGAGGAGAGAAGAACCGGGGTCTCTACTTCCGCCCTCGAGTCCCTCCTTCCTGGCTGCTCTGACTGGCTGCCTCCTTCTCCTCCTCCTCCGGGAGGCCGCGGTCTGCCTGGCCGCCTCCTCGGGGAGCGGCCCGGTCCGGGTTCCAGTAGCCACTCCCTCCCCTTGCCTCCCCAGGCCAGGATGGCATCAGCGTCCACAGTTACTAACCCGCAGGGCGACATTATCCTCTGTCGGTTCTCTTAAACCTTACCTACCCCTTTGCAAATACTCCCTTATTAAAGCCAATTATTTTGAGGTACCCCGTGTCTTCTCTCAGGACGCTCACTGATACAGTAATTGTCACCTGGAGTGGTCCTAGGAAAAAGGCTGTGCAGTGGAATTCTGGGATTCGAAAAGTTCACAGAAAACTTCTTTGTTAAGAGAAAAGGGAATTCAAATAATCCACAGCCAGCTTTGGCACCACAGTTATTCAAATTATAACAAGGCGTGGGATGCCCTATAGGTTAGCAAGTTATTGAGGGAGAAAATGCATGGGACCTGTCACTGGCATGGCAACAATCGTGCTCATAAAATGTGAGGGGTTGATTATAAGGACCCCCGGGCCAGCTGCCTTCTGAGGGCCCTAGAGAGCATTCACAGGGAAAAGAAGAGATTGGAGTTTGTGGTGACCCAACTCAAAACACAAGTGGAAAATCACAGCAGGATTTACAGGGTGTTTTGTCTTGTGCAATCAGAGAGAAAGTGTTTCTGAGGACTGAGCAAGCCTGATCTTAGGAGACGTCGGTTGTAAAACCTAAGAAGTCTCCACCCCAGCATGTCTCCGCACCAAGACAGGGCTGATGGTGAAGGAGCAGGGACCAGAGATACGAGAGGGGGTCACCTGAGTAGTCGGAAATGAAACTGAGACCGCTGAAACTTCCTGAAGAGTGGGGTCAACGCCTCCCCACTCTCCATCCAAAGGATGAGCCTTCTGGGGGAGAAAAACACTTCAGTGACCATTCCTGTCCCTGCTTTAAAAACAGATGCTTCTTCTACTCAGGACCCAGCTCTTCAACCTTTTCTTGCCTTCATGTTCATAACGAGAGTTCAGTACTAATAGAGCTCAGACAAAGCGCACCTTTGCTACGGGATTCTGAATAGCACAAACGCCTGTGATCTGAAGAGAGTGACATCAGGAAAACTGAAATATAAAGCTGGACTCGACTGCACGTATTGGCGACTGTACACTTCCCCAGGAATTAGCATCGAAGGAGCTGGCTTCAGTGCCCGGGAATAGTGTTAACCACCTACTGGATTAGGAAACAGACTCGCAGACTTAGCGAACTTAACAGTTACCAGGGGGAAAGGATGGGGTGGATGGGTAGTTAGGGAGTTGGGGATGGACATGTACACACTGATGTATTTAAAAGAGGTAACCAACAAGGATCTACTGTTTAGCACAGGGAACTCTGCTCAGTGTTATGTAATAACCTAAATGGGAAAAGAATTTGAAAAAGAATATGTACATGTATATGAATAACTGAATCACTCTGCTGTATACCTGAAATGCAGCACTATAAATCAACCACATTTCAATATAAAGTCAAGTCGTTACAAAATCCAAAAAACTATCTACTGGCTTGGTTAATTGAAGCCTGGATTCAACAGTGACTAGTAGTCAGCGAGGTTAAAATGTTCCCAGTTCTCTAGTTTACAGGAGAAGGAAATCAAAGCCTCAATGAGATGGAAATGTTGGACCAGATCTATTAGGACTGACCTACCCAGCCACCCCTAACCTAATCTCAGTCTCTAAAAGGACCTGAGGACACTCCCTTCACCAAGGCACTAGGAAGTTAAGATATTTGTTGGTGGGAAGGGGGGTATCCGGCATGCTTGAGAAGCCTATGGCAGCTACCCTCCACAAGCCAATGACAACAGGGGGAGATGCCACAATGGAACTGGGCTCCCTGGTTTCAGTGGAAATAAGGGGATCCCTGAACAGAAGAGGACAGATGGTGGTCTTCACCCACACAGACAAGGTGGGCATGATTACCACAATCAGCCACAAGGGCCGAGTTGTTCTCAGAGGGTTTAGAGTTACAGGACTCTGCAGGATCATCTAATCATGAAATCCCCAGAAATGGAGTGGATGGGCAGCCCACACAGCTGCTTTGCATTTATAGGTAGAAAAATCCCAGGTCCGCTGGGAAGACACCTAACTCCAGTTGCTGGAGTGAGGAGTTAACCACATCTAAACAAGCTCCCACATCTAAACAAGTTCAAACACCCAGGACTCCTTGGCTAAGCGAGAACTCTGGGGAAGGATCCTGTAATGGGGTCACAGGTATTAATCATAAGTCACCCCGCTGGGATTCCCTAGAGGTGCCTACAGCCACTTAAGAGCTTAACTGCACCTTGGGAAAGGTGAAATACCAGACCTTCTGGAGTTATTAGATAAACATGAGGAGAGAGGGCGAAAGTTCACAGTAAAGCATTAGCACGTGTGGCTATGGAGGCTGACAAGTCCTCAGACCTGCTGTCAGTACAGCGAAGACCCAGGAAAGCTGACAGTACAGTCCCATCTCAAATGCCAGCAAGTCCCCAAAGAGCCAGTGTTCCAGTTCAAATTTAAAGGAGAGAAAGAAATAATGTCCCACCTTGATGGCGGGCAGGCAGAAGACATTCCCTCCTACTTGGGGCGGGGGTGTGGGGGGTGGGGGTGGGGGAAGTCTTTCAGTTCTATTCAGGATCTTAAACTTGATTATGGTAGTGATGGTGGTGTAGTTGCTAACCGGTGTCTGACTCTTGCAATCCAATGGACTGTAGCCCGCCATGCTCCGCTGTCCATGTGATTTCCTAGGCAAGAATATTGGAGTGGATTGCCATTTCCTTCTCCAGGGGATCTTCCTGACCCAGGGATTGAACCTGCGACTCCTGCGTTGCAGGTGGATTCTTTACTCCTGAGCCACCAGGGAAGCCCCTAACTGATTCTGCTCAGGCTGTTACCTGGATGAGGCCACTCACACTAGGAGGATCATCTGATTTACTTGGTCTATCAATTCAAATCTTCGTCTCATCCAGAAACACCCGCGTAGACACACCCAGAGCACTGATGAATAACTGATCACCCCATGGCCTGGTCAAGCTGACACATAAAATTAGCCATCACACTTTCTAATTTCTGTATTTGAATGAAGTCTCCAATTTTAGGTGTAACTCCTAACAAAATGAGAAGAAAGGATGCTGTGACATCAGTACCTTTTGTAACTTCCAAATATTGTTGGAAGGTATTTCCTAGTCTTATCCCCAAACTCTTTCTTTTGCAATTTCATCTTTTTTGTTTGCATGATTGATTTGTGGTTCAATCATCTTTTATTGGAAATGTTTCAGGGATAGCTTTTAAGAGACTTTGACCTCATTTTCTAGCCCATTTTTGACCTCAAGGTTGTGGAAAGAGGAATCCTATGATCCCTACCAGGCTGGGGTTCTGAGTTAGTCCAGTCAGCTGCCACCATTGAGAATTTAGCATCTGATGCTCCAGCTAACATGTATGTATATAAGTTGATGCAAGTCAGATGACCCTGGCTCCTGTGCACTCAAAGGAATTCTAAATTATTCTGTGAATATTTTCTGGTCTTGTTCGGGTTTGGGGAAATCTTTCATTACAGCTCTTACTTCAACTCAGATCCAAAGCTTAAATTCTATAGTTGCTTTCAGACCTGGCTCACGGGAAGGATGAATCTTTAAAAGTAATTGACATTTGGGGGTTTTAGGAGCATTGTTGGAAAAACATAGGGTCTGGACATGGGAAAGGGGAAAGAGATCAGAAGAACTGAGGGGAAGGAGAGCTGGATCGAGGGAGGCAACTGGAAAACAGGAGTGAGGGGGTAGCCAGGGGGAATGAGTCTAATTTGTTCTTGCTGATGTTTGTCCAACTGCTTGTTGAAAGTGAAAGTGAAAGTCACTCAGTCGTGTCTGACTCTTTGCGATCCCAGGGACTATACAGCCTGTGGAATTCTTGAGGCCAGAATACTGGAGTGGGTAGCCGTTCCCTTCTCCAGGGGATCTTCCCAACCCAGGGATCAAACCCAGGTCTCCCACACTGCAGACAGATTCTTTACCAGCTGAGCCACAGGGAAGCTTATTAGCCTTGACCAAAGAATCTTACAATGAAACAATTTTTGACTCAGAACATTTTTTTGGAGGTCTCTCCTTACCAATCCAAACAACACTGCCCTCTGGGCTTTCAAAAACGTTTCCCATTTCTTTTCTAAAGCACCTCTCAAATGAACAATTTTGTTAAAGTCAAATGCTCCCTGAGTGGTCACTAAAAGCCCAACTTAACCTCAGTAAAGCTATACCATCGAGAAAGACAGGCATGAGAATAGTATTCCGAGAAGGGCACAGGGAAGATGTAGGGGTTTTTCCAGGCAGAGGAGCAGATGTGGACTTAGACAAACCCATGAAATCTGGCCGCAGTGGGCATGAACATACAGTGGTCTCCCCTTATCCACAAGGGATACGTCCCAAGACACCTATGGATGCCCAAAACCATGGGTAGTACTGAACCTTAAATATACCATCTTTTTTCTTGTATGCACATACTTATGATAAAGTGTGATTTATTATTAGGCACAATAAGACTAACAACAATCACTAATCATAAAATAGGACAATTATAACAATATACTGTAATAAAAAGTCACATAAATCTGGTCTCTCTGGAAATATCGTATTGTACAAATTTATGTTTTTTCCATCTTAACTAAGCATGCATCATGCACTGTGGCCATAACTTCTGCAGTTGGATGTGCAACCATACATCAAACATGAATTTCTTTTTCCTTTCACAGTTTTACAGACAGAAAATCCTTTCTTACGGTAGATCTCAGCGACCTCAGCATAGGATTTCTTATCTTTCCTTATTAAGTCAAGAACTTTCATCTTTTTGCTTCGAAGAAGCACTTTACAGCTTCTCTTCGATATATCCGAATTGCCAGCATCACTGACTGGCATTTGGGGCCATTATTAAGTTACTTGAGGGCTTCCCTTGTGGCTCAGCTTGTAAAGAATCTGCCTACAATGTGGGAGACCTGGGTTTGATCCCTGGGTTGAGAAGATACCCTGGAGAAGGGAAAGGCTTCCCACTCCAGTATTCTGGCCTGGAGAATTCTATGGACTGTATAGTCCATGGCGTCGCAAAACGCTGAACAGGACCTTTCACTTTTCACTTTCAAAGTCACTTGAACGCGAGCACCGCGATGCCATGACTGGCAATCTGATAATCCAGAGGGCTACGAGAGGACAAACGGCGGGAGACACTGAACAAAGGGACGAGCCACGTCTGGCCGGGACCAAGTGGGATCCGGCGAGATTTCATCAAGCAAATCACAACAACAGCTTGAAATTTAAGACTGATAAGATTTTTCTTTTAATATGTTCAGATCAAGGTTGACCCCGAGTAACTGATAGCATGGCAAAGTGAAAACATAGACCTGACCATCTGTACCCCTCCTGGCGACCTCAGATGGAAAACCAGAGAATGTTTTCTCCCCATGAAAGCCAAGCCCTCTGGACACAAAACTGACATGGAAGGGAAAACCTCAGCTGGTTTTATTCGTGAAATTCACAGTGAAGTTTGTCCAAACAGATGCCTGTCCAGTGAGAACTGCAAAATCCATGAGGCAGGTTCAAACAGCAGGCTTTCGGGGGCTTGTGCCCCTGTTCTTACCTGAGTCTGCTTAGAACAACGTTTTAACAACACAACACAGCAATGCAAAGGACAGCAAGCGGTATACAGGGACGGTCTGACTCCACCAAGGATGCCAAACAAATGGGAGCCGATTCATTCTCAGTTTGGTATGAAACCTGGTATAACCTGAGAATCAATAAACTCAACGCGAAGAGAGTGGAATTGAGACCCAGCGCTTGACTGACCGTGTCCTACCAGACTGGACAAGCCTCCAGCAGAAGGGATCGGGCCCCCGTGGGTGGTTTTGCTCCTGGTGAAGGCAGGGGTCTGCAGGGACAGGACAGGCCAGGTTCTGAGGGACTTCAGGAGAGCTGTGAGACAAACCAAGACCACGCAAAGGAGAGCAAGCAGAGGCTCTTTATCCGGAGCCTGTGGAGCAGGGCAGGCAGCCAGCGTCAGCTGTGTTTAGCGGAGGCCTGAAGGCAGGCAGAGGAGTGGAAAGGGTTGACAGCAGGAAAAGGACCAGCTCCCACTACGCCCTGACCGAGGCTACTGGCCAGTGGTCGGGGTGGAGGGGGGCGGCTGTAGGAGGACTAGAAAGGGGTTATCCTTGTTAGCTTTTCTCTGGATGGTCCTCAGTTGGGAGCAGGGCCAAAAATTAGGTTAGCACTCAAGTCCGGGCTCTTCGGGGCCAATTGTTACAGGGCTTACTGTTTGGCTTCCTGGAGTCCTTGCTAGAAACAGTGATCTGATATTCACCAGTCTGACTTGGAGATGGTAGGCTGGCTTCTTGTACATAACAGGTTGGTTTCCTCGGCCAAGTGCTGTGGATCGTGGGTCAGAGTTCTGTTCTTAAATGTGGTCTGGCCACTGTTTGTATATTGTCTCTCGCAACCTTACAGTGTGGGTTATTATTAGTGAGAGGGCGAGGGACAGGGAGGCCTGACATCCTGCAGTCCATGGGGTCACAAAGAGTCAGACACGACTAAGTGACTCAACAATAGCAACAATCATTATTATTATTCTCATTTTACAAATGAGGTGAGTGTGATGCAGGGACGCACAGCAGAGCAAGAATTCAGACTAAGGCACTCTGTCTGCAGCCTATGCCCTCAGCCTGGCAGGTAGCTGCCTCCAATGTTGCCATCTTGCTGTTGGGTTCTTTCTGAAAATTTCTGTGAAAAAGTTTAGATCTCTGTTCTTCTACCCAGTTGGTTGGGGATCCTACCCACCCATTTTTCCAGTTCAACCAAAGATGACAGCTTACTTTGGCATGCTAAAGCACAAGACTATGTAGTGTATTGTTACGTTAGTAACTGATAAAATTTTTTTTTTTTTTAGTTCTGTTTATGATTGTCTTCCCTGATAAGACTAGGAAAGGAGACTTTTTATGATTGGGTTATAATGTTTTCTTCCCGTCACTTTTAGCAAATAATGTATAGAAAGACACAAATCCTGCAACTGAACCCCCCCCCCCCCACCAGTTACAATAAAGTGGGTGAGACAAAGCCAGGAAAAGTAACATCCCATCACTGAGTCGGGAAAGCTGAAACCAATCTTTTCTACTCACCCTAAAAGTAAGACTATGAAAAGGAATCACCTGTTTTTCAAGTAATTTGCTCTTTATAACAAAGTTGTTAATGCAAAATAGGATAGAGTTTAATAGCTCAGAAAGCAGCTTTGAAAATTTATATAATTTATAAAATTTATAAAATGAGAGCATTTTATTAAAATGCTTCATCTACCAAAAAACGATACCATTTATGGGAGACAACAGGATTTTTCAAGTGTTCACAAGCCTTCTAAATGCATCTTCTAGATTTTTCAAGTATCTGCAATATAAAGTCCATTTCTTTATTGCACTGAAAGATCTCTTCAGGATATTAAACATACATTTCTTCCAAAAGTACAATTGTTAGTGATTTGGACTTTTCCATTTTTTCACAGGTCACCTAGCAAAATGTGTTGGCTCATAGGTATTTGGGAGTCAATTAAATATTACTTATTTGCATGAAGTTCTTTGTAGTCACTTCTGAAGAGAAGATTGTTTCCTTTTGTTTCTCTTTATTTTGGTATTAGAAGAGTCTCCTTCCCTTGTGCAGGGGAGCTGCCATTTTTGCATCAAGCCACTGAAGGTTTTTGTTTGTCTCTAACATACTTAAAATTTCACTGAAGCAATTCATCAGGTTGAACCATTTAATCAAGAATTTGCTCTACATTTTCCCAGGGGTGGGGTAAGGGGGACTGTTCCTCATTCCCTTGCCTTCTTACCAAACTTTGTTTCTAACGCCATCACCAAGTCTGCCCATCCTGGGGAGAACACACCATCATCTCTAATTGTGGCATGTCTTATTTCTCTATTTAGTGTTAGCTGACAGGACTGTTACTGTTCCCGTAGATATTAAAAAATGGGCTCACTGAGGCAGACATTTCCCAGTCACCATAAAAACATCACACAAAATAAAACCCCAGTTCCATCGATATTCTAGTCACAGTGTCTCTAATTTAGCGACTTCTCACTTCAACAAGGTCCTGAAATTTTATATGACCCGTTTCTAGCCCTCGTTCCATTTTCCGCAGTATTATGTAGCCCCTGGCCGACATCACTTGGTGGGAAGGGGCTCTCAGCACAGAACAAAGGACCCTATTACAGGGAAGGAAAAGTCCACAGAAAAGGCAGGGTTGCCCTGGTGCATGCAGTCTGTCCCAGGTGAAAAGGGTAAATAAAACATGATCGCTTCAGCTGTGCTCCTGTTTCCTAAATGCCAATCTCGTGGAGTGAGGACCCTTGCTGGGCTGGTGAAGGTGACGGTTCATGATTTCACTGGCCTCAAGGCTAAGAATTTAATTTGCTTTTCCATCAAGTTTTGAAGTGATGTTACTCTCTTTTTCCCATGAGCCTAGAGACCGATATAGATGCAAAAGAGAGAACCGGTTTGTTTCAGTGTTAGCAAATTGCTGCAGCTTAGTTTAGACAGCGGGTGAAGTTCCAGGGAGGGTCTGTTTCGTGCTAAACCAAGAAAAAAAAAAAAAAAGAACGTGCTCAGAGAGTGTAGAGGAATCAGCAGAAGTTTTCATTTCAGCGGATCCCTGCAGGTTTCACGGTAAAGGTGACATTGAAACTGGGCTTTCAAGGGAGAACAGAGTTTCAATTGATGGCAAACATTCGAGAAAGACAGAGCAGCATAAAAATGCCAGACACCGAGGTAAACATGTGGTTGGATGCAGGTACACAGAATTTTCTTAACTCCTGGAAGATAACAAAATATCCTCCTCCTTTCTTTGTCATAAGAAAGGCCTCAATTCACAAGTTAAGATACCCAGTCGCATAATAACATTGGAAGTCCCCAAACTTGACTTAGTGTTACATTTTCTCCATCCTTCAAACTTTGTTGCCTTCAGTTCAGAAGAGGGGCTTCTTCTGCCATCTACTGTCTCCTAACTACTTTCTCTCCTATGGGGAAGCTCCCCGGTCAAGTGAGGTTCTTGCTCGACTGGTATTTCCAGATGGGTCTGGCTGTTAATTTCACATAGATTGTGGTGGTACTTTTCAGGGGCTCATCAGAAGGTCCCTGAAGTTCCCATGACTCCAGAAAGAATATCGTTGGGCATCCAGAGGTATACAACCAGACTCCTCGTGCTGAGATGTCCTCCATCAGTCAACCCTAGACCACCGGCTCCCAGAGGAGCCCACACCAGGCATCGCTACTGCTTGGTCCCCACGAAACGAGCGCACATCGTTCACCCAGACGAGCCCCAGGAGAGCAGGCTGCTCCCGGCACAGCAAGCCCCGCTCCCGGCTCTGCCACCAGAGCAGCTGGGAGTCCTCCTCCCACTCTCTGGAACTGCCCTTCGGTTGTCAGACCCCAGTTCCCTGTGTCTCCCAGCTGCCGGGAACACATCTCAAACCTGTCCAGTGGGCTCCCTGGAAGCCCTTGCAAATTAAGAGTTAGAAAAGAAGATTTTGGCGGTTCAGACGGCAAAGAATCCACCTGCAACGCAGGAGATCTGGGTTCGACCCCTGGGTCAGGGAGATCCCCTGGAGAAGGAAATGGCAACCCACTCTAGTATTCTTGCCTGAGAATCCCATGGACAGAGGAGCCTGGCAGGCAAGAGTCCATGGGGCCACAAAGAGGCAGACACGACTGAGCGACTAACACGTTCACTTTCCAAAGGGGGCAAGGGTCTGTGCATACATGTCCATCGAACTGCTGGACAATGGATGGGTGAAAACAGAACAAGTGACCTTTATTTAACTGGCATCACACAACTGTTATAAATGTACTGAATTTAGTTTCACTTGAGTTTAATGGACAGAAAATTGTCAATATCAAATCAATGTTCTTTTTTTCTCAAGAGATATTGTTTCATAAAACATCCTTCTAAGGATAAGGAAAAAAATAGAGGAAAATTTAGTTTTTTCTTTTCTCCTGTGCTTAAGTTTTAAACGGACTTGACTTTCTGCTATGAAAGAACATGTTCTTCCATGTCCCTTCTTCCAACTGCTTGATTTTTCTTAGTTACATTGTTTTACATTGTTCAGATTTGTATCATTTGCTTTGTATTCTGTAGCCATGATTTTATCAGTTTTAATGTGAGATCTATATTTAAATAGATTGAACACAGCGTCTCTATTCTTAATGTCCTTTGAGTCAACTCTTATTTTTCTACATTCACTAGTAATTTAATTGTCTGGAGTATTACATGTCTTGCATGCTTTTATTAGACAATACCTGCCAGAAATCTTCATTTGAAGGACATCTTCATTGGCTATAATAGTCTCAGATCAAAATTCCGTTCCTTCAGAATTTTGTGGATATTGTGCCATGGTCTTCAGGTATTCAAAGCTGGGAAAGTTATGGAGGTAAAAGGAGAAGAGAAGGAAAAGGAAAAACAAAGCAGAAAGACACTTAAAATCAAACTAGGACTTTTATGTTTGTTTAAAATTGGATTGGCTTAGGGCTTAAGACATTGTTACGAAGGTACAATTCAACACATTATTCAGGAAATTAACCTGGATGGTTCAACTTTGGCATTCATGGTTGGTCCACTTTGAGGATTTTGATTTATAGGAATTTGTATAGTCATGTACATGAACAAACACATGCACGCACACACACACACACACACACACACATACCCTGTAAACACTGGATCTCAGCAAAAATAATAAAGATCACTTGACTTTATTTCTCACCTCAGATCATTTTTCTGGCTTTAAAAAAATGCCCATAAAACTAGTGCCTTCTGAATATATCCACAGCATTTTATCACCAGAAGTCAGGGTTGGAGCTGAGTTAAGTAAGTTCTTCTCCATTAGGGAAATTGAACTTTTGAAAGCAGGCTAATTTGGTAGGTTCTAAAATAACATATTTCTAAATGCAAGGCAATTTTACTGTTATGTTGAATTAGCACACTTGAAAAATTAGTTACCTTTTTAAGATCATGAAAGTCAGGCAGCACATTGTTTTATTTATAAATCAATATCTCAGTTCATTTGACAGAACTCTGAGCAGATTTACTGAAGGACCAGCAGGCTGGGGACCCTGTCATATGAATTATGGAGGAGACGTGCCAACATACACAGAAGGATTAACTAGTAAGGATATAAAAATCTGCCTTTCATAACATTTTTTAAAGGCAGAGTTCTCCTGATTAATGAGAAAATTATGGAGGAAACCTAGAGCATTTCTGGGACTTGACGGTCATCTGGGAAAACTAAGAATTTCAGATTTTGTTTACGCCAGCATGCTTTAAGCCCAGTTGCTCATTAATCCCTCTGGATTCCATTTTGCTGATCTTGCTACACTGTTGGAATCACTTCTCCAATCCTTCTCAAGCCCTTCCACCACCACAACCACCATCACCTTGCCGCTTGAAATTAACCTAGAGTCCTTGAAAGGGAATGGCTGGGTGATGTACTTCTTGTTGTTGGTACAAGAGGGGAGATGGAAGTGCTTACCCCAGGCTTCACAGGTGCTCTCTACAAGAGTGAAGTTCCACCTTCAAGACCTAGAATCTAGGTTTGGAGACTAGACATAAAGATTCATTACATGATGATTACACACTGCTCTTGTTATGGATAGGAAACTGTGAGTTGAGTACCTGAGAAAAGGTTTAAGAGGCCCCTTTCTAGACTGTGGGAAGCCACAGGATATTTTCAATACAGGTCAAGGGAGATTTCCAGTTGAGAGTAGAAAAGTAAACCTTATTATCCCTTGAACCAATGTCCTTAGATCTTAGAACTGACCAACTTGGATTCAAATCCTGGCTGCTCCATAAATAAATAAACAGACTCCAGTTTCTCTGTGGCTCATAAAAACTGGCTCAGAGTGAACACCTTTCCCTCCAAATCCTGACAAGTTAGCTGAGCACCACCTGAAGACAGTGGTCGTGCTCAGCTGCATGTTACCCTTTGCGATCCTTGGGAATGTTGCCCCCCCCAGGCTCCTCTGTCCATGGAATTCTCCTCGCAAGCATACTGGAGTGGGTAGCCATTTCCTTCTCCAGGGGATCTTCCCCACCCAGGTCTCCCGCATTGCAGGTGGATTCTTTACCAGCTGAGCCACAGGGGAAGCCCCATGAAGATGAAACCCAAGCAAATTATCATTTTCCGGTGTACCGTATCACCTAACATTACCACACTTGACCACTTGGTGGTGCTCTTGAACCACTGAGGTCAATGTTCCTTTGGTTACTCCCCAGGAGAATGAAATGAAGGCGCAAGATAAAGAAACAAGTTCTTGGTGCTTAAAACTGTATAATTCCAAGGAGTCAGTAAAAATAATCTGATCATCTCAGGACCTAAAACAAACGGCATTTGTGGGCCTTGTCAAGTTTCAAATCTCCTTCAAGGCTTACAATTCGCAAAGTCCCTGTTTCTCCCTCCTTCTTCTTCAACATCTTGGGTACTCTGCGCGCCCCAGCTTAAATACCCCTACCTTTAATTAGCTGCAGTAAACCCTGGGGGAAATTTTTAAATGGTTTACATTCAGAAATGTTAAGACAAGGCCTTGGATAACCAATTCATGAACCAGAGTATTTCATCGGCTTCCAAATATTTTATTACCACCATTATCTTAAAAGTTTTGGAATATCCATCCCTTTTTATCTTCTGTTAAATGACACTTACTTACTTTGGTACACTCTATCCGGTGTCCTTCAATATTAAAATCACCTAACTCCCCTTTCTTTGACCAAACCACTAGGCAGCTTCCGATTACATCTAATGTGGATTCCCCTATAGCTTTCCCGGAGGCAAAAAATGAGAAGAGCTAACGTTTATTATTCCTATGGTGTGCCAAGAACTATGAAAAAGGCTGTGCTTCATTTAATTCCACAAACACACTAAGCCTGTTTCCTCTTCTATAAAACGTTGATAAATGAGGCTCAGACGGGCCTGATCTGCTCAAGGTTGCCATGACAAATAGTCAAACTCAGGCTAATTCCAAAGCTCACCAGGGCTGTGAAACAACCCTCTACCCCTTCCCAGCTGCTGTGCTCTCCATCCCCTTGCCACTTGCAAGACAGAACATCTTACTTTTTTCTTTGCCATTGTCATATCCCCAGCATCTAGGACTGTGCCAGGCACATAGCAGGTTCTCAGTAAATCTTTGTTCAATATTTACTTCCATCTCTGTCAACTTGTTTGAGAAGCTGAATCTGCTTTTGAAAGGAGACACTATGGGGTGTTGACAGTCAGATTTCTGAGCAAACACAGTAAGGAACATATGCAGGACCACAGTGAGTTCAGCAAGTAGCATCCACCAAATATTATCTAGGGAGGTAGACTGCTTGCCTCTGGACACCCAGCCACTGACTCAGTAAGTAGGAGTGCTTCAGTCCACAGCTTGTTTTTGCTCCTACAAACATATAACAAGTGCGCCCGTTGGGGTATAAACTTTTACTTCTTCTAACTTCCGCCAACTATCAAATCCCCCTTTCCCCTTGGGTGGTGGCTCCCTTCGCTTCCTCGGTCCAATCTCAGAATTTTCTATCGTTCCGGGATGTCTGAACAAGGTCCATTCAGGTTTTGAGTCTGCAGTCGCGTGTCCGATTCCCGGCTCTCCTCACACTTACCTCCCACTACACGGGCGGTCCCAGCTCTCTTTCACGCCCGCTCCCTCTTGCACGCACTTAGCCTCTGGAGTTCAGGCGGGGAGGCGGGGAGGAGCACGAGCATATCGCTGCCCATCAGGACTGTTTGTTCCGTCTTCTGGCTGGGGCTGCCTCTCTGGCCAGTTGACCAGCGGCTGCTCAGCCTGTGGGCGGATCACCTGAATGTTGGCTCTCTTCGGGGTTTGCTAGTCGGTCCCTCCAGGGGTCCACCTCTCTCCCATCTCCTGCCAAGTGTATTCCTGCTGCTGGGTTGCCCTCACTGCTCAGGTCGCCTTCTTCTGAGGGTACCAGAGGGATGGCCTTTCAACCCAGCTCCCTCCAGGGGTCCACTCCACCCTCGGGAAACACGCATTCTTGCTGTTACCCCATGGTGGAGGGCGGCTCCACCTGGACTCTCAGCCCCAGGTATTTACAAGCTCCAGGGACACCAGTCTCTGCTGGACTAGCAGGTCAGAGCTTCCAGAAAGAGACCATCACACTCAATATAGCGCCCAGTTCCAATGCCTTTCTTCCAGAAATGAGGATGGAAGGTCCAAGTGAAAAGCCTCCTTCCTCACAATAAAGGAAAGTTGGAAGGTTTCTTGCTCTCCATGTTCCTTTGCAAAGCAAGTTCTCTCTCTCACCCAATATTCCTCTTTCTCAAAGTAGCGATGAGAGCGAAACAGTGGGGCCATTTTTGCTAAAAAGACACGATCACTTGAACAGCTAGAATTCTACCGCTCTGAATTTAGAATCTGGAGAATTTAGTACCTTTGTTATCAGTTCTAGGTTGAGTCAAGTTGGGGGAGGGGTGAAGGGTTGGGGGGAAAGCAAAGTTCCATTTGAAAAAAGGAAAAGACTTTAACCTACCTGGTAACATACCCATAGACTGTGATCTCCTTCCCAGTTTGTATATTCTACATATACTAACAGGCCAGTACATGACTCCATTTCTACAGGTTATCCCAAAGGTTAACTGCACACGCTGTGACACATAGCAAATGCCTGATAAATTATTAGTTGTGAATGCTATCACTATGATCCCTTCATAGAAGCTCCTTTTTTCCTTCACAGAGAAAAATGTCTTTCATACATTTTTTTCCTTACATCTTACTGAGTATGAGAAATAAATATTTTCCTAAAAATGTTGTGTTTTCTGTAAGAAAATACTTTTGTGAGATGTGCTCTTCTATTAATTCTTTACAGAGTAAACCTTCCCTTCTTGGAAACATGGGATCCATGGTGCTTTTTCTTCTCCTTTTTGTTCCATCTCTTATGAAGTCAGCAAATGGTCTTGGAAACTATAGATGCAAATGTTTATTGAATGAAGACATTATGAGTACATACTTCTCAGTAATCCTTTTAAATTGAGTTAGAAAATGAAGCTGGATGTGAGGCTGAAGTTTTATTAATTTTTATAAAAAACGATGAAAGCTTTAAGTTTAATGAAAAGATATTAGTATTAACCTTAACAGTAATACTAAGCATAATATTAGATTTTTTTCTTTCTCATATAAGGGAAATTTGTTGATACTATTTCTATGCAATAACAAATTTAAGGACTTATTAAATAATCCAATGTTTTGACTTGGTAGGACTTTGACTTAAAAATAACACGGATATACTAATTTTTCAATGGTATATTTTAAATGAGTCACAAGAATAACCTATTATTCTAATAAGCTAAAATATCTCAAGTATTACAAATGCTTACAGTATCAAATATGTACTTACTTCTTAACTCTAATATAACCAAAGGTTTAATTTATTCTGTGTTCTACTTATTTCTCATCTTTTCCACGGTTTAAACACATGTAACCAGTAAGGAAGCTAGTACATTAACCCAAGTAATTTTTAGATTGCCTTCCCAAGCAGAATGATGGGAATGTCTTCTCAGACAGCTGAGATGGCCACAGTTCACAGCTGCTATCAAGACTAGCTGACTTTCTTCAGTGTTTTCGATGGTTTTGCATTTCTTTGCGTCTCATAACATAGATAACTCTACGATGACTTTAAGGCCATTCCATTGAATCTTTCATGCTCTCAGTTGATTCTAAAGCAACCTATTTGAATAGGAAGAATCCTCTATTCTTTTCTTTTATCTAGACCACAGCTCTGTTGGATTCTAAATAACTGTCAGTGATTTATTTGACTCTGTTATCACAGTCCTAAGGTCCAGTGACAAAGAACACAGAAGAAAAAGCAATTCCTATTCTGGGGGGAGACAGCATAACAGAATTCTAAAAGAAATTCCCCAGGACATCCCTGGAATGCCAGTGTTTGTGACTCTGGCTTCCGCTGCCACGGCCCAGCTTCAATCCCTGGTCGGGGAACTAAGATCCCACAAGTCCCACAACATGGCCAAAGAAGAAGTAAATAAATAAATAAAAGAAATTCTCTGTTTCTAAGAATGAATCTGAGGCCAACTTCAGACCTGAGCCTCCTGAAGAAAGATGTTGCATCCAGGAAATTACAGTTCAGTCCATCTGTTCTTACGGTAAAGACTTTGTAATGTGCGAGGGTCATTTTGAACCACTTATTCATACCTGGTGATGAGGCAGATATGTATGGGATGGCTTCCAAAACACACTCTGGCAAGGAGTCAGGAGACAGGCGGAGGGAGGCAGGGAGGATTTAAAACAAAACAAAAGAAACCAACCCAGAAGGTACTCATGGAGAACAGAGAACTTGGGGATCTAGGAATTCCTATGCCTCCACCTAGAAGCAATAACCAACGGTGTTTTCTCTCGATCATTCCTTTCAGTAAAAATGATATCCCATGGAAGAAAAGCAGCTAATCCACAATTAACCAACCAAACGGGAGCTTTCCTGGAAATCAACCATCATACTTTGGTATACAGCACAGGTGCTGGATGTGAATTTGCCTTTTTATCACACAGAATATTGGAAAAATATGTTCAAGAAATGAGAATTAACCAGATCAGTAATTTGCTGCCATTGCCTTGATTTGCAGTAAAGTACCAGTGATTTTACTCACACGGCTATGCACCCTCAATGCAAATACCAACACACTACGAAAGGTGAATAACCTCTTGGTATTACAAAAATAGTTTTCCTTCTGCAGATCCCCAGAAGGGCCTCAGGGACTCCTAACGGTCTGCAGACCACACTTTGAGAATCACCGCACTGTAGAAGGCCCCAAAAAAGATTCTGTGGAAAACTATTTAAGGACATGGAAAAACATGTTCATAATACAACCAAGTGAAATATAATAAAGAACACATTTGTGTTTGATACTAATTATACTTCTTGAAATAATATGAAATAGAAAAAAATAACAGAATCACTAATAGGAAGTGATTATATAAATTATAATATATTCACCAAATAACATAGGATATAGCTGTAAAAAAAAAAGATAGACAAATACATATACTGACATACAAAGATCTTCACAATAAACTAAGTAAAAAAACCTTTGTTGCAGAAAATTGTAGGGTGATGGGGATCAGTGAGATAGGACTAGGGAATTAAGAGGTACAAACTACGATATATAAAATGAGCTACAAGAACATATTGTGCAGCACAGCAAATATAGTCAACATTTTACAATAACTGTAAATGGAATATAATCTATATAAACTATATAAACTGACCTGTTAATATAAAACTATTGCATCACTATTTTATACACCTGAAACAAATATAAATTTTAAATCAACTGTACTTCAATATAAAAATAAAAGTAAAAAAAACAAGAATGTATGTGTAGCTACACATGCAGAAGCACATAATGCAGAAGAAATTATTATGGAGAACTATACATCACATATTTGATAGGGGTTACCTGGAAAAGGGCTGGTACTGGGATGCAGGGAAAAGGGAATATGAGGTACTTTTATGTTTTAAGTGTAGCTTGAATGTTTCACAAAGAATATTCATTTATGTATTATTCATGTAATGAAGAAATGAAGTGAATATAAAATGGCTTGACCAGATAAATGAAAACGGTTAACAAATTACCTACCATGGGGACTTCTGTGATTTTTATTTTCTTTCTTTCACTTTTCTGGATTTTTTCATTTTTCTACAATAAACATGTATTTCTTCTTTTTTAACAACAGCTATTTTTATTTACAAAGAAGTTAATTAAATGCTACATGTTGAACTGCTTAAAGTTATATCAACTGTGATTTACCCAAATCAGTGGCAGGGTTTTGGATATTTCAGTCACATGTGCTAAATAAAGAGATATTAGAATCAAATTCCAACATCATCAAAAGTTAAAGGTACTCAAAGTAATTCAGTTCAGTTCAGTCACTCAGTCATGTTCGACCCTTTGCAACCCCATGGACTGTAGCATGCCAGGCTTCCCTGTCCATCACCAACTCCCAGGGCTTATCAAACTCATGTCCATTGAGTCAGTGATGCCATCCAACCATTTCATCCTGTCATCCCCTTCTCCTCCCGCCTTCAATCTTTCCCAGTATCAGGGTCTTTTCCAGTGAGCCAGTGCTTCGCAACAGGTGGCGAAAGTATTGGAGCTTCAACTTCAGCATCAGTCCTTCCAATGAATATTCAGGACTGACTTCCTTTAGGATGGACTGGTTGGATCTCCTTACAGTCCAAGGGGCTCTCAAGAGTCTTCTCTAACACCACAATTCAAAAGCATCAATTCTTCAGCACTCAACTTTCTTTATAGTCCAACTCTCACACCCATACATGACTACTGAAAAAACCATAGCTTTGACTAGATGGACCTCTGATAGGAAAGTAATATCTCTGCTTTTTAATATGCTGTCTAGGTTGGTCATAGCTTTTCTTCCAAGGAGCAAGCGTCTTTTAAGTTCATGGCTGCAGTCACCATCTGCAGCGATTCTGGAGCCCAGGAAAATAGTGTCTCTGTTTCCATTGTTTCCCCATCTATTTGCCATGAAGTGATGGGACCAGATGCCATGATCTTCATTTTTTTAATGTTGAGTTTTAAGCCAGTTTTTTCACTCTCGTCTTTCACTTTCTTCAAGAGGCTCTGTAGTTCCTCTTCGCTTTCTGCCATAAGGGTGGTGTCATCTGCGTATCTGAGTCTATTGATATTTCTCCCGGCACTTGTGCTTGATCCAGCCTGCCATTTCGCATGATGTACTCTGCATTTAAGTTAAATAAGCAGGGTGACAATATACAGCCTTGACATACTCCTTTCCCAATCTGGAAACAGTCTGTTGTTCCATGTCCAGTTCTAACTGTTGCTTCTTGACCTGCATACAGATTTCTCAGGAGGCAGGTCATGTGGTCTGGTATTCCCATCTCTTGAAGAATTTTCCACTTTGTTGAAAACTGATCACACTGATCACACTTTGTTGTGATCTACACAGTCAAAGGCTTTGGCATAATCAATAAAGCAGTAGATGTTTTCCTGGAATTCTCTTGCTTTTTCTATGATCCAATGGATGTTGGCAATTTGATCTCTGGTTTCTCCACCTTTTCTAAATCCAGCTTGACCATCTGGAAGTTCACAATTCATGAACTGTTAAAGCCTCACTTGGAGAATTTTGACCATTACTTTGATAGTGTGTGAGATGAGTACAATTATGTGGTAGTTTGAACATTCTTTGGCATTGCTCATCTTTGGGATTGGAATGAAAACTGACCTTTTCCCATCCTGTGACCACTGCTGAGTTTTCCAAACTTGCTGGTGTATTGAGTGCAGCACTTTCACAGCATCATCTTTTAGGATTTGAAATAACTCAACTGGAATTCCATCACCTCCACTAGCTTTGTTCATAGTGATAATTAAATAAATGAAAGTTAAGAAAATATATATCTTTATAATTTTCAGTAGGAAAGACTTTTTATTATTATTTGAAAAATAACAGAAATCATATGTAAAATACAAAGTATATAGCTGTCTACTGCATTTGGTCTCCTTTGTTCTATTCTTTTGTCTATTTACACAGAACCCTAAACATTTCATTTTCACTGGTCTGGCCCACTAGTACCATTTTAAAATGTGTACAAGAGTGTCTTCTAAAAATAAAAAAAACAATTTGTAAAATACACATTCTTCATGTATAAGACAGAATTTCGGTAATACAGGAATATTTCATAGCACACACATAATCACTGTACAACTCCTAATCTGTTACCTATATTAAATCATTGCACATTACATACTCCAAACATACCATGAAATTAACTGAAGAGATTAGAAAACAGGCAATGACATGATTTCTTAAAGCAATCTCATAGGAAGGTAACTTGAGATTCTGTCCTAGGAGGTACTCACTCAGACTCTCAGAAGACTCAACTTTATGTGGTTTGCCCAAGGCTGTTTTAAAATGCCAGCTATTCAATAAATAGGTGAGTTTTACTTCAAAATTAGAATAATTTTTAAACAAACACTCCCTACTCTTTTCAGAAATGAAATACAGCTTCTCTCTTATAATACAGCAGGACACATAATTCCTCTGACAGCTGCCAGTTTAACTAAAAAGACCCTTCTTTTTGGTTTTGGCCGCTGATTTCTTGCTGGTATCAGGTAAGGTCTCATTTCCTCTAGCAAACCACTCAGGTAATTTTCTCTTGGAGGTTTCAGATGAAGTCTATAGGAAAGAAACAAACAAAAAAAAGTATATATATTATATATATGTATACATATATTTGTACTGCTGTGTGCTAAGTCATTTCAGTCATGTCCGACTCTTTGCGCTCTCATGGACTGTTAGCCCGCCAAGATCCTCTGTTCATGGGACTTCCCAGGCAAGAATACTGAAGTGGGATGCCATGCCCTCCTCCAGGGGATCTTCCCAACCCAGGGATCGAACATCTCCTGCATTAAGTTACTAAGTATACACCCATCATCATTCCCTTTTCAAATAAAACAAAATAATGATAATTACAGAGTTTATTTCTGCTTCCAAAGTAAACACATGAGAGACAAAATCACTATATCATTTGTTTAGGCAATTACCTACCACCCTGTTACGTGTTTTTAGACACTCAAGTGTAGACTCTCATTTGGGAAGGAAAGAACTGGATATTATTTCAGATCCATATTAACTTTGGGTATGCCAAAATGGTGAATTTAATGTTCTGAGGAAGGCATCTGCTTGAGCATGTGTACACACACACATGTGTACACACACACGTGTACACACACGTGTACACACACAGAGTTATATTAGTGATTTAAAAAGCACACATGTACATCTACACTGGTGGACAAACTTGAGGAGTTCAGGCATCATCAAGACCTTGCAGAGTTGCTGAGACATCACAGGTACTCAAAAAATATTTGCTCAGTAAATGGGGAAAAAAATGATCTTTGTTTCGTAGACTCTTTTGAGGATCTGCTGCAACTAGGGACCCACTTAGGAAAAAAAGACAAATGTACATATGCACGATATTTTGTCTGATTCTAGGGGGTCCCTTGCACCAAATGAAGCCTCAGAATTCTACGTTAAAAGTCTCTAACTTTTAGGGGAAAAGATTAAACCCAAAGGCAGTGGTTGCCTACTATATGATCTGTACAAGCAGATCCAATATATAGAGAGCAGAAATTTCTTCTCCTTTAAGAAGAAATACCAAGCAATGGGACAAAAATACTAAAAGGCAAAAATTTTTTTAATTTCCTGAAATAAACAAAAATTTAAAAGCTTCAATTTAAGAAAACTTGCCACCAATTTTTTAAAAACTACATATTTAAAGAATCCACTGTATACTTTAGTATATTAATCAGAACTACCATTATCAAGACATAATCTTCCTACAGTAAACAGCATTCACAACAGATGTAAACCTAATGATGCATCAGCTAATAAAGAGAATTTGTTTTGACATTATCTTTTATTAGAAGCCTCATAATTGTAAAATGAAAGAGACTACGGAATACAACCCAGGACGGTAGAGAAGACGAATGTTAACACATGAACGATCTTGAAACCTGGCCTCCAACAGACTCTACAGCGCTCAGAGCAGCTTTCTATACTGGAAGGCGGATGGAAGAAAAACTGGCTGGCTGGCTCACTCATCTCATAATCTACTTCCCAGCCTCAATATTCTTGTTCCCCTAAATGGGGAAAAAGAAAAGGCTAAATCCAGTAAGCTTAGTGTGGTTTCCGCCCACTTACCCACCCTCTCCACAACACCCCCGTTCTGCACATACACACATGGTTGATTCATGTTGTACAGCGGAAACTAACGCAACACTGCCAAGCGATTATGTCCCGATAAAAAAAATATCTCTACTTGGTTGTCAGAATACGGTATTATTTCAATAGGAGGAAAGCAAAAATGTTAACGTGTGACTGAAGCAATATTTCACTATAAATGTGCTTCAATATTCAGGAAAGATAACAAGTTACACCTTTTCCTGTAGTGACAGATTGGAAAAAAAATAAGGTCTTAGGCACTTGGTATATAGATTTCAGGAATAAAAGGCTGGGAATAGCAGCCAAATTTCCCGACCATTGCCCAACATCTATCTTCTTTAATGCCCTTCTTATAGCTAATCAATTGCCAAAATAATATAAAGAATTCCAGGTAAGCAAATTTCATTAGGTTATCTAGGATATGAATATATACACATCTAACTGAAGGACAGTTTTTAAAAGACTAGTCCCTCTTATTTTTAAGCTATTGAGAAAAAGAGTTTAACTGTTGGAAATCTTATAAAGATTACAACTGAAAAAAAATTCTTAATTCTCTAATATAAATAGTAGCAACCACCTACCGCTATGCTGAATTTATCATCCAGGAACTAAAGTAATTTTTGAGTTAATTATGATTTTCACAAACTTTTATCACTGAACTTTAGGCCCAGAAGATATTAAATGTCAAATTTTCAAGTGTTTGCAATCAGTTGGTAGAGTCACAGTGTCAAAGAATAGTTATTCTCTAATTACTATCTATCTCAGATAAATCATAGAACAATAATTTTCAAAGCATGTGATTTTAATAAAATATACCATGTAAAATGCTACTAAACTCATGGTCGTTCTCTGATCATGCCAAAGTGCACTGGGCTATGCCTGGGGCCATGAGAAACAACTACCCTTGTGCCTGAGAGATTCAGTATAACAGGAACAGAGCATGAAGAGTAACAGAATGACAGACAAATTCCAATATCTAAAAGGTATTTATAATAGAATTTGGGTTTTGGTTTTGCTTCTGACCATGCTACAAGGCATGTGGGATCTCAGTTCTCTGAAAAAGGACTGACTCTGTGCCCCCTGCGTTGGAAGAACAGAGTCTTAACCACTGGACCCCCAAATTTTAGGGAAGCCCCTGAAAGAAAGGGAATTTCCAGGTTACACAGTCCATAAAGGTAGATGTAAAATTTAAGCTGACATTCCCACACAATAAGCTAGAATAGATGGGATTATATTCTTCTTCTCTTGTCATTAAAAAAAAAAAACCTCTTTTCTCAGATCAGATTTATGAAACCAAAGGAAACATAGCACAGAGATTTTTTTAAAAAGTAACCTTCTATCAGAATTTATAACACATCAAAAAATACAACATTCTGCTATTAGGATATGCAAATTGAACACTGACAGTATATGAAAATTCTACATATAATTAACACCTCGGTATTGGTGTCTACTTCTTCCTTGCTTCTCTTAGAATTTGAAGAGCTCTCTTCAGAGTCGGGGAAACATCGCTTTTTGTTGGGATCACATGAAGAGTGGCATAGCATTCTGTGGTCACCATCTTTTTCCAGGATCTTGATTGCCATGTGGATAAGGTACGTGTCAATGTTTTCAGGAACATATATTCTAATTAGTTTAACATTATTGGTATCTGTAAAAGAATTTTTTAAGATTTAAAAGTAAATTACATAGAGCATCACAGAAAATTCTTTGAGCTGGAAATAATGAAATATTTTGTAGAGAGGAAGGAGGAAGGTGGTCAGATAAGATGTTCCTCTTTCAAATGCCTACCCCCTCACAGATCGGAAATGGAATAAACACACGGCCCCTTCACTCCTGCGCCCCTGCTTCCAAGACCCAGAGTCAGGTCAGCTCAGCCACTCTGCAGAACTGACGTTGCAAACTGTCTTTTGAGGGCTGCCCTGAGAATCAAAACCACCACCCATAGAACTGTTTCTAAAGGAATTATGCTTCAAATTCCAAATATCAATTATAAGCTAATTTTTTTGAAAATAATTTATTCTTAAAATAGAAGCTAATCATACTTGTAAATAAGATGCTAATAAAAACGATTCTTTCAATGGATATTGAAGCAAAACAAAACACGTCAACTATTTAAAATGTCTATTAATTGAATATGTTTTCCGAGAAAGATAGATTTTATTTTAAGATCTTATTTGCCCTAACTTTCCACACAAATAAGGGCTGAAAATATCTACTGAAAAATCAAGTGAAACAATGAGCACTGCCTGCACTCCTTCAGTGGATAAAGAGATTAAATTGCCCTTATTTTTGTGGCATGTCCCTTGGAAGCCACCCTTAATTTTCCAGGGACATGCACATTAAGAATGAAAGAACAAAATTCTTCAAAATATTATCCAGGTACATCATTAAATACACTGCTTCATTTATTAGTAGGCATAGTTAGAATCTCAACTCCATAAAAGAAGCAGCTTAAAATTATGTAAACATGAAAAAAAACTAAAAGAATAAAAAAGTGCAAAATTCCTTAAAATATTAAGTTGCAAGGATAAGATATATTTAGCAAATAAGCATGAAAATAATAAGATATAATTTCTCAGTTCTCAAATACTCTATGTTTAAGATTATATCATAATAAAATATAGAAAACTGTCAATTCAAGATTGTGCAGAATTTAAATGCCAACAAACTGGTTCATTAAAACACCAAATTATGTGATATGGCTACAGCTAAGTAAAAGATGAAATAACCTATCTGAATCATTAGTGTGACATGGATATCTTCATTTCTTATTATAATGTATAACTCAACAATGTTTCCTCCAGTGAGATAACAAACAGTATTTTATTATGGAAAAATAAGAATTTAAAAATAAAATTTCACATCAATAAATGATATAGTACAGACTATAAATGTATAATCGAAAGAAATAAAGTTTAGATAGAGCTCATGAATATTAACTTCCTCAGTTTTGGCTTTGGAAGTAAACGACAATAATATATATTTTCATAGTATCTGTATAATGTATATACAATGTTTGGACAGAAAGATGAAGTGTTTAATATGTATAATTTAAATTTCATTGTTCTCTGGAATTTCAATTTATGCTAACATCTTTATTAATTCAATTTATTGAATTTATTAATTCAATTGAAATATTAATTTCAATTTATTATTTAACTCTGAATGAAAATTTGCTATACTCAATATGTAGTAATAAAGAAAACAGGAAAAGGAGGGGGAAAAACTGCACAAACTCTTTCAGATGATATTGTATATTATCAAACAGCTTATCAGAGACGCATCTTTCTCTAAATCCTAAGAGACAATACATATATAAGGAAAAAAGTAATTCTTGGGTGTTAATACCAAGCAGGCATCTGAGCAAGAAGGCATTTGACTTTCTCTGAAATACTATTTCCTCCTGCACTGAAGAAGTAAAGATTTTATACAATCATGACTCTAACCCCACAAGTAATGACTGTTATTCTTTCTCCGCCTTAACTTCTAGTAAAATGGCAGCTGAAGTTAGAAAGACTGGAGAGTGCCCAGCAGAGATGGCTAGCTTCCTCATAAGATACAGCTACGTGAGCTTGGATATTTTATCACAGGACAGGATCTGGCCCTCAGGTTTTCAGATTTACAACCAGTATTAACCTTACCAGAGCCAGGTGAACCAAGTTCACACAAAGCCAATTCATTCATTTCCAGTTATGAACTCACAACTATTATATAGAGTAGCAAGCCTAGCACATATTTTCCCTATAGAGACTGCCCTACATGGGACATCAAAACATAACCAGAAAGCTGTGACACAGAAGCAGAATTAGTTGTTAAGGTGTCTCCTCCCTCCAATAAGATCTAGACATAATTTATCAGCAGGCCCTTAAAATACTTGAAGGTCTCATCGACCAGGATTAGAAATTGCATATGTCTTTCCTTTAAATAAAAGTTGGCAGAACAAGTTTAACATAGCACACAGTAAAGAGGGAAACTCAGGTTCCCTGGAACTAACTTAGAGGACCGCTGCTCAAACCTGTGTTCGCCCCTCTCCGGGCCTCTTAGGTTGATCAGCAGAAGAGATGGAGGTGTTCTTCAGTCAAGTCTTGTTCAGGCCTAGAATGAAGGCTGCCTTTGAAGGTAACTTAAATACCCTTGTTCTTATCAATTAAGTATAGTATTAATTGTGATCTTTTTCACCTTATTTCTAACCTTGGAGAACTGTATACGTATTCCTGAGTGGGAAAGACTCTGATGTAGTAAAAAGCTTAATTAACTGTTTGCACTGCAGTTCTGGAGATGAGGCTTTTGCTATGCCCTCTGCTCTGTCCTAACAGTCCAAAAAACTACATCAGATTTACCGGATTATTATGATACATCTAGTTTACATTTGTACATTTAGAGTAGGAAAACCCTTATAATGTACCTCGTCTTTACTTCTGTAAGAAAGGGATCATAATTTTAAAATAGGCAGATTTTAACATTTTCTGTAAGGCAAACAAATGCGCTGACCACAGTTGAGGTTTCACAGCATAGTGACAGGTGAAAACCCTTCCACAAGGGGCCCAAGAGACCCAAGTCCATCCCTTCAATTTCACAGTGCCTGACACAACTGCCTGGACGAGAAAGGCTAGTTCAGTGAAACCAATGACAGGGAATCAGAAAGATGTAGGAAGAAACTAAGAGTCAGTAAACTATGGGGAAGGAACGTGTGTTTTTTTCCAAGTAATGAACTGGAAATCAGAGAAGGATGAAAGAGCTCTGTTTTGGAGATGGGTGTGGAAGGTGTAATCAGAAGCTGAAACAAACAAACAAAACAAGAATTTCTCTGATTCAGACTTTCCTTTGAGTGATGATGGGAAGAAAGATTATTTTTCTAAAACAAGACAAAGCATTAGAAAAGTGAAGTTTTCATAGTAGCATAAAGGGTTAGTGTGATCAGAGTGTAAATATCAGTGGATTGCTTGTTTACTTCATCTGGGTTCAATGACTCAAGTCATTAAGGCTGCAGACAAAGGTCATGGTTATCACCTGAGTTGATGGGAGGGTTTCGGATAACATCAGCAATAATCTTTTGAATCTCTGGAGTCAGGCCTGCTCGCTCCGTATCGACTGCGTAGCCAGCTTTCACCGCTTGGCATAAGTGCATGCCAACTGCTGCGAGAGGCAGAGTCCTCTTCTCAGCTATATCTTTCTAGAGCAATGGCAGCAAAACAACCAGTGAGTTTTTTTAAGCTTCCACTGTGTGTATAGAAGCACAAGGTCCAAAACCTTCAGGTAGTAAATGTTCACTGAGAAATAAAACAGTGGACTGAACCTTCATTTAAATTTCTCATTTTAACTAATTCTTCAAAATGATTCACATGCTATAACTCCACAGGCGCTGCTGCTTTGTATACTTACTATATTGAATGAAGCAAAACCACCCAGCTTTAGCTAAGAGATCAGTCCCCACCCTTCTGCAATTATTCACCTTAAAAACCCATTAGTAACAGTGAACGGTCATTCTATGTAAGTCTAATAGCTGCCACGACCTTTTAAAATTACAGTAAACTGTAACTCAGTAAACTGTACACTTGAAATAACACATGGTCTTTCAGTTACATGAACTTCCAGGAAGACAAATGCTAAGATGCTTAGAGATAACATAAGGTTCCAAATGTATTCTATAAAAGGTTCTCAAAAAGACTTTAAAAAGTGCTTTAAATGGGCTCTATTCATAAAATAAGAACAAACACAATTTACAAGTGGCTGTCATCATTTGCCTAGTACTGAACTTAACATGAACTATGCTACATTAAGGACATTGTTACACATTTACGTAGCTTTTAAACAAATGCAGCTCCAAATCCAGTTAAACTGTCTGTTAGATAAAACATTTTTCTCAACATTCAGGAAGTTCAATCACTCAGCTCTAAATAATTTCATGATACTTTTTTAACACACCTTGAAAGTCTAAATTTGGACTGTATTTGTATGAATGCTGATATTTTCACAAAACAGGGCATTTAAAGCAATATTCTGCATCACTCAAAGGAAGGTTTTTAGTTACTTCCATGTCTACCTAATATCAGGGTTATTTGATACTGGGCATCATGTTACCTAAAACTAATTGTATTATAGCTCCTGATTAATTAGTCCTTAGGCATGTTTAATTTTGTGCTTAACTAGCAAGAACCCCCTCATGCTCCCAGGAGGCACAGATAATTACACTACAATATTTCACAATAATATACAACCAAATAATAGCAAAAGATCCAAGTGAAGATATACCACTCCTCATATTTTTAACCATGAATATGTAATATATGAAACTTCATATCCTGGCTGAATATGAGAATATAATTTATTCAAAAAATTTAGAGGCTATTCCGTATTTTCTTAGTAATTCCATACAGTTTTACCATACATATTTGGTCCGGTTATACATATACAAGCATGTTTAACATGTATATGTTACTGTTTAAGTAAGAGACTGAACTTAAAATTCCTATTTATCACCTAATTTGTTTCAAAAAGAGTACAGTGGAATTATTTGGTTCTTTGTGTAATGGGTTTCAAACTTTTAACTAAGGAGTTTGGCTATCTAAGTAGAACATCTATTAATGACTAAGACAAGCCAGAGACTGTTTATTCTTATTTGTATTGAATCTTAAACAGAATAGAAAATGTGTAATGGGGCCTAGAGCATCAGACACAGAGAACAGGAAAAACAGGCCCTGGACCATACAGCCTGATCTAAATCAATTTAACATCAGAGAGGATAGGGATGCAAATCAGTGAAACTCAGGGGGAAGTCACTTTCTGCCCTTCTGCCACTAAGAAACCCTCTTCATTTTGTGTATTTAAAAAATCTCCACAACCTTAAGGACGTCTGCCACAATGATGAAGAAACAGGAAGTAAGGCCATTTTTCACAGCAGTCAGATTTCTTTCAAAGAGCATCAAGCAGACATGGTTAAGGAAAAAAAAAAAAAAAAGAACATGACACTAGAGGAGAGAGTGAAAAGCAAGTGTGTTGCTTTTTTAAAACTTATTTCTAGCTTCTTGGACATCCTTCCAGAGATATTCTATGCACTTTTGTATACATACACAAGGATATATGAATATGCTTGAAAGTGAAAGAATTACTCAGTCCTGTCCGACTCTTTGCAACCCCATGGACTGTAGCCCACCAGGCTCCTCTGTCTATAGGATTTCCCAAGCAAGAATACTGGAGTGGGCTGCCATTTCCTTCTCCAGGGACTGAACCCCGGTCTCCTGCACTGCAGGCAGATTCCTTACCATCTGAGCCACCAGGGAAACCCATTTACAAATATATAAGCATGCAAATACATATATACTCACATTTATGTAAATTTTTCACACCACTAGGCACCTTCCTTCTCTACTTAACAGTGTTATCTTAGAGATTATCTATTATCAGTACACACTATAATAGTTTTTTAACTATTAATTCCATTAAAAAAAAATAGCTTCAAAATATGGCTGCTTCAACATCCCTAAGCTATAAATGTGTTAATCAGTACCTCTGATACAACCTCTGTAAGATAATCATGTTCAAACTACACTTGCTGATTTTACTAGAAGTGGGCTTAGAAAAAGAAAATGACCTTGTTCTAAAATTAATTATAAAATGAACCAATGTTTAACACTGTAGGATTATAAGAAATTTAACCCAATTTAATACTGAAAAGCTGATAAAATACATTTAGATAAATTTAAAAATTCCCTCTAACTTGAAAGTAACACTTACCAAAGACATTTTCTTATCTTGGAAAAAAGAATATGTGATGGCCACAGACGGTGAAAGTGAGTTTGCTTTATTTTCCAGCACCAAACTTTTCTTCTGTTCTTCCTGTAGTTCTGTGCTTGAAAAGAGGTCTGTCTACACAATTTTAAATGTAGCACAAATGATCAAAAATAATATCAATATAATGACAGAATATAAACATGATCATTAGCTATTAAGGAAAAAAATAACAAAACCTTCAAGGAACAGCCCCAAATTCTCTTTTTAGGATAAGCCCAAAAAAGAAGTTGTTTTCTTTTTACATATTGATTTTTAAAAGTAAAATAGGCTACAGTGAATAAATTTTGAATAAAGTATCTGTAATAGCAAACATGGTTACAGAACTAAAAATTCCTAGTCTTTTCCTTAAGCCAAAAAGAGAAAATACAGATGAACTATAATGTCGACCACTCTGCTTCTAAATTAGTCCCCTAATCCCCTGGAAGTGAATAGTGAGTAAATAAACGAAGCTTTAATTTCTATCTACATTTGAAAGTAAGATAATTTATTAATCCAAAATACACTACTTATTCAAGTTTTAAAACAAAACCTCTCAACAAAATAAACAGACGTAAGCAGCCTTGACAACTACTTTAGTATCTTAATTATGTAACTAGTGGGTATCAGTGGGGACAGGGATGGGGGAAGGGGCACGATAGGGAAAGGGGGTTAAGAGGTACAAAGTACTGGGTATAAAATAAGTTACAAGGATGTAATAAACAGCACAGGGCAAATAACCAGTATTTTATAATAACTTTGGAGTATCATATATAAAAATATTGAATCACTATGTTGTACATATGAAACTAATACTGTAAGTCAACTATACTTAATTTTAGAAATTGGTAACTAATATGTTTTTATAACTGATTTAATATAGAAACTATCCAATTTCATTTTCTAAGTGTCCAGCATAGATATTAAAGTGAAGGGAGAAAATGCTGCTTTTGAAGCAGGTTTTGAAACCGTCAAAAAAAAGTTTATTCCCTCAGAGCTCCAGTAAACCATAGTATTTTACCTGAACACTATTTATTTGACAGAAATGTCTGATGACTTCCAACAGAGGGGCCAACATCACAGCTTTGCCTTCAGAAACACCATCGATCCTTTTCACATTTTCAACTGTAGTAGGTCTATCATTTTAAAAAATTAAAAAGTCAAGAAACCACTGAAACATTACTACTCCAGCAACAAAGCTGATAGATATTTAGCTTCATACTGATACTCAATAAACATGTATTAATGTTTGTTCCAGAAACCAAAAACAATGTATAAAACAAGGAATCAGGTTTTGAGTCTTAGAGGACAACTAAGAGGCAAAGAAACTCAGAAGAAAATTTCATTCATTATTTCCAAAGTTTTTACCTGTAACAATAAACTTGCTAACTACTTCAGGCTTTCATTATTTCTTATTGTGTCCAATATGAAGAAAATGTCTGATGTCTTCTTTCTAAAAATCTGCCAATCTAATGATTACTATTTTTCCTTTAAATATCTTCACTTAATGTTACAATGTGGTCTTTGAATATGTATTTTTAATGAAATAACTATTATAAAATACATGCAGTATGTAATATTATTAGAAAACTCTTCCCTAAAGTAACATCTGTTGGATGAAATTTTTTAGCAATGGAAACAATTTTTGAAAAGGAAGAATAAAAGATAAGTACAATTACCAAGCAACTATTCTTTGGAAATAATTTCTTCTAAATATTTACTGACCACCTGATCATTAAGCATTGTGCTAGGTGCTTCGGAAAACACAAAAAGATGAGGAATGTAACATCTTTATCAGAGTTTAAAATCTAGAGGACACAATACATGATACCAATAAAAACAAAACCATAAATAAAGCATGATATAGTAAGTGCCACAGAATCATCTTTTAAATTTACATTTAAAAGTCCTTTATGAATTCCAGAGAGAAGAATCACTTTGATGATAAGAACTTAGAGGGCTTCATCGAGCAAATAATAATGTCAGATCTTAAAGGATTTCCTAAAAGGAGTTTTGGGGAATCAAGGGAACTACAAAGCAGAAGCAACATTGTAAATAAGTATATGGAAGCTGAAAAGGAGACTTAAGCAAATGTTGAACAATCTAGGTAAGATAAAGCATCAAAACTCTGTGACTCAGATGGAAAAGTAGGTTTAAGTCTATAAATGGAAGGCCTTGAATTGTGAGCTAGTAAGATGCAGTCTTGAAACTTCAAAATAACCCAAAGGCTCATTTAATATAGTAAATATTTTAAGAGCCTCTTTTGTGTCCTGTATTTATATGCATTCAGAAGAACCATGATATTTGCTTCTTTTTGTAGAGAGGGAACAAATCCTATTTGATGGTCACCAATCCTAAATCTGTAAATTGGGCAGATAATCTTTTAAGCTATAAGTGATTTGTCAAAATTATATTAAATTCCCTGGTGGCTCAGACAGTAAAGAGTCCGCCTGCAATGCAGGAGGCCCGACTTTGATTCCTGGGTCAGGAAGACCCCCCTGGAGAAGGAAACGGCAACCCACTCCAGTATTCTTGCCTAGAAAATCCCATGGATGGAGGAGCCTGGTGGGCTACAGTCCATGGGGTCGCAGAGAGTCAGACACGACTGAGCGACTTCACTTTCACTTTCTTTAAGTTAAGACTGAGAAACTAGTTAAACAAAAGTAAAGCATGGTAAAGAATGATTAATTTGTTATTCATATATCAGATGAGACAGAGAGAGAGAGACTGTTAAAAGAGAAACTAATTAGAGGCTTTCACAATAGTTCAAAGGTAATGGTCTGAACTACCACGCTGTCACTAAAAAAAATGAAGAAAAGCATAAACAGATTATTATACAAGGAACAATTTAAAAAGTCTAAAAACTACATAATAAAAGATGCGGCTATATGTTAGAAGAGTAATATCAGGTATTAAAGAGGCGTGATGAGGAACATGATAGTACGACTAACAAAATTAAGGAATTCAGAAAGTAGAGTTCTGGTATTTGCATGAAATGCACATATGGGGGGTTGGTGGGTAATGTGTAAAGATTTTACAACATATCCTGGTCTGATTGCTGAAAACAGCTGGTTTCATGTAGAAATGTAGGACTAAAGCTCAGTGAAGAGATCACTGGCATCAACACGGGAGATTTGGGAACCACTTCTCAGATGTGACTGCTGGAGAAATAGTCATGATACCACTTAATGATATATTTTACAAATCTATTATGTTAAAAGAAAATAAGTTAAAATATGTAAATAGTTTACCTCATTTTGGCCATATCCACCAATATTTTATTTGTTGCCAGAATAGCCGGAGGAACATCCATTGTATTGGCATGTTTCTGCCTAGCTGCTACCAATTTGCCATATAATGCAGTCTGAACAAAAAGCAAATAAACAACATCTGTTTAAATGTGCTTAGAAAAATCCAGTCCTTTATTTCAGAGCTTCAGATATTACATTTTGTCCTAGGATGAAAAAATAAACTGAACTGTATCTTAGCCTCTTTGTTAAAGAACAATTTTTAAAATACTGGCAAGAGAACTTTAAGCATGCTTAGATTCATAACTATCTTCTCAAAAAATAACTGCCTTTCTACAAAAGTCATACCTGAGTCTCCTGCTCTTGAGCTGAAATAACAGGTTCTGAGGACTTGTAATATTTTCCTGGTGATGACACTGTGATGCTAAAACAATTAAAAGAAAATTAATAACAAAAGCTTTTCTTTCTCCAAGTTCACTTTTTATTTTGCCTTCCAAATGAGAATATCTTTCCAAGTCAACATTAACACTTGTAAGTCGTAATACCAGTAAGGTGACTGTTACTTAAACAAGAGCCTAGATTTTAAACATTTTAGATCAAATACATACATTATAAAGGTAAAGTTAAAACTGTAATCTGAGTCCATCACAAAACTGGTGTAATTAAGAATAGCATTTGCCTCCTCCTCCTCAAATTCTTTGAAAGAAAATACTCCTTTACCCACACTGAAGTAAAATAAGATGTTTTTAAACCAAGAGGAATACAATCTATAATCCTTCTTGTGATAGCACTGTTAGTAATTTATAAATTTATAATAATTTCTGGTTGCCGAGGAAAATTAGCATGGATTTAATTAAATTATTCACAATTTTCTTCAAAATCAAACAAAAATAAGCCAGAAGGTGTAATTTTGTCTTTGACTCCTTAAAAGAAGACTTCAAAACACCCAATTAGCAAATATATGAAAGGTGTTAGGCAGCACGTTAGATGGAACTCCAACTTCTACAAGAGGCATTTCTCACTGATAAATTACTTATAAAGAGGAAAAGCTATAAAAATAAAATTGTATAGCACAGCATATGTAAAAGATGTCAAAGTTAAATAAATTTCTGCTTTTAGGGGTGAAAGAGAACAACATGCTTGGTATTTAAGAAATGCTTATAAATTTCCCGGTTGCAAGGGCTCAACATCCACAGCGTAAAGACTTCAATTTTATTATTATCAGATCCTATCACTAAAACAGATCTGAATATGAGGAAAGACTACTCCAGTTCAAAGAATTAATCATATCAGATTACTCAAGACAATTATAAATTTCTTTGAACTAATATATTTACTTTTATCTTAGTATTTATGGAAATCTTTATACACTAATGGACTGTTTGCAAAATGTTACCTTAAATTGGTTCTCAGAAAAATTTTTTTATCATATATACTGGCAAAATTCTGGCTAATATACCCCTGAAGCAGAAATACATGTGGAAGATGTTTGATAGAAAACATTTTGCCTTTGAATGCTATTACAAGTATACAGAAGGGCTTCCCTGGTGGCTCAGTGGTAAAGAATCCACCTGCCGAGGCAGGGGACATGGGCTTGATCCCTGGTCCGAGAAGACCTCACATGCCACGGAGCAGCTAATCGCATGTGCCACACCTGCTGGGCCGGCGCTCGAGTGTAGAGCCCGTGCCCGGCCACGAGCAGCCAGCGCAACGAGAGGCTCCCACACCGCAGCTGGAGGGGAGCCCCGCTCGCCGCAGCGAGGGACAGCCTCTGTAGCCACGAAGACCCAGCACAGCCAAGAGTAAATAAAATTAGAAAAGAAAGTGCACAGAAGAAAGATTCAAAGTATATAACGAACATCATCAAAGAGGTAAGTGAAGATCCTATATCAATGAACCAAGAAAAGATTGCTATACATGATTCGACAAAGAAGACAGAGGATGAGAAATAGTTCTTAGAAATTAAAATTTTCATAACTAAAACTAAAATCTCATTAGATGTGTTAGTTGCTCAGTTGTGTCTGACTCTTTGTGAGCCCATGGGCTGTGGTCCGCTAGGCTCCTTTGTCCATGGGATTCTCCAAAGGCAAGAATACTGGAGTGGGTAGCCTTTCCCTTCTCCATGGGAACTTCCCAACCCAGGGATCAAACCCAGGTCTCCCGCATTGCAGGCAGATTCTTTACCAAATGATCCACCAGAGAAGCTTCTTACTAGATGGGAGGGAATACAAAGGCAAGAAACTCTCCAAGAAAATAAACAAATGAAAACAAGATTGAAAATTGGAGAAATTAAAAATTAGTAACAGGAACATTAAAAATCAAGAAAACAAAAAAGATAATTAAGGGAGCAGTGGTCATAATAACAGTTTGCCTTAGCATACAGTATTTGAACATATATAATAAAAACAAATTATTTATATGACCGAAACTTGAAACAAAATTTTGTTCCAGGGAAGCAGATGGATTGAAGGTAAGGAAATGAGAGAAGTGGATATGGGAAACAAGCCTTAGTTTACCATTAAGGATATAAGCAGAACATTTCTAAAATCAGTTAAGTCAAAAAACAGTAATCTAAGCATGTCAGAAATATGCAGGCATCCTCACACCTGTCAGAATGACCATCATCAAAAGTCTATGAATAACAAATATTGAAGAGAATGCAGAGAAAAGGAAATCCTTGTACAATGCTGGTGAGACTGTAAACTGGTGCAGCCACTACAGAAAACAGTATGGAGGTCACTCAAAAAACTAAAATTAGAGTTGCCATATGATCCAGCAATTCCACAATTAGGTATACAGCCAGAAAAAAGCCAAAACACTAATTCGAAGATACATACATGCCTGTGTTCACTATTTATAACAGCCAAGATATGGAAGCAACCCAAGTGCTCATCAACAGACAAATGGATAAAAAAGATGTGGTGTATAGATATACAACAGACTATTACTCAGCCATAAAAAGAATGAAATTCTGCTATCTGCAACAACATGGATGGACCTAGAGAATATTGTCTGTAGTGAAGTAAGTCAGAAAGAGAAAGACAAATACTGGATGATATCACTTATGTGCTAAGCCTGCCAGGCTCCTCTGTCCATGGTATTCTCTGGAGTGGGCTGCCATTTTCTCCTCCAGGGACTCTTCCCAACCCAGGAATCGAACCCATGTCTCTTACATCCCCTGCATTGGCAGGTGGGTTCTTTACCACTAGTGCCACCTGGGAAGCCACAATATCACTTATATGCGCAATCTAAAAAATAAGAATATGAATGTATATGGAAAAGTCACAGGTTTTATACCAAAGGGAAAAGGGAGGAGGGGAGGGGCTAATTTAGGGGAATGGGATTAAAAGCTACAAACTACTATGTTTAAAAATAAATAAGCAACAAGGATAGCACAAGGAATTGTAGCTATTATCTTGTAATAACTTTTAATGGAGTACAATCAGTAAAAATACAGAATCACTATGCTATACACCCGAAGAAAGTGAAAGTGAAAGTTGCTCAGCCGTATCCGACTCTTTGCGACCCCATGGACTATACAGTCCATGCAATTCTCCAAACTATATTGTAAACCAACAATACATCTATTTTATAAAAAAGGAAAGATGAATTATTGAAAACAATAGCCCTCTCTTTTAGCCTTTTCCCCACTTTTTCAGACTTTCAAAGAGAAATGTACAATAAAAATAAAATATATGTTGAAAAGGCATTTAAAAAAAAAGAAATATGGAGGCCAATTGCTTCTATAAAACAGAACATGGGTTTGAGAAGGGTGTGAACTTATGCTTTGTTATACGTCTTTAAGTGCCAATCAACTTTTAAAAAATTCACATGTATTATTTTGATGAAAATTCAAATGAAATTTAAAATAATAGTTATTGATATATAAGCATCATTATCATTTCTGTACACTAAGCATGTACATTAAAATTAACTACTGGACCACTCCACAGGTATCTCAAGTTGGGTTTGTCTATCACTAAAACTCCTAAGTTAACTTCATCCCCTAAACATACAACCCTTCAAACCTGGCTTCCTCTTACAAGGCTCAGTGAAGAAATGGCCCTACTCTCGAAGACAGAAATCCAAGCGTCACAGTCAAGTCCTCCATTTTTATCAACCCATATCTTTTCAGTGGCTGAGTCCTAACAATTCCATCTCCTAAATATCTCACAAATCTCTTCACTCCACGCCTCCTGCCACTTCCCTTGACTAATCTAACATCACCTCCTACACACGGCACACCAACAGCCTTTCTACTTATGTCTCTATAATGCTGCTCCTCCTGCAGTCCATACCCTCCACAGTCAGCGTCATCAACCACAGGTCGGCAAGCTAGGGTGCTCAGGTCAAATCTGTCTGTTCTGGCAAAGTCTGTAGCTAAGAATGGCTTCTGTACATTTTTTTTAAAGCTTAAAAAAAAAAAATCAAAAGAACATTTTGTGACATGTGAAAATTAAATGAAATTCAAATTTCAGTGTCCCTAAATAAAGTTTTATTGGAAAAGAGCCCTGCTCATTCATTTTCATATCATTCATGGCTGCCTTGAGGACGTAACGGCAAAGTTGTGTAGTTGAGATGGAGATCAAGTGGAAAGTTAAAGTCGCTCAGCCGTGTCCGACTCTTTGCAACCCCGTGCATATCCAGGCCAGAATACTGGCGTGGGTAGCTGTTCCCTTCTCCGTGGGATCTTCCCAACACAGGGATCGAACCCAGGTCTCCCACACTGCAGGCAGATTCTTAACCAGCTGAGCCAGCAGGGAAGCTCAAGAATGCTGGAGCAGGTCGCCTCTCCCTCCTCCAGGGGATCTTCCTGACCCAGGAATGAAACCAGGGTCTCCTGCTTTGCAGGCGGATTCTTCACCAGCTGAGTTACCACGGAAGCCCACCTGGCCCTCAAAGCCTAAAATACTTCCTATCTGACCCTTCACAGAAAATGTTTGTCAACACCTGTTCTCAGTCATAAATTTGATTATGTCACTGCCCTGCTGAAAACCCTTCCTTGGCTCCAACTGCCTTTATGATCAAATGGAGTACTTGAAAGGAACTGGATATTCTTGCTGCTGCTGTTGTTTAGTCGCTCAGTTGTGTCCAAATCTTTGCGACCCCATTGACTGTAGCCTACCAGGGATTTTCCAGGCAAAAATATTGGAGTAGGTTGCCATTTCCTTCTCCAGGGGATCTTCCCGACCCAGGGATTGAACCCACGTCTCCTGATAGCAGGCAGATTCTTTCACCGCTGGGCCACCTGGGAAGCCCACCAGATCCTCGAGACCCTGTTCAATTCTCCAGTCCTAAATTCTACCACTCCCTTGCTTCCCTCTCCCAGGGAACTGCGAGCAAACTGTTGAGCTCCTCAATCACTTCATAACCTCTCCTGCTTTCAGGGTTTAATGTGTGGGCCATTCCTCTGCTTAGAAAGCATTTCCTCACTTCACCTAACTTCTACTAAGCTCAAGAGTCACTTCCAAAGTATGTTTCCAAAGTGCCACAACCCTGGATTGTAATTTTCTGTTCCCTCATCTGTATATCCCACTAGAATATAAACTCTGGGAGGGCCAGCAACTCTCCACTCAATCCCAGGGTCTAAGTTCGTCCGTGGCACCAAGAAGAAGTCACAGGGAATGTTTACATGAAGAAATGCTTCAGCATATTGAATGGGTTTATTGTTTTGCACAGTCCTTAAACCTTTTGTTTACATGAAACACAGTAATCACATATGACATAACCAATCAAAAAGAAATCATTTGGTGTGGAAGACTGATATCATAGTAAATGCTTCTATAAGCTCCAAAGCAATATTATCGAAGAGAGTACACCATTTAGAGAACAAACCATTTTCTTTCACTTGATATGTATGTAAATATAGCCCACTTAACCTGTGCATATGTCCTAACAAGTTTTTAAATTCTCCATTTTCAGACTTTCTATAATTCTGTACATTCTCCACACTTTTAAGTCAGAAAGACAAATATTAAGCTTGAAAGCACAATAGGTGCATCACCTTAATATCCACCATTGTATGTTGCCATAAGATCTCTTTCTTGAAAATGAAGTGGAAATATATATATTTCATACAAATTATAATGAAATAGTATATAGATGCTAAAGGTTAACAAATACAGATTTGAAAGTCACCTCTGCTATTGATTTATGCTCTTAACAAGTTAGTTAACTTAACCCTTAAGTCTCTTCAACTGTAAAATGTGGATAAATAATAGTGGCTTACTCATAGGTTGTTGTACGCATTAAATGAGATAGTACTTATATAAAGATTAGCATTTAGCACAAGCCTGGCAAACAATAATACCCAGAAGTGTTAGCTCTTAATATTAAAACTATAATTTTATAAGTCTGCCTTAATAATTATAATACTGGAGGCTTATGTTTTAACTCCTTTCTGCCAATGAAATAACCCAACATCTGATACAGCTTTCTCTCTAGGAAAGAAAGAGAAGAAGTGCTAACACAGTGATTATAGAGAATAAAATATGAATTCTGTACCTGTTTTTAGGACTCTTACTCCCAGAAGAAATTTTATCATGTGCTTTGTAAGAATACATCTGATCCAAGTTAAACTGCTTTTAAACATATAAAGATTCATTAAAAAAAAGAGAGAGAAGTTTAAAAAATCTTTTAAATATGAAGAAAATAAAATACAAAATATTACGATGATAATTTTTCCTCTGACTAAACACCTCATTGAAGAAATCAGCTGAAAATAAGCTCATGAATTATCAACTTCTAGGGTTCTAAAGACAGTTGGAAATACAATATAATATCCCATTCCTTCCAAATCTACAGAAAATATGTGATCAAAAGAATTTTTAGAGGCACAGCAAGAGCCAAATTCATAAAAATGATTTAATTACATTCTGGATACTTAATAAAGCAGAAAAAGTTCACCAGAAAATTTAATTCATTTGTCCATTACCCCATCACCCTAGTATTCTAATTAGTGGAAGTCTGCCTGTGGATAAGTATTTAATCTGTAATAGTTACCTAAGACCCAAAACAAAGCAGGAAAATGTGTGTGTGTGTAACTTTAATGAGAACATTCAACCAAAAGTATCATAATTGCTAAGGAAAAAAAGACTCCAAACAAAATGAGTTATGAAGTAGGCATAAAAGGAAAAGAAAGTTACTTGCTCAAATACTTCTAACTGTTCTATTAATCCCAGAAATCATAGATTGCATATTTTATTCTATTCATATCATTTCTCTCTCCAAATTTTACATCTTGCTATATATGGCATCTTCCTCTTTGAGTGGAAATGCAATGGAAATAAAAATTAAAATAGAAATTGCATCAATGAAGAATGAAATAAATAAGAAACATCTCTTTAACAAAAACAAACCTTCTCTGAAGTTAATTTAACTGGTACTTGATCAGAGACACGTTCCTCAGTGCCTGAAGATACAGCTCTAGAACTGCAAAGTAATAAAATTATCTCAAATGTTAAAATGTAATTATTTAATATATGAATCATCACACCTCTACTCTTAGAGAGGCAGATGAGATTATATTACTCTTTTAGAACTGATGATGCTTTTAAATTAATTCCCCACCACCCCGAAAGAGCTTAAGCTTTCTAAAGTTTTTTAAGTTTTAAAGTAAAACTGATAATCTAATGCACAACATCGTGATTAGTCAGTAATACTGTATTATAAACTTCAGAGTCGCTAAGAGACTAAATCTTAATTGTTCTCTACACAGAAAAGTTATATGCAAGTAATGAGTTATGTACTATTGCCATCAGTTCAGTCCAGTTCAGTCGCTCAGTTGTGTCCTCTGCAACCCCATGAACCACAGCACACCAGGCCTCCCTGTCCATCACCAACTCCCGGAGTTTACTCAAACTCATGTCCATCGAGTCGGTGATGCCATCCAATAATCATAGTGTAATATGTAAATGTATTAAACTAATACTTGTACACTTCAAACTTACACAGTGTTACATTTCAATTATATCTCATTTCTTAAAAAAAAGAAAAAAAACTGAAAAATGATCGATAATATATAGAAGTACTATAACATGTACAAGCCAACAACACATGTATTCCTTTCCCATCTTCTATACAGAAGAAGAAATATGGCTTATGGATTCTTCCACATTGATCTCAATGCTGCTTCTTTTATTTGTTTTTAATTATAGTTGATTTACAAGATTGTGTTAGTTTCAAGCGGACAGCGAAGTGATTCTGTTCTACACAAATATACGTATAAATCTACATTCTTTTTCTTTCCTGATTCTTTACCATTACAGTTAATTACAAGATATCAATTACAGTTCCCTTTGCTATATACTTCTTTAATCAATAGGAAAGCAGCTTTCTAAATATTATAGTCACCTACTTCCTATACACTAAGAACACCTTCTGAGCGTTCTATGATTTATTTCTCCCTACTGACGGCCACCTCCAAACACTAAAAGAGGCATGCAAAAATGATTCTCTTTATTCATTTCACCCCATGTGGTGCCTGCAAATTGGCATAAAATGAATCATAAAAACCTGAAAGTTTAAAAGAAAAAATGAAAAACGAACCTTGGTAGAAAAACTTTCCTTGGACACAATTCTTCACTGGCTTGAAGGAAAAGTCTCTGAGGAGATTCTGTTTTGGCTTTAGCAAACCAGTTTCTACCCTATTGAACACAAGAAGACTTTTTAATGCACAGTGAGAATATGAAATCAAACAGGCAGACTTCTGCATGGTTTACCTTTTCTGTAAGGGTGCACATCTTGACATATTTGCTATGCCCAGGAACTTCTGCCAAGAATCCCTCAATGATGAGCTGACGGGAAAGAGCCTTCCACCAAGTCTCAGCGTGGCCCTTGCCAGCACCAAAGACACTGTGGCTGCGGTATCTATCTTCAAGACGCTGAGAATTCTGAAATTGGGAATAAAACTTAAAGTGTTGATTTCATTAAACAGGAGAAGTAAAACACAACACCATCTACTGATTCTTTGGCTTTAATACTTAAGTTTCAGCTTTAAAAACCCATGGAATTTTTATACCCATCCTACTTGCTCTGAATACCTAACTCACAAAAAAATACACTTAAAATAGTGTTCCTTTTCTGCTTTAAAAAAAAAAATGGCAGGAAATTTCATATAAAAATCACAAGCATTTCCCAATGCATAGGTACTTACTAGCTTTTTGATATGGGGCAGTTGGTTACTTAACTTACCTGTGTTTTTATTTCCTTGGCTGCTATATAAGTATAATAACAACTCCAATCTCTTGGGGATGTTGTGAAGATTAAGTCAGTAACCAGGACAGGACAGAGTCTGGCTCCATAATACTAACTTTCTTTTTATGAGCTAACAGCTGAGCCTTTAACTTAACCTGCATTCCTTAACATAAAAGCAAAAGCCCTGACTCGGTCAGTATCTAGTCAGTTTTCCTGGAACACCTGTAATGGCATTCTACACCTGCTGGGGGCTTACCTTTATAGTAGGAGATTCTATTGCTTGCAAACTAATAACACCAAAGGTATTAAGGTGCCTGACCAGTACTTATTAGCAATCTGGACTCTAAAAATCATTCCTCTAGTCTTCCCTTTCATAAGGAGAAAACACTGTTAAGTGAATGAACACATTTACTAGTATGAAGTAAGAAGATGCTCTTCCAATCAGTAGGGGTAACTGTCTCTTCCCCTCATGAGCAATAATCACTGTGAATACTGTGTGTGGTGTGAATAAATTTACACTGCCTTGTTTCCATGGCAATCCCCACACAGAAAATATTTCTGCTCTTCAACACAGAGCATTTTGTCTTAAAGGAACCATATTCCTTTTTTAACTAGAAATCCAAACTTACCCAAGTAACAGAATACTTTTTAGCAACAAATGTCTAACAATTTTTTTCTCTGTGCGAGGCATCTTCCATTTATTACGTATATGTTCCAGTTAACTTAATTTTCCAGGTTAACCCGCAGACGAAGGAAACTGCTAAGAATGAGAAAGCTGCTATAGAGGACATGGGGATTTGGGCACTGATTTTTATGGAGCACACAATTTTACACACACATTCTAACCAACCATAAACCTTTCTTCCAGTACCTCTAGATCATTCAACTAAAAAATACAAATTTAAAACTGCATGTGAACAGCATAATAAAACAGAAACAGCCCTAGAACAGCAGTTAGGAAAGCTGTCATTCATCCTGCTTCTGCTACAAAGCAGACCTGAGGCAGTTCATTTAACTTCTGGGCTTTTGTATCAACCAGTGTGTAATAAGGTGGCAGAGTTAAACAATCGTTATTCTCTAATAAGAGTCTTTATTTCTATGGGGCAACATCTCAAAAGAGGAAATTATCAACCCATTCTTTCCCTTTAAAAAGCAGGTTGGAACTTAAAAGGTTTTGCACAACAAAGGAAACTATAAGCAAGGTGAAAAGACAGCCTTCAGAATGGGAGAAAATAATAGCAAATGAAGAAACAGACAAAGGATCAATCTCAAAAATATACAAGCAACTCCTGCAGCTCAATTCCAGAAAAATAAATGACCCAATCAAAAAATGGGCCAAAGATCTAAACAGACATTTCTCCAAAGAAGACATAGAGATGGCTAACAAACACATGAAAAGATGCTCAACATCACTCATTATCACAGAAATGCAAATCGAAACCTCAATGAGGTACCATTACACGCCAGTCAGAATGGCTGCTATCCAAAAGTTCTACAAGCAATAAATGCTGGAGAGGGTGTGGACAAAAGGGAACCCTCTTACACTGTTGGTGGGAATGCAAACTAGTATAGTCACTATGGAAAACAGTGTGGAGATCCTTAAAAAACTGGAAATAGAACTGCCATATGACCCAGCAATCCCACTTCTGGGCATACACACCAAGGAAACCAGATCTGAAAGAGACACATGTACCCCAATGTTCATCGCAACACTGTTTATAATAGCCAGGACATGGAAGCAACCTAGATGCCCATCAGCAGACAAATGGATAAGAAAGCTGTTGTACATATACACTATGGAATATTACTCAGCCATTAAAAAGAATTCATTTGAATCAGTTCTAATGAGATGGATGAAACTGGACCCCATTATACAGAGTGAAGTAAGCCAGAAAGATAAAGACCAGTACAGTATACTAACGCATATATATGGAATTTAAAAAGATGGTAACGATAACCCTATATGCAAAACAGAAAAAGAGACACAGATGTACAGAACAAACTTTTGGACTCTGTGGGAGAATGTGAGGGTGGGATGATCTGAGAGAATAGCATTGAAACAAGTATACTATCAAGGGTGAAACAGATCACCAGCCCAGGTTGGACGCATGAGACAAGTGCTCAGGGCTGGTGCACTGGGAAGACCCAGAGGGATCGGATGGGGAGGGAGGTGGGAGGGGGGATCGGGATGGGGAACACATGTAAATCCATGGCTAATTCAAGTCAATGTATGGCAAAAACCACTGCAATATTGTAAAGTAATTAGCCTCCAACTAATAAAAATAAATGGAAAAAATAAAATAAAAAGCAGGTTGGAAAAATCAGGGTACTAAATGATGCATCAAGGAATCTGGAAACCTACTAACAAATGGATGTGTGTTAGAATAAAGACAATCATATCCCCAATCTTTAAACCACTATCAGGCTTCCCAAGTAGCTCAGTGGTGAAGAATCCACCTGCCAATGAAAAGGAGACTCAGAAGACACAGTTTTCGACCCCTGGGTTGGGAAGATCCCCTGGAGGAGAAAATGTCAAACCATTCCCATATTCTTGCCTGAGAAATCCCATGGACACAGGAGCCTGGCGGGTCACAGTCCCTGGGGACATAAAGAGTCGGGCACGACTGAGTAACTGAACATACACACATGCTATCATGATACAGAAAACAAACTTGCCATTTCTCTGATTAACTTCTTTTAAAAAAAAAATCACAGTTGCTTGTTGTGCAGGTTCCTCTTGCTGGGAATGCCACATTCCCCTCCACGCCTTCTTCCCTTGATGCGTCTCTGAGTGCACAAATCTACTCTCAGAGTCCACACAATGGAAAAACTACTCTAGTTTTGCAGCTACTAACAACCACTCTCTCTTCAGAATTTGAATAGTACTTTAACCTATTCATTTGCTCCTCATCTCTTTTTATGCTGCTATATACTTATTTCTTCTCAAGTAACATCTTCCATACTAGATGGTAAGTTTCATCTAATTTCACTTTGAATTCCCCACAAACAGAGTACAGTGCCTCACACAAAAATAGACGTTTAGGTTCTTCCATGGCGGTCCAGTGGCTAGGACTCTGCCCTTGCGTTTCCTGGGGCAGAGGTTCAGTCCCTGGTTGAGGAACTAAGATCTCTCACGCCCTTGAGGCACAGCCACACACACACAACAAAGACGTTTAATAACTAGCAGGAAAAAAAACAAAAAACAATTATAAACTCTTCACTCCTGAGGTTTTAATTTTCCTGTGTTCTTAAATTACAAAGTTCATAGTCTCTGTCTATATTAACTAATTTTTTCCCTTTGCCTCTTTCCCAGTCCCATCAAGTCAAAGAAGTTCACAGCTACCATTTCAGGTCTTAAAAAAGTAATTTCTGGAACTGCTGTTCTATGTGAACAATCAAGCCAAAATATAAAGTAAAGATAATTATCTCTAGGCATATATATCAATCTGATAAAATAACTTGTCCAGAAAATTAAATGGATAACCCTCTCCTGCTAGAAAGTTTGAAAATTATAAAGAGTGATTAAAACTACCAATAGTTTTCCAATAGCTGCATATAGTCAAAGCATCTTTTATCAAGTGTTCTCTAATTCTGGAGCCATGATAAGGTTCAGCACTTTAATAACATGATCAAGAAACAGGTTTCACTTAACCTCCTAATTATGCAAATTAATCACTGTATCTGTTTTCTAATCTGTAAAATTAAGATAACTGCATATCTTAATACTATTCACAAAGGTGTTTAAAGATTTTTGGAAATCTCTTTATATGGTGAGCTAGACCCCTAAAACAAATTTCCTTAGGCAACATTTCTACTATTTATTTTCCAACAAAACTTATGCTTTAAAAATAAAATTTCCTGGTGCACTGGAATAAACCTAAGGGATGGGATGGGGAGGGAGGTGGGAGGGGGGTTCAGGATGGGGGACACATGTACACCCATGGCTGATTCATGTCAATGTATGGCAAAAACCACTACAGTATTGTAAAGTAATTAGCCTCCAAATAGAATAAATAAATTAATAAAAAAAATTTTCAAACTATTCACAAACACCTGGATGGCCTGAAAAATCATTTATACTATTTGTAAACATCTATGTAACAGAGGAAAATCATGTGTAGCTGAAATACTTGTTTTACATGTACAAATATCTCTTTAAATAAACTCAAAGAGTTTCAAGTTTAAGGTGTTTAATCATCACACAGATAAAAATTACCTATAAAGATATTAATTTCTCCTAAATTAGTTAAGGTGGACGATTCACTAAATTCTCAAAGGAGATACAATTATAATTTTTAAAATAATATCCCAGTAGATGCCAAGATCTCTGAAATAAGAGAGAAAAAACTTGCCTTATTTTCACTGTAGTTAATGTGTACAAATTTTCGTTAAGTGGTACTTTTTAAAAAGTTTTACACCTTTCTCTAGCAAGGGTAATATAAAATTTCACAAAGAATAAACTTCTTAATTTGTAGACTCCCAGAAGAGACTGTCACTATAAGCGGTCTGACTTGGTTTTTAAATAATAGGTGAAATCTGATCCCTCTTGCGACCAGTTCAAATTTGTCTAGGAGCCCACTTCCACTTATCTGTTGATACTGGATACTGCTGGGTTATACCAAATTAAAACAAGGCTAATTTTTACAAATTATACATTCAGCTGGGATACACAGGATTTGAGGATGACAGAGACAAAAAATTTTCATAGATCTCAATTATATTTAATCTGTTCCTTGCAACTTGAATTTTTTTATATAAAAAAATACTGCAGTACTCATAGTTGCTAGTCCAAGTTCCTCAGGCAACACTTCTACCATTAGCTTTCTAATCAAATCAAATCAAATTTTAAACTCCATTCAGAATCTAAAAATATCAGTACCTGAAGGTAACATGCTTTCAATCTTTCATTAAAAATATTTCACAACTGACTACCTTCAAAAATCTCTTTCCAAAGAGAACAAAAACTCAGAAAGTAAATATTTACATGAGGTATTTAAGAATTTAACAAATAAACAAATAAAAAATAAATAAATTATAAATTATTTTCAGAATTCTACAAAGTGAGAGTTTTAATCTCTTTTAGTATACTTTTAATAAATATACACAGTTGCAAAGGATTCTATCTCCCACTTATGTTTTTTTTTCAACTAATATCAATATATAAAACTTAACTTTACACACTTGTAAATCAGGAATAAAATCACATAAACAAAGGACTACAGAAAAAGCTCCTTGGCTATAAGGGTCATGACCTACTCATATTTGTACCTGCAGCTGAGAGCATAATGCTGGCACGCTAATCACTCAAAAAAAAACCAAGTAGCTGAATTAACTTTTTTCATTAGTTAAGAAAAAGAAAACTTTCTACAAATTTTAAATGCTTCTGATAAAAAAAAAGAAGGAAAGAAAAAACATACAACCAAATATAACTGAACTGAGACATTTACAAAAGATCACTAAAATTTTAAGTTATGCTCAAAAATTTTACTACTTTTCAGGGCACCAAAAGACACAAATTTGTTCTACCTGTCCCTTGACACAATGAAAGTTAACTTTTCTTAATTATCCCAAAAAAGACCAGCCTAGGGATTCATCCGACTGCAATGTAATAAACTAAGACAGACAGCCTGGAAGCACTCTTAATGATACACACAGGTTTTGTCAAAAGTAATGAATGCAGTGCTGACCTGGAACTTAATATGACTCTTGAGTTCCTGATAACTAAAGCCAAAGTTATAATCACACAACAGCAAACCTCTGAAGAAAAGTATAATAGGAGTAAAAGAAGACTTACAGATCCTCGGAGAAATAAAATTGGAATCCCAATGCCAAACTTTTCTCCCAAGATGGTCACAGCAGATAAGAGTTGGAATGCTTGTGGACCAAAGTCCTGTAACATATCATCTGAGTCTTCAAGGGAAAAGCAGTGATCCAATCTAAATAAAAACAATACGTGAAGAAAGTCAAGTCAAGCCATGTACCTTTAGAAATTAAAAGAGTTAGTGTAATAATTAAATAAGTAAATTGTAAAAAAAAAAAAAAAATTCCAGTAAAAAAACATTTCAAATGTGCCAACTGCTTCAGAAACTACAAATAAAATTCAACACAGCAAAGAGCACGTGAAGTATACAGAACATGAAATGTAACCTGTAGAGAACAGCATTGAAACATGTATATTATCTAGGGTGAAACGGATAACCAGCTCAGGTTGGATACATGAGACAAGTGCTCGGGCCTGGTGCACTGGGAAGACCCAGAGGGATCGGGTGGAGAGGGAGGTGGGAGGGGGGACTGAGATGGGGAATACATGTAAATCCATGGCTAATTCATATCAATGTATAACAAAAACTACTGTAATGATGTAAAGTAATTAGCCTCCAACTAATAAAAATTAAAAAAAAAAAAAGAAATGTAACCTGTAACACAGCATCACAGGTATGTCATCTTGATGTTTCTCAAACCCTAGTGCCCAAGAACCCAATTTTCACAGGAGGTACTTCGGACCAAAAACAGAGGAGAAAAAGGTTCAAGCAAGCAGAAATGTAGGGTTATAGCTTGAAGGGCTTCACTTGATCGATTGTATAAATGCTGTATTTTTGTGTTAGGTTTTGGTGGAAGAAAAGGGTTATTGCCCTCATTCCCCAAAAAAGTTTTGAACTGAACAAAAAAAATCCCCTGTGCAAAAATCTAACCACTGTAAAATATGACCAAAGATGATAAACTGTTCATTTAAGACCATTTAGAAGTTAAATTCCTAAGCCATCCTTCAAGCAGATTTGAAATTATCATTAATACAAATGAAAGTTCTTTACAGCACGTTGAGAACAAAAGAACTTAAGAGAAAATCTACTAACATAGTTCAACTACCTAATTCAGTTACTTTCTCTATAATAAATATCTTTGAAATAACAATAAGAATATAGTCAGTATTCTAGATATATTTGGGGGAAAAAGGTTATGCTTAGGTTTATTCTCTACAATAACTATTTTAGCAAGATACTTAGCTCATTAATTTTCTTTTCTACTATGAGTATTTAAAGTTATCAAAATCCCATAAAGTACCACCTATGCTGCAGCATACAGGTTGTAGTGTGCATTACTGTAATTATCACTAAGTTCTAAAAATGTTTTAATTTCCAGTTTGAGTTTTCCCTTGATTGATGAGTTATTGTAAAACATTATTTTAAATTTTGAAATGAATAAGAATTTTTCTGCTTACCCTCTGTTTACTTCTAATTCAGTTGCATTCTGGCCAGAAAATGTAGTGTGTTTGATATCAAGACACTAAAAATTTGAAATAGTCTAACACAGAGGTCTGAAAACTTTTCCTATAAATGGTCAGACAGCAAATAGCTTAGGCTTTGTGAACCATATGATCTCTGTGTCTCAACTTTGCAAAACAGTCACAGATAACACATAAACAAAAGTACACGTCTGTGTTCCAAGAAAACTTTATTTACGAAAACCGGCTGCAAGTGCATTTAGTCCAGGGGCCACAGTTTGCCAACCACTGCTTATAAATACACTACCTATGTTTGAGAAGTAGTCTCTAATTCAAGGCTCCCCAGCCATGATGTTGCAAATGGATTATAGCTCTGCTGAAGGCTAATCCCTTCAGACCATAGAGTTCTGAACACAATCTAGACTCAAGTAGCCTCATGTGCTATACAAGTAATATCATTAACTATGTGGGTCATGAAGTAAAAATGTCTGAGACATATTACTCTAACTGCTTGATACAGGCTTCTCTATATACCACAAATCGATAAATCAAACTTGTTACTGTATTGACCAGATAAACTATTGCTTCCTACCTTTTTATTTCTTAGCCTACCAAAAACTAAAAATTACATCAACCTCTCCTACTTTGGGGCATAGACTTGCATTATTGTGATATTGAATGGTCTGCCTTGGAAAAGAACAGAGATCATTCTGTCGTTTTTGAGATTGCAAAGAAGTACTGCATTTTGGACTCTTTCGTTGACTATGAGGGCTACTCCATTTCTTCTAAGGGATTCTTGCTCACAGTAGTAGACATAACAGTCATCTGAATTAAATTCGCCCATTCTGATCCATTTTAGTTCACTGATTCCTAAAATGTCGAAGTTCACTCTTGCCATCTCCTGTTTGACCACATCCATTTACCTTGATTCATGGACCTAACATTCCAGGTTCCTATGCAACAATGTTCTTTACAGCATTGGACTTTACTTCCATCACCAGTCACATCCACAACTGAGGGTTGTTTTTGCTTTGGCTTAGCCTCTTCAGTCTTTCTGGAGCTGTTTCTCCACTCTTCTCCAGTAGCATATTGGGCACTATCGACCTGGGGAGTTCACCTTTCGGTGTCATTATCTTTTGTTCTTTTCATACTGCTCATGGAGCTCTCATGGCAAGAATACGAAAGTGGTTTGCCATCCCCTTCTCCAGTGGACCACATTTTGTCAGAACTCTCCACCAGGACCCGTCCGTCTTAGGTGGCCCTACACGGCATGGCTCATAGTTGTATTCAGTTAGAGAAGACTGTGATCCATGTGATAAGTTTGGTTAGTTTTCTGTGTAATCCAAGTATATACCCCAACCACAAATGCTGAAGAAGGTGAAGTTGAATGGTTCAATGAAGACCTATAAGACCTTCTAGAACTAATACCAAAAAAAGATGTCCTTTTCATCACAGGGGACTAGAATGCAAAAGTAGGAAGTCAAGAGATACCTGGATTAACAGGCAAGTTTGGCCTTGGAGTACAGAATGAAACACAGCAAAGGCTAATGGAATTTTGACAAGAGGATGCACTGGTCATTGCAAACACCCTCTTCCAACAACACAAGAGAACTCTACACATGGACATCACCAGGTGGTCAACACTGAAATCAGACTGATTATATTCCTTGTAGCCAAAGATGGAGAAGCTCTATACAGTCAGCAAAAACAACACTGGGAGCTGACCATGGCTCTGATCATGAGCTCCTTAATGTAAAATTCAGACTTTAAATGAAGCAAGTAGGGAAAACCATTCAGGTATGACCTAAATCAAATCCCTTACGATTATACAGTGGATGTGGCAAATAGATTCAAGGGATTAGATCTGACAGAGTGACTAAAGAACTATGGACAGAGATCTGTGATGCTGAACAGGAGGCCGTGATCAAGACCATCCCCAAGAAAAAGAAATGCAAAAGGCAAAATGGCTGTCTGAGGAGGCCTGACAAATAGCTGAGAAAAGAAGAGAAGCGAAAAGCAAAGGAGAAAATCTGAATGCAGAGTTCCAAAGAATAGGATGAAGAGATAAAAAAGCCTTCCAAAGTGATCACTGCAAAGAACTAGAGGAAAACAAGAGAACGGGAAAGACTAGAGATCTCTTCAAGAAAATTAGAGATACCAAGGGAACATTTCATGCAAAGATGAGCACAATAAAGGACAGAAATGGAATGGACCTAACAGAAGCAGAAGATATTAAGAAGAAGTGGTAAGAATACACAGAAGAACTATACAAAAAAAGATGTTAATGACCCAGATAACCACGATGGTATGATCACTCACCGAAAGCCAGACATACTGGAGTGCTAAGTCAAGTGGGCCTTAGGAAACATCACTATGAACAAAGAGAGGGGAAGTGATGGAATTCCAGCTGAGCTATTTCAAATCCTAAAAGATGATGCTGTGAAAGTGCTGCACTCAATATGCCAGCAAATTTGGAAAACTCAACAGTGGTCACAGGATGGGAAAAGGTCAGTTTTCATTCCAATCCCAAAGAAAGGAAATGCCAAAGAATGCTCAAACTACTGCACAATTGCACTCATCTCACACACTTAGCAAAGTAATGCTCAAAATTCTCCAAACTAGGCTTCAAGAGTACATGAACCGAGAACTTCCAGATATTCAAGCTGGATTTAGAAAACACAGAGGAACCATAGATCAAATTGCCATCTTCTGCTGGACTGTAGAAAAAACAAGAGAATTCCACCAAAACGTCTACTTCTGCTTCATTGTCTACACAAAAGCCTTTGACTGTGTGGATCACAACAAACTGGAAAATTCTTAAAGAGATGGGAATACCAGACCACCTGACCTGCCTCCTGAGAAATCTGTATGCTCCTCAGGAAGCAATAGTTAGAACCAGACATGGATCAACAGACTGATTCCAAGTTGGAAAAGGAGTACATCAAGGCTATATGTTGTCACCCTGTTTATTTAACCTATATGCAGAGTACATCATGCGAAATGTTGGGCTGGATGAATTACAAGCTGGAATCAAGATTGCTGGCAAAAATATCAATAACCTCAGAAATGCAGATGATACCACCTTTATGGCACAAAGCGAAGAGGAACTCAAGAACCACTTGATTAAAATTAAAGAGGAGAGTGAAAAAGCTGGCTTAAAACTCAACATTCAAAAAACTAAGATCATGGCATCTGGTCCCATCACTTCATGGCAAACAGTGGAAACAGTGGAAACTGAGAGACTTCATTTTTGGGGGCACCAAGATCACTGCAGATGGTGACTGCAGCCATGAAATTAAAAGACATTTGCTTCTTGGAAGAAAAGTTATGACCAACCTAGACAGCATATTAAAAAGCAGAGACTACTTTGCCGATAAAGGTTCATCTAGTCAAAGCTATGATTTTTCCAGTAGTTATATATGGATGTGAGAGTTGGACCATAAAGACAGCTGAGCACTGAAGAATTGATGGTTTTGAACTGTGGTGCTGGAAAAGACTCTTGAGAGTCCCTTGGACTGTAAGGAGATCATATCCTAAAGGAAATCAGTCCTGAATATTCATTGGAAGGCTTGATGCTGAAGTTGAAGCTCCAATACTGTAGCCAGCTGATGCAAAGAACTAACTCACTGGAAAAGACCCTGATGCTGGGAAAGATTGAAGGCAGGAGAAGAAGGGGACAACGGACGATGAGATGGTTGGATGGCATCACCTACTCAATGGACATGATTCTGAGCCAGCTCCAGGACAGGGAAGCCTGGCATGCTGTAGTCCATGGGGTCGCAAACAGTCGCACACAACTGAGTGACTGAACTGACCTGAACTGAACTCCTACTTTGATGGTAAATTTGTCGATTTTTTTCCAACTATTATGTCAGTCGGGTGCTTTACATATTTGTAGGGTTTTTCTTGTTTAAGGTGCCATTAAGAATTTTCAAGGAACTGGTCCATTTTATCTAAATTACTGAATGTATGTGCACTGAATTACTCATAGTGTTTTCTCATTATCCTTTTAATATCTGTGGAATTCCTCTTTCATTCCAGATATTGGTAATCTGTCTCTTCTTTTGTTTTTTTTCCTTTTTAGGAGTCTGTCGATTTTATTGACCTGTTCAAAGAATGAGCTTTTGAGTTCAGTGCTTTTCTCAATTGTTTTCCTATTTTCTATTTCACTGATTTAGTCCCTTATCTTTACTCTTTCCTTTTTTTTTTTTTGGCTTCCTTTAAGCTTACTTTATCCCTATTTGCTAGTTTCTTAAGGTAGAAGCTTAATTACTAATTTGAAATCTTTCTTCTATTTTAAGTATTTAATGCTCTAATTTTCCATTTCAGTATCACTTTAGTTCTATACCATATATTTTGCATTTTCATTTCACTCAGTTCAAAATATTTTCTGACTTAACTTGTGACTTCCTCTTTGACTAATAGATTATTTACTAGTGTGTTGCTTAATTTCCAAGTATTTGGAGACTTGCCTCTTATCTTTCTATTGGTTTCTAGTTTCATTCCATTTTAGTTAGAAAATATATTCTGTATAAATACAAATCTTTTAAGTGTGTTAATACTGGTTTTACAACCCAAAACACAGTCTATTTTCAAGAACATTCCACTTGCACCTGAAAAGAATGTGTAGTGCCTGTTGACAAACGGTCTATAAAAGTCAATTAGCTCCAGATTTCAGACCTGTCAATCCTTACAAACAGCATGAGCCAGTTCCTTAAAATCAACCTCTCTCTCTCATTTATTCTCATTTTCTGTGTATATGTGTGAGTATGTGTATATACACAAATGTGATCTGTTTCTCTGGAGAACCCTGACTGATACATTCATAAACTGACTGTTTTATCATCATGTAATATCCTTCTGTAACCCTGGTAATACTTTTTCTCCAAAATCTTCATTATCTGCCATTAAAAATAACTCCAGCTTTCTTTTGATTAATGTCTTCATGGTATATAGTTTTTTATCTTTTTTTTCAATTCTTACTTATTTTTTAATTGGAGTTTAACTGCTTTACAATGTATGTATCCTTTTATTTTTAATCAACTTATATAATTATATCTGTTGTGAATTTTTTGTGGACTGCATATGGTTGGGTCATATTTTTAAACCAATTCTAACAATTTCTTTAAATGGAGTCTATAGACCATTTACATTTAATGTAACTATTGATATGTTTAGATTTAGGTCTACCATCTTATTGGTTTACCTCTCTATAAAAGTAAAATGTTGTAATACTGCTTGCTTTGTCCTCTTTTTAAATAAATAAATTCATTATTTAGTTTTTTTAAAAACTGCAATACATAAAAAATCAATTTAAAATCATTTGAAAAGGAAAAGAAAGAAACAAAGGAAGATTTTCAGAATGTCCATCTAGAAGAAAAACGTACCTGGACCTGCAATTATCACAGCAGTTTTCAGTTCCCATAATTCCTGCGGAGGCCTTTCGTAGCTGTTTGTCTTCAAAATGAGACAAGATGATTCTACCCAAGAGAAAATTTAAAATTAAATAAAAGTACAAAAACATATATGTTAAATTCATTGTTGAAAATAATGAGGAAAAATCAACATTAACTGATTTAGCTGAGACCTCATTATTTTGCTTCACTTTACTGAGGCACAAAGAAAGTTGCCTTAAAAATTCAGCACATATGTAACAACAGCAAATATTTTCTAAGTATTTCTAATTATTCTGTAAAACATTTTTCTTAAGAGTATCATCTATCTATCCTTGTTATTAAGTGATATAAAATAAACAATACTTACAGTCGCCTACACTTGCTGGAATAAAGATATTTTTCCATCTTCGCCATCATCTTTAATTTGTATAATCGAAACTTTTCACTGCGTATCTCACCAAGGAGGTGCCTGTCAATTAAAAAATCACAGTAATATTAAAATTGTATTAGCAGTTTATTTATTACTGCTTATTTTTTGTAACCTAAAATATCCACACCACTAACAAGACAAAAAATATTTCTATCATCTCAGAAAGTTATTGGATCCCTTTCCAGTCAATGCCCCCACAAGAGCTAGGCATTTCTCTGATTTTTATGAAAATTGCCTTTGAAAGAATGCTGCTGCTAAGTCACTTCAGTCATGTCCGACTCTGTGCGACTCCATCCCTGGGATTCTCCAGGTAAGAACAGTGGAGTGGGTTGCCATTTCCTTCTCCAATGCATAAAAGTGAAAAGTGAAAGTGAAGTCGCTCAGTCATGTCTGACTCTTCGCGACCCCATGGACTGCAGCCTACCAGGCTCCTCCGTCCATGGGATTTTCCAGGCAACAGTACTGGAGTGGGGTGCCATTGCCTTCTCCTTGAAAGAATGCTACCTATGTCCAAATATCAACTTTTTCATTGCCTATGAAAAACTGGTTAACACTCTAAAGTTGTTTTTCATTTTGGCTTATATGCTACTTCCTTTTTTGGCAATCGTTCTACTGTTCATGAATTTTTATATTTTTTTATATTTTATATAAATTTTAAATATAAATTTATATAAATTTTATATTTTTCCAGTAAAAGATTATTCTTAAAGTTATTTTACATGAGAAACTAAGGCATCTAATCTATATAAGGAATACTGAAAACAGTCATGATCCAAATATGAGCCTTTACCACTTTAGCTCTTCAGAAAACTTCTCAGCCTTCTAAAAACTACCTTTTTGTATTATGGGGTTTTACCAGACATCACTGCACATAGAACAGACTGGTTTCAAATTGGGAAAGGAGTATGTCAAGATTGTATATTGTCACCCTGCTTATTTAACTTATATGCAGAGTACATCATGCGAAATGCTGGGCTGGATGAAGCACAGCTGGAATCAAGATTGCCAGGAGAAATATCAATAACCTTAGATACGCAGATGATACAACCCTTATGGCAGAAAGCAAAGAAGAACTAAAAAGCCTCTTGATGAAAATGAAAGAGGAGAGTGAAAAATATGACTTAAAACTCAACATTCAAAAAACTAAGATCATGGCATCTGGTCCCATCATCTCATGGCAAATCGATAGGTAACAATGGAAACAGTGAGAGACTTTATTTTTTGGGACTCCAAAATGACTACAGATGGTGACTGCAGCCATGAAATTAAAGACACTTGCTCTTTGGAAGAAAATCTATGACAAACCTAGATAGCATATTAAAAAGCAGATACATTCATTACTTTGCCAACAAAGGTCCATCTAGTCAAAGCTATGGTTTTTCCAGTAGTCATGTATGGATGTGAGAGTTGGACCATAAAGAAAGCTGAGCGCCAAAGAATTGATGCTTCTGAATGGTGGTGTTGGAGAAGACTCTTGAGAGTCCCATAGACAGCAAGGAGATCCAACCAGTCAATCCTAAAGGAAATCAGTCCTAAATACTCACTGGAAGGACTGATGCTGAAGCTGAAACTCCAAGAACTGACTCACTGGAAAAGACCCTGATGCTGGGAAAGATTGAAGATGGAAGGAGAAGGGGACGACAGAAAATGAGATGGTAGGATGGCATCACCAACTCGATGGACATGAGTTTGAGTAGGCTCCAGGAGCTGGTGATGGACAGGGAAGCCTGGCGTGCTGCAGTCCATAGGGTTGCAAAGAGTTGGAAAGACTGAGCCTCTGAACTGAACTGACTGACCAGACATCAGAAAATTATCAAAATTAAGTTCCTTCCTCAAACTTCTTTCCCCATAATGCTGAATTTATATAAACTTTTAAAATAACACAAAAGACTTTTTTTTTAAGTACCGCTCCTATACCTTATGCTGACTCTCTTAATTTTACTCTTCTGTGAAGAAATTCCATGACTATCACATATTAGATGATGAGAATCTCCCAAATAGACTTTGCATATCTTTCCAAGAATAAATATAAGTCTGAGTTGAATAGGTTACAAATATTTCAAAAGAAAACAACCCAACCTACAAGATCTAGGTGATAATACTTCTCCTCATCAAAAGGGAACTGATTCACTCATATTTTGACTATACAACCTTCTGACTGATAAAAGTACTGATAGAAGTACAATTCTTAAGGATGATACCAAGAGGGAATCCAGTTAGAGGTCTGGAAAGTCTGAACACACAAATGACCTCTTATTCAAAAATTCTTATCCGTTGACACCACCAACCACTGTACCCTTCCATGTAATTTCTCTAAAAAGTCTCTTCCAATGACTGACTCTAGTTCCTAGTTCAGCCATCCAACATCATTCCTAGCTCATGGGCTAAAAATATGGTCCCTATTTTGCAATGATTTGTTTGTTTAAGTCACCTCCTTTTCCTCAGTTAGAAAGAACCAAGGAAACAAATGCCCACACTCTGAGAAAAAGATCCCTTATTTTTGGTTCCAATGACCAATATTTAACACATCAGTTTTGCTAACAAATTGAAGGAAATAAAATAACAAGTTTCTAACAACAAATCAAATGAATATCTGTTCTTCTTCTGGGACCACCAAAATAGTTAATGTATAATATTCCACAGAATAAAAAGAAGTTGAAAAAGAATAAATATTCTGAAAGCAATACCCTAACCAGAAATCAGTAGGAGCCAGTGGAAGATTTATTAAACTGAGATTAATTTGCAAATTATCCCCTTTAAACAAAGATTACAGTAACTACCTGGGTTTTGATTGTTTCAAATAATGACTAGCAACTGCAGACATTAAGACTTTGCCAACAGTATGGCTTCTATGATAAAAAAATTTTAGTTGCATATTTATACTGATGACCAGACAAGTTTCTTCTCTTAGTCACAGGATTCTAGCATAAGACAGGCTCTAAATATTTCATGAATTACAGTGACCTTTTCATTTGAAAATCAGCTATTCCATTTATTCTAAAACTCTCTTTTCTCTAATAGAAGAGGTCTGTCATAGGATAGCACGGATTTGGGCCTTGATCCTTGCTGAAATATTTTTTATGCTGATTAACCCTATAGTTTTATTTCCTGTAGTATGGATACAAAGAACAACCTGTCTGTATTAAAGATTCAAGCATGGGTTTTCTGGCAACACTATTTGATTACTACTCACTGTTAACCTCCGTTAAATCTTAATGAGATAACCATTTAAAATATCTTTGAGACTCAGATAAACAGAAATTGTATCCACTGATGAACCTGCCAAGCCACAATACAAAACTTAAGTTGTTAAGTCTTCAGCATCTTTAACACAATGCACAAATAAAATCAGAACTGGTAGGAATCAACTTATGTTTGATACAATCCCAAATGTTTTTAACAACCCCAAATTTAATAGTGGTATGCAAAGCTGTGTTCTATCCCAATTATTTTAAATTAGCTTATAAAAAGCTTTACAAAGACACTAGTGTCAAAGGCATAACAATAAGAAACAAAAGCTATTGACTACTCCTAAAAGGAGAAGCTTAAAATTCATAGCAAACATTCTTACCTAACTAATCTCTATTCTTTTCTCATACCTCAAGTTAACTCATTAGTTCCTCAAGGAAGACTTACCTGATCTTTATAAGTGGGTAAACAGACACCTAATATTACACTGGCTACTCAAGGCAAATTTCCTTCATAGCACGTAATAGCTATACCATTACACATATTTGCACGATCCTTTCCAAAAGAACTTTTGGTTACTGAAATTTTCAAACACAAAGAGAGCAGTAAAATGAACTCTATGTACCCACAGTTGTATGATTCTGTGATTAAGATCTGTCATTCCCATTATATAGTAAACGCTATAAAAACAGGTACTATTCATATCTACTTTTATTTACCATTGGACACTCAGCACAGAGCATAATGCTTGGGACATAGTGTTAAAAAAATTGTTGAGTAATAAATAAAAATAAAAACTCTATTAGATAGGCACTCTCACCATTTTAATAAAATGGCCAATAAGTCCACCACATACATGTTTCTTATCTTGACTTTTTTTTCCTATGGGTGAAGGAATAAATTGGTAAATCCTGCCACTAAAATTCTGCAAGATGAAGTTTGCTTTTCAACATCAATCTCACAGAACATAAATGCCAACAAAATACCTGTTTAGTATTTAAGTAGTAAGGCTTTCCTGCCTCTAAATACTAAGCACAGTATTTTTCCATGGCAGTCAGTCAGTACAGAGCAACATGATCACTCACACAGGCAAGGAGAGCGGACATGCTCTCACAGAACAAACAAAAGAAACAAAAATGGTAATTAAAGCCAAACTGGAATTGACAGAAATCAATTGGAATAAGCACCATGGCAGCATGAGAAGAAAAAAAAAAACAAAATAAATGGTATCTAAAGTAACTATGGCTGAAGACATATCAAAACTTGAGAGAACTGAAGAGAAAAACAAATCATCAACAAACAATATTTTGAAAGTGTTCCACAAGATCTACATTACATTCCCAGTATAGTGCTGGTTTAGTTAAATCTTCACAGTAAAAATGTATACATGAAATGAGTTCATCTCCTCTGGGTGGCAACTCACCAGGAATCTTCTTAAATGTCTTGGGTTTTCTTTTGGTTTTAAATGCACTTACACCTATCAGTTTAAATTTTGAATGTTGCCTCAAATACTTTTGAAGTTCATATGGAAAGAAAGAAATCTGCAAGGGTGAAAGCAATTAATGTTTTTACCGATTTAGGTTCATGTCTGCTGGAGCCCAGAGAACGTGACAAGAACTTTGAAGTCCATCTCGGCCAGCTCTACCAATCTCCTGGTAATAGGATTCCATTTCCTTAGGAGCACCGTAATGAATGACTTGGCGAATGTCAGCTTTATTAATGCCCATTCCAAAAGCTACGGTAGCGATGACACACTGCGGATAAATAACGACAGAGTTTGACAAACATTTAGCGGAACTAAAACCTTACATGTTTCCCTTTGGTAAGTACAATTAGTTCATCCATTACAGTCCCTGGCATGCAACTGAAATTAATACGAAAGTGAAAGTAAAGTTGCTCAGTTGTGTCCGACTCTTTGCAACCCTATGGACTGTAGCCCGCCAGGCTCCTCCATCCATGGGATTTTCTAAGCAAGAATACTGGGGTGGGTTGCCATTTCCTTCTCCAGAGGGTCTTCCTGACTCAGGGATCAAACCCTGGTCTCCTGCATTGCAGGCAGACTCTTTACCATCTGAGCCACCAGGGAATTTAATATAATTTTGACAAATCACTTACAGCTTAAAAGACTCTCTGCCCAGTTTACAGATTTAGGACTGGTGACCATCAAATAGGATTTGTTCCCTTTCTACAAAAAGCAGCGAATATCATGGTTCTTTTAAAAGCATATAAATACAGGACACAAAAGAGACTCTTAAAATATTTATTATAGTAAATGAGCCTTTGGGTTATTTTGAAGTTTCAAGACTGCATCTTAATTTTTCTAGCAGTAGTCTAAGGTAGAAAGACAGGTGTGGGGCATGCTCAGTTGTGTCTGACTTTTGTGACCCCAGGACTGCAGCCCACCAGGCTTCTCTGTCCATAGGATTCTTCAGGCAAGAACCATGCAGTGGGTGACCATTCCCTCCTCCAGGGGAGCTTCCCAACCCAGGGGTCGAACCCCGGGTCTCCTACGTTACAGGAGGATTCTTAGCCCTCTGAGCCACCAGTGAAGCTTAAAGGCAGAAGGAAGCTGCTCATTAAAGATACAGAATGAAATGTGAATTTCTCCCTGCAAATTTAAAAGGATGAAATTGGTATAACAGGAACGAACATACAGAGGTGAGATTTACATGACTAGGGGAAATTTTAGGGAAAAATTAGTGATAATTGTCAAAAAAAACTAAACACATTTCTTGAAAGGTATTAATTAGAATACAAAAAAATGTACAAGCAACTCTAAGTATACTACATGCCTTACATATAAAGAGCATTTATAAAGAATACATAAACATAATATTTGAGTATACTGATCTAATCAAAATTATGATATTAATACATTGGGTAAAGAGGGGGTAGAAACTTCTGGACGCAATGAGAAGGGCAGGAAGGGATGTCAAAGAGCTACACTTTCACCTTTCATAGTGGGGAATTGAGAGATAATGCCTAAATCTAACAGGCAAATAATAAGTAAACTAGTAGCAGCACAAGCAAATTATTGCAAGATACAGTGGCAAACACCAAAGGGATAAGCTAAAAAAGCTAAGAGTAGGAAAAAGAAGCAGGAAGGATGATGGCTTATGCTTTTCATTTTAAGCACCAGAGAACTATTTAGTTTGTTAAACTATGTGTGTGCGTAAGTGGTAAATATTAAAGTGCCATTTGAAACAAAAACGTGTTATGACGTACCAAGAGTAGAAAAAAAAGAAAGGCAGGAAGGACAAATAAAGGGAAGTATGAGAAATATGAAAGAAAATAAACATAGGAATGGAAATAATATTAAGAAAAAGCTTTGTGTGAATACAACTAGTCAGTTTTGCTATATTTGAGTAAAAAAGCAATCTAATAATAATCCCAATACTTATGTTTTAAATGTTATTTCTTATTCAATTTTTCCAACTTTATTGATATAACTGAATTATAACATTGTGTAAGTTTACCATATATAACATGATTTGATATATGTATATATTGTGACATGATCGATAACTTCAGTAAGGTTAACACCTCCATCACCTCACATGATTACTGTATGTGTGTATATGTATGTGTGTCTATGTGTGTGTATGATGAAAATTTTTAAGATCTAATTTTTTTCATGATACTATCTTTAAAAGAGATCAATCTATTCTACAGATATGATTTTCAAAAGAACCTCTCAGGTGTAAATGAAAATACTTTATCAAATAATTTACTCATAACCTCATCCTAAAGAGGAAAGGAATTCAAGCCATCTTGAAAAGGCAAATAAAATACAAAGGACATAAAATTAAAAGCCAGGATTAAAAGACTGATCACAGACTTAAAACGCAAATCTACATCCAAATGTGGTTAGATTTCATTATTAAATATAGGAAAGACAAACAATCTCGTCTTCCTCATGTCTCTAGGAGATGTTTCTATTTAAATAAATAATTAGTAATACAGCAAGAGAGAAGAAACCACTGGTCAATTATTGACTCAAAGATCAATTGTTAAGATTTAGTAAGCAGCAGCTAATGAACTTTATCTGATAATTTTCAAGCTTCAGAGATAACAGAATAAACATATAAGCATTTAAGGATTTGGATAAAACCTCTATTCCAGGCAGCTGTGATAGCTGTTCTTGCTTTGGAAAGAAGAAGAGAACAGATGCCTTCAGGCAGATACGTACTGCAGCATGACAATGCACAGTGGGCTGCATGTGCAAAGTTCTAGATACACAGGAAATGGATGATCTATTGGACAGAAAATGCAAAACCAAAGCTAAGTTCCTCTCAATTTGAGATGAGGACTATTCCAGGCGTATGTTGACAGGGGGTGGATATGTTAATAGTGTTGATTTAAACCTACTCGCATGTTTCAATTGAAATCCTCCAAAATAATCCGTGTGACACCCACTGAACCAGGATTCTAATCATAAGAATCTCAGCTGCAGCACCTCTTGTGAACTTCATCCATACCTTTCTTCTCTCCTTCAGATCAATCCTGCTTTGTGCTCCCAGTCCAATGTTTCTATAATACTACTATCTTGCTCAAAAACAGAGCAGTCTGTCACAGTGGTTTTCAAGTTCTGTTTTGCAGAATTCTGAAGATTTTAAGACAACCCCCAAGACACTGACATGGAGTCAGGGACGTTCCTGGACTTGGTTCTCCGTCACATCAACTTCAACAAGGCCATTTCTACTTTAATCTGTCTTACCTGTTAGATGGAATTTCGTTTAAATAAAAAATCCTACAGCGTGTCTGGAAAAAATAAGGGAATTTCACACCAACTCCAGCTTGCCTCTCTGCAAAGTTTTAAGATCCTCTATAACCTGGGCAAACAACCAATTCAACTCTCTCCCTAAGTGTCCACCAGTTCCTGCCATTTTACCCACACCTGTGTCCCTCCTACTCCATACTTCCTTTATCTCCAACCATTGCAAACTACTCACAATTCCTTGAACCCAGTATCAAAGTGCCTTGCACACATCAGTCCTTCTTCCAGGAATTCTATAATCAATTCCTTATCCTTCATCACCCTCTAGCCATGCATACCTGATGAACTTCTGTTCACTTGTTCAGATTCTACTCTAACTGCTTATTCCTGGGTGTACACCTTCATTTGACAATCTACCTTAACAGCTAGTGTTCCCTCCTCTGTGAACCTAAACACCATTCCATGTATAGGCTGCCACTGATACTAGCCTGCAACAGTTTTCTTACCTATCTTCCATGTTTTACACTGATTCTATCAGAGTGACAGCTTTACGCGCATCAAAACGGTACTCAAATGTATATGCACGAATGAATCACCTGGATGTACACCTGAAATTTTTTAATCTACATTGCTGTTTTTCCACTTTCGTGCTCGTGCTCAGTCATGTCAAACTGGGCCCCATGAACCGCAGCCCACCAGGCTCCTTGTCCATGGAATTTTCCAGGCAACAATACTGGAGTGGGTTGCCATTTCCTACTCCAGGGGATCTTCCCAAACCAGGGACCGAACCCACAACTCTTATGTCTCCTGCATTGGCAGGGGGATTCTTTACCACTGCAATTTTAAACAAATAATATTTCATGATTAAATTATGAAGTTCAATCCCAACTTTAAAGAAACTTTTAATTTTTGACAGAGTATAGTTGACTTACAATGTTGTTTTACAATGTGTTAGTTTCTGCCGTACAGTAAAGTGAATCGGGTATACATATACCCACTCTTTTTCAGAGTCCATTCCCATACAGGTCATTACAGAGTTCTGAATAGTTACCTGTGCTGTACCATAGGTTCCTATTAGTTCGTCCTATAATTTTATATATAGTATGCATATGTGAAATTAACAAAACATTGTAAATCAACTATAATCTAATATAAGATATACTTTAAAAATTAAAAAAAATTAATTAAAAACCAGGGGCGGGCGAGGAAGTTAGGGAACACAAAGAAAATGTTCAATAAAGATTCATAAATAACTATTATAGAAATAACTATTTCCAGTATGGAGAAAAGACAGTAATGATGATCCATCTTCACACCTGAATTTCATCTCTCAAGAACCTATGATGAACTTGTTTCCTTAAGTTAACACTCAGTCCTGCATGGTATGCTCCACAGGCCAACTTCAGTTTTTTAAGTTCAGCTGTAACTTGTTCTGTCATTTTTCTGGAAGGACAATAGATGATAGTTGGACCTTCAAATTCCCAAGCAGAACTAAAGAAAAAGAAGAGCAAAAGGACAAATATATATATATATATATATGTTTGAGTTTTACGTGATTTACTTTCCCCTTCATTTTAAATTTTTAATTTAATTTCAAGTTTAAATTTTAATTTACATTTTCCTTTCAGTAAAAAACTGAAAGGAGAATGCATATAAAAAACAATGATTTATTTTTTTTAAAAATGATATATTTAAGAAAAATCTAAAACAATTTGGACATTCAGATGTGGAAATAAATTATGTTAAACAAAAACACCACTGACTTCAGTTTTTTATTCAAATTAAAACGAGAGACAAGTTTATTTATTGAAGCAGAAGCCTTGCTAAAAACCAACAAACTAATGGAAATACAATTACCATCCTTTTGGAAATGCAGAACACTAGTTTAACAATTACTCTTCATTTATACAAGAAATGTAATATTTACAAAGAATAAATTTTCACATTATTCTTATCTCTCTTATGATTGTAAAATTGAATTTCTATATGTTTACCAAAAAAACAAGAACTTTCATGTAATAATAGTTTACATAGTTCAAAGAAGCATTTACTGGTAATCTTAAGGCTATGTTATAGAAAATAACATGTTAGAAAGCCTGTTTTAGAAACCTGCACTTATTAAAAGTTAAATGATGATTTCATAGAATATTTAATTCTTCAATATATTCATTTACATAAATACATTCATTTATGCTGACCCAACAAATATAAAAAAGAACGTACCACTTAGATTTGATCATACACATTCATGCTATGAAAGTGAATCAAATATTTAAAAAGTAAATGTATAAAAACCTTTAAGAAGGACTATGGTAAAAATCATTGAAAACTTAGAAAAATAATGAACTAATTTTACTCTAAGAGTCTTACTAAATAATCTACTCAAAGTAATTTTTGAGAGTAACCAAATGGGCTTCCATATCAAAATGTCATAGTAGATAACTCTGTGGAGTGAAAAAAAATGCAAATTATCTTTTTAATGGACAAGAATCTCTTTTAAAAAAATATTTTTCAAAGAAGGAAAAACTGGGCACCAAAACATGAATACTGTAACATCTTAAAACATTAAGGCCTAATTTAAGAAAACACAATATACAGAAAGATAACAAAGATACAAAAAGGAGGAAAATTGCAGACAAAATGGACATACTACAAAACCATTTCTGTGGCAAGCTAACAACAAGAACAACTGAGAGCACATATTTACATAGTCTAAAACAAAGAACAGAGGCCTATAAAGCTAAATACAAAAATATCAACAGTGAAAACTGAGGAATGGTATCGGAAAAATCTAAGTACTCTTCAGTTTACATGCATCCGTACTGTTCAAAATGATACTAACAATATGGATCACTTTTTACATTAAAAAAAAAGTAGAAAATATAAAAATTTGAATGTATGGAGCATAAAAAATCAAAGCAGTGAACATTCCTATTGACTACCGCAGAAATGACTAGAACATTGATGACAAACATTGGTCTTTGTCTTCTTTGCCAAAAGAATTCATAAGAGACCAGCAGACAGAGCATTTATTGGAGGCAAAGCACGTGTAGAAGAAAATAAAGCAAACTCATAGAGTGAGCTGCACCCAGAAGGGGTTGCTTAGATTGCTTATATGAGGGCACTCTTCTGGGTTATGTCTGGCCAGTCATCTTGCTTATTCCCATATTTGGCCTGTCTCAGGGTTCTTTCTTGGTCAGCTCAAAGGTTTCTGGGAGGTTGGCAGGACATACTATGGGCTGGCATCTCTTCCTTTTTTCTCCCCTCCCCTGGAGTTGCATCATCCAGAAATCCTTAGAGGACAACTGAGGACATTCTCTGCACACGTCGGGATGAGAAAACCCCTTAACCACAAGAGGAAATTGTGGTCTCAGGGCCCAGTGCTCCTGATGGCGTCTTCTCTCAAAGTGTCAACAGGAGACTTTGCAGCAGCTCAGCCTGGGGCCCGTCTACTGCCTAGCTCACATCCCCTCTCAGATTCCTGGACCCCAGGGAATTTTTATTGGGAGGATGCAGGGCAAAGGTCCACCTTCTGTAGCTTCTTCAGGCTGGCATCGGGCTCGTGGACCCTACCTAACTGGGGCCACAGAACCCTCATCCTGCCTGGCTGTGGAGCCCCAGGGAGACCGCTGTTGGTCCAGAAAAATCTGGCTTAGGGAGTGGCTAGAATCCCTGCATCACCATCATCTTGACACGGAACTGCTGCCACCTTGAAGAAATGAACTTAACATACCAGATGCACGGCTTTTGTCAACTGGGAGGCCTCAGAGCAGGAGCTGTGATGGATCTTCCTGGCCCAGGGGTCAAGCCTGCATCTCTTACGTCTCCTACATTAGCAGGTGGGTTCCTTACTACTAGCACCACCTAGGAAGCCCAAGGTATAGAGATGTCTTTTGCCTTTGGAGTATCTAGGCCTAATACAGCTTATTTTTTATCTGGAGATAGCTGTCTACTTCCAAGATTTATAATGTATCCCATATATTTAACTTGTTGCTTTGAGATCTGCACCTTTTTCTGGGAGATCCTATAACCTCAAGTCCCAAGGAAATTAAGAATTTCAATGGTGTTCTGATCTGAGGCCTCCATGGCGGGGCTATATATTAATATATCTACATACTGTAGAACAGGCCCTTCTTTTAGGCATATTTCCCTTAGTTCCTTTCCTAGGGCCTGAGCGAGCAAGTGTGGGCTCTCAAAACCCCTAAGGCAAGACTGTCCAGGTATAACTGTTGCATCTGACCCAAGTGGGAATTGGTCCACTCAAAGGCAAACAGATACTGTGATGAGAGATGAACTGGAATGCAAAAGAAGGCATCCTTGAGGTTGATCATGGTAAACCATTTAGCATCCTGAGGGAGCTGGACTAAGATGTTGTAAGGATTAATCATAAGGGGATATATAGGAACCACTGTATCATTTACTGCTTGGAGGCCATCCGCCATCCTATATTCCTCATTTGGCCTAACAACCAGCAGATAGGGGTAGGAGACTGACAGGGCACCAAGAGGTCTTACGAATTTATCTACGAGGGGTTGTATAACTCATTTTTTGCTTAGAAACTTATGGGGTATTGTCTCTTGTTAGAGTAGGCAGCTTCTGGATTAAAGCTAATATTTACAGGTTGGGCATTCATGGCCCTCCCAGGGACTCCTCTGTCCCAAACTGCAGGGTTTACTGCTTATAGGCAAGAGTCATGGCTTAACAACAAAAAAAAAAAAGGGCAGGGGGTGCTGCTCAGGACCTTCTAACCATAATATGGTTAGGGAACTCAGAGGAGAACTCGGAAGGTCTCTCCCCATTAGTGGAGTAGGACACTCAGTGACAACCAAAAGTGGGCATGTCAGCCCACTTCAGTTCAGTTCAGTTGCTCAGGCGTGTCCAACTCTTTGCAACCTCATGACTGCAGCATGCCAGGCTTCCCTGTCCATCACCAACTCCTGGAGCTTACTCAAACTCATGTCCATCAAGTCGGTGATGCCATCCAACCATCTCATCCTCTGTTGTCCTCTTCTTCTCCTGCCTTCAATCTTTCCCAGCATCAGGATCTTTTCTAATGAATTAGCTCTTCACATCAGGTAGCCAAAGTATTGGAGCTTCAGCGTAAGCATCAGTCCTTCCAATGAATATTCAGGACTGATTTCCTTTAGGATGGACTGATTGGATCTCCTTGATCAATCCAAGGGACTCTCAAGAGTCTTCTCCAACACCACAGTTCAAAAGCATCAATTCTTTGATGATCAGCCTTCTTTATGGTCCAGCTCTCATATCCATACATGACTATTGAAAAAGCCATAGCTTTGACTATACAGACCTTTGATGGCAAAGTAATGTCTCTGCTTTTTAATATGCTGTCTAGGTTATTCATAGCTTTTCTTCCAAAGAGCAAGTGACCTGATTTCATGACTGCAGTCACCATCTGCAGTGATTTTTGGAGCCCAAGAAAATAAAGTCTCTCACTGTTTCCATTGTTTCCCCATCTATTTCCCATGAAGTGATGGGACCAGATGCCATGATCTTCATTTTTTGAATGCTGAGTTTTAAGCCACCTTTTTCACTCTCCTCTTTCACTTTCATCAAGAGGCTCTTTAGTTCCTCTTCACTTTCTGCCATAAGGGTTGTGTCATCTGTGTATCTGAGGTTATAGATATTTCTCCCAGAAATCTTGATTCCAGCTTGTGCTTCATCCAGTCTGGCATTTCACATGATCTACTCTGCATATAAGTTAAATAAGCAGGGTGACAATATATAGCCTTGACATATACCTTTTCCTATTTGGAACCAGTCCATTGTTTCATGTCCAGTTCTAACTGTTGCTTCTTGACCTGCATAGAGATTTCTCATGAGGCAGGTCAGATGGTCTGGTATTCCCATCTCTTGAAGAATTTTCCAGTTTGTTGTGATCCACACAGTCAAAGGCTTTGGCATAGTCTTTAAAGCAGAAGTACATGTTTTCCTGGAACTCTCCTGCTTTTTCTATGATCCAACAGATGTTGGCAATTTGATCTCTGGTTTCTCTGCCTTTTCTAAATCCAGTTTGAACATCTAGAAGTTCTCTGTTCACATTTAGTTGAAGCCTCGCTTGGAAAATTTTGAGCATCACTTTGCTACCATGTGAGATGATGAGACCAAACACTGTTCAAACTGGCAAGAGTGATTCCAGTGAAGTAACAGGTGTGAGGCTTTTCACTGACACCTGTCACTGTGCAGCTTTTAGAGGAAAAAGGTGCAGAGTAAGAAGTCAGGCCAGAGTCAGTGGCTTCTGTATCAAGTAAAAAATCAACCTTCTTTCTGCCACATCAGAGATGACCCGGGGCTCCTTGATGGAGATAGACATCTCAGGGCAGGCATGGGGGAAGCTACTGGCACACCTCAGGAGCCCAGCATGGTCATCTCAGAAGCAAGAGTGCCTCTTCCTTTTCAGGACCAAGAACAGTCCCATCTCCAATGATTAGTCTGTCTTCAGACTGGGCATGGCCTGGGAGGCTCCTTCTGGCATTCACGGGCCCAGTGGTGAGTTGATTTGCCTTGAAGCCTTCCCCCTTGCTGGTCTTACCCCTGGACTCATGGTTGACACCTGCTGTCCCCTCTCGGTTGCCCTGAAGTTGCAAAGCGTGTCTGACGGCAACTGTTATCAGCTGAGCTTTGGCTATGGCCTGCCTCAATTCACGCCAGACTTCTGGCCTTCTCCTCAGCTTGATTTTTTACCCCAAAAGCCGCCTCTAGAAGGTGGGGCATCAGGGTTTGTGGCCCTGATTGTAACATTTGAAGTTTTCGCCTAAAGTCATAGGGGTGAGCTGAATGATAAAATGTAATCCCAATAGGGACTGACCCTCAGGAGTGGAGGTGTCTATGTTAGTAAACGTTCTAAAAGCCTCCCCAGGTTGTCCCTAAGAGAAAGCTGGATTTTCTTCTTTCTCTTGGGTCACGTCCTTGACCCTTTCACAGCTGACTGGTTTTCTAATGCACTCCTCATTCCTTCCAATAGGCGCTGAAGCATGCGGTTCCTGGCCCTCACTCCCACCAGGAAGTTATCATCCGCAGTGGGATTCTGCATCCCACCCACATCACAGATGCTGGGCTGGGCCCCGGCAAGCTGCTTAGTGTGCCCCGAGGCTGCCGGCCAAACCCTCTGCTTCTCCTCACAGGTACAGCAGGTAGTGGGTATTAGTTGGACATCCTTCCAGGCTAAATCAAATGCCAGGGTTAGGGCCTGAAATCCTTCAGTAAACCTACTAGGGTCTTCAGAAAACTGGCCCAGTCTTTGCACCCCGCTGAATCAGTTAAAGAGAAGGGTGTGTGCACTCTGACTGTGCTTTCGCCATTTGCCACTTTACTGGGAGGACACTTTCTCCCTGATCCTGGGTGACTGGAAGTCCCACCTAAGAGATACCTCAGTGATGAGATTAGCTTTTTCATCCTGGGGTCACTTCAGTTCAGTTCAGTCGTGTCTGACTCTTTGTGACCCCCACGGACCAAAGCATGCCAGGCCTCCCTTTCCATCACCAAATCTTGGAGTTTACCCAACTCGTGTCCATTGAGTCGGTGATGCCATCCAACCATCTCATCCTCTGTCATCCCCTTCTCCTCCTGCCTTCAATCTTTCCCAGCATCAGCGTCTTTTCAAATGAGTCAGTTCTTCGCATCAGGCAGCCAAAGTACCGGAGTTTCAGCTTCAACATCACTCCTTCCGATGAACACTGAGGACTGATCTTCTTTAGGATGGACTGGTTGGATCTCCTTGCAGTCCAAGGGACTCTCAAGAGTCTTCTCTAACACCACAGTTCAAAAGCATCAATTCTTCAGTGCTCAGCTTTCTTTATAGTCCAACTCTCACATCCATACATGACTACTGGAAAAACCATAGCCATGACTAGATGGAACTTTGTTGGCAAAGTGTGGTACCAGTGTGTTTAGAGGTGAATAGGGAAGCAAGGTTTGGGATTTGCCAAGGGGATCTGGAGAATTAGGGGTACTTGTAGGAATAGGAGAGGCTCGGTTTCCCCACTGAGAGTGGGGGGAGTTAAAAGAGGACTGTCTAGAATGCTGGGAGAATTCTCTGGTTCCCCAGGCCTCTGAGCTGCACAGGGCGGGACTCCAGTAAAGGGACACAGGGAACCTCAGTCCATTGCTCCAACCTGCGGCAAGAATGATCCAACTGCAAGATGGGATGATAATTTACAGACCCATTTTGGGGCCAACTTTCTCCATCACCCAAATTATATAAAAGCCAGGGAGTATTACCAAAAAAAGATTCAGGTATGGCACATGGAATCAACCAGCCCCAAAAGGCTGTTATTATTAACAGAAGCAAAGCTTGTGTGGAAGAGCATATGGGTGAACTCGCAGAGTTAGCTGCACCCAATAGGGGTGGCATGGATCACTTATATGGGGGCAGTCTTCTGGGCTATCTCTGGCCAATCATCTTGCTTGTGCCTATAACTGGCCTGACTCAGGGTCCTTCCTGGTGAATGTGCACGATTCTCAGCCAAGATGCATTCCAGTGCAAAGGTTTCAAGGAGGTTTTCAGGACACGTTACAGGCTGTCACCTCCTCCATCCCTCGACCTCTCCCCTAGAGTTGTGTCATATGGAATTCCTTAGGGGACAACTGAGGACCTTCTCTGCACATTGTGTCAGGCTGAGAAATCCCCTTAACCATAAGATTGTTTCAGGCTGAGAAATCCCCTTAACCATAAGAATGAGGAAACTGTGGTCACTGTCTCAGGGCCCAGTGCTCCTTCTGGCATCTTATCTCAAAGTGTCAGTGGGAGACTGGCTGCAGCTGCTCAGCCTGGGGCCTGTCTCCTACCTCACTGTTACAAGAGGATTCGTTATTTCGCCAGAAAGTTTACTAAAGACTATTATTTCCTCATAACAACTTTCTGAGAGGGGAAAAAAAATTATCCTCATTTAATCAAGTTAGATAGGTGAGACAGGCTTATTTAAATTAAACACATCATGCATATAGAAATGGAGAAGGCAATGGCACCCCACTCCAGTACTCTTGCCTGGAAAATCCCATGGTCGGAGGAGCCTGGTAGGCTGCAGTCCATGGGGTCGCGAAAAGTCGGACACGACTGAGCGACTTCACTTTCACTTTTCACTTTCATGCACAGGAGAAGGAAATGGCAACCCACTCCAGTGTTCTTGCCTGGAGAATCCCAGGGATGGGGGAGCCTGGTGGGCTGCTGTCTATGGGGTCGCACAGAGTCAGACACAACTGAAGCAACTTAGCAGCAGCAGCATGTAGAAAACAAATAAGGTAAGACTTTAAGAAACATGATGGCTCAATGAAGAGAAAAAATGTGAATACAGTTAAACAAACAGAATTAAATGAAAGAAAGAAAATGAAGATAACAGGTAATATTTTGAAGTCTTAACTTACCCTCCATCACGGTGCTCATTAAGAGGAAAATTTTTTCTTTTTTTGTTTCTGGCCAAGTCACATGGCATGTGGGGCCTTAGTTACCCAACCAGAGATCAAACTCATGCTGCCTATAGCAGAAGCATAGAGCCCTAACCACTGGACTGCCAGGGAATTTCCAAGAGGTAAACTTCTATTTGCCCAAGTTCTACAGAGAGCATTCTGACTCTTCAAGGTTCCCGGCTACCACAACTCTTCTTAGAGGATGCAAAACAGGTGCAAAATCATTTCGGATTTGCTTTTAGAAAAACCACTGTCACAGTCAGTATCAAAATCTTTGGATGGTCTTAGGAAAGAGGGAGCCACAAGAAAAGGAACACCAAGACTCAGGGGATATGATCTCAGGTGATAAACCTGAAAACTGTATACAGATGCACCAGGGAGTCCTGAGGAGCAAGGAGATCTGCTAGGAGAGACTATAATAGTCTGAGCTAAAAAGTAATGCAAACCACAATTAATAGAATTAATATGAACAACAGTGAGAAGAAATCATTTATGTAAGATGTGATAAAAGGACAATATAATCGCAGTGTCACAGAGTCGGGGAGAAAAAAAGGCAAGCACAGTTTCAAAAAGGATAGGGTTATTAGGGAGAAATACCATAGAGCTTAAGAATGCTATGGACTGAAAAGGATCAAATATTAGGAATGTAAATAAGGATCTGATTGTGGAGACTCTAACATAAAATAAAAAGCCTTCTCCAAGAGAACATTTTACCTTTAGGACAGAAAGGAAGTGTAGTACAATGTACATTCACTTCGGAGAGATTCCCTAGAGCAGCCAAACTACACTAGAACACTCAAAATACATTCATTACATGTGTGCTTTAACCTGAACACAGCACAGTCAAGCCAACAGTGAATTCTACATTTAAATTCACCCTAAGAGACCTTAAGAGTTACTTTAGGGTTTCCTAACCTAGGATCAATCTTCTTTTTATTACTTTCTGAGAAGGAAAATACTAACAGTGTTCTTCAAATTCTATTTTCCTAGATTTGCTTTGTTTGTATGGATAGGACAAACAAGTGTTTTCATTTACTCTAACTTTACATTTCATAATGCAAAAATTATGTTTTTCACTGAGAAGATAGATCAGAGAAGCTTAGCATACATAAAATGCCTCCAAACAAAATAAATAGGAAGAAGTGCTAGCGACAGTTTCTATAACAGTAAAATGAAAATACTATGTAGCTTACAGAACAGTTATAAAAATCAAACTAGATCATTTACATGACGCACCTAGGATATTACTTGATACATAATATGGGCTCAAAAAGTACTTAAATTCCTTAAAACTCAAGTTAGTCATTTAACTAGTGAACTAGGAAGAATTCAGATAAAAGACTCATTTGCTTTTTTTGTGTATTTGTCAGTTATTAAGAGTGTAGTGAAAGTCACTCAGTCGTGTCCAACTAACTCTTTGCAACCCCATGGACTATAAAGTCCATGGAATTCTCCAGGCCAGAATACTGGAATGGGTAGCCTTTCCCTTCTCCAGGGGATCTTCCCAACCCAGGGATCAAACCCAGGTCTCCAACCCAGGTCTCCTGCATTGCAAGCGGATTCTATACCAGCTGAGCCACCAGGGAAGCCCATTAAGAGTGTATGTCCTCTTCAAATACAGTATGGAGCATGAAAACGTAAGAAAAATTAGTTTCTCCCTTCCTCAGTCACTGATTACATAACATCACACTTGAACCTAAGCTAAGCAGAATTTCAAATATATTAAATATACATTCCAAAGAGATAAGTTTTAAAAATAAAATTCATTTTTTATAAAGAACAAACTAGTTTCCAAAATTGATCAACCATGAAATTCTCACCTTGACTTACAGACGAGAAACTGCTTCAGATCCTGCAGGATGCTTCCTGTTTTTCGTCCAACTTCTAAATACAAGTTTGGTCGATCAAAACCAGTACAGGTTATCTGAGGATCCTTCAGTTTTAAGCAACGTACAATGTCTTCTCGGATTGAAGAACCTGCTGTAGCGGTCAATGCAACAATTGGAACCTGAAATAAGTAAAAGTGATTTTTCAACAAAGGAGAGAGGTCGTTAATTCCCAACATTTCTACTGCCTTCTTAGAAGGACACTGGAAGACAATTATAGGAAGAACAGAGAACAGTGATAAAAATGAAACTTTAAAATTATTTTTTCAAAGAAGAAGAAAAACACTTTCTTCTTACTTCTCAGCCTTCTAAGAAATCATTCAAACACTAAACTCATAAGATTTCTAAATGCAATTTCTATCTTATGTTAAATCCACTTATTAGCTATCTACCTCTCCATTTATTATTTATACATTTACAACAGTGCTGGGACAAATGAGGGGTAAGTTATGTCTTATCTTTGATAATCTGTAATTCACAAATTATAAACCCTGCACTCAGTGAAAATTTAGCCATGCAAAGCCCAACCAAGGCTTTTTTTTTATTCCTATGTTAAATACATTGGTATATGGCTTTTCAGATCTAAAATAACAGCTCTCAATGACCTGGATGACCTCTCAACAGTTTTAAAGGGCTAATTGTGGCATACAATATATAAGGAAAATACAGAAAATAAGACATCTATTATTAACTGATTCCTTGAACAACCAAGTCATGTTCTATTTTCAGTACAGTAGACTTGTAGATTTAATTTTTCATCACTATTATCATTGGGAGTATTAATCAACTATGCAGTCATTTCATAATCAGAAAAATTGTTCCTATATAATTAGCTGCTTGATATCCAAGATTACAACTTTCTGAATACTTTTTGGCTTATTATAAAATATGGTAAATAATATGCTCATAACACAGCTCTTCAGATGTAATACATCTACCCTGCAAATCAGTTGAAGCAATTACTGTACATAAGTGAAAATTTAAGTGCAATTTGTAAAAAAGCAATTACAGAATTTGAAAAAAGATACAATTTATTAAAACTGTAAACTACTTTTATAATCAATATAGCTTTACTGAATTGAAACCTATCTCAAAGTTCATGCAAAGAAAAATCAATTAAGTCTGGGAGCAGTTTTTAAATGGAAAAAAATGATACCAAAATCAATGTGACCAGTTAACTGACATTTTGATATTCTCTATCCCTCAATTCTGTGAAATTATTAAAAAATACCCCAAATCAACTTAATTGATTTTTGGCTTACAATCAGACTCTTCTCTGAATTTAGAGAGCATCTGCCTAATAACATATAGAAACAGGCAAATTTATAAAGAAACTAGTTTCTCTAATCAAGGCTTAATATATATGTATTTACCTGCTATATATCTTTATAGCAAATAAAAATATTTGTATCAAAAATATGGCTAGAGAATAAGGTAAGTTTAAACATGGAATTTCCCAGGACATGAATATTCTCACCTTACCACAATGAAGCATTTCCATCAATTTAACTGTTATTCAAACAATTTATAAATGGACTAAAAAAATGTTTGATATTTAACTGCATATACAGATAAAGACAGACATTTTCAGGATAGAGACTATAAGAAAAGAGGGTCTGGTTTGTTTCTATGCAGTATCATCTAAGAGGAGACAAGCAATGCTTTTGTGAAAAAAAGGAAATAAGCATGAATCCTGACACATTTTGAAGAAGTTAGTAGAAAAATCAGGCAAAAGAGCAGCACAGTAGTAGAAAAATCTGACTCAGAAACAGTTGCCTAAGTTCAAAGCCAGCTTTCACCACTAATGAGATGTGAGATTTTGAGCTGCTTATTTTAGATACATTGGCTGCACCGTACAACTTGCAGAATCTGAGCTCCCCAACCAAGGATTGAACCCATGCCCTCTGAAGTGGAAGTGCGGAGTCTTAACCATTGAATCGCCAGGGAATTCCCAGGAGCTATTTACTTCATATTCTGAACTTTGGTTTCCTCATCTATGAGATGGCTATAATAACAGCAACAACCTCAGAAAGTCACTGTGAAGAGCAAACGGGATAAAAGGTTAATATGCCGAATATAACGGCACAGTACACAGAAAGCACACAAGAAGTGTCAGCTATTACTCATGTTATCATGGCAACATCTGAAAAGACTTCCACACAAGAACTCCAGAGACACGGCCACTACTCCCAGATTTGCCACTCACTTTGGCAAGGGCTAACTTCTGTTGGCCTCGGCTTTTTCATCAGAATATGAGATGGACAGGGCTACTGGACGTTAACTTCTCTTCTAACTTAAAAATTCCCACTTTGCTACAAAAAAACTCCTTATTCTAGCGACCAGCTAACAGGGAAAATCACTATAAATGATTCGCTCCTTTGCCAACATCCTAGAAAGTCACAGTTAAGAATGCTGCTTCCGTAACTTAGAAAACACAGTAAAGTAATGGAATACATTAAATTTAAAGGAACAATATTTACATTCACTTCAGAAATGAACAGAATATTTTTGCTTAGAAACTCTGGTGCTTTATGATATTTAAAAGAAGTAAACTAGGGTAAAACTTAAAAATAACACTCAGGTTGGCTAGGAGAAAGATGTGTCCATACAGCCTGGTGTGCTGGGAAGCTCTCAGTTTATCTGGTCATCACAGCATAGTTCTTTTTTTTTTTAATTGGAGGCTAATTACTTTACCACACTGTAGTGGTTTTCGCCATAAACTGACATGAATCAGCCATGGGTATACATGTGTCCCCCATCCTGAACCCCCCTCCCAGCTCCCTCCCCACCCCATCCCTCAGGTCTGTCCCAGTACACCAGCTGAGTGCCCTTTCATGCACCGAACTTGGACTGGTGAACTATTTCACATATGGTAATATACATGTTTCAATGCTATTCTCTCTAATCATCCCACCCTCGCCTTCTCTGACAGAGTCCAAAGTCTGTTCTTTATATTACAGCACAGTTCTTAATAGCTTCAACCTTTTAATTGTTAAAAGCAAACTGGTATGGTTGATAAATTATCTTGTCACTCAGTTTTATCAAGTTCTCAACTCACGAAACTTGCTCTTTAAATTGGCAAATCTTGGTTTCTTTGGTAATAAGTACAAAATTTTGGTGAAACAAGCAATAAAATGTAAATTAATCTTGGGACTATAAATCTAGGAATGCCTTAGACATATACTTCAATGGTGCTACCACTACAAACTCCAAGAACTGTTACTATTCCAATTGCCTCTGAATTTGGGTAGTGCAGTTAATCTATATACTCCATAATATGCTTCATTCATTCATTCACTCACTTATTCCAAATAGTTACGACTCTACTATGTGCTGATCTTTGTAAAAGGGCTGGGAGGAACGTCATGGAAAGATCCAAAACGTCTCATTTCTTACAGTACCTCTTACTTGACTTTTATAGAACTTTAAGGTTGATGTAAAGCTTTGCAGGGCTTCCCTGATGGCTCAAGAGTAAAGAATCCATCTGCAATGCAAGAGATACAGGTTTGATCCTTGTGTAGGGAAGATCCCCTGGAGAAGGAAATGGCTACCCACTCCAGTATTGTTGCCTGGAAAATTCCATGGACAGAGGAGCCTGGTGGGCTACAGTTCATGGGGTCGCAAAGAGTCACACACAGCTGAGCAAATCCACAACAACAACAAAGCTTTCAACAACAAAGTCATTCTTTGGAGACTCATTTTGTCACATTCTCTCCAAATGGGAATAAGTTAGTGATTTTGCTATTTTTGAACTTACTGAAATAGTACAGTGTGAAGCCCTGGTGACAGTCAGCTGAGAACAGTGAGGAAAAGGAGAGCCCTACAGACACCAGGCGGCATTTCTCACACTTGGCTAACAGAGATTTCACGAAAACACTAGGGATAAAGGTTTCTCAGCCACTGCTTGATGAACATTCTGGGCTCAGTGAATTATCCCAAGAAATACAAAGAATCCAGTGGAGGCCACAGCCTGACACAATAAAAGACTAATTCAATATCAAAAAGCATTTCCGAACTGCATGAAACACTTAAAACTCCTCTAACACAATCTCTCTAGAATCAAAGGCCCAGGAAAGGATTACAGACAGCAATCTTCCTAATTTCCAAAAGCTTACTTTAAACCATTCTAAATTAATGAAAGGCAGTCCTCAAGGAATCTGAGCCTACTGGCTTTCACCATATCAATCTTCCTTTTCTATTAATATTACAGGGACTATGAACACTACTAATCTTTCTATATTATTCATACTGTTCCATGCACTTCATTTGGTACTCCTGCTTCCACTTTTATGGGTAATTCTGAATCTAAACCCCTTTACTGGACTCTGTGCTACTTCAGGGCAGAAACTGTTCTAAACGTCTCTCAAGTCATTTGCTCTGGAAGCCCATGTAGCATTGCCCAGCTCTACCACTCACTACCTGTGCGGTAAACTTACTTCTCAGGGTCTCAGCTTTCTCATCAAAATTCACTTATTCATTTACCCAATTATTTATAGAACACTCACTATGGGACAGGCACTGTTGTAGATTTTATCAACTAAACCAGCAAAAATCCCTCCCCACAAAGAATATTTCCGGTAGGGACCCACAGGCCATAGACAAAATAAATTAAAGTATGCTAACACTGCTAAGTGTTATTTAAAAGACAGCAAAGGAATATAAGGAATGCTGAGAGTTGTGGGAAGGGGGTTAATTTGAAAAGCTGACTACAGTGGACAGGAGGCCTAAATGAAAAAGTCCTCTTTCAGCAAAGACTTGAGAGAAGTAAAAGATATACCATGTTGTAAAAAAATCTTTCCCCTGCTTAAAAATCAACCATCTGCCCTTCCATCAAAACACTTTCAGATTTTTGGCCATTCCCCAATCCTGGATCCTCCCTTGCTAAGCAAGTCATTTCAAGACGTTGTACCTGGCAAAGCTTACCTTCGGGAGTACTGCCTTTAGGGAACCCAAAGCCCTGAATGCATTTCTAAAATCATGTCCCCACTCAGAAATACAGTGAGCCTCATCCACAGCAATAAGTGTGATACCTATCAAAAAAGAAAAATATGTAAACAGAGAAGACAAAGTTCAAGAAAGCAATAAACTCATCTAAGGTTTTACCACCAATTTCACTTTGAATATGTAAATATAACAGAAAGGAGAAAAATAATTCAAAGTATTGACTCATAGAAAAATATAAGCATAAATAATAGCAGATAACACCAAAAATTGGGCTTCCAAAGTGGTGCCAGTGGTAAAGAATAAATAGACCAATGCAAGAGACCTAAGAAATGGAGGTTCGATCCCCCGGGTCAGGAAGATCCCCTTCAGGAGGAAATGGCAACCCACTCCAGTATTCTTGCCTGGAGAATTCCATGGTCAAAGGGGCCTCGAAGGCTACAGTCCATGGGGTCACAAAGACTCAGACACGACTGAAGCGACTTAGCATGTACACCAAAAATTATTACTGAGAATAAGCAAAGGAAGATATGTGGATAAAAGGCAGATGGATAAAAGAAATATTTAATATCTATTTTTCAAATAACATGTTTATTCAATTTTGGTTTTCATCATTATTTCTCAGAGAAATTAATTACTACTACTCTGTCCTGAAAGCTATCACTCATCTGCAATGATAATACCTTAAAAAGAAGAGCTGTTCTAATTCTCATTCATAATACTTTTATCTCATGGATTAGCTATCCAAAGAGAAAGAGTCAGCATATTTCTACTGAGATTACATTTCTCACTGTCTGTGAATGATCACTACAGAATTCCTCTGAAATGCCAGTTCTGAAAGACAGGATGACATCCACAGTTTCTAATATAAAATGGGAAGGGAGGAATTATATCTCATTTTGTACAAACTAGGTAAGAAGGAAGGCAAATTGTCCCTTCTTCACCTAGCAACCCCTTTGCTCGGCCCCCACCCCCACCCCCTCACTGAATCAGAATCAATAATGTATGGTAATGCCTCTCAGAAAAGGGCTTTACTATATAACCATCCATGAAAATGTCTTTAGATATTTCAAAGTAGTGACAGTACAGCTTTTGCCCTTGATTACCAAATTAATACTTAAGAAAAAAATTTTCCCTTCAACGGGGATGATCACAACTTAATGTTTATCTGCATTTATGTTTTGCCACTGTGTGTTAACTGCTCAGTCATGTTCGACTCTTTGCAACCCCACGGACTGTAGCTCACCAGGCTCCTCTGTCCATGGAATTCTCCAGGCAAGAATACTGGAGTGAATTGTGATTCCCTCTTCCAGGGGATCTTCCTGGCCCAGGGGAAGTTACGCCACTGGGGGCTAATTAAAAACATAAGTCAGACTACCTAGATGCATAACTTGGCTTATCATTTACATTACTTTAAGCATCTTACTTAAGCTTTCAACTGTCAGTTTCCCATAAGTTTAAGGTAGATAATAAAAGTAGCTAACATTTTTTTAGTTACTCTGAAGATTAAGATCATTCACATAAAACGCTAAGATAGGGGCTGGCATAAAAGACCACTCAATTTTTTAAAAAAACTATTATTATTATAGCTATTGTGCTAGCCGCTCAGTCATGTCCAACTCTCTGCAACCCCATGGACTGCAGCCCATCAGGTTTCTCTGTCCATGGGGTTCTTCAAACAAGAACACTGGAGTGGGTTGTCATTTCCTTCTCCAGGGGATCTTTCCAACCCAGGAATCAAACCCATGTCTCTTCTGTTTCCTGCACTGGCAGGCAAGTTCTTTACCACTAGCGCCACCTGGGGAAATGCATACTATGTTCCAAACACTTCCCTAGGAATAAAATAATAGTAAAATGCAGTTCATGATCTTGAGGAGCTCACATTTCTAAAGGAAGAGACAGAGAAACATGCATATAACTACAATTCATTGAGATTACCAATTACAACAGGGCTGGAGAAGAAAAAGAAGGAAAGAAAAAAAAGAAAGCCCTGCTAAATCTGAGTAAATCCAGATTGATTCACACCAAAATTTTATTAACTGATGAGTGGAAAAATTCAATATTACCACTATATTTATTTGGCTTTAGAAACTGCATGACCCAGATTTTAAATTAAATAGGTTAAAACAAAGAATGACAGCTCCTTCATTTAAAAACCCTCCTTAAAATCACAGGTTTGATTAACTAGCTTCTGCACTTCCCCGGTGGCTCAGTGGTAAAGAATCCACCCGCAATGGAGGAGACGTGGGAGATGCAGGTTCGCTGCCTGGGTCAGGAAGATCCCCTGGAGGAGGAAATGGCAACCCACTCCAGTATTCTGGGAAATCCCATGGATGGAGGAGCCTGGTGGGCAGGGATAGGAAAAGACTCAGACAGAACTTAGAAACTAAAACAACAGCAACTACTCTTTAATGGAGTTAAACTTTGTCCCTCACAAGCAACTGATGCAAGCTTCTGCCAACTTTCCCATTAAATGTGCAAGTCCAAGCATCTGCCCAGGTCCAGGATATATTTCATTTTGGCACACCAGTCATTAAAGCCTTATTCCCAAATTTACAGGACAATTATAAGTATGTTTGCTCTTAAGTTGTCTCTATATAAAATTCTGCTTGCTGCTTCTGTTATAAACCCACACTACTTAAATAATAGCATTTCATAAAAATCATAAATCAGAATAGCTAAATGTCAAAACTACTGTACAAATGAAATTCTGAGTATATTCACTGCTGCAAGCATTGTAAAATGAAAGTTCAATAAAAATACTTCAGAGAGAATTTATCCTATTTTGTTCAACACTGACAGCCCCCCAAAAAGAGCACTTTCATCCATCTTATGCAGATACTCAGCTCTAATAATTGTAGTGTTCATAATTTATTCCTTACAAAAAATTAAAATAGAGAATTAGAACAACCTGTCAGGAGGCTCTAAGCAAATATTGGATTAAATCCATCACAGAAACAAAGCAAATGTTAAAATGGAACAAAACATATCCAGACCACTAGATACATAGACCCTAACTTTTGCAATAAAACCATGGAGTTTATATATCTAGAGTTGTTATTTTAATCTGAATTGAAATATTCCTAAGAACTTTATACAACGTAATAGGGTATACATCAAATTTGTTTTAAATTAAAGGCAAAAATATAAGATGCCAATAAGGGAGTTTAACAGCTGATGCTTGCCCTTTTTGATAATATATTTAATCAAATGCTAATTTCTGCCCTCATTCTTTTGTTCATACTTAACACATATTAAAAGATAAATACTTATTTTCATTATATTATGAGAATAACTGTTAAATGCTTTCCCAGAGTTATCTGCAAGTAACCATTAAATGAGACACCACAATGTTTAAAAAAACTTTTATGTGCTAGGAATTATTTTAAAACATAAATATAAAGTGAGATCATATTACATTAGAAGGCAAAGATTGTCAGTTTAACTTAATGTTTGAAACACGAACAATTGCAATAGATTCTGTGATTGCAGCTCTTAGATAGCTGAGTCTGACCATCAAGAAGGGAAAAAACAAGACAAAAATGATTTTAGCAAACACATCAAAGACGATACCAGCTTTTGACTAATTTTTTATTTACATTTTCTAGGAAATAGGCTATGACATACTATCTAATTTTTAAAATTAATCGTACTCACTGACAACAAATAGTCACAGGTACTGTGGTCTCCAACCTGAAAATCACACATCAGAGTCACCAGTAAAAAGACTACAGCTGCCACAACCTAACAGCAGGTGCATTAAATCACAATTTTCAAAGTTGGAGGACCTGAAATTTTATGAAGTTTGAAAGGCGATTCTTATGAACATTAAGAGTAGAGAACCACTATATTGATTAAGATTCAGAATACCAAAAAAAGGAAATTATAATATCATAGAATCCAAGCTTCAACATTTATTCAATAATATATTTAAATGCCTACTATGTGCCAGCAACATGCTCAGGAAATATAAATAAATAAGAAGAGCATTTTCCCCTAAAAAGTTTACAGTCCAGTAGAAGAAAACAGATATACAAACAGGCAATTATAATCCAGGAGCTTAATTTCTAGGGCAGAAGGAATTGTGGGACAGGACAGGAGAGGCAGAGATTTCCTGGATCCATCCACAAGTTTAAAGAATATCTCACTTTAACAAGTACTTATAAAGATTCTATCATCCCACTTACCAATATTAGCCTCAAGCTGCCGAAGCAGGTCCAAGTTACCTGAACAGAATTCTGGAGTTAGGTATACAATCCGGTATTTGCCTCTATAAAAAGAAACAAAGAAATAGGAAATGTAAAAACAATCACCCAATGAATATAACTGAAAACCATAACATTATAATTTTTTAAAATAATGCATTACACCACTTATTAAAAACAAAATTCATATTATATGTGTGGACATATGCACATATATTGGTTCTCTGATTTCAATTCATCAAAACAAACACAGCAACACCAGTCAGAGAGTACTCAGTATAAGATGCCATTAGAAGCCAGATTCTGATTTCCAGCAGTCTAGCCCCAAAATCACAGTGCTTGAGTTAACTGATCAAGCCTACAGTAAACCTTCTATACATTAGCAATCCACCTACATGCCACCTTCCCTGGAGAACGACAACCCCATTACCCTACCCTTGATCCCATCTCCACAATAAAACCCACAGCACCCACATTTCTCCTGTATATTCTGCTCTATTGCCCACATCTTCTTGGGCCAGTGATGAAAAGCATACTAAGGTCAAGTTAGTCAGTCTCCATCCTAGAATTTGGGGGTCTAACCAAGTAACAACCAGTCAGTCTCCAAGCAGCAAGATCTGTAACATGTAAATGAAAAATACCTGTAATCTATTTTGTGACTAGAAAAGCAGAGAATGCTTACCTTCTGAGAGAAAGCAAGAGGAAGACACAGAAAGAATTTAGGTTATAAAAAAACACCCTACTGTATTTTCAATACTGATTCCAGTCTCTTCCGGCGGGCTGGCTAATTACTATTCATAGGGATCCATAAGCCATTCCTGTATCCTTACTATAAAATTTGATATTCGTTTAAACTAGTTCGATTGATTTCTATTCTGTGCAGATAGAATCCTAATTAAGATAATGCTTGCAATGAAGGTTAGGGCTAGGGCAAAACAGGTACACAGTCTCTTTTCCATTCTACCAAATGAAGACATAGATCAAATTAAGTAAAATGAAATAATGTTCTATATGAAACCACTTCAAAATATTTAATCTACTGTGTGCTAGGCATGGTATTTCAGTAGGAATGGGTAGAAAACAACTAAGAAAAAAGTTATGCTTTTCATACTCAGCAGTCTAATTAACACAGGGAACTATATAATTAGTTCTGATGCCAGACTATGTAGGTTTGAATCTCAGTTCTACTTCTTACAAGCTAAGTAATCTTAGGCAAGTATTTAACTTCAGCATGCATCAGTTCTTCAGGGTAAAACAGTGATAAGAACTATAAAGACAGTTAATTCTTTAGAGACCTAGATTCAAAGTAAACCCAATCAAATCCCAATTGGCAATTTAGTTGAAAAGGTGATATTGAAATACAAAGGACCTAGAATAGACCCAAAAAAATTGGAAAAAGAAAAAAACCTATTTTGAAAGAACAAGAAAACAAAAGTGGAAGACCTGTACTACCTGATTTCAAGACTTATTATAAAGCTATAGTAATCAAGACACCAATCAAGGCAGACAAACAGACTGACAAAATAGAAAATAAACACTGCAGTAATAAACCCATGTACATTTAGTCAATTTAGTTTTTACAAAGGTGCAAAAGCAATACAGTGGAGAAAAGATAATCTTTCCAACAAATGGAGCTAGAAGAAATGGATGTGCCTAAGTAAAAAAAAAAAAAAAAACTGCACTCAATACCTGATATAATATATAAGGTTTACACAAAATGAGTCATAGATCTATATGTAAAACATGAAACTATAACATTTTTAGAAGAAAATATAAAGGAAAATCTCTGTGACCTTGAGTGAGGCACCAAAAAGCAACAGCAAAAGCAAAATCCATAAAAAAAACAAACTGACAAACAGGATGTTATAAAAATGAAAACCTGATACTTCTCAAACTAACTGTTAGGAGAATGGTCTGCCTTCACCAAAATCTTGTATGTTGACCTCCTCCCACTGCCTCTTTGGAGCAGTATCTAAGAACGATCTGAGATGCTGCCTCCCATGCTGCGGTCCTCATTTTCCCCCAAATAAAACTACACACACACACACACACACACACACACACACACACACAATCTATTAGGAGAATGAAAAATGGAATAATAAACTAAGAGAAAATGTTTGGTAACCATATAGCAAGTGAAGGATTTATATTCAGAATGTATAATATAAACTATCAAAATTCACATAAGAAAAAAAAGAATAAGCAAAAGATGGATATAAACACTTCATCAAAGATACACAGATTTAAAAAAAAACATAAACAGATGGCTAATAAGTATATAAAGAGATGCTCAACATAATTAGTCCTTCAGTTCAGTTCAGTCATGTCCAACTCTTTGCGATCCCACAGACTGCAACATGCCTGTCCATCACCAACTTCCAGAGCTTGCTCAAACTCATGTCCATGAGTAGGTGATACCATCCAACCATCTCATCCTCTGCCGTCCCCTTCTCCTCTGCCTTCAATCTTTCCCAGCATCAGGGTCTTTCCCAACGAATCAGTTCTTCACATCAGGTGGCCAAAGTGTTGGAACTTCAGCATCAGTCCTTCCAATGTATATCCAGGACTGATTTCTTTTAGGATTGACTGATTGGATCTCCTTGCAATCCAAGGGACTCTAAAGAGTCTTCTCCAACACCACAGTTCAAAAGCATCAATTCTTCAGCACTCAAGCTTTCTTTACGGTCCAACTCTCACAACCATACATAACTCCTGAAAAAACCATAGCTTTGACTAGACAGACCTTTGATGGCAAAGTAATGTCTCTCCTTTTTAATATGCTGTGTAGGTTTGTCATAGCTTTTTTCCAAGGAGCAAGTGTCTTTTAACTTCATGGCTGCAGTCACCAGCTAAAGTGATTTTGGAGCCACCAAAAATAAAGTCTCTCACTGTTTCCCCATCTATTTGCCATCTATTTGCCATTAAGTAATGGGACCAGATCCCATGATCTTCATTTTTTGAATGCTGAGTTTTAAGCCAACTTTTTCACTCTCCTCTTTCACTTTCATCAAGAGGGTCTTTAGTTCTTCTTCACTTCCTGCCATAAGGGTGGTGTCATCTGCATATCGGAGGTTATTGATATTTCTCTCGGCAATCTTGATTCCAGCTTGGGCTTCATCCAACCCAGCATTTTGCATGATGTATTCTGCATATAAGTTAAATAAGCAGGGTGACAATACACAGCCTTAACGTACTCATTAGGGAAATGCAAATGAAAAATACACTGAGGGGCTTCCCTGGTGGCTCAGTGGTAAAGAATTTGCCTGTCAATGCAGGAAACACAGGTTCAATACCTGGTACCGGAGGATTCCACATGCCATGGAGCAACTAAGCCCATGTGCTGAAACTACTGAGTTGTGGCACTGAGCCCACGTGCCACACTCCTGAAGCCCCTGCACCATAAAGCCTCTGCCCAGCAGCAAGAGCAGCTCCTGCAATGAGAAACCACCACACCGCAACTAGAGAGAAGGCCACACAGCAACAGAGACCCAGCACAGACAAAACTAAATCAAAACATTTAAAAAACACACACTGACATTCTATTAAAATGGCTAAAATTAAAAACTTGGCCATACCAAGTGATGGCTGAGATGAGGAGAAATTAGAATTCTAAGACACTGCTAGTAGGAATGTAAAATGGTACAACCACTCAAAAAGTCTGGCAGTTTCTCAAAAACTTAACACAGACTAACTATGTGATTCAGCACAGGCCTTCCCTTGGAGCTCAGTGGGTAAAGAATCCTCCTGCAATGCAGGAGACCCTGGTTTGATCCCTGTGTCAGGAAGATCTCCTGGAGTAGGGCATGGCAACCCACTCCAGCATTCTTGCCTGGAGAATCCCATGGACAGAGGAACACTGTAGGCTGCAGTCGCAGAGAGTCAGACACGACTGAGCGACTAAGCAGAACAACACACGCAGATGCTCACAGTATCTTTGTTTGTAAAATCCCCAAACTGGAAACAATCCAAATGTCTATCAACAAGTGAACAGATAAACAAATTATGGAATATCCACATGATGTAATCTATTCACCAACAAAAAAGAATGAACTATTGGTACATGTAATATGAATGAATCTCATTATATTGGGTAGGCTAAAAAGTTCAGTCAGGTTTTTCCACTGACAAAAATACCACAGACACTTAACAACATGATCATATAAATAACTTACAGTTTAATATCCTCCACAACATTTTTTGACTGTGCTGATCCAAGAAAACAAGCTGGAATACTGGATATTCTGTAAGAAGAAAAACAAATATCCTGGAACCATGTGCACACTACAAATACCAACTTCATTTTTAAGTGAGAAGAAACAAAAAATTATAATGATGTACATTTCTCTTCTTTGCAATCTCTTTTTGTAACTCACTAACTTGGTAAATAAATTCCTTCAATGGCTATATTAGAAGACTGGTCGTTAAGGTGGATTTTCCAGAAAGACTGCAAGTATAGGTTGAAGGAATATAAATGTTTTTCATAAATAAAAACTACACCTCTATGTATATACTTCATACCAAGCTAAAGAAGAAGGGTAACCAACAAAGAAAATAATTTTGTGATATGTAGTGTTAACCGGCATAAAATTTGCTTTTTAAAAAAAAATGGGGGGGGGGGGTCATCTGGTAGCCCTAAATTAAAGAGAACTCAAGAAAGAAGATAAGCTCTTCCACTGAAGTGTCATATATTACTAGTAAAGACAAAGCAACATTTATAGAAATGTATTAATAGGAACTAGATTTTAACATACATGATAAATCAATATTTCCTTCACAGGACTTAAAAAAAAAAGGGTGGCAACGTGGCTCTGAAAGCCTTACTCACTCAAGCTGAAGCACTTGGTCTTCCATCAAAGAAATAAGGGGAGAGATGACAAGGCCAATCCCACCTACATAAACAGGTGGATACTGGAAGCACAGACTCTTTCCATACCCTTAAAATAAAAATAATACACTCAGAGAAATAAAATTAGATTGTTGGTACTCTGATTTCTTCTTTCAATGTATTTGCATGAGATGAACAGTCACTACTAATGTGCTACCTTCCTAAGAGTTAATTCATGCAAAATTCAAGCATCTAACCTCAGCTCATTCTCTTCTACAATTTACACCATTTGTATACATACATACCTTATGGAAAGATTAAGTATTTCAAAATCTTGAAGCTTTATTTTTTAAAGATAAGGTTATTTGCTTAAGTACAACTTACCAGTTGCCATGACAACAACATTATCTCTTCTTTCTTCCAGTACAGAATAAATCACTTTCCACTGAACCCTGGAGGATGAAAAGCAAAATGCTGCACTGTTTTACTAATAAGAAATGGAAGAGACAAGTTAAGTCTAACCATTTCCTTACATGTAAATTTTAACTTAAAAGTAAAATAAATAAATAAATATTTAACTATAGTTAATGATTTACCTGCTGAAGTAATTAGAAGGGAGTGTAAGGATGTCTACAATTTACCCCGAGATGCACTTTATTAATAAAAATTGAATGGATTAAAAAGTAGATAGACAGATAATCGATATGTAATAAAGCCATTTTATTTTTTCATTTCCTCCAGAATTTCTTTTACATTTCCAAGTTTCAATAAAAATACGTGAATTCTGGAACTTTAAAACAGAACTTCCACTTGACCAACTTCCCATTCAAGGTGACTGAACAACTAGGATTTCCATTTATATTTGCATTACATTTTATTACCTATATCTAAAATATAAAATAAATTCCAAGCTTCAATCTAGATATCAACAGAATCACTCATTTAAATAAATAAGAGAAATGCTCTAGGTGCAAGGACTGACTAAGAAGGGAAATAAGGGAACTTTTTGGAGTGATTGTAACGTAGCATATTTTAAGAAGGTTTAGGTTACACGCAGATGTGCATGTACACTTAAGACTTGCCAATGTTAATCACTTAAGTTTAACCATTTCCTTACATGCAAATTTTAGCTCAAAAGTAACATAAATATTTAACTATAGTTAATGATTTACAAGCTGAAGTAGTTACAGTGGAGTGTAAAGATGCCTACAATTTACCTTGAGATGTATTTTATTAATAAAAATTGAATGGATTAAAAAGTGGATAGACAAGATAATCAGTATGTGATAAAGCAAGTATACTAAAATGCTAATAGTGAATTAACAGTGAATATACAGGTATTCATAGTAAAAAAAAAAAAAAACTACTGTATCTTTGAAATTTCTTTTAATAAAATTTTGAGGGAAAACCAACTGGAAAGATGATCTTCTGGTACGCTGATAATGATCTATTCTTTCTTATTGGAATGCTGGCTACACAGGGTGTCTGGTTTGTGAAAATTCATTGATATGTAGATTGATGTGTACTATGTGTAGGACACAGTTTAATCTAAAAAAAATGTTTTCAGATCAGAAGAGAAAAAAAGTCTAGATTTTTACATTCCTATTACCAACAGTTTTATTCAAATTTATTTGTTCTTCATCTCATTTGTATTCCTCTCATTTTAAAACTTGTAAGTGTGCTCCCTTGGATGTAAATACATTTGACTATGTTAAAACGGATATGATTATCACTGTTTTTCAAACTACTGTCTTATGAATTTCTATTATATCAACATGCTTTAGACAGTAAGATGCACAAAACAGGCACACAGATACTTTTGTAATAAAATAAAAGTCAGGATGAATTTATTAATGTATTTAAACTCAGAACTCTATCTTAAGGAAAACCATTTTTCCTCACTTATAAAAACAATGTGCAGATATGAATTTTACATAAATATTACTTCAAAGTAATTCTGCACTTAGAAAAATTACAGTGTAGCATGTATAAACTATAATGAAGTTGTACTTGTACTATTCAATGGATGGATTATTTGTCTTTTAAAGTTTGTAAAGAAAACAGTAAATATGCAGTTTAATTAACTGAGACTATACTCACGGCTTAAAAGTAGAATGGCCAAAGTAGGTCTTGAGGCAGTTAATTTGCTTTTCAGTAGGTCTTGGTAACAGACAGTCTTAGAATAAAATGGGCATTTATGTTAAAATAAAGGTACACAAAGTGAGAGGAAGTTTTATTTTATTGACTTCTTTTAAAGAATCTAGTTGCTGTGTTGTTGTTCAGTCAGTCATGTCTGACTCTTTGCGTCCCCAAGGACTGCAGCACGCCAGGCTTCCCTGTCCTTCACCACCTGCCAGAGTTTGCTCAATGGCAGAAAGTGAAGAAGAACTAAAGAGCCTCTTGATGAAAGTGAACGAGGAGAGTGAAAAAGTTGGCTTAAAGCTCAACATTCAGAAAACTAAGATCATGGCATCTGGTCCCATCACTTCATGGCAAATAGATGGAGAAACAGTGGAAACAGTGTCAGACTTTGTTTTTCTGGGCTCCAAAATCACTGCAGATGGTGATTGCAGCCATGAAACTAAAAGACGTTTACTCCTTGGAAGGAAAGTTATTACCAACCTAGACAGCACATTAAAAAGTAGAGACATTACTTTGTCAATAAAGATCCATCTAGTCAAGGCTATGGTTTTTCCAGTGGTCATGTACGGATATGAGAGTTGGACTATAAAGAAAACTGAGCACCAAAGAATTGATGCTTTTGAACTGTGGTGTTGGAGAAGACTCTTGAGAGTCCCTTGGACTGCAAGGAGATCCAACCAGTCCATCCTAAAGGAGATCAGTCATGCATGTTCATTGGAAGGACTGATGTTGAAGCTGAAGCTCCAATACTTTGGCCACCTGATGTGAAGAGCTGACTCATCGGAAAAGACCCTGACACTGGGAAAGATTGAGGGCAGAAGAAGGGGACAACAGAGGATGAGATGGTTGGATGACATCACCGACTCAATGGACGTGGGTTTGGGTGGACTCCGGGAGATGGTGATGGACAGGGAGGCCTGGCATGCTGCGGTTCATCGGGTCACAAAGAGTTGGACACAACTGAGCAACGGAACTAAACTGAACTGAACATGTCCAATTGAGTCAATGAAAGAATATACTGGTAGGTACCAAACATCACTGTGGTCTTTTAAATACACTTACACTTATTTTTCCTTTGGGTACCAGGCACAACTCCAGATAAATTATTTGATTTATTTCTTAATACTAAGGATAAGAACTTTGCTACGATTCACACTTTTGCTAGCTTCATAAAAATACAATGTTTCAGAATTATACTCCTAAAAACTAACATTTAGAGCCAACCATGGCAAACAAAATAGCAATCCAAATTTTATAATACAACCAATTTTCAGTCAACAGTAAGCAGGAATTAATTACTGTCACAAATAAAATCCATATGTAAAACCTTCATTTTAATTACCATTCCACCAAAAATCTCTGATCAAAATTCCAACTGCAAAGTAGAATGGAGTTATGGTAACTTCACCCCACTGATTTTCATTTTTTCCTCCAGTTGAAGGATTCATGAGTTGCCAAGAGCAAAGCAAAGAGTCAAGAAAACCCATCTCTAAACAACTGAATATTTGTCCATGTTTAATACAAGAAAACAAAGGAAAAAACTTTAATGTTTTCATATATTTTCCATCTATGAAATGTATCTTAAATATTCCATATTATAACATTGAAGAAATCTAGCTCCAAAGAGCGTTCTACTCTATGAGAAGATGCCTACAGCTTGTCATAATGAGCATCATCACTTATACGTAAATGACAGAAGATTCGTTTAGCAGATTCTTTATTAGAGTTTGCACACACAAGATGAAAATTAGTCCATTTTGCTATTTGACACTTTTGCCACTTATTTTAAGTAATAAGCACCTGAAGGACAGATATTTATCAACACCATTTATAATAATGTTTAATAAAAGTAATTAATTTATTATTTCTTATTTCTGTACTGTGCTCAGTCATGTCTGACTCTTTGCAACCCTATGGACTGTAGTCCACCAGGCTCCTCTGTCCATGGGATTTTCCAGGCAAGATTACTGGGGTCATGGAGTGGGTTGCCATTTCCTCCTCCAGCGGATCTTCCCGACCCAAGGATTGAACCCAGGTCTCCTCTGTCTCCATCATCTCAGGTAGATTCTTTACCGCTGAGCCATCAGGCAAGCCCCTGCTTCTTATTAAATTATTTTTTATCATTTTTGACAAAATATAAAATTCAGGATGAAAAATTTCATGTCACCATGTTCACCAAATGACATAACACTTTTATTACTTACTTCTCTAAGTAGTATGATTGTGCTTTATGAAGACCAAAGCACTACAGGACTTAATGGCAAGTTTTCAGGGCTGAATTAACTACATGCCACAGAATCCTCAATGTCCAAAATGTCTAAAATTAAAACCTAAACTAAAATCAGTGATAGGTATCAGAGACGAGTCAGTTCAAACACATGATACTGCTTACCTTCATCAACTTCTTTTTCCTCTTCAATAGCTTCAATCTCATCTTCATCATCTTCTTCAGAAGGAAGATCCAGATTTTTTTCCATTTCTATGCATTTTGAATGATTTGGATCTACCATGCCACTGTTGAGGTTTTCTAGAGACTGAACATTTAAAAGAATTTTTCAAAGCAAAAGCATTGAGAGTGCAGTATCTTTTTCAGCAAACACAAAAGGAGTATTATTAACAGAGCCTACAATTTTGTTCAAAGCTGGCAGATGCGCAAGCAATACCACAAAAGAACATGTGTGCTCCTGTTTAAATATGTGCTCAAGAATGGTTTCTCAGGCATAAGGCCAAAGATGGAATACTGCCAGCACAAACAGGGTTCATTAATAGCATACAATGAACTGGCCCTAGGGAAAGTTTTCATAAATTTTGCATTTAGATTATTTAAAACATTTTTTTCTTTATCATACTTCAATGCTTCCAATTCCCAAGTGGTAAATGTGGGTTTTAATGTGATTCTTGTAATGAGTTTCTCTGTATCATGTGTCAATGACATTATTTTTGAGGAAGCATAAAGTTTAAACTCTAAGCCAACAATAAATGTGTTTCTGGAGTTGTCAAAGCAACAACAAAAACACTGAAATGATTTTAGGAAAGGAATATTACAAATGTAAAACAAATGCTTTCATTTTGGCTTGGTATCTGATTTCCTCCCCTAAATGAAGATTATCTGCTTAATGAATCTGCAGGTATCTCAAAATTGTTTCATCTGTAAAATTTCTTAATGAGAAATAACAGGAAGAATTATTAAACCACAGTTGTCATTTTCTCTTTATATTAAAACTTCTATTCAGTAAGTCTGACTTAAAAGGTTTTTTAAAAAGTATTCATTTCAGGCCTGCAAAAGGGAAAAAAAAGAGATTCTCTTTCACATTTTTTTTATTCTGGTCAATGAACATACTTGTAAAAAAAAAGTACTTTTATCTGTGCACCCAAGTTGCCTTCTAAGAGGTTCAATATATAACATAAATTTGTAGAAAAGTCCAAAAGTATCCTATAAATCCACTACTTTAATAGGACTCTTCAGAGAAATGGTTCATCAATAAAGGCATATGATTTAGTATTTATATCCTTTTATTTCTGTTAGCTAGTATTTATTACACTTAGGAAATGCCAGGCTCTTTAGTTAAACCCTTCACAAGTAACACCTTAGTAATAAATACAACTGTTTAATAGAGTATCAAGAAGCTAAGAAATGTGCCCAAAGTCACACAGTTAATTAAGAGAGAATGTAGACTTTAAATCCACATTCACATTCAGAATCCACATTCCTATCACTACCCAGTACACTGTCTCAAATTCAAAGAATCAGGAACTTAAATCTCATTTCATAAAAAGAAAAATCACATCAACCTAAAGATGAGAACTAAAAAGTATGCATAATGGTGAACTTCCATTCACCACATGTTTTTCCTCATTTTCCCTTAATTTAGCTAAGTTTAGGCTTTTCTTTCTAATTGTCCATCCTTGATTCATAAGATTTGATGAAGAAACTGGAAGTCAGGTGAAGAAGTAGAATATACATAAATTATAAAATACTATTTTCAACTTGGTAATAGGGGGAAACTGAATCACTTAAAACATTAGAAAATTATGTATAAAAGAAAACATCCACAGCAAATAAAACCAAAGTAAAGAAGATGGAATGTATAAAAACAGAACTTCCAAATAAAAGTGGACACACATGGATGGGAGGAAAGAGAAACCTGTTTCAAATACTGGAGAGCTGAACCACTACCCACGTTCCAGGGAAAGATTAAGAGAAAGTGATCTAATTAGTAAACTACTGAAATGAGAATCCAAGTTCCTATTCACAGAGCCAAAGAATGAACTTCATGAACACTCAGAACACTCACAGTAGCAAGTAAACGGGATTTACTTCAGAGAGTACAAAGCTCTCAAGATAGACACTGAAAGGGGGTGAAGTTCCCACAAAGGTGGGACTTAACAGCAGTTTATATCCTTACTCGTAATGATTTGTACACTTTTGATTGGTTCTTACTTTTGACGTATGTTGTTTCTAACCATCAGCTTAAAGACCACAATGTTTGACTTGACATCTTTATGGCTTCTTTTGATTCTTGGATTCTTAGTTTTCTTAGACATTAAGTCACCATCCACAACCATTTCTCATGACTCCCAGCCATTTTACAATGGACCAGATGTATGCACTGAAGATTAATGAGCCTCAGTTTTTTTCCCTCGGGTATATGGAACACAAGTTAATTACTACCCTTACTGAATCTGAGTGCTGATAATTTATCAGACCAAGGACACCTTCCTCTAAGAGCCAGTAATTCGGGACAGAGGAGATAGGCTTAGTTTAATGGAGTGGGATGCTTATTAAAACAGGCCAAGGTCTCCGAGTTCCTACACTAACTGCCTAACAACTTCTACATCACTACTGCTAATACATTATGCATAGGCCATACAAAGACATATTAGAAATATGAAAAGGAAAACAAAATCTAATGCTACATAAGTGACAGCAATCTCATTGTGGTAGGACCAGTTTAGAATCAGGCAATATTTTACTTAATTAATGTCCATTGTAAAGAACTAGAAGTAATTTTCCGTAATGGTAAACATACCTTAAGCATCTCCATTTCTAAATCTTCATCACTCTCAATTATGTAAGATAGATCCTCTTCATTATCCTTGAAAGATGAATGCTTTAAAAAAAAAAAAAGTATGTCAAACATTAGTTTCCAGTATAATTGACTCAATACCCTCTTTTCTACAAAATAAAGTTCCTTTACATTAAATTACTTTAGACCACCTCCTATTCTTCACTAATAAATTTATAATATATATTTATATGTTTATGTGACAGGTAGATAGAAAGGAAGGGAAAGAGGATGGTAGGAAGGAAAAAAGAGAAGGAGGAATAAATATAGAAACAAAGAAGCAAATAAAAAAACTACCTAACTTGTTTACCTAACAAATAAGATAGATAAACAAGCTTGAAATAGTCCATACTCTCTAAATGAGAGTACAAATGACAAATTCATTTATAGTTTAAAAAAAGCCCAAAGTGTGGTTCCCAAACTTTTTGAGTACAGGAACCTCTTTGCAATATTGAGAAATTCTGTACAAAGCCAGGAACTATACTTGTTCTCTTATAGACACTGATTTTTAAAAGATCCCAAAAAGTTGCAATGACTAATAATACCTTTAAATAAATTTGGATATTTTACAAATAGCATCTACAGGTATCTGGAAAATAGTGTCAGATAAGTTATTTATTCAGCTATTGCCAACATGGAAATATGAAGAAACTACAATAATCTGGCAATCCTTACAAAGCAAATGTCCAATGATAGTAACCTGTATGAAAGAAACCCACCAAAGAAATACAGAAGGACCCCAAAAAAGTCTAAAATTTAAACTAGAAATAGGAAAAGGAAGTATAGACTTAATTAAGTTCAAAAATTAACCTTTAAAAAAGATCTTAAAATAAGCCTTACTCTTATTTTTTAAATGAGGTCTCATGAATTTCTTAAATGCTAATAATTATTACACAATAAAAAATGGCAATAAATGGGGTAAAAGATGTGAGTCAGATCATGAAATCCTGATCATAATTCTATATCATTATATGAAACCTATCACTTTAAAGTGAATACCTAATATGAAATTTCTAGAAAATCAGAAGGTACTGCAGACATTAGCAAAAGATATTTCCCAAAAGTGGAGTCCACTTTACAAATGGTTGGTATGAAAATAGTTTGAAAACAATGCTAAAATGTATTTGCATACTGATAGAAGTGATTACTAATATAGTTACCAAATACAAAGAAATCCCGAGAATCTGTTCTTAGAAAACTGAGTAAATAATCCTATTAAATGGCTTTAAAATCTAATTTTAAAACTTTAAAATGCAGTTACTATTTTTAAAATGTATACAATTCTACCAAATATGGCCAATAGAGATAATTTCTTAATTAATTAAAAACAAATGAGATAAAGTTTACAGCTGGATGTCTCTTTAGTCTTAAAGAAACACCATAATTCCGCTAATACAACTTCATTATTTCAAAAAATATGCTTGTTATTAGCAAACAGAAAAACATAATCTCACAAATTAATAAAATCAGAATATGACTAGAAATCTAAACATGAAGTTGAGAAAAAATATACAATGTTTAACAATAATCTATCAAGAACAAAATGAGGTTTCTGACTCTAAATGACAGTATAGGTGAGTGTCAAGTAAAAATATGGTGTTTATTAGAAACCCTGTCAGAATATCAAGTAAAGAAAACCCATAAGAGCAAACAAAACTACCCTCAAGAATCACATTTGTAAAAGTACAATCTAGTAGGTATGTAGGGATCTACAAAAAGAAGAGGTATATACTAGGTTAAAAAGCAGGAGAAATATATGCTTAGCAAATGATGACAAATGTGTACTGACACTAAAAATCTTTCCACGATAAAACGCTGTTGATCATACTAAGTCAGGAGTAGCAAACAACAGCTCACAAGCCAAACCCAGCCCACCTTTTTGCTTTTGTAAATAAAGTTTTATTAAAATACAGACAGGCTGCTGGTCCACAGCCGCTTTCATATCAAACTGGCAAAACTGGGCAGAAACCAGGTGGTCTGCAAAGCCTAAAATATTTACTATCTGCCAATCTATAGAAAAAATCAGCCAACCACCTTCATAAATGAAAACTATTTGCTCTTTACTGTATTCAGTACCTCAGGAGATGTGCAAGTAACATCAGTAAGATGTTTTTCCTGAGCCTGTTGTTCCAAAAGTTGGAGCTCATCTTCTGTAATATCTAATGACATCAAACAATTTCTTTCTGTATACTCTTTCAACTTATTGCCTTCCAGTCCATCTTCAAATCCATCTTCTTGTTTCATTTGATTTCCAAGTACCTCTTCTCCATCATGTTCAATTAAATCATCAGGTGTTGCATCCCATGCCTCATCTTTAACTTCAGGAAAAATATTATGTGTTCTAATTTGTTTTTCTTGTACTTCACCAGCAGTTGGCTCTTCCAGCGGTAAGTGAAAATTACTGCTGGGTCTCAGTTCCTTCTGAGTAGAGCCAAACATCATCATCCTCAAAGAACACAGATTTTCTGAAATATCCTTCAGTAGTAGGGAAACCCTAAAAAAAAAAATTAAGAAAGGTGAATTCAACTTTAATTGTGTTAACTCTAAGGACAAGTTTTAATGCTTTTTAGTAAGAAGACCTTCACTTAAAGGACACCCTGGATTAAAGTCGCTCTTCATGCCCTTCATGCTTATAGTTTCTGGGCTCCTCGCTAGTACAGCAAGGTTCTTCTACTCTCAACACCTGATTACGTGCTTACCAAGTGTCAGGAGTGTTTGGCCCCAAACTAATTGTTTATGGTGTCACTCCTTATCCATTCTTGATTTTCATGTTAAGCATACATCCAAGCTTGTCAAACTGCGTCATAAATGCAAAGCAAATATGCCCTGAATGCGGCCTCATGCACTCCACTGGAACTGCAGTTAATTGGACATGAATTCATGCTTATGGCATGTATTTTGGCTATTCACAGATCTCTTTTGTTCTCCCCCAGTTCAGAGATGTATCTAAATAAGTGAAGCAACAGCATAGACTTGTTACAGAGAATCTGAAACAAAAGATCTTAACTAGTTCTTGTTTTGACCCACTAAAAGTCTATAAGATCTACCTTTATTAAAAATGAATCTAGGGAGGTGGAAGGGAAGCTCAAGAGTGAGGAGATATATGTATACATACAGCTGACTCATGTTGTTGTAGAGCAGAAACTAATAACATTGTAAAACAATTATATTTCAATTAAAAAAAAAAGAATCCAATATTGCCCATTCTCAAAATTTAAGAAAACCTACTTAACTTTAATATTATAAAGCAAAGCATTAAGCACATGTAATTCATACTCAATAGTTATTTTAATTCCTAGGAAAAAACCTGAAATGCATGTGAGTAGTAATTTTTCATATAAATGGTATTTTCTTCTTTCATGGAGGGAAAAATGTAAAAATGAATATGAAATAGCTTTATTAGTACCATTCCCCATTTGACAGTTATTTCTTTCAGATATTCTCAAAGTTACATAGCAACTACTAAAACAAATTGCCAGGAGGAAAATTACTTTGAAAAAGAGCTGAATTTCTATCTCATACTTTGAAATCTATCAAAATATATCACAAAACTCATCCAAAAAAGAATACATTAACACTGCATTTTATCAGAGTCAGGATTCTATTTCAATTAACTGCTTCACATTTCTACAAAGGAGTTTAGCCTCAAAATTGTGTTACCATGTTATACTCAATCACTGTTCAAGAGCAGTCCTGTTTTTAGAGGTTTTATAAGGGAGTCATTCATCCATTAAGGACAGAGCAAAGCCAGATTCCAAGAAGCAGCTACTGGGAGCTACAGTCCATGGAGTCGCAAAAGAGTCGGACACAACTGAGCAACTAAACAACAACAACCAGCAGTCCAATATCTGTTAATTCAAATGTCAAAAGTTTATCTATTGCTTGGCTCAGACCGTAAAGAATCTGCCTGCAATGCAGGAGACCTGGGTTTGATCCCTGGGTCAGGAAGACTCCCTAGAGAAGGGAATGGCAATCCACTTCAGTATTCTTGCCTGGAGAATTCCATGGACAGAGGAGCCTGGTGGGCTACAGTCCATGTGGTCGCAAAGAGATGTCTACATGACTGAGCAACTAACTCTTTCACTTTTTTTTCAATGTTTCAGCTATATAAAACACTCTTTAAAATCTAAATGCCTCTTGTTTTAATAGTCTATTGATTAGGTAGAATTCTCATATAATAATCACTTAAAAACCAGAAAAACGAAGTTACAGGTTTAAAAGTTGCTCCTATTTACTGATTTCAAGTAACCAAACTATAAACATAATTAAATGAAAAAGGCCCATAAACAGAAAGAAAAATAACACCGAATCTTCAACGTTTCATTCAAGTAAACATGAGAGTTTTATTCAGCTTTGCTTCATAAAGCATCCTACAAAGCAGAAAAGCCTTCAACTTTTGTGCACAATTTCACAATTGGGAGATATTTCTCAAATTTATACATCAGTCTGTGTACATGTATTCAAGCAAACTTATGAGTCCACCCTAATGAACTTCTTTACCGTATTTATAAAAATGCAATAAGAACAAACAGAATTGATTTAAAAAAAAAAAATAGAAATATTTAACCTCTGTGGATTTTCCAGTTTTCCAAAAGTATCCGGAAGATACTCAGCCAGATCCATCATCTCCTTGGAGAGCGAAGTCAACTGTTTCTTCACGTCACTAGGTAGTATTTTCTCCTCTGGAATAAAAGAATCAGTACTAATTTTCAAATTACAAAGCAGAGATATTTATTTATACACTATTAGGGCTTAAATTTTCATTTTGTTTCTTTAAACGAACTGCAACAAAAAGACTTCCTTAACCTATCCCAAAATCACCTCAATCACTTTATTTCCCTTCCAAATTTCTGTTCTTTAAAATTTTAGACTAAATTCTAACTGATCTGCATTCATACATATTACAACCCAGTGGTTCTCAACCTTGGCAGAAGGTGAAGGTAGAAATGAGACTCTGACCTCACCTGCACTGTTTCAACATCAGAAACCAACAGACCACCATATGGGACGCTACTTACTAAAACAGCTGGGTAAACATAACCTTACCTGACAGACACCCCTCACTGTCCTCATTACCAGTCATCACAAAATAAAATGCACGCCTTTCTCATAAGTGATCACCTTCCAAACTTTCAGCTTCATTCTGTCTGATGGTGTCTCCGCAAACACCACATAACTTGCCCGCCTTTCCCAAACCCTTCCCTGCTTACAATTCCTACTCTTCATCACCACTTCTTGCATCCTTCAACAAGTCCAGCTCCTCTGAAGCACTGCATGTTGGATTACATCATCAGCTGTTCCTACTAGTTGCAGCTATCTTGTGATCTCAAAATCACATCACTGAAGATTTCAGCACTTGGTCCACTGTCTCTTTCTTCCCTCTATTTCTGTGATAACATTCTGCGATTTCAACATTCACAGAAACTCTCTGCCTAAGAATGTGGCCTTTTCACTTCCTCAATCCCTCCATTTCCAGCCATCTTTTCCTCAGCTGTTCTCAGCCACCCTACCCATAACCACGTGCTGGGCTTAGTCGCTCAGTCGTGTCTGACTCTTTGCGACCCCATCGACTATAAACAGCCAGGCTCCTCTGCCCATGGGGATCTCCAGTCAAGAAAACTGGAGTGGGTTGCCATGCCCTCCTCCAGGGGATCTTCCCAACCCAGGGATCGAACCCAGGGACTGTTAATTCTCTTGCATTGCAGGCGAATGCTTTACCATCTGAGCCACCAAGGAAGCCCAAGAATTCTGGAGTTGGTTGTCCTGCCCTCCTCCAATAAATCTTCTGACCCAGGAGTCAAACTGGGGTCTCCTGCATTGCAGGTGGATTCTTTATATCATCTGAGCTACCAGGGAAGCCCATAACCATACCCTTGATCTTAAAATTGTCAATAAAGTCATTACTTCCAAACGTCAACTGCAAGCATCCCATCCTCTGAACACCAGCATGACTTCTGCAATACAACAATTCTTGCACACTTTCAGAACCAAGCCCACTGACCTACTGCCTCCCCATTATTCTTCTCACTGCTCCCCACACCCCCCATGCCTTACTCTCCTCCCTTGCCCATATTAATCATTCGCTCCTGTGGACTCAACTCTTTTGTTCCTTCCTTCTTCCATGGCACTTACTTGAAGCTTATACCCAAACAGTTGACTACAGTTGAAAAAAAACACAATTATGAGGGTGATATTTTGCTTTCAATTCATGCACACACCCCATGAACCCTCAGTAATGACTGTTAATTAGTCTACATTTCCCACTTTCCCACTCTCAAGAGGACTGTATCATACTTCTTTCTGTCTCTTCATGCTTCCAACACCTCCAACACTTGTCCATCCTTTTTAGTCAGAGAAAAACTTCATCTCTCACTTCACTAAGAAAACAGAAACTAAAAGAGAACTATCTCATCTTCCCGCCACCAACCTGCTAATTGCTAATTCATATCACAACTCCCATTTACAGCAAAATTCCTTGAAAGAAAGAGCTGTCCACACTCACTGTCTTCAACTTTGTAGTTCCATTTTCTCCTACGCTGACTGCCTGCCACTGAGCTTTTTCCAAAAGCTATTCATGGAAAGGTTACCAGTGGCCTCCACAGAGCCAAATCTGTTCACCTGAGTTGCTCATCTCACTCTTTCACTGGAATATTCACTGGAAGGACTGATGCTGAAGCTGAATCACCAATACTTTAGCCACCTGATATGAACAGCCAACTCACTGGAAAAGACCCTGGTGATGGGAAAGACTGAGGGCAAGAGGAGACGGGGACAACAGAGGATGAGACAGTTGGATGGCATCACCTTCTCAATGGACTTGAGCTTGAGCAAACTCCCGGAGATAGTGAAGGAAAGGGAAGCCTGGCTTGCTAAAGTCCATGGGGTCGAAAAGAGTTGGACACAACTTGAGTGACTGAACAACAACATCTCAAACTGTCAGAGGCATTTAAAACAGTTGACAACTAGCTCCAGCCCACAACATTGGCTGGCTTCTAAACACCACCTCTCCTATGCTTCCTCCTTCATCACTGCTCCTTCACAGGCCTCTTCGCTACACTCTCCATGTCTTCCTGACCTCTAGAGGCTGGTGTGCCCTTGATGTCAATATGTGGGCCTCTTCTATTCTTTATTCCACTCACTTCCTATTTTATCTTCTCAAGCTTAACTACCATCTGTATACTGATGACCCTCACAGTTACAGCTCCAACCTGTCTTCCCTCCAAACTCCAGAATCACGTTCCCAACTAAGGTATCTCCTTGGATGACAATAAACATCTAAAACTTAGCACGCATGGGTTCTCAGTCACTCAGTCATGGCCAACTCTTTGCGACCTCATGAACTATAGCCCGTCAGGCTCCTCTGTCCATGAGATTTGATTGCCGTTTTCCCCTCCAGGGGATCTTCTTGACCCAGGGGTTGAACTGGCATCTCCTGCACTGCAGGTTTCTCTTACCACTGAGCCATCTGGGAAGTGACCAAAACTGGAATCCAGATTCTTCTTACCCAAACCTGCTCTTCTCATTGTCTTTCACTGTGACTGACCCTTGCATTCGTTCAGTGGATCCAACCAAAACACCTCTACATCTCACTCCCCACAGAGAATTCATCAGCAAAGAGATACATATCTTCCAGCTCCTCACCACTCTGCTGCCACCAGCCCAATCCAAGCATCTCTTGCTTGGATTATCACAATAGCCTCCAAATTGACTTCTCTGCCTAAATACTTACCCTCCTATAGCAGCCAGAAAAATCCTTTGAGATAAATATTTAATCACATCATGCTGCTACTCCAAATCCTTTAAGTATTTCCCATCACTCATCCTTGTATTTAATTAATAAAATATGAAGTCAGATTCATGGCCTATAAGCCCCAAATGATCTGGCCCAAGCTACCTGTCTGGCCTCATTTCCGACTCCTCTCACCCTTGTTCATTTCGTCTCGGTTACACTCACCATACCTCACAAGTTTGCTCTCTCTTCCCCTCACGCCTTCTATGTTCTCCCTTAGGGCATCCATGTGGCTCATTCCATCACTCAGATAAACAGAGTGAAGAGGTTGGGTCTGTTTTGTTCAGTGCACTTTCCTCAGCAAGTGGTACAGTGCCTGATGCCTAATAGAAAGTGAAGTCGCTCAGTCGTGTCCGACTCTTTGCCACCCCACGGACTGTAGCCTACCAGGTTCCTCCATCCATGGGATTTTCCAGGCAAGAATACTGGAGTGGGTTGCCATTTCCTTCTGCAGGAGATCTTCCCAACCCAGGGACTGAACCTGGGTCTCCCACATTGTAGGCAGACGCTTTACTGTCTGAGGCACCAGGGCAGCTCACAAATCTGTTATATGAATAAATAGTCCCTTTCTGAACCAAAAAAAAGTTGTTTACACGTGCTTTCTCCCTTTCCTTAGATCTCAGGCCTCCACTCATGCTAATGCGATTTCCACCCACGTCCTTCCACTACCCCATTCTGGCTCCGGTTATGGGACCTTCATGGTACCCAAGCCTGCGACCCTTTTTTGTGTCCCAGTGACCACTCTCCCCTCAATACAGTCTTCTGTCACCCAGTCTACCAACGCGGCTGGAGTTAAGGTTACCAACGACTGCCACATTGCCAAACCTAAGAACTAATTCTAAGTACTCAGTTTCTCAAACTCGCAAGAAAATGTAAACAGTGGATAACGCCTTCCTCTGTAATACACGTCCTTTACTTGGCCTGCCGCACGTCCACCTCCTCATTTCCTTCCATGCCCACGGCAACTCCTCTAGGGTCCCCTCCCCATGCAAACATGAAATAGTAAGAGTTCCTTGAGACTCTCAGCCCCAGTTCTTTACCTAGAACTCCTAATTCTTTAAATCCAATCATCCTCTGAGCTAATAGGCCGTATATCTAAGAGCCTACTGGCCACCATCTCCACTTTGCTATCTAGCAGGCTTCCTTCCATTAACGTGTCTAAAAACAACTGAATTAACCCCTTGACCCCAAATCTGGCTCCTTGCCCTCAGTGTTTCTCATCCCTACTGCTCACGCTGCCAACACAGGACTGATCCATGCACATGGCTCACAGCGTCACATTAAATCCTGTTGATCCTACTGCTCTGTTAAATGTACTTTGCATTATCCACTTCTCTCCTTTCACAATACAACCAGCCAAGCCAGGTCACCATCACCTTTCACTTGGATTATGGACACATCACCCTAACAGGTCTTGCACTGTGACCCCTGCCCTCCAGACTCAATATTCTGCTCAACAGCCCAAGTTCTAATTTTTTTCATGTAACACATGTCATTCTTGTTTAAAACTCTCAACAGCTCTTAGGAGGAAATGTAAGCCCCTGCCTCTCCTCTATCCCTTACCCTTTCATGTTCAATGGCTGACTATACCAAACTGCTTTCAATTGCCTACAGACACCTCTTCCTTCTGAAACTGGGCACCTGCCATGGCCTGTGCCTTTAGCACTCTTCCTCTCCTCTTGCACTAGCTAACTCCTGCTCATATTTAAGCTCTTGGCATAAACATCACTTTTTCCAGAAAATATTCTCTAATACCTCCAAATATTCACTGGGTACCTCTATACGCTAGCCATAACACCTTTTTCCCCCCACATCATAAGCCTCATCTTCCTACAGTGCCCTTTTTGTTGTTGTTCACCTATATTCCCCATAAAGCTGTAGGTTCCCCTCTCAGGAGACAGACCATGCCTGGCTTCTTCACTGCTGGCTCTCCATTTATACTGGGCTGAATAATATTATGTTCTAATCTTTTATTTTTTTGTAAAAGAAAAAAACACAAATGTAATAAAAACCAAAAGTTTTGAAAATATCATTTGAAACATCATTTGAAAATATCATCTATATATACATCTATATTTGAGAAAGGTGAGGTTGACACTGCTGGTTGAGTAACAAGAAGGAAAGAAGAGAAAGAGGGAGGGAGGGAGGAAGAAAGGAAAGAAAGGATGGATGAAAGGAGGTGAGAAAAAAAGGAATGGTAATGTTAGTTACCGGAGAAGGCAATGGCAACCCACTCCAGCACTCTTGCCTGGGAAATCCCATGGACGGAGGAGCCCGGTAGGCTGCAGTCCACGGGATCACAAAGAGTTGGACGCAACTGAGTGACTTCACTTTCACTTTTCACTTTCATGCATTGGAGAAGGAAATGGCAACCCACTCCAGTGTTCTTGCCTGGAGAATCCCAGGGAGGGGGAGCCTGGTGGGCTGCCATCTATGGGGTTGCACAGAGTCGGACACGACTGACGTGACCTAGCAGCAATGTTAGTTACAATTCACTGGAATCCTAGTCAAGTTATTTCCCTTCAGATGTCACAATACACTTAAACAAATAACATAACAGAGAATAAAGTGAGGGTCAAAGAATGCAATATTGCAATGACAGGTATCAGGACTTTCATAAAAACTTATAAAACATATGCTACTTTACTTGAGAAATACCTTACAGTCCTCAGAAGCATTTTCATCAGAGACAAAATAGCCAGTGTAACCTACAAGCAATCTTATAAACCACAAAATCAGAAAATCATGAATCCCTCTGTTGAACTCTGAGTTAAATAAGCTCTTATAAATTGTTCTCTACACCAGCTTCAAAAATGCATCATCTGCCTCAGTTATCACGGTAATTTCCAGCCACCATATGACTGCCAACAGAGAGCCAGCAGGCACTCAACAGATGTGGCCTTCCAACAAGAGAAAGTATAAGAAATCTTCTTTAACATGCAAAGGAGGATCACCCACAGAGGGTATGGATTCCTTCTCAATAACAGCTATAAAGGATATTATATAATTTTTTATAAGGAGGTCATGCCATATTTTTTAAAAATTGGCAAAATTACTTTATTTAACTAACACCTTAACAAACACAATTACTTAAAATCTCTAAAAGAAAGCTACGAGAATAACAACTATACAGTTGGGTATGGGTGCTCTGTATATCATGAGTTCAACAGCTACTCTATGAAACAGGTATTATGCCATCACTCATTTCCCAAACACAGGAAACAAGTAAATTCCAGGTCATGTGGCTGGGATTCCACCACTGGCCTATGTGACACTATAAGCAGATCTGCCATCACTGACCTAGCAATAGATCTGAGAGTTGAATTTGAAAGCTGCAAGTGGCCATTCTTTTAGCAGAAAAACAGCAGAATTATCACATCCTGGGGAAAATTTAGAAATTTAAACCAGGGCACTCTGAGCTCAGTCACTCAGTCATGTCTGATTCTTTGTGACCCCATAGACTGTAGACCCCACCAGACTCCGTCCATGGAATTTTCCAGGCAGGAATACTAGAGTGTGTTGCCATTTCCTTCTGCCATTGCCTTCTCTAGAGGGCATCTTCTCGACCAAGGGATCGAACCCCCCATCTCCTGCATTGGCAGGCAGATCTTTACCAACTGTGCCACCCACGGAGCCCAAATATTTATAGCAAAGGTGTATAATCTCCAGGCTGAGAGGCGGCTGGTTGTACCACTGATGTTCTCCAAGCTACAAAATCCCAACACTAGAAGCCTAGTGAACAGCAATGCTACAAAGGATAAGTAGTAAGTCCTGCTTTGACACAAGTAACATGCCTGAAACCCTAAGCTGTGGCCAAGTTGACCTCATCCTAATCCTCAGATAACCAACACATTGTAATAATGCTAAATACACATGTGTGAAAATCTGTGCTTTTGGACCTAAACCTCACAAATGAACAAATTCAAATTTTACCTTTTATTTTCAGATCACAACATACCTTTACTCTTGACAAATATTTGTACAGGATCACTCAAATTTTCTAATTTTTGATAAATGATGAAACCAGCCTATAAGAAAACAGAAAGATGAAACCAGTAGGCTAAAATCACCAAAATAAAATTCGATGCCTCACCTTTACAAAAATTAAAAACAATGATTCCCAAAGCACCCAAGAAGCTGAATTCAACCCTTTAAGTTATACAAAAGATCTGTCTTCATTTATTCACCACACCCATTGTGAGAATGGAGAAAGTGGCACACCTTTAAAATAAAAATTTTCTCATTTTAACATCCAGTATTATGAGCAAGTACCAAAACCAAACACTTTATAAATGGAATCTAACAAAATACAATCAAGTAAGAGAAAACTGTATGATACAGATATCCATTTCCCATCATCGCATTCTTAGCTGTTAGTGTATATATAGTCCTCCATCTAGCTACTGTAAACAGGAACAATCAAATCATACAGATTTCTCATGACTAAAAAATGCTACAGAACTTAGATTAGTTCTCAACAAGTTTTCTATTTTAAACAAAACATAAAGAAAATTATCTTTTTATTTCCCCACACAGATGAATTTTCTTCTGGTTATAAATAAAAGAAGCTCCCATTTCTAAAAATAGATGCAAAGAAAAGAAACAAGATACTAATCTACAAATAAAAGTATAAGCTGAGGGAAAAAAGTCTATTAGGACATAAAAGAAGACTTTTTGGAAAAAGAAAAGAGTGCTATTAAGAAAAAAAAGAGTGCTATATATATATATATATATATATATATATAAAGATAGATAGTTAGATAAGCCCTAATTTCACTATGTACAAATAGGTAGCTATAAAAATCATCTGACTAACAGCAGCGGAGAGCTAACTGTGGAGAGAATTTTCTAAATTTTACCGCATTTTAAATATAAATGTAAGAAATAAGGCCAGTTTCAATACAGAAACTGCATTGTAGTTATTTTTATTCTGAAGTGGCTTATAATCAAATACATCATCAACACCACTTGTGCTTGTTCAGTCTGAGCTTACGGTCCTCTCATGTTTTCAAAGAACTCACTTTTTTTCACATAAAAATTGGACATTATTTTTGCTTCATGATGATAAAAATAACTAGCATTACAATCTATTGATACTTGCTAATTAATATTTAGAATTAACAGTTTCACTAAATTTCTACCTAAGTATTTTTAATGCCCAACTGACTTAAAACATTTTAGTTTAAACAATAAAAATTTTATAAAGTAATTTATTATAAAGTTTAAAAAATAGATTGCAGTCTAAAGATCTTAGGAGGGGGATGGGATGAATTGGAAGATCCGGACTGACATACATACAGTATTGATTTGTTGTTGCTCAGTCGCTAAGTCGTGTCCAACTGTTTGCGACCCCATGGACTACCGCATGCCAGGCTTCCCTATCTTCTGGAGTTTGCTCAAACTCATGTCCATTGAGTCGGTGATGCCATCCAACCAACTTGTCCTCTGTCGTCCCCTTCTCCTCCTACCCTCAACCTTTCCCAGCATCAGGGCCTTTTCCAGCAAGTCTGCTGTTTGCATCAGGTGGACAAAGTACTGGAGCTTCAGCTTCAGCATCAGTCCTTCCAATAAATATTCAGGATTGATTTCCTTTAGGACTGACTGGGTTCATCTCTTCACTGTCCAAGGGACTTTCAAGAGTCTTCTCCAGCACCATAGTTCAAAAGCATCAATTCTTCAGTGCTCAGCCTTCTTTATGGTCCAGCTCTCACATCCATACATGACTATTTTGGAAAAACCACAGCTCTGACTACATGAACCTTTGTTGGCAAAGTGATATCTCTGCTTTTTAAAACACTGTCTAGGTCCGTCATAGCTTTTCTCCCACAGAGCACGCGTCTTTTAATTTCACGGTTACTATGTATAAGACAGATGACTAATCAGAGCCTACTGTACAGCACAGGGAACTCTACTCAAATGCTCTGTGATGACCTAAAATGGGAGGGAAATCCAAAAAAGAGGGGATATATGTATATGTATGGCTGATTCATTTGCTATACTGTAGAACTAACACAACATTGTAAAGCAACCATATTCTAATAAAAATTAATTTTTGAAAAAGACCTTTGGTACCTACATAAGCATCAGTGGCTGCATACAGTTTCTGGTCCTCAGTGAGGGGAAACTTACTCCAGTTGCTACAGCGGATAGACCGGTCTTTCAGAAGCTGTTTACCAAAGAGGTGTTTAACCAAACCACTGAGGCTCCAGGTCTCTAAACATTTCAGCTAAAAATAATGAAAAATCAACTCAGCAAAAGTTATTTCTTTACATGTATTCTTAGATATTTCTGATACCAAATGACCACATCACACATAAAGTTGAAAATGTTACACCAAAATATAAGGCAGAGATAGTCCTTAGTAGATTTCCAGTCACTAAAAACCTCATTTGCAGTCTACCTTACAAGAATGTAATTCTATCATTTCCTCAATGTAGGTATTAAAATTCTTGGACTGTCAAAGTATCATTCATGGACAAAAGTTGAATAGGTTGGTGATTTTCCTACTTCTCAGCCAAATGAACACTTGGCTAATGTGAGAACGTAACTTAAATGACTACATTAATAAAAGATGTGAAATATGGGCCATGGAAATGATGGTCAAACTTCCACTAAGAGCATCACACCACAAGAGCTGCATTATGTTTGCCTCAAATAAGGGGGGGGGGGGGGATATTGATATAGATGGATTAAAGAGAGAAACTTTAATACAGTAATTAAATTTGCAAATATATAAAACAAAGTGATATAGTACTAAATATAGAAGAGGGTGCTTGCTTAAAAAAAATTATTTGCTAAGGCAACTGATTAGATCTGAAAGTTTTCATTATGAGACACGCACTAGGGACTTCTTTTTTATAAAAACATTTGTAGCTTACAATAGTCTCTCCACAAAAATTTAACACTAAGAAGGGACATGCTGTAAAACACAAATTTATTTTGTTTTTATTTTGAAAATAATCTATGTATTATGTCTACCTTTTCATTGGCAACATCTGTCAGCTCCACAATACTCTTCAATTTGATATCAAAGTCACGTAGAAGTTTCCACTGATCTTGTTCAATTCCCACACCTGCCTTTTTAATTGCTTCATTTTCAAGCAACATTTTTAGTCCCTGAGGGAAAACTATAATATTTTTATTAATATTTATATAATAATATATAATATTTATTCCCATAGGTTCTATCAAACATGACAGATTTATGTTCTACTTCATACACATTCTATGTTTATATTTAAATTTGAGACTAAATTCAGAAACCAACACTTATTTTGAGTGTTTTTGAGAGCTTTTTTTTCACCTAAAGCAAAAAGTCCTGACTGATAAATGACAAGAAAAACAACTAATTTAAATGCTAATAACTCTATTATCACTAACATTTAGCCCCTTTACACTTCAGTTCTCTACCCTCTGAAACAGGAATAATATCACTGACTGACAGATGTGACATGAAAATTAAATAAAACAGGGATATGAGTGAATACTTAAAATATAAATACTTAAATATAAGGTGGTGAGAGAGGCACCCGTTAATTCAAGAGCTGAATTTCATGTGGACAAAGCTGACATAATACAATTATCTACCATATAAACATGAAACAAATGCCAAGAGGTACCAACCTGACATAGAAGAAATGTGAAACAAGTAGCACTTGCTCTCTGACACACACAGCTGAATGAGCGCCACTCGGCCCAGTTTCCCTTTCTTGTATGCTGGTGGCCACTCGATGTCAAATCCTACCACATCTCCATTAGAGAGACTCATACTAAGGGGGGAAATAGCATAAATTATTTAATTAAAATTTTAATTTCTGCATCACTGGAGACATCACTAAGCATGTTAAAAGACAAGCCACAGACTGTAGAGGATATCGTAATACATGCAACATACATATTCATGTAATAGTCAGAAAATATTGGGTTAGCCAAACAGTTCATTCTGGTTTTTCCACAAGATGTTGCAGAAAAAACCCAAACGAACTTTTCACCAATCCAGTACTAAAAAATTCCTTGAAAAGTCAATACAAAAAAGATAAATAATCCAGTTTAAAAAAAGGGGGGGAAATATGAACAGGTAATTCCCCAAAGGAGGGTTTCCCAGATGGTGCAGAGGAAAAGAATCTGACTACCAATGCAGGAAACGCAAGAGATGGGGGCTCAATCCCTGGATTGGGAAGATCATCCCCTGGAGTAGCAAATAGCAACCCGCTCCACTACTCTTACCTGGAAAATTCCATAGACAGGGAAGCCTAGTGGGCTACTGTCCATGGGGTTGTACAGAGTTGGACACGACTGACCAACTGAACACACGATTCCCCAGAGAGAAATCCAAATGGCCAGTAAATTCAAATATATATATATGAAGACACAAAATCTCCTCTGAAGTCAGAGAAATGCAAATTGAATCTTTACAATTTCCCATCCATCTGACTAACAAAAATTAAAGCTCCACAATACTGAATGCTGATAAAGAAAACTACCAGTGGGACGGGACCACTCACATACTGGTGAATTTTTAAACTGATAATCCTCTTGGAAAAAACTCTAATGATATCTAGCTAAAGATGTATGAACAGTATGAACTGACAAGATTTTCTCATAAATGTATGAAACTTATATGTGCATAATTAGAAATGTTTAAGAATGTTCACTGCAATACTATTCTGCCTAGCAAAAATGGAAACACTATATTTCCATCAACAAAAGAGTGAATAAATTATGATATACTGAGACAATACTATATAAAAGTTTAACTAGAACTTCACATACCAAACCAAAAAGAAAAATTCACAAGAATATAAAGTGTTGAGTGAAAAAGACAAGTGGAAGAATATACACAGAGTTTGATAGCATTATTTTGAAAGTTTCTTAATGGGCAAAGTAATAGTATATGATATTGGGGGACATAAAACTATGAAAATTATAGAAAATATGTGAGGGAATACTAAACACTGAACTCATGACAGAAGTTAGCTCAGAGGACTTCAGAAGAGAATCAGAAAGAGCATACACGAGCTGTATTTTATTGTTTTGTCTTAATAAAGATTTGAAGAAAAGGAAGATTTAAGGTTTGACAAAGCTAGTGGAAGGACTATGGCTGCATGTTAAATTATTGCTTATATTTGCCTGCTTCACAGTTTTTAAAAGTGAAAAACCTATTTTATAAATGTTTAAAAACTCAACCTCTGTTTGGGGCTAAGATGAAATAACACTGATCATTCGTAACTGTCCCCCATGAACAAATAAAGAAGATTGAACAAAATGCATAAACAAGAGTTTCCAGACACTGGACAACAGGCGCTAGAGGACTATGCTCTCTGAGGTGAGGAGATCAAGTGTAAGCCCAGATGCTGCCCCAGATTTCCGCCTGCAACATTCTAGACAACAGAACAGGGGGGAGAGTCCAAAGCAGAGCACGGAATTAGGAGGACAGAGTTCAGAACAAGAAGGGGAAGCAGCTGGAAGGTGCGGGCAGAGTCCTGGCGAGGAGGGAGCCAGGCAGCAAAGGACATGCCAGCACAGAGCGAAACTGAGGCTGGACAAAGAAAAACCAGGGAACTGCAGTCTGGAAACTCCTACGGCTTACACAGAGGCAAGAGGCATTGAGCTCTGCAAAGCTGGAGCAGGGAGATTCGTTCTGATCACCTGGGGCAGTCAGCAAAGACTCCAGGAAGGTCACACCCATTACAGACTAAATCATGCCCAGAATAAAGGTTACTGACATCTGGCCTAAAAAAGTTAAAAATAAGTCTCAAAGTGTAAAACTGATTTTCAGGTGACTTTACTGCCCAACACAGCAAAGCTCCTTTCTTTGAAGGAAGACAACAAAATCTAACATTCAACCAGGTAAAATCATAACATCTAATCAAAAATCGCCAGACATGAGAAAAGAAACAGGAAAACATGACTTATAAGCAGGATAATAGTAATTTAATAGAAAAATAATTAGTATAATGGAATTAACAGAAGAGTATATTAACACAGCTATTATAAATATGCTGAATATGTTCAAAGATTTAAAAGAAAACATGAATATCAGTTCAGTTCAGTTGCTCAGTCATATCCGACTCTTTGCAACCCCATGGACCGCAGCACGCCAGGCCTCCCTGTCCATCACCAACTCCCGGAGTTTACTCAAACTCATGTCCATTGAGTCGGTGATGCCATCCAACCATCTCATCCTCTGTCATCCCCTTCTCCTCCCACCTTCAATCTTTCCCAGCATCAAGGTTTTTTCAAATGAGCCAGCTCTTTGCATCAGGTGGACAAAGTGTTAGAGTTTCAGCTTCAGCATCAGTCCTTCCAATGAACATGCATGACTGATCTCCTTTAGGATGGACTGGTTGGATCTCCCTGCAGTCCAAGGGACTTTCAAGAGTCTTCTCCAACACCACAGTTCAAAAGCATCAATTCTTCAGCACTGAGCTTTCTTTATAGTCCAACTCTCACATCCATACATGACCACTGGAAAAACCATAGCCTTGACTAGACAGACCTTTGCTGGCAAAACGGTGTCTCTGCTTTTTATGAAAATGAATATGGTAAGAGCCAAATGGACGGTATTAAAAAAAAAAAAAATAGAACTTCCAGACATGAAAAATACAACAAGATTTTAAATTCACAGGATGGCATAATAGCTGATCAGATACTACAGAATAAAAAAACAAGGGAACTTGAAGACAGAGCCCAAGCCCAGAGAGAAAAAAGAATCAAAAATTTTTAAGACAAAGAGCCTCATGACCAAGAACACAGTTGCTGTATCAAGCAATGTAACCTACATGCATGCAGAGTGGCAGAAGAGCAAAACAGGATGTGAGAGAAAAAACATTTGAAGAAATTATTCAAACATGATGAAACTATAAATCCACAGATCCAAAAAGTTCACTGAACCCCCAAGCAAGACAAACACAAACCACACTACACAAAGGCACATCATAATCAAATTGCTGAAAACCTGGAATGAGGTGAAGCAAAAAAAAAAAACAACCAAACTACTTGCTTATCTTCCATAAAACACACAATTCATCAGAACTACACCCTTCAAGACACTTAGGCTTACTACCTTCAGATAGGACATACTATAGCATTGTTAAAGGTAAGATGGTAGAGTTAATACATAATCATAAAAAACAGATTTTATTTTCTCTGTAAGACAAACTTAGTACTATTTGATGAGACCCAAAAATAGCCAGTGAACTATTGTGGGAGGGAGGTCACCTGACTGCTCTTTCTAGAATATATCTACCAGGAGACCATTAATAAACAGCTTAACTTACCTCTGCTTCTTTCAAGCCAATGTATGCTATGTGTATGCTGAGTCCTAAGCTCAGTCATGTCTGACTCTTTGCAACCCCATGGATTGTAGCCCACCAGGCTCCTCTGTCCATGGGGATTCTCCAGGCAAGAATACTGGAGTGGGTAGCCATTCCCTTCTCCAGGGGATCTTCCCAACCCAGGGATTGAATCCAGGTCTCCCACATTGCAGGTAGATTCTTTACCATCTGAGACACCAGGGAGGTCCAATATGTAAACAGTAATTTAAAAAAAAAAAAAGGACAACCATAGTAACATCAAAGATCTGAATGAATCTCCTACTACTTCTCCTTGTAAAATGCTTGAAGAGCCTTAGACTACATTATTACAGAACACTAATTTGATGATTTAAAAAAATTAATAATCATTTTTAAAGTTCTTTTAAAGGATCACTTGCTATAACTGCTGCTAATTAAATGCAACAGAGACAGTCACAGTCACTATTCAATATTACAATGTTGGTATTTTTAATGAAATAGAAAGGGACGTTTTAGAGGTTAAATAACTTTTGCATGTTTTCCTAAACTGGTGTGTTCAGTAATTCTATAAGTATTGAAAAGATTAAAAATAAGCTAAAGTAATACAAAGGTATATGAATGAACAAACAGGGACATTACATATTTAATTCAGAAATTTTAAGTTTTTATTTAAAAAGTAGAATTAGTGATATTTTACATGTACAACTATGTACTAAACACACCTCCACTATAAAATTCAGTACACTACCATAAGGCTTATAGTCTAAGGGTCCAAATTCAAATGAAAGTTGGAAATTTAAATCTTTACCTAATATCTTCTGAGAGCAAAGAACAATCATTAGCTTCATAACTGTACACAATGGATCCAGTGAATTCTAAGAAGGGCAGGTCATCTTCCAAAACACTCTTCTGAACAGGTGCCTTGAGCTAAACAAAATTCCAAAAAGGCACAAATAAAAGTCACATTAAATAATAAATGTTCATTGAAATAATAAAATTCACTGAAACATGGCAAATTATAGCTCTAAGTTTTATCAACTAAAGCTTTATAGACTAATGAGTCATATGGACAATTTAACAAAGATGAAGCTATCTACTGTAAAATTATTTTTCTAACAAATTTACTTGCAAACTTCTACCCTATTTTCATAAAAGCATTTATTTTACTAATGCTTTTCTGCAATTAGAGTAGTCTTCTAGATGCAATAATGTTGCCGTAAAATGCTAAAGACTGGTTGGTGAAGCTTAAATCTATCAGGACTTAAAATTCACTTGACCATAAAAAAATTCACCAAAATAAATATTGTCTAAATTACAATCTGAATCGGAACAAATTGGCAAGACCAGCCATGTGATCTAGATAAAAAGGGAAAAGTGAGGATGAACTCAGTTTACAGTCAAATATACATTAAATTTTCCATCTGAAAGAATTACTGATGAACTGCATACCTTTTTTGCTTCTACTGTATAGATCTTCTTCGCAGACATCCATTCAGGAAGTTTCCGCTGCTGTCCTTTTTCCAACTTTCGTTCACTCATCTTTAAAAGGTCCTAGTTGCAAAACCCAAAGAATGATTCTTCTGTGAATAAATCCAGTCTTTGTAAGAAAACCTACAGACAGACCAATCAACATGACTGAAGAGCCAAACATACATATTTAAAGTAAGCCATGGCATCTGGGCCCAAACACAGGATGTAAGAGCCAGAATCGCAAAAGAAGAAACAACATGCTAGCTCTAAAAGCCATTCATTTAGTATTTCTTCTTTTTAAAGTAAGTGAGGCAGTTAAATAGAGTTCTAAATTTTAGCTTCTAGCAGTTTCAAAATTCTATTATTCTGTGACTTTGATCTCTTCAAAAAATAATCTTTATCTCATTCACAATGAGAATCTCTGGGTATATAAATTTCTATAAATTTTTGATAACTTTAATTTTCTTATCATATTTCCTAAGATCTAAGTAAACTCATGAAGCTGTTAAATTGTTCACAAATCTACCTGAAAAGACAGAAAAGCTTTTCTATATTAAGGGTTTTTATTACACTCTTGGCCTATCAAGTGAACTAGTCTCTCTATTTCACTGGGAGTGTTTTTAAAACCCTATTATGAGCTTTGAGGGCTCTCCTCAATGTAAACTGCACTTCAAGAATGGTTACAGAAATACAATGACTACGAACACTATGACATACTCTGGTAAAGGTAAAACAGAGCCATCTCCTCATGTCACTTTACACAATAAACTGAAGTGGCCTTAAGTTCTTAATAAAACTCTTCAAACCCCAACCTTGGTTCCTGACCTCTCAAATTTCTAGTAAACGCACAGCAGACTTTAATATATACCCGAAGATTCTTATGATGAAATATGATATCAACATGAAATAATCAAAGCAACTGTTTATGATTATGGGTTAGCTTGTCAGCCCTATTGATATTACAAACTCTGAAGAAATTAAGCAGCATCCAGCAAGTATCCATTAAGTTCTTATTTTTCCAAGCATAAACCCCCAAAACTGATAGCACTAATAATGTACAAAAGAAAAATTTTAAAGATTACTTTGTCAAACAAATCTGTCATACAAACTCACTCTTACACCTTGAGAAGGAAACAGTTTGTAGTAGAAGGTAACTCACTCACTCTATTGAGGAAGTGGGAATGAAAGATCTCAACCACTGAGCCACCAAGCTCATTTATCAATGGTATCTACTACCCAAAACATCCCAAAGAGCATCTATCTAGAAAATGTTGTTAGCCAGATATAACTAACCTATCTAGATTGCTTATCATAAATAAGCTTGGATTGATGGATTTATTAATTTATGTCTGGAAAATGGGAGGTAGTCAGCAAGCTGTACAATTAAGATAATGTAAAACAGAGGAGTTCCAAAATAAAGACAACTTCCTTTGTGAAATTTTTTTTTAACTGCTCAAAACTATTCTGCTAATCCAAAACCATAACATGTACTAATGCAGAAGAAAAGGACATTTTTTGGAATCTGTGTGTGAGAGTTTGGGGTTCCTCCAAAAAACAAAAAGAAAATAATATTCCATCTGTACTTCAAGCTTGCCTGTACTCTTTGAATCATTAGCAAAGTCTGGCATTGGGGAAGATCTATGATTCAGTCAATCAGAAATAACAACTTGAGTGTTAGCACTACCACCTGCATTATATGTCATAAGATAAAATATATGCTGGATGAAACGCAAGCTGGAATCAAGATTTCCAGGAGAAATATCAATAACCTCAGATATACAGATGACACCATCCTTATGGCAGAAAGTGAAGAAGAAATAAAGAGCCTCTTGATGAAAGTGAAAGAGGAGAGTGAAAAAGTTGGTTTAAAACTCAACATTTAGAAAACTAAGATCACAGCATCCAGTTCGATCACTTCATGGCAAATAGATGGGAAAACAATGGAAACAGTGACAGACTATTTTTTGGAACTCCAAAATCACTGCAGATGGTGACTGCAGCCATGAAATTAAAAGACGCTTACTCCTTGGAAGAAAAGTTATGACCAACCTAGATAGTATATTAAAAAGTAGAGACATTACTTTGCCATCAAACATCCGTCGAGTCAAAGCTATGGCTTTTCCAGTAGTCATGTATGGAGGTGAGAGTTGGACTATAAAGAAAGCTCAGCACTGAAGAATTGATGCTTTTGAACTGTGGTGTTGGAGAAGACTCTTGAGAGTCCCTTGGACTGCAAGGAGATCCAACCAGTCCATCCTAAAAGAAATCAGTCCTGAATACTCATTGGAAGGACTGATGCTGAAGCTGAAACTCCAATACTTTGGCACCTGATGAGAAGAGCTGACTCATCGGAAAAGACCCTGACACTGGGAAAGACTGAAGGTGGGAGAAGGGGATGACAGAGGATGAGATGGTTGGATGGCATCACCGACTCAATGGACATGTGTTTGAGAAAGTTCTGGGAGTTGGTGATGGACAGGGAGGCCTGGCATGCTGCAGTCTGTGGGGTCACAAAGAGTCGGACACGAATGAGCGACTGAACTGAACTGATCTGCCACAAATCCAAAGCCCTTAACAGGAAAGTCGAAAGTTAATCCCAAGGTATGTGTATATGCACACAACACACATAGGGAAAGAGTCTATTCTTAATCTTAAAATACATTTTTATTAAACTGGAAAACAAGTTTTGCTATATACAGAGTAGATCATTTGCAAAGCTGCCAGAAAATTGTTTTCTGCAAATAATAAACTCTATAAAAACAACTATAAAATCTTGTAATACTGTAAGTAATCATTCACACTGCCAGAACAGAAATAAACCTCAGTAACACTTCCCTATAGCCAACTATAAGACTGAAATCATTTTAATTTAACATGTCTAATTTTTAGATGGAAATACTCTTTTTTGCACACAAAATTCTGTCTAGATGCCTCCAGGTTAAGAATTTGAAAGTAAACTTGTTTACAAACCTAACATTTTTATCAAACTTATTAATACTTACATCTTGTGCCAGATAAAAAGCACACAGAAAAGGAAAGTTGGAGAATAATTCACAGTAGAGAAATTCTTCCGCATACATGAGGCTTTTAATCATTGATCAGATAAAGGTTATTCTTGGAAGGGATCTAAGTCATTGAATAATAGAATTTTTAAACTATGTATTTGAGCTGTTACCTTGTTGAGTATGAGCAACGTTCACACATCTTTTTCCAAAATCAAATCTTATCATTTCTTATTTGAGCCATTAAAGGATCCCAGTTCAGTTCAGTCGCTCAGTCGTGTCCGGCTCTTTGCAACCCCACGGACCGCAGCACGCCAGGCCTCCCTGTCCACCACCAACTCCCGGAGTTCACCCAAACCCATGTCTATCAAGTCAATGATGCCATCCAACCATCTCACCCTCTGTCGTCCCCTTCTCCTGCCCTCAATCTTTCCCAGCATCAGGGTCTTTTCCAATGAGTCAGCTCTTTGCATCCAAGTTCCTCTTTAAAATAAATAATGTATTTTCATTTGCTTTGGATTTTTCTAGAATAATCTCACCTATCTATCCACAACTATCTACCACTTTTCACCTTTATCACTTTTTTAAAGGCTGGCTTTAAACAATATACACCTGGGATTTTTGTGGTGGTTTATTTTTCTGGTTTCGGTTTTGAACAGCGCCAATTTGAACATGCTGTCTTTCAATAAGGAGATTCATCTCATTCACAGTTAGTGTAAGAACTTTCATTTTTGATTAATATTCATCTTCCTTTCTTCGGTTTCCTCTTACTCTTTGCCCATTTTTTCCAACTGGGTGAAGTTACCATTCATACTCTTTTTTTTACCATTTTCAGTGTTAAAACTTTACTTTTTACACACCCTACTATTACTCCACTCTCTGGGCAAAATAATAAAACTATATCCCTTTCCCATCAGACCTGACATTTACACTGTCCCTCCACCCAGTAAGGGAAAACTTAGAATGTTTTGACTTTCCCACCCTTAACTACTGTTACAGTAGTTAACTGATACAGTTTTGGCTGTTACAGCCTGTTGGCTTTCTAGTACTGTTTTTCTATTTCAAGAAATCCTTACTGTTTTCTGAACATTTTTGTTACAAATTTCATCATCCATTTTAATGTTCATATAAATTTAAATATATATGTAAGTGCTTATATTGCTTACTATGGTTTCCTTTTCAATTCATCCTGCCCTATCTTGGATCTCTGTTCTGAATACAATTGTTTGCTCAGATGTTCTTTTCAATTGCTTTCCTCAGGTAGAATATGTAGGGGATAAGTGCTGATCCCTTGCATATATAAAAACCTATTTTTTCAGACAGATAAGAGAATGATGTGTTGACGGAGCCTAACAGTCTCTCAGCAGTTTGTAGATGTTTTCTCACAGTCTTCTGCTGTTTAATGTCACAAGTAAGAAGTCCATCGCTTTTCTGCTGCTTTCTTCAATTGTGAGTAACATTTTTCCCATCTGGGAGCCTTAGAGACTTTAAAGGATTTTTATATTTTAAAGCACTCCACTCTATTCTTCTTGGGATCAGCGAGTCCTTGGAAAGGATTCCAAGTCTTAAGAAAATTTTCCTCTTGTTATAGGATGAACTGTATGCCTCTCCAGTATAAAACAGGTTGGGGTCCTAATCTCCAAGTACCTCAGAATGCCACTTTATTTGGAGACAGGGTCATTACAAAGGTAACCAAATTTAAATGAAGTTATTAGAGCCGTCCCTAATCCAAAATGAGTGATGTCTTTATAAAAAGGGGAAATCTGGACACAGAGACAAGACATGCATAGACAGAAGATGATGTGAAGAAACACATGGAAAAAGTCATCTACAAGCCACAAAGGCAGGCCAGAGCAGACCTTTCTTTCCCTCATAGCCCTCAGAAAAAAAGAAACTCTGCCAACAATGTGATTTTGAACTTCTAGCTTCCAAAACTGCAGAATATTACATTTCTGTTGAGTCTTCCAGTTTGTGGTACTTAATCGCAGCAGCTATAACAAACTAATACACCCTTGTTACTGGTTTAGTTATTAATTGCTATAACCTATTCCTTTTTTCCTTCTATACCACTTATTCACATTCCAGTGAAAACTTGCCTGAATTTCTTGTTAATGTCTATTTTTTCCCACCTGATGATGACTTCCTTAACTTTGTTCAGTATTACAAGACATCTCTTCTACTTGTTCTCCAAGATGTTAATTTCATTCTCAATATTCCCCCTTTCCTTTCAAAGTCCTGTTACAATTTGCCTTACTGAACTTTTACAATGTTCAGATTTGGACTGTTAGTTTCAGAAAGTTTCTCTGCACTCTAGTTGAGCCTCCCCAAATGTGCTTGTAATTTCTTTCTTTAGTAAAAGTTATGATTTAATTATTTCAAAGACCTGTTTCAACAGGAGTTTCCTATTCTGGATGTTCCTCATGCTGAATTCCCTGGGTAAAATGTTATTTTACTTTACCCATATAATTCTATTTATCAGCAGCAGCCTCAGCTCTTAGGGTCCATCAGGAAGCTGCAAACTGAGCACCAAGAGACTATATTAAGTCTTACATGAAGTTCTAGAAGCCAGTGTCTTGATTCACAGGTATCCAGAGTTGTAATCTCAAGCTCTAGCTCACCAGCACAGAGAACCCACCAGTACAACTCCTCTAAATCCTGTAAGACAGGAAATATCAAGTAGGCTTCCTAAGCCCAATCGGTTCTTCATATTCAATAAATACCAATTTAATTTTCAGCCACATTTGTTTTACCACAGTAATTCTAATGAGTACTTTATTTAGGAAACAATGTTTTAATTCCTTTCCTAACTTCCAATTGTCCTTTTCCAGCATTTTCAGTTCTTTAATATATTTTCTATTGAATCCACTGAATCCATTTTCACAAGGACTCTTTAAGTTATTTTTTGCGTAGACAATTCTTTTTTATCAAGGGTCAACTATTCAGCTAAGTGATTTGATATCTGTTGATTTTACTCAAATACATGATGACTCTCAATTGTCCAATTCACTTATAAATGAAGTTCTATACCAGAAATGGACATTTTCAAGTTCATGGCACATTCAGAAAATGAAACTGTTTTCATGGCATGCTGGGAATGGGATCTGGGAATGTGAATATACTGTGAAACTTCTATCTCCTTTATAAAATTAAAATTTTCAAACTTTTAAAATAACAATCTTGAAATTATTTAGAAGAAATAACTTCTGTATATTAGGTTTTATGCTTAACATGGTTACACAAAATTCTTGATTTAGATCTTTAAATAATATATCCTTAATACTCCATATAGCAACCATCATAGACAAGCTTTGTTAGCACCAATGGTAGCAAATGGCAAAAGGGGAAGCTTTGCTCCAACATACGGAAAGCTCCTTTTTCACTGTTAACCAGCATTCCAACAATTCGATCTCTTTAAATTGAACTTCAAGCCTACTGAGAGTCTTTAATGCTTCCCTGTTCCTCTACTGAGAAATATGTTCATTTCTTCTGATGATGTTAAATAAGCTTCAAATACAAATGAATATTTTTATATCAAGAATTTCAATGCTAAAGTTCTGTATCTGGCACACACTGGCTTTTCTCAATAATATTAATCCTTCTTTAGGATTCAAATAACACCAATTAAACAATCACTTCTAAAAGTTATTTTAACTTCACTCTGCCAAAGTTGAATTTTTACTCTGAATCCATAAATTTTGTCACTACACATTAATATATTTTCCACATGATCACTACAGTGATGATTAAGTTAATTCAAGTGCTCAAAATGTCAGCTAAGGATACCATTTTTTGAAGCCAATAATTAGACTTCAAAAAACCTGCAAAGTAAGAGTCATTCACATAGAATAATTTGAAATTTTTCCCTTTAGCTTATAAATCTTCCTTTGGACTGTCAAGCTATTTCAGTAATGAAATAGCTAATCGGATTTCTTCACCTAAAGCTGAAAGGATGGCATTGTAGCCACTTGGATTTCAGTAGATTCACCATTTTTATGACATCATTTAATGCAGAATTCAGAACCACAGGTAAATTTTAATATACAAGAGATTCTCTGTGAATAAAACAACATATAACTAGGAATATCAGGTTTTTTACGTTGAACTTAAAGCCCTTCTACGTCCCTATTGTTACCAGTCCCACATTTCCAGTTTCTATAATTTCTCATGTGTTTCAAAATATTCATTTTTCACTTCATTTTTCATCTCCAGTTGGTTTTGGAACTTCTATGCCAAGCAAATAATGTCCTTCCAGGCATTTTTCAAAGATTCTATAAAGCCTGCTGAGGACCACTGCCAGTATTTACGAATTCATAACTGCAATGAACACTTTTTTCATTAATCTTCTTCTAGTGTTGTCTTCAGCCCATAAATCTTCAACATATCTTCTAAAAGAATAACTGAAAAATGGCAACTTTTCTACTTCCTTTGCCTCACTGGTCCCAAACATATTATTCCATATAGGCAGGGGGAAAAAAAGTAGATTTAGCAAACTAGTGAGGTAATCTGGGCTCTATTAACTGTTCAATCCTGTAACTAACTTCTTGAGTTCAATCTGATTATTTCTTTTATCAGTCTCTTAAATTTGTTCTTATTTTGTGCTCACAGACAATTTCAAAAGTTCAGATCTTTTGTTTCATAAAATAAATGTTTTATGAAAAGGTATCAGAATATTCTGCCTGACACCCCTACCCCATTTGATTTAGGCTGAAAAGTGAAGAATTCTGGGAATACCAAATCGAATTCTGAGATAATCCTTTACTACTTAATTATTGACTAATAAATATTTACTATTATGTTCAACTCATTAACTGGATGACTTTTCAGCTTTAATCAGTCTTAGATATCAAAAATGGGAAAGTAAGTAGCTAAGGAAATTAAATCTATTTGTATATAAAGTACTTAAAATACTACAGGTCTTTAATTCCTCAGGGAAAGTTTTCTGTTGTTTAGCCTGTCTGTATTCTTGTGAACATTTCTAAACAAATCCTATCCAAAAAAACAATATTTTTAAATTAAGGAGATTAAACAAAAACTAAGTGTACTGAAATATTTGTTTTCATTTAGTTTAATAATTAAAAAATTTTAAAGTAAACAAAACACTTCAGGGTAATCAAATATATTTTTTAATGAGTTTCTGAAGTTACAAAGACTTATTTTATTGAATCAACTGAGCTGCATATGTTCAATTAATAGTAATAATTAACTAATAATCATGCTCTTTTCTATGCTTCCAGTAAAACTGAAAATTAAGAAAGAAAATTCAAAGAACACATATAAGTTTCCCAATGATTAAATAACATACACATACCCAATTAAAGTGATTAACAGATAGGAAATTATTTAACAGTTAAGTCAGAAGGATACAGCCACAACACAGCCCTTTTCAACCATGTTTACTGTGCATAACTATACATGTTATAGATCTCAAGTAGTTTATAAAATGATCTACATAAAGAATGCTCAAATATGATTTAACCTACTGCAAATCTTTGAATGTTTGCCTTATAAAAAGTTTTTATGCTTGAAAATTATAAAAAATATGCAGCCATCAAAATCCTGCATTATCCATAACCCATATCATTATGCTGCAGCACAGACTGGAAGGATAGTGCTTCAGCTAACGCTTGCCAGTGATCAGTATGGTCCCAGTTTTGCCAGACCTTCCAATTTTTTAAAAGATATGGATGTTACTACGCAATCTCCCGTCTGATACCAATTTCCAAGACCCAGTTTCCTGCAGGCCTCTTAATTCTAACCTCGGCTTGTAGACAAATCAATACCAGCAGCTGGTCTGAGTATCTCTAGAAATTTTAAGAGTCAATATCCCTTTGTAAAACATTCTTTGAGTGAAATACTTGGGTACATTTTTGGAGTTAGACTACAGAATGAGTAGTTGAGAAACAGTAGGAATATGCCAGAACAGGAAACAGGGTGATAGTCTGGGACACCTACTTAATTACAGGAGTAGGAGGGGAGTTATCCTAAGACTGGAGCATGTCTTCTTTTCTCCCCATTTCTGAGTCTGCTGGCACATTACTGGCCTGGCACATTACTTCACCCTATGGATTCCCAATGACGTGCGGAGCACCCACACAGCCCATCATTTACCTTCTCATCTATAAAACTGGGAGTAAAAACGATGAATCCAGAGAAGGGCACTAGCTCAGTTCTTCCAGTCCATCAACTATCAGCATCAATCAAATGCTTCAATAGTCAAATTATTAAAAGGACTAGTTTGATGGTCTAGTGTGAAAATTAATGTCTAAATAGAGTCTTGGGTAAGTGAAAGATAAGCCATCTTCATGAAGGTAGGCCAAGGAAATTTCTTCACACAACACTATGATTTCCACTCAAAATACTTCTCTACTTCTCACACCGTTTTACCTAAAGTTACATTTTTAAAAATTAATCTTACAAAAATAACCAGCATTCTCCAGAAAGATTTATATACAAGTATAGTCATCCTGACTTCCTTGGAGGCTCAGACGGTAAAGCGTCTGCCTACAATGCAGGAGACCTGGGTTCAATCCCTGGGTGGGGAAGATCCTCTGGAGAAGGAAATGGCAACCCACTCCAGTATTCTTGCCTGGAAAATCCCATAGACGGAGGAGCCTGGTGGGCTGCAGTCCATGGGGTCGCAAACAGTCAGACATGACTGAGCGACTTCACACACATAGTCATCCTTGTTATACATAATATAAAACCAAAGCCGCTTAAATGATTCAGCAATTCACTCTGGTTATCAATGTCCAAATTTTGGTTAGACATTTTGAGTCAGACACGACAGAGAGACTAACAATAATAAATTATATATATATACACACAGACACACTTGTTTTAGTCATGTCCAATTCTTGCAACCCCAAGGACTATAGCCTGTCAGGCTCCTGTCTATGGAATTTCCCAGGCAAGAATATAGAAGTTGGTTGCCATTTCCTTCTCCAGAGGATACTGCCAACCCAGGGAATGAACCTGCGTCTCCTGCATTAGCAGGCACATTCTTTACCACTGAGCCACCTGGGAAGTCCCCATAGAGACACATGTACACACATTTTTCTACACAAGCATGAACAATCTGTAATTACTGTAAAGGATATAACTTATAAGGTATCCTTCTGTATTGTTTTTGAGAATTCTTTTCTACTTTTCAATGCATTAATAAGAATAGGAAGGGGCAGAGGAAAAAGAACCATGGAATCCATGACAAAGCCCTCATTAAATTCCCTAATTAAAGAGGCTTTCATTAATCTACTGAATCGTAATTTCCCTCCAAATAACCCAGGCAAACAAACTACAAACGCTAAATAAGACCACCATTAGCATTTGGTTCAGCTACAGTAAATCACAGCAATTTTAAAGGTAACAGGATTTTTCTTTCGAGAGACCTATTTCTTTATAGGTATCTTACTAAATATTCATAACTGTCAAACATTATGTAATATATAATTTATATTTTTAAAGCATAAGCTAAAATTTGTGTTAATAAAGTTAATTGAAATAAAGTATAAGTAGAACCAAATAAATACAAAAAAAGGTCATTAAAATGCTAGCAACAGGGGAAAAGAATAATGCTGTGTCATCGTGAGAAGCCGCACTGCCCATATACCAGGAACATGACTTGACCTGAACTAAGTCCATGACACAGCGAAGTGCTTTATAACTGAATTTCATTATCCAACTGAATAATTCATTATTTTTTAATGAATTTCCTCTGTTCTGTAAGTAGCTATAGCCAGTCAGCTAAAATCAGCCACTATAAACTGGAAAACTGCAGAGAAAGTTTTCAGGTAAGTCAATTTAAAACTTTCTTAGGCTGCTTATTTTTCCTTTTTATTTTTCACTGTCACTTCATATGGGCTGAGATGAAATTTTATAAGACTCATTATCAAAAGGACATTGATGGTTGGCTACCCAGCATCCATTCCACCCTGTACCCTTTGCACAGTACTGTAAATTTAATTCAGATAATGACCAGTTATTTGCAAAGCTAATGTGCTTTAAGGAAGTTGCCTCCACTGCCAGCTCCCATGGAAAATCCAACTGATCTAAAATAAATCCCATTCCCCGAGTCACAGTGATGATTCAGAAGCTCAGGCCTGAACTCAAGGCATTCTCCTAGCTTTGGGTTAAGAATAAAAACTGCAACCTAAGACAGACAAGAGATGTTTACGGAGCTTCTGAGAATAATTTTTTTTTCACTTATATGAAAGTACCACAAGAGATGTCCTGTTTGAGTATGGGAAGCCTTGGGCCTTCGATAGCCCATTCGCCACGGTGATGGAAATTAGCTGGAGAATGAAGCCAACACACAGGAGATAAACTAGTCTTCAAGTTAGTCCTCCCTCAGCCTTCAAGGTTCATTTTAAAAATAAGTTTCCTTATTTGTTAAGCCTGTTTAAGTCAAGTTTTCTGTGCTTGTGCTGTAACTAACACACAAATATAATTGAAAATAACAGTATGTGGCCAATTCTTTTCTTTAACCCCTTATCTTAAATAAAAATAAATTATAAGGATAAAAATACTAGCCTCACACAAACATACAAAAATACTAGCCACACAAAGCATACAGTACCAAAAGTTTCAAAATTTCATAAACAGAGCTTCATATCTTCTTTAAATCAAAATAAGAATTAAAATAACATTAAAAAGCAATGTAACAAAAAATTAGGACTTAATAAATGGGGGTGATATTAAACCTTAGGATGCATACCTCTGTGTTGGGCTGAAATTCAGGACTTTCAGACAGAAAGAAAAGTGTAGTATTTTACAATAAGACCAATTTAACTGTGGAAGGAATAGCAAAAGGTAAAAATAGAGACAGAGTGAAAAAGAAATTAGAAAATTAATATACAATTCTGAAAGCAACCATAAGTTTATCCAACGCCAAGAACTTCAGACAGGGAAAGTTTATATAAATGAGTAAAAGGAAACACGAGCGATTCTGTGATGGTACAGAAGGCAAAAGTTATCTTCTAGTCCAGTGATCTTTCCACCGCACTCTGGTGCCCTCATTTCAAGAATGAATAGCTGGAGAAGGAAATGGCAACCCACTCCCATGTTCTTGCCTGGAGAATCCCAGGGACGGCGGAGCCTGGTGGGCTGCCGTCTATGGGGTCGCACAGAGTCGGACACAATGAAGCGACTTAGCAGCAGCAGCAGCAATGTGCTTGAATACCGAGAGAAGGTTACACAGCTGGGAGAAGGGTTTGGTTACAGGTTAGCAATAAAATATACAAAATCAATGTCCCCACAGCCCTGCACAGAAAAGACAAATTTGAAATGCACGAAAATACATTTTATACATAAAGTCATCACAGTACACAACGTGATGAGCTGTGAGAAGCCCTTACCGTTATAATACCAAACAATGAATACTGATGCAACCAAATTGAAAGAACATTGGGAGGCTGGAGAGATGGTAGTGTGTACAGAGGAGAGGGAGGTGAAAGAAAGCCCTTCTATGATGGAAATTCAAAAGAAAATACCTAAAACTGAAACACTATTAAGGAACATGTGATTTGGAGACAAATACAAAGTAAATCGGGTCAAAGCCTTGAGCCTGGTGGCCTCTGGGGAAGGATGATACAGAAGACAGAGTGGGTCTTACTGCTTCAAAGAAAGGTTTATAGATCTATTTTGCTCATTTAAAATATGTAGGTGTAATTTTACTTAAAAAATGACAATTTATAACGACAGAAGTCTTTTATTACTGTCACGCACATGTTAAAATCAGCTAATATGTCAACAGGTACAGGACAAATGAGCACTGACATTAAAAACAAAACTGAAAATGTAGAGAGAAAAAACCAAAGCCAATACTGATTGAGGCCCTTGTGACATCCTGAGCTAGACTTTAAGAAATCATGCACCTTCTGGACACGTGTTCCCAGCTCTGCAGAGGAGTATTCTAAATAGATGAGATCTAAGTTCCTTTGAAAAAAAAAAAAGAATGAATAGCTAAAGTAGATCATGTGCCAACAGGTGATGTCTCATGCTACAGATCAAAATCAGAAGCAACAAACCTTTGATATTTTTTCTAACGGCTTCTATTATTCCTACAATATACTAGGGAGATCCCACACCTCTACCTTCTTGGCCTCAGAGAGACCTAAAGAGTGGGTGAATCTCTGCCCTGCCCTGAAGAGCTAGCCTATCAGACTAAAGGTGGAAGATTATAAAATTCAGACAAGACTCTGGAGTTAGAAAGAAGCAAAGGCCTGAATGGAAGGGAGGGAAGGTCACCGGTTCCACTTATTGGGAGATAATGTGAAATTATTCTAATCACTTATTTCCCAGTGAAGAAATTATTCCAAAACCAACCTCTTTCTTAATCCTCCCATATATAAAACATTTATCAAAAAAGAAAGCAAATCACCTTTAAAAGAAGCTGACTGCTCAGCAGGTGAAGGAAGATACAGGCTAAACCTTTATGTTCCCTGAGGGAAGTAGTGAAGAATAAATAATGGTGCTGATGATAATAAAAAAGCTGATGATGATCATTTTAAGTGGGGAGGCGGGGGGGAGGTAGTGCCTGACTGCTATTACTAACCAGTTTTCACAAGAGGTAAGCTTAACTCCTATCAAAGAGCTAAAGTCTCCAAAATACTTGTCCCCCAGTATCACTTTGAGGTAATTTGATTTTATAAAATTTTATCAATTTGATTAAAAGACTGAAATACTCCAGAGATGACCAGATTCAAGATAAGCATATCCAAATGAAAGGACTTATCTATTATATGAGCAAGAATCAATTAAAAAATATAATTTATATCTAAACTCAAAAACAGCAAAAATGACCATCTGCCAAGGAATAAACTTAAACTACATAAGACCCATTTTAAAGACAACTAGGCAAGCTTAGTAAGACATCAAAAAAGGGCTAGAGAAGACATACTGAATTCCTGGACAGTTAAGACTCAAAACTTTAAATTAATTAAATCAATACACTCCAGAAGCAACACAAGAAAAGATGTCAGCAGGATTTTTCATCAAACCACACAAGCTTAAAGTTCACTAAAAGAAGAAAATAGTCAAGAGCATTCCAAAAAATGTATTTTTTTAGAAAATAAGACCAATAAAGAAAAATTCACTCTATTAAACATAAAAAAGAATTTGAGAACTCCTAAAGTGAAGTCGCTCAGTCGTCTCCGACTCTTTGAGACCCTGTGGACTGTAGCCCACCAGGCTCCTCCATCCATGGGATTTTCCAGGCAAGAATACTGGAGTGGGTTGCCATATCATTCTCCAGGGGATCTTCCCGACCCAGGGATCAAACCTGGGTCTCCCACGTTGGAGGCAGACTCTTTCCAGTCTGAGCTACCAGGGAAAGGGAAAGGGAAAGTCACTCAGTACTGTCCAACTCTTTGCGACCCCATGGGCTGTAGAGTCCATGGAATTCTCCAGGCCAGAATACTGGTGTGGGGAGCCTTTCCCTTCTCCAGAGGACCTTCCCAACCCAGGTGTCAAACCCAGGTCTACCATACTACCATACTGCAGATTCTTTACCAGCTGAGCCACAAAGGAAGCCCCAGGGAATCCCTCTATTAAACATAAGCAGTTCAGAAAAACAGAAATTAAAATAGGGTGGAATTGGTATAAAAATAGATATAAATCAATGGAACAAAATATATCATGTTCAGAAACAGAGCTATGTAAATACAGAAACTTGACATAAAGGAGGCGTTTCTCATCTTTGACCACCTGCACAGAAAAACCCTGATTCAAAGCACATGACCTCTTATTTCCGCCGCCTCCACCGTCTTCTCAAAAGAGAAGTCAGAGTGATTCTGTTAAAAAATGTTTCAATTTAAAGAATTATATACCATCACCAAGGCTGTATATTGTCACCCTGCTTATTTAACTTATATGCAGAGTACATCATGAGAAACGCTGGGCTGGAAGAAGCACAAGCCAGAATCAAGATTGCCGGGAGAAATATCAATAACCTCAGATATGCAGATGACACCACCCTTATGGCAGAGAGTGAAGAGGAACTAAAAAGCCTCTTGATGAAAGTGAAAGAGGAGAGTGAAAAAGTTGGCTTAAAGCTCAACATTCAGAAAAGTAAGATCATGGCATCTCAGTTGGTCCCATCACTTCATGGCAAATAGATGGGGAAACAGTGGAAACAGTGTCAGACTTTATTTTGGGGGGCTCCAAAATCACTGCAAATGGTGATTGCAGCTGTGAAATTAAAAGACACTTACTCCTTGGGAGGAAAGTTATGACCAACCTAGACAGCATATTAAAAAGCAGAGACATTACTTTGCCAACAAATGTCCGTCTAGTCAAGGCTATGTTTTTTCCAGTGGTCATGTATGGATGTGAGAGTTGGACTGTGAAGAAAGCTGAGCACCGAAAAATTGATGCTTTTGAACTGTGATGTTGGAGAAGACTCTTGAGAGTCCCTTGGACTGCAAAGAGATCCAACCAGTCCATCCTAAAGGAGATCAGTCCTGGGTGTTCATTGGAAGGACTGATGTTGAAGCTGAAACTCCAGTACTTTGGCCACCTCATGCAAAGAGTTGACTCATTTGAAAAGACCCTGATGCTGGGAGGGATTGGGGGCAGGAGCAGAAGGGGGCGACAGAGGATGAGATGGCTGGATGGCATCATCGACTCGATAGACATGAGTCTGAGTAAACTCCTGGAGTTGGTGATGGACAGGGAGGCCTGGTGTGCTGCGATTCATGGGGTCGCAAAGAGTCAGACACAACTGAGCAACTGAACTGAACTGAACTGAACTGAACCAAGTGAGATTTATCCCAGGAATGTAAAGGTGGCTCAATGTAAGAGAATCAATCAATGTAATATGTAACTTTTACAGAATGAAGGAAATACAACTGACCACCTCAACTGACATGGGCATTTGACAAAATCAAATACTCTTTCATGATATAAACTCAGAAAACTAGGGATAGAAGGGAATTTCCTCCAGACAACAAAGGGCACTTATGAGAAACGCAGTTAACATCATACTCAATGGTAAAAAGTCTGAAGATCTTTTCCCCTAAAATCAAGATCAAGACAAAGATACTCCTTCCACCAAAGCTATTGAACAGAGTACTGAAATTTCTAGCCCCAGAGAAATTAGGTATAAATAAGAAGTAAAAGGCAATAAATTGGAAAGAAGTAAAACTCTATTCACATATGACGTAACTGTGTCTATAAAAAAAAATCCCAAAGAAACCACAAGAAATCTACTAGATCTAATAAGCAAATTCAGCAAAGTTACAGGGTACATGATCAAGACACAAAAATCAGCTGTGTTTCTAGACAACCACAATGAGCAATCTGAGAAGAAATTTAAAAAGTAATCTTGTTTACAATAGCATCTAAAAAAATAAAATACCCAGGAGGTGAAATTAAAAACCTGTACATCAAAACCTACAAAACATTGCTTGTAAGGCATAGATCAGGTGAGGCAGAAAAGGAAAGATGACCTCAACAGAAGTAGGTTACCTTTATTTAGGCAAGGAGGGGCGACAGTCAGCCTAAGGACCAGGCTGAGTGCTGACAGTGATCAGGGAGGCGTCATACTTATAAGGAGGTTTGTGGAAGCAATAAGGGAAATATCAATCAGGCAGGATATTTTGAGTATTCTTTTGTTGAGATAACATTTGTAGTTGGGCAGTGGGTGATAAGTCTTCTGGGCGGGTGTAGGGGGTGGTAGGTTTCCGGACAGGGGGTGATAAGTCCCAGATAGATGCAACTGGCCTGGAGCATCAGGGCTGAACTAAAGTTCTGTTTTGTTTTCTCCGAAGTTAGATGATTCAGCAAGGGGCCTTTGAGACTGTTGTTCTCTTTTCTAGACCCAAAAGACTCCTTCATTGCTGCCAATTAAAGAAGACACTTCATTCACAAAGAAGACAAGTTCCACCACAACAAATGGAACACCACCTGTGTTCACGGAAAGACTTAATACTATTAAGAGGTCATACAACCCCAAGCTACCTACAGATTCAACACAATCTCTATCAAAATTCCAAAGGCCTTTTTTTTGCAGAAATGGAAAAGCTAATCCTCAAATTCATATGGAATTGAGAGTTCCCTGGCAGTCCAGTGATTAGGACTCATCACTTTAACTGCTGTGGCCCGGAATCAATCCCTGGTCAGGGAACTAAGATCTCCCGAGTCACCCAGCATAGCCCCGTTCCGCCCCCCCCCCAAAAAAATGCATAGGTAAAATGGTTCCGCCACTGTGGAAAACAGTTCCTCAAAAAGCTAAACACATAATTATCATACAATCCAGCAAGTCCACTCCTAGGTACAGACCCAAAAGAAAGAGGAACTGGAAACAGGGACTCAAGTAGATCCTTGGAAGCCAATGTTCAGTGCACCATTATTCACAACAACCAAAAGGGGGGAAACCCAACTGTCTGTCAACAGATGAATGGATAAACAAAATATAGTATGTACACACAACAGAAACATATTCAGCCATAAAAAGAAATTAAGTTCTAATACATGGTACGACGTGGATAAATCTTGAGAACATTATGACAAGTCAAATAAGTTCAGATGCAAAAAAACAAATATGATTCCACTTGTATATAGTATCTAGAATAAGCAAATTCATAGAGAGCGAGCATATCAGAGGTAACCTGGGGCTGGACAGAAGGGTAATGGGAAGTTGTTGCTTAATTAACCAGTTACAGAGCTTGTTTGGATTGATGAAGAAGTTTTTAGAAATAACAGTGATGGTTGTGTAATAGTGTAATTAATGTCACTGAATCATACATGTGAAAAATAGCTAAACTGGTAAACTTTGTTATATATATTTTACCACAGTTTTTTTAAGATCATTCGGCTCATGGTGTTTCCCTGACAAAACTCTCCAGTAACCTCCCATCTCCCTCAGAATGAAAACCCAAATTTTCAAAATTGCCTACCAGGTCCTATACAATCTGTCCCACACTCTTTTCTGTCCAACTTTATCACCTACAATTCTTCTCCATCTCACTCTCTGCTAACTTACTGGCCTTGTAGTGAAAAAGTGAAGTCACTTAGTCATGTCCGATTCTCTGTGACCCCATGGACTGTAGCCCACCAGACTCCTCAGCCCATGGGATTTTCCAGGCAAGAATACTGGAGTGGGTTGCCATTTCCTTCTCCAGGGGATCTTTCCGACCCAGGGATCAAACCCAAGTCTCCCACATTGCAGGCAGACGCTTTACCGTCTGAGCCTCCAGGAAAGCCCTGCTCTTCAAATACACCAAGCAGGCTCCCTCAGGGCCTTTGCACTTTCTTTTACCTCAGAGAGCCACAAAACTAGCTCTCTCACTTCCTTCAGCTCTTTACTCAAAAATTACCCAGGTGGCAAAGAGGATAAAGAATCATCCTGCAATGCAGGAGACCGGGTTTGATCCCTGGGTGAGGAAGATCCCCTGGAGAAGGGAATGGCTACCCACTCCAGAATTCTTGCCTGGAGAATCCCACGGACAGAGGGGCCTGGCAGGCCACAGTCCACGGGGTTGCAAAGAGTCAGACACGACTGAGCAACTAACACTAACAAGGAGTGAAGTAAGTCAGAAAGAGAAAAACAAATATCATATATTTTATGCATCTATGCAGAATCTAGAAAAATGGCATAGATGATCTTATTTGCAAAACAGAAACATAACACAGAGAACAAACCTATGGACACTAAGATGGGGAGAAGGGGGGATTAATTGGGAGACTGGGATTAACACAAATACACTACTGATACTATGTATAAAATAGATAACTAATGAGAACCTACTATACAGCACAAAACGACTCAGTGACCTGTGGTGACCTAAACGGGAAGTCCAAAAAGAGAGGATCTATGTATACATACAGCTGGTTCACTTTGCCTTACAGTAGAAACTAACACAACATTGCAAAGCACCTATACTCCAATAAACACTAATTCAAAAAAATTACATTCTCAGCCAGGCCCTTGCCTGACCACCTTACTGTAAAATTTCAGTTTCCTACCCTCACCCACACTCCTCATCTCTCTTTCCTTTATTATTCTCCATGGAATTTTCACCTTCTGACATACCAGGCATTTGACTTACAGCCTATCTCTCTCCAAAATGCAAACTTCCCAAAACAGAGCGATTTGTGTTTGTTTTGTTCACTGACTGACCTAGAGCGGCGCTCGGTAAACATTTGCGGAATTAACAAAGGGAGATCACTGTTTAATAGCATGAAAATCTAACTGCCCGAGCCATAGATTTCAACTCCCTAAAAATTAACATGCCAAGTACTCTTAAAACACTACTAAATTAGCATCTTAAGGATGTTAATATCCTCTTCTGTAGGGAGAATATTTACACACTGACACATAACTAAAAAACAACTCAATTTTAACCAGGAAAAAAACAAACAACAACAACAAAAATTAAAGACTGAGTATTCTGAATTCAAAAATCCAACATGATTTGTTACTTTACACAAAAGGGAGGTGGAAAAGGAGAACGAAGATGTCCATCCCTAAAGAACCTCCCACCCAAAGCCCAGAGACCTACTCTGCGGGACTGAGCACCTCCAGGTCGGAGAAGGTTAGAAAGATACCCCGAGGCCTACATCCTGAAGCAAGGTTGGGGGTAAGGACACGTTACCCTGAGATGAGCCAATTCAACGCGACTTGTCTATCAGCTGGGTGACTTGTGCAGCGACCCAACACCACGGCCTTGAACCAGACATCCGAGTTCGATACCGATTCCACAGAACTCATTCCCGCGCTGCGGAGCCCACGCAGGCGAATCGCTGCGCACACAATACGTGTCACTCCTGGGACACGGACCTTCCCCACCCCTCCCTCCGGGCTCCGCCACGCCCCCGAGTACTCCGCTCTCGGAGCGCCGAGCTGCAGCCCCACCCACCCCAGCCCATCTGGCTACGCGGCGCGCATGCGCGGAGGGGGTCTCGCCGCCGCTAAGCGCTACGGGAAGTGTAGTCTCCGCGCGGGCGCCGGTGGGCCGCCCGAGTCCTAACGTCTCCGCGGTACCTGGAGAAGTCAGAACAGCCTCGCCTCACCCAGGTCCTCGTCTCCATCTTCACACCTGTCCGGTCACCTCACGCTCACGCCCCAGTCCCACGCGCTGGGCTTCCGTCAGGGCGGGCCACAGAGGAGAGCCCGAGACCCGATCTTCGCTTCAGCGGGCTGTGCTGGAGGAGGCGGGGTCCACTGCCCGCCTCCCGCCGCCTCCCTCCCCGCCCCCTCCCCTCCTCCGCGGCGGGCGTCGGGCCGGTGCCCGGAGAGCGGCGGCGGCCCCCGCAGCGGCCGCTGGAGGGGCGGCGGCGGCGGCGGTGGGCGCCGCGGGCGATGCCCCTGCCCGGCTGCTCCGGCGCGGGGCGGTGCGAGCAGCGGCGGCGGCGGCGGCGGCGGCGGCGGGGGAGCAGGCAGGGGGCGGCGGCTGCCATAGAGGGGCCGAGAACTGGCGGCGGCGGCGGCGGCGGCGGTCGTGAAGGGCACCGGTGGCGGCGATGATGGTAGTGCTGATGTGAGTGTCTGCTGACTGGGGGGACCCGGGGGCTGCCGAGCCCGAGGCGGGCGGCCCGGCGCAGAGCGGGAGCGGGAGGCCAGGGGCGGCGGAGGGATGCTGAGCGCCCAGTGCGGAGCCGGGAGACGCCGCCCGCTCGCCCGGCCGCTCGCCCGGCCGCCGCAGCCCGTCCGGGAGAGGCGGGGAGCCCGGCGCTGCGGCGGCCCGATGTGGGGGTCCCGGGCAGAGGCTGGGGCAGCGCAGGCCGAGGGGCGTCTGCGATTGTTCTCAACACCCCCTCCCCCACCCCACCCCGTGTGTCTGTTTGTCACTTGCAGCTGAAGATGGAAAGAGCCAGGCGAAGGGGAGGCGGCGGCGGCGGCGGCGGCGGCCGTGGCCGCGGCGGCAAGAATGTAGGGGTCTCTGGCCTAAGCAAGAGTAGACTGTACCCCCAGGCCCAGCACTCCCACTACCCCCACTACGCGGCTTCAGCCACCCCTAGTCAGGCTGGGGGCGCCGCCGAAATCCAGGAGCTGGCCTCCAAACGAGTGGACATCCAGAAAAAGAGGTTTTACCTAGACGTGAAGCAGAGCTCGCGGGGCCGGTTCCTCAAGATAGCCGAAGTCTGGATAGGGAGAGGCCGGCAAGACAATATCAGAAAGAGTAAACTGACCCTCTCCCTGTCGGTGGCAGCGGAGCTGAAGGAGTGTCTAGGGGACTTCATCGAGCACTACGCCCACCTGGGCCTGAAAGGCCACCGGCAAGAGCACGGTCACGGCAGAGAGCAGGGCTCCAGGAGGAGACAGAAGCACTCAGCGCCCTCCCCGCCGGTCTCGGTGGGGTCCGAAGAGCACCCCCACAGTGTCCTCAAAACAGACTACATCGAGAGGGACAACAGGAAATACTATCTAGACCTGAAGGAAAACCAGCGGGGTCGCTTCCTAAGGATTAGACAAACCATGATGCGGGGGACTGGCATGATAGGTTATTTTGGCCACACTTTGGGCCAAGAGCAGACTATTGTCCTCCCAGCTCAAGGAATGATCGAGTTCCGCGATGCCTTGGTTCAGCTCATCGAAGACTATGGCGAAGGGGACATCGAAGAACGCAGAGGTGGAGACGACGACCCCGTGGAACTCCCCGAGGGGACTTCTTTCAGAGTGGACAATAAAAGGTTCTACTTTGATGTGGGCTCTAATAAATATGGAATTTTCCTGAAGGTAAGTGAGGTGAGGCCACCTTACCGTAATACTATTACCGTTCCATTCAAAGCTTGGACAAGGTTTGGGGAGAATTTTATCAAGTATGAAGAAGAGATGAGGAAAATTTGCAACAGCCATAAAGAAAAGAGCATGGATGGCAGAAGGGCCAGTGGTGAAGAACAAGCATGCCTCGACTAAGATGAAAGTGAACTCCATCAGGCAAAAGTTAAAATCATAGATTGGCTAAAAGAACTGATCCATACTCATTTGAAGAAATTTCTCCTCTTTGGGGGCCCTTTGTTATCAGTAATACCTCTAGTAGTTTATACTTCAAGGAGTCTGATTCTCATGTTATGTTACCCGTAGAACACTCTAATTCTCATGGGAACTCCTGCCTTCCCAAAGCTAAATAGTTTAGCTGCTTCAACTGCTCCAGACTATTGAAGTATGCAAATCAGCACAAAGTATGACATTCTGACCTTCTAAGTACCCTAGCTAAGATTTACATTGCACTATGACATAAGCCTGAAAAAAATACATATGCCTAATATGGAAGTGTGAATTTCTATTATTAAGTTCCCCCCAAAAAAGTATTCCATGCCTACTTCATTAAAAGCTGCTAGAATTACCTGTAGGACAGTTACCACAGAAACAGAAATTGACTTCTATTCTAAATATATTTATTTATTTATAAAAGGACAAGGTGAAATATATTCAGTGTCCATTGGATAACTGAATATTAAACAGTCCCATTAAAGAATCAAATCTTAGTTACTATAGTATGCTATAATTTCAAATTTTGTGGTAACCCTACAGTTTATAGTTGCCGTATGAACGCTATAAGTTTTTATTGGTTATTCTAAGCTAGTTACAATTCTATCTTCACCTCTGATGATTGTACCATATATTATTAGTGGCTTTCCAAAGTTTCAGGAATTACTTTTTATGTCACTGTTGCGTGGGAGGCTTCATCCTATGGCTTTGCTATGGAAATCCTGATATTTTAGCTTTTCATACTAATTTGAAGGTTGTAAGAGGTTCTTTCCCAAAATATATCATAGGCTCAAGGTGTTATATTTTTTGCTGCTGCTTTACCACTGTTTCAGAGGGGTTGGTGCACCAGTTATCTGATATAAAAATACATCTATAATAATATATTTTAGTAGCACTTTTAGCACCTTAAGACCATTTCAACACTTCCAGTATAAACCTGACTTTTACAGGTGTTTTAATTCCAGGAAAAGTTTTCTCTTTTCTAAAAAGCGTTTAGAATAAACATAAAATTTCAGCCTGAAAAATATTATTTGAAGATTGGTTACAAGCATATTTGAAAAGAAAATTCAGGCATTTTCCAAGGTGCTCTTTATGATACTTAAAAAAGTTTACTTTACACAAGACTCACCCATTTACTTGTATGAAAAATTACTTTCCAGGAAGTGCCACTGCAATTTTCCAACACCTAAGCAGTTTTTTAAACAAGTGGATATAATGTATATGTGTACCAACCCACCCTGTATTAAGTGACTGAAATTTTATCTGTTGAGCTGCATTTTATTCTGAATGAAATTACTGTCTTTTCTCTCGGCTTTCCTCACCTCCCACACAATAAGTCCATATAATCATGTTTAGGAGCCAAACACTGATTTCAACCCCTAAATATAGCTCTCATTGATGAGAGCTGACTGCTCGGATTGAGATCAGAATGTAGCTCTTCTTTTACATGCTATAAGTAATTCACAATTATTTTAACAGTTGTTTTCCCTCCAGAGGTTGTCCCCCAAAAAGTCACTAAACGAGATGAATTAAGAAAATGAATTTCACTAATTCATGTTACTTAAAAACAAGCAGTCAGTAACCCAGACGTATATGCTGGTGTTGGCTTTCGGATTGTATTTCCGGTTTCCTCAAACAGTGTGAAGGAATCTCACTAGTTCATTATAATTGTGGACCATCTGGATCACTGTGGAACAGCTGAAGGTTAGAAGATGATGTTAGTACTAGAGTTAATAGCACATGGTGGGTGTTGAGACACTAAAAGTAGCAAGGATCTTTAAACAGTCCTCACTGTAAAGTAACTATTGTAGACTTGATAAAAAGTAGCTTTGGGTTCTAGGAAGGAATGGTGTGCCCTTGCATTACAATACTACTGATTGCTTTGCTGCCCATCATAGTGCCTATGAATAATAATTAACCTGTCAGATTTTGGCAAACTGGAGCTGTGAATATTCCACTATTTGAGCATTCCTATCACTATTGCTGTGACTGTGTACTCTCTCTTAAAACCTTCTCTTCTAACATATTTATATCCGTTAAGTCTAAATGATTTCCTTTTTGGTTTTTAGTCTGGTAAGATTTGAGTGTGTGTGTCTATATATATATATATGTATATGTATATATATATAATATATATATACACACACATATATATATGTATGTATATATGTGTGTTATATATATATATTCACACACACTACTATGTCAGACGTAAATATCCTTAGCTCATTGTATATAAATATTATTAGTTTAATTTTTCATTAATAATTCAAGTTAAAAATGGGTTAAGCAGCCAAATTTTCTACATGGTATGTATACTTCAAAGTTTTTACCATCTCAAAGCTATGGATTGCATAGATGCATATATACCGGCAGTTGAATATATTTTAAAATCATTAAGCCTTTTGCCAGTCCTTTAGTTTCTTTTTTTTCCAAAGTTAATGTTCACTGAAAAAGGAAATGATGCTATGATTTTTTGATACTTAAAATTTCCAATCATTCATTAGCTATAATCCAGTAAGATCCAGTCCAAAACTCTGGTATTAGGACATGTATTGCCATGTATCTTATAAAATAAGCTACTACTCTTATCTGTGCAATATACATTTTATTTATTGTCATTTGTATCACAAATGGAGCTGCAAGTGTACATGGTATTCTTCAAAATACTAGGATCCCTGCCTTGAAGATATAAAACTCTTAAGGCAACTGGATGTTAGCAATCAAAAAGTGAGCATTTCAGTTAGTAACCAAAATTACTCTTTCACTATATAACTCTAAAACACTGATGATGTTTGCACATAATAATCCAAGCATAATGTGGTACAGACTCAAAACTGTAATCATATAAGCTGGTAGTACAAAATCTGGAAACGGGTTCCTCTTCATTGTCGGCAGTGTGCTCCTACCAGTTGAAAGCCACACTAATCTGTTGCTTATATGCAAGAGATGCAATGTATTATAAAAGTATTCAACTTCTGCCACACTTTATAATTTTCCTTGTTAAAGCCCCAAACTGCCATGTCCCTTAAACTTGAGTCAAACACAAGCTTATTTGCACTAAAGAGCATGGCCAAAAAATAAATGACAGGGTGGAAAAGCTAGTTGGAACCTCTTGAAATAATGGGTTCTAATGGGGGAATTTCACATTTGTCTATTTGAAAGCTATATGGTCCGGGCAGACAATCTGTCAGTTCACTAATTTAATAATGCACTTTACCTTTTGTATATAAAAGATGTACATTTATGCCACTGGACTGGTGGGACGTGTTTCAATAGCTGTGTAGTTTAGAATCTGTAGGGTGAGCTCTTGCATGCATATGTTTGTGTTGGAACTGCTGTAGTAACAAGTTTCCATTCAACCAGTGTCATGGAGAAGGGTAGAAGATGCCTCTGAAGTAAATCCCAAGACATCTAACAGAGAACTTTAGAGTTCATATTTGTATTCTTAAGGACTAGAATCAATTAATTAAACTCTTTCTAACCCAGACTAGTATTACAGTTGAGATTATATCTAATTGAGACTCCCCATAATACCCTGAAAATGAATTTTGGAAATTTGTGCAAACAAAAAAAAACTTTTAATGATTCTGTTTCATTTTTGATGTATGTTTCACTTACTAATGAAAAGACAGTACCTGGTACTGTATTAGAATTCAAAGTATGATTGGCTGATATGGCATCATTAAAAAAACAACCAGACTAAAGACATAACGTTCAAATTAAGGAAATGCAAAGAAACTAAGAACAATTGCTAAAATAAATATGACATTATTTCAAAATTTGCAGAAGAACTAACTTTCACCAACCGAAAAGGGTATTAGGGGATTTAGTGTATCCTTCCATCCTGAAAACTTCCTAAGATGTACATTTGAAAAGTAGATAATTGTTGCTTAATAATAGGTTGTATGTACTTTACTAAGAAACACTGTGTACTAACAATTCATCAAGAGTATACTATATTTACTGCATTCATTTTATATATGTGGATAAGAATACATTATATAGAGTGATCCTATCTTAATATACTCATGTATTTATATTGTAATTTTGCAAATATTTTCAGTAAAATAAACATTTATCTGAGCTGCACAATCTGAAGAGGATGAAATTGGAATATACCCTCAGACATTCAGTTTTAATAAGCAGCTGCCATGGAGAGTTGATATTTGTACTATCATTCCTTTAGATTTTATGTTTATTTTAATATTTAAATAGGATTTGATTGGAAACTTGAAGTAGTATAGTGAAAATAATTTTTCATAAGTATGACTTTCTTTTTTCCTGCTTATTTCCAAGTGTCTTTCATTGGAACTATTTATAAAATCTTATTCAAGCTTTATGTAAGAACTTTGCTTAGTCATCACGTAGTTTGAAGTCTGTCTTTTACCAAAACACCAAACATCTTTGGTATTGGCAGGATAAAAATCTAAAGTAAACCACATAGAGAATTTAAAATTGACTCTGTGCCAACAGAATAATACAGGTGTAATATTTATCCCTGCCAAATACAGATTCTTAAAATCTGTCTGGAGTTTCCTTCAAGATCCCTTGAATTTCATAGAGAAATGATGGCTCATGGCTAGCCCATCAGAGGAAGAGAGGAGAAATGTTCGCATGCTGTTGAGACAATCTGTAGTCCACAGTGCTGTAGAAATGAGGTACAGGGAAATGTGTTTTTCCCAATTTAATGTCTTGTGAAAATTGAGTTTTTAGATCACAGTTATTCTGTCATACTCAAATTTATGTAGAAAAACAGTTTATGTATTAGTGTATTTTCTTGAGTAATGTCAAAAATTAATCTTTTCTCCTTAATTTGACATGGTTTTTTAAGTAATTTAAATTTATTTAATCAATATTTTTGAATAGGGAAAACCTGCATATAGTACAAAATTTAGATGCTCCAGATTGATAGACACTGAAAGGTAGCAACTAGTGTTACCAATTTCTTGTGCATCCTTCTAGAGTTACTCTGCATATACACATATGTATATATACACATATTCTTTTAAAACATACAATTAAAAACATATAGACACTCTCTTGTACCCAGTAGTATCAATATTAGGTCTATCATAAGTGTATTTTTTCCCCTTCTCCTTTAGATGCCATGTTTGATCTAGTTACCATAGCATTTAATTTGAGCTATTTATGACACCAAGGGAACCCCAAGGAAATTTCGAATGACTCCCATTGGGATTTACTCAAAGTGCAAATATATGTACATATCAAAATGTATAAATATTCAGTTATCCCTCCTTATTCCAAACTACTTTGTGCTCATGTCTCTTCCTCTTCTGCCCCTCAAAAAAGTGGTGTTCTTTTTCTTGATGTAATACAGTTCAGGATATGAAATTGTTTACCCAAAGATTATTTTAAATTAACTGTGTCCTCACGAAAAATACCCATATTTAAAAGCTTTAATAAATTATCACTTTTAATCAGTTTTTACTAATTCTGTTACTATTATTTTTATCCAAAGACCTTACCTTTATTAGAGAAAATCAATACTAGAACCATCACAAAAGGTTATGACCCTGAAGTCACAATTTGAAGATTGTTGATTTAATAACATAAGCGTTTATATATATGATAAGAAAAGTATGGTTATTAATCATTCAGTTAGCAGTCAAATCCAAGACTAAACAAAAAACAGAAAATGCTAGTTCTGATTATTTAAAGCATTGGGTCCCTTTGAGGGACCCAGAGTCTACCAGATTTCCTTGAGACCAAAAGGTACTATGATGATTTGGGAAAAGACTAAATACCTTAGGGCTATGTGGTTAAAAATACAATTAAACCATTTCTGTTCTCTGCCAGAAGAATATAAAATAGCACATATAATTGTTTTAAGATGTAGTAGCATAACTACTATTCCTGAAAATATAAACAAAGTTGCTTTAATAGTTCCCCAACCCCTCCTCGCAAAAAGTTGTAATTCTCTTTTTATTCACATCAAGGGGGCATTTTAAGGTCAGTTTTCTAATAGCCAACAGGAAAAGATTATGTTCTGAAAGATTAATGTCTAGTACTTGAACCATGAAGGATCCTATCTAGTTATGAATCAAAGCAACCAAAGTAAAAACTCCAATATTAGAAATATCTTAAAGAGTATATGGGTTGAGAAAGAATTTTTTTATGGATTAGTATATGTAAACTTTATGAAAATGTTTAAAGACTTAAAAAATTAAAGCACTTTAATTCATCTTTAGAATAATCATAGTTGATGGCATGATTTTCTGTTTGTAACATGAGAAAGATGTTGTTAGAAAGCGAGATTGTCTTAAACATATATTTTTAAAGTTTGCTTCTTTCATTTTAGTGAACAATTCACTATCCTTTGCAGAGTCTATAACATTGATTAAGATTTCCAGGTATTTACTTGTTTAAGCTTAAAATGGTATGTAGGTATTGTTCCTTTTTTAAAGAGAGGGATCAAAAGGAAGGTAAATTCACCTTTGGAAAGAAGTTTGCTCACGTTTAGGCTAAAAATATTAATAATTTTCCGTCCTTCATTAAAGAGTTTCCCATGTTGATGCTTTCTGGTAAATTTTTTCCCAAACTTTACCTTCTTTGCAATATCCCTTTGAGATATTCCTTAGCCTTATTGAGGCCAGTAACATCTAGTAAATAAAATCTTACTGGAAATGAATTAGTGCTGCTATAGTGAAAGTAGTTTGTAATGTGAATATGGAGAGAACACTCTTTTAAATGGGATATACGATTTCTTCTTGAGTGTTGTTGACTTTTTTTCTAAGATTGAATAGCCATTGGCTGTACTTTGATTTTTACTTCTTTATACTTAGTTTCCATATTATTCTACTCAAACTATTCATTGTTCCCAGGAAATACTAGGAGTAAAGAAAAAGGAAAGTAATCCCTAAGAAAAGAGTTTACAGTATTTAAACATTTAAAAGTCACTCAAAGTGTAAGATTGTGGGGAAAATGCTTTTGTTGGTTTTAGCCTTTATCAAGGGATTACCTAGTGGCTTAGATCGTAAAGAATCTGCCTGCAATGCAGGAGACCCAGGTTTGATCCCTGACTTGGGAAGATCTTTTGATAAGTCTTTATCAAAATAGCAATATAAATCTGGTTATTTGATCTGGGTAGAGTCAGAATATCTTAATCTGAGATGCCTATATTTTGAAATATTCAGTATTTTGGTCTTTTTAGAACAAATAATTGTGTAGGATAATTCAGGATTTTATTTATGGTTTGTTGTGGGTTTGCTGAAGTTGTTGTCTAGAGGTCACAAATGTAAAAGAAGAAATAGAGAAGAGAAAGGTGATGGCTGATTATTTTGCTTGACTGTAACAAAAGAAATCAGTCTAAGAGAACTGAGATAAATAAGTCATTCTCAGAATGAAATCTGTTTATTTAACCTTTGAAAGAACATTTGAGAAAGAATCATAAGACCTAATTCTGCTAGTGTATGGCCTGGCCCTGAGCAAATCATTTAAGTTTGGTTCGATTGTTTCTTTATATGAAACATGAACAATTTTGTCCTAGAAGCTAGGGTTCCCTCCTACTCTAAACTTTTTAAATTCTGTATTGATGGAGAGTGAAAGAAAAAACAGATGAATAATACCTGAACTGGAATGTGTAAGAGATATTCTCTTTATATTAATAACAACTATAATAATGTAACAACCTGACAGGATGCCTGAAAGACTAGCAGGAGTGTCAGTTTTAGAATGTGTGTATCCCTGTAACCACACAAGAGACAATTTTGTTGGTAGTCTTCTTTAGAACCAAATTGTTGTATACTTACTCCATAACTACCCTAGGCTTTAAATTTTTTAACAAAAATTTTTGTTGTCTATTCAAGGTTTCCTTTTTGGAAAGCAGCATCACTAGGTCTATACATACTGTAGTCATTTTTTTATCTTAAGAAATAATAAAGTTAACATCAGTTTCTGAAATGTCATTGTTCCAGAAATAACCATAAATTATATTGCTAAATAATATACTGCAACTATCATCACATTGGTCCCTGACAATCAGATACTTCCTTTGACCCCAATCTCCTTGGTCTTACTGAATGTCCTATATTACAAGTCATGACATTTAACAGAGAATATCAAGAACGCTGAACTTCAAACAGTATTGTTCTGCTGCAGAGGGTGTGCCAAGATAAAACATGAGTTTGTTGTATTTTTGTTTTTAGCCTTGAGAAACTGCAGAGGTTGGTGATTGGAGAGACAAGGAGCATCACACAGGTTTTTGTCTCAAAGGCTTTTATTTAGGCATCCCAGTCCTCCACTGTGCATTGCCACCATCACTGCCGATAGAGGGGAGTTAAAAAGAGTGACTGGCCTCCCAGGCGGCTCAGCTTTAAAGAATCTGCCTGCCAATGCAGGAGATACAGGTTTGATCCCTGGCTTGGGAAGATCCCCTGGAGAAGAAAATGACAACCCTCTCCAGTATTCTTGCATGGAAAAATCCCATGGACAGAGGAACCTGGAGGGCTAGAGTCCATGGGATCGCAAAGAGTCAGGCATGACTTAGCGACTAAACAACAGCAGTCACAAAAAGTGACACCTTTCTCTCTAAACCCATCTTTTGGAGGCCTATTTCTTTATCAATGACAGCATTTTAGAGCAAGGAAAGTGTATTTTGAAGTGCATATACACATATGTGATCTGTCAATTTCAAAAATACCTGTACACATAAAATTCCATTGCAGAAGCATTTAATGAAAGCCTTTAGCTGGTGGTGGTTCACGCTAGTAATCTGATCAACAGATTCTGTAGAGTGAATTGGCTGTTGTAGAAGTTTTTTTTCTCTCCTCCTCAAAATAGCAGATCCATTTTAGATTCATGATTGCTTCTTCTTCAGTGTAGTTTGAAATCTAACTCGGATGAAAAAGAATAGTTTGGCAGTTCTTCACCCTAGCCATTTTGTAGAAATTTTTCTCAGTTCCCCATTTCAGACCCTCCAAGCAGCTTTACCAAAAGAACACACCTAAGTGACAGAATTACCCAGCAAATGAAACAACAAAATCTTGAGCTGACTTAGGAATAAAGATATGGATACGTACAAGACACCTTGTATGTACAAAACATACAGAACTTTTCTTATCATTTGCTAATTTACTTCAGAAACAGCTATATTTTATTTCTAGGTCCTTTAGCAATGTGATTTATGCCAATAATTGCCAGTCTAGAATTTAAAGAGGTAGAATAGTCTGAAGTTTCAGTTGCATTTACTAGGGGGTTTTATCTATTGGGTAGGATGCATAAAGGGCTTACCAAGTGGCTCAGTGGCAAAGAATCTGCCTGCCAATGCAAGAGACGCAAGAGTCTCAGGTTGTAGACTTGCAAGGAATCTTCCTGAGTCAGGAAGACCCCCTGGCCCCCTGGAGGAGGAAATGGCACCCCACTCCAGTATTCTGGCCTGGAAAATCCCATGGACAGAGGAGCCTGGTAGGCTGCAGTCAGTCCACAGGGTTGCAAAGAGTCAGACACTTTTGAGTCAGACACAGCTGAGCAACTGAGCACACATACATCGATCGTTGTTTAGTAAATTCCCACAAAAGGGTAAACTGTGTTATCATCAGGCATAAAAATAGACTTAAGTTCTGTCTCTTCCTTCTTTTTCCCATCCCTTCTGTACATGCTACCCTGTTGAAGGTGGTGGTGGTGGTTCCAGTCACTAACTCACGTCTGACTGTTTACGCCCCTGCATCACACCAGGCTTTCCTGTCCTTCACCATCTCCCAGAGTTTGCTCAAACTCATGTCCATTGAGTCGGTGACACCATCCAACCATCTCATCCTCTGTCGTCCCCTTCTCCTCTTGCCCTCCATCTTTCCCAGCAACAGAGTCTTTTCCAATGAGTCAGCTCTTTGCATCAGGTTACCGAAGTATCAGAGCTTCAGCTTCAACATTAGTCCTTCCAGTGAATATCCAGTGTTGGAAAGTGGTTAAGGACTCATTTTTCTCCCACTACCACTGTGGCCCCTCTCTATCCTATTTATTTGTTCCAATGACTATTGAAACACCACAAAGAAAGGCTAAAACTCATCTTTGAAAATGTATAAATGGCCCTATGAACTTGACTTTGGACTCTTAAGAAAGAAGGGCTGCTGCTTCACTTAACTAATTTCAACACTCTGATCAGAACTTCTGTATAACAGTTTAAGATGATGAGAAAACATTTTACTTGGGGTGATACAGCCTGAAAGGTCAGTTACTTCCACTGTTAAGTACCCAGCAGGTCTTCAGAAAATATTTTGACTAACATGATTGACAGGTAATTTCAGAAATGAATTTAGCCTCTAGGAAAATTGCACCATGACCATTTTCAAACAGAAAGTGTTAACAAAAGTCAAATAAGATTTATCAGTACTAATGACTACTACTTCCATGCTCTAGGAAGTACAAATAAGTACTATTGTCTTCCATGCTCTGAGCTTTGCTAGACATCTTCTACTGTTACCCTCATCTTAGTATAATTTTCCAGAGGCTTAGAAACTGGTTCAGAATATATTTGATCCTTATTGACACAAAGCCAAAGAGTGTGCTCAGTTAGGCCAGAATGCCTTTAAGACTTACTCTGAGATTTAACCCCCAGCTAATAAAGCACAGTCTACCCCAGCCACCACTGTCAATGAATCTGCCTCCGATTACTGGGCATTATTTTTAATCCAAAACTATTCCCTATACCTGGGGCTGGTACCACCAAAAGACACTTTACATGAACATTTATCTAGCTGGTTAAAGGATGATGCCAATCCAACTTACTTGATTTTTGCTGTAGATTATAGATTGAACCTCTCATCCTGACCAACTATTTCAAATAAATGTAAATAACTTTTTAAAGGGATCAGATGATGAAAATACAGATGATCATTCCAATTCTACCCAAAGGGCACAGAGGAAACAAATTACCATTCACTGTGGGTCTGCAGTTTAATTTTCATGATCCAAAGTCAACCAGTTATGTCTAACGGGTCTTAGCAATATTAGAGTTTCATTGGGAGTTTTTTTTTTCTTTCTGGCAACTTTTTCTGCCATCCTACTCTTTCTGCATTGTTCCATTCATTTTCATATTTTAATTACCAAGTTTCCTCTTTTTCTTTTGAACTCCAAAAGGATAAACTGTGATGCCTGCCATGTTTACAGATCCAGTGGTTTTCAAACTTCATGAGAATTAGAATCACCTAGAGGGTTTGCTAAACCAGTTTAGTGGCCCTTACCCCCAGAGTTTCTGTTCCTTAGGTATGGGGAGTGAAGAGGGGAGCAAGAATTTGTGTTTCTCATATATTTGCAGGGGACCCCCTGCGGCCGATCTGGGGACCATACTTTAAGAACCAGTACTCTAGGTTGACATGATTCTACCTTAGCTACACAAGATGCTGAAGCAGAAACTTGGGTCAAGACAGCTGTAGCATCTTGCTGGGAAAAAGATCCAGTATTATTCCTTCTGCTTTGAGAAGTTTACAAATCCCAAAGTTGACAAAAAGATAGTTTTTTGCAACTTTTTCTGCCATCCTATTCTTTCTGCTTTATGCCATTCACTTTCATATTTTAACCTTTTTGAATAAATTGACTAGAGGTTGGTTAAAGAATTATTTTCTTCCCTTTCATTACATTTAAGAACTCATTAGTTCCCTCTGATTTTTTAACAGCTATCTTGAGATAATTGTGATTGGAATTAACCATTATGAATCCTTATGTGAAAAGCTTAGCTTTCAGATTTATGGAGACTGTAACATATTTTTGATTCATTGATAACTGGTAGACAAGTCTTGCTAAAGGAAAGTGAATAATTTCTATACTCAAGAACTGTTAATACAAGTTTTAGTGAATACTAAGTATTAGGACTTGAAGGGACCTTGGAATTAGTTTGGTCCCTTAAATTTACATTTTGTGATATACCCCATGTACTTCAAAGGTTCATAATTACTAAAATAGGCTAGGTAAACAGATAATAAAGGTTAAAACTTAAAATTCTGCTTAGCTCTCAAGATACATAAGTGGTAAGAGATACAGTATAATGTCTTTTGCAAGACTGTAATATTTTCACCATCTTCCTGAGTCCTATCTATATGCAGAGGATAGAGGAAATACACACACACACACACACACACACACACACACAATAGTGTATTTACGTACTTTTTCAGATTAACAGTTGGACCCACTGATATAAATTTAGAGATATTTCACCTAAATACTTACTGGGAATATGATTTGGAAACATATCTAACATATTAAAGAATAATTCAAAAAAACAAAAAGAATAATTCATCTTACGTTTGTCAACTTGAGGACATTCTATAATTAGTGTGTTGATCAAAATTAATAAAAGCTATTTTATATATAAATATAATTAATAAATATGACTATATGTAAACTCTTAGCAGCTGTCATTTTAGTGGATCACATCCTATCAGAAATACTAAATTCATATGTATACACTTGGTGGTTCTGCAAGTTCCTTAACTTCTCTTTACAGCTTCAGTGTTTACTGAGTGAATGAGTGAATTCACAATGAACGAATTCCTAATTGTGAAAAAGATTAACTGCTGATCTAGCAGAGATGGACTTCCCTGGTAGCACAGCTGGTAAAGAATCTGCCTGCAGTGCAGGAGACCTGGGTTTGATCCCTGGGTGGAGAAGATCCCCTCGCACATGATGCATAAAGGTAATTAATAAATCAGAAAAATAAGTGGACTATTGTAACTTTGATAACTCTTTTCTACTTAGAGTGAATTTCTTAGAAATAATGGTTAGAACTTTTGTAGTCAGGTCCTCTGTTAATTTAACAGGTAGGATAAAGAAGTGTGATTTCAGTTTTTCTAATACTATTCTGAAAAAAAAAGGAACTTTATCACTTCCTCCTACCACTTGCTACTGCGAAACAAGAACCAGCTTTCCAATTTTCATGAGCTTTACTACTTAAATGAATTAGTTAAGACAGGTTTCATGAAATTTGCCCTTCAAAATTAAATCCAACTTTAATTTTCATAAGAAATTTTTTATTTTTAATCGTTCTTTTCAGAAAGGATTTTTTTAAAGAAATAAATTTAGTATTTACTTTTGCTTTTTTGAAAGTACTTATACAGGCTTATTTGGAAAACCAAATTATTGGATATTATCAAATAAAGGTTTTCTTTATAGAAATCCAGATTAAATTCTGTTTAAAGGTTGAAGCAATAAAATAATATTTTCACTTCTTTTTTTTTTTTTTTTTTGCCCTACTAATTTAAGACGGAAAGAAACCGTGAAGTTTGCTAATTTCAGCTCAGATAGTCTGTATTAGAGATTAGGCTTCCGAGAAAGTTGATTATTGTTGTAAATAATATGTGTGATTCTCTCCTGGAGAATTTCAAGGCTTTACAAAAGGCTGAAGGGTATTAGTGACAATAATATCTAAATTCAGGGATCTAGTGTAAACCAATATGAAAATCAGTTCTCACTTGGAGAGTCCACTTTTTTTTCTGGTCACTTAAGCCATTTGTGCTTTCTGTGATACTGTAACATATCCAAATTTCAAAAGGACAAGTATTAATACCTTTAAGAGAGAGACCTGAATACATTGAAATATATTATGCCAAAGTCCATAAACTATATGTATTACATATTTCTAACTATTTAGCTAACTAAATTTTACTCTACAAGATTATTGTGTGTGTGTGTGTGTGTGTGTGTGTGTGTGTAAAATTATAAAGAGAGACCAGTTCTTTCTGTATCCCCTTCCATGCCTTGGAGAAGTAGGGACAAATTGGCTTCATCTTGTTTGTTACGACAATTGGTTGGCTGCCCTAAAGTGCTGCATTGAGAATTTGAAATTTGCCTCTAGAGGGAAAGAGAAAAGAACAGCATTCATGCCAAATATTTGCTATTTGGCTAAAGTCATCTCTGCTTTAGAGCTATAAAGTTCTCATTGTAGCTCTGAAAATTTCAAACTCAGCCAGGCAACTGGCCCTTGGAGCAGAAAACTGTCATATGAATGTGTCTCTCCTAATGCTTTCAAGAGAATTTTTTGTTAATCTAATGGTCCCTCCTTTAACACAGCAGAGAATCTCTTCTGTACCTCTGAAGAACTCAAAGGACCATGGTCATGATGATGTCATCAAGAATCTCCTTCGGAATTTAACTTTATATTTGCCTTTAATGAGTTCTAACTTCCATTAAAATGACAACATTTTCTCCCTTTAAATCAGCCCAGAACCTCCCTGCTGGTCCAGTTACTGAGAATCTACCTTCCAGTGTGGGCGATGTAGGTTTGCTTCCTGGTTGGTGAACTAAGATCCCATGTACTATGCAATGAAGCCAAAAAAAAAAAAAAATTCAGCCTAGACATTCTCAAATATTAGCATACATAGCAATTAACAATGCAGGTTCTTGTCTGCATCCCTGGAGATTCTGATTTTGTTGGTCCAGAGTCGAGTTTGAGATTGGCTTTTTTCATTCTGACATAGATGGTCTGGAGGCCATTCTTTGTTTTAGACTTACAGTCTTTCATCCATATCATTTTTGTAGCTGGAATTGCTTAAATTTTAATACTGTCAGCCATAACACAATGGAAGATGCTTTTTTGGTTATGTTATTAGCAAGTAATATCTGTAGCTCTCTAAGAGAGGCTTAATACACAAATCCAAGTATTTAAGATTTTGTGCTGTCATATTAGGGGCTCCCCTGGTGGCTCAGATGGTAAAGAGTCTGCCTACAGTGCAAGAGACCCGGATTCCTGGGGTTCAATCCCTGGGTCGGGAAGATCCCCTGGAGAAGGGAATGGCTACCCACTTCAGTATTCATTGGCTAGCTTTCTGGGCAGTGATCACTGGGAATGCCAGTTCCCCATCCTCTAAAATTCAGGTTCAAACTACTTGACGTGTGCCTACTGGTTACATTCTCCCCATATTTGATAACCAAGATATTCTGAGTCTTTCCAGACCAAATCAAATCCACAGGTAATTTGTCTTCTCACAAGTTGACCAAGTCTTGAGTAACTCCTCAACCTTGTTTTTTTCAGCTATAACTTACAATTTGTTAGAAGTAGAAAAACATATCCTTAATCAGTCTGAATTCCTCCCTTCTGATCTTGCTCAACTTGTGTTTATGTGTGTTTAAAACAGTACATAACAAGAAATGTACTACCTTAACCACTTCAAAGTATATAGTTCATTGGTGTTTAAATATATTCACCTTGTTATACAACCAATCTCTGAAACTTTTTCATCTTCCAAAACTGAAACTCTCTACCCATTAAACATTCCTCATCCTACCATCCCCATCTCCTTGCAACCCCCATTCTGCTGTCTTCTCAACCTTTTTTCTCAATAAGCAAGATATTTCCTTAACCGTTCTTCCATCAATAATGAGTTTATAATTATTGCTACTTAGCTTTCCAAGTAGAATCCTTATATACTCTTTATTGTTATAATCCTCATGCAAAAAGATATACAATCACAGGATAATTATGCTTCTATTAAGAGCTCCTTATAATCTTTGGGTGACTGTGAATGAGGATATTTTATTCTGGAAACAATTTACAGGGAAAGGTAACCCTTTATTCTTCCTGAGACTGAGAGGATTCCAGTGGAATCTTTGTGCCTGTTTGTTGAAAGTTTGAAGTTAGAGTTACCAGTGCAATTAGGCTAAATCCTGGAATTTCCTAGACTTTTCCTATGTACATCCTAGAATTGTCTTCTTCTAGACAATTCTTGTATAATAGATTACTTGTATAATATATACTTGTATACATAATAGATTGAAAATTTACTTGTATAATATAATAGATTGAAAATTTTTCTGCTTTTGACAGTGTTGATGTTCACTAGGTGATTTCAGAATCTTTGCTTAGTACAATATGAAACTGTTTAGCTTTAAGTAGCTTTATTACAAACATAATTTTGGGGGAATAGCTATAAATAAAAATACATTTTCTGCAAGTGAAGTGTCTCACATGCTATTTTCAAAATCATTGGCAGTTGAGAAAAAACTCAACCCAAGAAACATTTTCAAAACTCTTAAGGTTTTTCCTCAAAAAGTTTCTTTTACTCTGTTATTAAAATTTTTCAAGAAATCAATAAAGCAGTATCCATCTAAATAACCAGAAATGCTATAAGAATTATGCTTATGTTCTTGACATAAGGAAAAAAATTAATTTTTTTGGCTTAAATTATCTTGTAACTGGGACTTATGTAGTGGACCAGTGGTTAAGACTTCACACTTCCAATGCAGGGGATATGGGTTCAATCCCTGATTGAAAGCTAATACCACATACTGTGCAGGGCAGCCATTAAAAAAAAATAAATATCTTGGAACTGGCACAAAAACTAATTGATCATGATTCTTGAATAATGATAACTGAATCTTCATTTTATTAATTTAACAATTTATAATACCAATTTATCATGAGTTTTATCTCCATACTTTTTGTAGCACCTAGATTTTTCTTTAATGATATGTTGCAACGAAATTATTTCAAAGAAAATTCCTTGAAATTGAATTTTGTTACTCCTTTGATTTCTATTAAAAATGTTTTCTCAATAAGCGGAAAAAAAATTTGAGTTGAAAAGATTTAATGAAAGAGTTGGAGTGCATCTGGTTCAGTAACATACTAAGCAATTATTTTTTTTCTTTGCAGTGCTCCCATCACTATATATATAATTTGGCCACACTGTGCACCTTGTGGAATCTTAGTTCCCCCACCAGGGATTGAACTTGGACCCTCGGGAGTGAAAGTGCTGTGTCCTAATCACTGGATTGCCATTGGACTGCCAGGGAACTCCCATCACTATTTATGATCTTTCTCTATTGCCCACCACTGTCATCCCACAAACACAGAACTTCTCTTTGTGTCATGTAATCTTCAGGGCACATGCTGTTAACAACCTAGAAGTTAATCTCTCCTCTCTTTGTAGTCTCTAACATAAGCTAGGCAGGCATTAATGTTTTGCCAGTTGGGAATCTTTAATGTGGTAAACTCCAGTCTGAAAATTCCCCCAAGTTCTGAGCCTTTTTTTTCTTTTTGACAGCTGTTTACTTTATCAGTTACAATATTAAACTACTTAGAATTAGTACTGCATGTGTAACTTATAATAATTAAAACTAGTTTTTAATATTTTTTAAACATAGCTAAACAGTACTCTTATTTAAGGATCTTTTGGTCATTAGGTAACTATGTGCAATTTGGTTTGTTAATCACTACCATTTACTGTTTGACTCATTTTTGGAAAAAGACTCCCAATATTACATTTACTGATGTGCCAAGCTGGGATTCAAGCAGTACCTTCACTAGGTAATTTGCTTCTGATCTGAGACATATTTTTTTTTTTATTAGTTGGAGGCTAACTACTACAATATTGTAGTAGTCTTTGTCATACATTGACATGAATCAGCCATGGATACACATGCATTCCCCATCCCGGTCCCCCCTCCCACCTCCCTCTCCACCCGATTCCTCCGGGTCTTCCCAGTGCACCAGGCCCGAGCACTTGTCTCATGCATCCAACCTGGGCTGGTGATCCATTTCACCCTAGATAATATACATGTTTCGATGCTGTTCTCGTGAAACATCCCACCCTCGCCTTCTCCCACAGAGTCCACAAGTCTGTTCTATACATCTGTGTCTCTTTTTCTGTTTTGCATATAGGGTTATCGTTACCATCTTTCTAAATTCCATATATGTGTGTTAGTATACTGTAATGGTCTTTATCTTTCTGGCTTACTTCACTCTGTATAATGGGCTCCAGTTTCATCCATCTCATTAGAACTGATTCAAATGAATTCTTTTTAATGGCTGAGTAATATTCCATGGTGTCTATGTACCACAGCTTCCTCATCCATTCGTCTGCTGATGGGCATCTAGGTTGCTTCCATGTCCTGGCTATGATAAACAGTGCTGCGATGAACATTGGAGTGCACGTGTCTCTTTCAGATCTGGTTTCCTTGGTGTGTATGCCCAGAAGTGGGATTGCTGGGTCATATGGCAGTTCTATTTCCAGCTTTTTAAGAAATCTCCACACTGTTTTCCATAGTGGCTGTACTAGTTTGCATTCCCACCAACAGTGTAAGAGGGTTCCCTTTTGTCCACACCCTCTCCAGCATTTATTGCTTGTAGACTTTTGGGTAGCAGCCATCCTGACTGGCGTGTAATGGTACCTCGTTGTGGTTTTGATTTGCATTTCTCTGATAATGAGTGATGTTGAGCATCTTTTCATGTGTTTTTTAGCCATTTGTATGTCTTCCTTGGAGAAATGTCTGTTTAGTTCTTTGGCCCATTTTTTGATTGGGTCATTTATTTTTCTGGAGTTGAGCTGGAGGAGTTGCTTGTATATTTTTTAGATTAATCCTTTGTCTGTTGCTTCGTTTGCTATTATTTTCTCCCAGTCTGAGGGCTGTCTTTTCACCTTGCTTATAGTTTCCTTTGTTGTGCAAAAGCTTTTAAGTTTCATTAGGTCCCATTTGTTTATTTTTGCTTTTGTTTCTAATATTCTGGGATGTGGGTCATAGAGGATCCTTCTGTGATTTATGTCAGAGAGTGTTTTGCCTATGTTCTCCTCTAGGGGTTTTATAGTTTCTGGTCTTACATTTAGATCTTTAATCCATTTTGAGTTTATTTTTGTGTATGGTGTTAGAAAGTGTTCTAGTTTCATTCTTTCACAAGTGGTTGACCAGTTTTCCCAACACCACTTGTTAAAGAGGTTGTCTTTTTTCCACTGTATATCCTTGCCTCCTTTGTAGAAGATAAGGTGACCATAGGTTCGTGAAAAAATATGGAACGCTTCACGAATTTGTATGTCATCCTTGGGCAGGGACCGTGCTAATCTTCTCTGTATCGTTCCAATTTTAGTATATGTGCTGCGGAAGTGAGCACTGATCTGAGACATATTATAGAAAATCTACACTTGGATGGAAACTTACGATTTATGTGGAAAGAATTAATCTTAGATAAACATGAAATTTGATTATTAGGTCATTTGCTTCTGACATGAGACATATTATAGAAAATCTACACTTTGATGGAAACTTACGATTTATGTGGAAAAACTTCATTTTAGATAAACATGAAATTTGATTATTAGATTTAAGTAATTCAATTCTAACATGACAGGCTTGTTTTAATAATTTTGTTTCAAAAATAACTGTAAAATGACTGTGGGTGCCAAATTACTCACTATATTTGTGCTATTATTTATAAAGCAAAAAAAATTTCAGATGTGTGTTATTTGGACTATTATTTCAAGCATTCATGGACTTTAAAGAATCCTAAGGTCTCACCTTTGCTGTCCTGATATGCAGAGGTGTGGTGCAGAGGCTGAGAATGCTGTGTTGTATGTTATCATTCGAAAGCCCCAGCTCTGGCGTTTTCAAGATAAGTTTGTTGTTTAGTTGCTAAGTCATGACTGACTCTGTGGCCCCATGGATTGTAGCCCACCAGGCTCCCCTGTCCATGGGATTTTTCAGGCAGGAATATTGGATTCTCCAGGGGATCGTCCTGCCCCAGAGATTGAACCCTGAGTCTCCTGCCTGGCAGATGGATTCTTTACCACTGAGCCACCTGGGAAGGCCCGAGGTAGGCTTACAGCAGGTCATTTCACTGCTGTGGACCCCCCAGCTTGTTTATCCATCAGTGTGGGCATTGGATCAGAAGAACCTTTCAATTTCTCTATCCATGGGGTCATGAAACTTCTAAAGTTACCTTCAACTTCCTTCTGTGGCCTTTTCTTATTTTCTCCACATCTTATCCATTTCATCTGACATTAATTGATCATCCTTTCTTTCTTGGCATCCTTCATGTTTAGTTACAGTTGCTTTAATAAAGTGTAGACTTATCTTTTGGTCCTATATACTAAAAACACAGGCCATTCTTCTAGTTCCAAAAGGTTTTTTTTAAACACAACCTAGAACATAATTAAATATATTTAAAAATTTAAACTTAACTTTCCTGTACAGAAATCCCATCTCCTTAACTTGAATTTAAGTTTAAAACCAGAGGCTGTTTTTTCTTCCTCTTTTTTATTCCCCTCTACACCTTGCCCTGGGCTGATGACTAAAATCATCCCTCTTCGTTTAATCACAAGCGTTTCTATTCCTGTTTTGCCTTTGAAATCTTGTTGCCTGAAGAGCATAGTACTTAACAGACAAATCAGAATGATGACAAGTGGGAATGAAAGTGATCATTTAAAACCTGATAAGAAATACTATGCCATCTTATTCCAAAAACTGACTCACAAATCTTGTAGCATATGAGATCTTTGGTTTCCTGCCCATCCTAAATTTTACTTCAGAAATATTTTGTCCCTTGCTTAATAGATAAATGATCCTGTTCTTGTATTCATTCAGTGAGTATTAAGTGGCTTCTCTGTGCCAGCCCTTTCGCTAAGAACTCAAGATACAGTGCTTTATGAAAGAATAATATTCCACTGCCATTAGCTTGAAGTGGGCCATGTCCAAAGTTATTTGATTCAAAGCAACTGTTGGAGCCTCATCAATCTGTCATTTTTTTCCATTCACTGGATACCCATCTGATTATCTGCCACAGGCCTGGCCTTGTATTGGTAAATATAAGTATGTTTGGAGCTGTTATAAAAGTTGTATGTACTTTTCCCTTGAACAATTTATTCTCTAAATGTGATGAATGATCTGCATCTAGATTGCATCTGCATTATGGTACTTAGGATATATTTCATTGATGCCAATTTAGAGAACTACAATGATACTACTTTAAACAATATCTGTTTTCTCCATTCCAAGTCTGTCTTTTTTTAATTAATTTTTTAATTGAAAGATAATTGCTTTACAGAATTTTGGTGTTTTCTGTCAAACCTCAACATGAATCAGGCATAGATGTACACATATCCCCTCCATTTTGAACCTCCCTCCCATCTCCCTCCCCATCCCACCCCTCTAGGTTGATACAGGAGCCACTGTTTGAGTTTCCTGAACCATACGGCAAATTCCCATTGGCTCTCTATTTTAAATATGGTTATGTAAGTTTCCGTGTTACTCTTTCCATACATCTCACCCTCTCCTCCCCTTTCCCCATGTCCATAAGTCTATTCTCTATGTCTGTTTCTCCACTGCTGCCCTGTAAATAAATTCTTCTGTACCATTTTTCTAGATTCCATATATATGCGTTAGAATACGATATTTATCTTTGTCTTTCTGACTTACTTCACTCTGTATAATAGGTTCTAGGTTCATGCATCTCATTAAAACTGACTCAGATGCATTCCTTTTTATGGCTGAGTAATATTATATTATGTGTATGTACCAGAACTACTTTACCCATTCAACTGTCGATGGACATCTAGGTTGCTTCCATGTTCTAGCTATGGTAAATAGTGCTGTGATGAACAATGGGATACATGTGTCTTTTTCAGTTTTCCATTCCAAGTCTCTTTTGATGTCCTGGGATGAAAATAATGATTCTGATTCATCTCATATGCTGTGTTCAAATGGTGATGACTTCCTGAGCTCTAAAGTTGGAGATTGTGGAGTCCCAGGCAGGCTCATCCTAAGACCACTGTGACTTCTGTGTGTCCATGGGGTTGAGCTGGGTAGAGGATGAGGAAGACAAGGAGTAGTAACTTTCAGGTCACATATTTGTCCTCCCTGCCCCAGATCTTTTATTCATCTTCACTTTAATTTCATTCTCATCATGTATATGATATCTTCATGCACTCCTTTTCTCTCCATATGTCTAGATTGATACACAAAATCCATCCATGTTCTTAACTATGAATTACTCACCGATGTCTTAGCTGAATGCAGTAAACCTGATTCAACTGTGTCTGTGTAAATCACAAGTGGTAATAATTTTCACTGTAGACTCATTGCAATGAAGAGCTGTTAATGGATAAATTCAATTATTTTTTGGCACAAAAGATTCATTTATCCTGAAAGTTTTTCTATAAATGGCCATTGCTGCTAAAATATTTTCTAATTCAATGTTAAAAAAAATTATGGGATTTTTAAATTATAATAATTTTCATGTAACTTGACATTTTTCAAAGTTCTTTCATATATTGGATCTCATTTCATCCTGATGAAAATACTAATTCAGATGACTTTAGATCAGTATCATTAACCTCATTTAACAGATGAAGAAAACAGGTCCAGGCAGGTTAAACAGTTTGCTGTAAATCACTTAGTGATCTACTAAAGTAACCAAGGTTTATAAGGAGCCCATGGCTTGTTGAAGCCTTCATAATAAAACTATAGAAATTTTAAATGGTAAGTTTAAAATTTGTTCAAATTAAGTACATGCTTTTTATAGCTAAATAAAATATTTTTTTAATGCATTCTAGCTACTTTCCTGTTTTTGTTACATCTGTAGGTGCAGTTCTGCACTGAATTTTTTGTCTATTTTGGCCCTGGCGGAAGGCATGTCAAATCTTTATATCGGTGTGCATGTCTATACAGAAACCACCTGCCTAGATTCAGCCACTAGTTACTGAGAATTTGACCCTCTTTCCTGAGCTCCCCACCTTAGTGAACCTCCCAGAACTGGATCCTATTGACTAGAATACAAATCCCTTCCTGTAGACTTGAGTCTTATCATGGCATTGCGTTGCATTGTAGCCTTCAAACAATGTTATTTGGAGGATTTAAGAGAGAAAACTACCTTATTTGCACAATAAATTCAATTAGTAATTAAAAGTCAACCGGTAGATTTTTTTTCCGGACACGCTCATGAACAAGAGATAAATGATCACATAATAAGTTGGAAGCAGGCTTTTTTGGAAACCCATTTGAAACAGATGTTCCAAGTTTTTAGCAAATTAATTCAAGAACCCACATCTTCTTCCATTACATCATTATAATAGTTAACAGTGCAGTAATCTTCTTTACCCACACACAAAATTTTATCATGTTCACTGTGTTATATTTATTGAAGCAGAAAATCAAAATAATCATACATACTAGGAATATTTGAATTTCAACAGGCTCAAGAGCATTGTGGTTAAAACTGTTGACTAGGAAGTTCCAGTGAATAAATGAATTGTCCCAGCATTCCCAGTTAACCATGGTTTTGTAGCCTCACAGGGGCTTCCCTGTAGCTCAGCTGGTAAAGAATCCGCCTGCAAAGCAGGAGACCCTGGTTCGATTCCTGAGCTGGGAAGATCACCTGGAGAAGGGATAGGCTACCCACTCCAGTATTCTTGGGCTTCCCCTGTGGCTCAGCTGGTAAAGAATCTGCCTGCAATGTGGGAAACCTGGGTTTGATTCCTGGGTTGGGAAGATCCCCTGGAGAAGGGAAAGGCTATCCACTCCAGTATTCTGGCCTGTCTCCAGGCCAGAATGTTCCATGTTCCATGGACATACAGTTCATGGGGTTGCAAAAGTTGAACATCACTGAGCGACTTTCACTTTCACTTGCAGCCTCACTGAGGAATTAGCAGGCTGAATTCTAAATTCTCACCTGGAGATTGAATTTATCTCTGCATATATTTCTGTGGCCATAAAACTTCTGTGGCTCAATCTGCATAAATAGTCACATTGCTATAAATATAAGAAGGTCAGTATACCTAGGATTATCATGAAAAAAATCCATGTTTGCTTTTTGCTTTCAGAGGAATAAAATAATTTTAGTGCATTTTGTCCACCCCCTTAAACTATGGCAATAATTTCAGCTGTATTTCTAGATACTGGTTCCCCACAGAGTTATCAGGCAGTGTCAGTAGTCTAGAAGAGAATGATAAAGAGTATAGAACAGACTTTCATGTCAGCCAGTCCTGGGTTCAAGATCAAATTTTGTCACATACTGTGTAATTTGGGACAAATTGTATACCTTTTTAGAATCAGTGTGAGAATTTATTCAATCAGCTTTCTGTTTATAACGACTCACTGTGCTGGACCAAAGGATGTATCAATAACAAACAGATAAGGTTCCTTGCCTCACAGAACCTATAGTCAGCCAAAATGCTCTTAAAGAAAATTCAGCATCCTAAGATAGATAAGCTTAGGTGGCTAAGCTGAACTTCCCTGGTGGCTCAGAGGGTAAAGCGTCTGTCTGCCTGCAATGCCAGCAACCCAGGTTCAATCCCTGGGTCAGGAAGATATCCTAGGGAAGGAAATGGCAACCCATTCCAGTATTCTTGCCTGTAAAATTCCATGGATGGAGGAGCCTGGTAGGCTACACTCCATGAGGTCACAAAGAGTCGGACACAAAGGGGTGACTTCACTTTCACTTTCAAGATACATAAAGCTGTTAGCAAAGTTTCTGTCACATAATAAGCATTTAATAAACTTACTAACCTCATTATTAATTCTTCCCAACTCTTAAAGTGGATGGTTCTCCAGGAAGTAGATCAAAAGTATGCAAAATTGGAAGGAAGTGGAAGTTTCCTTTTACCAGAGTAACTCTCAAGTCAGGTATAGCTGCAACAAGGGAGTTGGGTTAGTTAAAATCTATTGAAGTTGTTTTCAGTAAAATATAAAAGCCAACAACTGTGTAGGCAGAAATTTCTTGGACAGGAAACAAAAAGCACTAACTTTTATGAAAGAAAAAAAAACTAGACTTCACCAAAATTAAAATTTTCTGCTCATCAAAAGACGCCATTAAGAAAATGAATAATCTAACTGCAGACAAGGAAGTATGAAACCAAGGTTTCATTGCTGGAGGAAAACAGAAATGTTCTGCTTGACTTTTGTTAGAAGATGGTCATTTGGCAGTTTGCATAATTTGGGGCCAGTTGCCCCACAACTAAAAGGATTATAATCACCTGTTTCCTAGTATTCGTGTAAGTATCCTTAGTGACTTGACAATTTAGGATTTTCTCGTCTTAATCTGCCTCAACTTCCCCCCACCCCACCCCCCAGTCAACAAAGGAATCTTTGCAGTGATGTAACACCTTCATTTTATGTGCTATGCTGTGCCAAGTCACTTCAATTGTGTCCCACTCTGCAACCATCAGGCTCCTCTGTCCTTGGGATTCTCCAGGCAAGGATACTGGAGTGGGTGGACGTTTCCTACTCCAGGGAATCTTCCCGACCCAGGGATCGAACCTGAGTCTCTTAAACCAGATAGGAAAAACATTAAAGATATTAGATGTCTTGTTCAAAATCACTTAACTAATCATTTCAGAACTTGAACTAAACCTTATTAAATGGTCTTCCCACTACCTAATACCTACTTCTCTATTATTTTGCTTCAAAATCTTGGAGATGGTATATGTGATTCATTTAGAATATGCATTTGTTTTCTCTCAGCTACAAGACTTCTCTCACCTCTTTATTGTAAAGTTGAAAGCTATTAAAACAAGATCATATTTGTGAGTCATTTTTTTTCTTCTGAAAAATAGCTGTTTGATCGTTGACACACACTCTAACCCTTATTTAACCAGAAAGTAACCGTTATAATTGAGGTCCCAGTTACCGTCATAAAGAGGCTCCTACAGACCATCATTCTAATACTGAGCTTTTCCTCATTTTATATCATCTTGGACTATATTTCTTCTACTAGCACCTGGCATTCTGATTTTCTTTGGTGCTTATGAACCTTTAAACCTCTCACTATCTCAGAAAATATTTATCTGAAGCATCATACAACTACCCATGATATTAATTATGTAAGTTTTTATCATTGCCTCTAGAAAAGACTCCTCCTTGGTAGCTCAGATGGTAAAGTGGCTGCCTACAATGCAGGAGACCTGGGTTCGATCCCTGGGTTGGGAAGATCCCCTGGAGAAGGAAATGGCAACCCACTCCAGTATTCATGCCTGGAAAATCGCGTGGACCGAGGAGCCTGTGGGCTACAGTCCATGGGATGGCAAAGAGTCAGACATGACTTAGCAACTTCATTTTCACTTTCACTTCTAGAGAAGCAAATGGTGTCCTTTAGTGTCAACTGAGTTTTTAAAAGGAAATTTTTTATAGCTAAACATCTAGGTTATCATGTATCGATTTATTGTTGTGGTTTTCTAGTTACATCAGTGTATATTTATACAACTTTTTGGGTCAACAATAGCAATAGCGATAATGATGTGGGACTTAAGGGTTTCAGAGCATTACTTTCATTTTATTTAATTTTTTAAACTTACTTGGCCACACTGTGTGGCATGTGGGATCTTACTTCCCCAACCAGGATTGAACCCATGCCCCCTGCAGGAGAAGCACAGTGTCCTAACTACTGGACCACCATGGAAGCCCCCAGAGAATTACTTTTTTTTTTTTACTAAGTATGTGCCTATGTTTTTCCTTTTCAATCACACTGAAGTTTTAATGTATAGTAAGAAGTCATTGTGTGAGGTAAGAAATGATAGTTCCAGGAAATGAAAGCATTCATTCATTGATTCCACGAATCCTTATTGAGTTCCTCCTACCGGCAGGCATTGTGCTAGGGAAATGGCTTACTTTTTCCATTTCTTCCCTCTACTCTGGTGGAAATGAATAGCATTTAAATTAGATATTTTAGATGCCTTTGTATAACACGTCAGTTTAGGACAGCACAAGCCTTTGGTGGGTTAGAAATGGAATTAAAACAAGAAATAATTTGGAGAAATAAGTATCTGGTTTTCTTCACGGTCTTAATTTTGCCCATGGATAGTTGGCATCACTAGAAACATAAATTCTCTTCAGGATATGTCAGGATATTACTCTTTTCTTCTCAGAACTGGTAGAACTTCTTCACTTTATTTTTAGAATTGTCCAGTAGTGTAATAAGATTATTTCTATAGGAAATTGGGAATTCCTTGAATATTTTACCTCTGATTGTCACCTCTTTAAAGTCAATGAGCTTGGCCGCTTAGATTTGAAATGATGAGCTAATCATTAAAAATTAGACCCCAGCCAGTGGCATTTAAGTGGTCTTAAAATGCGGCGTACTGTATACGCTTGATTATGCTCCAGGCAGCACAAGGTAATGGAGAAGGAAATGGCAGCCCACTCCAGTATTCTTGCCTGGGAAACCCCATGGACAAAGGAACCTGGTGGGCTACCGTCCATGGGGTCCCAGAGTCTGACGCGACTTAGCAACTTCACCGCCACCACAGCATGAGATGAAATTTTGTTTCCTTCCCACCTAAATGTTTTAAGTTCATCAACCTCCTTTAGATACTAGTGGTCACTACTGCTCCACCTGCATTCATGCTTCCTTGGGGAACCAGAACCGGCTTGAAGGCTTGTAGTAAGCCGTACTACCATGATGGCTCTTAAGCATTTGAGCCAAAATTTTATTGATTTTTTTTTTCTGTGTGTAAAAATTAGTATTTACCTGAATAAATCTGACTTGGAAAACCTTTCACATTCTAGGGGTTTTTTTGCTTGCTTGGCCATACCAGGTGGAGCATCCTGGATCTTAGTTCCCCGACCAGGAATCAAACCCCTGCCCTCTGCATGGGCAGCGTGGAATCTTAACCACTAGACTGCCAGGGAAGTCCCAATTCTATGGCGTATTTGAAACATAAGGTGTTTTATACCTTTTCTTGGGTATAAAGACACATTTACTATGGACCATAAAAGAATGTGTCTTAATTTTTCTCCAGTTACAAAGAGCCTGTCTGATACAAAATCCATGTCATCTGCAGAGTACCTCATAGACCCCATTCTGGGATATGTTGCTGTCTATGGGGCATGGTGAGGGTAGAAGTTTTGACATGAAAAAAGAGAAATAATACCAACCTTCACGATGGTTCTTCAGCGGGTATATTTTGCTTAGTTGTAATGCTGTTGAACGTTTTATATTCAAGTTTAATTTGTATATACTTCTTCTTATACCAGTCAGTCAGTTTGGGCAAGTATTAAGACATAGAATATTTTTCTCACGCCAGCTCCCACGTATCCCTTCCCAGTCACCACGCACACTGTCCCCCCATCCTGAGTTCCAGAAGCAGTCACCAGTCTGATTTCTCATCCCATAAGTCACTTTCATCTATTCTGGAATTTCATATAAGTTAACAAATATTTTTTGTGTTTGATTTCCTTCACTCAACCTACTAGTTTCAGGACCATCCCTGTTGTTGAATTTTATATTTCCTTTTTATTGCTAATGATGCTTTTTTTAAACAGGCGAAAAATAAGCAGATCTTTTCTGTCTTAATTAAATCATGGCAGCAACCCTCTAGTAAGGATGGAGGGGACAAAATATCTGCTAATATTAATATTAAATGATAGTGCTCTTAACATTCAGACTACTCTCCTACCTTAGTTATATTTGTACTCTTTTGAGAGACCCTAAATTATCCTATTATTCTATTAAAAACAGAGGTGATGGGCTTGTGCAGTTCAACAATTCAGTAGCCAGTGAATGGTTACTGCTTTTTTTTTTAACTTTATAGCTCTGTTTTGAGCTCAGAAAGTAATGTGAAAAATAATTCCAGACTAGGAGATACTTCTTATGATATCTCTATTATCCAAACATGCAGGAAGGAATGCTTTCATTGTTTATTAGTATGGTGATGCCTCAGTTGCTTGTACACACTTTTAAAATTATATAATGTAATATATAATATAAATTATATAATGTAATATATAATGTAAACCTTATGAACTCAGTTTTATTCCTGGAAACTCACATTGGTCCATAATTTATGAAAAGAGAATGGATACAATGAAAACAACATCCAGATTGCATTTTTGTTTTTCTGAAAGTTCTAATTGAATTTACCAAAATTTTGCCATTTTATTTGTTTTTTAATTTTTTGAATTATAATTAACATACCATACAATTCACTTGCTTTACTTGCACAATTCAGTTATCTTTGGTATATGTAGAGAGTTGTATAACTATCACCTCTGGCATAGAGATTTTTTTGTTTTTTGGTCACTTAGTATGTGGGATCTTAGTTCCCCAACCAAGGATCAAACCTGTGTCCCCTGCATTGGAAGTGTGGAGTCTTAACTTCTGGACCGCCAGGGAAAAATTTAGGAAATTCCTAAATTTTACCATTTTAAGCAAAGAGTCATTGAGATTCTGGGGAGCGGCAATATATTTAAGCAAAGGTAATACTGTGATTCTGGTGTGCCATCGTCAATTGTGTACCAATAGATCTGCTGTTGTCTTTTTTAAGAGAATCCTATTCTTGCCAAAGAGGAGTCTGAATTCAGATGTAACTAAACAAAGGAGAGACTTTAACTGGCCTTTGGCTTAGTCCTTACCTATCCATCCCATGTCCACCCTTAAGATTCTAAAGTGAGGAGCAGCAGAACCAGAAAGAGGTTGCAGAACACTAAGTCATACGAAAAGCACCCCCAACGGGCACTTTCTTAATTTTATGGGAAGGTAGGAGGTCATTTTCAACAATAGTTTATACAACTATTCAGCAAGGGAAAGAGAAACCATATGGTACTACAGTGTTGCATCAGTTCTATGGCAAAAGGCACTCAAAGGAAATATTTTGCCAGACCACTGAGAGAGTATTAATAACATTTCATCTATTCCCAGTCTCTGAATCCCTCTCATCTACTTATTTTCTCATTTCCTTTGCCTTTCTGCCTGCCACTAAATACACATACTTTCCTTCTTGTCTCTGATAGCTATTTTTCTCCTTATGGTTCCTAAATTATTTTACCACATTCATATTTCATTCTGATTATTCCAGAAATACTGAAATGAAACTCCCCTTTAACATGACCTACTTTAATGTAGAATTTAGCCCAAGTCTTATTTCTCATAAAAAGGCAGTTACATTTAAATTACCAAGAGAATCTCATTACTGTAATTTAACCCATAAGGAGGATTTGAAGTGCTATCATACTCAGCTTCAAGGATATATGTTCTACACTATGAAGATGGTTAACCACTTTCAAGCGGTATGCATGAATTCTCTAAGCAGTTCATCATTTTTTTTTGGTTGTAGTAATTAATTTTAATTAACTGTTGATAATGTTTGTTGCCATGTGGAGAAGTAAGGATATAGCCCTGGTTCCCATTTTGGTATGCGTAAGGACATGATTTTAATGTTCAAAGTGTAAAGTGGTCTTAGGTTGTGAAATAAAGAATGTATGCCTGATTTCTCAGTGAGTTTAAAGAGTTTAAAGAGTTTTGGATGTCCTAGCTTAGCAGAAATTAAAGTTCATAGTAAATCATCTTTCCTCCACCCGTGTATTTATGGTTCTGGCTAATAAAAATTAGATTTTTCTTCCTAATTTTGGATAAATAATGTTTTTGCTTCTCTGTCAAACTTTCTTAATCTAGCTATTGTATAGTGCTGCTTTTACTAACATGTATAGCAGCTTAGAGATTCATACTCAGTATGATTATCATTTGTGATTTAAAACCAAGTCTTCATTTTTACAAGAAATAATTTCACCTTTCTCTCTTTGAAATTGAACTTAATGGGTAAGACCTATTCAGAGACATTCATGTAAAGTTGTGGAAGTAGGAGCAAGCTCTTAGCTGCTAATTTTGCTGATAATATAAAGTATTATAATATCCACAGTAGGTTGCCATAATTTAAATAGATTTATTTAGGATTTAAAAGGCTTGACATGGCACATTGCAAAAGAAGGCTGTCACCTACTAATTGGCACTTGCCATCTGCCTCTACAAAGATTAAATCATGAGCCACTGCAACTCTTGACCTTCAACATCCTCTGAAAGGAGTTCAGGGTGGAGATCAGGAATGAGGCATTCTGTGCTCTGGGAGAAACTGCCAGAACAGGTCTCCAGATAGTAAGATAGTTTCAGGAGAATGGTTTATGAGCCCAATTCTTTTATCTCCTCATATATAGAAAAGCGCTAAAGTCCTTCATGGTGATGTCGGCTCCTTGGGACTAGCAGTGACCGTCATGAGACTAGCAGAAACCTTTGGAAAAAATATGTGCTTGATGTGTATATTCCCCCTTCTGCAAAATCACATATATACTGACTTCCACCCTCCCTCTTTGGGGCAGTTTCTCAGAGCTATCTGAGGTGCTGTCTCCTTGGCTGCATCCTCATTTTGCCCCAAATAAAACTATACTCACAGCTCTCACATTGTGCTTTTTTTTTTTCCAGTCAACAAGGCCTAGTGATGGTTTAAAGATAAACCTTAATACTCAGTTGTTCAAGAGATCCAGGATCTTAAATGTTACAAAGTTATTATTTTTTCTTAAAAATAAAATTTGTTTTGATTACCGTACACATTCCCATCATATCAGAGGAGGAAGCACAGCACAACATCGAGCTGGAAAAGACTGACATCATCTAGGTGAACCTCACCATTCACCTAGCTCACTAAAATCTCTGTCTTCTCAAGGATATTCACTTTCCTGCACTTATTTCCAAAACACTGAAGAACCAGTAGTCCCCGGTTCCTTTTGCACTGTCTGAGTAGCTGTCTGTCCACTCCCTTCTGTTATCCTCCATATTCAAGATAATGATTGCACCTAGAAGGGTTACTTCCTTAATTGTTTTGTGCCCGCATTAACTTAGGAAAAGAATAGTTTGCTGTACATAAAGTACAACTTCTCATTTAAATATTTGGCAAAAGGCAAGGTGATTCATTCCAAGTTTTAGCAGCAGTTGTAATAACAGTTGTGTCACTGATATTCTGGTGAGCATATACAACATGGGTTTTGCCATCGTGAGTGAGTAATACCACCCTACCACTTAAGATGAGTAATACTACCGACCCTCTGGTAGCAGAGAAGCAAGAGTGGGCCAAGCACACCATTTCAGTTAAGCATGGGGTCGAGGTTCTTTCTTCTGTTTTTTTTTTCAATCTCATTTCTCCTTCATTAAGTCAACAAATATTTATTTTGCATACAGCATGACCTAAACAGTCTGCTAGGTCTGTAGAGCAGAGAAGCTCTTGCCTTTGACCCCAGGGATTGTATGGTGCAGATACATAGAATTGGACAACTGCTCTTGGCTTGGAGAAGATACCTAAGGTCTGAGTAGTTCCACCACTGCTCAAGCAGTTTATGAACTTTCCTTTACTCATAGGAATGCAATGACTGTTCTAATCATTCGTAAGGCATTTGGAAATCAAAAGTGCTATACAACAGCTGAATGATATTGAAATACTAAGTAGAAAATACAGTAGAAATAGAAAGCAAGATTAAATTATATGGTAGGGATGGTTCTCATAGGTATTTTCAGTACTTATGTCATTATAATAGCACTGCTCCCAGGGAAAAGCTAAATTAGGTAAATACAACTGATTTTGCAAAATCAAGAAAAAAAAATCTGTGTGTGTCAGCAAGAAAGATCGTGGAATCTTATATTGGGTATTACATGAGGTAATATATAGTTGGATTATCATACATAGTGTGGAATATCCACACATCTACAGTTTCTATTAGAAATATTATGCTTTTCCATTGTTTGAAGTATTTCTCTAGTAATTTTTAAATGCTACCACTATTCAAGACTATTACTTACCAACAAGAGATTATATTCTCATACTCAAAACCTACAAGAAGTTTCTTTAAATTATATAGGAGGGATATTTGTTGTTTCTCTGACTTACCTATTGTATGTTGGGTTGGAGAGAGTTGTTAACAGTGATTTATCATGATTGATCCTTTCTGATTTTACTTGATTTTAAAGTTTGTTACTTTTCTCAGAGGATTTCTCAGAGGATACAAATCTCAGTTTGTATCCCATCCTATATCCTCAGAAGATAAAGAACTTATTGAATTGGGCACTTCTTTCATATGCTTTTATGTAGTCATTTTTACATCCAAGGGAGATTCTCAAACTGTAGAAAAAGGAAAAGGTCCTTTTTTGCTAGTCATTTAATATTCCATCCCTATGAACTAATCCTCATTTTAATATAAGTTATTGTATGTTTTTCCCAGCATTTTCACCCTAATTAAATGAGACGCTCCACCACAGTGTTTAACCTGCAGCATAACAAAAGACAAGGGGCTGTCACTGACAATCACAATCCCATGTTCTCTCCTTTGAACAATACGATTTTTTTTGGTCACAATTTATAAAGAGACACCTCCTTAGTTTAATGTCATCACGTTCAAACTACAAAACTATTAAAACTCTAATATTATGTGGGGGGCATTTATTTTAAAATATATATTAATATAGCTATTACATGGTAAAGAAATCATTTATTTTATTGTCTTCCCCCAGTTCACCAAATTTAATCATATGGAGAGGTTCCACCACGTTTGTTCCTTATGTTTGTGCTTTGGTCTCTAATGACCTTTTGTCCTTATTATATGACCTCTCTACATTTCTACTTAGAATAAAGAGATAGAAGCATGAAAATCAATAACCCATGCATCAAACCTTTTTTGCTGTACTTAATAGGAATGAACACTTAAGGCTAGAAACCTTATGTTTAATACTGTCTCCAAAGCTCGGTTATTGCATATATTGTCCCTTCAACATTTGAAGAAAGTAAGTATAATATGTAGTCAAATTTGTTTTAAAAGGTGTTAAAAGAAAGGCACTTAATGTCTGTGCATTGCATGACAGCGTGTGACTAAAATTTGCCTACATAAACTCTCATGATGTTTTCAGATTTTATGGAAATGCTTTGGCTATACTTGGGTTTGAATCTTCATAATGACAAAAGTTCTTAATAGTTATTTTTTTAAAATACACTATACTGTTTTTAGAAAGTTATAATTCATCTTCCTGCTTATATCTGTGCTGTTTGTCTGTACTATACTATTAAAAATAAAGGTAAATTTATATATACTTAGATTTTGAAAAGTAGCATCATGTACATTTTTAAAATGTTTTGGTAACTTGTGGCACTTTGGTAAAGGAATGTGCAATTATAAAAGTTTATTCCATTGTAATTTTTTTTTTAATTCCCAGGAATGACTCTTACTAGGCTTTAAAATCGAAACCAAACCCAATTTTAAAACTAGCACTTTGGTCCTACTGGTAGTTCCTGTTTTTCTAATTGTATGGAACATTAACTTAAACCATTCTTTGCAATGCGTTTTACCTTTCCTCTTACATCTAATCTCAAAAATCTTTAAAGAACATTTTAAATTAATACAGTGGTAATTAGGAAAGCATTTTAGATATCATGGCCCTTTAATCTGGTGCCCGACTTTAGCAATTTTCTGATAAAAATAGCTAAACACCTAAAAAGAATCTTTAAACATTTTAATTCATTATAGCAAAATCAAGTAGTTGATGTCCATATAGACATAATGTATCTTAAAATCTGGAGCTGCCAAGATAACTAAGGACACAGTTGTGTTTAAAATACTCCCATATCCTCCAAAGAAAAATGACAAGAAGAAATAGAATTCTGTATGATTATGGCTATTGTATATACTTCAATTAGGTTACCGGTATTTTATTCTGATACATCTGTGGGTATTAGAAGCAAAATGAAAACAAATATAAATGCTTTAACATTAGATATTGGCATCAATATAGATTATGCATAAGCTATTGCAATAAAAAATATTAATTGTGCCTGTATTTGAAGATATTATCTTAGATTTCCTGTGGCCTCTTTCATTTAAGGCTGCACAATCATTTTAAATGTACAGACAACAGAATATATGAATGAATGAAGTCATGGCCCTGTTTGCCATGAAATGAGTATTCTGTTGAATTTGGGGGGGCATTTGCTGTTATATATTATGACATAAATGGATCAGTCACAAGAAACATGTGAATCTTATGTTCAAATCACAGCATTTAGAAATTATACATCTTTCTTTTTCCTCACAAAATGAATTCAGAATTTGCAATTCAAATGTTATCATTTTAAGCTGCTAATTATTAAAAATTACCTAATATGGATCAAAGATTAAATGAAATAAAAATTATGAAAGAATGCTAATTAATAGCATAACCCCATATGCTATCAAACTTCTGATAATGTTAAGTTTCTTATAAAGCCTTAAAATATTTTAATGAAAAAGTAATTACCTGGAAATAAAGGCACTTTATTACCTTGAACTAGCTATATGTCTGTATAGAACTTGTCTAAAATCCCATAAAATATTCTTTATCCTTTTATAAATTTATCCTACTTATGTGTTTTTCTAAAGCTTCTTATAATAAAATATGATAATTTAAACTATTTTAATGAAACAAAATTGTATTACATAATACAACCAATGAACACTACAGGAAGAAACTCAAGTGTAACAAAAAGTGTTTGTGATAATGGCAAAACTGTTCGTCCGAGTTAGTCTACAATCATCTGAGGTTAAAATGTTGTAAAATTTGAAAGCTTTTTCATTGAGCAATTTTTAGACAGCTTTTATTTTTTTAATCTTATTTTTAATTGGTACTAACTTGTTTTAAAACGTTGATCAAAGATAAGGGCAATCAAAACTATTAACCCAGCCTGTCATTACTCAATTTTTAGTTGAGGTGTTTTTTCTTTTTAATGTAACCCTAACACATTAAGAAATCAGTGTTGCTTCTATGCTGAAATCAACCATGCCTGGCAAATTACCAGATTTAAATTGGTAATGTGGATGTGCTGCCATGTATACTTGCTTCCTCTTCAGAAAATTAATACTTGATTTAAACAATAGATTTGATTCAACAGAAAAAAACACAACAGGATTTTTTTTCAAAAGCTAAGTTTTTTTCTCAAGGTACACCTTACATCTCTCTGATATTTATAAGGATAGGCTAACTTGTATCCAAATATATTTTTCAACACAAGAATATTTCAAAGCAAACAGACTTAGTGATTTTTTTTTTGTTTTATTTGAAGGCAGTTCACTTAAGAAAAAAAATTTTTTTCCATAATTTTACTTATTTTTTAATTCTTTCTCTGTAGTGGTCATTTTCCAGTCACGTCACTAGTCTTAAACGTTTTACTACATGTAAATGCTGCTTCATAGATGCAATCATCATTACATGGTACAGAAAGGAGTCAAGTTTATTAGAAGTCTACTCTTACCAAGAAGAGACTAAAGATAAATTCCATGTCAATTCTTTGTTTATTCGTTTTGTTTTTTTTTTTTCTAGATAAGATATATTAACCCAAAGGTGTGTTAATGTCATGGCATGAACAATCTTAAATGTAGATCTATCGAGTATTTTGTGATGCTAAGTAACAGATTTTTCTCAAGTCTCTGTGATGCTAAATACTTTCCTTAGAAGGTTTTTGTTACATGTTAGATTGTTGTTCAGAAAGATGTTGGTCCTAGTGGGATTTTTAAAAACTGGGAAAACAAATAAACGCATGTATTACAAGTATAGAAATGGTGAATTGTAAACTTACCGTATAGTACTGATTCTATTTTCAAAGATGTTTTTGCTGTTAAATATATACAACATAAAATTGCTGCCGTACTGTAATTGAGTACTTTTTCCTAAATGACCCTGTTATCACTATTCCAGAATTAGAAGTTGGGCAGATATATGATTGATTCATGTGTCTGCATAGATGCTTCAAGGTATATTCTTCTCTTGGTGAGTAAAAATATTTTTTCCTTGGCATCAACGCATTGAGATCTGAATATACCTGTATCTATTCTTATTGCACATTTCTTATACAGTATCTTCAAATATGCCAAAATTGGCCTAGACTTAAAATTGAGGGTTTGTTACATGTTTTCTAACAGAAAGGTTTTCAATGATATTCATTATGGGTTTGTACTGTGAAAATAGTGAAAGTCCCTTTAAAATTTCATCTGTGCTAAATTTAAATTAATATTTTTTCTTTAGCTCACAAATTACCCTAAATCCAGAGGGAATATCAACCCTTTTCACTGTTGTCAAATCCAGCAAAAGGAACAGCCCCATGACACTACAAAAACAGTAGAGGAATAAAGAATAAATCTCTCATGTTACACTTCAGAATAAAGGCATTCGGTGAAAGAAATGAACCGAAGTTCATCGTGAATGCGAGGCTTCTGTACTTGACATTCCTCCACGGAAGGAAAGACAAGTGTCAGCACCATTGGCATCCTTTTCAAACCGATCTGATGTGGAATATCTTTCACCACACTGGAGTACTTCTAGACTCTATTTTTTTTGTTGTTATTTATTTTGTTTTGTTTTCATTCATCAAACCTTTCTGTTTAAAAAAAAAATTTGTCGGCATTAGTAGAGAGATATAGATTTGAAAATACTTTCTTAAGAGATCATGTAACTATATAACTCTGAATTTAAAAATTGAGGAGGAGGGATCATTTCAACCCACCGCCTCTTCCAAGAAAACATGTTTTTAAATCTGTAACTGCTTTAGTGTTAACAGGGTACAAAGTGTTTTTTGTCCTTTATTGTACTTAAAAGGTTCTCATTGATTGGTGATTGTATTGTACTGTATGAAAATGAGTCATAAATTGCCTTGTATTGTTTCTAAGAGACCATACCATGTACCACTTCAGTTTTCATGTTCCACATTTTTCAGTGATGCATGTTAACAGTTAGGTCCGAAAATTCTGTGGTGCTAATTCTTCCATATCCGATGGTGCTTCTGTGGATGCTAACTGCACACATGCTGAACAAAGCTTGAAGTTTAAAACTTTCCTCCCTTCCTCTGTTTATATAAAGTACAATAAAAATAACTTGAATTTGTCTCAAAGTATCACTGACAATCTAATAAACTGGTTTATATGTGTGATTAGTTTGGATTCTCGGTTATTTTTCAAAAAGCAGATTAGTTCTCCTGAGCCCTCATATCAACCCAAAGTAGATCCTACTAGAAGTGTGTATTATGTTATTTGTGTCCCCAAATCTATGGTATCTTCAGGAATTTAAATCCAGTTGGCCTGACTTCTAAAATCAAGTTTAGATCAGCGCTATAAAACTTAGACTCATCAAATCTGGAAATAAGTTGAGAAGAACACAAATGTTCTGAGTGTCTATTTTAATATTTTATTAATAAAATTTTATCACCTAGTCCATGAGATAACATTTACATGGAAGCAAGTAGGCCTTCAAAATCTTTAGTATGATGCAAAGACATTGTAAAGACCATTCCTAAATGATATTTAAAATTCCTCCCCATGAGTATGAAATGGGACCACAAAAAAAAATCAAATTGGAACTTTCCAGAACAAAGCCAATATCACATGCCAGAATGGCATAATAAATAACTCCATGCAGGGGGTTCACTGGATTTTTAACTTTAATATTTGCACTAAGAATCACAGCATTAGGACAAAAGAAGTTGCTTCCCTTTCTTCATGACGGCAGAGGGCTGTCTCTCTTCAACTAGAGATAAATTCAATATTATGGCAAAGTGTGAATCCATATGCTTGGCTTGGTATTTTTCCTAACTCAAGGATAATCTTAAATTTAAAAAGAAAATATCTATCTATCTATATATATGTGTGTGTGTTAATATACTGTATTGGTGTTTTTCTTTCTGACTTACTTCACTCTGTGTGATAGGTTCCAGTTTCATCCACCTCATTAGAACTGATTCAAATGCATTCTTCTTAACAGCTGAGTAATATTCCATTGTGTATATGTACCAAGGGAGGGAGGTGAGAGGGGGGTTCAGGATGGGGAACACATGTACACCCATGGCTGATTCATGTCAATGTATGGCAGAAACCACTACAATATTGTAAAGTAATTAGCCTCCAATTAAATAAGTAAATTAATTTTAAATAAATAAATAAAAAGATCCAGCTAAATCTATAAAGCTCCTCAAGCAACAATCATTGATCTCAAATAGAAGATGATCAAACCTATTAACCTAATCCAATGGGTCCATAACTGAAATGACATTCCCATACTACTATGGCTCTTTATTACATAAAAAGTGTAAGCTAGTTATTTTGCTTCAAATAGTTATTAAATCATGTCTAACTTCTAATGTCAGAAAGTGAAGTTTAGAGACCAGAGCCCATGTGAACACTGGGTTTGCATGTCCATGACTTGGCTGTTGTTTAGTCGATAAGTTGTGTCCAACTCCGTGCAACCCCATGGACTGTAGCCTGCTAGGCTCCTCTGTCCATGGGATTCTCCAGGCAAGGATACTGGAGTGGGTTGCCATGCCCTCCTTCAGAAGATCTTCCCAACCCAGGGATCGAGCCCATGCCTCCTGCATTGGCAGGCGGGTTCTTTACTATTGAGACATCAGGGAAGGCCCATCTCCATGACTATCTTGAACAAATGCGATACGTACTAAATCACAGGCTCTCCCCAAAGACATTTCTACTGTATATTTTTATAACTACCTTTACAGGATTTCATCTCTTGAAAGCTGGCAACTAATAAATGTACTACAAAATAGTTCCAGGTTTTCTTTCATGATGAAAAAGAGAAAGATCTATAAAATTTTTATTTCTGATAATATTTTGCCTGTTAATAGAAAGAAAATTCTAATTTTATGAAAGGATAAGAGAATAAGTTGATTTTGGAAAAAACAATCTACTTTTTAATCTATGTGGAAAAATCTCTAATTTTTATTCCCGTGGTCAACCATATTTAAAATTACAGTTGACCATAGTTTGTCCCACCTAAAAAATTATTCTCATAAATTTTTTATCAACATTTTTAGTATGAAATTACTTTTAAAATCTCACTTGCCTTTTATAACTAAAAAATAATAAAATGACTATACTTTGTAAGTTTAGTTGTTTATGAAAATAAAGTAGTCCCTCCCTCATTGAATGAAAACATCATTGAAGTTTTTTAAAAGATACAAAATTATATTCGCCTCTATAGTTTTATCAACCTTATTTTGTTAAGTTGCATTTTTTGTTCCCTAAACAATAATATCCCTTGGAGATCTTATGCTCAAGTGGCATTTGTAAATTCTTGAATGAAAACTTAACTAAAGATCCAAATGTTTTTCACTGAAGAACATCTTTAAAGCTAAATTTTGTGTACACTAACAGCCTAACCTCACTCATCTTAGGGAACTGGTTTTTCTCATGAAGAATTTCTTTGAGTTTGAAAATGGCCAATGATAATAATATTGACCGTCTTCTTAGTTTTTTAGTTTTGTGTGTGTGTGTGTGGGATCCTAGTTCCCTGACAAGGGATCAAACAAACCCATGCCTACCTGCACTGGAATATGGAGTCCTAACAACTGGACTTCCACGGAATTCTCTGACCTTTTTTTTTAAAGTCAATCTATAACCTAAATTATTTCAAACTTGTCTTTACACATTCTTTTTAAAACTACTGAAGTAAGTGCATACTAAGTTCACACTGAAACTACAGTTACTTTTCTTACCCCCTGCTTTATTCTTGGGGAAGACTTCTAGAAAATAAGGGAAAATATTAACACAAAAACAAGTGAGTCGGGAGAAGGGATAGATGTATATGTATGACTGAGTCCTTTCTCTGTTCACCTGAAACTATCATAACATTGTTAATTGGCTAAACCCCAATACAAAATAGAAAGTTTAAAAAAAAATTTTTTTAATCCAAGTAATTAGAAAAAAAAATCATAAGAGTAAATAAAATTTAAAATGCAGTAAGCACAGCACTACACATACTCTCCCTAAACAATCTCTCATATTCTAAGTGGTAACTGAAGTTTACACTTTTAGCAAAGCATAGTGTTTGCCATCATAAAAGATTTAATGAAAGATTGGCTTGTGGAAATTAAAAATGACTCTGCATGAAAGAGTTGGCCTTCAGTTTTGTGTGTTTAATAAAAATTCAGTCTTGTTAGTTCATTCTGGGAAAACACACAAGAGATTCCTTTCAAACAAGATCATTAAAATCATACCTTGAGCATCAGTATCCAATGGAGAAAACAATTTCCAACAGAAAATAGTGTTGCTTTGATGGTAGGATTGAAAGGAAACTGCACAAGAAGTGGACTTCGCATTTTGCTTTTATACTTTTAAAATTATTTTTGCGATAATCAAATTATTTTTATAATTTTAAAAATGATTATTTAAAGGAAGGAAATAAATGCTAGATAGGTTAGATTACCTGTATCAACTGGTTGGCAATTCTCAGTAGGAAAATCTACTTCTTTATTCCTTTTTTTTTTTTTTTTCTTTTTTGAGACGGGTTCTCTATGTTGCCCAGGCTGGAGAGCAGTGGCTATTCACAGGTGTGATCCTGCTACTGATCAGCACAGGAGTTTTGACCTGCTCTTTTTCCGACCTGGGCAGGTTCACCCTGCCTAGGCAGCCTGGAGGACCCCCACTCCCTGGAGCTCACCATATTGATGCCCAACTTAGTGCAGATACCCGCTCCGCGTTGCTCACTATAGCCGATAACTCCTAGGCTCAAGTGATCCTCCAGCCTCAGCCTCCGGAGTAGCTGAGACTCCAGGCGTGCACCACCTCACCAGCAGAAAATCTACTTCTAAAATTTAGTAACAATGTTTCTTGACAAGTATAAAATCGGATAGAAAGAAAATGAGTAACATTAATGAATAGCATCATCTTATGATGGACTCCATGATACAAACCTGCCAAGAAAAGGGAAATAATCACATCAGCTCATCAGAGCCATCACCCCATAAAGGTATAACTACCAAGAGATCAGACCACTTGGGAATGAAGGTTTGAATCATACCACCAGGTAAGCCACTGATTCCTGCCAAGTGAGAGAGGGGGTGAGCGGTAATTTAGAATGGATGATGAAGGAGGAACAGGATGCGTTCCAGTTGTGGCCCTGAGATCAAACCCAGCAGCATTGCTTTCTCAGATTGTGGTTGCTACAGACGTCTGAGAGCAGATACTGTGGGGCGAGGGAGTACCTAGAGGCGGCTGGAGTGGATCATGCAGGTTCCTCACACAATTCCTCCCTCCCTGCCCCCTTGTTTAAAGCAGCACCATCTCCTTCTACTCATCAGTCAATTGTCCTTCCTCAGATAGCAACTCCTCTTCCAACCTGCTGGTTCCTTGGCAAAAGGAATCCTGCCTGCCCCCTGCAGCAGCTGTAACTTGTAGTTACATTGTAATTCAGTGGTTCCTAGCTGTGTTTCT